>NC_046629.1:19276330-20752996 GCF_900324465.2 Anabas testudineus
CAACTTAGAGCAAACGGTGCAGGACTTTATTCAGTTCGTTAGAGACGGTGTGTAAACACAAGCGGCGGATCAAAAACAGTAGAAATCAGCTACAGGTTCAAGTCATGATAACAAATAACGTTACTTTCTTTCAGATATTGCAGCAAGACCAGGGCTCCCTCCCTGTTTTAGGAGATATTCTTATGGTACGTTTGACATGGTTTGCCGTAGTGTTAGATAGCATGACAAATCCATTGTTCCTTATAATATTTCATGTTTTCTTCTCTGAACGTATGTTTCGTCGTTTTTACAGTTGATCATTGAAACGGCATATTGTGAAACAGAACAACTAGTATCAGCAGAAAGCTGCTAAAGATGGTGTGAAGGTTGAGGTAGCTGTAGACCATGCTTACCTCTGTCCACCACAACACTAACTCCACCAAAAGATCTTTAATGAGGTGTTAAAATCTAATAGGTGGATAGCAGTTCACATAATTTGTGATTTGATAATTTGATGTAAACTTAGAACTAATCCAACAGTTTAGCATAAGTCAAAAACATGTAAAAATAAAGAAATTATTTTTGTATTTAAACATTTGTTTAAGATCCATTAGATCATTAATCAGATTAAAGCACATTTGTGTCATTGACCAAGTTAACTTAATTCAGATGTTCTCCCAAAGAGTTCAACTAAGTTATTAGTAATGAAAAATGTTTTGCCTTAATGGTCACAGACTTTTGGCCCTCACAATATCATATTGTTAGGATATCAGATAGTGAACTGCCCATCATAAACCACATGAACTCCAAATTAGACCTCAGTTAATTGATATAAAGTTGATTAAATATAGGTCATTTGATTTACCTTGAATAACAGACACAAAAAATGAATGGTGTACTTGAGGTGATTCTGATTAAGTATATGTATATGTAATTCTATGTATCCATGCTCTGCACCTGATTCGGTTCTCTTGGTTTTTCAGACACAATGAAAATTATCCACCAGCCTCATGGAGCAAAGGTATCTATCTGAAACAAGTGTCACTCTGCTGTGACACAACAAAAGCATCCTAACGAAATTCAGTGGCTTGTGTAGGCAGAGTCTCCTGGAGTGTGACCTGGTATTGCACTTTCCTAATGCAGAGAATTCCCAGTCATGTGGAGTCACGTTGCTGCTTGGCTTTCCACATCACAGCCAACACAAGTGCTACTGTACTGTGATGAAATAATCTCAGCCAGTAATCATATGTATATTCAGAGTTATTTCTGGTTATTCGTGCTTTCAACTAAAACTCTACATATGACTACACTCTCTCCCCTCCAAAAGTATTGGGAAAATGAGGCAAGTTCCTTTATTTTTGCTGTAGACTGAAAATATTTGGGCTGGTCGTTAAAAGAGGAATATGAGACAAAAGATCAACATTTTAGCTTTTATTTCTAAGTGTTTACATCTGGATAAGATACACAACTTAGAAGATAGCACCTTTTATTTGAACCAACCAATTTTTCATGTAAATGGTCTGAAGTTATATAATGCTTTTCTATCTAACTGGTACTCAAAGCGCTTTTACACTGCATCTTATTCACCCATTCGCACACACAAGCACACTCCAATAGAAGAGCTACTATGCAACTTGGGGGGCAATTTGGGGTTCAGTATCTTGCCCAAGGACACTTGGCATGTGACAGAAGGAGCTGGGAATCAAACTACCAATCCTATGATTGGCAGAGCTATTGATCCAAAGCCACCCCTGTACCCCTGTAAGCAAAAGTGTTGGAAAATGTATACTGACAGGTGTAGTTGCTGCTGCCATCATGTTTTAAATCATCAATGAAGATTATTGAGCCTGTCCTAAGCCATGACATTCTCTCCACTATGTTTCACAGATGAGCTTGTGCTGTATGTTTGGGACCATGAGCAGACTCTCCCAACTTAATCCTTTTCCTCACTTTGATAAAGGTTCATCTTTGTTTCATCAGTCTATAAAACTTTTTCCCACAATGTTGGTTGCTCATTTCTGTACTTTTTAGCAAATTCTAGCCTGGCCTTCCTATTCTTCTTGCTAATGAGTGGTTTGCAATTTCTGGTGTAGCCTCTGTACTTTTGTTCACAGAGTCTTGTATTAACAGTAGTGTTACATTCTCCTTTTAAGTGCATGTAATGGTAATGTCAAATGTACTGTTTTCTCCAGTTTCGTGGAGATTGTTGCTGGTTCTAACAGTTTTTCTGTGGTCAACTGCTGTTGTCCTTCTTAATTTACCTGTTCGACATCTGTTACTTAGTACAGATTTCTTTCTTTCTTTCAGATTGGTTTCTTTCTTCTTCTGGACATTCCAGATGGTTGTACTGACTATGGCCAATGTTTGTGCAATGGGTCTGATTGGTTTTCCATTATCTCTCAGCTTCACAATTGCTTGTAACCAACATAAAAGCTCTCTGGCTTTCATGTTGGTTACATCTCTTAATTATAAATTCAGTCTGAACATGCAAAACCCAAATCTAACAGAGACATTCAGTGCTATTTGTTGTTTAAAAAAACCAATGTAATAGGACACACCTGGGCAACAAAACACACCTTTCAGTATATATTTTCTAGTACTTTTGCTCACATAAAAAATGTGTTGGTTCTTACACAACTCAGATGATAGTGCCTTTTGTATCGGATCCAGACATAAACAAATGCAAATAAAAACTGATTGGAGTTGATCTTTTGTCTCCAAACCCAAATGTTTTCAGTCTACAGTAAAAGTGAAGTAACTTTTCTAATACTTTTGGAGGGGAGTGTATATAGAAGTGTCATACCTTTCCCTCTGTAGTTGAGTTGACTCAACTCATTTTGTGTGGTTTGTGACAAAGAAGAAGTTCTTTTTCAGCCACTCTAGAAGGAAAGTGTGACGGATGTAAATCTGCCTGCAGCAGGTCGTCTGTAGGCTGAATGACTGTGCAAAAAGGACACAAGTGAGGAAAAACACCAAGACATGTGACGCCTAAGAAAGGAGATTGGAAAGACTGTACATACAGCAACTGACTTGATTCTTCACCACTTGGTTAACTGAAAGACATCCCTTTGGTATGATGTGACAAATTGAGCTTTTGGCCATCAGGCTAGATGCTGTGACTGGTGAAGAACCCAGACAACAGTTGCTGTATGCCCACTCTATCCTATTTTCATTGAAGCACGAAACGTCTTTCTTGCATGATCACACAGGTTTTGAGGACGGCCAGCTGTAGGCTGATTTATACAAGTGCCATACACCTTTCATTTTTCAATGAAGGTATTTACTATACTCCAAGGTTTTTTTTAACAAAACTGTATAATTTCTTTGTATCTATCTGACTTGTGCTTTTCAGTAACCTTTTTGAGGAGTAGCTTAACATGTTCTTTGTCTTCATGTTGTGATTATTGTCCAGCATAGTGATTCCAGTGACTGGATCTACCACATAGCTACTAGTGTTGTGATAGGTCAAGTCAAAAAGAAGTTATTATTTTGGATGGTACCATGGAATTAGTTGGGAATTATCTGTACATTGCCAACTGGACCTCTTGTTGTGACATTTGCATTTGAGGCTTTGTGTTGTACAATTACACAGGGTGAGAATTCTTTGGTCATTTAAAATTAAAGGTTGCTATCTACGTGAAAATCTTTTCTGTTTGTTGTTGTTGCAGACTAATGAGTTGGTGATGAGTTTGGATGAAGATGAAAAGCTAATTCTTCAAGAAGGCCAATCTCTTAAAGCTGCTGGTGTTGGTAAGCGTTAATCATTCCTATCTTGTCACTAAAAACTGTCTTTTCTCAATTTTATTTAGACACTAGACCCAAAAAATAACCTTTATGATAGTTCTAATGTTCAACACAAGCATACATAGGATGGGCCAATACCATTTTGAATTACTCTGTAAAAAACAATTCATGTTTTTTTTTTTTTCTGACTTCTGATTACATGCTGTTTGTTCTTGCTATTGCTCACTGCTTACCACAGATTCAAGTGAGTAAAACAGAAGCCTAGACCTTTGTATCTAATGCACCATGTTACCAAGCAGGAGTATTCTAGAAAAATAATTTTCTACAAAGCTCTTTAAAATTCTGTCCAGCAAACTGAATGTGTTTGTTGTGATTTTTTTTTTTTTTTTTTTTTTTTTTGTAGAAAAAACTGTTAATGCTGTAGCAATCATGTAAGAAGACCATTAAAACGAGTGTGTGACATGACAGGCTGGAATGTTTCAGAATTTTTGAAGGTGCCTAAATGTATGTGCCAATACTTCTTGGTCCCTACATTTTTTTTTTTTTTTTTTTTTGCTCTGCTCTGTTGCCAAGTTGCATTTTACCTGGAACTGCAACTTATGCTTTAATAAGTGGTAGACCACATGTCCAGCCCTTGTTCCTAGAAAAATGCATTGGAAAGTTTACCTTAGACTCACATAACACTTAAAAAGTAGGGAAGTTCGTGAACTGCTCCCAAAAGTATAGCTTTTTTTTTTTTTTTCATTTCATTTTTGTATTTGTCATTTCAGCAAATGAAACAGAAGTGGCTTTCTTCAGGAAAGAAGACTATGGCCTTTATAAAGCAAATCCCAAATGTTCTTGGTGATGTGATATGATATTATAGATGAGGAGATTCTTAAAAGACATGGTGCGGTCAACTTCAAACTAGAGAGTTTACATTAGTGGGCTTGTTTAAAACCAACACACAGGTATGCCTTTTCATTTCCCTTTGATTTATTTTTTGCTACTTGTCACCATGGACATTGATTTACAGTGTCAAGATGAATAAAGGTTTTCCCCAGGGAATGGCTATAGTAATATTTACTGCACTACTACTACTCTAGAGTGTGAGTTTTGCTAATGTGTTGCTACTGAGAAAGTGTGATTATGAGGAAATTGTGCTCAGTTTGTACTATTTTTAATAAACCTTGAAATACCTTCCACCCTGTTTTATGTACATTTTTTGTTGGAATTTATTTATTTAAACAAATACAGTGTCAGATGGCAGTGGTTTGAGTGTCACACATTGTCCTTTAGGTAGAAAGAGCCCTTGTCAGAGTTATTTATGTAGCAAGTGAAACCGCACACAGATGCATACAGCATATTATTTGGGAGTATTTGCAGAACTGACAGTGTGATGTCCCAGATGCTGCCTCGCTCATGAACTTTGCTAAAGTATAAGCTTAGGGGTGAGGGGCAGTTCATGTTGTACCGGGGTGAAGGTGATCTCACACTGCCCCCCTCTGGAAGCGGAAGGAGAACTGATAATTTCTTGTTATATATCTGTTGTCATTCCACTCTGGACTATAGTTATTGACCTATTTTCATACATATGACATACTATTTACAGATTTTCTATACATGCTGAGTTTTATGTATTGATATTCTGTATGTGTTTGTGTGGATACTTCAGGTCTGCTTGTTCTATTGTTTCTGGGTGTGGCTCACTGATGTCCTCTAGCTTTGAGTCACTCCCAACCCCAGCGGATAAGACAAAGTAAAGAAAGCTAAAGCTCTAAAAAAAAAAAACTCAAACATATTGTGCAGTCGCTTCATTAAGTATTCAGATACCTTCCCTTTTTGTAAATTTTACTGAGTTGTACGTTTATATATATTATTAAAATGGGTAAGAATGCATTTTTCTAAATTGTAATATGAAAGTGTGGAATGACTACACTGCATTTGGTTCAACAAATAATCACTAACGTTATGTCTTCTAAAATAGGGCTCCTTTGGCTACACGAACACTGCCAAGATAGTTTTTCCCTCCTGTGGGAAACTGCAAAATAATTTTGTGCTGGCTGATTCAATATATTCATGAAGAGTGGTCCATTGGCATTAGAGCATTTGGTCATACTGTACAGTATGTACATGTAACATGCAAAATAGACTGACTAAAGAATAAGTGCTATTGTTTATGTTGCTAAAAAATGTTTATAAGGGAAAGTTCTGCAGTGCGTAGAACACAAATGTGGTGGTGGTGGGTGGGTGTAAGGGGTGGGGGAAATGATAGTTGTGTCATATACTGCTGTCAATCCACACAGGGTATATATATTGACCCTATTTCATTTGTCTATTTTACATATTTTGTATATATATTGAGTTTTTCTGTTTTGATGTTATTGGTTATGTGTATTTATGTTGGTGTTGGATATTTCCTGGTTGTGGTTCCTTTTCTTTCTGTCTGTGTTGAGAACAATGGTAATGAGGCAAAACAATTTCCCTCTGGGATTAATAAGGTTTTTTGAATCTTGAATCTTGAATCTTGAAATATTACCAAAATTAATGAGAACAATTTTCTATTTTGATTCAGCAAATATACCAAATTTTCTGATGTGTATCTTACAAATGGGTAGCATTTATAAATGTTACCTTAAATGCTACTTTTGTATGACACTTACAAAAGACTTGTTGGACTTAATAAGAGCAGTCGGAGCAGAGCGGAGACCCACACACCTCTGCATCCACAATGCAAACGGATTGTTTTTGTTTTTTTTATTGTCACACAAAAATTGTTTACTGCAATTGACTAGCACAGCCTCAGTCACTTATGTGCCTCATTCACTGTGTGAATCATTCCATCATTTCTCAGTCTATTTTATGCTCAAAAATACAGCAAGAAGGGGGAATTAAATCTATAGCTGAGAGTTTGACATGGAGCTAGCAATTCAGACCTAAATGTATAATGTTAGCATTTAACAATACTGGACAAAACTGATTTATGTAATGTAGACAAAGTATTAAAGTCGCAAAGTTATTTTGAGAGGTGATGGCCTATTTCAATGGCAAAAATTGATTTTGCATTTGATTTAAAAAAAAAAATCCTACCTAGGTCAGAATGATAATTAAATGATAATTAAAGCGATCAGTTTTTGCTACCACTTTTCTTTAATCACTTATTACTTTAATCGCTTATTCAGAAAACCCTAACAACACAAAGCACTGGGTAACAAGTATGATAGGTGAAATGGGTGAATGACAATATCATTAACAGATGTCTACCCTACCCACACAAAGAACACTAGTTTTTAACAATGTACACTGACAAGAGCACAACAATAGTCAACCCTGAAATATTATATGACGTTTTCATTTCAACTACTAAACAAAATATGTAACGATTAAAACGTAACATAATACCACACAAATGTTTCAAGCATGTTAGCGGTAAGACACCGACAGATGGCGTACTTGGGGCGTGCGCGTGCGCAGTGATCTCGGGTAGGACAGATTGATACGATGGATTTTTAGAACACCTGCTCTGCATAAAGTAACAACTGTAACAAAAGAAGTCAAAGTTTATACAAACGTATATGCTCATAAAAGAAATTTACATACACAACGACGCCAGCTGACAAATTTAATGAAAGCTGCGTGTGTGCATGGGATCACACAAAGGTTCTACTGATGCTAAAACAACAACAAAAAAGAGGAAAAAACTGCTACGCTCCGTAGCCTTGCTGGCGTGATTGGTTCTCTAATTCACGCCACCGCAGACCGTCGTATTATATCAGTCTGTCTGTCAGCATAGATAAAAATATACCTAAGTGCCGCCTGACCCCCGTCTCTCTATTGGTGTCGATGCGTCACCTCGGCCGCCACGTTGGATCAGGGAATCCGCGCCTCTTAATGCAAGTATGGGTACGGAGGCAGAGGTTTATCCAAAATTAAAATCACTGATTTAACAGTCGATTAATCAGCAGATGGGTTTGTGCCAGAAATATTATTGATACAGGGATAATTAGTTAAATTTAAAATGCGAGTTATTTAATCAAAACACCTCTTTCGTAGGTTGTGGCACTAACATACTGTAATATCAAAGGTGAATGCCCCCTACATAATTCAAATATTAGTATTATTGTTATTATTCAGTTTTTCAATTTCATTTTTTCCTACTGCGATTATCGTTCCTTGAAACTGTAATGTCGTACTCGTCACCTGATAGTTAACTTCTCACCTGTGAAATAATATTTCTCATTGCTTGGCTTTAACATTTCTGTTATTAGAGCATCCAAAACCAGCACAGAAGTCTGTTGTTTTTTTAATGCTTGAACTGGTCAGTCTAGGACAGGGACCTGATCAATATGGCGGCGCGATAGACGCATTTCAGAAGCCCCCATGCGGCATCTATGTGTACATATCTATGGCCTGTCGGCGTGCCTGACTATGGCTGACATTTCAGTCAGCCAATAGCAGGAGAGAAGGGGCGTGTTCGATGGGGGTCGACCTGATAGTTGCATGGCAAGAGGGGAGGGACGGTGGACTTCACCCTGAACCCTCCATCAAGAAGTGTGTCTGCTGAAGGGCGAGTTTTGAATAAAGATGGCTGATCTCCAGGTATGTATGGTATTAGTTAGCACATTACGGTTTTGACAGCTGGTTCATATTCCGCAATGCTCCTTAGAAGCGGCAGTAGAGGAACCCGTTAACTGGTGTTATAATTTAAGATAAGCGCTAATGCTACGTTAGCTAACGTCCACAACAAGCGAGGCTCGGGTTAGGCGAGCACATGAATACTGAAAGAGAATTGTTTTTTACACACTAATGTGGGAATGTGGATGTTTCATTGTGAGCTGCAAGTTAACTATTAGTTGGTTGAGGTGGTAGTGAGATTAAGAGTCGTCACTCGCCGTTATCCCTCATTGTGGCCACATCAGTGACTGTGGTGGAGACAGTTATTAGAGTCTCTTGGAATGAGTCGTTAGTTCCCGCGGTGCCGAGTTCTGCCTATTATGCATCCGTACTTCTTTCACTGTAGTTTGGGTTCCATGTTTTCACCTTGACCTCTTCCTAATACACGCACAACCGTCAGTTCTCCTGTGCATAGGGATGATTGTCTTTTTTGTGAAAAAACAAAAGCAATTTGTTTGTCTGAGACAGTTAAACCACCTTCTTTGTCATCTCCTCCCACTACTTGCATAACCTCCAGTGTTGCATTAGAACCCGCTTAGTATGCTCTGGTGAGATTTTATGCAGTTTCCCAGAAATGCAATGAAACCCCACCTCTAGTAAGGGTCCTTAGGCAAGACTGCCTTACACTTACCCTGCCTTTGCCTTGTACCTTGTAAGTCCCTTTGGATACAGGCCTCTGCCAGATGACTAAATGGAAATATAAAATGCAATCGAGGGTGTGGAAAGACTTGAGTCCACAGTCTTAACAATGCCAACAACCTGATCTTTGCCCCCTCTACATGATCCTAGTTCATGTTGTAATTCTCTTGTAGACTTTGTCCTTGCACACACACAATCCCACACCAGCAACACATTCCTGTACTGTGTAACACATTGTGTACTGCACATTGTTCGATTACATGTGGTGTTGGCGGCTGGATAGTTTAGTGGTAAGATCACTGGCCTCCATGCAGTATAATCGTGTACAGTAAGCAGCGACCAGTAGGGGTCGTTAGTCAAAACCTCCTACCTACCTTGCCTACGATTGTATCTCACAGACTTTGCTTTGCATAAAAGTGTCTGCCAAACGACTAAATGTTTCATGGCAGGTAACTACCGGGTATTCGTAGAGTGTGCAAGAAGCCCGACATAACACAATAGTACACCGCGAAAATCAATTGTTTTGTTTACAGCCCATCAGTAGAGAAAATCACGTGATTAGAAATGACACCAAATGTATATAACTCCAGTTAACTTTCCTAAACTTTCTGATGTCGTGCTGAGCAGATCGGCTGAATGCCCCCTCACTTGCTGTGAATACTCCAGACCAGGGGTCGGCAACGTTTAACACCCAAAGAGTCATTTGGACCCGGTTTCCACGGAAAAGAAAACAGTGGGAGCCGCAAATACTTTTTGACATCTAGAATGAAGATAATATTGTTTTTTGTTTACGCTTTGTATAAACAACTATAGCGTGTTTCTTATGGCATTTATGAAGTGCTACAAAATTTTATTAAATTAAAAAAGCAGAACTTCAATTATTCATATAGCAAAGAGAAAATCCCTTGAGCCATCATCCTTATATGACCTTGGGGCTGTCGGGAGTGTGTAGCGGAACCTAGACCTGAATTAAGAAAATAGCACTATGCACTATGCTGTATTCACACAAGCTCACTCGGACATTACACAGACTTTGTACTGTGGGGCTCCCGGGATAAAGTCTGGTTGATCTGAATAACTTAGTTAAGTCTGGACAAATTCAGAGTGTCAGTGCATGCAAGCAGCTTTAGTTACCAGACCACTTTATAGGTTTAGCTTCACTTCAGGGCTAACCAGTGTCACAGTCATTTTACATGTTCCCCACCAGTCCCTCAGCACTGTGAAGAGACAATGCATCATCTTCAAATATACCACATCTTGACATACTGCAGGAAACTGTTGAAAAAAAGTGTTAAATAGTGTGGTTGCAGATGTACAGGAACAAATTGTGTATGTATTGATTTCCTCTAGATAGTTGATAAAATAAACACAAACAAAAAGAGTGTTGAATAGTGTGTGTGCAAAAGTCCCACTCATTCTAATGTGTGTGTTGGTCCATTCTCTTAGCCAGCCATCAAAACGGCAGACACTGAGGTGTGCATGTTATCCCAGTCTGTGGTGCTGCTGTGTATTTGATTCCGACCTCTGTGTGTCCCATTATTATTCATAAACTCGTCCTCTCCTTTGTAGGCTAAATTTGACACAGCAGCAGCTGAGGTGAAGCAGCTGAAAGCCAGGCCAGCAGATGAAGACATGCTGCAGATCTACGCTCTGTTCAAGCAGGCCAGTGTGGGTGATGTCAATACAAGTGAGGCACATCTCAGCGTTATCACCATTACCCTACAAACTACACTGCCCATCCAAAAAAACTAAAAAGAAAGAAAATCACACATCACTCACTCTAATATTTAATTGGACCGCCTTTAGCTTTGATTATGGCACACAGTTGCACTTTGGGCATAAAAAGTATCTGAACAACCCCCGGTCATAGCACCCACAGGTTTGTATAGTAGGCACTAGGCATGATGGGTACATCACCTTACCTGCCTCTCTTCTCACCCTGTTGCACCCATCACTCTGGAACAGAATAAATCTGGACTCATCAGACCACATGACCTTTTTCTATTGGACAGTTCTTAACCCAGTTTTAGTTTCAGAAATCTTCTTAGATGTTTTCTTTGCTTGATTCATGCTAATAATTTGACCTTTCTGAAACAAATTAACATATTTTCCACGACCACAAGATATGTCTTTCAGCATGGTTGTTTATCAAATGAGAAGCCACTCATGGCATCAGTTACGGTTTAATAAATTGTTGCCAGCTGAAACATTATGATCCATGCAGTAATTATCCAATGGGAGAGGCTCTTACCAATTTGCTTGGTTAAATCCAGGTAGTGATTTTTTTTTTTTTTTTTTTTTTTTGGACGAACAGTGTATTATCTTATTATCTAGAGACCATTTGTAGCAAAATGGTTATACAACTTCTGTAAAACCCCGGGGACCCATCATAGTCTCTTTTCTGACTAGTTCAGATTTTGGTTGTTTGAGTCAGTCATTTATTAGTTTAACCTCAGCTTATAGTGACAAATTTTCCATGACCATGAGTGGTGTGCACATGTGTTAACATGTGTCCAAAATGCATTTAGTTTCTATGACCACCAGCAAATTAATTTAATAAATTAACTTTAATTAAAAACATGGTGATTATGGCATATTTCTTCCATTATGGAACTTCAGCAGTGTTTTTTGTGGTGAAACAGTTATTGCACAAAAAAATATATATATTTTGATCTGCAGCGTGCTGCACCACCAGGTTTTTGCTTAGTTGCATTACTTACTTAGTTTTCACCTCCATGTGTCTTTCTTTGTTCTCACTGAAGGTCGTCCAGGGATATTTGACTTCACTGGGAAAGCTAAATGGGATGCCTGGGAGAAGCAGAAAGGTACACTGCCATTCCTGTAGGTGTTACTTTTTTTCTGTCTTTTGAGAATTTGAGATGCCAACTAGTCAAAGTGTCAGTCCACATCTGTTAAAACACATTTCACAACTTTTGGTTTCTGTACAGAAGGAGCTTGTTGCAGTTGAACTGCTTGCCTGATCTAGTTGCACTGCATTCATCAGCACAAAGTGCGACAGTGTGAAAAGAAAGACATGAGGGTCTTCATCTCAGGCTGGACTGCAACTCTTTTAGCCCTCATTAACAGAGCTGCATGTTTTCACATGAACTTCCTCACTAACCACCTTTGTCCAATCAAAAACATGGAGACCATTGGTTTCTTTTTTTCTTTTCTTTTCTTTTCTTTTTTTTTTTTTTGTCCTGGATCTGAACCCCCAGCTGTGTGCCAGCTTTGTAATATTGCAGAATTCAAGTTAGGCACAAAGATTCTAGGGAAAAAGTAACAAATAATTTTGTTGTCATGGGAAAATAATTTTACGAGTGTCTTAAAAGAACTAGAGAATCTGAAAGAAAAAGAACACAGCTCCCACAGATGAACTAAAAATTCTGAGGAAATTATTCCAGAATGTTCTTTGTATTTCCAGTTAACTTTGGCAGAGCAATGCACAAATTTGCACACCTAGTAATTGTGCTTTGATTTGATTCCAGCAGGGTTCTGAGTCAGGACAGCACACTGCCTGTAACATGGAGGTAATTACTGTTACGTATGTAGCAGTGTAAATTATTTCATTCGTTTTTTTTATTTTTTTATTTTTTTTAGGAAAGGCCAAAGAAGATGCCATCAACGAGTACATCAACCTGGTTGAACAGTTGAAGCAGAAGTATGGATTCGAACCTTAGATGGTAACAACAGTCTAAGTGGGCCAGCTGCTGGATGTAGAGCTCTGGCTGACACAACCACCAGCCGCCCCTCATCCTGATGCTGTGAAGCGCCTTTAAACCCAACGAGTGTGTCCTTACAGAACACGTGAAAGCCTGGTTGTCCAATTGTGGTTCCAATTAGATTGTGTTTTCCAGAATAAGCACCGATGCCTTCACTGCCATCAGATTTTAACGTTCCCAACCATGTGTATCTGCACATACCCTGCCATTTCAATATAAAGTCCTTGTTCTGCAAGTTCTGTGTTTGGTCTGTTCTCATTTTGATATGTTGATAGGAAATTTTCTGTAACAAACCACCGTTGAGGTTAATAAGGCAGTAGTTTAATTTCTGTTCCGCAAGGGAGCATGCATTCCTCAGCACAGCAGCTGACAGATGCAAAACTCAAAGGATCTAACACATAGTTCTTTTTATAGATTACCATTGGGAGGGAGAGGTGAATAGATAATTGTCTGTGAGATATTACAGTTGATTCTCATCTCGAGGTGAATTCTATGCTGGAACATCATATCTGACTCCCTAAGATAAAAGTCTCGTGCACTATTTGGGATAGGACAAACCCAAGTTTCACATGAGTCACTTTAAGCTATAACAAATGGCAGTTTCATGAGAGAAACAAATGTGAAAGGATAACTCTCTGTACAGTTTTTCTAACATACGTGCTACTAGTTTCAAACATAACACATGTTTAAAACTGGATTAGTTGGTGACTGGACGAATAGATTCATCAATCAGGGTATTTGAAGGTTTTCTCCTGGGTGGTGCAGAAGGTGAGTTAGCTCTTTAGGCCTTGTCACAGAGCTTCTTAATTCTGACCTACATTAAGACTTTGAAACTCGTTCCTGTGAAATCAAGTGTTTGAGGGCCCACTGACTTACTTACTGTTTTAGTTGCACACAGCCTGTCTGCTTGCAGCTCTGCAACTGCTGCGTTAACATGGAGTTAACAGAGGTATAAGCATTTTGTTGAAAGCCATTCAGTGTTGAATCTTCCCAGGAGTGGCCGGCCTACCGAAAATATTCCAAAAGCACAACAACTCACTCTGGAAGAACTCCAGGCCTTACTTGCCTCAATTAAGGCCAGTGTCCATGATTAAACAATAAGAGAAAAGGGAAGGTGCTGACCTTGTTCTGCTGGGAAAATGTGGTACTATGAGGTCTTTGAGATATGATGGAGTTTGATTATTAAGTGCTTTATATTTGAGGAGAAGGATTTTAAAATTGTATCTCTTGCTAATTCCAGTACATGCCACACTGAGCTCTAGTGGACGGCAGCCAGTTTCTGATGGAGTCACTTAGGGAACACACTACTGCTCTACCCATCATGCAGTGCGTCCGATGTTGTCTTTTACCGTAAATATTATATCAAAGCGCGTTAAATATTGCGGCTGGTTTGACCACATAACCATTCTTTTAATATTTAAATTTGCCGTTAGGCGATAAAACGCTAATAACAAGGTAAACAAGGCTGCCTGTGTTGCTGTTTATTTTGAGATTGTTTTCATTGCCATGGCTTGTTTCTCAACTGACAACACTGTGTATTGTCGTCTTAAACACCTGCCGTTGCGTCGTCTTAAAATCCGACTTTAACTTTCACTTTTGATTCAGATCTCAGCTAGTTTACAGCGTGTGACTTATCATTGTAGTCTTCTCACTGTACAGCTCTAACTCGGTAAAATACTTGATCAAAAAAGAAGAGGTTGGACGGTTTAGCTTTCTTTTAGAAGAGATTGTTAACCGAGTTTTTTGTTTGTTTGTTTATTTTTTTGTCAGTCTTTGCTAACGGTTTTGTTTCGTTTTCGTCTGTCAGGCAGGTTAATGGCTGACATGTACAAAAAGGTAAAGGATCTTTGAAGTGAAATGTTTTAAGATTGCTTGTTAGTTATCTAGTGTGATTAGTAACAGGGTAGTTTTTCTTTTGTCAGCGGAACAGTGATCTGGAGGAAGCCAAGAAAGAGCTAGAGACTTGGAAGGTAAGAGGCAAATGAAAAATATGTCCACCATTTAATGACCTGATCATGAATAGAAAGGTTGAAGAGCCAAGAACCAAAACACACTTAGTGAGAATTCAACAGTCCAGGAAATGTAGTGTGTACATGTACATTTGAACAATATATGGTCAGTTTTGATGTAATATTTGCCAGTCATGCTGTGCTGGGTGTTTGTCAGGCCTGCAAAGCAGCTTTGTTTGACAGGAAACTGGACAGAATTAGGTCAGGTGGCATATTTAGAGTCACTGTTCTGCTGCGTATTTCCTTGGGAAAGATCCTTTCCTGTTTGAAAAGGACTGCAATTCTTAGTTAATTATTTACTTTTCTCTGGTCCCTTTAATGAATGCAGGCAGTTTTGGTTTCAGTTATACAGGTGGAGAAATGTCTTTAAATTTTTTTTTTATTTTACTGCACTAGAAGAGAAAATAATGTTGTGAAACATGTCTCTGTACAAATGCTGTTCGCATTAATCAACAAGAACTGGATCTACTTGCTCCTGGTAGACACAAATAATAAATGCATTCTTCAAACAGGTGTAGTTCTTTCTTATGAGAACATTTCATCTTTTGGCTTTAAGGCTAAAGCAGAGAAAGCTGATGATGCAAAATCCCGGCTGATAATGGAAAAACTGGAAGAAGATGAAACCAAAGAGAAGGCTAAGCAGGAGATGCTCACTTGGGCTAGCAAGCAAGACGAGTGTCGGAAGGAATTCACTCAGAGTATGAGTGCAATGCAGGTGGTGTTACTGTCATCTTTGTAATATCTACAGGTTCCTGGGGAGAACTGGAATGGAAATAACAACTCATTTTCTCACTTGATTCTTTTACATAGGATGAAATCCAGAAGCTTGACAAAAGCAAACAGGATTTATTAGACAAACTGAAAAGATGCCAGGCCGAACTGAATAAGAAGAAGGCAGAGTCCACAAAACTGAAGCAGAAATTCAAGGTAAAAGTCCAGCATAATATTAGCTGGCTAACCAGCTAAAATCTTAAGCAGACTGTCAGTGCACCCATTCCAGTGTATTGATTAGGAACTATACAATATATCAACAATACTTTAATACATGGAAAATTACTAATAAAAATTGTGTTATATTTCTCCACCTATCCAGATTCATGCCCAGATTCCAGACACAGACGTGAAGTTTAGTGCACAGCACAAAGAGGAGGATAATGATGTCAGTCAGCCAATCAAAGGCGTGTTTACCATCAGCCAGAGATCCACTTTGATTCTGCAGGGAGGGCAGGCACTCATTACTTTTGAGGAGGAAAAAGGTACATGTAACTTCATCTGCTTAACTGTGTGGTAAGCCTATTTTAGACATAATTTAGTAGATTTCCATTAAGTTTACCTGATTTGCTTAGTTACACTGAAAAAAACAAAACATAAGTGGAATATTACACCAATGGCATTCTTGGGCAGATGAAGGCATCAAATGGGCTGGGTTACGTTTAACATGACCTATAACATATGATCTATAACAAATTCTGTAAGAAACACAGTGTTTCTTAAAAAGAATGGTATGTGAAAGGTATAGTATTGATGAGTCTGTTTGTTTTTTTTGAGTCTCTTTAAGTACATTTTAATAAACATATTACAGTTTAATGTTCCTAAGTCTTCCTAGTGCCATATATTGGATCATAGCAAATCAAATCAAAAGGTAGAAATGATTTAATAGCAAACATGGCCAAGTGCTGTTGTGATGGTTAAATATATCTTTCATGTTTTCTGTCTTCCAGTGGCCTCTCAGATCCTGAAGATTGCCAAGTGCTCTGTTTCCTGTGAGAACATGAGTGTGGATGTGAAACCAAGAAGAATACCCATGGATCCTGCTGTAAAGTTTGAGGTACATTCTGATATAGTGAGACTGGTGTTCCACAGTCAGACTGTGACAAATTAATGCTTTAGTCAAGCACACAAATTCTAAAGGTCTTTGTCAAAATAACCATAGCCTCATTGAAAAGGGGAATTCTTAAAAACCACACAGGTTAGTTGTTTGGGATGTCATCAAAATTCTAAATCCACATTCTTGGATTTGCTCAGTCATCTTCGTAAATGTAAAACATAAATATAAAAACATAACCCCAAAAAATCGTGTAATCCCAAAACATTTATCTTAAAACATAATTTAAAAGACATAAAATATACTCTATGTATGTTGTTGGTACCTTTTCATTAAATAATTAAAAATCCACAAAGGTCACTGAAATAACTTGAAACTGACAAAGGTAACAGTAAAAAAAAGATTACTAAAAATTAACTCATGAAAATCAGACTTATTTGCTTATAAGTTGTGGTTCATGCATTTTAAAAAACAAACTAATGAAAATGACATTGAAGCTGAAATGAAAGTTCCACAAAAATGACAATTGTCAAATGTCAATGAGACTTCTGCACCTGTCGACAGGTACTTTAGCCCACTCCTCGAGAACAAACTGCTCCAGCTGTCTCATGTTTATTGTCTCATTCATCTACTGATTATAAACTAAATGTGTACAGAAAAATGAATTAATTAACTGGGCCCTTTTAATGCTTTCTCAGAGGTCTTTATATACTACATGTGCAGTATACACAGGGTAGTTTTAAAATGTATTGTAATCAGTGTTTTCATCAATTTAGGTCCATATTGATGTTTCTAGAAAAGAGCTCAAGTTTTATAACGTCCAACCTTCCATGCCAGAAGAGAGAATGAGGGACAGACTGGAGATGAGTTTCTCTCGGCCCAGTAGAGGAGGAGGGGAGGTCGAGGGAGTGCAGTACGATAAGAATACTGGAACAGGACAGATCACTTTTCTCCACCCTGAAGGTAAAGTTCATGCATCTAATGTAATAAGTTATTACTAATGTAACTAATAAGGTATTACATTAGCTTCACCTCAAGAAATCTGGGCAACTTTTTGTAGAAAATATTTAATAATGCATGACAGCAAATAGAAATTTATTAATTTAAAGTGCAGTATGTACTGTATTCCATACTTCTATTCCTTTCATCCAAGTTTTACATTTTTATTGTGCCTAATGTGTCTGCAAACCACACACAACTATAGATATTTCTTGATCAATTGTGGAGTTTTGTGTAGTGAAATGAGGAACAGTCTAAAATCTTAGTAAAAAAAAAAGTCAAAACAAGATATTGACAAATCTAGTTAAGTCTATGATATAATTAGATTTATATTAGTAAATATTTATAGTGTAATGATTATAGAATGTTGTGAATGGTTTCTTAGACAGAATCTTTGACCTGTAACTCTATTCATAAATAGTCAGGTATTACAACATGTTTCTTACCTGTGGAAACACACAGTATACAGTGTCTACAAAAAATATTCACCCCCTTGGATGTTTTATCTTTTAATTGACATTATAAATCAATCATGGTCAATAAAAGTTGGTGACTTTGACAAATAATTAAAAAAAAAATACCTCATTAATGTCAAAGTGAAAACTGGTTTCTACAAAGTAATGTCAATTAAATAAAAATATGTAAGGTGAAATCAGTGGTTGCATTAATATTCACTCCCTTCAGGTCAGTATTTAGTAGATGCACCTTTAGCTGCAATCACAGCATGAAGTCTGTGTGGATAGGTCTCATTTAGGCTTGCACAACTGGACCTGGAATTTTATGCCATTTTTCTTTGCATAACTGCTCAAGCTCTGTCAGGTTGCGTGGGAATCAGTTGTGAACAACCCTTTTCAAGTCCATCCACAAATTCTCTATTGGCTTGAGGTCTGGGCTTTGTATCAGTTTGTGTGGACGGCCTGTTCTCGGGAAATTCAGACATGTGCCATATTCCTATCATTTCTTGATTTTGGATTTCACTGAACTCCGGGGGATGTTCAGTGGCTTGGAGATTGTTTTGTATCCATCCCCTGACTTAGCTAGCTTGGAAGTGGTAGTGCATCTCACTGTAAATTAAAACTAGTCACTGGTTATCAAATAATAACCAGTGACTAGACTCTAGTCTATTCTAGTTTAGACTAGTCTATTCTAATATGTTTATGCATGTTTCCAAGCGGATGTCTGTGCCAAATTTAATGAGATTCCTTCCAAGCATTCCTGAGATATAGCATTGATAAAAATGAGACATTCATGAGGTCACAGTGACTTTCACCTTTGGCTTTTGACCATCAAAATCTAATCTGTTCATCCTTGAGTCTGAATAGACAGTTGTGCTGAATTTAAAAGGAATTCCCTCCAAGCATTCCTTAGATTTGACATTCATAAGAAGTGGGTGATGCGTCTGTCCCTGGCTTGTCACTAATACAGAGGCAGAAAAATTAAGACCTATAAAACTCTTCATTTTAGTGTTTTTCTAGTTCTACTAGCACAGTGTGAATAAGCCAAAAGATATACATGAATATTTTTTAAATGTAAACAATGTTTGGGTTTTCCCCTCCCCTTGGCTTGTTAAAGAATTTTGACACCCTGTGGTGAACAAGGAAATGGCATACAGTACTTCCTTGCTCTGCTTATCTAACAATGGGCTAAACTAAACATTAAACAATAAATCTGCCTTAACCTCCCTGTGGCATGATTATATGTTTGGACCTTCATAACAAAATAGTCAATAATATTATAAGTATTTATACATTAATTGCAGTCATGAATTAACTATTCATAACTGGCTGACCTTTTCAACAGTTTGGGCACAGAAGCACTAAAGCACGAAAATCATGCAACAACAGCAGGAAACAACAAATTAAACCCCACCCTGGAAAAAAATGCATGTACAGTATGTGCACCTTGTGAATAGATACACTGGTTTTACAGTCTAAGCTACTCTAATATGTAATATTGTACTGTGTCCTCAGTACATAAATGTCATAGATTCACATAAAATGCTTCAGGAAATATATAGTTGTATGTGGTTTGCATTTCAATTTCATGCATAAACTTCAAAAGGGCACCCAGGGCCCAATGAAATTTTGATCATCCAGACCATGATGTGATGGTTGGGATGTAACTAATAAGGTCTGTGCAGAAGTACAGAATGGTCTGTTTAAAAGGGTCAACTTGAGGTTCAGTATCTTGCTTGGTGACAGTTAACATAACACTGGAGGGAGGAACCACCAATCCCAAGATTAGGGGATGAACACTCTACCACAGACTGTAAGTGCAGGTATGGCTGGAAAACGAACAGGACTGTGACTCTTTAGGCCTGAGGTTGCCTACAACTCATAGGTGAACTAAGCAATTGCCTAATGGAACTTTGGCAGTGGCAGGAAAAAAATGATTAGATAAGACTTCAGTGATCCCCAAAAGGGGAAATTCATCTTTCACAGCAGCAGAGTAAATATGAATAACTTGAATTTAGTGCAATAACACATATTGGCTGATAGTGTAATAGTAAGAATAACAATATACAATTAGGGAGAGGATATACAGTAGACAACAAAGTTGAGTTTGTGAGAGCTGAGAAAAGCATGAATTGCTCTGTACTAAGGGTGCTCACATCTGAGCAGATATTTTTAAGAAGGAAGGACCACTAAGTGGCTGGTGGCTGTGGCTCAATAGGTAGAGCAGTTGTCTGCCAATCATAGGATTGGTGGTTTGATTCCCAGCTGCCATGTCACATGCCAAAGTGTCCTCGGTTAAGATACTGAACCCCAATTTGCCCCCGGTGAGTCAGATCTGCCATCGGCTTGTGTGTGTGTGAATGGGTGAATGAGATGCAGTGTAAAGCACTTTGAGTACCAGTTAGGTAGAAAAGCGCTATTTAAGTGCAGACCATTTACCATTTAGTATTTCTCTACAGATCTCATGTAGATCTCTGATGAGGACTGTGTTCCATAGACAGCAGAGCATGAGATGAGCGGTTTTTAATGCGAGTGAGCGAGTACAGTACACTATTGTTATCTTCACTCTTTATTGGTTGCATAGCTGTGCAATAAACAATCCCTATATAATAAAATGTTGTGATGCAGCACTATTCAATTCAATTCAATTCAGTTTTATTTGTGTAGTGCCAATTTACAACAGAAGTTATCTCAAGGCACTTTACAGTGTAAGGTTTAAGACCTTACAGAAAATATTTATACAAAAAAATATAGAAAAAACCCAACAATCCCATTTGAGCAAGCTTTAGCCAACAGTGGAGAGGAAAAACTCCCTTTAGAGGAAGAAACCTCCAGCAGAACCAGACTTATAGTGGGTCGGCCATCTGCCTCGACCAGTTGGGGTGAGTGGAAAGAAAAGAGAGAAAAGAACAGCAGGCAATAAGACAACAACAAGCAACAAGAACATTGGGCAGGTCAACTGGATTCTGGAGATGTACAGCTCCAGGCCTAGGATACCTGCAGAAAAGTACAGAGAAAGGGAGACAGAGAGGAGGAAACACAACTACAGGAGAGAGAAGACACAAAGTTAATGACATGCAATGGTGGCATTTGCATTGATACAGAAAAAGGAGAAAGGAGAGGAGCTCAGTTTATCAGTAGAGGTCCCCAGCAGACTAACCTATAGCAGCATAACTAAGAGATGGTTCAGAGTCACCTGATCCATCTCTAACTATAAGCTTTATAAAAAAGGAAAGTTCTAAGTCTAGTCTCTTCTGACTGTCTTAAATGTGGAGAGGGTGTCTGCCTCCCAAACCTGAACTGGGAGCTGGTTCCACATTAGAGGCGCTTGGTAGCTAAAGGCTCTGCCTCCCATTCTACATTTGGAAACTCTAGGAACCACAAGTAAACCTGCAGTCTGAGAACGTAGAGTTCTGCTTGGAAGATATGGAACTATAAGGTCATTAAGATAAGATGGAGCCTGATTATTAAGGGATTTATAAGTGAAGAGAAGAATTTTTAATTCAATTCTGGATTTTACAGGGAGCCATTGGAGAGAAGCTAACGTAGGAGAAATATGATATCTCTTGCTAATTCCATTCAGAACTCTGGCTGCAGCATTTTGGATTAACTGGAGGCTTTTTAATGGGTTATTGGGACATCCTATTAATAAGGAATTACAATAGTCCAGTCTGGAAGTAACAAATGCATGGACTAGTTTTTCAGCATCACTTTGGGACAGGATGCTCCTAATTTTAGCAATGTTTCTCAGGTGAAAAAAGGCAGTTCTAGAGATATCTTTGATGTATGAAGTGAAGGAGATATCCTGATCAAAGATAACTCCAAGATTTCTTACAGTATTACTTGAAGCCAATAAGTCATCAAGGGTGAGGACGTGATTAGACATAATGTCTCTGAGATTTTTAGGCCCAAACAGTATAACCTCTGTCTTGTCTGGATTTAGGAGAAGGAAATTGGAGGACATCCAGGCCTTTATGTCTTTTAAGCATGCTTGAA
Organism: Anabas testudineus; assembly: GCF_900324465.2. Classification (NCBI taxonomy): domain Eukaryota; kingdom Metazoa; phylum Chordata; class Actinopteri; order Anabantiformes; family Anabantidae; genus Anabas; species Anabas testudineus. The sequence goes on from NC_046629.1 coordinate 19,298,352, forward strand.
CTTTGACTAATTGATCAGTTTCTCCTGGTTTCATAGATAAGTATAGCTGGGTATCATCTGCATAACAATGGAAATGTGTTTCCATTAATATTTCCTAATAATATTGCCAAAGGGGGGACATATAAAAAGTTAAAAGAATCGATCCAAGCACAGATCCCTGTGGAACTCCATATCTAACTTTGCTGTGCATGGAAGATTCATCATTAACATGTACATACTGAAATCTATCTGATAGATACGATTTAAACCACTCTAGTGCTGTTCCTTTGATCCCAATGACATGTTCCAGTCTGTGTAATAAAATGTTGTGATCTATAGTGTCGAGTGCAGCACTAAGATCTAACAAGACAAGTATAGAGAGTAGACCATTGTCTGATGCTAATAGAAGATCATTAGTGACCTTTACCAGTGCTGTTTCTGTGCTATGATGTACGCTAAATCCTGACTGGAAATCTTCATACAAGTTATTGCATTCAGGTGGTCGTACAATTGCTTGGACACCACCTTTTCAAGAATTTTAGAGATAAAGGGCAGATTGGATATTGGTCTATAATTCACTAAGACCCCTGAGTCCAGAATAGGCTATTTGAGTAGGGGCTTGACCACAGCAACCTTAAAAGCCTGTGGTACGTAGCCTATTTGTAAAGATAGATTATTCTGATCTAATATGGACGTGCTGATCAAAGGTAAGACATCCTTGAACAGTCTAGTCGGGATGGGATCTAAGAGATATGTTGATGGTTTAGAGGAATTAATTACTGAAATTAATTCAGAATGATCTACAGGGAGGAAGCAGTACGAGCGTGGTCTTGCAGATGAATCCTTAAATTTGTCAACAGCATTTTCACATAAACATCTACTGTAGTGAATCTTATCTGTAGGTTTAGTAAAGTTTAGTAGTGTAAATTCAAATGTAATTAAGAAATGATCAGATAAAAGAGGGTTTTGGGGAAAAACTATTAACTGATCAACTTCCACACCGCATGTCAGAATAAGATCAAGGGTGTGGTTAAAACAGTGAGTGGGTTTATTTACATTTTGGTCAAAACCAGTGGAGTCTAATAGGGAATTAAATGCAGTGTTAAGGCAGTTATCATCAACATCTACATGGATATTAAAGTCACCCACTATAATGACTTTATCTGAACTTTGATCTAAGTATAGTGGCTAAGAGAGGTTTGTTAGTGACTTACTCCTGTGCTGTTACTGTAATATGATTAACTCTAAATCCAGATTGGATATCAGTCTAATATTGGCTAAAATCCAAACTTGGCTTGAATCAATAGAGGTTTTGTGAGTAGAGGCAAAAAATAGACTGATCTTAGCAGTTTGGTCAGGATAAGGTCTAAGAGACATGTTGATGGTTAAAAAATAATTAATTATTAACTTGGCATGATCTATGGGGAAGAAGCAGTCTAAGTAAGAGTGAGGTCTTACAAACAGATCTAGAGGTGTTGCACATCCAAGCCCATCCATGCCAGTTGCCGGAAGGATCTGATAATTCTTTTCTCTAATAACATTATGTACAGTTATTACATAATCTGTTTCTACAGGGGAGATGGAGTGTTTGGATGATGCTAGTCACCATCATCATGTCTTAAACAATTAGTGGGAAGACATTACGGTGTTAATGATGTAAAAAAGCTAATGTATGTGTCTGTGTGTGTGTAGTGGCTGGGAACCTGGCTCTGCGAGGCAAGCACAATGTGGATTTGGCTCCTCCAGTGTCTGTGCCGATTGGACCAGTTTACAAATATGACCTTCACAAGTTTCAGGTAATGTACAGCACCGAAATTGGTTAAAGGTAGAAATTAATCATTAGTATAGTATCCTGTGGATATTGTGTGTGGGTGTACCCATCCACACAAACACCAACTAGACCAGTTAAAGAGGTACGGTAAGTAGGATTTTTTTTTCTGAACTTGCTAACCTTTTTAGTCAGCTGATTTAGTCAGCTAGTTTAGTTTAGTTTAGTGCAAACTTGTTAACACACGCAAAACACCACAAGCTGATCTACTAAGAGAGCACACTGAGGACAGTGTCTTAGAAAAGTGTAAAATAGTCCAGACTGTGGATTTTGTACCTTTGCTTTTAGAAATATACACTGCTTTTCACTTCCTTGATTTAACTAAGCATTAGGTATTAAGTATTACTGCATGGATGATTATTTTGCAACAGTTTATTTAACTCTGACTGATGCAGTGAGTGGCTTCATATTTCTTAAACAACCATGTCGGAAGACACATCCAGAGGTCATGAAAAAGATGTTTATCTGGTTCAGAAGGGTCAAATTATTGGCATGCAAACTACTCACACTGGGTCAAGAACTTCCCAAAGCATTATTAAAAACTGGAAGGATAGTGGGGAACCATTATCTACATCAATTAAACAGCTGTGTAGCCCTAATAAAACTACTTGGCTAATTGAAAAAAAAAGGTTTCAATTTGCTAGGGAGCATAAATATTGAACTCTGGAGCAGTGGAAGAAGGTCATGTGGTCTGATGAGATGGGATGGGACATAGGATGGGACATGGGATGGATGTGGAAAATTGAAGGAGGAGAATATTAAATTCTCATTTAAATATGGCCTCCTCCCCCTTGTTTGAAACAGTTGTGAATCATGCAATTTTTCTTAGTGGATCACCAGCAAAATGCCCATAAACAAATCACTCAATTTTCAGGATTGCACACAAAATTTAGTATTCGCTATTTCATATCTTTGTAAATCAGGCCCTTTGAGTTTTGAGTGAATTTAAAATTAGACTTTCACACACAACAAAATATAGTTTGTAATATATGATATAATAATGTATGTATGTATACAATTTTTCATGAAGGTTAGGAATAATTAAAATATTAAAATATACTTTTCTGACAAAATAAAAACTAATAATGCGTCACAGTTTGGACCATAACTGTGGTCAATTGGATTTCAAATCAATAGTAAATGATTTTTAGCGTGACTGATGAACAAAGTTTGCAGAGTGATAAATTGATGTTTGTGATTCATCTCAGACCTTCTGTGGCACTCTGAAACGGACCATCCTGCTGGATGAAATCAAGGATGTAGAGGATGAGGAGGATCTGCAGGATCACTTAGAAATCCACTTCCAGAAGCCCAGCAACTGTGGGGGTGAAATAGACAGCATCAAATACATCTCAAGAGGAAATGCTTTACAGGCCATTTTCTGCAATGACATGATGGAGAGAGACAACTGACCTTAACCAGCAGATGCCAGATATGTAAGAAAAATAGTGCTCCTATGATTCAAAGCAGAAAAACAGAAAATATTATCTTAAATATTATTTGATTATTTCAAGGCATGTACCCTTTATCTCTTGTCATGCGCAGTCTTATATCAACATGTGGAAAGTTATGCCAAGGGCTCAATGTAATGATAATAATGTAAATGACTGGTCCTATGTTACACACCCCTTTTCCAGAAAAGTTGGGACTTTTTCCAAAATACAATAAAAACTAAAATCTGATTTATGATTTTTTGTTTGACGAAATTACAAAGAAAGGATTTTTAGTGTTTTTATTTAACAACTTAATTGGTATAAAGTGTATATAAAATAATCGACCAAAAGCAAAGGTGGTTTGTTGCTCACCACTAAGTCCAATACTTTGTGAGGGCCAATATGTTTAAGAATATTGTGCAAATAATACACTTGCTAAACTGCAAGAAATTGAATCCTCAGTTCAAAAATGATTAAAATTAATTTAAAAGGAATGTAAGTTTCTTTATACTTGCAAAATACATTACATTTTTAAAGTTAAGTAAAAAAAATTCTTAGTACTTTTAAAAGATTCAAGGCAATTGACAAACCATAGATTTTTAGTTTTCATTGCATTTTAGAAAAAACCCAACTTTATGGGGAAGAGGGGTTTGTACATACACAACATACGTATACAGTAGATAATCCCGCATGTAATTAAAATAATTGGTTACATAATGTTACACAGAACCATCCATCTTATTTTATTATCCTTACTGCTTGTCCTCTCAAATGTTGTGGGAGTTACAGGAACTTTCTTGTTGATTATGTCTTCTGTGTTCAAACTTTAATGAGGAATAGCTCTTTATTTTACAGTATTGTATGACTGTTTTTAATCACAGGGCTCATTTTGGTCTGTACACAGTTTGAACTGTTGGCATGTTTTGGTCTTCTACACTATACTCATTAAAAGATCTGAATCAATAATGAGTGCTGTTTTGTAGCGTCTCACTCTTTGGATATACAGTACCCATTTATTGGACTATATGCTAAGTGGTGGAGTTACAAGCAAATGAGTAGTGTAAAGGGATCTATTATTATAGTGTCTGAATTGTAACCTTCACACCATGAGCTGACGACGCGATTAAGTATTAATGTCTATAATAACACACTGAGAACAGGAAAAATACAGATGCAGCTTTAAATAAATGAGCTTGCTGCAACTGAGTCTTAATTATAATTTAAATGCATATAATCTATATAATCTCCAATTCAACAAACCTAACCACAAAGTTCAACTGACATCTGATCCACCATCTTTAGAAACTGACAGAACTGGCAGATGACAGGTGTCAGGGGAGAGGATGTCTCATGTCTCCAAAAACCCAGTTTCCTCACCTCCTCTCTCCTTATATCTTTTTCTTTTTTCCCTCAATGTATCCTTAGTGAGAAGGACTAAGATGCAAAGCAGGGAAAAGATGCAGGTGAGGGACATATGGATGCAATTAAGGGAACTAGGATCCACCTATAGTATACCACTGTATTTTCTCTTTTGTTCTACACCTCTGTCTTCATGGTCTGCTCATTTTGCTGCACTTCTGGTTTGGTCTCTGCCACTCTATGTGTGTAAAACTGAAACACCTGGTAGGATACACTACATTCATTCTCATCAAATGTTGACAACGTTTTGATAACATTGCACGTTTTAATAATTACTGCACTCCTGACAGTAACTTTAACTTCTTCCTAATCACTAAGCACGCAGTGGTCGTCAGACATCAATAAGCACAGATGTCTGCAGATGATTCTGGTGAGTAACCTTGCGGTAGCTGATCACAGGTGTTATCATCATGTCATTCATTCAGCAAATGCCAAACAAGGTAATCGACAGTTATCATCAAAGAGACTGGTTTAAGCTAAATATATCATTGAATTATTGATTAGCATTGACATTGTGTATGCTTCAGTGTCTTCCTTTTTCTTATTTCATTGTCCAAGGGGGTCAAGAAGAATGAAAAAATCAGCAAGTCTTGAGTACATTATACCGACTTACTGCAACTAAACACAGCATAAAAAGACGTTACTCAATGTACAAATTCAAAATAAATAATGAATTGCACTCCATACACGGACCGTAGGCCATCTATTGTCTAATTATGATCGTCAGAAGTTAAACTAACCAATCAACAACATGACATATTTAAAAGAACATCGGATAATTTAAGTGTATATATTGAGTGGAAATGTATGCAGTATTATAAAAGCTGGATGCAAATAAAGCCAGGTCAGGTTGTAATATGCAGTGACTCTGCTTCTGTTCTGCATAGTGTAGTAATGGAGGGCAATAAATAGAAAGTGGCAGCAATAAATAGAAAGTGGCACCAGGAAAGGAAGGGCATATCTTATACATATTTGTATAAGATGAAAAGGAAAGTTAACAGAGGGTGGGGTACAAACCCACAGGAAGAAGTGTTTATAAATTAAGAATAGGGCACGCTAATTTGAACAGTCTGTTAAATTTAATGGAGAAACATAAAATGGGATGTGCAGAGACTGTCAAGGGTCAACAACAGTGGAACATGTTATGCTAAGATGTAGGAGGTATGGCCATGAAAGGAGAGACATGATAGAGGACTTCAGGAGGAGAGGTTTAAAGGCAAATCATTTAAATAATATTTTTAATAGTAGAGGCTTAGACAGGCAAAGTGTTTACAACTTCTTAAGAACATCTGGACTCATGAATAGAATTTGAATAAGGCAACGCAATTTGACTTGATACCTACAGATGGCAGCAATGCTACATTTTTGGATGTCGACTGCTTTAATACCCCAGAGAAGAAGAACAACAATAACAATAAAAAAAAACTACTAAAGGAGAATGTGTCACATTTTGACTGGCAGTGTAGTTGTAGTCATCTCGTGCACTTCTGTTTTCATCTTTCACACACTATTTTATTATATCATTCTTATAACTACATACAGCCAGATTCTATTAGCAGCATGTTGTTTTAGGTGATTTAACATGAATTCCTGTCACTTCGATCCCAATTTTGTCCATTAGTACTATATGTGATGGCTCTCACTCAGATGAAGTTATCGGTCTGCTGAATAAAGTAAGCTACCTCAATGAATAGTGACACGGAAGTCCACTTGCCGTGACTCAACTTCCACAGAAAATCATATTTTAAGCATCCTTGCACCCTCCGTACCACTGTTGGCGGTAATGCGCACTGAAGCAGTTTGTCCATCCAGGAAGAAGATTCGCATCCATTCACAACCACGCATGCGCGAGTTGAAGGTGATTCTGTCATGGAGGAGTTCGGTTGTTGATGCAATTAGAAGCTTGAATAAGCTCGGTCGTGTCCCAGGCAAGTACAGTTAAATAGGTATCACTTAATGTTTTTGGTTTCGCTGTGAGGAAGGACAGGCATGGGTTCCAGTTCTTCTCTGATTAAGCGCTTTTTTGTAACAACTGGACAACTGTGCCGCTAAATAATATGTAACAATACTAGCTAAATTCGCAGTACAATCGAAGCAAAAATGTAGGCAGATTGCGTCTAGGATACTGATTAAATGGAATTATTTAAGACTCCTGAGCTAAGGATTTAACGTTTTTTTTGTCCGTGTTTCAGAATAGATGTGTTTGGAACTGCTCCAATTTCCACTCTTACAACATCATAACTGGATCCGGCAGGTAGACCCAAACACACCAGGATGGCCAGGGTAAGTCAACGGTGTGTGGAAATGTGTAAAGCTTTTTTGCTAATATTATAAGAATTATATGATAAAATAGTGTGTGAGAGATGAAAACAGAAGTGTATGAGATGACTACAACTACACTGCCAGTCAAAATGTGACACATTCTCCTTCAGTAGTTTTTTTTTTTTTATTGTTATTGTTGTTCTTCTTCTCTGGGGTATTAAAGCAGTCGACATCCAAAAATGTTGCATTGCTGCCATCTGTAGCTATCAAGTCAAATTGCGATGCCTTATTCAAATTCTGTTCATAAGTCCAGATGTTCTTAAGAAGTTGTAAACACTTTGCCTGCCTAAGCCTCTACTATTAAAAATATTATTTAAATGATTTTCCTTTAAACCTCTTCTCCTGAAGTCCTCTGTCATGTCTCTCCTTTCATGGCCATACCTCCTACATCTTATTTCCCCAAGGGGATCAATAAAGTATTCATTATTATTATCTCAGCATAATATGTTCCACTGTTTTTGACCCTTGACAGTCTCTGCACATCCCGTTTTCATGTTTTTCCATTAAATTTAACAGACTGTTCAAATTAGCGTGCCCTATTCTTAATCTGGTAAAAAACACTTCTTCCTGTCTGTTTGTACCCCACCCTCTGTCAACTTTCCTTTTCATCTTATACAAATATGTATAAGATATGCCCTTCCTGTCCTGGTCCCAGCAATGCTGCCACTTTCTATTTATTGCCCTCGATAAAATACTCCTACTACACTATACAGAACAGAAGCTGAGTCACTGCATATTACAACCTCACCTGGCTTTATTTGCCTCCCACGTTTATACTACTGCATATATTTCCACTCAATACACTTAAATTATCCGATGTTCTTTTAAATATGTCAGTTTTATGACTCAGCACTGTATCTGCAGCACAGATTCTGCCAGATCTTGGATCCTTAGATCAACATCCATAGTGGAATCATAGGCCAAATCACAGTCAGGCAAAAAACCCTCTCCAAGACTTTTTTTTTTATCTCTCTTGTTGCTTTTCCTCATGCCTTTAAACTTATCCAATAATTAACTAAGAGCTGCATTCTCTGTAGGCACAATGGCATTTCCTCTATTTCCACTTGCACAGCACATACAGGGGATGTCTTAGTTGCACCTTAGCATAGTCTTAGTGCTCTGGCACTTTCAATCTGGTTTTAGCTGCTGATCCATACACAATACTCCCATAATCCAAACAAGATCTTATTAAAGCTTTACAGATTTACCTCAGTGAAAGAATATCTTCTTCCCAGTCCTTGAGGAGTTCCATTATCCCTGTTTGTGGGATAACCTCCTCCACTTTAACCTGGATACTTCTTCCTTCTAAACAGTCTTCCACCCAGGCTCAACCTTTGCAATTTAATCATTAGCCCATTCTTCCAAAGCATGTCATAAGCCTTCTGTATTTCGAAAAACACAGCCACTACAAGCTCTTTGTTCACCTGAGCCCTACTTATCTCATGCTGCAAACACAACACTGGATCCATAGTACCTTCCCTTTTTCTAAAACCACTTTAACACTTGTTCACCAAATTGTCATTCAGCATTCTTTCCATAATTTAACACACATTAGACATTAAAGCTATGGGCAGCTCCTTCAGTTGCAGACTGATACACTCTCAGTGTAGAAAGGAGTGTTACCGCAGATCTTTCATACACTCTACTGTAAAACTCTACAGTTTAACCGTATCTTCATGTGGGAGACTGGGGTTTGAATCCCAGCTGTGGCCTACCTCCAGTAGGGGTCCTTAGGCAAGACCATCTTAAGCTTACCCTGCCTACCCTTGTAAGGATAAAAGCTTCTGCCCAATGACTAAATGTAAATGTTTCAATTTGAAATTGATTTTTTTTATATATGTGGTAGATATCACTATACAATTCTGTAAATCATTTATAAATACCCACATCATTTTTATATTTACTTCTCTTTCTTGCACCTTAGATGTCTCTGTGAGCTGCTTAACAAATGTATTTCTCCACTGTGGGATCAATAAAATTTGATCTAATCTTAGATACATATTTACAGTGTAATGCTGCCAAAAAGTCATTAAATTTAAAATTTAAATTATTAAATTAAAATTTCAACGTTTGTTTTTATTCAGGTTTGTGCTTTATCATTAAGCTCATATTTGTACCACCTTATCCAGTGCAAACACCACATTGGACTCTAAATTCAGAAATACACAGAAAGCCGAATTTACACATTTCTGACAGTAGGAACAGTATTCAACATTTTAAATTTAACAAGAATGCATGGCAGTTTTGCTGTATTTGACTAAATATCCATGTGGGGTCACTTAGTGCATGCTTTCTTTCTACACTATTTAGTTGGAACTTGCATGTATGTAGATATTTGCCTGTGTATGTAATAATGCTTTAATCGATATGTTTATAAATTAGGTGCTGTGTAGCAGACCTAGGCTTGTCACTTACCTCCCAGGGCTTCATGTGTTAGTAAATCGTGTGGCTGGATCCCAAGCCATAGCCTTCTCTGCTGCTGGATCCTTGAGTGCTGATGAAGCCATCACTACTACTGACATAAGTATGTCATATATGGTTATTATTTTACTTAAAAACATTCTTTGTATGTTTGCTTATTTGGCTAGGACAAACATAGATATAATTTGTATAATATGCTTCCCTATTTTAGGACTGCGCAATGAGAACATGGGGTCTTTTGGACCCCAAGACCACCACTATCAGCTGCCTGCTAATTTGGGTTTTGACTGTCACCTGGAAGGACAAACAGAGCAGAAGAAAAGTCTGGCACACACGATGGTCCTTGACAAGCTTTCTGCCTCATTCAGCAGTGAGAGATGTGAGCTCATACTGGCCCAGTTCACCGGAGTGCACACTTGTGTAAGTGTAAAAGTATATAACCAATGAGTATGCCAGGACACCACTAAATAATTTACTTAATTTATCTCTGATTTAACCTAACAATGAACAGAACATTGATCGCAACGTCGTATTGTGTGTCTTTGGCTAGTCATAGTCACAGTGACAATGTTCACATCACATGCTCTGATGTATTTACAGTATTTTAGTTCAGGTCTGTGTTTGTTTTGATGGCTTAGATTTAAGTTTAAAAGTGACATATCTGGCTTCAGCTTAGCAGATTTAACTCAATCAAATAGTTTTTTTCACCATAAAGGCAGTTACAATATTACAATACAATATTCATTAGTGCAATTACATTTTTAATTAGAATATTATATTATAATTAGTCTGACTAGAATGGAGTCTTCTCCATCTTCTTCTTCTTCTTTCGGCTTTTCCCATCAGGGGTCGCCACAGCGAGTCATCCTTTTCCACCTAAATCTATCATGAACATCTTCTACCCTAACATTAGCCAACCTCATGTCCTCTGTTAAGACATCCATATATCTCCTCCTTGGTCGTCCTCTTGCCCTCCTGCCTGGCAGCTCCATCTCCAACATCCTTCTACCAATATACTCACTATCCCTCCTCTGAACATGTCCGAACCATCTCAGTCTGGCCTCTCTGACTTTGTCGCTAACACAGGCAACGTGAGCCGTCCCTCTGATGTACTCGTTCCTTATTCTGTCTAACCTGGTCACTCCTAAGGAGAACCTCAACATCTTCATCTCTGCTACCTCCATCTCAGCCTCTTGTCTCTTTCTCACTGCTACCGTCTCTAACCCATAGAGCAGAGCTGGTCTCACCACTGTCTTGTAGACCTTTCCTTTGAGTCTTGCTGACACTCTTTTGTCACACAACACTCCGGACACTTTCCTCCACCCGCTCCAACCTGCCTGCACTCTCCTCTTCACCTCTTTTCCACACTCTCCATCACACTGAACTGTTGACCCCAAGTACTTAAACTCCTGCACCTTCTTCACCTCAGCCCCCTGTAACCTAACATTTCTACCTTGATCCCTCTCGTTCAGACACATGTATTCTGTCTTACTACGACTGACCTTCATGCCTCTTCCTTCCAGAGCAAACCTCCACCTCTCCAGCTGTTCCTCCACCTGCTCTCTACTCTCACTGCAAATCACAATGTCATCCGCAAACATCATTGTCCAGGGTGATTCCTGTCTGACCTCATCTGTCAGCCTGTCCATCAACATAGCAAACAAGAAGGGACTCAAAGCTGATCCTTGGTGTAGTCCCACCTCCACCTTGAACTCCTCTGTCTGACCTACAGCACATCTCACCACCGTCATACTTCTCTCATACATGTCCTGAACTAGTCTGACGTACTTCTCTGCCACTCCAGACGACCTCATACAGTACCACAGTACTTTTCCATCAACAGTCTCAAAGCAAAAATGGCATCAGTGGTGCTCTTACGGGGCATGAAACCATACTGCTGCTCACAAATCTCCACCTTCTTCCTAAGCCTGGCTTCCACTACTCTTTCCCACAGCTTCATTGTGTGGCTCATCAACTTTATTCCTCTATAGTTGCTGCAGTTCTGCGTGTCACCCTTGTTCTTAAAGATTGGAACCAGAACGCTTCTCCTCCATTCCTCAGGCATCTTCTCACTCTCTAGAATCCTATTGAACAAACTGGTTAAAAACTCCACTGCTGCCTCTCCTAAGCACTTCCACACCTCCACAGGTACGTCATCAGGACCAACAGCCTTTCCACTCTTCATCCTTTTCAGAGCGTTCCTAACCTCATCCTTTCCAATCTCTGCTATTTCCTGCTCCACAACATCCACATCTTCCTCCCTTCTTTCCCTGTCATTTTCCTCGTTCATCAGCTCCTCAAAATACTCCTTCCGTCTTTTCTGCACACTCTCCTGGGTTGTTAGTACCTTTCCATCTCTGTCCTTAATCACCCTTACCTGTTGCACATCCTTCCCATCTCTATCTCTCTGTCTGGCTAGCCTGTACAAGTCCTTCTCTCCTTCCTTTGTGTCTAACCTGTCATACAGCTCATCGTAAGCTTTCTGTTTGGCCTTTGCCACCTCCCTCTTCACTCTACGCTGTGCTTCCTTGTACTCCTGTCTACTTTCCTCAGTCCTTTCTACATCCCACTTCCTTCTAGCTAACCTCTTCCTCTGGATGGATTCCTGTACTTCCTCATTCCACCACCAAGTGTCTTTACCTTCTTTCCTCTTTCCAGATGACACACCTAGCACCTTCCTACCTGTTTCCCTGATAACCTCTGCTGTAGTTTCCCAGTCATCTGGAAGCTCATCCTCCACCACCAAGAACCTGTCTCAACTTCTGCCTGAATTCCTCACAAGTTTCTTCATTCTTTAACTTCCACCACTTGGTCTTCTTTTCTGTCTTCCCTCTCTTCTTCTTCCTGACCTCCAGAGTCATCTTACACACCACCATGCGGTGCTGTCTGGCTACACTCTCTCCTACCACCACTTTGCAGTCACTAACCTCTCTCAAATGACCTCGTCTACATAGGATGTAGTCCACCTGCGTGAATAATCGTGAAGCAGCCTAGAAGTAACAATTGCATGGACTAGTTTTTCAGCATCACTTTGAGATGGGATGCTTCTAGTTTTAGCCATAGTTTGACTAATTAATTTGTTTGTTCTGGTTTCAAATATAAATATAGCTGTGTGTCATCTGCATAGCGATTGAAATTTAAAGTTTTTCCTAATAATATTGCCTAAGGGGAACATATATAGGGTAAAAATAATTGATTCAAGCACAGAACCATGTGGAATGCTATATCTAATTTATGTGTGCATGGAAGACTCATCATTAACACACAAACTGGAATTATATATGGTGAAGAAGTAGTCTAAGTATGAGTGATGTCTTACAAATGGATCTGTTGGATCCATTTGGATGTTGTACATGCAAGTACCACTGCTACACCACCCTTACCACTGGTACACCACCATCATTAGGCTTTATGGAGTCGTTCCTTTGAAAAGAAAGAAAGAAAGCATTCAGAAGTGGGGACAAAGACAAATACAAAGAGGCCAATAACAGATTTAGCAAGGAGGTGATCAGCTAAAATCTACCCTGCCCCTCACCCTACTCTCCATCAAAGAGGTAGATTTGAATATACAGTTTAAATGGCTGAATACCTGCAAAGCCGCAGGCCTGGACTCTGTGTCCACCTCTACCCTGAAGCACTGTGGCAACTAGCTGTCTCTGGTGTTTGCTGACATTTTTAACACCTCACTGGAGACCGGCAATGTGCCAGCATGCTTTAAAACCATTATTCCAGTTTCGATGAGGTTCACAGCACCTAATGATTACAGACCTGTTGCCCTGACTTATGTAGTCATGAAGTCCTTTGAGCACCTCATTTAGCACCTCAAGGACATTACAGACCCTCTTATGGACCCCATGCAGTTTACCTACTGAGCTAACAGATCTGTAGACAATGCTGTAAACATTACACTCTATTTTATCCTCAAGTATCTGGACTCCCTGGGATCCTATGCCAGGATACTGTTTGTTGACTTCAGTCTGCCTTCAACACTGTTGTCCCATCTCTGCTCCGAGACAAGCTCTCCCAGCTGAACATGCCAGACCAGTTCATGAGGCTAGGAAAAAGCATGTCTCAGACTCATGGACCATGGAGCGCTGGATTTATTCCAACATTCCCTCTCCTCTGTTATTCTCCCTGTATACTTACAGCTGCAAAATTGGGACACCAGTCTGTCAAACTCCTGAAGTTTGCAGATGACACCACTGTCATCGGCCTCTGATGGAGATGAGTCATGTCATGGTGCAACATAACCAACCTGGAGCTTAATGCCCTCAGGACAGTGGAGATGATGGTAGATATCAGTAGGGACCCAGCCCCCTTCCTACCAATCATCCTCGCTCATCAAGAAGACTCAGCAGAGGCTGTACTTCTTGTGGCAGCTGAAGAAGTTCCACCTCTCTGTGAGGATGCTGATGAACTTCTACACTGCCATCATCAAATCGATTCTCACATCCTCCATCATAGTCTGATTTGCTGCAGCCATGGTCAGGGACAAGGCCAAGCTGCAGCGCATCATCCACTGACTTGTACAAATCCAGGACCCAGAGATGTGCAGCCAGGATTGCCGATCCCTCAACCCGGACAACTGCTCCTTCAATTTCTTCCCCTGCACTCAGCCTGCTGAACAGTGTACCAAAAAAACTTTTTTTCTACCTCCTACCTCTCCTACTGTTTCTGTACATAACCTTTGCTATTTTTAGTTTAATTTAGTCTATCCTGTCTGCTGTTTACATATTTCATATTTATATATGTTCATCTTGCACATAAAAATAATAATAGTGTTATAAAGATCTAATCTACAGTACACTGCTGGCTTAGAGTATCAACTCTAAACTGCTACATCTATAAACTGTAGGAAGGCCAGTCAAGCACACAGACACACACACTGTGTCAACAAAGCCCCACAGTTGTTGTTGCAAGTGCAGAATGAGTTACTGAAAGTGGTGGAGCCGAGTGGCTTATGCAGAAGCTGCTGTCTTCTCTGGAGTTTTTTTTTATCAGGGTGTATGTAGCATCAAATAAAAGCTGAAAATAAAAATCTTAGTCTCAAATGCAACTTTGAATCTCTTGAATCACGTTTGGTGTGCAGCAAAAATAAACTAATAGGCCTTATTATTGTAATTAAAGATTCAGACAATAGCTTTTCAATACTTTTGGAGTACTGTGAATATTACATAATGTCTCTGTTGTTTTAGACATAAATATTACAGAATTCACTTTTTTGTGTTTGACACAGGAGAAAGCTGACCTAGGTTCATCACAAAGAGCTGAAGAGTATTTTGACAACGCTAATGTCGAATGTGCCATACAGTCCTGCCCTGAACTACTACAGAAAGGTAGATTACTGATGCTGCACCCCATACACTATCATCCATAACATTTCAGTTTATCTTTTTTGGATAGGTTATTAGGTCAAGATAGAGGCTTTTTTTTAAATGTCATTGTAAGTTATCAGATATTGAGACAGTTCATGTGGGGCTGGGTGATAAAACTATAAAGAAATCTATCACAAAATAACTTTTAATCCATAGAACTTTAAGACATGGTCAATATAACTATAGCATGTTTTGATGGACAACGCGAAAAGCCAATGACCCTTGAACGAGCAGTCTTGAGTCAACTGACTGCCTTTCTTTGTAGGAACAATCTCCTTGATGCCAATTAGTCTGGCTTCAAGAGTGGTGACTCGGAAGGTTGTCGAATCCCTGTGGGCTTCAAAAGCTGTGGCTCAATAAAATTGAGATTCAATAAAATCTTCTTGATTTATCTGCGGCCTTTAACGCAGCCTGCGGCCTTTAACGCAGTCAACCACTACATCCTCCTTTCTACACTTTCTGATTTGGGAATCACTCCTGCTTGTCTTGACTCACCTTCATTGTAACTTGGCCGGGGCAGGTTTCACTGCCTTTCCACTGGTGTGCCACAGGGCTCCAATGGAGCTCTTTGTCCTCTACTCTTTTCCATCTATACTACATCCCTTGGTTCCATCATCCAGTTGCATGACTTTTCCAATCATCGCTATGCTGATGGCACACAGCTCTTCTTGTTATTTCCACCGGATGACTCCACTGTCTCACTGCGTATCTCTGCATGCCTTGCAGACATCGCTGCCTGGATGGGAGAGAGGCATCTTCAGCTCAACCTCTCTAAGAAAAAAACTTCTTGTCTTTCCAGCCAGACCTTCAATAAAACACAACACTAGCATCAATATAGGGCTTACAGTGATTGTCCCCACCATTGACCCTCACCTCACCTCAAAAGATCCTAGGCAAAATCTTTCAGCTCTATGGTGGAATGACCTGCCCACCTCTGCACGCTAAGCTGCCTCACTCTCACTTTTCAAAAACTTGCTGAAAACTGAACTCTTCCGAACCGTTTGTCCGTTTGCACTTAAATCACATTTAAGGGGATCCATAAAGTATACATTATTATTATCATTGGACTTACACCCCATGAAACTGAAACAATTCTTTGTATAGCACTTTACAGCTCCATGTAATGCAACAAAAAGAAACAAAGACTTGTAATAGCCTAATTTATTGCAAACAACATAAAGCCAGTAAGCATGGTCAAAATGACAAATTTAAGCAGCTGAATGACCTTATGATATCTGAGGAGTGAAAAGCAAACTTTAAGCTTGACAGAACCTTATATGCCGATACATGTTGATATTGAGTGATAAAAAAACTTGTCATGATATAAATAATATTTAAATTGCCCAGTCCTAATCTCATGTAGTGTATGACTCTGTAATTCAAAGTGCACTGGTGAACAGAGTCTAATGTCTCCTAATAATCTCCTAATAGACTTCCAGTCAATGTTTCCTGAGGCTCCTTCTTCTGGTATGATGGTGCTTACAGTGACACAAAAGACACAGAATGATATGACATCATGGTGTGCTGATGTGGAGCACGAGAGAGAACAAATGCTTGCCAAGGTGAGTTATGGTCAAAACACATTTGGCTGAGATAATAGAAATGCAATAGAAATATCTCCTAGCTGAGTTTTATTGAAGTTATGCTTAGATACAGGTTTTGTTTTATAATAACATCATGTATTTTATTTCTGTAAAATGTAGAACATCTTTGAGCAGTCTTATTGGGATTGGGTCTAAATATTTTTCTATTTATTTCTCTATTTTTATATAACTATTTATTACTGCTATTATAGCAGTTTACTAATTAGAGGTTTCACACATTGGTAACATTTCTTCTGTTGTGTAGTTTATCGATGGAGCCAAGGAGATCTGCTATGCCCTGCAGAAAGAAGGATTCTGGGCTGACTTTATTGACCCATCCTCAGGCCTGGCGGTAAGATGTCACTGTCACTCTGTGTTTCAAGAATGACAAACTTGTATTTTTAATTTGTTGAGTAACTAAAGAATAAATGGTAAAGGCCATGTACGTGTCTCAAAGTTGACTAACTATTTCCTTGTATAAAAGCAAAGAGCAGTAAAACCTAGAAAAATACATACAGTCTGACTGAGAAACCGTCACAGACTGTAATACTTTAATTTTATCCATGCTTAGCTTGATGCAGCCATGGTGCCTGCATTTGGCTTAGAAATTGCTCATAGTTTCTTTACTTTTGCATAGCCTTCAAGAGAAAACTGTCTACAAAATAGCCATTCAAAAATGTTATGTGTATTTTCAATGTGCTACAGTTTTGTTTTTACAGTCCCACAAGTCTTGGGAATCATCAGTTTGTTTATTGCAAATGTGCATTAGTGTTGTTTTTTGTCAGCGATGGATGCCTATTTTGCCCAGTGTCTTTCTTATAGT
The DNA here is from genome assembly GCF_900324465.2 of Anabas testudineus. NCBI lineage: Eukaryota > Metazoa > Chordata > Actinopteri > Anabantiformes > Anabantidae > Anabas > Anabas testudineus. The sequence goes on from NC_046629.1 coordinate 19,315,535, forward strand.
TTAATCATAGACACTGACCTTAACTATGGCATGTACATTTACATTAAGTCATTTAGCAGACGCTTTTATCCAAAGCGACTTACAGTGGTAAAAGAGTTTGCCCCCTTACTGATTTCTTATTTTTTTGCATGTTTGTCACACTTTAATGTTTCTGATCATCAAACGAATTTAATTACACACCACTGTACAAGTGAGGAACAGGGCAAGCAAACAAAAGCTAAGTCAAGGAGAAAAAACATCAAAGCAAAGTGCTATCAGAAAAGTGTTTCTGTTTTAAGAGATGTAATTACAGAACATTAAAGAAAAGTGTTTTTTTTTGTTGTTGTTGTTGTTTTTTAAGTGCAAAGAAAAATGCAGAAGAGTTCTGTTTTCAGCTGTTCTACACTGCTACTATAGGGCAAAGCACAAAATCTGTTATCTTTGTGTCACTTTGCATTACATATGCAACTGGAGCTGATTGTGTGAGTGGTTTGCACATCTGTCTGGGAGAGTATCATCAGATAAGACTAGGGATAAACTTGATGTTTGCTGACAGATATTAGTAGGGAACAGCAGCGCCATCTGCATCACTTGCACCTTGTGTACTTTGTGTGTGTCTGGTAGATTTTAACGTTTAGCCACGAGGGGCCAGACAAGAGCATGATTAGGACCAAAGGAGGTTCTTTCTCAGGTAACAAAACAGTGCATCACATCTGGCTGCGTATGGGGGAGTGTAGTGTTAAAATATTATTGTTGGAATGTGTGTGCTCTAATTTAAATGAATATGTATTCAGAAATATTCACTGAAATCTGCCCCTGTAGATCCTATTATGTAGTGTACAGAGAGAGAGTTGAGGGAGAGCTCAGAAGAGTGTCTATTCTGCTGCTGCTGACGAGAAAAGGGACTTCAGACTGTGTGTACAAGCCAGCTGTAGGATGGATAAGAGGAGGCTGGGGTGTCAGCATTGTGGCACACAGCTGAATGGCATTAAACTGCAGAGTAGAAAATACCACAAGTAACAGATCATCAGACAAGAGAAATGGACAACTTGAAGCAAAAAAGACAACTTGCACATTGCCACAGGAGGGGCATAGAGCAGCCCAAGAGTTTATTTAAAAGGTGCCCAGAGGCAATTTATTTAGACATGTATCCGGAGGTGTCTCTGTGTATTTACCTTTTTTATGTCAATAAACCTAACCTCACTTTTAAACAAACTTTTTGCTGCCTCTTTGTCTGATTTTTATTAATAATGTCTGCAAGACTTTTGACACTATTAGGAAAAGAATTTGACTGAATTGGCCCAAGAAATAGACTGAAACTGTGACACCACAGTACCTGCAGGTCTGTCATATTGTGCTGCCGGATGGTGTTACCATTTGTGATTGAGTTTGCATTACGTTTGCATTGGCTACCGGAGTTGTGTGGGTCTGGTGCTGAGCTTTGCAGGTGAGGGTTTGCAAAATCAGATCAGGACATTTAAATGGATCTATGCAAATGGCTAAAAAAAAATACCCTTAGTACTGTCAGATGGAGAATGTGATTGAGATTATCTGCTAAAAATGAGCAACTGATTTCATCTCTGGAATTTTTAATTATATTTCTTGACCTTTGTTAAGTATACATATTATCACAGTTTTCATTGACAAAATTAACACTGGTGATAAATGTTTGTGTTCTTCCTTCAGTTCTTTGGCTCATACACCAACAACATGCTATACGAGACAGATGAACGATATCGTCATTTGGGCTTCCAGATTGAGGACCTGGGCTGCTGCAGAGTGATTCGACACACACTGTGGGGGACAAATATATTTGTGGGGACAATATTTACCAATGCACCACCCGGTAGCCTTATCATGAAAAAGTTGCAGGGAAGCTGAGTGCACAGCTTAACTGCTGCTATTAAAATTGTGTAAAATGTCACTGGACTGTTTAATTGTTATTATTTTAAACACAATTTGTTAAAAACATCATAAAGCAACTCCTCTGGGTTTCACCTTTGCTACATGCATGTACACTCACAGCCTACTTTACTAGGGACACTTGTACACTCTAATACACAGTAGAATGATCACCTTTCTGACCATGTTAACTTAAAAACTTAGCAATTATAACCATATAACTGTAGCATTTGAGTGGCCAGTGAATAGCAGATCTGTAATGTTAGTGTTATTACAAAGTCACAAAGTGCTTTTGACTACATTGCAAGTGTCCTGGAACTATACGTTGTACATTAAAATACCTCTGTAGTGTACAGAGATGTACTCAACAGGCTAGACAGAGTGTTCCTGGTGTGGTAGGGAGACAGATTGTATGTGAGACCTTACCCTTAAGAGACACTGGTGTTAGGGCAATGAAACACAGTTTTGGCAGAGAAGATGGTCTGGTGGTGTATGAGAAGCCATCTATGTTCAAATGGAAAACCCTTTCCTCATCAGAGGGGGAAGTGCTCTGTGTGCTTCTGTAATCATTAAGAGTGAAAATATCAATACACTAATCATTTGGAATCAAATTTGTACTGAACACAAACTGATTTTTTTATTTTATGGCAAGCATATTTATCCACTTGAGGAAGATCGTGACACATAAGGACAGTTCCCAACAACCATCAGTTAATTCCATAATTCTGAAAGCACACATCGCTTTTTGAAAGTAAATAGTATTGTCATAACTGACCATTTGAAGATTCCCAGCAGAGTATTGAGTAATATTTTAGTGAAGGCTTGTTTACATTTAACAGCTGTACAGAAAGTTATGAATTGGATTTGGCTGTTATGAATGGTGCAAATGCCAAATGCAGTTTCCAGTCAGATTCAGTCAAATTATTGTGTGTTGTGTAGTAGACTGGACCCAAATATCTGGATATCTGAATATTCGTTAGATACAGGGATGTGAAAAAAGTGTGCAAAAATTTGTTTTGCATATTTGTCACACTGATATGATTCAGATGAAACAAATCTTTATTATCTTATTACACCAAGATAACCCAAGTAAATACTAAATGTAGGTTATAAATAACGATTTATAAAAAAGGTCAATACTTGAAAAGGTGGCACTTGACACGTGGCAAATACTTTTTCACAGCACTCATTTAAGGCTTTTCTTCTTTTACACCTGACGGTAATCCACTTGGTGTGGCAGGCCAACTATCAAATCACGAGAGAAAAGATCATGCGACAGGTGGAAAAACTATTCGAGCACATGCAATTCTGTGCTAATAAACATCACATTTGGACTCTCGAGTGGGATATTTAATCATGCAACATGTTAAAACCTGCAGTGTTATTTTTTTCACCCTGTGTTTTAGTGGCCTTTAGTTCTGACATTGATATAACATAGGGAGCTTACCATCATTCTGTGCGGAGGAGTCCCAATCAATCAGTCAACCACTGATCATTATATTATCCAAAATTCAAAAAACTTTATTAATCCCAGTGGGACATCGTTTTGCCTTACTACAGTTGCTTTCAACTCAGACAGTAAGAAAGAGAACCACAACCAGAAAGGATCCACACCAACACATATAGAATAACATCAATACAGAGAACTCAGTATATATACAGAATGTGTAAGATCGATGAAAATAGGTCGAAACTTATAGTCCAGAGTGGAATGACAACAGATATATCACAAGACACTGTCAGTTCCCCCAGAAGGGGAAAGAAATTGTAAACATTGAAGGCCACAGGTGGAAAGGATCTCCTGGACATGTACATTATATGAGTTTGGACAGCATCCTCCTCTCAGCTACAAAATGTAGAGGGTCCAGCTTCACCCCATAATATTGCCAGCTCTCCCGATCTATTTGCTGCCACCTTCATGTTGCTGCCCCACAGAAGATGACACTGGCCACTGTAGACTCATAAAACATCCGCAGCATGGTTCTGCAGACAAAGGACCTGAGCCTCCTCGGAATGGACATTGGCTCTGAGCCTTTATGTACAGTTCTGAGGAGTTCTATGTTTGTTGTCCAAGTACACTCCCAGGTATTTGTACTTGGATACAACGTCCACATTCTCCTGTATAGAGAGACGGGTGACAGGACTCCAAGATTTCCTGAAGTCCAATCACCAGCTCATTTGTTTTACTGATGTTGAGTTGAAGATGGTTTAGTCCTCACCAGTCCACAAAACTCTGTGACATCTCCACCCAGAATACATCCTACAACTGCAGATTCATCAGAGAATTTCTGAAGACGGCAGGAGTCTGAGTTGTACCTGAGGTCTGAGGTATACATGGTAAAGAAGAAGAGAGACAGAACTGTCCCCTGTGGAGCACCTGTGCTACAGACCACGTTGTCACACAGTCCTGCAGGGGGACGTACTGTGGGGGATTTGTAAGGTAGTCCATGATCCCCAAAATCAGGGGAGTGACAACCCACATGTTTTTCTCACAGCAGTGAAGGCCGTATGGTATTAAATGCACTGGAGAAATCAAAAAAACATAGTCCTCACTAAAGCCCCGGGCTTGTCCAGGTGGGTGAAGGTGCGATGGAGCAAATGTATGATGGCATCATCCATTCCAGAGGTCAGAAGGACTCCAAGATCAGCCTCTCAAAAGCATTCATAAAATGTGAGGTCAGAGCCAGTGGTCTGTAGTCATTTGGCAGATGCTTTTATCCAAAACAAACTTAAAAGGGTAGGCAGGGTAAGAGTAAGGAGGTCTTGCCTAAGGACCCCTACTAGAGGTAGGACACAGCTGGGATTCTTTAATATTTTGTTGGACCGCCTTTAGCTTTGATTATGGCACGCATATATATATATATATGAATATTTGCAGACACATTATTGGGACAGCTGCCTAAACAGCAGTATAATTTGACTCCTTGGATAGATAGATATTTTAATAATTTCAAAAGGGAAATTCTGGCTTTGGAAAAAAAAAACCTGAGTAGATTTCTTTCCTCTGCGGGGCAGCATTGCACCTCGCTGTGTGCAACCGGGCGGGAATTTATTAGAAGAAGAAGAAAAAAAGACGAAGAAGAATAACATGACGGCAGCATAATACTACGGTCACGTGATCTTGCGCCGTGGAGGAACAGGCTGATTTAAAGCTAGCTTAATGAATTATTGCAAGTTATCTTAGCTGCTTTACAGCGTCACCTAATCGGAAGCAAAAAACACAGCTCGTAAACATGCATTGGTTTGAGGGATCAATTCCTGATGCCATTAACTCGGCTAAACAGAAGAGTTTCGTCTTTGTCGTCGTCATTACAGGTAACGTTATATTTGTCCGTTAGCACATGCGCTAACCAGCTAGCGTCATTCTAGGTTAGTTTTTGTACGTAGCCATTAGCCTAGCACAGCCAAACTGCTGTCAAAAAGAAAGGCCTATCCTGAATCTAAATATGGTGTAAAATTATGTAACTCGACTGAAATGTTGCAGTGAGACAAATATATTATAGTAGCTTCATACTTAATACAAATGACAATGTTAGGGGTTTAAGGTCATACTAGCCTAAGTAACTTGAAACGTCACCACTTTGAGTTAGGTGATAATTGCATTGTTATCACTATATTATGTACTATATAGTGTTATTCCATGATATTGCTATATATGTTAGGCTGTCAGCTGTTACACTATTATATGACAGACTAAATTTATATATATGGGCAGTTAGCTGTGACATAATGACGCAACGTATTTTTGTATATGTTATCAGGGGAAGATGAACAGTCAGTGCAGCTGATGTCTAGCTGGGAGAATGATGAAGTCTCTGAGGCAGCACACCATTGCTGTGTGGCCATCAGAGTCGATGCCAAGAGGTATGTTAAATTACATTCACACTGTAGTAGTTCCAAATTAAGTCACAGACCACAAGGCTTCAGCCTAGCTTAGAAAGGGCGAAGCAAAAATAAAATCTTTTGCCTTTTTTTTATTAACAACTGCCTGTGTTATCACAGAATGCTCACAAATTAAGCCTTCAGTTTTTGCTACATCTCTTCAATTTGTTTTATTGATTCATTATGGAACATTACAAACAGTAAGAAAACAAAATCCTAAATCCTGGAGATGCCTAGTTCTGATTTTTCAATTGTCAGTCCTAATCCTTGATTGTGATTATGATCTAGCCAGTCATCAGTCATGGACAATCAAGCTTAAAACCTAATTGATAAGTGCATATCTAATTTAGACCATTTTCCTGGGGAAATTAAGGCGTGTATTTACAAAGTGCCTCACAGAAAGAAATCACTCCTAAGTGGCTAGAAATTCTGAAAGTCTGAAACTATTTCATCCAACTTTAAAGAGCACGAAGAAGAATTTTTCAAAATTGTTATCATAGGAATTCACTCTTATCTACTCTATGTGAAGAAGAGGTCAGGAGATGTGCGCAAAGTCTGTGGAAGGAGAGCTGTTTCCAACACACACACTGTTGTTTGGACCTGTTCCTGTTGTGTGCACAAAAACCACTATCTTAACTTCACACTTTTTATTAACATGGAATTGTCACCACTGACAAATGAATCTGGTCACTTAAGTAGCAGAGGGGATTATTCAGTTTCAACTGCTTTTGTGAACTAGAGGGGCAACAATGAGATGACCGCCCAAAAAGCAATAGTTTTGCAGGTAGAGACCACTAACATTTTTTCCTTCCTCATCTTTTCTGACTGTTTTTTCAGAAAAGATGTCTTGCATTTGGCTAGGGTCAGTGTCAATATTGGTAGTATGAGGCGATACCTGGACCCTACAGAGGTTGCATAGGCAGTCCAACTCCTCCAAGATAGCACCACAATATATGCCATTGCCAAATGGTTTGCTGTGTCTCCCAGCATAGTTTCAATATCATGGAGAACATTCCGGGAGACAGGCAGTTATTGTAGGAGAGCTGGGCAGGGCCTTAGAAGGTCTTTAACCCATCAGCAGGACCGGTATCTCTTTCTATGTTGAAGGAGGAACAGGATGAGCACTGACCGAGCCCTACAAAATGACTCCAGCAGGCCACTGGTGTGAACATCTGACCAAACATCAGAATCAGAAACAGAAGTTCATGAGAGTGGCCTGAGCGCCCATGTCCTCTAGTATGCTTACTGCCACTGTGGAGCTTGATTGGCATTTGCCATAGAACGCCAGAATTGGCACATCCGCCACTGGTGCCCTGTGCTTTTCACAGTTGAGAGCACATGTGACAGATGTGAAAGCGTCTTGAGAAGCCATTGAGAATGTTATGCTGCCTGTAATTTTGTTAAGCATGACCAGTTTGCTGGGGAGGCATATCCATAAAGGGATTGCAAAGACCTCTACATGCTAGATACCCACACCCTGAGTGTCATTAGGTATTGGGATAAAATCCTTGGACACATTGTCAGATCCTACGCTGGTTCTGTGGGTCCTCGGTTCCTCCTGTGGCACGAGTCGGTTTTATGTGGTGAGAGTATGCAGGCAGTTACTAGAGAATGAAGGAATTGATACAAATGAAGGCCTGGTGTTGCCAGACCTTAATCCAATAGAACACTTCTAGCAATACAAAACAATATGTTTTGGTGTATCTGACTCTATCAGGTTGCACCTTATACTGTCCAGTAGCTCAGTGATGCACTGCTCCAGATGAGAGAGAGAGAGAGACATATACATACACATGCAGAAGATAATACATGAAAAAAAAACCAAATGAAAATTACACATCTAACAGAAGAAGACACAAAACAAATCACACTTTAAGTTGCACACAGTTGTCAAAACTAGAGAACAAACAGTAAACTTTTAAGCATTCTGTGCATTTGTATGTGGACGTGCAATACTGAGTAAAGTAGAAATGCATATAATACAGTATATTATGGCACACGTGCTTTATGTTGTTATGCTGGAGTTGGTTCTCCAGCTTCCTCCTGTAGGCATCCTTACTCTCCCTCATTCTTACTTTTAGCTCCCCCTGAACCGTCTTCACCTGGTCCTTGTTTCCCGCCAAGGAAGGCTTTCTTCTTCCTGTTAAGCAGCTCCCCTGTGTTAGTGTCTTTCATGGAGTCGATTTTGTCTCCATTCTGTTTCCAGTCACTTCCAGTCAGTGGCATCAGAGCACACCTGCAGAGACTCAATAGCTTCCTGAGACCCCTTCCTAACAGTTGTTGTGGTCACTGTCTGCTGCTGAACAATGGGAGTGTAGACGGAGTCGAGAGTAGAGCAGCAGAGATGTATCCATCCTTCACGTTTACATACAGTAAATCCAAAGTTATCTCCAGTGGGGCCTTAACGTCTCCTCCTGTAATGATTATGAAAACATTTAGATGCTGATTTTCGAGTCTAGCGGCGACAGAGTGAATGACAACACATGCAACCTTGGCAGTACCCTATGGACACCATCCTTCATCTCATTAGGAGCATACCTCAACCTTGTCAGGCATGCATTTTTTCACTTTATTTTTCAACCCACTTTAGGTTGATAATTTTCATTATCAACCTAAAGATGTTGTTCCTAACACATTACCCAGGCCATATCAGTACAGATACCCAGCTTGATTGTTTTCCTATTGAGATCTGATATGTTTTCAAAGTGTTCCTTTGATGTTTTTTTTTTTTTTTTTTTAAGTGCGCAATAAATATAAAGTCGAACTAAAGCTTTTAATATTACCTATGTTTTTCTCATATAAACAAACACTGCCCTTGAAAATGTCGTTGATATTGGCATTCCAGTTTTACACTGTCTTAAACCACAAAGCTCAACTATTGGCCAAACTACAAAGAGAGGTTGTACTTCGGCTTTGAGTGTTGTAAAACAGTGACTCTTTGCTGAAAGTAAAAGTTGGCTTCTTGCATAACTTTTATGTCCAACTCTGAGGAAGGAGTATTTTTAGTCTCAAGTTCACTTCCAACATGCTTCCTAGGAGTGATTCTAAGACACTTGGTAAATATGGGCCCTGGTCTCCAAAAAATGTTTGCTTTGGACATTGGCTCTAAGTATATTATAATGTCAGTGTCCAATATCAGGGAACCAACTTAGATTTACTTCCATGAATTAAGTCACACTAGCAATTTATTTGGAGCAAAAATATGTGATAGGTATTTCAGGTCATACATTTTGATAATAGATGTGTTAATAAGTATGGAGTTTCACCATATTGTGCTGCATTCTTTTTTCCCACAGCGAGACATGTGTACAGTTCTCCCAGATCTGTATCTTTTTGTTGTTGACAATTGGTACTTGGTACTACTATCCTTAGGAACTTAATTATGAAGTTACTGATTACTGATCTCTAAAGCTGTTTTCACATATGCACACTGGACTATCTCTGGAAGATTAGATCCAGACATTGCAGAGACTTGTGCGTTCACACATGTAATACACAGTAGGAGAAAGTCTGGCTGATATGTGCCCGCTCAGGAAAATTGTTTAATTTCAGGGTGGAGGGAGTGGTTGCTGTGAAGAGTGTGCAGTAGGAATGATGTAACACAAAAGGTACACAGCGGAAATTAATTGTATTTTGTTTACAGCGCATCTGTAGAGCAAGTAATATAATTAGAAGTGATGCTTTAGGTTTATAACTCTAGTTTCCTGAGGGAAAGAAGTGCGATCCAACAACAGAAAGCTGGTTTTCAACCCCTAAACTTTCAATGTTGTGCTGAGTTGACTAGCTGAAAAGAAATTCCTCCACGCTCACTCTAAATGCTCCAGACTGTTACCTGCTGTGTGCACAAATGAGCTCACTTGGCAATACGCAGACTTTGTACTAGGGGGTAATTACTTCGGGTAGTACTAAGGGTAAGCTCCTACCTGAATAATTCGGCTGTTGTGTTCTCACATGCAGCTCACCCAAGTAAATAGTAAATGGTCTGCACTTATATAGCGCTTTTCTACCTAGCTGGTACTCAAAGTGCTTTACACTGCGTCTCATTCACCCATTCGCACACACAAGCACACACACATTCACACACCGATGGCAGAGCTGCTATGCAGGTGGTCTGACTCACCAGGGGCAACTTGGGGTTCAGTATCTCGCCCAAGGACACTTTGGCATGTGACGTGGCAGCCGGGAATCGAACCACCTATCCTGATTGGCAGACAACTACTCTACCTATTGATCCACAGCCACCCAGTAATGTCCGGACATGTTCAGGGTGTCAGTGCATGTATGAAAGCAGCTTAAGAAAGGTTTGTATTTGCAGTACCCATCACAACAACAGTAAAAGAAAGGAACAGAGTACCATATTAACAGAGAACAATATTAACTGTATAAACTGCTAGTACTACACATGTGCACTACACTATGTCTGTTCCTGGAAGCTTGTTCCTTAACCTATCCATTGCTTGAAGATCCAGTGGTGTGCATACCCTCTAGCTTCTTTATTGGAGACAATGGAATTCCATTGGAGGTCATTGCTGGAAATGTGTCTGCTGATGAACTGATGAAAAGAATTGACAGAGTTAAGCAGGTAAGGCCTAACTGAGATGGCAAGCAGTACAATTTAGCTTCACCATACCATGTGAGAATGTTAGCTGCTAGCATGGTTTCTACACTTTCTCTTGCTGTTATCTTCTTTGGATAACCATTCCTAGAGAGGTCAACAATAGTGTTGAATATTCTAATATTGTGATAAAATGAGATAAACTTTATTAATCACCAAAGGGAAATTCAGGTAGTCTTGTAGATAGAAAGATGGTGGAAGTGGTAAGTAATCATCTGCTGTTGATTGTTGTTGTTGTAGAGCCTGATGGCCACTTCTCTGGTCCATCAGGATGTTGTGTAGGGGATGGTCGGTGTACATACATCTCCACCACAGCCTCCATGAGTCCAACCTCATTCCAGTCTCTGAACAAGCCTTTTGTACCAGCTTGTCCAGCCGCTATGCTTCTGTTTTACTTTGCGTCCCCAGCACACTGCAGCACACTTGTTACTGTAGTTTGGTAAACCATCTGTGGCATCTTCCTGCAGATGCCTAATGACCTTAGGAGGAAAAGACATTGCCCCATTTATATTGCACATCTGTGTGAAGTGCCCAGTCACACTTAGTGTCCAGGTGCATACCTAGATATGTGTAGGCTGGCATTACAAATGCTGACTGGATGAGGAGAGGATTTAGATGTTTGGAAATACACTACCACCTCCTTGGTCTTCAGGAGGAGTAGGAGTTTGTGACTCCATTCACTGAAGAATTTTATCAGTCCTCTGTACACCTTTTATTTTCCATTCCTGATACATGCAGCAATTGCAGTATTGAGTACTTCTGAATGTGGCAACACTCAGAATTGTACTTGTACTTAGTTAGCATCAACTCCTCTTCCCAAACCCAGAATTATTTTCTTTAAATAATGCACAGTTTCCCCCTTCTCTCTTTGCATTAAACTTGTCTTACAAGATTTGCCATGCATGTCTAAAGACGGCCTTGAATATATATAGTTGCAAGAAAAGTAAATATAGTTTACAATTTCCTGCTTTTTTTTTTTTTATTTATCTTTTGCACAAACTGGTCATGAAATGTGATCTGATCTTCACCGAATATTTAAATATCAACAAACACAATATTTTTAATCATGATCTTTCTTGTTTATTTAACACACATATTAAACATTCAAAGTGCTGGTGGAAAAAGTAAGAGAAACACTGATTACTATTACTATTACATTACTATTATTCCTCACCTTTGACAACAGTAGCATCCAGGAGGAATTTTGGACCATTTTTGCTCACAGAACTGCTTCAACTTGGACATATTATTTGGATATCTGGTATGAATGACTCTCTTGAGGTCATTCACAGTGTCTCACTTGGCTTGAAGTCTGGATTCGGACTGGCCCACTCCAAAATATAGATGTTATATATCTGAGGTCATTCTATGATGCTGCTTTTATTATTCTTCAATCATTGCAATCTTAGGTAAAACATACCTAAACTGTATCACTATCAACTTGCCTATTAGAGGAAACTAAACACTCGACCACTGTTACAGCAAGATCAGAAACGCTTTTTCAGCAGAACAAAAGCCTCATTTTGGTAGGTCTGACCATTTAGAAATCAAGCTCAATTCTGTTTACACCAAAAGGCTCATGGCGAAACCAGTCACAGTGAGAACTTTTAACATCTGGTCTGACTGTGCATAGGCTAGCTTGCAGGGCTGTTTAGAGATCAGAGATTGGAACATCTTAAAAGAGGCTACAGAGAGGAGGAAGCACAACGATGGGACAGAGGAGACACAAATTTAATGATATACAATGGTAGCATTTGATGAATAGACAAGAAGATATGCATCTATATGTGCCCCACCCAGAACTGTGCTTGTTTCTCCCAACAAAAAACTCTGGTTTAACATGGACATAAAACAATCAGGAAGAGGCAGGAAGACTTCAAGTCAAGGGATCAAGTAGAGTACAGGAGAGCCCGGTACGAGCTACAGAAGCTATTTCTGAGCTTTAGCTTCACGACATCCGTCCTGACATTATCCTGTAATATCTTAACAAAATTGGGAATTAATTTCCCCCTCCACATTTGCAGTCCAGAACTCATATTTACTTAGCCTCTGAGAATCTCCTAGGAATCATGCAGAAAGTTATTTTTGCCTCATTTTGCGTTGTGCCTCTTGGGTGATCCTGGCTGGGCACCCACTTATGGAGAGTAGCCACAGTACTGAATTGTCTCTATTTATAGCTGTATGTTGTGTAACTGTGGACTGATGAATATCTAAAATCTTTAAGATTATCTGAAACTCTTTGCAGCTACATGCAAATTAGCAAATCTTGATCATTGGTCTTCTGAGCTCTCTTTTTTGCTCACATCAACTGATATTGCTTTTTAATGGCACACTGACACTATTTTGGTGTTTTTACAAGTAAGATTATCTCCTAACCACACCTCTATTCTCTTTTCATTGATTTATCTCCAGGTTTGCTAACACCTGACTCCAGCTGGTCTAAAGTTGGACTTTCACTTGCTTTTTTTCACCATTACTTTATATATTGTGCATGTGTTTATTGTTTTCAGTTTGCAAATATTGTTTGATATTTTTGACTTTGGTGGAGATCATATCACATATCATGACCACCTAATGCAGAAAACAAAGAGATTAAAAATTGTTCACTTTTTGATGCAACTGTAAAGATAAAACTTTAGGTCAGCTGGTACATACAGACATGTAACCAGAAGCCCTGAAGCTACTGTAGCTATATTGTGTTCTAAGTAATGATTGTTTGGTTTTCTGTCAGATGCACTTTCAGCAGATTGGCGATGGGTCAGTTTTACCAAAGGCAAGTTCTCCTGTAGAGAGTAGCTTGTGTGACAGTACAACCACAGAACCTGCTACAGCTCCAGTTTCAGCTCCAGCAGGGCCCACTAGTTCAGCAGCAGAAGCCACAGAGCCTGCAGCAACACCAGAAACGACAACAGGTGAGTGAGCCTGGATATATCCCTCATACTCCTCCAGTGGTTATCTTTTAATTTTATTTGTTAAAAAAGTGTTGTCTTGCATCTTCCAACATCAAGTAGCTCAACCAGGTTAGTGGTAGGTGATAAGTATGTCACAATATTTTTGTTGTATCTAAGTGACACAGCAAAAGTCTACTTCGGCAATGTTTTGTCACATCATTGTACAGTCTTTAGAGCCAAGCAAACAGGATAAATGATCACAAATAATAAGCCTAAACAACAAGAAATGCTAAACTGAGTACCCTCAAAAGAGGAGTGGTCTATTTCCTTCACAGCAGTAACTGAGATTAATTTATTAATTTATTTAGTGATCCACTTGAATCCAATATTGTCAACGGTTTAGCTTGGCTACATGTCTTTGGGTTTTACTTTCTACCATGCTTGTTCTGTCTGTGGGCTAATGTAACATGTCCGTGTTATGGTGTGTATGATCATGCAGCCATATTTACATTATTGTGATGAGAAAATATCTTGCCACAGTTAATAATTATTGTCATAGAGAATGGGCAATGTGAAATGGAACTGCTCTAGATGTTGTATATTTTTTTAGTTAAGTAATGCAGTTCATGGGTAAGGGTTGAAATTAATATGAAAGTGAGATGGCAAAAGTATATTATTTACCTTGTTTACATCAGTTATGTGCAAGAAATATGTGAAACAAGCTAATGGTAACAGTTTGGTATTATTATGTAAGATGTAAAAAGGAAGTGCTTTTATTTAATAGTAACTGACAAATCTATATTATGTGACATTACAAAGAAATGTTCAGCACTTGTCTTTGTTTACATTTTTTGTTTCTTTTGTAACACTGCATATAAAAACGAGTAAAATGCTCTGTTCCGTTGACAAGTCATTGGTCATTACTTGAAACCTCCACATCACTAGATCAATGATTCTCAAATTGAGGATATCAACAATTTTAAAAGAGAAAAGACTGGAGCACATTAACCTTTCAATGACAACTTGTAAGTGCACTGTTTAAAATTGTATCTTAGTTTGTGTAGGAAAATGTTCTACTGTGGTAGGTTTCTCCATTAGGTGAGCCTAATGACATTATTTATAATGTGACCACAGTTTGTGCAGGAAAGTAAAAGGTAGAAATGCTGCATTCTAATACTAGAAGGTAAATGCTCAATCACTGTTTAAGATTGGAAAGTAAAAAAAAAAAAAAGAGTTTATACACTCAATTTATCAGGGTAAATTTGCAGTGATGCTTCATGTAGCCTTATTCTGGGCCACAAAGCATTAGGACTCTTTATACCAGCAGGCAGTGGTAGTCTGTATTCGTTCCACTGTCCGCAGCTTTTCAGCAAATTGCTATGGACCTATCGGTGAAAGAAACACTGATTGGTGAATCACTGCATGAAGTTAAATGGACCTTAGTGCCATTTACAACTTCTTACCAGATATATTCTCGTAGAGAAATGTCTATTAACTCTAAGTCTTTGGTAAGTGAGAGTAGTGTGAAAAGGTAAGCAGACACTACCAAGTGCTGTTTTGTTTACAGTTTGTATATCTGCAGCTTGTTTTCCTTTTCACAACAGAAGTCATCTCAAGGCACTTTACAGTGTAAGGTTTAAGACCTTACAGAGTACAATTGTATAAAAAATTATATAGAAAACCCAACAATCCCATTTGAGCAAGCTTTATGCAACAGTGGAGAGGAAAAACTCCCTTTAGAGGAATAAACCTCCAGCAGAACCAGGCTCATGATGAGTGGCCATCTGCCTTGACCGGTTGGGGTGAGTGGAAAGAGGAGAGAGAAAAGCACAGCAGGCCAAAAAGACAACAACAAGCAGCAAAAACACAGGACAGGTCAACTGGACTCTGGAGATTTACAGCTCTAGGCTGAGGGTACCTGCAGAAAAATACAGAGAGAACGGGAGACAGAGATTTTGCTTTTGGCCTTATATGGTAATACAGACAGTTCAGACTAACCCCCACAATTCCCTAAACTAAATACAATTTAACACCTCTGGAACATTATGTTTTAGTCCATCTGACACTGGTTGCACCTAGTCACAGTTTGTCATATGTCTTGGACACTCTGGACGAAACAGGGGCTAAGCTGTCAAACAATCATTACCTGGTGCTGAGCTGGATCTGGTTGCGGAGGAGGTTGCGTGACAGACTTCGCAGACACAAATGCACTTTGAGGGTCTGTTGGGAAAGTCTGGTGAAACCCATCTGAGGGGTATTGAACTCCTACCTCTAGGACAGCTTGAACAAGAGGTTAGATTCTAATGGACCATGTTCTCCAACTCCATTGTTGACACGGCTGTTCGTAGCTGTGGCTGTAAGGCTGACATGTCGGCCATCCCTTAATCCAATAGTGGACGCTAGAAGGTAATAATGCTGTCAAGCTGTAGGAGTCTTATCAGGCCTGGTTGGCTTGGGGGACTCCTGAGGCAGTTGAAGGGTACTGCTAGGCGGTATGTCAGAGTGCTGATAGCTGTACCTCTGATTCAGGAGGAACAATGCAGTTTTTGTCTCGTCATGGAACACTGGACCACCTTTATACCCTCTAAAGGGTGCTTGAGTGTTCATGGGAGGTCACCCAACCAGTCCAGTTGTGCTTTGTTGCTTTGTTTGTTTTGTACTTGGAGAAGGTGTTTAACTGTGTACCTGTGGGTGGTGCTCTGGGAGCATGAGTTCCAGGGCCCTCTTTTAAGGTCTTTTTACGTCAACGAGAGCAGAAGTTTGGTTTGCATTGTTGGCAGTAAGACAGACCTGTTCCCAGTTAATTATTTTTATGTACAGAATTTATTTTATTTTTTTCAGAACAGAGTAGGACTGCTTTCACACATGCTTGACTAATCCAGATTTTACCTGGGTGAGCTGCATGTGAGAACACAAATAGTATAATAATAATAACAATGGGCAACTCAGAGAATACCCAGGCTGAGTCCACGAGTACAAAGTCGGCGTAACATCTATGTGTACATTGATGTGCTGCAAACAAAACACAATATAAGCAATGTAGTCCAGAGTGCAGATATGAAAATGAAATGAAAGTGGCACTTTGCATAGAGGCATTATACACATTTTACATGCATATACATGTATGTTTTAATCTTGAAAGTCATAAAATCATAAATTAGTGGAACTCCAAAATAGAACAGCATAAATCCAAGGTTAAGCATAATATGGCCAAACTAACTCTACTGTGGTTTTGTGTTTCTGTTCTACATAGCATTGCTTGCTAGCCCAGCTATAGTGACTGTTGCAGAAAATTCATCTTCAGATCATACGAGTGAGTGTACTCACAGTGAAGAAAACCTGGATGCTAAAGTGGAAAGGTAGGAGTAAACATATAACACATGCCGTAGACGAAAAATATTTTCGGTGTTGATACTGAAGATGTGTTTCTATGTACGTTGCCTATAAAAAGTATTCATCCCCTTGGATGTTTCACCCTGTAGTTGACATTCTCATTTCAATTATGGTCAATATAAGTTGGCGACTTCGATAAAAGAAAATTCAGAAAAATACCTTTAATGTCAAAAGTGAAAACAAGTTTCTATAAATTAATGTCAATTAAATAAAAGTATGTAAGGTGAAATAAGTGTTTGCATAAATACTCACCCCCCTTCAGGTCAAGTTATAGTAGATCTACCTCAATCAGTTTGTGCCATTCTTTGCAAAACTGCTTAAGCTCAACTGTAGTTCTCTTGCAGACTGAATTGACCTCCAGGATTGTCCTGCATTTTGCTGCATTCATTTAATCCTTTACCTTTACTAGCCTTCCAGGGCTGGCCGCCACCGTCGTATTGGGTGGGGATGGTGTGTTTGTGGTAATGTAAAGTGTTTGGTGTCTGCCAAACATAGTGACTTGTCTGATTGCCAAAAAGCACAATCTTGGTCTCATCAGACCAAAGAACCTTCTTCCACTTGACCATGAAGTTTCCCACATGCCTCCCACAAGCAAACTTAACAAAAGTATTCTTCAACAGTGGTTTTCTCTTTGCCGCTCTCTCATAAAGCTGTGACTGGTGAAGTTGTATGCACTGTCTCTCTCTTAGTATTTCACCCTAGATATTTTTATTTGACATTACTTTGTAGAAGCTTTGACATTGAGATATTTTTCTGAAATATTTTTTGTTAAAGTCACAAACTTATATCGACCATGATTTGTTTATTTATTTATTACAATTTCTGTCAATAAAAGGGTGAAAAAGCCAATACTTTTTAAAGTCAGTGTAGGTAGAATGGCAGCAACGTCAAACAACATCCAGTTAATGTGTATTCTTGTTGTAAAAAGGCTTTTGATCAGTATTGATCTGGACACTGACAAGAGTTTTTATAATCTTGCCTTTAAACTACGCCACAATGAATTTTAAATAAAACAATCAAGATGTTGCATTGCATTTTAAGCATTTTCAGGGGGCTCAATAGTACTTTGACAATTGAGAGATTAGGTGCAGTCAATTGACAAATAAAGCAGATAAAAGGTCTGCAGGTGATAGGTAAGGTAGATACGAGTTGGCATTTGGCAGATAATATGTATATAAATGTCAAGGAGCTCTTAGTGCAAAAGATACCACTTTGCAGTGCAGTTGGATAATGACCCTAAACCTAAACAAAGCAACTCGAGACTTTTTTCAATGGCTGAGTCAGTCGTCTGTTCTCAACCAAAAAGAGCAAGCTTTTCAGTTACTGAAGAAAAAAATTGAAGGCAAAAAGACAGAATTCACCTAAAGTCTGGAGCCCATGGATATCACCAGTCATTGATTGCGAAGGAGTTTCATCCAATATTAAAAAATTATGGTTATATTTTCAATTATGTCACTTTGTCAACATATTATTGAGCCCGCAAAAAACAGGGGATACTTAAAATGCTTGCTTAAAATTATTAATTCCTAAATGGTAAATGCCATATTTTTGTAAAACCTTTTAAAATAAAGCTGAATATCTGATCACATCTTGATTGTTTTATTTCAAATATATTGTGGTGGTCTATAAAGACAAACTTATAAAAATAAAAAAATGTTACTTTACAGTGAACTGTAAAAAGTTAAACCAGCCAATCAATCTATAGTTGAGAATGTTCTAGCTGCTCTGAATGTAATAAATTATGAAAATTAAACAGAAATCATAGAAATTCTCATGCTCTGTTGGATTGTGTTTGTCAAGAAAATGTAAAATTGTATTATTGTCAATCTGTTTTTCAATTTAAAAACAAAAAAATGAAAGAATTACTTGTTTTTGTTTTTTATTTTTTTTTTCAATTTTCATTTCCAAAACCAGAATTTGAAAAAATTTATAAATATAAAGGTTCGTTTTCTTATTTACACTATCAAAACTGGTCAGGTCTAGGTTCAGCAATGTTATGTGCCCAAAGAATGAGGTCAGCTGACTACCTGAATATACTGAATGAACAGGTTATTCTATCAATGGATTTTTTTCTTCCATTCCCTTTTCTTCTTGGAATGGGCATATTCCAACATGACAATGTTGGCCAGAATTCATCGGGCCCAAATTGTATAAGTGTGGTTCAGGGAGCATGACACATTATTTTCACACATAGATTGGCCACCACAGGGTCTCTTCAACTTTCATAAGGTGTGACATCAAACACAGTGTTTTCATGCAAGGAAGGACATCTAGTCTGTGTGAGACAAGTAACAAAACATATTTCCACAGTGGTGCTGTCACCATCAACCTCATAATGACATCTGATGATGGGGTTAAAGCATTTGAAGTCACCGTCTGGTCAGGGTAATATGGCCACGTTGTTGTCATCAGTCAGATATACACTTGGCATTTGTATCTTTAAAATGCAGTGTTAGGATAAGGAGAAGCTTTGTTTAATAAACACACAGACTTTGTTTTAGCTTTGCTGTCGTTGTCAACCAGAGACTTGTACCACAAGGGGAGATTAGTGGGGTATCCCATTATTTTTGGGCTTTGCTTAGCTTTTCTGGTATCAATTTTTATTTGAATAAGATTACCATGGTAACAGATTCTGCTTGGCTAACCAGTGCCAAAGCAGGTTAGCTTCAGAGAATCAGGTGAGAACCTGTCAATAGTGACCATGAGAAGAGCCTGTATTAACTAGTGTTTTATTAGAAAAATAATCTACCTACTCTAGATTTTAAATCAACATATCATGGAAATTGCATTTATGAGTAACTGCTCCTCTCTGTCCTCTCTTTTATCTGACAGCAGAGAAGTTAGAGTAGTTTTTGTCAGAGGGAAAAAATACACTAATTCAATAAGGCCATAATAAAAATTATCATTCTACATTAATCCTGCACTGATTTATAGTATATTCTTAGCCATACATTTTTCTGCTTCTTATTCTACAGTTAACAGAGTCAAATCACTTTCTGCTAATGCTGTAACCAAATTTTCCTGCAGTTATTACTGTTTCATATTGTATTAAGTTGTTAATTCATGGCGCTGTCAATGAATAAGAATTTGGATGCCACACAACCTAATCAGTTTTAGATATAATGGGTATAACTGATTTTAAAATTTGACATACCTGGAATTGATTGACTGATTTTGGAAACGAAAACATGTTTTTTCTGTTTTTTGATTTTGTATTTTAAATTGAAAAACCAATGATCAAGTGATACACAGATTATTGTCCTGTCAGGTTAACTAAGAAACTGGAGGAGAGAAAAGAACAAAGAAAGAGGGGAGAAGAAAAGGTAAGTAGACAACCTTTTTTTTTTTTTTAGCACTAAGTACTAGCTGATATTTTTCTTTGGTGTTCAGTCAAGGGGCAGAAATACAGTGGCACTGGCCATGTAATTGATTTATCAGTACACTGTGTCACTATATCAGACTTTAGAATGAGTGACTGCATTTGCCACAATGCATTTGACATTAAACACTCAACATGTGAATCAAAAGTTTGCCATTAGACAATTAGCAGAGTTACTCAGATAAATAAGGTAACCTCACCTGTTGCAGATTAATCTGCTAATTTTGGAATCTAAATTGGGTTGAGATAAATTGACTGATTTAGCCAGTACAAATATCCATTTTCTTTGCCTTGAGAAAAAAAGAATCATTTGCTGTATGTTTCAGATCATTATCCATGTGAGGCGGCAGTAGCTCAGGTGGTAGAGCAGTTGTCTACAAACCCTAGGGTCGATACTTGGTTCCTCCTAGTTTCCTGTTGAGGTGTCCTTGGACAAGACACCAAAACCCTGTTGTAGCGTCTATATGTACTGTCTGGCAGCCGTCCAACAACAATTTTCCCAAGGGGATCAATAAAGTATAAAGTATTATTATTATTAATCAGTGTCCTATCATCTTTGCAGCCTTTAGCTAAATCTGAGCCAAGAGTAAATACCAATACCCTTTTTCATAATATTACTTACTATTTTTTACTATTATTAATTACTTTTATTAGCAGTCATTTTTACATTTTAATGACTGGAAGAACTTTATTCTAAAACTGGTCAGGTTAGTTTAGGTTTTTTCTGACAAAATCTAAAATGGTCTTTCTGTTCTTGAACATCACCTGATTATTTATGAGCCCCCATGAATGGGGGTTAATGGCATACCTCTGTTAAACCCCTTAAATCAATCCTCAGAGTTTCACTCAGAGAAAAGTTTTCACTTCCATGTTGAGTGTTTAATTTTAAATGTATGGTGGTGTAGAGGAAGCCAAATGCCAAGGAACAACTTATCATTGTTCCAATATTTTTATGAGCCTGTCTGTTTCCTTATCTATTTCACTACTTTACACACAGTCATTCCCTCCATAGAAACCATTAGAAGGCAATCTTCACTGCTCTGACATCAGCAGAGTTAATATAGCAGCTGTAAAAAAACACAGTTAATGCACAGCTTTTCTTAGTTTGTAGAGTGTTTGTGTCTGTGTGAATTGCGTGAGCTGGATGGTGGTGATGGGAGGGGCTTGCAGTCATATGAAGTGGTCAGTGATTGTTAGGAGTCCAAGTCAGAAGAGCTACAGCATGATCTTAGACTCACTGCAGGGCTGTTAATCTGTATAATTTGTCAACGACCAGTGTTGTACGTTTATTGTTCTGTCTGTTCTGTTTCATGATAGGATAAAGAATTTATCTTCAATTGGTTATCTTACATGGGAATTGATCATTTACTCTTTATTGTATGCCTTTAAGTTCCTTTCATTTTGGTTAGTTTTTTGTGTTTGTAATGTTCCACTTTGCTCTTCGACTTCTTTCCTTGAGTGTGGTGACAGAAGTTTTCAGAGAAGTGTTGGGCTGTTCTAATTGTTTGCTGTAGTTATAGGCGAATATCATGCTTGATTTGAGTTCTTTTATTTCATCATGGAAGATGATAAGTAGGTTCAGTTTTTTATTGATGGAATCATAGACACAGACCTGTATTTCAATTGTTAGCACATTTAAAAGATGTCTTATTTCTTTTGTTCAAGTAGTTGTCAATGACATTTTCCAAGTCTGTTAAAGTTTGGTCCTCCAGCATATGTGAAAAGCAATATATCTGAGTGAAAGAATGACCTAATAATTCTTGTAGGTGTGTTTTGTTTGTTTGTTTGTTTTTTGTTTTGACGGTAAAACAAGGGAAGAAACCTGAAATAAAACACGAAAGTTGTTGGTGTCTTGTTTGTTTCTTACTGGCCGCAAGGCGCCATGTTGTATTTACCCTGTAATTTAGGAATACTCACAGTTCCATCCCAAAAATACATTTAATGTTGCCTACTTCAGTCTCATTGTCCCTTTGTATATCTTATAATTTAGAATGACATTAGAAAGGAAATAGAGCGACGGAAGACTGGGAAGGACCTGCAAGACTTTAAGAGGAAACAGGAAGAGGAGAAGACCAAGCGACTCCTGGAGGAAAGGAACAGAGAGAAAGCAGAGGAAAAGGCTGCCAGAGAGAGAGTCAAACAGCAGATTGCCATGGTAACAACATTTTTATCCTCTTTGAAATGTGGATCAAGTGAGAGCACATGTTAATATGCCAGATGATGTGGAAGAAATTACATTTACAATGGCAATTTTTTTTTCTATGTTGTCAAATCAGAGGGGACCTGAGCCAGCTGTAACTATAAGCTTTATCAAAAATGAAAGTTTTAAGTCTAGTTTTAAAAGTACATAGGGTTCCTACTTCCTGAATCCGAACTGGGAACTGGTTCTACAGTAGAGGAGTATAATAGCTAAAGGCTCTACCTCCCATTCTACACTTGGAAACTCAAGGAACCACAAGTAGACCCACACTCTGAGAATGTTTTGCTGGGAAAATATGGTACTATGTCAGAGACATGACATCTAATCATGTTGTTACCTTAGATGACATAGCATTGGCCTCAAGTAATACTGTAAGGAATCTCAGAGTTTGATCAGGATATCTCCTTTTCAAAGATACAAAGATACAAATCTCAATCATATCTTAAAGACCTCATAGCTTCATATTTTCTTCATAATCTACCTGTGGTTCCTAGAGTTTACAGATGTAGAATGGGAGGCAGACTCCCTCTCTACATTAAGACAAGACTTAAAACTTTTCTTTTTGATAAAGCTTATGGTTAGAAATGGCTTAGGTGACTTTGGACCATCTCTTTGTTATGCTGCAATGGATTAGTCTACTGGGGGACATCTACTGATACACTGATCTCCTCTCTCATCTATCCATTTAAATACCACCATTGCATGTTAACTTTGTGTTTTCCTCTCTTACATAATTGTGCTTCCTCTCGCTGTCCCTCTTTTTCCGTACTTTTCTGCAGTTATCCTCATCCTTGGAGCTGTATATTTCTGGTAGTTACTGGTCCTACCAACCTGGCCAGTGTTTTTGCTGCTTGTTGTTGTTTTTTGCCTGCTGTTCTTTTCCCTGTCCGCGTTCCACTCACCCCAATTAGTCCAGACAGATGGCTAGCCACCCTGAGCCTGGTTCTCCGAGAACTTTCTTCTCCATTGTCGCTTGGGTTTGCTCAAGTGGGGTTGTTGGGTTTTCTATATAATTCTATATACAGTAATATTTTCGAAGGTCTTGATGTCTTAAGATACAGTGTCTTAAGATGTTATCTGTTGTGATTTTTAAGTATACAACTAATTGAACTGAATTACAAAAAAAAAAATCTAAATCTTACAAACCTCAAGATAATAAACATACTATAAAGGTGACCTTATTACTCTTTTTTCCTATATGTGACATATTGTCATGGTGAGCACATGTCTGGAAATATTTAAACTGAGTTTAACTAAGTTGGATTTTCTGAATTAAGAATGCAGCATCCAGTCAGCAGTAGTACTTCAAATGAAGGTTATCAGGAATTGGCATCAGTGAATTCAATTCAATTAAATTTAATTCAGTTTTATTTGTATAGTGCCAATTCACAACAGACGTTATCTGAAGGCACTTTACAGTGTCAGGTTTAAGACCTTACAGAGAATAATTATACAAAAAAATGATACAGAAAACCCAACAATACCACTTGAGCAAGCTTTAGGCAACAGTGGAGAGGAAAAACTCTGTTTAGAGGAAGAAACTTCCAGCAGAACCAGGCTCATAATGGGTGGCCATCTGCCTCGATCAGTTGGGGTGAGTGGAAAGAGAAGAGAGAAAAGAACAACAGGCAACAAAGACAACAACAAGCAGCAAGAACATTGGTCAGGTCAACTGGATTCTGGAGATGTACAGCTCCAGGCCGAGGATACCTGCAGAAAAGTACACAGATAGGGAGACAGAGAGGAGGAAACACAACTACAGGAGAGAGAAGACACAAAGTTATTGACATGCAATGGTGGCATTTGCATTGACATATGAGAAAGGAGAGAGGAGAGGAGCTCAGTTTATCAGTAGAGGTCCCCCAGCAGACTAACCTATAGCAGCATAACTAAGAGATGGTTCAGAGTCACCTGATCCATTTCTAACTATAAGCTTTAGGAAAAAGGAAAGTTTTAAGTCTAGTCTTAAATGCGGAGAGCGTGTCTGCCTCCCGGACCTGAACTGGGAGCTGGGAGTGAATGAGTAGCAGTCTCTGAGCCACTTCTTAGGAGGGGAAACAAGGCCAAACACACAGTAGCAAAAACTCTGAACGTCTGTCCCATTTCCTTTTTTAATTTAAACCCCAATTTTTTTCAGTGTACAGCAAAGACAAACGGTTCTGGGTCAAAAATATTTGTATGCTTAAAATATTGATGAATGCTATAATTGCGAGAATCCTGCTTCTGGAATTTGCATGACAAGAGGCCCAGAGTAAAGATTGAGCTATGGAAGCACTCAGTTCAGCTGCCCATTAACACGGGTATTTAAGAGTATCTTACTTTACAAAGGCTGCTTGTAGAAATAGAAAATTAGCATTAATTAAGAAGTTACTCACTGAATTATTGTCCATTAGTGACCAATGGAAGGACCTGCCAGCACTGGCAAAAGTGAGAAGCTACTAGTTGAATGTTTTGTACACTACAGTTTGCTAATGATAAGTAGTGTAGTTCATGCATGTGTAGTTCAAATTCATGCATTTTGTCACTTGCCAGTATGCCCGAATATTTTTATATTCACAAACACACACACAATTATTGTGATAATAATTGCTGATAATAATTGAGACCACAGAGACCAAACTATTTCTACTTGTCTTTTACTGACCTACAGTTTTGAAATTGAACATTTGAATTTGTTAGAACAGATTTTATAACATTTTTTAAAAATTCCACAGTAGAAAATTTAAGGAAATATTTCCATTATCTTCTACTTGAGTGCCATATATCAACACAGTCCTCTGTGTTGGTAAATGGCCCTTAAGTGGTAAATGACTTGAATAATAATAATAATAATAATAAATTTTGAAGATGAGTAAATAAAATTTTTATTTTTAAATGATAATTTTATTTATTAAGGTGAAAAGCTGTCCAAGCCATTCTGGCTCAGTGGGAAAACGTAATTACAAGAACCTACATTAACATCTAAATAACAGCATGTCACACTTCAGTTAAGGTCAGTGTTCATGATTCAAAAATAAGACAGAGACAGGGCAAAAGTGTTATCTGTGGGAGAGTTCCAAGGCGAAAGCTACTGCTAACCAAAAATAAGCTATAATAAAAAAAATTTGATTTGAAGTCTTTGTCCCCACTTTCCTGCAGGACCGAGCTGACAGAGCAGCCCGTTACGCCAAAACCCAGGAAGAGGAGAACGCTGCCAAGGAGGCCCTTCTAAAGGCCAGACAGGCTGAGAAGGAGGCCAGGAAGGAGCCATTAGTCAAGGAGAGGAGGTAAAGAATACATTCTTGAGCTGGCACCATTACAGGAGAATGTTCAGTCAATTGTTAAATTCCACTCTTAACAATAGCTATCAGCAGATACTTGGTAAATAACTTATTGTATGCTAAAACGTCCAGTGTGTTTACATGTGCTTAAGTTGGATAGCGTCAAATCACAACAAAAGTAATCTCAAAGCACTTTACAGGGTAAGGTTTACCACCTTATAGAGTATATTTTATAGAAAATTACATAGACAACCCAACGATCCCATCTGAGCAAGCTTTAGGCAACGGTGGAGAGAAAAAACTCCCTTTAGAAGAAGAAACCCCCAGCATAACCAGGCTCATGGAGATTGTCATCAACATCTGCATGGATATTAAAGTCACCCACTATAATGACTTTATCTGCACTAAGAAATCCGGACGGTACACCATAACAAACAGGACTGGTTTTTGATTTTTCCAATTTGGATCAGAGGCTAAGAGTGAGGCTCTCAGAGGAATTAAAACTATGTTTAGATCTGGGGTTGATTAATAGACTTGAGTGGATGATTGCTGTGACTCCTCCACCCCCACTCCACGCCGTGTCTTTCTAGGAACACAATAATAATATGATTTTGGGGGGGGGGGGGATATTCATTCATATTCATCCTGCTGCAGCCAGATTTTAGTAAGATAAAATAATTCAATTTGATGGTCACTTATCAAATCATTTACTAACGGATTTAGACGGGAGAGATCTGATATTTAACAGTCCACATTTAATGTTTTATTTTTTTTTTTGTTAGGTGAGAGGAGTCCTCTTTATTTTTATAGTTCTTATGAATCATTCCTCTTATGAAGTTCTTATGAATGATTCCTCTTGTGTTGGTTTTTGATATAAATAATTTAGGTTGTTGGGGAGCAGACACTGTCTCTATGGAGTTTTGGTAGTTTTGAAGGGTTGATGGCTGTAAGGAAACTGCAGAGAGGTGTGTAAGACTGCGTTTCTGTGTCCTGGGCTCCAGTCTGAGATGTCAGGGTTTAGATCTCCTGATAAACTCTGCCATATTTTTAGAGCGTAGGGACGCAGCATCTAAAGTGTAATGGATGCCGTCTCTTCTGATCAGCCCAGGTTTTCTCGGAAAAAGTTTTCCAATTTTCAAAGTATCTGGACAGTCAGCAAGTTTTTATGAGTTTGCCTTTATGCACCACATTTTACATTTATATTTAGTCATTTGGCAGTCGCTTTTATCCAAATCGACTAACAAGGTACAAGGCAAAGGCAGGATAAGTGTGGGTACACAGTCGGGATTAGAGCCGCAGTCTCCTGCATGGAGGGCAGGGATGTTACTACTACACTGTCCAGTTGTACAAGTATTGTAAATTATTGTAGCTAAGTAAAGAACATTTTAAAAAAAAAAAAAAAAAATATTCGAAACAGAAAGAATAGTAGTGTATATTACTAATTAATAATAATAATGATAACAATAGATATGTGGTCTGATCTACAATAAGATTCTTTATCGTGTGTGTGTGTGTGTGTGTGTGTGTGCGCGCGCACAGTACCACAACAAGGATACAGTTCCGCCTCCCAGATGGCTCTTCTTTCACCAACCAGTTCCCTTCACAGAGCAGACTGCACGAGGCTCTGCACTTTGCTGTTCAGGTTTGTTTCCCCCATCAAACTTTCACTGCTGTTCTCGTTTGTAAAGGGGAAAAGGTGATCTAAAACCAAAAAGTAATCGCACACAATCACACAGAAATGGGAGTATTAATCATATAATCTTAAGATTTCTGACCTATTTTAATTAAATCTTTTAAAATCTTAATCGCTAAATGTTTGCAATGTTTTTAGCTTATTGTCTTTCCATGCATATTCACTGTGAAATATTTTATTCTGGTCTTATCTCAGGAAGTGGGAAATCGCTTTAGTAACTTCTCCCTGGCCACCATGTTCCCTCGACGCGAGTTCACCAGTGAAGACCTCAATAAGACTTTGTTGGAGCTAGAACTTGCTCCAAGTGCTTCCATCGTGCTTCTGCCAGTGAGTAGACCACAGTCCACCTTTTTTGTCTTACTCAGTCACTTTCCCACCCTGTCATCCTTGAGTAATACAGACAGACCAGTACTGTGTACTATTCGTACCTGCCTCCTGGTCTTCTTACTGCTTAGTATAGAACTTAGGTTAGCTTAGCATTAATAAGTAGGTTTGTGAAACTGCTGGGCTGGCTTTACGGAAAATCACTGATGCCTCTAACTGTGGAAGCTTCCTTAAAGATGTTTCTTTTATCAATGTTATTTGATTACTTTTCCATATAGCGGTCAGCCAATCCTGCCAACACACTGGTTCAATCCTCCAGAGGGGGTATTTGGGCCATTCTGGGCACACTGCTCTACCCTCTGCTGGCTGTATGGAGGTTCCTCAGCTCCTTCCTGTTTGCATCACCACCCCCCACTGGAGCAGCATCTCGAGGCCCAGCCCAGCAGTCAAGCTCTTATTCCAACACATCATCAGCTTTGGACAAGGAAAAGAGGTGAGGGACATGAGCTGTCCTCATTAGCTAGAGCCCCAGAGCAGGATTGTAAACTTTCCTCCAAAAGATTCTAAAGTGGAAGTTAATGATTTATGCTTATAAACAACCATGACCGCTTGTATTTAGACCCAAGTACCTCATGTCAGATTAAGTAAGTATACAGCTTTTATATCTACATGTTAGTTACAGGTTTAATGATAATTTGTCTACCAAAATTTGTGTGTGTATGTTTGTATGTTAGGTCCCGTAATTCACACATTTTGATACTAAATTATTACAAAATATTTGTCTATCTGTGTTTGTCAGATAAATAAAGATACAATTGTATTAACAAGTAGGGCAATTTAGAAAAAGCTGTTTAAATTGTTCTTGTTTGATTTATTCACTGCAAACAGCTGAGGGTTTGTAAATTGCCAACCCCCCTAATTTTTAATGTGGTTTGAATTTTGAGTGTTGTTTTCCCAGTGTAAATTATTAAAAAGAAGACTGGATTTTTATGAGAGACAGCTTTTTATCTCTAAGGTATCTTAAAACTTGATCATATTGTACATACACCAATCTGCTACAGACATAATTTGAATGTTAATGTTGTGGCTGATCAGTGTATTGTATACGAGTAAATAACTGCCTCCAATTGGATAATTACTGCATTGATGATTATGTTTCAGCTGCCAACAAGTTATTTAACTCTAACTGATGCAGTAAGTAGTTTCTCATTTCTTAAACAAGAAGACACAGCTTGTGGTCATGAAAAAGATGTTTATCTGTTTTAGAATGCTCCAATTATTATCTAAGTGAGAGTGCTGAGACTACTAAAATTTGGTAAAGAATTGTCAAAAGCAATAATTAAATATGTTGTCGGAAAAAAATCATAAATAATCATGATCAGTGATCACTTAAACGTTTGGTGAAATCAAATGGTGAAAAAAAGTGAAACAAAAAAGTTTAATAGTGAAAGTAAGACCACTTCCACATACACAATACGAAGAGAACTCAAGGGATTGGGGATAAACAGATGTGTAGCCTTAAGAAAGCCACTTGTTAGTGAGGCTAATTGGGGAAAAAATCCTTCTGGAGCAATGTAAGAATGTAAATGTGTGCTAAACCAGTTGTTTTTGACCACAAGTCCACAGTTTGTTCAGAACCTGAGAGGATGGGAGGAAAAAGAGAGATGGCTGTATCCATTCATATATTCGATATGCTACTGTTTTGGTGTTTGCAGAGTGAGTCTGCTGCAGTCAGGAAAAACAATGTTGGACTGCGAGTGTTCAGTGTAGGTTGTTGTGGTTGATGTTTGGACCGAGCCCGAGCAGGGATTGTTTCCCTGAGACTTAACAATAAGTCATTTTGAGTGCAAACTTTGATCGGACCCTTCAGGGACTTGCTACAAAACCAGGAATTGCAGTTCTATCATTTTTAGTATGTGTGTCTATATCCACCCTGGAACCATATTAACAAAAATTAGATTTTGCAAAATATGGGCACTTTAAGCTGACTCTGTGTTGTGCTGTGTTCTCTTGTGTCCACTCAGAGAAACACTCTCCAAGCACACACTGGAGAAGCGGTCCAAAGACTTCAAGAAAGAGGGTAAAATCTGCAGGCTAAGGACTCAGGAGGACAGTGAGGACGACAATAACACCTGGAACGGAAACTCCACCCAGCAGATGTAGTGGAGTAACAGCAGCTCCCTTCCTCTTGCTTACCTGCTGTTAATTAGTTCAGTCTGATCAGTTGAAGGTTTCTGCTGCACTTAGAACTGATTGTTTAGTTTTCTCTTTGTCTTACCATTTTCCAGGTCTACACCCTGCACCTTGCTTGCATGGTGACATCAGTAATAATTAACTATAAATAATTTGAGCTTGAGCTTGTGTCTTTTTGTGGTGATTATAACTTGATTGTTTTTCAATAACCCAGGCTCAGATTAGAGCAGGTTGACAAATTGAAAGGGTAAACCATCGTCCTGTCATTGGGTTGTTGCTCATAGCTGTTTATACATCATAAAGTTGTAAAAATAAAGTTTATTAATATGAATTATTGTTATCAGGCAAATCTAAACTGTCACCTTC
This sequence comes from Anabas testudineus, assembly GCF_900324465.2. Taxonomy (NCBI): domain Eukaryota; kingdom Metazoa; phylum Chordata; class Actinopteri; order Anabantiformes; family Anabantidae; genus Anabas; species Anabas testudineus. The sequence continues at coordinate 19,345,612 of NC_046629.1, forward strand.
CATGTATTCTACACACCAAATTCTCCTGAAGATTTAATCTGAGTCTGGCTCTGTATTGTGTTATAGAGTTTAATTTTGGTAACATCTAACTTTTGAAAAGTTATTGACTGGATCTCAGTGACTGCTCCTGATTGCTATCCAACAGCAGAATATATATATAGACGTATCAAATATTTCATCAAACAGCTTGCGGCAACTGGCAAGGACTGTACATCGGTCAAGATTGGGGCTCATACACACCTTGGCAGTTTGTATTTTTACTGGTTGTCAATGGGCAACTACTCTAGTTCTTTTCAATGCAAATAAAGCTACAGATAAAAAAAAAACATTGAATTTTGGTTGTTTGTTAACCTCATTGTTCAATTTGAGCTGTGGTTTGTTGTCTTAAATACTTACAGTTGATGGATTATAAGCTATTCTCATAAGAAAGACCCATTAGGCCCGTTTAATTAATTGTGACTTCTATGTATATTTATTTTAATAATGCAATAACTAATATTTTACACATTTTAAAAAAGTGAGAATTGGGCCAAGATATGTTGTTACTGAACTTTTCTTGTCCCTTTCATGTTTCTTGGTTACATATAGATCTTCTGTTGTTATCCCAGTGAGACGTAAGCAGTTTATGGCTGGCACATCAGCCACTTCGAAGACCTAGTAAAACTTGTGAATTCTCACTATAGTCCCACCCCAGACAGAGTCTGAAAATGGACCTAAGACCAGGCAGTGCTCGCTGAGAAGACGAGCTACAATGACCCATACATACCTGCAGAAACAGAACAGGAGGGGCAAGGAGCAACAGTATACAGGCTTGAGCTTGTTTTGGTTCTCAGAAGGCCATCTGAAGTTTTGAACAGTTTCAGTAGAACAGGATGAGGGAGTTCATGTGAGCCGGTGCTGTTGAGTTGACCACTTGGTAGGTAAGGGTCAGATTAAGTTACATATTGTAGACTGCATATTCTGTACATCCTACTCACGTGTCAATTTGGGAGAGAGCCAGCCATGGAAAACCAATAACAGTAACCTAGCTGATATTCTGTGTTGGGTTGACCATTCAAGATAAACAAAACATCCAGGTGCTCTTTTGCAAACTTCAAACGTGCTGCGATATTTTTTTTTTGGACAGCAATGGCTTCCTCTGTGGTGTCCTCCCGTGTACTCCATTCTTGTTTGATGTTTTCCTTACTGTAGATGTGTCAACAAAAATGTTAGCATGTGCCAGAGATTTCTGTAAGTCTTTAGCTGACACTCTAGGATGCTTCTTTACCTCATTCAGCATTCTGCGCTGTGCTCTTGCAGTCATCTTTACAGGACAACCACGCCTAGGGAGAGTAGCAACAGTGCTGCAACAGAAAACCCAAGACTGGTGTGTGTGTGTGTGTGTGTTTTTAAAGGGCAGGACAGCTTTCAGCAACACATCCAATATTACCACACTGATTGGTCTCCAATTAGCTCCAATTAGCTCTTGGAGAAGTCATTAAACTAGGGATTCACATACTTTTTTCCACCCTGCACTATGAATGTTTACATGTTATGTTCAATAAAAACATGAAAACATATAATGTTTGTGTACTATTATTCTCAGCAGACTGTGTTTTTGTATTGTGAGTTAGATGAAGATCAGAGCACATTTTATGACCAATTCATGCAAAACTCCACGTAATCCCAAAGGGTTCATACACTTTTTCTTGCAACTGTAGGCAATTTAGAGTGGCCAATTAGCCTAACAATCATATCTTTGGAAAGGTGGGAGGAAACTGGAGTACCCTGAGAGTGCTGTAGGCAAACTGCAAGGGATCCAATAGGGCACCTGTGTTGATTAATATGTGTTACCTCGCTGATGTCAAACATATCAAATCTAAAATAAAATGTATAGAGCTCTTGGGGTAGTTTTTGATCAGATAAAATCCCTTCTAGTGCTACCTTCAAATGCAAAAAAAAAAAAAAAACCCAAAACAAACAAATTAACTAAAATACACACAGTTTAGCAAAAAGGAGCACTACTCTACTGTTTCTGGTCACAGCATGCAGGCATATCCCTTAACTGCCCCAAGGACTACTGGAGATACCAGGGATTGAACTCAGTACCTCATACATGCAAAGCATGTGCTCTACAACTGAGCTACATTCCTATTTTATTTTTCTTTTATTTACTATATATATTTATTCTATTTGTGTTTTTAATTTATTAAGTAAGGAGGAATGTGTGCTTGTATGTGTTTATTGTTCATATTTTTATCTTATCTCAGATAAGCACAGTAACTTTTGTTTTACTTTCTTGTACAACAACAATAAAGTGTGAATTTAAAATGGTATGTCTAAACAATGACAATAATATAAATGTACACTCAAATAGTTTATCAATAATTTACTTACACTTTTTAAATCATCTTATCAAAATACTGATAGCCTCAAACTAACTGGTTTATATGTAATTTAATACTTAATACTACTAAAAATAAAGATTGTTAATAAAGTATGTAAATGCAATTATAAGAGATTATTTGATAATGTCAAAAGTATATCTATCCAACATAATATAGATATGCTTTTTAAACAAGAATTAAGTATTATTCTAATATTCAGTTATTATATAACTGTTACTAATGCCTTTTAATGTAGAAGCATTGCTTCGTAAATTATGAATACAAAAGTAATTACTCATATAAAGTATTTACTCTTGCTTAAATAATACTTGCAGCTATTAAAAAGCCTTACAGACATTTATAATAACAAAACAGACATAAAAGAGTATGAATATTAGGTTTATTGTTAATTAATATACCTATACATGTTACTTTGTCTTTCTGACATTTGAAAAAAATGACATATTGTGAACAGTTTTAGGTCTTTACAGATATATTTAGGAGTCATCAAAGAGATCCGTAATAACTACAGTAAGAGAAATAAAGTTTATCAAAGGTTGATACACAGGGACAGACAACTATTCACACTTAAGTTCAGTTAAAATTACATTTACATAGTGTGCAAAAAGTGAAGGGTTCTGAATACATATTTACGACTAGGGTTATACATCTTTATACTCTGTACCCTTATAAACTGTACTGCTGTATGCAGTGCCTATAAAAAGTATTCACCCACTTTGATGTTTCATTCTTTTATTGACATTATAAATTAATCATGATCAATAAAAATTGGCGACTGACGAAAAAAGTTACGAAAAATACCTAATGCCTCACCTAATGTCAAAGAGAAAACAGGTTTCTACAAAGTAATGCCAATTAAAAAAAATATGTAAGGTGAAATCAGTGTTTGCATTAATATTCACCCCCTTCAAGTCAGTATTTAGTAGATGCACCTTCGGCTGCAATCACAGCATGAAGTCTGTGTGGATAGGTCTCAATTAGGCTTGCACATCTGGACACTTGAGTCTTATGCCATTTTTCTTTGCAAAAAGTGTCTTCATACTGCAATCACTGGAGATGCATTCACTGCACTCAGGTAATCACAATTTCACTAATTTTGAGACTACTAGCACCAAATATCTGGACTTCTGTTGGATTAAGTCAGTCATTTTAAAGGTATTACAACGATATTAATGCAAACACTGATTTCAACTTACATATTTTTATTTAATTGACATTACATTGTAGAAACTTTTTTGTCAAAGTCGCCAACTTTTATTGACCATGACTGATTTATAATGTCAATAACAGGATAAAACATCCAAGGGGGTAAATACTTTTTATAGGCACTGTATATTTAAAGGTATACTACATAAAGGACAGCCATCACTCGATTGGTAGGGTAGCTGTCTGTGAACCCAAAAGATTGTTGTATGACTCCCAGTTCCAAGTGTCCTTGGACAAGCCCTGGGCACTTCAAATGAACCGCCTGTCCACAAGAATTTCCCCAAGAGTATTAATAAAGTATGAATTATTATGAATAATATATCTTGTTTAAGTATTATAAGCAATGAGCAAAAGCATTAAACAATTGCAATAAAATTGCAATAAAATCAATAAAAATTTGAGAAAATGAAAGAAAATGAATAATAAAATTTAATAATACATTTATCAGAGATTATTTGATTGATAGATAGATAAAATTAATGCCAGTAAATAATGGGAGGCAGACAGCTATAGAAAGTGTGAGCATTACAAATTAAATTCTGTTAACACACAGAAATACATCAGATACATCAGAGGTGTGTTTGCTGTGTGAGCCCAATGCTAAGAAGTGGTCTATTCTCCAGTGAAGGTGGGGTTGGCCACAGTGGTGGTGGCATTCTGGAACAGTGGGTTGTCAGCCTAGTAACAGGAATCCCAGATTAGTAAATTTACATCTAAACTGTTATTTTACACTTGAAGTTCAAGACATTATATCATAACATGCCAAATAACAAAGGTAGGGCAACTACAACATTATGACTTAGTGAGATGAGAATTATATATAAAGTATTTTCACTATTCTATAATAATAATCTTTAATAATAACTACAGAAATTCTTTTGCAACATCAAATTGAAACAGGAGTATGACCTTTTATTCCCTCCTAATCACCATTTATGGGCTCCTAAGTCCTTCCCTTACATGAACCAACCACCACACACATAGTCACCATCCCAGCAGATCATGTAAAGAGAGAGCTAAACAGGTTTTGCTCCACAATGGCTGCAAGCCTAGATAGCTAAAAGCATGTGCCCCCAAGCTACTGTATGCTGTTGTGTATCAACCTGAGCTTACATTTCTGTGTGGTGGAAAAAGTTATGGCAGAAGACATGCTTCATTGTCTTCATTGACTACAAACCATGACAATGCAATGACATCACATATTATGAGGGCATTTGTGAGACTCCTTCAGATTCTATAGTTTCCTTTTGAAGGATTTATAACTTCTATCTTATCAGACTATTAACAACTCAGCTTTGTGGGGTGATGTGAGATTATTATATCCAGCCAAACATTAAGAAAACAAATGAGCTGGTGGGGGATTTCAGAAAAGCAAGACTCATGTTACTCCTCTCTCTATCCAGGTTGAAGTGGTAGAGGTTGTCTCTGTCTACAAATACCTGGGAATCTATTTGCAAATAAATCAATCAATCATCAATCATTCTCAACAGCTTCTCCAGACCCTCACGCCTCATCCTGTTCCTCCGCAAAGGAGCAGTTACTGCTGAGAAGTTAAAGGCCTCCTTCTTCAGCTCTACTAGAGTAACTGTCTCCCAGAAACTTCTCTATGCTTTTAAGACTGTGCTGGGAGAAAAAACAAACCTTCTGGCAATGGCATATACTGATATGCCGTCCTCAAGGAATTGGACTGTCTGTACAACCTCTGTAGGGTCCAAGTATCACCTCATGCTACCAGTAGCAATAGATACTGACCCTAGCAAAAGGCAAAACTAGTGACAAAAACAAACAAAGAGATGAGGAGGGGAAAATATCAGTGGCCTCCACCTGTAAAACCCTTCCTGTTTTGGGGGTCATCTCATTGTTGCCTCTCTAGACCACCAGTTGTTAATTTCATTACCACCAAAGCAGCTAAAACTGATTAACAACACCCTCTGCTACTTCAGAGGTACTTCATTATCCCAGAAGTTTAAATGACTTGATGTTAAACTGATTAAACAGTGTTCCTTTAATTTTTTTGAACAGTGTAGTAAAGCAGTAGTGGCCTCACTTTCACCTGTGGCTGCTTCCTACATTTCTCTCTAGCTGACAGTTCTGACTGGCTGCTGCCTTAATTTGATCATGACGGCCTGTAGTAGTGACTCTGACTCTAGTCATGGCTTTGGATTAGTGTGTGCAGTAAAGAGACATGGTTGTACAGCTTTAATATCAGCACCACAGGTTCAAATCCACAAATACAACTACTATATTTCATTGTGAAAACTATAGTTGCAGTCTCTGCATGCTATAAGTCTATAAAACTCTATACGGTATTAGAATTATAAGTTATTTGGTAAAATAATTGGTTGGCTCATTTTTTTTATTTATTTCATCACATGAAATGTTTGCTGGGAAATGCTATTGTCAGATGTTTTGTGTCATTGTGATATTAGTGGTCATCCATCATATTGCAGTTGCATTAACTGCATCATGGCAGAAGTCAACTGTGGACGATAAAGAATTAAGTACAGTACAAGGCTCATCAGTTTTCTCATCATGCTTCATGAACAATATCCTGTTGTACACTAGTGTGGTATGCTGTACTGCTTTTGTGTTGCATATTGTTAAATTAATCTAGAAATTTTAACACATTACTATTTTTGATGCAAATTCATTTTATAATTAAGGTTTGTAGACCCTGATGAGTGAGTTCAGGTAAAGAGGTGCTGTTGAGTTAACTACTTTGTAGGCAAGAGTTGGGCTTTAAACCTGATGCAGGCAGTTACAGGCTGGTGTTACTGTTGGTTACCTGGTCAAAGTTTAGGACACAAATGCAAATGTAAATGGTCTGTACTATATAAGTGCAGACCATTTACTTAACCAGCTTGGCTACCACATCATGTTGCAGCAACATGCAATCACATTTGGTTAGCACTTTGTGGAATCATCATTTGTTTTCCAACACACCTCAAACACACCTCTAGGTTATGAAAGAGCTATTTGTCAAAGGAGAGAGATGAAATGATGATGGCCTTTACAATCACCCAATTTAAATCTATTGGAGATGGTTTGGGATGATTTAAACTAAAGAATGAAAGAAAAAGCAGCCGACAAGTTCAAACCTCTGGGAAATCTTCCAAGACTGTTGATAAACAAAATCCAGGTGGATAAAAGGAAACATGAATCATTGTACAACACTTAACTTACCTTATCACCTAAATTGAAGGTAACAAGGTAATAAATAAATTACTGTTAAGGCTCTAGCTCTTAAAATGTTGATGTTTAGTTTTCATTTTTGTTAGCAGTAGTAATAAAAGCATCTCACCTCTGCCCACTTGGATTTCTTCTTTTCATTTTCAAATTTCCTGAACTCTTTCAGGTCCTTCATGTAGAGGAGTAACTTGATGAGCATCAGCAGTATGATGCCAATGAGGGCCACTGATGCTATGGAGCCTCCAATAATAGCTATTACACTGGGTGGTTCTGGACAGTCTGGAAGAAGAGTTATAAATCACAGAAGCTTTTACACATATCTAAAATGTATGCATACACTTTGCAGCTCTTTTTAGTGTTACTGCAATTAGAGTTTACTGTAAGTTGCCCAATGGAGGAGAATGCATAAACTTTGCGCATAAGTTCTATATCAGATTACTTCACATTGTATTGTAAAGTGCCTTGATATTAATTTAATGTGATTAAACAGAATTAAAATTCAAGGCTTTATAACTTCTATCTTATCAGAGTATTAACAACTCAGCTTTGTGGGGTGATGTGAGCTTATCCTACCCAGCTAAACATTAATAAAACAAATAAGCTGGTGGGGGATTTCAGAAAAGCAAGACTCATGTCACTCCTTTCTCTATCCAGGTTGAAGTGGTGGAGTCCGATGTTATGTATATACTTTTGTGCACTTTTTAGTAGCAGCAACTGTTAATCAACAATGTATGAGACAAGCACCAATTTTGACTATTGTGTGTTCTATTCCCATCATTTCCAGTCTGTCAACATGACTTTAATGCAGCATGCTTTATTTTCTTTATGTAAGCTTAAGGTTCTGAGAGACAAAGGTCTGATTGAAATGGTCTGAGATGTGCTTTCGCTAGTTTTTCACATATCAGACAAGATCTGCTTTATGTGCAATGAATGCGACATAATCAATGATCAAGGATTATTGTTACAGATTAATTTTCTTGCTGCAATGTGTGGGTGATGAAAAGCTGCAGGAGAAACGCTTGAACTGAGAGACTACTAGAACATGCAGCTGTAGAATAGGAAACACTTAATGGATAAAGTTAGAGTTGGGACTGGGACTGGTAAGACTGGCGTCTTGTTAAGCATACATACATGACTGGTTGGTCACCAAAACATTTTCTTCTGCTGCCTTCATCTAACAACTTGCACATTGTAGAGACTCTTGATAATCTCTCCATTTCTCCAGTGAAGTATTATGTGTGAGTGCTTAAAGACATTCAAAAGCAGCTGAATGTAGCTGTAATCATTCCCATTCTGAATACAATGTGTTCACTGTATTTGAGTTTGAAACATGTTGTCAATATTGTTTTTCCTTTCCCTATACGTGGGAAAGTCCACATGTTGCAATCACTTTCAGAAACCATTGTATGTTGTATGCCAAAAACACATCACATTGGCATAGTCCCAAGCCAGCAGTAGAAGTCTATAAATGGTCCAAAATGCTGCTGCTAGAAATTTGATTCAAGTTATATCAGATTTTGAAGTGTAGACATTAGACAGTTTCACTCTGTGGTGGTCTTCAAATCTGAACTTAAAACTAATTTATATGTCTTGACTTTCAGTAAGTGGCTGTGGTTCGTACCTGTTACCAGTCTTTGGTTGGATATGTATTTATTGCTATTTATTTTGAAAATCACTGCATTCATGATGTAGATACATGAACATGTGTGGACATAATACAGGTGCATTGGTAGAGCGCCTATGAATGGTTGCATTTTTGGGGAAAAATGTGATAAAACCTGATACATTTTTTTATTATATCTTTTATGCATTTATTTCTAACATGCACTGTAGATCCTTTTCTATACTCTTGTTTGTGCACTGCAGTTGAACACAACAAATGATGAAGCTGAGTTGGGCAACACTACAACCTTAACAGGACAGACCAGAAGCTAAACAAGTCAGATAACATTTGGAAAATGTGCGGTGTTCATTGGTGCACATTTAACCTTATTCCCTATCTGAAGTGGTGAAATGGTGTATCACGTATCAGCTGTCCAATGCATAAATATGCATGTTTCATAATTACTGGTATAATACTACCTGATTTACAGCACAATCATAATACAGTGCATTTTATTCTTCATTCTATTCCTTTCATCCTCTATTTGTTCTTGTCACAGCTTGATCCAGTGTAAAGTCCTCTATAAAATCCACTATCCGAAAGCTAAACTAACCAGAATGTATCCTTCCAATAATGAGGCCTGTGACAGATGCTGGGATGTTGACATACAGCTGTGATATTGCAGGACTGTGTCCTTTATTGTATATACTCTGTATGTCTGTTGATATTCAGTCTGTTAATATCACAAAAGTTTCCATAAAAAAGAGTTATAATATTATACAACTGTAGAATTTAATTAGAAGCAGTAGTTGTGTGTCAACAATGAAATGTCTGTTCTTTTCAGTGTGCACATATTCTGTTCTTACATAAGAACAATTCCCAAATAAGAAAATGTTGGTAAATAATAATAATGGAATACTTGTGTTGGTGAATAAAGTGTTTGAGAAAACTATCAGTTTTAAGAAGAAAATCTTAAGCACGCTTTGTGAGTGAGGCCCATTATTCTTCATTTGAACAGTTTGTTAGCACTTTAACATCAGCTTACCCCTTTGTTTTTGAATTAAAGCGTTGTAATTATCCTCTCCAACCAGCTGGTCCAGCTTAAAATTGATCCAGCAGCCCTGTGAGTCCTTTTGATGGCACTCGTTGCTTGATTTGGGGATGCTATCTACCATTTCATGATGAAGACTCTTGCTGCAAGCCAGACTGCAGTTTTTTTTAAAGGGACCTGAGTCAAAGCCTAGGCATTCAATGCAGTTCCTGAAAATGAAGGAAGATGACCAATACTTTAGAGTCAGGTCTTATTATGTCATCACTGACCTGTCGGACTTTAAACTTTATTTGTCACCAAATACTGTAATTTGGTGAACCGAACCTTTAGGAATGATTGCAAAGTGAAAGTCGAGTGGAGGTTTTACAACTTACAGTTTGGTCTGGCATGGATCAGGGCAACTGGGGCATGTCTGGCATAGTGGACGTTGGTATCCCTCTTTACACTCACAGCGGTTACATTTGCAAGTCCCTCTGCCATAGCATACGGTGTTGTTTATGGTAAGACAGCTCTCCTCAGACTTTTTGCAGTGACAGGCTGAGCCGTCGTAGCCTGGATTGCACTCACATTTGCCACAGTTGCACTTACCATTCCCTAAAAAATGTGAAGAGAGGGTGGTCAGAACTACACATACATATACAACTATACATGTTACCCAGTGAATTATATATCCCTCCCTAAGCAAACTCTGAATTGAATGAAATCATTATCAATTATTTATAAGTTGCATCCAAGCCCATAAGTAGTGGGGGCAACAATTGTAGTCAGCAGCAGACTGGAAAACCCAAAAACAGAAAGATTCAAGATTCAAAAAAACTTTATTTATCCCAGAGGGAAATAGTTTTGCCTCATTACAGTTGCTTTGAAAGCTTTGAAAATGAGCTATAGGGAAATTTATATGGTCCCCACTGACAATATTTAATCAACAAGGCCAATTTGTTTTTAATGTACCTCGAAGACAACTGGGTTTAAGATCCATACGAAATTTCAGAAATTCAGCATTTCTGTGTACACCTTAATATGTCAGACAAAGATTGCACCTTTTGCATCAGATGATCCAAATTTTGAGTGAGCAAAAGCATTGTAAAAGTCAAGTCACTAAGCTCAATATTTAGATGCAAATTCCTTGTTTACAATAACTATGTCAGGTCTGCGACTCACTGACTTAATTTTAATAGTTTGTTTCTTCTTTTGATATGCTTTTCGATACTTGTTATCATTGTTCTTCATATGTTGTTTATTTTGCATGTGAAAAGCCCTTCACTGGTGAAGTTCATACTACCTATTTAGAAAATGAATGAATACAATCCCTTGTTTTTGTGGTTTAATTAAGTGACATATAACTAATACATTCAAGATTACATAAACTGACTATATCTGATGCTGAAATTGCATTTTTAAACTTCATGAAAATGCTTGAAACATAATTAGTCTACTATAACCTGCATACAAACTTTTTTTAAGATGAGAAATTTACTGGAGTATTCAAGGAATCATACAATCTTTTGCTCTATTTTTATTTTAAATTTTGTAATTGTAAATTTATAGTATTGTTAGAAAAAGTATTACAGAGAGTTTTACATTTCTGCTTCTCATTAGACTGCATGGACCTGAATTCTTATCTTAGTGAGTCAGACAAAATGTTCCAGCATTGAAATTCACCTAAACAAAACTAAATGTAGTTATGATGCCACAGCTGCCAGTTGTTACTCTTTTTCCTACAAAGAGAAAAACATCTTTCATCCCATCTAAAATCCATAAAAAGAAATGTATGCGTTATATACTTTAGGGTGCTATGCTCCCTTGCGTAGGAAATAAACTACTGCCTTATTAGTACTCATCGATAATCCTCTGGTGCACCTCTCATGCAGGAGTGTTTTGCACTAGGCAACCGAAAAGCAAATGAGTCAGCAAAATGTGCAGCTCCAACAACCTCCACACATGCTGCATTAAAAAAAGATGAATTTGCAAAATTAGATGATGGAATTCCCAAATATACGCAGGACAATTCTCCCAAGACTGAACAAGAATACTGGCTTAAATAAGGTGCAAAGAAAAACCCTGATGGCGATATGAGATCACAAAACAAACCCATTCTTCCCCAAAATCGTTTTCATTATGCTGCAATTTTAAGTTATGGGTTAAACCATGTCTCAAAAGGAGGGATGGTACATATGATTAATCAGGCATGTACAACATATGGCTTTACAACTACTCAAAAATGTAGTTTAGGATGTATTGTTTGTGCAAAATATAACTCCTAGGGAAACCTGAAACCAAAAATAGGACAATTCCCACGATCGAAACACATTTTCCAATTTATTAAAGAAATGTTCTCTGGTAATTATAGACCAATTCTTAAAATGGGAAGACATTTTTCAATGCTCACATCCCTTTACTCAAGGCATTAAAAAAAGAATTTAAAAAATCATAGTGCCTATCATCCACAGTCTGCAGGATTAGTAGAAAGATTCATTAGAACAATTAAACTGAACCTAACTAAACTTACTTATAACTTATCCACTTGAGCCACTGTGAGAAAGTTCCAACAACTTAACTCTTATTAGTGTTACTCTTATAGAGTGTCAGTCCAACAATATTCTCCTTCTTCTTAGTTTCTTAGTGCATTTTCAGGTTAAGTCCCTCTATGGGACTATGGAAGCACTACAATCCAAATGTGTATTTACTACAGTGAAGAACAAATCCTTGCTTGTGGATGTGCCAAATGTTACATAGAGAAACATACAGGTGTATGTCAATAAATGTAGGCAAATATAATGTGCTGAAAAATTGGCTGCAGTGACTGGGGAGAAGATGAATTCCCAAGTGTATCAAAAAATTCTCCAGGACAATGTGAGAATGCCTCTATGTCAGCTGGAACTCTGGCTGGCAACAGGACGATGACAGAAACACACAACAGAATGGCTTCAGAAAAAAAAAATCCCCCTTCTGAGTGTCCAAGTCAGAGCCCAGACCTCAAACCAAAAGAGATGTTATGAAACGACTTTAAGAGAGCCATACAATGAGCCGTTCAAACAATATGACAGACCTAAAGAAGATCTGGGCTAAAATTCCTCCTGAAAGATGTGCAGGTCTGATCTAAAGTTACAGGAAGCTTGTACAATGACTGGAATGAAGTTGGACTCACTAGAGTTTGTGATGGATAAACACACACAGAAGTAGAAAGAAACTATTCTACAATACACCGATCACCTCCTACACAGCATCCTGATCGACCAGAGAAGTAGCTGCAGTTGAGTTACACTGAGTTGCAGAACTGGAAGACACAGGAGATCCTTCATCCCCACAGCCATCAGGCTCTTCAATACTCTAGCCAATAGCAGATTGTTACTTAACCCTTCCATTATCTTTCTATCTCTGACTACCTGAATTTTCCTTCACAGATTAATAAAGTTGATCTTATCATATCCTAAAAAAGGAAAATTACTGTGCATCAATCCCAGTAACTAAAGGCCATGTAGAGGTAATGATGGGGTCAGATGACCACAAACCCAGTTTAGTAGTGCAGGATATAAGAAAGTAGACTAAGGGAGAAGTTTGTTTGATAAAATGGCCCAGAGCAATAACCAGTCAGGAGATTGTCACCTGTATTGACATGTCTTCTGAGGCTGGGTCCTCTTTTTGTGAAATAGTATAAGTGACTTTATCGCTGTTGTAATCGTATGAGGATTGTACAACCCAAATTCCAAAAAAGTTGGGAAGCTGTGTAAAATCTACATACAGACAGACATAAGTTCAAATGTCTACATGTTCTAATTTTCTGTACCCTGTGTAGTGCAAGATTCTGAGCTACGAGGTCTTGTTTCTGTCTGTAGCATAACTTCTGTATTCAACCCCTCTTCCCTGATGATATGTGATTTATAATCCAGATTCTAAAAACATTCAGTCACTGTGCAAAATCTACATCAAAGTAAACATTGTTTTTCTCTGAAAATGGTGGATTTTCTCAGTTTAAACATTTAAAATATTTTCTGTTTGACAGTGCAGAAATATGGGTTTGATTTATATTTGATGTATGATTTTAGGTAGATTTCTCACAGTCTTTTTTAAAATTCAGTTGTGCAGTGGAAAATTAAAGTAGTAACCCTTTCCATTAACCAGTATGTTGTAAAATGTGGTTTGGACCCACAGCATAATAAGAAATTGACTGCAACTCTACCTCCACAAAGTTGATTCTGAAACTTCTCACAGTGGTCATCATCACACTCGCAGTAGTCACCATGGTAACTTTTTCCACTTTCTGATGTATGGCACAGGCACCTGCCACACACACAGTCTCCTTGACCTTCACATTCTGTGCCATTCTGTCTCTGGCAGGATGCTCTCAGGGATCGCTCATCTTTTCCGCCCCTGTCACACTCACAGAACTGACCGACATAGCCTTCATTACATCTGAAAAAGCCAGGTTAGAAAAGGCAATTACACCTAAATATCTGTACATAGTTAAAGCCTCTTACTAGCATCACATTTTCTGTCATGCATTTTATTTAAAGGTCCCCTATTTTGCAAAATGCACATTTTGGACATAGGGTCACGTAGACGCACCAAGTATGTTAGAAGAGCACTTCTCTTTCTAGCTTCACTCTGACTCTGAAGCAGGAGAATTTTTCGGGCTAATTACACAGCGGGATAGTAGGGATGTCCTAGTAATGCCATGTGAAACATTTAAAACTACATTTATGGGATTAGTTTTGGTTAGATGGTGTAAAAGTAGCGTGTTTATGTAACATCGTCATGTGGAGCAGATCAGCTGTTTTGGAGTTCAGCAGTAGTACGGCAGCGTATCTATGACGGTTATGGCTAGTCATTCAGTTAATGGTGTTTTGCAGAGTTATTATTTTAAGTGTTATTCAAGTCTTGTTTGCTGTTAATAACAATTTTGATTTGTTTTATCCTTACTCTACCTTAAAAGACCAGAAAGGAAGAATGCTTACCTGAACCAATGAGGACTGAGCTGTGACCTTGTTTTATATTCTTTTATTTTTATCAACAACTCCTTTGTAATTTACATGTGGTGTTTACAGTAGCTTCCGAACATTTGAAATAAAATAAAATAAAAAAATATATAGAATAGTCTAATAAAATGTGTAAATTCTACACTCTTATTATATTTAGTGAAGCACACAAAGATAATTAATTTGTGTGTGTCCATATTACAGAGTATATGGATTGTGGAGTATCTGTGGATCATGGATCATCTTTGAGAAAGTTTTTGTGGTCTCATATGCATACTAAGCGAAAACAGCTCGCGCCAACAGAGGGCCTGAAGGGCACATTTTCAGACGGACCGGTGGAGGCAATCTAAAAGGATCAGAAACATTCTTGGAACATCCAGGTCCAATAGTCTTTAGACTGCAAAGCATAATAGGGAACCTTTAATTCTGTTTACCTTTCATCAAACACAAAATGATATCTGTAGTTTTCTTAAAAACAGTTACACTTATTATTCTATTTTAGTTTGATGTTAAAGTGCAGTGTAAAACTGCTTCCAGTCAGGTACAAACTATTTAATTTTTTGCTAATTTATTTAAAACATTTAGAAGTACAGTTCACATGTCAAATAGCTGACAAATACATTGTGTAAGTAGTAAAGCTTACTTGCAAATACCACAGTTGACTCTTCCTCTTCCGTTCTCAGTGCAATGTGAGCTACTTTCAACAGGGTCATTACACTGACACTTGCAGTTTGTAGATAAGGTCACAGTCAGTGTGTCTTTGATGCCCAGTGGTCTGATTATGAATGCTTTGTTCTCCATACACGAGTCTGCTGTCACTGTGACATTAAAAGAAATCTGGAGAGGGTAGGTTGATTTGTGGAGTTAAATAGAGATTTTACACATTCTTACACCATTGTAAACATATGTGTACAAAAATGGAGAGAAAGAGAGAATTAGGCCAACAATAAAAACATTACTTGAGTTCCCAATTATGACCATTTTAATAACCAAATGAATTGTAATATTCCTTAGTATGAAAAAAATCTTACAATCATGTCACAATAAAAAGGTAGAAAAATGTAATAAGAACTAACCTTCTTTCCTACAAGGACATTCTCACAAACCCCTCTGATGTTCCCTTTTATTGAATTATCACAAATAGGGGTGTAGAACACTCTTACGTTGTCAGGGAGGTTGTCATGGGTCACAGTTACCTTAGAGGACAACCTCTGTCGCAGATTATACATTGTAAAGATTGTGAGAATAGCAGAAGGACATGAAAAAAATATTAATCTCAAAGGACAGGTTAGAAAAAACAATATGAGAAGAATGTGGCACTTTAAAATGTTCTACTTACACTGTAGGCATTTACAATCAGCTCAACAACATTTTTAGAATCTGATGACAGAACTCCCACCTCTGATTTTGGAATCATACTAGAGAGTTGCTGAGTTAAAAAAATAGATAAAGTGAAATGAAAAATTACTTAGCGTAAGAATACAGTATAGTATAGTATAGCATAGTATAGTATAGTTAGCATAATTAAGTAGTAGCAGTATTTACCTTGTACACATTCTCAACAGTTTTTGTCACCGCAAATATGGGCTGAATATTGTTTTTTTCCAACTGCATAGCTAGCTGTCCAACAGATGGATAGTCCTGCACACAGCAATTACTGCAATTAGTGATATTTTGCAAACCCAAATCAATGTTACACATTTTAAATCAGCATTTCAAGTTGTAAATAAATCACATTTATAGAGTTTTTCAAGCAAACAACTTGTGGAATTGTGTGATGACAGTTGAGTCATAGTGTATAGCTGCAATTTAATACCTATAGTTACTATTTTTCCAGTTTTCCAGCAAGTTGCCAAATCCTTTTAAATGTAGATTCATTTATATTACTCCATACATACCATGTCACTGCTCTTTGTGTAAAGGCTGTTTTCCATGTGACACTGTTCATCATTGGGTTCTAGTATGCCAGCAAGTTTTCCATCCCCAGCCATGTGAAATCCAGCATCTGTGGCCAGCACAATCAGTCGAGTGCTGCTGTTCCTCCAACCTACTTTGTCCTAAACAACAATGTGTTTTGCACCACAACAACAACAAAAAGGTTTCAATTCAACAATTCATTTTACTTTTTGGCAAAAAAAGTGTCATATAATACTGTTTTATAGCGAATAATAAAATCATTTTAACTATGACAATGCATCTTTTAGTTCAATTCATGGCCGATACAGCTATCACTAGCGTAATTGATATCACTATCAATAATGTGCCCGAAATATGCAAACTCCTCTTTTTGGTCATTTTTGTACACATGTATGACTATCTGGTTCATGTAGACACACACTAAGTATGTTAGAACTGCACTCCTTCCTTATTTATTTATACATTTTCTAGTTTTGTAGACACCAGTCCTTAAATGGCCCATTTAAAGTTTGCGCTGGAAATGACGTAACAACCCTGTCTATGTTCATCCACATGAACATAAAATTCTCTTCTATCTCTCTTTGCTTCTTCCATCCTCTCAGGTTCTCAACAAACTGGATTTATTTGTTTTTGTCGGTGCTGTCCTCACAGCAAGCAAAGCAGTATAAGTGTGTTTGTGTGTGCACACACGTTCGTGGCTGCTGGATGAACTTCAAGACTAAAACTCAAAGATAAACTGATTCAGACTGTCTGTGACAAAAACCTGGATGTCAGTCATAAATGAAAGCTGGTAAGTGTCACAAATACTGTTTTGTTTTGGTTGTTTTTTAGCTGGACATTAACTTTGCAGTTAAACCAATATATGTGAATACACCGCATTTCAGGACTAAATCTTTAAACTTCAATAGCCTGTTAAAATACGTCCTTGTGACATTTGAATTGCTTCACATTCTTCTATTTGAATTGCCCCAGGCACGTAAGGGATGTAGTTTTCATCCTAACCCATGTTTGTTGTGTTACTCAGATTATGTAGTTATATTTTAGTAGCTCTTACCCCACATACAGCAGCCTGCATCATGGCATCGAGACTCCCTTCAGGAGAGTCTAAGTTCCCAGATATGGACTGTTTTGCCACTTTTTCTTTGTACTCATTCTCAGATGATGTCATACTGAGCACATGTCTGTAGCCAAAGGCAGCCTGACACTGCTGATCATTCCCATCACATGGGTTCTGCAGTTTCTCCTTGTTGGTGTTAGTATAAGGGAGGACTGTCTTATCAACAAATGCACCAAAACCTGTATTTAGACAAGGCTATTACTTTCAAGTTCCTGTTTAGCACACATTTCACTCAACCATATCAGAGATATATGCAGACATTATATCCTGAAATAACGGTATACATTTGCTAAACAGTCTACATACATGTCAGACTGTTAAGTGGTTTGTCTGTATTGTAATATCATGATGAGAAAACAGCCATCCAGTCTGAAGAAGACCATTAATATCAGAACTTAATGGATAGATGTGCATAGTGTGAAATAAACATGTTCACTTCATTGTCACTAATAAACATTAGTTAACCAGATATGTTAAGGCAGCTGAGACCCACTATGAACAAAAAAATGCTAGTACACTCAGCAGCCAGATCAAAGCCTTTTTTGAAATGTTTGAAAATCAAGTTCTGTGAAATTGAAATATTTAATACTTTTCCTCTCTTATGATAATATGTTGTGTTAATATATTATACTTATATTTATTTTAGATGATTGTCTAAGTCAATAATCCCATTACCTATTTGAGCATGTTTTGTAATTTTATTCAGAGCCTCAAAGAGCTCTTTTCCCAGTCCTTGAACATTTGCCAAGTCATCTTTCATGGAGTATGACAGGTCCATCAGGTAGTAGAGATCAACTGGATATCCCTCAACTCTTCTAAATGAAACACTGAATGTGGTAGGAAGCCCTGTAAGAGGAGAAACAATCAATTGTCATATGTGGCTTGATGGCAGCTAGAAGGTTATGGTGGTTAAAGCGATTAATAAAATTGGTATATTACCAATATTTGGTTCGGTATGATAGATAGATAGATACTTTATTAATCCCCAAGGGGAAATTTTGGAATATTAGTAATATTAATATTAACATTCATTTAGCATACACAATTGTTATCAAGCAAACTGCTACCTACTTCAAACATTGTAGAATACCCGTCAAAATTTGTCAAACATCATCTTCTTGTGTTTTTTCTTTTATTGTTATTATTTTCAACATTGTACATTGATATTGAATATATCCAAACTATTAAAGAAAATATATGGAATTGTAGAGTAAACAAAAAAGTGTTTTTGCAATCCTGGTAAACACCAGGATTAGTTTTCAATTCACATACTGCCATGTCAAGAGTTGTAACATTGCTTGCCTTATAATGTGCTTCAGAACAACAGTTGTTTTGTGCAGAGGAAGGGTGAAAATATCATTAGAAATGAAGGTTAGTCATCTGAAAACTATTTGAGAGAAACTTTGAATGTCACTTGAATGTCCCCAAGTGCAGTTTTCAAACCATCAACCACCACGATAACAGCTTACTTGAGGACTGCCCCAGGAAAAGATCAAGAGCTACAGTTACAATAACAATAGCAATTTTAATAGAATTACCAGCATTAGGAACCGTCAATTTACAGCACCTCAGTCTACATAAATATGTCTTGGAATTCATGCTTAAATTGCGGCAAAGAAACCATTATTTTAAAAGAACAAAAGCAGAGGACACTTGCTTGGGCCAAGAAACACAAAGAATGGAAATTAGGTCAGTGACTACTTTGAAAATATAAATATCCATTAATCTTACTAATACTAATCCTAACACTTCGTTCTCAGAGTGCAGGTTTTACTTTTGGTTCCTGGAGTTTCCAGATGTAGAATGGGAGGCAGAGGCTTTAGCTATCAAACTCCTCTCCTGTGGAACCAGTTACCAGTTCAGGTTCAGTTCTCTACATTTAAGACTAGGCTTAAACTTTCCTTTTTAATAAAGCTTGTAGTTTGATATGGATCAGGTGACTCTAGACACTCTCTTAGTTATGCTGCTATAGATTAGTCTGAGCTCCTCTCTCCTCTCCTCTCCACTCCACTCGTCTATACATACAAATGCCACCATTGCATGTGATTAACTTTGTTTTCTCTCTCTGTAGTTGTGCTTCCTCCTCTCTGTCTCCCCCTAGAGTGCAGTTACTGGCCCTACTGACCGGCCCAATATTTTTCCTGCTTGTTGTAGTTGTTTTTTGTTGCCTGTTGTTCTGTTTTCTCTCCTCTTTACATTCACCCCAGTTACTTGAGACAGATGGCCACCCACCCTAAGCCTGGTTTTCCTTGAGATTTCTTCTGTTAAAGGGAGTTTTTTCTCTCCACTGCCGCCTAGTGCTGGCTCAGATGATGTTGTTCGGTTTCCTATATAATTCCGTATACAGGTCACCAGACTGTAACAGGGCTGACATATACTAAGACAGCCAGCGTTTCATACATATGGAGTCACCAATTAACCTAACTGTGTTTGCATCGTGGGAGGAAACTGAAGTACCTGGAGAAAACCCATGCTGCAATATGCTCCATATTCTCCACACACTGGCTGATCCATGGATTGGAACATGGCAGCCCATGTTGCTGTGAGGAGACAGTGCTAACAATGGCACCACCATGCTACCCATTTAAGAGTGTCTTAAGTTTTAATTTTTTAAATAATCAAAATAGAAAAAGCTGTGATTAAAGTTTTGAGTGGCAGTGTATAGAAAGAATTATATGATAAAACAACAAAAACGAAAAAGGTAAGATAAACAAAAGTCCAATAGAACTGTTGACTAATGTCATTAACTTTGTGTCTTCCCTCTCCTGTAGTTGTGTTTCCTCCTCTCTGTCTCCCTCTCTCTGTACTTTTCTGCAGGTATCCTCGGCCTGGAGCTGTACATCTCCAGAACCCAGTTGACCTGCCCAATGTCCTTGCTGCTTGTTGTTGTCTTTATTACCTGTTGTTCTTTCCTCTCTTTTCAGCTGCATAGGCATATGCTATGATTTTGCACCCAAAGTCTGAAATTGCCTTTCTTCTGAGTGCTGTCATACTCCATCTCTAAACTGGCCATAGATGTAACAAAACTTGTCAAAGCTATTACAACATAACATTTTGAAATTAAATTTCCCAGCCTTTGACCTGCACACTCTGACTTTAGTTAGAAAGACTGCAAGCATATACTGATCTGAAACTAAAATTGATTCTCTTCTGGTAGATAGGCTTGGTCAGTCCTATCTGAGCTGAGAGAGTCTGCTGTCCGGTAGACAAGACGCTATAGTGCTTGCTGAGGGGTAAGTGGCACATCAAGTTTCATTGTGATATTGTATAATGTAAATTGAAGTGCAAGTGTAGTTAGTTAATAATGTCAAAAGAGGTTGCTTTGTAAGTTTTTGGAAATAAATATTTAAAAAACAGGAATGGTAAAACTATGGTTGTAATTTAAATACTATAATTTTACAAACAGTAGATTAATCAACAAGCATCAACCAGTTATTTTGTATGAATGTCCATAGAGTGTTCATTAGTAGGTGCATTTTGTTACCTAAGGAGAATCTGAAATAAGTAAATACTGGTCATTCTTACAATCTTTGTAAAAACTGCCTAAGTGACCTTTAGGAAGAGATTTCTTCCTGAGATGCTTTTAAATGAGGTGCAATGAGTGCACCTGAACCTGAAGCCCACCTGCTCTGGTTTTACTCTTTTAAGAAAGCATTCCAAAAGTTGACACACCTAATGACCAAAGTACTCTTTAATTGATTCCACTAACCGGGTCGCAGTATCAGGTTAATTTTTTGTGGACTCAGCTGGACAGGCTCCTCTTGGTCGAATGAAGTTGACAGGGGATCTTTCTTCTCAATCGTTATAGTGTTTTGAGGAGAAATTATGTTGTCCATCTCGCAGCCTCTTGCTATCAACTGAGCTTTGGTGTCACAGCGTGCTGCTTCCTGCTCACCTTTTTTGGTGAAATTCTGTACAAAGGAAATGCAAACATGCATGTTTTTTTAATTCAAAGGAAATATTAAGTTTACTCATATATGTTTTTTTAATATTGTAACATTAAACACATTTAACTATGTATGACAAAAAGGCCTGGATGATAAAACAGACATTAGCAACAAAGGTCATATTTCTCCTGCATTAAGTTCTCTACATTGGCACGTTATTAAATCTAGAATATAATTTTAAATATTTCTCCTAACATACAAAGTACTTAATGATCAAGCGCCATTATATCTTAAAGACATCTTAGCAGAGATGTGCACAACTTATTTTTACAAGTCCAAGTCAGGTCTCATATAGTTGCAATGTGTGTTCTGTTGTTTACTGCATGCATTCAAACTTCTCAGAACAGTGCATTACAATTACTCAGTAATTCAAAGTGCCTATTACTAAATCAGCACTTTACACAGATACATTATCATTCATACATTATGTTTGTATGAAAATGTTTTTTTTAATTGTGAATAGAGTCCGGTAAAAACCAATCTTTTTAGACAGTTTATAGTAATAGAACTTGTTTATATGATGTAATTTGCAATTGATGCTGTTCTACTAATGCTGTAACATCACATCACTAAATGCCTACTGCAGTAATTTAAAAATGCAGCTTTAAAAATGTTAAGAAAGTTGGAAATATGGTCAGGATGCAGAGGATTGAAGAGCTACAGAAATCTGATGTCTCCATGAAGATAGGGATTAAAGGTTCTAACGTGTCTATAGAGAGTTGTAGAAGTGTTTATAGTTTTATTGTGATTATTTTGTACCAGCCATCAAACTCTACTGTATAACCCCTTCTGTAAGGGGGAGGGGGACTGACAATTATCATAGTCAGTAATTTTGTCTTTATCTTCCTGTTATCACTCTCCATTGCATTACATTCCACTATTATTGACCTATTTCATCCATCTTTAGATTTTCTTTGATTTTATAATTTAGTTTTTTGTATAAATGTTGCTTTTCTGGATATGATTCATTTCTTTTTTTCTTTTTAAGCTGAGAGCAGCTGTAACAAGTCAAAACAATTTCTCTCTGGGATTGCATCTCATGTAATGGAAACATTTCTTCTTTCAGAACTTTGCTTTAATTTTTTCTTTTTGAATTAGATTTCTTGCTTGCATTGCGACTTGTAATTTGCTTTGGATAAAAGAATTTGCCAAATGACTAAATGTAAAGTTCTTGAATTATGAATCAAATATTTCTGCAAATGTAACTCAGGTTATTTCTGAAGCTCTGAATTACAGAGTGTCCCTAAATACCTTATAAGCAGGTTAGCGGGAGATGCATTTTATGTTACTGCCACAGAAGCTCTAGGTCCTCTCCCACTCATACAGCTTGTGCTTAACCTCACTGTGTAAAGTGTCTTCAGATGTGGCAAAATGTTGCAAACCCTCTACCAGGGACAATATACGTTTTTTGTATTAAGTTTCTTTCTCACCAGTTGTTGACACCAAACACAGTGTGGCCCAGATTTGATACAGTCATCACAAGACTCAATAACAGACTTCGAGCAAACTTCCCCTTGTTGACAGAATCCTGCAAAGAAAATCAAGAGATCTATGCAACAATTTCTTATAAAGAAGCAGTAATATCAGCACAATTTGTATGTCATATGAACAGGAATCAATAAAATTAATCTTTCTTGTGAATAACTTGGAATATATAATTTTGTAGGGGTGAGCAGATTGATAGTACCACTATCAAGTTGTGTTTTGGTTACTGATAGTGTCCCCAACTCGATACAATTTGCACCAGTTTGTTATCATTAGTTCAGAAAATGCATACAAACAATATTTGTTTAACATGATCTGTCCTATCTTTTTTTTCACAGAACCGTAAATACTTTTTGAGTGGTAGTGTGTGTGAGAGAGAGAGCAGCACAAACTGGCTCTAAGAGGGAGAGAAAGAGGAGTGGGAGACCCTGATGTTTAACTGTGCAAGAAGACAAATATCTGAGTGTGTGTAGTTTAAGACAAAGATGTCTCACAGGTCCTCCACTGGCAGCTGCATAAAATGGTACATGTCAAACACCAGTGTCAGCATCAACAGTAAATATAAAATAAACTAAATCTAAAAACATTTAATTTTTTTTTTTTTTACTTTTCCTAATATTTCTTACTTATTACATGTGTGTACAAAGCATGAAAAATGGAAATGCCACCATATTAGGAGGCATAATTCTTGTAACCTTATCATAAAGGTACATGATAAGGGTACATCATTCATGTAACATTTTCTTTAGCTAAGTATGAAAAACCTGCAAATAAATAATGTATGTCAACAAGCTTACCATTGCTACTCATCAGCAGGAGCAAAAGAAACTGCAAACGATCCATTTCCTGATACAAAAAATAAATTAATTAAATACATTTGAAATGGTGAGATTTCAATATAGAGAACAGCATTGCCATCTATGGACAACAAAGCTAAATTACAAAATTACATGTTTTTTTTTTCAGTCAAACATAACATGACAGGCTCTTATAAGTTATGTCTTGTGGGAACATTGTAATGCATTACTCAGTAGGATGAGAATACATGACAACATAAAGACCAGCAGGGTTCCAATAATAAACACACTAAAAAAAAAGGAACAAAACATAGTTAAAAAGACACATTGTACCACAAGAGATTTACAGTACCTAAATACATATATATTGAGACCCATTATAAAATGATGCTATTAAAGGATGTATTGTCACAAAAGAAGATAAGATAAGAAAAGCTTTATTGTCATTGCATAGTCACAACAGTAAAACAAAATTGCGAACTGTCCCACATTGGTGCAAAGAGAGAGAAGATAACAACAAAATAATAATAATAATAATAATAATAATAATAATAATAATAATAATAAAACAACTTACAATTACCTTTCATACAAAATAAAAAAGATCAAAATCTATTTAAATATATATACACATATATATATAAATATATATAGATACACAAATATATATATAGATACACAAATATATATATATATATATATATATATATATATATATATATAGATACACATATATATATATATATATATATATATATATATATATATATATATATATATATATATATATATATATATATATACACATACACACCAGCTGTATATACAGAATATACACTCTGTGGATGGGAGGTAGGACATAATGTGATGTCGAACCAGTTTCTCAAAACACTTCATTATGTCAGGTGTCAGAGCTACTGGTCGGTAGTCGTTGAAGCTGCTGATGGAGGTCTTTTTAGGGAGCGGGACAATTGTGGCTGACCTGACGCATGGTGGGATGTAGGACTGAGAGAGAGATTAGTTGAAAATGTTGGTGAAGACCCCAGCCAGCTGGTTTGCGCACTCCCCGAGGACCTTCCCAGTCACACCGTCCGGTCCAGCAGCCTTCCAGCGGTTCACTGCCCTCAGCATACATCTCGCTTCGTGCTCCTGCACTGTGAGACTGGAGCTGCTGCAGTCTGATGTTTGAGCTTCGACTGCCACAACATCACCCACAGCTGTCATGGTGTTGCAGGACTGGTGGTTGGTTAGGTGCTTGACCCCCTGCCACATCTGCCGTGTGTTGTTGTCCCTGAAGTGGTCCTCAATCCTCCTCTTGTAAGCTGCCTTGGCCTCTCTGATGCCTCTTTTGAGGTTAGCTCTGGCTGCACTGTATTGTGCTTTGTCACCGGATCTGAAGGCAACACCACGTTGCTTCAGCAGGACCTGGACCTCTTTAGTCATCCAAGGTTTCCGATTGGAGTACATCCGGTGACGTTTGACCACGGTGACGTTGTCGACGCAGAAGTTGATGTAAAAGAACATGGATGTAGTATGCTCCTCTAGGTCCTGGTGTGTGAACACATTCCAGTCTGTGTCCTCAAAGCAGTCCTGCAGCTGTTGTGAAGCGCCCTCCGGCCATGTTTTCACAATCTTTTTTGGGGGGTGGGGGCTCTCCTCCAGACAGGGGTGTATGTTGGAATCAACAACATGGACGTGTGATCTGACAAACCCAGATGTGATAGAGGGGTTGCTCTGTAGCCTTTTAGGATGTTGCTATAGGCTTTGTCCAGTGTGTTTGCACCCCTTGTTGCACATTTAATGTGCTGATCAAATTTTGGGGAGTATTGACCTTAAATCAGCATGATTGAAGTCTCCAGCTATGATTTTCACTGCGTCAGGATGAGAGTTCTGCTGGGTGCTTATTGCATTGTGCAGCACCTTCATAGCTACGCTAGCATTAGCATCAGGAGGTACGTATACGGCCGATACCATGAGGACGGTAAACTCACGAGGAATGTAGACGGGTCTGCATTTAACAATCAAATATTCCACGTCTTGGGAATAGTAGCTGTCTACATTCGTTACATTTCTGCACCAGTTGTCACTGATGTAGACGCATAGCCCTCCTCCTCTGCTCTTACCGGAGTCACCGTTCCGTCGTGCGTAATACCGGGCGGCCTGCTAGCTCGATGGCCAGGTCGGTATGGAAGATTCAGCCAAGTCTCTGTGATTAATACAATGCAACAGTCACGGAACCACTTGTTGGTTGCATTCTTTAGCCTCAGTTCGTCGATTTTGTTTACTATGTATCTGGTGTTGGAGAGGAAAAGTCTGGGAAGCGGCGGCTTAAATGGTTGTGTCTTCAGCCGCGCTAGCGGACCACCCCTGCAGTGCCGTTTTTGCTTCCTTGTTTACGCTTCCTCTTTGGCTTGCCGCTGGGGAGACCCATCGGGTCTGTCTATGACCTCTGGAATGTCTTGGGAGCGGTGGAAGTCCGATGTAATAAGCCTTACACGGCGTAAACCCAAGCTCAGAAGATCCTGACGACTGTATCTATACTGTGCCCAGCGTCCGGTAGTTTTTCCAAAGAGTAGCACACCAAACCAAACATACACACAAAGTAAATAAAGCACCATTAGTTAGGAGCAGTGAACCGCAGCGTCTGAGCGCGCCGCCATGTTGGTTCCAGGTCTATTAATAACACAAATAAAACAATTGAAGTGTTGTCAAGTGATATAAAAATCTAATTAATAACATGCTCTCCATCCATCCATCCATCCATTAACCTAACCACTTGTCCTCTTAAAGGTTGCTGGAGCCCAGCTTTTATTTGGCAAGAGGTCTATCACTGGGCTGACAAAGACAAAGAAAAATACACACTCACTTTCCACCTATTTAGAGGTAATTTAGACTAAGTGACCAGTTAACCTAGTATCCCTAATATGGGTGTCTTCGGACGGTGGGGGAAGCCGGAGAGAACCCACACAGACACAGAGTTAACATGCAAACTCCACACAGAATGGCATTTTAAACCCAGGCCATTCTTGCTTTGAGGCACTAGTGCTAACCATTGCATCAAAGTGCTGCACTAATTAGATGCTCTCTGATTAATTTATCTAAATTAATTTCACAATTTCACAAAACTTATGTTTTTGCTGTGAAAGTATCTAAAATATTTTAGTCCAAAATAATTTGAATTAAGAGCAGCTATAACAAGGCAAAAATAATTTCCTTCTGTGAATAATTGTGAATTTCAATAGATGAGAAATAATCCTCTCCGTGTCCATGTGTTTTCTTTCATCTTTCACACAGGTCCAGTTTTGCATAATCACATTCGCAAAGCTTGGTACCATCTCTTATTCCCCTATAGTTCATTCCCTGCAGCCACATTATTAGTACCCAGAAGTTCTAACGTTTGGGTGGACCAGTGTCCACATGTTTAGTCTGACAGGGCTATAGCTACACAGCCTCATGTGCATCAGCTGTGGTCAGCTGTGTGTTGTTCTGATGCCTGTCGATCATAGCCAGCCCAATATTAACGCCAACATCAAACCATCACTTTAAGTTTTGCTCTTATCAGTCACATTAAAACTTATCTGATGATACTGTCCCAGTCAGATGGGCAAAACACTTGTTCAGTCAGCACCAGTTTTAAACTGACACAAACCGATTTTGTGATAAATATCTGTCCAAAAGTCCAACCAACAACAGTCAACTGCATTGTCAATTATGAAATCATAATTAGAGGTGATACGATTTCACTAGTTAAGGACAAAATAGAGTTGCTGTTTTTATTTTGTTGTCATTCTTATCTTTATTTAACCTATTACTGGCCACATTTTGTAATTTCTTACTTGTTCCTGCCTGTTAAGTATGGATAATTTCTTTACCTTTAGGTGAAAAAATTAGGTTAATTGATCACTCTAAATTACACCTAAATAGGTGGAAAGTGAGTGTGTCTTTTTGATTTCATAATTGAGAAGCAATCTTGACTAAAACTAAAAGAAAACTAGAGTTACAATAGTGTGGTTGTATGTCTCCAACCAGTGACGTTGTAGTTTACACACATCTGTTCAAACTCATATTTTATTAACTTTATGCATGAGTGCAAGCAGATGTAATGAAATTCCTGTCAAAATTTGCTTTAGATAGACAGATTGAGATTTTAGTACTGACAAGCACCAGTGACAATTTATACCAGATTTGAAGAAATTCTCTCAAGGCATTCTTTATACATCACATTCAAGACAATTACTAGATAAAACTTAGGTCATTGCAACCTTGAACTTTGGCCACCAAAAACTAATCAGTTGATCACAAAATCCAATTGGACAGTTTTTTCAAATTTTAAGAAATTTCTTTAAAGTGTTCTTCTTATATTGCTTTCACAAGAATAGGCCGCAAGAACTGGATGAACGTGAAGTCAGTGTGACCATGGCCTTGACCTTGATTTTATTTAGTTTATAACTAAGTTAAAGTTGAAATTTTGTGCCAGGGTATGGCAAACTGTATGCTTCTACTGTGAGATATGTGTAACTGTCCTGTAAAGACACAGATTTAACCCATCCAAATTGATTGATTTCCATCATATCAACACCTCTGCAGAAAATCATTCCTGGCATTCCTTGTACACCAATCAGGCTAACATTATGACGAAGTAAACAACACTGATTATCTCTTCATCATGGCACCTGTAACGGGGTAGATCTGCGAAGAGTCAACACCTTGTCCTCAAAGTTGATGTGTAAGCATTAAGGATTTGACTGAGTTTGACAAGGGCTAAAGATTGATGGCTAGTTGACTGGGTCACAGCACCTTCAAAATCTCAACTCTTGTGGGATGTTCTCCATGTGCAATGGTCAGTATCTGTCAAAAGTGGTCCAAGGATGAAACGGTGGTGAATCAGTGACTGTAAATCAGATCCAATACACAAGCTACTGTAGCTCAAATTGTTGAAGACTTTAATGCTGGTTCTGATAGAAAGGTGTCAGTGCATCACAGTTTGTTGTGCTGCTCCCTCTCCTCTTCTCTGTCTTTCCTCTGTCTCTCTGTCGAGCTACACACATCGTTCCTGTCAGCTGCCAGTGATCTGGACACCCTCTGGTCCTGTCTGACTCATCCTGGTGCCCCGGCTTCTGGTTGGAGATCTCGTCGCATGGATGCCCCATGTGGGCTCTTGGGTTGCATGTTCCACTTTACCATGAAGATGGTCCTGGCCTCGGCTGATGTTGACCGCTGTTTCTCTGAGGTCCTGACTTCGGCAGTCGCTTGAGAGTTTAGGACTGGAATTTCCAACAAGTCTACCTGCACCTCCAACTAACTGGACTCCAAATTAACTTAGACATCAACTTTTATACTAAACTGCCTGCTGCCTTACACATAGTATGAATGCTAAATTCTTACTTTCTACTATCACATATATGAGGATAGGTTCTGTCGAGTAAAATATTCATGCTTCATACTTCTTCCTCCAGACATACAGCTGATTTACAGACACAAAAGCTTTTGAGTAGTAGTGATATATGTTTTTGAGTTCTGGCATGGAAGGCAAACTGATTGCCTTTTTTTTTTTTTTATTAAGTCTTGCTGCTGTCTTTTGAAGTCACTTAAAGGGCCCTTGATGACTTCTTTTTTCAACAAATCTCTAGACAGTCCAGGTATTTGATTTGTTCTATTTTCAGCACACCTGCTGCAACAAATAAAGCCCTTTATTAGTTGCATCAGATGTGCTTTAGACAATATCTGATTTTCCAATGCATGTGTATCTGTTCAGGGGATTAAATCATTTTGAGTCTGCAGTAGTTATTAAAAGAATTTTGTTTAGAACCACTTGCACCATTACTGATTTGTTTATTACAAAGAGCTGAAGGTTTGTGACTGTCAATCCACCTAATGTGCAATGCCGCTTTCATAATTGTGTAACTGTAAGTACAACTATGGTGAGATGACAGGAAGGTAGTTGGATCCTAATACTCTAATCATTGATCAGTTTTACTGTACAATTTACATGACTTGATTTTAATTTGCATGAGCTAGTGCATGACAACATGGTAAGGTTTGCAATCACTTGGTTATTTAGTAACCTATTTTTCCTTGTATCACGATGATGATTCCTGCAGCTAGAGTGGGAGGAGTAATCAATGACTAATAACTATTGTTCAAGCAACCTGTGTATTTGTAAAGGGCTAATATAAGAATATAATTCCTGTCTTTCTAATAGCAGTTTAGACAATAAACCACCCCCTACAAAACCCTTGAGTTGATAGTCATAGTAGCAGTAAAATATGATAGTCTGTAACAGTAAACAGCACAAACTGCGACCACATTTAATTACCACCATTTGGGACCACCATTATTTAATTATAATACTGTTCAGCTAAAATGTTTTTCTGTGAGAGAAAATACTAGATAAATACTGGTGGATGTTGACAATTTTACATCATCTATCTATATCGAACTATATTGGCTTAAACATAAAAGCTAAATTTCCCTTTAAGGTGTTACAGCATGTGTGAAACACCCGCCCCTATCTGGTTAAAAATATGATTTCCTGTAAACAGATACTGTTGGCCATAAAAGGTAAAAGGGAACAAGTGTTGTGTCACTTGTATAGTTCCGCTTTCTAAATCAGGCTGAAATGTAGCTTGTGAAAATGCACAATATATTTATTTTTTATCTGTCACTACAAACAATACAACAGACAAAATAAAGATAACAATTATCTTTGTGCTATACTCAAAACATTCTCAGTTGAGATTTTAGCTGGGTACATGATTTAGCAGTTAGCAGAGTCGAGTCATATTTTAAAGCCTTTCAAAATGTATACAATATAACACTGCTAACGTATAGTGATTGTTGGAGAGATTTAAGAGCCTGTGAAAATCATGTCATGGCCTGATATGCACACACAACACCAACCACAGTATAACTAAACTTTAACTAGCTAAATAGATAAATCTACCTTAAGACTGGAAGTACATTTGTCTAAAAATATTACTATATTCTAAGTAGGTAAAATTTTGAATGCAGAACATAGATATTTTTCTATATCTGGATTCAGAAAACAAATTGAAAACAACAAACATTTTCTCAATAATGTGTCAGTAGGAGTAGTTTGTGTCAGAACTTCCTCCCAGAAAATAAGAAGCTTGACTTTCTCATTAAAAAATAAATTCCCAAACCATCACAAAACGTTTATTTTTTTATTTTATCGTCTGACCTCTGACTTGATATGACACATAGTTATTGAAATAACCGTGTTTGATTATGTAACATTTTGTCCCTAATCAGACTGTTCTTGAAAAACAACTTTCCTAGCATTTCAAACACGACTATCATCATCAATAACATTGTTCATAATTCTAAGAGTCTTTTGTAAAAAAATAAAATAAAACTTACCACAAAAGGGAAGATGCAGCTATGGTCTGGCTGACAGTTGTGTTAGTGGAAAGACTCCACCCTCATGACAGGAAATGTGAAGCAACCAGAGTTGTTTCACACTTCCTGTGAAGGCCACAACCAGAAAGTATCTGGGTTAAGAAGTTAGCTATGAGGGCAAACTGGGTAAAGAAGGTTTTAAAGAAGGTTTTGTTGGCACTGGATCAGCAGAATAAAAAGATTAAACATCTTTTTACTTAAATAACAAACATAATGCTGTTCTCCTAAATAATTAATTAATAAAGGATATACGTATCTCACATTATAAGCAGAGATGGGAAATTTCATTCATATTTTATAGTTTGATTTATGTGAGTCTGGTTGACAAACCTGGCATAATGGCTGCAGGATCTCACAAAGAATCAGAATCAGAATCAAAGAATCAGAATCAGTAAGTCTGGACCTGTACTTAGACTTATTGAAGTTCAGCTCAGGGAAGCTGGGGGTCAAATCTCTCAAAACTGCAAATAGCGCGATGCAAATAAAAAACAATGACCCACAAATAATGGTGCGACCCTACAATTGGTCTGGGTTACCGGGGACTGTCGATGGACAGGTGTCGCTATGTGACTGCAGAGTACATTAGGCTGCATTGGGTTCCTTACTCTTTTAATCGCCGTGAATGCATCACTTTGACTTATAATGTCCTGCTGGGCAGCAACTTAAAAAAACTTTTTTTTGAAGTGTTGTGAACGCAGCGCTGGGACGAATGTCCGCGTGTGCTTCATAGAAACGAGGCCGCTAGTCAGGCTGAAAACTCTCCATGGCAACGCTGCTGTCACTCATTGAGAAATGTTTTTCTGCTTGCATTAAGCCCGGCCAATGTCCCGCCCCCGACAGCCATATACCCCACCGTGATTGGTTGGCACCATCACTGTAAAGTGCCAAACATATAAAACTCGGGGGACCGCGCTAACATTAAACTTTAATATTAAGGCGGGGGCCACAAATTATCATCCATTATTATCAATTCGAGTTTGAGACCCCTGGTGTAAAGGATATAAGAAACTGGATGCTACATCCACACTGTAAACCTAGATGGCCTTTCTGTTCTATCTAGTGCAACAGTAAAAGACCTTGGTGTGATTCTAGATTCAAGTCTTTCATTTGAAGCTTGTGTAGATAATATCACCAGCATAGCTTTCTTTCACCTCAGAAATATTGCAAAGATGAGGAATATTTTGTCACTAAACGATGCAGAAAAATTAGTCCATGCTTTCATCACCTTTAGGTTGGACTACTGTAATGCCTTACTGTCTGGTTGTTCAACCAGGTGAATAAACAAGCGTCAGTTAGTTTAGAATGCAGCAGCGAGAGTCCTCACTAGAACCAGAAGATACAAGCACATCACCCCTATCTTATCTACACTTCATTGGCTCCCTGTTAAATTTCGCATTGATTTTAAAATACTACTTTTGACATTTAAAGCATTAAATGGTTTCGCGCCGCAGAACTGCTAGTGCCTTATGATCCGCTACGTCTACTTCAATCAAAGGATGCAGGCTGCTTGACAGTACCTCGTATCATGAAAACTACAGCTGGGGGCAGAGCTTTTTCTTACCAAGCCCCAAAGTTATGGAATAGCCTTCCAAATAGCATTCGGGAGTCAGACACAGTCTCAGTATTTAAGTATAGGCTAAAAACCTATTTATTTAGTCAAGCATTTTTGTAAGTACATTCGCCTTAGGGAAACACTCATGGACGTAGAGCGTTATGGTGAACTGGTATGTTTAAATGCTGTCTTCCCCACTCTCATTGATCACTCAGGTTTGTTGACGGTGAAGTGATTGGTTACTCTACATCCCAGGGAGCCCTCATGTCTGTGTTTCCCTCTGGCCTACCTTTTAATTAGGCTGTCATAGTTAGTCCTGCCAGAGTCTCTGCTGCACTCTACACTAAATATACATTCACCTCATACATTATCTGACTGTGACCATACCCAACTGTTATTTCTCCTCTTCTGCTCTCCCCTCTCCTCTTCTCTCTCTTTCCCTCTCCCTGTCTCTCTGTCGACCTACATGTCGTTCCACAACATATAGCCAAACATATTTTGCCCTGCACGGATTTTCTTTTAGATAATTTTAAGCCCGCTGCAAAAAGTCTTGGTGTTTGGTTTGATAGTAAACCAAACTTTAAGCATCATGTCACTAAGCGTGTTCAGGTATGTTTTTATCACTTTAGGAATATGTCCAAAATACGTTCAATTCTATCATTTCATGAGACAGAAGTAATCTCACATGCATTTATGTCCTCACGCCCTGAATCTTGCAAAAGTTTGTTCACCTGTCTCAGCCATAAATCTATTAATCGGCTCCAGATTGTTCAGAACTCAGCTGCAAGACTCTTAACTAGAAAAAGAAAATATGAACACATCACTCCTGTCTTAGCTTCTTTAGACTGGCTGCCTCTGTGTTTTAGGATTGATTTTAAGATTTTATTAATAACTTTTAAAGCCCTCCATGGCCTTTCCCCCAGCTATATATTCCAGCTTTTAAAGCCTTATGAGCCTGCAAGTAGCCTGAGATCCTCTGGTAGAAATTTTCTGTATATCCCTGATGTCAGAATGACAACTAGAGGTGATAATGCTTTTTCAGTTAGAGCCCCCAAACTCTGGAACAACATACCTGAGGAAATAAGATCAGCTGACTCAGTAACATATTTTAAATCTCTCCTTAAAACATACCTCTACCGGCGAGCCTTTTCTGATCTTCTTGAAACTAAGACAAATCCTTCTTTAGGAAGACTTCCCATTAACTAAGAATGTCTTTCTGTTGGAACTGGTCTTCCTAAGGACTGATGCTTTAGTTGTTGTAAGTTTTGTTTGCATTATTGTTTTGTTTTGTTTGTATTATTGGTTCCTGCACCCCAACCGGTCAAGGCAAATGGCTGTTTAACTTGAGCCTGGTTGTGCTGGAGGTTTCTTCCTCTAGGGGGAGTTTTTCTTCTCCACTGTTTGCCTAGTGTTTGCTCAAGTCGATCTTGTTGGGCTACTGTGTTTTTGTCTCTTTTCTGAAGCACTTTGTAACATATGTTTAGAAAAGTGCTCTATAAATACATTTATTATTATTATTTATTAAACCTGAAATAAACCTATAACAATGTACAATTGACAGCTCTGAATCACTGATCTTACAGTTAGCAATCATGACATCAAAAAGTTTAAATATTACAGCAAATCAATATTAACCTCCGAAAAGATCAATATCACTATCATATATATTTTCAATTTAAAACGTTAATTTAATCAGGTTTGTGTTAACCATGGAGATCTTAAATGTTCCATTAATGTTTTGTAAGTTCATTACCTTGCTATAATCATAAGCAAACAAATGTACAAATATTGCATATATAAGAACTGTTTTTAAATTTCACATGTTCACAAGTTCAAACAATGATAATTGGTGGTTGTAATGCACACAATTAAATTAAGATGAAAAAATAATGAAAAAATAAAAACATAGGGGTATTGATTTAACATACTGTGCACACAATATAACTACATATGTTCATTTGAAGTTGAATCTCTAAACTACTTTGCATAAGTTGGCAAAAAGTGTCCTCAGATAATACAAATAATCCGTAATTTACTAATTCAAATTGTTTATGTTCTATACTGTATTTTAAGTACAGCTTACCATCACTGTCTCTCCCCTCATTTGGTTCTGACTGCTTGTGTTTATGGCATCCATGTTGCTGCAGAAGACATGACATATTTAAGTAAGGGATGTGCATTGACTGCCCTGTGTGAAGCTCGTGGTGTTAGACATGTGCATCTGTTAGTTTGAATCCTCATCCTTAATGCAAATGGCAAGGCATCAATCCAGTTGAGCTTGCTATCAGCACAGATCTTTGCTATTTTAGCTTTAAGAGTTCCATTAGCCCTTTCTACCATGCCCTCTGATTGGAAATGATACACACAACCAAGCCTCTGTCTAATCCCCGACATTTTAGTCACAGCAAATCGAAAAAACTCTCTTTACAGAAACTTCACTACTGATTGTGCATCTGGAGCCTTAGTTGGCACTGTCTATCCATCTTTTAAATGCACTGTGAGTATATATCTCTTACCTTGTACTGGATGCAAATACCTTTAAGTGTGTAAATGGTTCATCTGGTGATTAAATAGATGCAGTGAGTCATGACAAGGGTTGTTGTGTTTGACACATATTATTGCAATCATTCAGTGCGTGAGCTACAGTTTCGGTGACCACCATGCCCTTTAAATCATTGTTTTAACCTCCCCCCTTGCACAATGGTCTATATCAAGACATTGATCGCAATCTACCATTTTCTGTAGATCGCATCACATTAAAAATATAGACATCAGGCTGTCATCCATCCTCACTATCAAATTTGTCACTTGATTGACTGACAGGGCAGCCAGTCTGACATCTGATCATGTCTAACACATGGGTCAAGCGCGCCAAGGTACAAAATTTGTAACTAAAAGGTTTAAGTGGGTTGATTTAGTTATTAGGGGACAATCACTGCACAGAAGGGATTGCTGGTGGTTTTTGTAAGTTAAAGCAGGCTGCTGACAGGCTGTTAGACAAACTGACTGAGGAGGAACAACCTGAGAAAATGTAATTTGCACTAGCTAAACAAGAAAGGGATTTTCCAGACTAAAAGTTTGCCTCAAATACTTGCCTCAGGATGAGTTTAAAGGATTTATTACAGAAACAAATACAATATTGATGTGAGGAGATCCAGTCGCGTCACAGCTGAAGAGGGGTGACTTTGGATGTGGGTGGAGGTCTATGAGATGATACAGGGTATACTGGAGTCACACAGTGAGAATACTGATGTAAAAAGTTAGTAGTTAACCTGAATGAGAGCGGTGGGGCAAACTGGGGAGTAAGGAGTGACGATGATCCAGAAGCTGT
Organism: Anabas testudineus; assembly: GCF_900324465.2. Taxonomy (NCBI): domain Eukaryota; kingdom Metazoa; phylum Chordata; class Actinopteri; order Anabantiformes; family Anabantidae; genus Anabas; species Anabas testudineus. Next base: position 19,381,589 of record NC_046629.1, read on the forward strand.
GTAGAGGTGACCAGCGAGCATGACATCACGATCCAAGATGGCCAGTGTAGAACAGGGAGCATGTGTAGCTGAGGCAAAAACAGGTAGAAAAAAAGCGTCCTCGGTCCACAGCTAAAGCCCATTGATGGGTTGCAGGAACGGTGAAAGGGTAATGCAAAAGCACTACAATCAAATAATTCGATATCCACAATCCAAATATCCAAATGCGAATACAGTCAGGGGTCACATACAGAAGAGCTGTTCCAAGAGATGGTGGGTAGGGCAGATCCGAGAGCAGAGTAGAGGAGCAGTCTGAAGTCATACACCAAGAGGTCCAAATAGGGAGCGATAGTAGAGCAAAGGGAGGAATGGAAACAGGAGCAGGTCAGGTTCAGGTAAGAAGGAAACACTCATGGTACCAAAGATTCGGGCTGAGACAGGTCCTGGTAGTGGGGAATGAAATTCCTATCCTGAGAGACAGAACGAAGAATAACACAGTTTGGAGAGAAAAACAAAACCTCTCAAACATTTTGTGGCTTTTTCTCACAGTCATGGTTATGTCTAAATTAAAATGTAAGGAACACTATTGTTAAAACGACCAATGTCTGAATTTACCAGTGTTACATATCCCATGTCTATAAAGAGTTATAACCAATAAGAAATGTTTCTTACTTGTAATTCATGAATACAGTTCACCCATGTGCTAGTTATATAGTGAGTTAGTTAAGTGAGTGTCCATAAAATCGCTTTACTAACACTTGAAACTGATATTTCCTCTATCTAACCATCAGAAAGAGTGTGTGTAGGAACATCAACAACCAAATAATCTGGATTATATAAAGAAGTGTGAGTGGACCAGTTTGAATAATGGTGGCAGAGAAAAAATGTACGATAAAAAAAAAAAAGTATCCAAAGCAGCAACTGATGACAATGATTCTAATCCGGTATGGTTTGGGACCAAGCCCTCCCTCCCACTGGACCTTTGAGCCTCATTGTCCCTGGTTCCCATGTCTCTACTGGGATTAATCCCTGAACCACAGGTGTGATAATCCCAAACAGAATGGTGCTGCTGAATGCTGATTCTGACAAAGCTTAGGCCTCAGTTTGCTTTGATCAGGGGCCCTACAGTGGTCCTGTTGGTCCACAAACTGAGCCTACGACCTGCTTCCAGAGGGGCGAGAGCAAAAGAACAAAGCAAACTTGTTTTGAGAGTGAAGTTCTGTTTGATAGACTGATTAATGTAGCATGAAGTGCTAGATGTTTTAGAGGAACTGTTTTCCAGTTTTGTCTCATAGAGATAAACATAGAGCAGAGACGACAAGTGCTTACAACTTTATGTTATAAAGTTTTCCAAGTGCTTTAGTGTTTTCTTTAATGACGGTGACCACTGTGTTGGTCGATAAGAAAACTGAAGTCTGGTCCTTTGACCTTAAACAATTAATGCCTAAAACACTAAAAACATAAACAGTAGCTATATCTTTAGCACAACAACAACAACTGCCATGTACCAAATGAATTAGGATGAAGTAAATAAATGTAAGCAGCGTTGGTTCTTCTATTGTTGATTCTTCGACATGTGCGCAGGAAATTTGATATTCCTAAAAGCAAAGTATAGACCTAAAACAAAACCTAGCCTCCTCCAAGTTCTGTAGTAGTTACAGTCTTTTTTAATCTCGAGAGACTTGACACCTTGAGACCATGATACCAAACAGCACAGTGACCACTGTTCACCCTTTAAATACACAGACTGACTGATTACTGACTGAAACCTGTGATGCTAATTTCAAGACACATGTTAGTTTAACATGTCCCTAATGTTAAGTCTACTCAACAAGAGCTTGTTGTTGGCTCCTGTTTAGCAGCTGCAATGTTTATTAAACTCAGCATAGTAGTATAGTACATTGTACAGCCGAGGATAAAGCATATGTCATTAGTTTTCCGAGTATTGGGCAAATATAAATTTTGACAATTATAATAATTATGGTTCTAGATGAAAAGCTAAGGAACCAACAAAGTAACAATTTATCCTGAAGGGGACATCAATATCTGTACCAAACTAGTAATCTATTCACTGGCAATCCATAGCTGTTGAAACAGTGAATCAAAAAACATAGTGGTGCTACAGGGAAACTCAGCAGATCTCCAAAGTCAGTAGGAATTATTATCTGTAAACCATGAATGGTGTACAACAACCTAAAGGCTTTTTTGTCCAACAGTTTGTGAGCTAGCACCAGATAAGACACTGCAAGTTGAAAATATGTGGCCCTGTTTCAATTGGACTTGTTTGAACCTACCCCTAATCTCAATATACAGAAATTATTAATAGCAACCAAAAAAGAATCAATCCAAAAGGGACCAGTGGACTCATAACCTTAAAACCCATCCAGCAGGACCCAAGCTGGCCAGACTTGGCAAAATAGAGACTGAAACAGAAACCAATGTGATGTAAATGTAGTAACAATGGGTTGATATTAAATTAATATTTTGTTTAATTTATGATGAGAATAAAACAGTTAGTTCTCAGATGCTACCAATGATAAACTGATATTTTGTTGCACGGTTGTCTGTAATATGGCACATCAGATAGTATGGACTAACCACTTACAACAAACCACAGACTGTTCACTGATCAGCGGCTGACACTGCCTACATCAACAACTTGCAGACTATATATTGTACAGTACAGTGATGCTGCATTGGTAAGCCCCTGATCAGTGCATCATAGTACTGACACTGCAGTACATCAGAAGGTATGTACTGTACTGGTAGGTAAGGTGGTGACCTGAGGACATGGCAGTGGTTGACACATGATACAGAGATGCCAGTGTTTGTGTTTCATAGCATGTAGTCAGTATTTTTCTCTGAGACTGGGCAGATTAGTACACCAAGACTGATTAAAAAAGCCTGACCTTTTAAAAGACTTATTGTTGTTTAACCTGAGCCCTGTTCTTCTAGATGTTTTTTCTATTAAAAGACTTTTTAAAATCTCTACATAGTACTACTCAACTGGGATATGTTGGTTTCTTTTATATGATTATGTAAGATCTTAACCTTACTAAATAAAGGGATTTGAGATGATTGTTTTTATGATTTGGCATTAAATAAATGAAATAAATAAATTTAGTAGAATGGAACTGAATTAAACTGCTCTTGTCTAAGACACAGTGGGGTAAAAATCTTCAAGTGGTGGCAGCATAGATCTGTAGGCACACAAAATAAATAAAATATACAGTATAATAAGGGAAAAAAATCACACTAGGCTTTCTATAAGGCTGTGAGAAAAAAACTTTGCTTGTTAATGCTTTTAAAGATAAAAAATAGTAAATATAAAATAAATATGAAAAATATATGAAAATCATATTCTACATAATAATTTATTGTATTGTGACACCTTGGAAACCAAGCAAACATTTTGGATTAAATTTTGAATTTAACGATTAAAACTAAAGCAAGTAGCTCATCTCAGAAAACTAAATATAACAAATTACACATAATATCTGAATTGTGCCTGTGCTGTTAATAATATATATATTTTTAAATTTCATACCTTACATTTAATTACTCTTTTGTTAATGAAAGGTACTGTAGAGCCACAGTATTTTGCTACTGCATGTTTTTATTTATATCTAAAATAAATGTAAATAATAATAATAAATATATTATTAATATCATATATTTTTTGTTTTATTTATTAAATTATTTCAAAATTGAGACAAAATAGTGGCTGTTATTATTTTAAAGCCTGGTGTAGAAGCTACTTAGTTCAAAATTTCCCTCTGTTTTTTTTTTATTTTTTATTTTAATTAAGTAATAGGTTTTTTTTTGGGGGGGGGGGGGGCTGTTTTTTTTTTTTTTTATCTTGCATATGTCTCATCATTACCACACACACGTTAAAAAAAGTTGATAATGTAAAGGAAAAAGCATTTCTAAAAGTAGGCTGAAATCAATAGTGAGAACACATGCTCATTTGTCCACTGGAGGGCAGCCTTTACCAAATAACTGCTAACAATCTGACCACTTCTCTTCAGTATATTTGCAGTGTGTGTGTGTGTGTGTGTGTGTGTGTGTGTGTGTGTGTGCTTGTGTATGGGGGTGGCGTTGGGGGGGTCTAGTCAACTGTTAATGTTATTTGCGGGAGACAAGTCTACAGATAACACTGCATTATTGAGAAAGCTGTGGTAACCAGAGGCCCATTAAGAAGGCTTTACACTCATACACAAACACACACACACACTGTCGTAATATACCCTCGCAGTTGTCCTGTCAAGTTGTGTTTCACACTGGCAGGGTCCCAGTCTAAGCCTCCTTGAATCATGATCTCACATACACTCACATACACACACACACACAAGCACACGTACAAACAAACAAAAAAAAAAAAAACTCCAACTAATATGTTTGATTTTAAACTCACATTTACATGTAAGCACACAAAAACATTTATTGTATTTCTTAGGAACAATACATTTCTTCATACATGTGTTGTGTTTGCTTTACCCCCCCCTATATAACCTTATAAACATATGAGTGTCTGAGAAACATTATTGTTCATTTCATTTATTCTGACAAGCCAGTCTTATGCACCACTCTGTTCACCAATTACCCTCTAATTGTGTCTGTCCGTCCATCTTGCTTTGGGTCACTCATAACAGATAACAACCTATACCCAGTCTAAGGCTTGTTAAATACGCCAATCAGACTATGTTTATTCTGATTGTCAACCATCAGTGTCTACATTCCACATGTCTCACATAAACCACTCCACCTCCTGAGTGTGGTAACAATGCCCAGACCGTCCTCTCAGTAGCCCGGCTTCAGCTGATGCCTGTGAACCCTCAGTGGCCGTCTCTCACATGGTCCGCTGTTATTTTCTTCTCAACTCCAGCCAAGCACAGAGTAATGCCGCGTCAAGAGGCAACACTCGGAAACAGGATACTATGTGAGACTGTTTTTATGGGGTTCTAACCAAGAGAAAAGAAAAACAGAACAGTTTCTCACCTGCTTGTTTGTGTGCGTGTGTGTGTGTGTGTGACTGTGCAGATTTATGTTTAAGCGGTTATGTATTATGTTTATCAACCTTTGTTAGAATTGTTTGCATATTTTAGCTCCTTAACTACAATTCTTGTACTTTATCTTTTTCATATCCATGTTGTACACATTACTCATGGACTTCCTCTGTTCTTTCACACAGTCTGTGCTTTGAGTGACTGAAGGACTTGTTCTCATTTGTTCTCATTCATATATATACATATATACATATATATATATATATATATATATACACACACAAACATATATATATATATATATATATACACATATATATATATATACATGAATTGTATTATTTAAATATTATTGTTTTATTATTGTAAATAAGTGATAACATTGATTAGAAATGTTTTAATGGCAGTGCAGTCCAAGTGCAGATTATTGTACTTATGATAATTCACTGATGAACAATACAAAAGCGAGTGTGTGTATGAATGTCTGAGATCCATGCACATATGTGCTTTCATCCATGTTTATCTGAAGATGTGCTGATGAAGCTAGTACTCATCAGATTTGTGTATTTGTTTGTGTACATTTGGAGGGGAGGGGGATATTTGATGTGACATTGTCTGAGGACGGTTATTGTAATTATTAATAAAAACAATTTCTAATATCAATGGAAAGTCCTTGACATTCACAGGCTAAATATCACAGCTTGACAGAAGATTAGTCCATATATTTAGTTTAACAGGTAGCTGCGAGTTCAGACGTCTCTGGGTTTGTGAAGTTTGAATTCTAAACAGTTTTAGCCTGTGAAGGATTTGTTGACAGATTCTGTGTACATACCCAAGTGATACTGGATATTATCTTTGTATAATAGCATTTCTAAAAGTATGTTATTCTTATTATTATGAACAGGTAACAGTATGCTTGGAACATTCAATAAACAGTCTCAGAAACAAAAGAAAAGTGAGTTGTGTGTGTTTGTCTAATAGTACATATGTAATCTGTATGGAAATACAGTAAATGTGCAGCAATAGTACAGAAAGTGGACCTGTCCTTAGTGTTGCATGCAGTTTTAAGTGGAAACGTTACATAATTAAGTTGTGTAAATTCTAACTTACTTCTCCCATCTACTTAGCTTCAACAGTCAAATCTACAAGTTTTCTAGCTCTGTATGTCACCACAGTGGACTGAAAGTGAAGCAATTACAACATGCTCAAAGTGCAAACTGTCAGCTTGAAAACAGTGTGTATGTTCGATTGTGAATAAAGGGAAAACAGTAATGATTAAAGCGTAAAAACCTCTCCAATCTTTAACCCCACAGCAGCATCCTGGGTCCAACAACTGTCCCAGTCGTGTCTTCTCCTCACTCCCAGGCAATGCTGTGGGATCAAGAATGCAGAGGAGGTGGAGAGAACTGAATGAAAAGAAGGGAGATAAATGAGGAGGAGTCCTGCATCTGGACCCCCTCCTCACTGGCAATCATTTATAGTTATCCCTGTGTGGAAAAGAACAAAAGCAAAACGAGGGTATGTCATTTCTTCACAACCCCATGCTTTGCGTTGCTAATTTCAGGAATGAGAGGAATGAGATGATGGAGTCTCGTTGGGTGCTGGTTCTCTATTTGTCAGTCTGTGCTGTGAAGGCAAACACACAAGAGCTGCATACTTAGAGACAAAAGGCAGAGATGCTTTAAAAAGAAAGAATGTGTGTAGGAAGGTGAGTGTAGAAGTGGTAACAGACAGCAGGCAGTAGAGGAGATTTAAAACTGAAAGAATGAACTGAGCTTTGGACTTGATTCTGTGTCAAGACAAGTTCAATTTGGCATGGTGCTCTTTTATTTACTTTATTTTTAGCAAATCCCATTAGAATAACCAACATTACCATTGTGTTAGGCTGAATTCACACAGACTTTTACTCTATGTGGAAATAAATGCAGTATTGTTCAATTAAGAGGCTGACTGTGTTTTTTTTTTTTTTTTTGTAGTTTAATGTGACTCCTTGACAAACATGGCAGCACACATCCCTGCTGGATTACTGCAGATATAAACACTGCAAACTGCAAACTACAACAAACTATACATATGAACAATTTTTTGCATTTTATTCAAACTGCTTATTATAATTAATTATACATTATATTATTAAGAACACACTAAGTTTAAGAAATAAAAAGTGTGCCTGGTCATAACACACACTACAGCACAACACTGCAGAGCTTCTGATGCTGCTGTCAGCTTTTATTTTGTGCTCAGTGTTTTATTACTTGAGGAAACAACAGATATGCATGGAAGGGCCTTTATTGGTTGTACATACATTTCATACAAACAGGTGTGGAATCTTGCTTCGATTCATCTTCTTCACATGTTGTTTTTAAGTTTAAATTCTTATTTTTGGTGACAGAAATCAATGAATCTGCTCATTCAGTATTTTATTTGTGTAGCATTTGTTTTTGGAAAATAGCAGATTAAAAAAATCTGACACTGAGATATAAGATAAAAAAAGTGGCTTATTAATATCCTGCAGGACAAGACTAGATAAAGTAGTCCCAACATCTGGTCTGGCTCACAACTAGTTTAGCATTTGACCCAGGAGCTGAGAGCGTTAGTAGGGCAGGCCGTAAAATGTAAAAACTTTCTTGCAAAAACATTTACATTGCTAAATATTTGCCTGTAATATTTTCTCTTGCCCCATAGGAAGTATTGTTAATTTAAAATTCATTAATAAAAGCATCAGGAATACTAATATATTATATATATATTAATATAGCAATACTAATTATTCTCATACTTCTTCCAACCTTCATTTCCTTGCAGTCTCTCATAAACAGCTCCATCTGCAACATGCCACTACTCCCAAAATAGTCTCTCACTCTCATCTGTAATTTTTTTTTTCTCTAGAAGCCCTTTGATCAAAGACATAAGTCTCCTCACACTGTTTTTCCTCCGATGCTGCTTGGATGAATATGAGAAGGGTTTGGCGCAGCGGGAGTTCAGTTTCAGGGGTCTCAGCTCTCTGTCTTCACCTCTGGGTGGAACGCCACAGAGATGAAGACGGTACTTGTCATTTACAAACCTAGCTGAGTGCAGGCTGCTGCCACGGAACAAAGGCAGAGTCTGTGATGATGTCTTTTTTTTATTCGCACACATAACAGCCAATAGGATCCATCAGGGGAGTTAGATGTGATGAGAAGTGACTAAGTCAGGTGGTGCATGTGGACTCTGTTAAGAGAGGTTGTGCTTCATCTTTGGCTGTTTTTGCTACTAATGGTGGAAACTCCCCTGGGTATAGAGAAGATGACTTTACTGTCACCGCTTTACATAAAAAAAGCTGACAGGCTGCAGGTTGTGTGTGTGTGTGGGGTTTTGTAGTTTTCTTAGGCCATTTCATCTGACCATTTCTGCAACTCCTTTACTACTCACCTTCAGGGACAGATAAAACTATAACATGCACACACACACACACACACACACACTAACACACACACACACACACACACGCAGACAATCCCAAAGTCAGCCATTTAAAGAGAAGTCTAGGATGCGTGAGGGCCTGTTATTGGGATGAAGGAGTGTGTGCGTTCTTGAAAGTGCAAGAGGCTATGAGAGTGTGACGGTGTTGACTGAGCAAACAGTGGTGAATAGTGGGAGTGTGTATAAGTTATCTGCGTGTGTGTGTGTGTATGTGTGTGTAGGTGTTTGTGGGTACATGTGTAAGACGACAGAGGTCATGACAACAGCCCACAGGTTCAGAGGTCCTGAAGTAATCTGAGATAGAATCCAGCCAGCTGCCCTATATCTCTGTCTGATAAGAGTGAAAAAACAGCACATGAACACAGAGGTGGTGCTACAACAAGCTTCACTTCCAAAAAACATTGCTCTTATCCTGAAATGCAGCAACCCCCCATTACCCCCTCAAAAAAAGTTGGGACACAAAAAAATGGTAAAATAACAATGATAAAGTATCACAGTTCTGATTCCAAAATTAGCAACTTTACTGTTAACAGGTGATGGTTTCATGATAGGATTAAGACACGGTGCAAAATATTTCTGATTTTCACAACATAGTGTACATTATATAATATTATAAGAGGTTTCAGAGACTCCAGGTAAAAATCTCAGAGTGTAAAGGAAGCTTTTAAATGTGTCTGATCTTTTAGCCTTCAGGCAGCATGGCAAGAGATTCATCATGCTGTTATGATGAATACAGACACGTGGGCTGTGGAGAACTTTGGAAACTCTATTTTACGGAGAAAGCCATGCTTATATTCTGTGCAGAAACACCTCCCAGCTCTCTGGACCAGAGCTCATGTCACAGGGCCTGAATGAAAGGTGACCACAGACAGTTTGAGCAGCTTGAGTCTTCTATCCAGCAAGACTTAGCGTTCACAGCGCCCCCTGCAGGAGGTGTAAAAGCTAAAACAGAACTGAAATAAACAGTAATAGTTCACCAGTAACTGGAAATCTATCACTTGTGAAAGACAATAAGAGAAAAACAGCAAATAAATAAACACATTGGCAAAGTAACAAACAAACACTGATACATGTGCTGTAGCTTTTCTATAACAGCTGTTCATATTTTAACTCTAATCACGACTATAACTGCTCTTGTCTAGGAGAAAAGACAAATGTCTTTAGTTACATGTTATAATGTGAAACTAATCTTCTATCATCTCTGTTAGTGCTTTCCGGAAAATGGTTTTAATTTGATTTTACAGTGGTGAAAAGTAATTGAGTACATAAAGTACTAAAGTACTGTACTTGAGTAAAATTTTGAAGGATCCCTACATGAGTATCTACTTTTGTGGGAGCTTATAAATACTTTATTTGCATATTCAGTAGGTTATACTGTAAGCGAGTATTATCATAAGAATCTGCTACATGAAACAAATTATATAATATTATTATGTGGGTCGCTGAAAGTCCACCACTGAAATGTTATACTTAATTACTCATGGTCACATATGCCCCCAGTTTAACTGGATTCACCAACAAATAGAAACACTTTGATCCATACTTACATCTGTGGGAACTTAACTTCTGTACTTTCCCCACTGTGTTGCCAGCATGTGTGCCCACTCATCTGTGCCATTTTATTTTTATTACTCAACAATCTCATTATAAATTTGAACTTTCTGTCTTGCAGTTGTGCGTGTGTTTATGTGTGTGTGTGTGTTATTTTTTACCATTCAGGTTCCATCTTATCTCAGAAGTTGTATGCTCACAGCTGCACACACGACTCATTCACACGGACACAACAGATTGTTCCGTTCTACCAAAAAGTTAACATTTGCCCACAAAATCAGGCACGTCCCACGTCAAAGTCTTTTGTGACCTTATTAACAAACACAAACGTTTATCACAATTAGAGGCACAGTGCCACAAGGGAAACAACCTTTTTCTTCTACAATGTATGGAAATTAAAATAACTTTCAAGCTGGCACTGAACTATTTGGCACAGAAAGGGGCATTTCCTTTCTCAGGAGACTGAAACGTTAACTATTTACTATTACTACTAACACTATTAGTTAAACTGTGCTGTCTGTGGTATTTACTGCCTTTTATTCTTTGTACCACTTATTACTGTCAGTATTCCACACATGCTAATGTTCAATTAAGACACGAGTCTTCTCTTCACCACACACCAAACTGAAACCCAATGAAGACATATGAAGTTTAGCAGTGATAACCAGGGCTCAAGCACTGGGTTGTACTGTTTTAACATATCTGGCTTTCTAAGAGGTTGCTTGTAAACTTTGCTTAGTCTAAACTAAAATCTGTTTTTACCTCAAATAATGTTTTATTAAAACTACAAACTTCAAACCTTAAGCCAATCAGGTGCATTTGCAGTTTTAGCCTAAATGTTCCACTTTTAAATAACAGTAACATGATCATGTATAAAAATAACATCTTAGAGAGTCAGATTTTCTCAGAAGTAAAGATGGGCAGAGGTTCTTCAATCTGTGAAAAGCTGTGTCTACAAATTATCGAAAAAATTTCTATTAATGTTCCACAATGTTCCTTCAAAGAATTTGTAAATATCATCCACAGTAAATAACACCATCAGGACAAAAAAGAGCAAGTTATGCAAAAAAGAAGTCATATATGAACATGATCCAGAAAACCTGCGTCTGGTCCAAAGTTATTTCAAAATGGTCTGTGGCAACCATGGGCCCCACATGCAGACCGAAGAGGAGAGGAACCTTCCGGCTTGTTATCAGTACTTAGTTCGAAAACCTCTGAAGGTGTGGAGGTGCATAAATCACCAGCTTGCACATCTGGGGAAGCACCATTATTATTAAAAGACATAGCCAGGATTTAGAGCATCATATGCTCCCATCCAGACAATGTCGTTTTTAGTGAAGACCTTACATATTTCAGCAGGATAATGCTAAACCACGTACAGCATCTATGACAACAACATGTCTTCATAGTCAAAGAGTCCAGGTTCTGAACAGACCTGCCTGCCTTTCACAACTGAAAATATTTGGACCATCTTCTGGAGCATCAAATGACCTATTTAATATGTTTTATGTGTTCTATTGTGAATAAAATATGACTTTATGATTTGCAAATCATTGCATTTTGTTTGTATGTCCATTTTACACACCATCTTACCTTTTTTGGATTTGGTGTTGTAGACACTTTTAGTGGTGGATAATAGCAGCAAATGGAAGAATGGGATTTCAGTTTCAGAATAATAGTTCTGGGTTATGAGGTAGTGCTCAAATGTGCTGTAATGAGCAGATACAAATTGTCTTAACTTTTAACTGGGAGTAGACCCCAAACCCTTCTGATTACAGGTGTGTCCTTCAAACTGCAAACAGGGCAACTTCACCTTATACTGTTTTTGCCTGTAAACTAAATCATATTCCTATGTCAAGATGAACAGCTGAACATGAGAATATATAATCTGATACTTATGAAACTGACCCTTTAAAGAGCAAACTTGATCAATGTGTGTGAGGACAGCTGGAGATTCAGCAAAATCAGTCAACGCCACTTTTTAGAAAACAGTACTGTACTGAAAACAAACCAACATGAAGAGAACCTTTTAATTAATTTGTTTAACCTAGATTTGCTGTCCCATCACTAACTCAATAAAAATAGCTAGCCAGCATAACAAAGTGTGACTGTTGTCCCAGCATTCACCCATTCATTATATTCACTTTAATACCAACAAAGAGACTAAAGGAGAGGTAAAGGTTTGGTCTGAGCGACTCCCGCCCCCCATACTCCTGTTGCTTTGTACATAGTAAAAAGAGAAAAGTCTGAAAAGCAGAGGTGTTTATGTGTTGGGAGTGTAGGGTTACTCCTGCTGAGGGGTCACAGAACTCTCCCCTTTCACCTTCCCCCCTCACCCTCTGCATCTTTTACCCCCGAGGCCTAAATCAGTCATGTGGGACGCAGAGCAGCGAGGCTAACGAAGGGAACAAGAGGAGGAAGAGCGGGGAGGCTCCAAGGGAGGGCGGTGAGATCTCATATGAAGATAATCAGTGATATGGAGATTGTGTTCGATGGATGAAACAAAGCACACACAGAGTATTAGACATGAGGTGTAAACACAGGGAAGGACCAGACAAAGGGATGAGGAGAGACAGCTGCTATTTGGATGTCATCTTTATATTCTTTTAACCATCCCCAGGATATTTTACCAGCATGAATCAAACTGTGATCTTTCACCCAACCTAAATTATTTCTGTAGCTACACATTACCAAACGTTACACAACTGAATACGACTGACAATGAACACTGTTCTGGTCAAATCCAGAACCTTATCCAGTATATTCTTCTCAAAATAAGAACCTTGTTATGAGACTCTCTACTCATTTCTCTTAGTTTCATGTATTCATTTGAAGAGATCGCCTCTTCCCTCCACATGGATCACTGTTTTCATCTGCAGTAATTTTTATCTGTCCAGCACATAATCTTCAGGGGATCTTTATGTCACATGCTTCACACACGTCATGATATCTTTTCATAAAGTCTTTTCAAACTGGACACACCCTGTCACATGCTATTATATCAGTTTTAATGCTCAAATTGTAACTCTGCATCAAACAACTCAAAGGAACCCACCTACTCTGACAATGTGGCAACATGAACAATACTAGGACCTGGAAACTGAAGCCATCATTCATCTAATTCATTTTAATAAGGAGGAATGTTTTACACAACAATCAAAAAAAAAATTAAAAAGAAAAATAGATAAATGCCAAATGCTAGTTTCAATTTTCCACTACTTGCCTTTGTGTGACACACAGAAGGCACAGCATGAGCAGCCTGTCTCCAGCAGCTGCTATGAAGCTGCTGCAGCTCTGTGTGTGTACAGATGGGGTGTTGAAAATAGCATTTTCCTAATGGAAAATTCTCATTTTTCTTTTTAATTTTTATTTCATCTTTGGGTAAAATATTCCCCTGTATTTGTACCTGTCAAAATGTCCTGTGTATAAAAAGAGGTAATTGACAACCATTTTATTCCCAAACACATGCTCTAGAGCAATGGGTCCAAACTGGTCCAGTTTCCATTAGACCAAGGTAGTAGTTTGCACTTGTATAGAGTTTTACTCTCTTATTGGCACTCCAAGCACTTTACACTGCTTCTTATTAAGCCATTCACACACACTCTCACACACACCAATGGTGAAGCTCCCATTCAGCTGGCTTGACCCACTGGGGCAACTTCAGTGTTCAGTGTATTTCCCCAAAAAAGTTTCAGTTCAAAACCAGGAATCAAACTATCAACCTCATGATTGGTAGACAGTGCTATACCTCCTGATCTACAGCCATCCAAGGGCCATACAGTTAGGTAACAATAGTAAAGGAAATGTAGCACAAGTTGATTAGTTTAATGAGGTCAGCCTATCTGAGAGGATGGATACCCAAACCAAACTCAATGGGACCTGTTAGTACCTGAAGGTTTGGGTCAGACTTTAGAGCTCATGTTCAAACTTTAGGCCAAAAAGGAGTAATTGCAGTTCAAAACATGACTATACCAAACATCAATAAAATGTCAGTGGAGACTAATGTTTCGAACTGTAGGTCTTCTCAGAGTCAAGCATGAGGGCTGTACTGGAAACTTATTGCACATTCTCCACTGCAGCTGTTTTTCTCAACATGATGGTTGACAGTGCAAATGTAAAGTTGTTTATTGTTTACTCTGTTCCTAAAGACAGATTTCTGGTTACTTGTCTGCTGAGTAATGCTAGCAAGCCACTTTGGCAAAAATAATGTGCTGAATGTAAAAATTAACATAAAACAAAATATCACCACCACACACTAGACCTGAGTTTCTATTGTCACATGACAGTTTGACGAGCTGACCTTCCTTATTGGCACTTCGGCAAAAGGGCATTCTTTCCACTCACCCCAACCAGTCGACTAGCCACATACCCTGAGCCTGGTTCTGCTTTCTGGTTAACAGACGACTTCTCTACCAATTGAGCTATGTCACTTCAAACTTTACACTGTGCCTTGATAAATAAAATAAATTGAATTGAAAAACTGAGCAACATGACATGACGACTCTTAAGGCATATCTAAACACTTGGACTGGACGAGAGGTCTCTGAACTGTCTTCAGTTCAATCTTCAGGTTTCTCTAGATGTTCTATGGGGTTTTAGTCAGGGCTTTTGAGTGTCCTTGGGACACTCAAGGAAAGTCAGGGACATCTTCTGAACCCACTACAGTGGTCCTTTGCTTATTGCTGTGTTGAGTGGTGAGACATCACATGTCCAGTTACAAATACAAAACTTTTCAACAAATGCACAAACTGGAATTCCTCCAATTTGAGCACACAGTAGGGACACTCTTCTGAAGAAGAGAAGCTCTAAATCACTGTGCTGATCCTAGATTATCCCATGTCTTCTCTATTAGGGATAAAATACATTAAGAGAAAGGAAAGAAAATGAATAAAGGGTTAAACTGACTGTTAAAGCCTGTAGACCTCCCTAAGAGAGAACAAGTAAGAAGACACAAAAAAGAGACAATGGGAAGACAGAATAAAAGCACAGAGATTACCAGTTAATCAGTGTCTAAGCCCCATGTCTGAGTGTTGGTATGTGGCACAGACATTCTAATCAATTATAGATACAGTCAAGTCTGTTTATATTTGGACAGTGACAATGTTTTCAGCATTTTGGCTCTGCACATCAGCACACTGGAAGAAGACTCTAAATGTAGACTGTTAGCTTTGATCTAAGGTTTAGTTGGACATGTTACATGAACTGTGTAGGAATTACAGTCATTTTTATTCATCACCACACAGTTTTAATAGCTCAAAAACTGACAAACTAACAATCATTCATTGAGTTGTCAGTTTTAATACTTCATGGTAAATTATTTACAGTCACTGACTGCCTAGCACTTGCTTAACCTTGCCTTAGTTGTATTTTGTAGTCTTAAGCCTTACACTGTCTAAGTTTTCCAAGATGACTTTTGTTGTATTTTAGCGCTTTATAAATAAAATTGAATTTAATTCAATTTATGTCTGAAACCCACAGACATCCCAAGATGCTGAATTTCTTCCTGGTGATGCTCTGCCAAGACTTGACTGCAGCTGTCTGCAGCTTCTGCTGGTTTTGGGGATATCTTGATAGTTTAATTTCAAGCCTACTGTGGCGGTGTACAGAGCCAAAAGGATGAAAACTTTGTCACTGAACACGTTTGACCCTGGCACTCACAAAGTCTCTGCAGTGAATGAATAATCTTTCAACTTTATCTGGGATCTGTTATTTTGTAAATCAAAACAGCCAATCATACAGAGCAGCTATACAATTTATATTTTTTTATTTCTTTATTTTGTTATTTGACATCTAAGCTGATACATTTTCAGCTGTATGCCATTAGCAACATAAATGTAAATTGCCAAGTTAAAATGCCAATTTCTCTGGGCTGAACTCATGTCAAATGAGAGGAGAGACAGTGGAAACATGTTCTGTGCCCAGACAAGTTCACATTTCAGCTTGTTTATGGGACATACTCATATTGAGTTCTCCCTGCCAAAGATGAAAAAGACCATGCAAACTGTGACACTGCATATGTGTGAAGTTTTATTGGGATTTTTTAGAGACACATGCTGTTCAAAAAGTCAGCATGTGAGTGTGTGTGCTTGACTGACCTGTGTGCGGAGACATGGTTGGATTATTTGAACTGAAATTAAAATCCACTAAATATTAAACTAACGTTTGATGGTGACTCCTATTTTTTAAATAGACCAGCTTTATAGCATCTGGTATAAAAATATATAAATGTAAACAGAAATAGTACAGAGCGCCACCTACAGATATTATACCAGCAGAGGCCATGACGAGCAGTTGCCGTAACAGTGACCTATTAACACGTCAGAGACTGCCACTTTTAGGCGTTACATCTGTATTTCACTGGCAAATCCCAAACCATTGGAAGGAGTCATTAAAAGGAAAGGTGAGTTAACACAGTGGCAAACCTGACTCTGTCCCAACTTTTTTTAAGTGTCTTGCAGCATCAAATTCTAAATTTGCTTGGATTTACAAAATACTTATAAGTTAGTTGAAGTTCCAACAAAACAAAATTCAATTCAATTTTTAATATGTTTTAGAAAGTTCCAACTTTTCTGGAAATGAGGTTTGTATATTGGAACACAGTAGGTGATAACAGGCAGAATCAGAATAACTCTTACGACACATCTTAATCTTAATAAAACAACAACTCTTTGTTGAATGAGGAAATTAGATGAGATTTGTCTGTTTAATCTTGTTTACACAGGAATGAAAAAGTTGTTGCAGACATGTAAACAATGTCTCCAGTTTCCGACTGATTAGTGTGGATGTAATATAAGCGTGTACAATGCATGTGTCACATCTGCTCAGAGTGAGAGGACAAGTGTGTGCCCGTAAACCTCCGACTGTGAAGGCCTTGCTGACCCCTCCCTATTCAGAGCTGACTGGGCAGAAGTGATGAGTATGGATTTTGACTGACAGCTTCAGATCACAGGGCGGCGGGGGTGGGAGAGGGTGAGCGGGTTGATAAAGAGATGGAGATGATAAGAAAAGGAGTTAAGAAGGGAAAGAGAGAAAAGAAGGGAGGAGGATTAGATAAGTAATAAAGAGATAAATAGAAGAAAACTGAGGAAGAAGCAAAAGGGGGAAAAATGTCACAAAGAGTGAAAAAATGTGGTATCTTTTAGTCTGTGTGTATCACCGTGCTGTTCTTAGGCTGATTGTGATTTGACTTAATGTGGTCTGACAGGTCAATGAGGCACCAACACTAACATTTACCCAACATTGCCATGCCACAGCCAGACAGACAGGAGACATGTGATGCAGGGCAAGAAGACTTGGACTGGAACACAGAGTCAGGGAGAAAAGAGGAGGAAATATGTAAGATGTGAAGGACTGGTGACTGGAAGAAGAGAATGAGTGAATGAGTGCAGATGCAATTTTCCAGAAAGTAAAGGGGAAAAGGTAGAAAAAAGCCAATGGCTGAAAGAGGAGAATAGAATCAGTATAATTGTGCAAAAAGACTCAGTGCAATTTGTCAAGATAGATAGATAGGTAGATAGATAAATAGATAGATGGATAGATAGATAGATAGATAGATAGGTAGATAGATAGATAGATAGATAGATAGATGTTACGCAGACAGACAGAGACCATCATGGCTCCAAGAAGCCTGGGAAAAAGCGAGTTACACTGTGTGTGTGTATGAGTGTGTGTCCGGAGCTCTTTTGTCCCCTTGTTGATCCCACACTGATAATGTCTGCTGGGACAGGAAGCAGCACAATGCCAGGCAGGCCCTGAGGAAAGGCTGGATCAGAGTCTCTCTCTCTCTCTCTCTCTCTCTCTCTCTCTCTCTCTCACACACACACACACACACACACACACACACACAGCATACATAAGCATACAACAAACTTCAGCACACATCACTCTCAAATTCGCTTTCCTAAGATTCTACACAAGGTGAAAACTTATTTGCTGTTTCACATTTATACACCACCTCTTACATGCAATTTAAAAACACTCTCAAATCAAAAATGCACATGTGCTTGTTCATGCTCTCATGCACATGCACTAAAATATCTCCCTTTATCTGACACAAGACTGGTCAGAGGGTGTTTCGAAAAGAGAGCAAAGCAAACTTTGTACTGTCTCCGAGCTGATGCTTTTATTGTTTGTTGGACTCTGATCAATGAAACCTAGCTACTTAAAGGTACTTAAAAAACAGCTTTTTCTCCTTTTGCGTGAATCACTGTAACTTTCATTACAAGTCAAGCACTAACCTCTAGTTCTAGGAAATCAGACCTCTCCCATTCTTGCATCGGTGCATTTAAAGAATTTGCTCATAGCAACAATATAACCCTGAGCATGTGAAAGCTGTCTTAATCCTTAATTATGCATAGTACATCCTGACACCCTCAGGCAGGACTTTCCTCACTGTTGCAACTACTCACTTTGTTACCCAAGGAAACCCTTTTCAGTCAACACCCTTCATCTTTAAATCTCTAGTATGTCAGACTTAATAACACAGAAGCTTCTTCTAAACAACTTTGTAAAAATATTTTTTTTTATTGAATTTTTTTTTTAATTAAAAAAGAACTAGAATAGGTATTCATATTTTCTTTGTATTCTTTATGTTCACTGAATAATAGTCCCCTGTAAGAATAGCCACTTTAATGTGGTGGAGGGGTTTGAGTGTCCCACTGATCATAGAAGCTTGGCCAACGGTAAGTGATTTATGTAGGTGCTATGATAAAATACTGGTCAGAGCCTAAAACTCAAAATGTTGACTTTTCAATCTCACAATATTCTATTAATATTATTTTTTTTACAATGACAAACTTCATTGCCTTTCAAATTAAAGTACTGTAAAACTGGAATACACACAAGAAGAAGACATAAATCAATTGATAATTCAATACATGTACCATGTGAAATACAACTAATTTAACTGACACAGTTGGTTTAGCTATTCCAGCAACAATAATTCAGTAAATTTTGACCATCTATTCGCTTGATACTAAGGCATAATGGGATTTACCATTAACAAGCTAATTGAAATTTTCATCATAACCATGATAATATTACTTGTGGGCAGCACCGACACACATCTGCTGTTTGCCTTGAAGGATCTCTGACATAACTTTACTAACTTTTAAAGTAAAGCTGCAAAGTAAACAAAAGTGTTCCTTTTGAGCATCACCAAATATTCAAGAATTTGATATTTCTTGTAGGGTGCCATTATCTTGCATGTCCACAAACCTTCTGGTTTATATCAAAAGATGTTTGTCTGGTGAATAAGAGAATGAAACAACCTACAATAGCTGGACTTTTTGAAAAGTTAGGCAGAGCATTTCGCCACAGGAGACACTGTGCTGATGTGTGTCTTTAGAGAACGTAGAGAATTCACCTCTAACAAGAGACAATATTAGTAAAAGCACTGAGTGTGCTGTGAAGAGAGGATACAAGAGGATAATGAGAGGAAAAACAGAAAACACAAACTGATTTAACAAGAGGAGGAAGAGGAGGTGTTCACTGTTGATCCCAGATGATCTCATGTCAATGTAAAACACAAAAAAAACCAGAGCTGAGGCTCAGCCCCAGAGAGAAGGGACAAATAAAGAGTTAATCCATCGGTTAAAGCCTTGGGAGGGGGGACAAGAAGTAAAAAAACCCTGTTACAAAGTACATCTCCATTCTACAACAACAGGGTATTTTCTGCATGGGAATGTTTGTCGCTGTGCAAACAAGCTCCTCACAGGTTATTCAGTGATGCACCAGATGTCAGTGAAACTAAAAGACTGGTTTTTCTAAGCTTAGACTGAACACATACTGGAGGCTTGTTAAAGCTTATAGGTCTGTGTTTGTATGTGTGGGAATGATGATATTTAGTTGCACTGTAAGAAATGTAGGATCCAGTGTTTTTAGTCTTAACTCACACTAAGTTCCCTAGCATAGTAGACAGTAGAGTAAAAGTAAGGAATAACAAATATTTGAGCTGCTTTATATAATATATATCACAACATGTAATTACATTACTGGGGAAGTGCATGCATGGTGAATGACTTTCCACTTGTGGAACTTCAAGAAGACCTAAGCACTACCACTATTCCCTCCTGTTCTAACTCCACACAACAATATTGTACAGTATATCTTTCCTCAATGTTAGGTTTCAAATCAGTGTCGAATTAGCTAAATAGAATTCTGCTTCTACAGGCTGCAACCAAAATGTGCCTCTGAGAATGTGTTGGTTTCAGTTATCTCTCATGCTACACTGTTTTGCTCTCACACTCACTTTCTCTGTTAATTCTATGGTCTTTGGGACTGCTGGCCATTGACTAGCTCTGTGAGTTAATGGTATGTTAGAAACCCTGTGGCACCCTGTGGATCCACAGCACAAGAGAGGAAGCATAGAGTATAAGATGAATCCGGACTGTACTGAATCGAGTTGAAGATAATGTAGTAAAATACAACATGTTGAATTGAGAGAGGAGGTGGAGGAAGATAAAAGGTGGAGTGAGAGGAAGAATAGACGAAGGAAAGATGAGAGGCGGAAATTGTGCAATAAGGTCGATAGAGAGAGGAAAACAAAGCTGAGTCCTTAATTCCTCAGGCCACTGTCCTTTGTATCGATCCGTAAAAGAGAAAACTGAAACACTGGAAGTTGCAGTTCAATAAGAGCTAATGAGATATCATTTGAATCCCAAAAGGAACTGGGAGATAGTGGTGCGTTGAGGTGAAGGGAAGAGTGGGGCGGGGGGTTAGGCCTGAATAAGTGACAGTGGGTTCCCAGGCAAAGAGCTAGTGAAAGGTGGCTGACCCCCCATTGGTCGGAGCCATTTACTCTACCCCTTCACTCTATTTACTCCCCTTTTCACCCCTCTGCTGGTTTCCTCTCTCAATCAGATCCATTCTGCTCCTCTGAGTGCTAATCCACCAAACGCGGGCTGAGAAACACTCTCATTAGCCCCATGTGTGTATGTGTTCGTGTATGTATGTGTCAAAGACCAAGAGCGAGATATCATACATTATTATTCCTATTTTTCGTCACACACTCTTTGACATATAACTGATAGTTGCTGGATCCATTTCAATCCATTGTTAACATGTATTATACAATATATATGTATATCTATATTTGGCTATATGGGGAATAGGCGTCACGCAAACATTGTAAGAGACAAAAGACCTCACTGACTTGACCCTGTTGCCCCAAAATAAGGCAAGTAAACTAAAACCACACACAAATTGTTTTAGGGAATGTAAAAAACTGGATGGAATATGTTTCCCATGCAACAAGTGTTTGAATTGTTAATAGAAAGTGAGTCACAGCCAACTTTGACTCCAAAATCATGTGTAGTTTGGTTTAGGCAGCAAAGGTATGTGGTTAAAGTTAGAGAAAGAGAAATTGTGTCTGAAGTCACTGTTCAGAATACTTTACAATCTTTTCCTCCCCATAACCAAATGTTGTAAAAACCTCCAACTGTTTGAAAAACATCCAGTCACAAAATCTGGATATTTTACTGAAAAAAAATAAATAAATAATAAAAAAAAAAAATATATATATATATATATATTATATATATATACATGTAAACTCAAATATATCTGTGTATGTAAACTCAAAACATCTCTTGTTAATAATAAGAAGATCTGGTCATGATTACATTCGTTGTTATGTTGTAATTCATATTTAGAAAAGTAAGTTTTTGGAGGAAATTTTACTGCCAAGAGACAAGGTAGTGATTCTTAGTTCAGCCTAATCTTAGTGTCTGTGTTGGTCTGATGTGTTTCTGATACATTTCTCCAAAACTTTACCATGCCTGGATTAAATTGTTACCTTAGATGACTTTTTGACTATTGACCTCAAGTAATACTGTGAGGAATCCCAGAGTTATCTTTGACCAGGATATCTTCTTTACTTCATACATAAAAGAAATCTGTAGAGCTGCCTTTTTCCACCTGAGGAATATTAGTAAAATTAGGAGCATCCTGTCTCAAGGTGATGCTGGAAAACTAGTCCATACATTACTAACTTCTAGACAGGACTATTATAATTCACTATTAATAGGATGTCCCAATAACTCCAACTAATCCAAAATGCTGCAGCCAGTATTCTGACTTGTACATATTTCTCCTACATCAGCTTATCTCCACTTCAATCCAGAATAGAATTTAAAATCCTTCTCCTCACATATAAAGCAGTTAATAATCAAGCTGCATCTTATCTTAAAGACCTCATAGTTCCATATTTTTCCAGCAGAACTCTCAGAGTGTAGGTTTACTTGTGGTTCCTAGAGTTTCCAAATGTAGAATGGGAGGCAGAGCCTTTAGTTATCAAGCACCTCTACTGATACACTGAGCTCCTCTCCTCCTTCCATTCAAATGCCACCATTGCATTTCGTTAACTTTGTGTCTCTCTCTCTTGTTCTTTCTCTTGTAGTTGTGCTTCCTCCTCCCTGTTTCTTTCTCTCTGAACTCCTCTGCAGGTATCCTCGGCCTTGGAGCTGTATATTTCCAGAGTCCAGTTACTGGTCCTACCGACCTGCCCAGTGTTTTTGCTGTTTTTGCTTGTTTTGTTTTTTTTGCGTGATGTTCTTTTCTCTCTCCTCTTTCCACTCACCCTAACCAGTAGAGGCAGATGGCCGCTCACCCTGAGTCTGGTTCTGCTGGAGGTTTCTTCCTCTAAAGGGAGTTTTTCCTCTCCATTGTCTCCTAGTGATGAGTTTTCTATATAAGTGTGTATACAGCAACATTTTGTGAGGCTTTAAACCTTACACTCTAAAGTGCCTTAAGATGACATCTGTTGTGATTTGGTGCTATACAAATAAAATTGAATAGAACTGAATAGTCTTCTTAGCAAAGAACTAACAATGACGACTATGCAGAGAGAGAGAACTGGAGGGAGAATCACTTAAAGAAAAAACAGTCAAACAACAATGCCCATTGAAGGGCTGTGTTGTTTCTTTCCCCTGGGAAAGCTTAACGGCCCCTTCCTGCTATACAACAGGCCACCACAGTGTGTGTCTAAGTGTATGAGAAAGACAGAAACAGTCTGTGCACAGACTATACGTGCCACCCGTATGTGCAAGTGTGTGTGTGTGTGTTTGATCCCTGCAAAATGCTTTAAAGGATCACAAACAGCCTGTCTATTGAACTGAACTTATCACATTTCGGCTGTGGTTAAAAGTCATCATCACTCACTTTGAGCTCTCGCTTCACACACACACACACACACACACACACACACACACACACACACACACACACACACACACACACACACACACACACACACACACACACACACACACACACACACATTTCTATGACAGTCAGTACGACTAACCCAAACCTAGTCTTACCCCAAAAATTGCTCTTTAAACACCCTTCTCATTGTAAGTACCAGCTAAAATCTCCTCACTCAGTCCAAAAAAATGTCCTCAGTCCATTCCATTGATTAAAAATTCATGCTGGACCTCTCCATGACAGCCACACACACACACACACACACACATACGCACACACACACACACACACACTGGGACTTCAAGGCATCAAAAAGTGTCAGAACTAAAGAAAAACTAAACTAGCTTTGTTTGAAGCTGGCACAGGCGGACACATTCACTCACACACATGAGAAAAGCTTTTACCAGAAAGAAACCCAAGTTCTTAGCAGCTGCCCCTTCACCTCAACTGACTGGAAGCAATGTTGTGACATGTTAGGACAAAAGGCCTTGTCACTGTTTTATTCAACAGAGCCAGATTTAGAATAGGTGTAGATTACAAGTGTTTAAACTGACAGTCATGAGTAACGTGCTGGAGTGACTGTGGCTTCTTTTGTTAGATTTTGGTTTCAGATTTGGAGTGAACAAGTGTGGCAGGCACAGCCGCAACCACTTTGTGCTGATATTTTAAGTTGATAAAGAGCACACAATAACAGGCAAGCATGAGTTCCTACATCTGTCTTTTTGGAAGGCAAGAATTGAAAATGTCAAGGGATTGAGCAAATACACAACACAATGCACATAATTACATCCTAATGAACTGGCAGTTATTAAAGATCTGTTTAACAGATGTATTTGCTCTGTATCATTGTGTTTATTCAATATTAATACACTGGTGGACACAGTGGAATGAAGTTGATAAGAAACTAAGTCAGTGTTATAAAACAATGCTATACCACCCAGTAATTCTCTGTGCTGAACAAATAAATAATAAAGGTCACATTCCTGCTGAATGACTTTGTAACTTTACTGTTCACCTCACAAACCCAGAAACAGAAGATCTCTTCATCTAAGTTAAGAGTATTAACAAATGTAATGTTATTAAACTAAATTAATAAAACAAAATATTCTGACCTTTCATGTCTTTATTGAGAACAACTGTAAAAACCTCATAGTGCTAGTGGAAAAATCAAATACTCTTGACTTGAAGATCAAACCACATTTTATGACAAATTAATGCACAAAACCATGAAATTCCAAAAGGTTCGCAAACTTTACATTTAGGTGGTGATCTGCATCAGAGATTTAATTCAGACAATTAGTATTTTTCAAAATTCACTACAAAACTCCAGGAAGGTTTGTAGTCTTAGGAATTAACACAATAGGAACAGAAGAAGAAATTCATTAAAACTATTCATTTGTCACTGAATACTTTTCATTGTTAATTTATGATTGAACAGCCTGATCCCCGAAACTTTAATACTTTAATATTACATTCAATACATGAGTCTATCATTTTGGTTTCTGCCTTTGCCAGTGAGCCACGTATTTATACACTCAGTATTTTTCATCTTCCACACATACCTGTGGTGCAGTGAAGGGTAATCTCTGACAGACACTGAGGCATTAGCGGGGGGTGTGGGAGCTGTCAGAGCTGCGCTTATTGTACGGAACCATGAGGACATTTGTTCCAACAGGTTAATTGTCTGTTCCCACTCCACAACATCATGTCCCGGGATAGCTTGGTGCCGCCAAGACATCCAGTGTTCCAGACCGGTGGCTTAGCTTTTCGCTTCCACCCCCATCTGCTCTCCACAACCCTGCACTCACACTCACGCTGACAGGGTCCACTCTGTCTGGCCCCCAGCTGTCTGGTCACAGATGGGTGGCTTCCCATCCAGTTTTTTGCAGATCTTGTGAGTTTTTCTCTGTTCTTTTACTGCATTTCTTCTCTTCTCTTTCCTTCCACCATAGTTTTTTGTGTGTTCATGCCAAATCAGCAAAGCTCATATCTACCATCCTACAAAGGCTTTTCTTCTGTACACTCATCTTTCATGTCATCCTGCAGTGTTTTGTGCATCTGTCCCGAATTACCACATCTGCACACAATCAAATAAAGTAATACACACCCTCACCCTTGCTAAAGACACATTTGAGCAAACATTGTATACCATTGTATAATGGTAATACACCACCACCTGAGGCATGGTTCTGCACTCATGGTCACTGGTTTGACCTATGTAAAAGCTAGAGTGTCAAACGTATAGATGTATACAAACATCAATGATACAAGTCAAATTTTTACTTTTGTCTCTTTCCATCCCTTTTTCTACACCTACAAACCCACCCCACTCCACCACTAACACCACCTCTTTTTCAGAATAAGTCGACACAAACTGGCTGACACTGGTAAATGGCTTAAGAATAGCTACAAGTGTTAAAATATTAATTTGTCCCACCTCATTAAGGAAGCCTAAGTCATAAAGCCCTTCTGTGAAGTAGTACTATAAACTGCAGTCCACCCCTGGCCCTCCTAGTCGTGAGGCTCGTCAGGGTACAGCAGGATGTTTCCCCCTCCTGGAGCCCGCACAAAGGCCAGTTTGGCATTGTTAATGGTGCACGGTGGCTTAAGATCGACCTGCAGCGTAGCAGGGAATGCTCTATGAAAATGATGTCTATAGAGTCTATGGAGGCCTTGTGTTTTTTGTATGAGTGAGTGCATGACTGTGGATGGATGTGTGTATATGTATTCAAGTGATTCCGTGAGTGTTTGTATCTTAAAAAAGAAAGTGCGTGTAGAGGCACAGTTATTAGCCAAAATTTATCAAGCTCCTACACTTAATACACGATTTATGGATTTTGAAACCCATTTAAGTTATTTTGAAGTTGTCTTTAAGGAATAAAGAAGTTGATTTGGCACTCATTTGGTAAATCTACCAAATGAGTATTATCAACTGTCAGGTAAATATTGATTAGGACCCAGAAATAGTTAAAAGGTAAGGTAACAATAGAGTTTACTTAGAGAGCAAAACACAAGTAGCTATCCAGTGAATAACCAGAGGGGCATGAAAAACCTCAATATTTAGCACAGGCCTAATTGTTTAAGGCAGGCATTCATATACAGGAAATAGGAGTGGAACACTATGAATACACATTAGTTGCCCTGACAGAGAAGAGCAGGCATATCCTTTAGGACTCAAGTATCCTGTCAGGGGCAGGTGGGACATGGATGACTGGCAAATGGTGGGATCACATTAAAGACATTTGGTGGGAATGTCATGACACATGCTGACAAGGTAAAGTATGTTCTAGACACACCTTGACAGTTCGAAAGAGCCCTGAGAATCTGAGTGCCAACTTTACAGGGATCCACCCTCGGAATCCACCTCCAGTGGGAGGCTGTACGTAGATAGTCTCACTCCCTGTCCAGAAAAGTAGCAGAAGGCAGGTGTGCAATGCCTGTCAGCTTTATTTTGGGAGTGTGTAGGCATGAGTAGCAGGGAGGCATTAACTCTCATCCAGATGCAGCAGTGGTGGATAAATGCCTGGAGTAAAGGAATGTTGACCACCTACGCTAAAAAACCTGCAACTAAAAAGTGGAAAAGGTTTAGAAGGACATGAAGGAGACAGACCTGTGTGCAAACAGGGCAGTTTGTTGTAGACATATGCTGCCCTACAACAGTTTTTTCTTCCAGGAAGGATGATTCTGGAAATTGAAACACAGCAAGGCGAGTATAATCTTCTGCTTTATGTACTCTAGAGAGAGTCTAGAAAAAAGATGTATTCTCTCTCCTCTCTCCTTCCACCTTCTTCACTATCCCTGGGTGTTTCCGTCTATCTCTGGTTGTCCTCCTCTTTCCTGTCATTGATCCCTCTCTTTTTGAGTCTCCTGCCCCTCTCCATGACTCCTTGTGAGGGGATTAACTCCCCAAGCGTCAATCAATACTCTTTCCTTTCTCTTCTCTCCCCTCTGCTGCCTCCAGCCTTTTAATTGAATCTCAAGTCTTGCAAGGAGGTAGGGAATGCACAGTGGTGTCTGAAATGGTTCAAATTATGCTAAGCCTATGTTTGGCCAGTCTGTTGTGTTACAGATCAGGTAAATCTTGAGTTTGATCCACAATTAGACTTAACACACCAACTGCAAGGTGAAACTGAGTTAGTCAGTATGTGACATTTCAGGCAAGTGTCACATAATTGGCTAATGTACGGCAAGCACATACAGGCACAACAGGATATTAGTAGAGGACAGGTCTTTTCTCTGCGGATGTTGACTACTGGGTTGTGCAGGTAGGTGGACTGTCAGTTGACTAACAAAAAGTAGATACTCTTTTGTTATCCTCTTCTTTTGTGTGTATAGAAACTATGAATGCATGTGACAAGGTAGCATCTATGGCTGATTAACAACAGCAAAGTAAAATACATATGCTGAGACGGCAGCACATGGAGACGATTAATGGCAGGAAAAAAGTATTAGCCCGACTGGAAACCAACATTCTGCACCAAGGACAGAACATGTACTTCAATCAGCACATGATTTTAGCAGTCTCACCACATTAACATTTTTTTGGTCCTCCTCCTTCACCCAGTCTTTGTAACCTTCTGGTGACACCTGTTCTCAGAATCAATTCTGTAAATCCTCCCAGTATGAGCTGCGTCTCTAACACAACAGCTATTCACTCAAGGAAACTACCCTGGTCTCTGTCTCTTCTCCACCCTCACTTCACCTCTTCCCTGTCACTGATCCCTGCCTTTTTGTGAGGCTCCTAGCCTCTCCATGAGCCATTGCTCAGGGATTAACTCCCCAAGTGTCAATCAATACTGTTTTCCTTTCTTTTTCGCCCCCTCCATCTCCACCACCTACACCTTTCTCCAGCCTTTTAATGGAACATCGAGTCTTGCATGGAGGAGGGGGAGGATGTATTTTTTCTTTTTTCCCATCTTGAGTTTCAACATCTGATGCCTTCTTTCCTTCTCTGCCTCTTCTTCCTCACCCTTCCCTTTGCTCTGTCAGGCTGTTTGCTCAGCTCTGAGTTGCCGAGTTTGGAAATAAAGAGAAGAAGAAAGAACTGGCAGGAAGAATACATAAAGAGGGAACGAAATAGAGAGAGGAAGGTGTAAAAGTTTAATAAATATCAAGAGCTCTCTCTTTTGAGAGAAAGATGAGGGTTGACAATGTGTTTCTTCCCTGTTTATTTTATTTGGTCAGTGTGTATGTGTGTGAGGCTGGTGTGTTGCCCGTAGATTTCTTCTTTCTGGCCAACCACTTTTGGCCAGAGACTTGTTTTCAATTATTCACCGTGTTTAACAAGATTGTCCCTGTTAGCAAGCCTATGATTTGTTCACACATATTTTGTCATGCATGGGTGACAAGGTGCAAATCCAGCTGATGTGATAGCTTACAGTACACACAAGAGAAATAGAACCCAGGAGACACTGGGGACGGGATGAACCCTTTATCTCTGGTTCTGTTGCCGTGGTATTAAACAAAAAGAAAAAAGGGCAAACATCTAAAATATTTGCCACTCATTCAGGAAACAGAGCCCTGAGGGCCTTAAGTTTGAATGTGCTCTGACCCTTTCATGTTGTTTCTTTTTGCAGGGCTTTATTTAATTTCTGCTTTCCAAAAGCTATTTCATTTTTCATGTTCCCACTATTTGACACTGTTATGTTTGTGTTGGCTGCTCTCTCTTCTATAGGAGCAGGAGTGAAGCTGTCTTGTGATGTTTTGGCATGACGCAAATTCAACCTGGAAACTAAACAGGGCTTTCAAACTTTAAACTTTCTGTGATATGTTTGTTTCCAGAAAAACACACTTTGGAAATAATATATAATCTATTTCTTTTGGTGTCATGGAAACCCATTATGTCATTAAACCATAGAAATTTGTCAAAACAACCAAAACACATTTTTAAAAGGCACTGACATATGTCCTGCAGAAAGGGATATGATGTGAGAAGATGCTTTTGGATATCGGGTAATAACGGGTGATAATTTAAAAAAAACTTGTTTATATATGGATATTATATTCTGTAAGTATAGGTTTTGACACTTTTGGAACAATTCAGGGACAGAAATTCAGGGACAAAAATAAAGATCTGTTTCTTCTACACGAAGCTCTCAGAAAGTAGAGTAAAAACATGGGCTTACCAATGGCGGGGTTGTATGAAAAAGATACCCAAGTGGATTTGCATCAAGGCCACATGCCATTGGTCCACCCTGATTGCCTGTATGGCAAGACCTGTTCTCGGCTCCCTTATCTGACTTCCTAAGGGAATCAATTTTCATCTCTTTCTCTACTGTGTCTGTATCCAGACTCTGCTGATCACAGCTAATCACAAGTGGCCGCTATCACAAAATCTCAGTATCAGATTGTCCTTCTCAGGAATCTAAGGTCAGCATAAGCTGCCCTGACAACACTCAGGATCAGCTTTATTGCAGCACAGCTGACTTTTCCTTTGATTTAGGCCTCATCCTACTTAGTCTTGTCTTACACCAAACAGAAACATGCTTCAATTTCAGCTTCCTGTGGTGATGACAACTGGCTGCATTAGCCACTAACTTGCTCTTAGAGACTCAGAGGATTCAAGCTTGACTGAGTAAAGACACTGGTTAGTGCCCAGCTGGTTAGAAAGCCTAAAGACAATAAATGGAAAATCAATAAAATCAATGGAGTTAATGGCAAAGGACTTTTTTCACTGAAAGGTCAGTGGGATGTTATCAGACTATCAGTTGCATCACTGGACCATTAACCGCCAAAGGATCTCCCAAGAGACTCAGAAAACAGAGCAAACTCATCACCTGGTTTTGGCTTAGCATGTACTTTAGGTCCCTGTGTCCCTGTTTGTGGAGTGGAAGGGGTTTGTACAAGAAAAATACAGCAGTATATAAATAAAGTGGATGTTGGTGAAATACAAATTGAGAAAAAGCTGTTTCCCCTTAACGCTTTCAAAATACCATAGATTCGTTGGTTGTACTATATGTCAACCAGCTGTATAGATGCTATAAAGTAATAATTTTTAAAGGATAATGCCGATGTTTTTATATTTTAGCTTATAAAATCCATAAAGAGACTGAATCCAAATAACCATAACATCAGTGAATCCAGAACCAGATTTAGCTGATTTAGTTGGCCCAGATGCCCATTTTTGTTCAAAAACACCAATGAGCCACACTGTTACACTGGGTATTTATTCTTATTTATTATTTATTATTATTTATTTATTTATTTATTTTATGGTATTTATTCAATATGCAAATGCGGAAACTGTAGTGTACTAATAACAACTAATTTTATTATTCCCTAGGTACAGTTAGTAAGAAATTCTCTCTCTGTTCTCCCACCAAAGTTTTTTACATTCTTATGCAACAAAACTAATTGCAACTTCAAATGTTTTTTTTCTTCCTGCCAAATTATTGATTGAATATTGTTTAATTATTAAACTTATTTTATGGTTGTGTTTACACTCACAGCACCAGATTATGAGCTGGTTTGATACCAACTTGTGATTTGTTAATAAATATAGCGCTTCAATAAAAACCAAAATTTGTGAAAGATGCTTGAAAAAGTGAAACTGTCCTTGTGAATCCAGGCAAGCACACTTCAATTAAAAATGTTTGATAGAACAAAGCCACAGAATGTTAAAATAATTTAAAAACAATTAATTATTTATTATTAGTAGTAATTAATGTTAGCGTCCAACTATATGGTCTTACATGCCCGGCATATGATAAGGTTTGCTAACCTTTCTCTTTAGATGTTTTTGGTTAAACAATAGAAATCTTATGTAAATATAATATATGTAAATATTAGGTCCAAAAGCTGTCCTTTCATATTCCTGCACAAACTTGAGGGTTTCTGCCCCAAAATGAGCAGCAATATTTCGTTGAAGATTCTCAGTCGTCCAGATGGAGTTATCTGGAGGTTGAGTTGAGAAACATTTCACTACTCTTGCAAGTAGCTTTTTCAGTCTACTAACAAGAAAGAAGTCAAGTTGCCATGACTCAACTTCCAGATATTACATCCAAAACTTAACAGAACAATAAATAACACTTTTTTGTTTACTGGTAGTTAAGTTCCTGTTAACATATGGAAAATAACCAGTAAAGAGGAAGAAGCTGGTCTATTCAGTTCTCTTTAAGCTAATGCAGGATGTGCATTAGCTTAAAGTGAGCAATAGAAATGCCCAAACAAGGACAGAACCGGAAAACAGGAGAAAATATTGGCACAACACAGAATACAGCCAAAGTGGAAACTGACACAACTTCAGTTGGTAGAGCAGTCGTCTACGAACCCCAGGGTTGGTGGTTCGATTTCCTACCTGTCGAGATGTCCTTGGACAAGACACCAAAACCCCATAGTAGCGCTGATATGTACTGTCTGGCAGCTGACCACCCGTAAGTTCCTTTGGATAAAAAACAAATGAATAAATGTAAAGGTAAGTGGAATATTGACTTGTAACATGATAATTCAAAATATGTTAAGCTGGAAATACCAGACAAAGTATGTTATTCAAAGGTTAAACTCTGCTCTGCAACTCTCCAGGTCAGCACCAAACTTGAAAGGCTGGATTAAAGGTTGACTTCTGTGAAATGATGATCTGACAGCGGCCCTGTTTGTGTTACTGCTTCCTCTGTATGCAGACTCAACCTGTGGTGTGCACCTCTTTTTGCCACTTTTGACTGGTTGTGTGTTGTCAAGGTGTAAAGGTGTTTAATCCTGCTCTTCACGGCCGCTGAGTTGCTGTGTGATCCTAATCTCTGAGCAAACATGAGGAAGAGGGAGCTCAGCAAATAAATGCTTCTCCAGGCATGAAACTGTACCCCCATGATCACACACACACACACACACACACACACACACACACACACACACACACACACACACACACACACACACACACACACACACACACACACACACACACACCTTTCTCTGTGTAGAAAGGCTGGCTTGGGACCTTCCATGTGGTAGTCTCTATTTTCCTTCTCAACTCAAAGGCACTCTGTAGGGTTTTCCCCACCTGTTGCTCAACAAGAGCTGGTACAATATAAGGAGTCCCCAGAGCATCTCTTGTGCAGTACATGCAGAATTATTGCATCATTATGCAGGAGTTGCAGTTGCTCTCTAGTGGGAGCTGTGGACTAATTGACAAAAGAGTATGTGATGGCCATTTACATTTAGCAGGCGCTTTTATCCAAAGTGACTTACAAGGTACAAGGCAAAGCCAAAGTAAACGGAAGGAGGTCTTGTCTAAGGATGTGGGTGGTGATCTTACCACTTCACTATCCAGCTGCTTGCCATAGTAGAAAAAAAGACACATGTCTATGCCTTTATTAAAACTTACTAACAGAGGCAACATGTCACTGTTGTGCAGCATGTGGTGTTATCCTACCTCTGCCTTCTTCCTGTTTATATAAATGGGTATCCAATTGGTGTAGTCTAATGAAAGGAGACAAAAGAAGAAGGGATTGGCAACAATGAGCCAGTTGTGGGGTGGTGGTGGGGGGTGTGGTTGTGGAGGTGTGTTGAGTTATGTACCTCTGAGACAATGAACTATGACGTGGGAAGTCCAGCTGGAAGAATACACACTAATGCTCACAGATACCTCTCTGTCGCCTCTGATTTACGTTTGGTTGTGACAATCTCGAGTTAAGAAGCAGAAATGTGTGTGTTCGGGTCACAAAATTATGCAACAGGAATGCAGCACCTTGCCAGATGATGTAATGTCGTGTTGAAAGTTTAACGAGATTAAACTTTTTCTTCAGACAATATGCAGAGGTCATATTAAATTAAAGAGAGAGGCAGTGTGTCTAAGTTCACAAAGCTGCTATGCAAACAGTGCTAAATTAGTGCATTATTGTTGTATATTTGTACGTTTCTATGTTACCATCACATATAAAACTGTACTACTGTACAATATTTTCATTATTTCGCACCTTTGGCTTGCTTATCTTATTTTACATCGATCTTGTTTCTTCATTTCTGACACCTGCACCAAAACAAGGTCTTTTTACTTAGTGAATAAAGCCTGATTGTGATGCAGTGGACCATAGACTACAGATTCTGTTCAAAGATTAGGTGACATAGATGATGGATGGATGGAAATGATCCACTCGAGGCTGACCTCATTTTTTACAAATGTATGGAGCATGCATTGCATATCCATGAAGTTCAAAAAGTTACTTTATAAACACAAACATCCAACAACAGTGTTAAAACAAATGGGTTTTGAGCTCTTTGAGCAGTATACACACTGCCAACGTGAAATACACACTCTCTTGGACAGATTAGAGCCAGCTGCACACTGCACAATGCTCATATATCCCCTTGAAATGCTGCACTGGATACAAAAGGCCCAAAAATATCAGAGGACATTGATCTACAGTGTTTGTAGAGTCAGGAGTTTGTCATTTGTTAATGCACATGCCACAAAATGTGTGTCTAGTTAGTAGATATTTATCAGTGGGTGCACACATGCTAAATGTTTGCTGCTCCTTTATGTAAATTCTGTAGAATTCATGCAAGCACGCACAAACAGAGATACTGTATGGGGCAATAATGTGTTTGGTAAGTTTTAATTATTGCAAAAAGAAACACACACGTTGAACAGTATTTTCGTTCGCTTGTAGCGTTCCAATCAACTGCTCAAACCACCAGAACGTGTTTATATTCCACTGTAGTTCATTTATGCTTAGGGGTAGCTCTGTTTTAACTTTGTCATTATTTGGGCCAGCATGTTGTTACAGTGAAGCCATTTGTATAAGCAGGGGGAGTGGACAGACGTTGGCCTGATTGGATCCAGACTCGCTATCCTAATTAAACTGATAAAATGCTTCGATCTATGATGATGGCGCACTTCAAAAGTAATTCATGGAGTTTTATTAAAGAATCTCATATGAAGAGCGTGGTTACAATATATTGGACTTGATCCTTGAAAGAAAATGGGAATAGCTGCAGGATAGTGTGAGCTCATTAAATGCAAATTAGCACAACATTTAGAGTAATATGTACTGTATTTGTTCCTCCTAGCTCCAGCTTGTGTGTCGTTTATTACACACATTCGAGTCACAGAGCCTCTAAGCCTCCATGGTGTCCATGGTGACAGTTTCTAACACAGTCACTTCAACACTCAAATTCTGAAGGTACTGTATTTCCAAAATCTCAAGTATGGCCATTTCCAGTCAATAGTTCTATGTTAGTGGAGTAAGAAATGGTCCCAGTGTGCTGGGTATCTGGGTAACTGTACAGTTAATCATGTTGTGTTGTAACTCGAATGTATGTAATATATGAAATCTGCCCTGTCCGGCTGGAGTGAGACACAACATGATTGTCTATCATACGTCATGATTAATGATATTAT
This sequence comes from Anabas testudineus, assembly GCF_900324465.2. Taxonomy (NCBI): domain Eukaryota; kingdom Metazoa; phylum Chordata; class Actinopteri; order Anabantiformes; family Anabantidae; genus Anabas; species Anabas testudineus. The sequence goes on from NC_046629.1 coordinate 19,416,128, forward strand.
GCTATAATATTATCTGCAGCCACTTTCTGCCAACAAAACACTCCAAAGACAGTTAGTGCATTCATTAATTTTATGCATTAGATCTAATTGTATTAAAACTAAAAAAATTACACCAATAGTTTATTAGTTAATTTCAATTGATTTCCTTACTTACTACTTTTATTAAATTAATTCCTGATGATTTATCATTTCTAAGCCTGTTTTAAATTTAGGCCAATATATAATTTAACTACTCAAAAGTTTCATATGTGACATTTTTAGACACACATCATCACATTAGGAACACCCATTTATTTCAAATCAAGTCAAATACCCTGTAAAGTTTACAGTTGTGACTTACTGTATAACAAGCACCATACTGCACCAGTCCTAATACTGACAGTTACGCAGCAGCCTGAAAGTGCAACTGTCACAAAGAGCAATGGAAAGACTTTTCACTGTAAACAGAGCTAAGAATAAATGCTGACACGTAATATTTTTTATGAAGGGCTGCTGGGATTTATCTGGAAACCACTGGATGGCAATGTCATTGAATTGTTTTACAGATTCTTTCAGTGGTCTGGGGACAAAGTTGCTTGACTTCATGTGAAAAAAGAGAATTACCACTGCAGTTAGTAACACAGCAAAATCAGGTGAAAGTACCAAACTGTGATGTATCATTTTGTAACGCTGAAGCATGAATGTAGTAAAAGTTTTTTGTTCAGACCTTTCTATCTGATAAATATTTTACTTTAATATTTTGCTTCAGTGCACTTGTTGGTGCTGAAGCATTAGCCTAGTCAAAGTGTTATCACATCTGGTGTGGCCACCTGTGGCTAAGTGCATTTTTTAAAGCGAGGATTAGCTGTGCTGTAAACATAAACACAGAGGTATCAGATGAATGACAGGAGAAACACAATATAAGATGATAGCAGTTAAAGAAAAGAAACAGAGTTAATCCTCTTATCTCATTGGCCAAGTCTCCCATCATGCTTGCCTTTATGTTGTTTATAACAAGTGCATCTTAGCAAGTTGCTGTGAAGGGTAACATCGATGGTGGCATACTGTATATGTTACCTTATCTTTAGCTATAGCGATGTCTCTGGAGAGCCTGGAGTCATCATCATATTACACATTTATACTTCTCTCACCACACAATCCTGTGATCTTGTGTTTTACCTGTGAACAAAGTGCAGCAACCACAGTGGAACTTTTTCTACTCACTACCTTAACCTGACCTTACAGGAGAAAAGCACTTATCCTTGTTGAAGGCCAAAGTAAATAAACTAAGATGCCTGAAGTCAAGCTCCAGGTAAATGAAAGAGTGTTCAAGCATAAAAACAGGCCTTTGGGTGTACACGGAAAGAAACAGAGAGAGACAGCGAGAAAGAGAAAGAGAGAGAGAGAACAATGGGGTGAACGTTCCCGTCATGGAAGGCTGGAGTGGGAGGAAGGAGCCGGCTGGTCAGGTCAGGTCTGCTCTGTTATCATAACAGCAGCTAAAGCAACGCTAATGTGGGAAACAAAACAAGAGAGGTGAATGGAAGTATGGAGAATGCCAGCAGCTCAGTGCAGCAGCAAAACCAGCCAGAAAAAAAGGAATAAAACCTGCAAACACTCATAAAGGTGGCAGGCTGAAAAATTACTTCTAGGGGATACATGCTGTTTCGGGATTCCTCCTCCCAACACATTCCACTGTTCAGACCAAACCCAAAACAACACGTGATATTAGCTGAAGGATCCATGTTAAATATATATTGGAATGAAATTCTGTGGTTCAGGAGGTAGGGCTATTGATGATTGGAGTAGGCGGTTTTATTCCTTGATCCTCCTGTCATATGTCAAAGGGTCTTTGGGTGAGACTCCGAACGCCAACTTGCCCCCATAACTTTGGGTTAAGTCAGCCATTGGTGTGCGTACATGTGTGAATAAGACGCAGGGAAGCTTTGACAACTGAGAAGGTAGAAAAGCACATTATACTGTAAGTGCAGACCATTTACCATGTGCAGATGTGCCTTTTCTCCACTACTGCTTGACAGTGCAGTGCAATTGGATGATGTGGAAGTGACAGCTGAACATAAAATTGCTAAAATTGCAGAAGAGCAGAGACTAAGATATCCTGAGTTATAGTCCCACTAATAGGCTGAACTTCAAAAACACTGGATCCCATATTTCCCATAATGCAGCTCAAAAGTCTTTCTGTCCACGCACTAAACCCATATTGTTTGCACTACAGTTAGAATTGTTGCAGTCTCCACTCCTACATGTTTGACTGTATGTTTACAGGACATTTAATATGAAATAGACAAAGCCATATTCGTTCTCAAACTAAAAATGTAACGTATCAGCTCTGACCAAAGACCAATTGACGACAGGCATCATTAGCTGCTATTGAAAGGCTGCATCACAGCAGCAAACCTCAATCCCCATAACTAATTCTTCAACATGCACACAAGCTATCCCTCACTGCAGCATTAGAATGTATTGATAGCTGCACTTGTTGTCTGATAATGGTCTTGTGGAAGGGAAAATCCATGACCTAAAGCTGAATTTAAATTGATGTCCAGCAGCAACAGCTAAGAATTTAAAGCAAAGCTCAGCTCTTAAGGAGGAAGACAACTGTCAGTCATCACTCTGTAAGGCCCTGCCCTTTCTGCTGCTACCAAGCATCATCGTCATCTTAGCTGATGGACATTTAAGTCAACTTACCAATGCTGTGTCTTTCTTGCTTTTATTTCTGTCTATAAACACACTGAAGCCTTACCCCTCCACAATCCTGTCAAGCCCTGTCAAGGCTCCGGAGCAATATCTGTAGGTCTCAATTTCCATACGCTCTAATCGACTGGCTATTTTCAAAGTCTCTGTTAAATAAAATATTCGTTCCACTCAAACACCTGCTATCTGGTCATTCACTCACTGAATTCATTCACTACAAATAATCTAAGTTTGAACTAGATAAGGGAGGCAACTCCCATGTTAATCATTTTGTAACCCTCGTTTACTTTGTTCAAATCACTGCTGCAGTTACACTGATGAGAGACATTTACATAGAAACTATTCCAGAGATGGAAAGTAAAACAGTAGGAAAACATTGCTGAGATTTTTTTAACCCTGCTAATAATTGTATGTCTACAAAACCTACCTGATGATTAATATTATTAAGGGTGCAAAGCTAGTTAGGCATCCCTTAGTGCATATTCAGAAGGATATTCAATTCAGTTTAATTCAATACAGTTATATTTCTATAGCTCCAAATCCCAACAGAAGTCACCCCAAGGCACTTTACAGAGTTTAAGGTTCAAGACCTTACAAAATGTAAGTGTATACAGAATTATACTGAAAACCCAACAACCTTACTTGGAGCAAGCAATAGGCGACAGTGGAGAGGAAAAACTCTTATTAGATATTATTTTAGTTGAAATGATAAAAAATTACCCACAAAGATTTATATTTTGAATAGTACAGTTCTATGCAAAAACCTGACCTACTGAGTTCATCAGTGTACTGGATTTCCTGTGTTCTATGTATATATTTGTTTTGCAAATGCAGTAGAACCTTTCTCCTCAAAATTACATTTATACAGTATTATTATGCCTTGCCATAGTTTAAACTATATCTCTTTTCAAGTCCTTTAATATTGATTTAATATAGAGATCAATCTGATGTATAATTGTAGCCTGCCATGTTTTTTGCACAGTATGATACTTTAAAAAAGGATTTGTTGAGTATGTGTGGTTACCAAGGGCCACAGGTAGAGTCTTTATGCTTGCTCTTGCTCTGTGACACAGTCTGTCACACTCCCATCTTTACTTTCACATTTCTTCATTTTCCAAAATCTCTTTCCATTTCCTCTCTGGTGAGCTTTCTAATTCCCTCTCTGTTTCAGTCTGTTGCGCCTTAAACAGAAAAGAGCCATGATTAACCTTGAGGAAGATTCAAATGGAGCGAGGGTGAGGGTTAAGTATAAATGGAGGATGAGAGCATTTGTGCATATCCTGGCTGTGAACTATAACAGAGGTTCTAAAGCTATAGTTTGGCTTTTAGTGAGAATATGAAGAATAAATAAATAAGATGACCAGGCAAATGTTTGTGTGGAACTGAAGAAAATGTGATATTAAGTTTTAGTTCAATAAAAATTTCATTTAAATGAATCCTTTCATTTAAATGAAATAAATGTGTAAAATTCAACCTTACGTCCACCACGCAACTGTAAACAGACTTTTAAAAATGAACGCTTCTCTCCAAAACAAATGTTTCAATGCAAACAGCTCTGTTTACATGGAATACTAAATACTTTTTATGACACCAGCCTGTTTTCAGTGTGGGGGCTGGAGTATCACTCATCACTAAGGAGTGTTCCACTGAAATCAGGATCGAGAAAAAAAAAAAAAAGAGCCGAATATTGGCAACAGTGTCAGTTGGCTGGTATTGCCTTGCATGACCAGGCATGAGAAAACAAGCTCAGAGAGGGACTGAGAGGATTATTAGCTGGGATGCATCATCAAAGTCAGGGTCGCAGGTCACACAACAGTTGAGGACAAGAGAGGACAAAGAAGACGGAGTGTTTAATATATCTTTTTTCTTAGCATATGTGCACCGCAGTGTACAAATTTATCAGAATTCATGCCCGTGTGTGTGTGGATATACAGTATGTATGGGTGGCTGTGGATCAAGAGGTGGAGCAGTCATCTACCAATCATGGTAGCAGTGGTTTGATTTCCGATTCCTTCTGTGTGTCATGAATAACCATTTTCTTTACATCGGTGCACAACATCTCTAAGATGGTATATGGGTAAACACCAGAGACCAATGTATAGGCCATTACATTGTCATTACTGAACATCAGTAAGGAACATAATGCATACATACACATCTCACTAATGCAGATTGGCATACAGTCTTTGTTTGCATCAACTGTGCTGAAAAAAGTCAGTGGTGAGGGAGTGAGAAATTACTGAAGTTGTTGCTTCCCACTATGTGTTGGTTTCCTTTTTAGGTCGACTTTGGCCAAATGTCAAAAGGTGCACTCCTCCATTTTGTGATCTGCCTTTCATTCAACAGCTCCACTCTGATACGTGTCTGCAGTCTCACCTTGCAAGTCAACTGAAAGCACAGTGTTCAACAGCATGTGGCCAAACTTTTACAACAATATTGTGAAATTTGTTTACTGATTATTTTAAATAAAGAACTCGCAACATTTACAAGTTTCCCACGCAACCCTCTGGTACCTCTACAACAAAATAGGAAGAAATATCCAGCATGCAGTTGGCAGTGTCTTGGCAGAATAACCCCATCATACTCATCATGCTACCTTGACTGAAATGATATCTGGCAACATACATTACATACAGTATTATGTTATTAGCAGAGATATGTTACTTGGAAAATTCTTTTTTATTAAATTTACCACCTGCCTACATTCGCTTTTATGGTGAAGGAAGTGTGGCATTGTTGTTTGTTTCAAATAGTCATTTCATGAACCGCGTTCCCATTACTGGCCACATATTTGTGTGGCCAGTAATGGGAACTGTGTGAACTTTTAAATTTAAAATTTTTTACCTGATTCAAATAGGGGGAAACTTATGTCACTGCCAGTTCTGTGACTGCACTCTTTTCACAGTCTGAAGAAGTAGTTTGTGTCAGTGTAGTGTGGCCTTTACACTCGATTGCAGATATAGTATATGTTTCTGTAGATTCAAGCAACCACCATGATTTTGGCTGGAAGAAATGTGGACGTTTTATTTAATAGATGTATCTGAACACTTTTGAGCTCTCTGAAAGACTGTTGGAACATGCAGACTTTTACATGATGTCTACAACATGTATTTGAACTAATCAATCAGCACAATCATATATATTCCACTCATCTTTTAGCCTCTGACCAAACCAATACATCAAACAACACTGTTACTTCCCCTCAATCTTATGGCGATGACCATCCTTCCTGTGATGCTCTTCCAGGAGTCTGATGCCTCCATGTTACGTTATAATCAAGTTGTCCAAATCCAATCTCCTTTTCTTTTTTTTTCTTTATTTTTAATGAGCAATGCATGACATTGTGGAATACTTAACAGCCCTCTATAAGAAAATCCACTTCACCTATCATCAGCTATCTGGACATCAGATTTGTCTCTGTAATCAACATTCAAGGATCTAATGGACATTCCTTGGTTTCTGCAAGACTATCAAATGAGCAAAGGGAAATGTTTTAATCTCCCCAATTACTCTGTATCTCCTGGTAATATAGTCAACCCATGCAGGCACGATAGAAACACTAATAAAAAACAAATGCTCAGGAATCAAGGATTGTCTGCTGTTGTCTGTGCTCTCAGCCCTTTGGTGAGATGCTGTAGAAGAGAGAGGGTGAGAGAGGAAACCAAAGAGCAGGAAAGAGAGAGATAGGTCAGAAAAAAAAATCTCTCAGAATGTCAGATGAGGGAGTCGATAAAAACTTTTTGGAACGGAATTCCACACCACCATGAAATAGGATTTTCTGCCCCGAATCAATAAAACTCTGGAGCTCTGATCACAATTTTCCCTCGTCTTTAGTTCTTTCTTTCCCTTAATCTAATTTGAAGGTTTTGATGGGAGTAAGGAAACAATTTAAGGTTGCTGGATCTCACTCATCAAAATAGAAAGAATGGAAAGGAAAACAAACTGGTAGTGAGTCAGAGTGGAGTTTAAATGCTGTTGTCCTCTCTGTATCTCCATGTCTCACTTTCTTTCCCTGGAAATCATATCCAAAATCAGATCAGAGGTGAGCTGAGCTTGCCCTAAGGCAGCAAAGACATCTCTCCTTCTTTCTGTCCCTGCTGCCATGTAACCCTCTCCAGATTCTACTTTAAATTCAGGAAGGGCAACATGAACCAGGATTATGAACTGATGGAGCCTGCTGCAACGACTGGGACAGAAGAGGGATGAGGCGAGAAAAGAAGGTGGAGAGTCTATGTTGGGAATAAAGAGAAAAACTGGATCGTAAAATAATTGCATATGTGATGTTCTGTGAAGGTAATGAGCTGTACATTTCTGATGTCTTCAACCTCTATTTGGGGGGAGGGGGAGGGGTCATAGGAGTACAGTTGCAACAACAGTTTGAACAGACGAACTGAAGATCTTGAGTTTCACTCACAGAGTGAAGCTGAGCACCAAAGCCCTCTTTTATTCTATCTCTCTACCACCATTCACTGTTGGTTTATCTGTTCAGGAAGTGTTCAGGAACCATACAGAACATAGATTAATTAGTTTTGGAAGCACTAATGTCTATATCAATCACAGAATTTGCTATGCTGTACCAAAAGTAGTATCTCTGGGAAGTGACTATTTCTTTAGGGCATGAATGGGCCAGAAAATTATTATTACTTTTTATTGGTCTGTCAACAGACACACGCACACAAACGTATGCAGAGTGGTCCACTAATGGTGAACACTTCAGCCATATGTGTTGCTCTTGCTAATAAGTCACTTTGAATAAAACTGAGCAAAATGTATGAACTTTTCAGAATAACAAGTGAAACTGTAAAATGAAAAGATGAAAAGGAATGTAACTAATTTAATAATTAAATAAGGACCAAACAGTCAAGACAATGAATTTAGTTGATAAACTGTTTGATAAAAGATTAGAAAAAAAGGCACGAGAGTCAAGTGACTCTGAAAAAGGATACTGAAAAAGTGAAGGTGAGAGATACAGGGGTCGGTTTTACATCTGCCTCAGGAGGGGATCATTCACTGGTAACTGTAGCAACTGTGGCTGAGCTCCAGGTGATGCTAATTACTCCCATCCGTCTTCTTTAGTGCTGCAGCTAAAGTGCGTTAGCAAAGGCCTTGGAGCAAATCGCACATGAGTACAGGTAGATAAATAAATAAATGCTTGATTTAGAGGATAAATCTTTTTCTGGGCAGCAGGGTGGCTACACTGAACCACAGCTCCGGCCCAGCTTCACAGCTCTTTGTTTGTCATCCCGTCAGGTGGAGCAACATTAGGAGTAAGAACATGTGGCTGAAGGCCATGTGAGGGGTCCCATAGGTGGAAAGTCAACAGAACAGAGAAATGTGGCTTGTATATACTAGCCACTGATCTATTTACATTTATGTAGTACTTCTTATAAGGAACATTTGTACAGTACATTTGTATCCTCCAGATGTGAACGCCTGTATTAAAGCTGCTGCCTGAATCACAAAGCAGGCTGCATCCCTGGTAACTGACATTTAGTCTATTTGTCTGGATGGAAATCTACTGAACTCCTTCTCGAATGCAAAGTAATGGATTAGCAACCTAAAATGTTCTCCAAAACAGCAAAGTAAATGCTCTGTAGACAGAGAGGATTCACAAAACTAATGCTTATAACTAAAATGGTGGTGATTTGATGCATGTTTAGAAAAAAAGGTGGAAACTAAAATTGGAGGAAAACAGCAAAGTCCTTAAAGGAACTGCTATTTTTACTCAGTTATTATAATAAACTGTCTACATATAAATTGAGCTGTATGCTTGCCTGCATATAAATTTTATATTTCTATTCATTTGAATAGCGCTGGTATGTAAATTGAGATACTATGTTGCTTGTAAACCCAAGTGGTATTATGACACTTCAAAATGTGAATTTGACTTTGTCCATTGTACTTAACAGGTGAAGAGGCTATAAGGAGCTTACTCTATAATAGCTATTGCAATATATGATATAATATATTTTGAAACTGGTATAAGGCTGTTATATGACTGTACTGTATGTCTATATAACAGTCTGATAGTGAATGACTGCTTACTATTCCAGAAGGTGCTGGCAGACTGATGGGAATGTTGTTAATTTAGCAGGTATTTGTTTATAAGCCGAAATAAGGAATTTGACAAATTGGCATTTCATCTGATTAGGCTCAAGAGTAAAACATCTGGAGATAGCTAGAGACATTTCATTCAAAACTAATCATTCAAAGTGTCACTAATATTGGCACTATGAAAAAAGTCAGAGGATCACCAGTTATTTACAGTCATCTTTTGGGGATCTTGAATGTAATTTTGTGGCAGTAGATCATAAATACATACTGGTCTGTATATAGTTGGATAATGGCACACTTTTCAGAATTTTGGTTCTGGACACCCCCACAGTAAGTTTAGAATGCATCAGTCAAGATTTGTTTCAAGGACATATTGATTAATATGTGAGAATTGCAGCCTTTTTTTTTCACAGACTCAGTTTTTTGTGGATCAGAAGTATTTGGACAACCTAGCAAAAACATAAACTGTTTGTTTTATTAACTGGTGGCAAATCCTTAGCAGTGAGAGGTTAGTATGGACATTACCAGATTTTGGGTTCAGCTTGTCTTCAGCTTTGCTTTCAGCAAGTCAACTGCATGCTCGGGTGAATCCAAGTCAGGTGACTCATTTGGTTAATGCATAATATTCCAGTTCTCTGCCAGTCTCAGGGTGCTTTCAATGTATACGTTTGGTCACTGAAGCATTGTACAATGAATTTCGAAGCATTTGGCTTAATTGGAACAGATAATACAACTTGGTATTCTCCTGATGCTTTTGTGATACAAGAGAACTAATTCCTTTTACAGCTATACCAGCTCAAACCAAATTTTTAAGTCCTCATTGATTTTACTTACTGTATATGAAGTTGACATTTTGAGATGCTAGTTCTTTAAAAACTCAAACTCAAGACTCAAAAACAGCAATATGATGATCCACAAACACTTGCTGCATTTTCAGCCCTGCAGCCAAAACACAAACTCCATCCCATCAGGTGTTACACATTATATTGATGGGTGTTCTCCACCAGCACATTAACTCTCATTACTGCTCCACTGAACCGCCTGGCATTTACAATGACAAATTCCTCCCAGCCAAGGCCCACCAAGACCTGAATTGAAGATCCCAGTGTCCCACACATACATCAGCAGCCCTGGAGAAAGTTGCAGATATTGCAGAAGTTTAATACAATATATTTATTTTTGAGAGGGGAAAAAAATACAATTCTCAAATGTCACAAAAGTTCAAACTAGCTCTTATGTGGAAATGTTATATTCTAGCTAGTCAGTGGGTTAATATACTGGTTGTCCAACTGATCGAACCCTTAGGGATGCAGGGCTTAAAAAGTCTAAAACTTATTTTTAAATATGTTTTGACAGGCTTTAGTATGTATTGTTTAGGTTATGCTGATTAACATCAATGTAACATCAAGTCAATAATGTTACTTAATGTCACAATAACTAGTGCCACCTATAGGAATGGAAAATTCTAGATTAGGGGGTCTACAAAGACCATGAATGTATCGAACTGGATAGATGGAAACATAGCACCCATTAAGTTCTATGAAAATCATTCTTCTGGATTCTTGCCTTTAAAATCACCTAGATGATCATCGCACTTCAGAGTATTAGGGCCCATAGAGCATGCACACAAGCCACCTCCTTCACTCCTCCCTGTGCACCCACACACCCTTCTTTGCATTCAAAATGATATTGGACTAAAGTAATCAAGTCGTGATAATAAAAACTATATATTCAAAAATATATTCATGGTTTTATAGCTGCTCCTTTTGCAGCGACTCTCTATGGCTGAATGCTTTTCCAGCCAATGTGCATCAAGTGATCAATTAAGAAGTTGCAATGCAACCTATGACCACTCTGCCAAAACTGCCTCACTGCCCCGAACTGATCATGGGGGCTTACTAAAATATATGTTTGGCTGCCATTTAGGGGTTGTGCTATGTAGTCTGTAAGGAAACGCATGTGTATTTGTCCATGTTTTTACACAGGGCAAGTGTGTGCGCGGTTCCAGCCTTAATGTGTGTATGCGTAGGGGTGCTTGAGTGTAATTGAGTTTAAGTCTCCCTAGGCTACAGCTGAATTAAGAGCAGATTAGAGGCTGAGTGCTGTGTGTGAGTTAGCCTATCTCTCTCCACTTTCCTATAGTATGTGAGAATCAGAATGACTCCCCTGTGTGTGAGCATAATGGTATTGAAAGATGATATGAAATGCGATTCAAATTCAAATGCTTTGGCACCACATCCCTCCTAATCAGTAGGTGAGAATGTGTAAAACGGACAATGTCATGTTATCTGCCACATGTGTGAAAGGTTCTGGACAAACTGATTCTTTAGACATAGTCTGGAGTTCATATGAGTAGTCTTAAAAACTGAACACCTGTATGAGCACAGGGAGAACATGTATCTCCACATAGAAAAATGTCCTGAGCTGCACCATGTAATAATTTTATACAGCAATTTTATAACAGCAACACTGTCCTCACATACTGCCTACAACGGTTAAAATATGGATGTCCCACAAGTACAAATAGGCTGTGTTGCAGTAGTTATGTCATTGTCCCACCCTGTACTTTGGCAGAATCTGGACTGTGATTTCACTTGTTGAAAACCTGTTTGTGTCATTAACTTTGCACAGCCTGGACTATGAGTGTGTGTCTGGCTGTTCCTGGGTACTCTCCCACTTTTTGGTGGCCTTCTTTATCCGTGCTATGTGAGAACAACAGCAGACACATCACTTGGCATTCACTGGATGTGATTGTAAAAATGTCAAACAGCAAATTAATAGAGAGCCTGTGAAGTACTGTGTGTGCGTCTGTTTAAATTAGGTGCGCTAGCGGCATGTGTCACTGAAAGAGCGCTTCCAAGCGACTGCCTCAGGGCTGTCGTCCCCACCAGATGTTTCCTATAGTGCCATAGTGCTGCACCCAGGGAGTAGAAAGAGGCCAAAGCCACTATAGGCCGTAAAGCCAGGCTGTAAATTTGCTGCATGCCACACAGGCTCTATTTGCACCTGAATAGAGCCAGGCAGTTAGACTCATGTAGGTGGGGGGTCCCAATTGTTAAAGCCTACACTATCACACATCCACGAGCACACACACTTTGCAGCACAGGCTGTGAGGGAGAAAGACTGAGTTTAGCCTCCCCCTCACTTCTTGACAGGGCTGTGAGAGAGAAAGTGCTTTTAAATGGTAATCAGCAAAAAGTCAGAGTGCAGGACCAGCTTTACAGCATTTTTAAAGTCAGGATACAGGATAGAACAGCTGTAGTATCTGTTGTTTTCTTTTCAAATTGGGTCAGCACTGTCGCCTCACAGCGAGAGCGGCTGTGGGTGTTAGCTGGCAGGATTCTTTCTATCTGGATTCTGCTGATGGTTTCTCTTTTCTTTCCTTTTTAGCTATTTGGGAGATTTTAGCTATGAGACGGGACTTTACATTGTACTGTGTAATAAGGCTGCAGCTAAGAACTCACTTGACACGTGACTGACTAAAAAACAGTTTAAGTTGCTGCAATCATGAATTGAGCAATAGTAAGAATTCAATTCTGTAGCAACAGATATTTCCTGTTTAAAATGAGTGCATACATTTTCAGGGTTTTATTTCAAAAGTTTTGAAATTATATTTATAACTTTATGTTTGCAAATAAATGTAGAACGATAAAAGGAAATAAATAAGTTTTTTGACAGCCAGACACAAACACAAACTTACAGGATGGGAGATGTCAGGATATGGTAGAAAATGATCTAGAGAAATCACTTGCCACTAATGGACATTTTAGAATCAAATTGGTGCAATAGCATCGTCACAATAGTCCCTGAAATCATGGCCTACTACTTCATGATTAGAGCGAATTCAACTGAACAAAACATTGAAATCCTAACTGACACAAATGGCTAAATTTAACAGGTTCGTTGTACAAGAAAGGGTTCTTGTATGTAAACTTCAATTTAAAAGGAAATGCTGACTTGACAGTGATGTTGTTTAGTTTTAATCACTCTCTCCTTTGCTTCCCTTCACTCCCTTCCCCTACCCAGTATCATCCATCTCCATCTCTTTGTTTTTTCCTCTCACACACTCATATGTGCACGTACGTATGTTGACTTTGCTGGACTTGTGTACTCTGAATGCCACATTAACTCCATTTTGTCAGTCAGCGAGTAGCAGTGTTAACACGCTGACCTTTCAGCGCGCACCCCTTACATATTGTTACTGTGATACCCTGCGAGGGTCCGACACAGTGCATTAGAAAGTCATCTGACAGCCTTCACCTAATGACCAAATCACTCCCGCACAGTGTAAAAGCAGCAGTTAATGGAGCTGATTCACACACATGAAAGTCATAGCGTGGTCTCCCCTTGCATCAGTTAAGATCAGAGGATTGCTGTATGAACCAGGGGCAATAATGAAGTAAGGCAGTAGATTGGAAGTTGTTTTCCCATGTATATGTCCCACTTACACTTACATGTCCCATGTAAGTGATTACACATCACACAACTCAGAGTGTGACTGTGTGATCGTTGATTGAGTAAGTGTATTGACAATTATCACATTTGGCGTTCATTAGCATGAAGGAACTTTAAAAGGTGTAAAGAATTCAAATGGTAGAATTCCTTTTGTGTCCACTCTATTATATACTCACATATTATACCACCTCTGATTAAACTAAAGGCCTGATGCTGTTCATTAAATCAGCAGGCTCTATTTTTAGCTGCCGCTGACTGCTTAGCTGCTTATTTTTCAGTAACCTGCTGCTAATTCACATTAATTTCATGACTTACAATGAAAACAGGCTAATAATAAAACTTTCTAAATGAAAGATTAGTTAGAGGTAAGGCATTACTCTGTAGCACAGCTGACCAACTTGACTGATGACCTGATCTCACATTAGTGTTAGATTCTCCTAGTTCACATGTCAAAGAATCAGTCAGTTTGTTTACATGCAAACAATATGTAAAAAGTAAAAACGCTACTTGATTTTCTTGAGTAAGTTGATTTCTTAAGGGTCATGTAAATAGGAAACCTTGTTATCATTCCTCCAGGTAGATTTTTCTCAAAGATCTCAGAAGTGCCCGAAGTGCCCTGTAGATGTCTAAATAAGTCACTTTCCATCATGTATTTCTTTAATTCAGACAGTTTGCGCTGTATAAAGGAGCTTTGTGTCTGTCTGTGTCCCTCTCACAGCGCTGTTAGTGAGCTCCCCCAATACACGTATCTGGAAGTTGTCTTTTTTGACTTCATACTTCTGTACTCCCAAAATCAGCCTAGAGCAGAGGAGAAATCAGATTACTAAGGTTTCTTGAGTGCATGTAAACACACTGCGTCACATCAACTTTTATTTCAAATCTTAGTTTAGCTTAATTTCTTTTGCTGCTGCATATACAGTATTTTTATTTCATATATAACAACTTTTCTTTGAGAATGATATAAGTTCAGTGTGAGCTCGCTGTCAGGTTTAATTAATTGACCTGCCACTCACAACTCTCTTCTCAACCCACAGATGTTTGAGTTTATTCATCATTTATTTATAAGTTATAAGTTACTTTACATTTTTCACCAGAGACTGATGTCATGTCCTGCCTTTTTTCTTTATTTTCAGGGGAGAAAAATTCTGTTACCTTTTTGACGCTCTTATTCATGACATCATAATGTAGCTATGTAGATATAACCAGGCTTTTTTGCACATTTAAAGCTACTGCATGCGCTGTAAGCAGGAAGTGATTTCTGGAGACTGTGAAGGTGGTAGGGGTTGTTTGTCTGAGGGGCTGCATAAACATAAACTGTGGTTCCCACAGCTCTCGAAGAGAAAAACACTTCACCAACTGTAGTGGTGTAGTTCACTGATGTGGTTTTAAAAGTCTCTGGACAACAGCGGAACAGCACTGTAGGGGAATAATCGGAATCAGATTCTGGATTCTTTTCATGGAGATTGTTAACAGTAAGACCAGTGTAGAACATCACCAGCCTGTAACTCAGGATGTTTAACAACACTATTTGTTCTCAGTTTTACTTTGCGTCATGGTCCTTTTTTTTAAAAATCATTTTTCATGATAGCTTTCAAATAGAAGCTAAAAATAACTAAGATTACAGGGCAACATATTTCAAAATGCATACTGTAAACCAACTATGAAAGTTTCCTGGCATGTATATAAATATTTAAGCAGTCTCAGTAGAAGATTTGTTTTGTATGAATCTATTGCTGGGCACATTAATGAACCTATTTCATGATCACAGTCACTGCTTTGTCGAACTTCACATGGATCCTGTCCCATATCACCACATACTGACAGCTCTGCGGCTACATTATTAATGCCCAAGCAACATCACATTACTTTTTATTTATCCTAAATAATCACAGATCTTGGAAATGTGGTCCTCCGCCTTATTTGTGAACCGTCCTGTCCTGACAAAATGGTTTCAAATATTAGATCAGGATTGGAAATAGTATATTGAATAGTTTGTATGTCCAAGTCATGTAAAAGTAAATTTCACTCAAACATATTGGTTTCTCCATCTTTAGTTACTTAAAAATGTAAAGCAATGTCTTGTTTTTTTTTAAATTGAGGTTCACTTGCCTGGATCCACTGTAAAAACTGTCATTCATCTCTACTATCTACAAAATATGGATGACCTAATCCCTGACATCTCAGAGTGGGGAGACGCAGTCTTGCACACCTCTCTGCAGTTTCCTTACAGCTGTCACCCCCCAAACCTACCAAAATCCTATAGAGACAGTGTCTGCTCCCCGACTACCTAAATTATTTATATCAAAAACCTACAGAAGAGGAGTGATTCATAAAAACTTAAAAAATAAACAAAATAAAATGAAAACAATTATATTAATCATGTTAAATATCAGATCTCTCTCGTCTAAATCCTTGTTAGTGAATGATTTGATAAGTGACCATCAAATAGACTTATTTTGTCTTACTGAAATCTGGCAGCAGCAGGATGAATATGTCTGTCTGAATGAGTCATGTTAATTAACATGTTCCTAGAAGCACAGGTCAGGGTGGAGGAGTAGCAGCAATCTTCCACTTAACCTTATTAATCTACCCCAGACCTAAACATAGTTGGAATTCATTTGAGAGCCTCACTCTTAGCCTCTGACGAGGAAAAGTCAAAACCAGTCCTGTTTGTTATTGTGTACTGTCCTGATTTCTTAGTGCAGAGTCATTATATTGGATGACTTTAATATCCATGTAGGTATCCATGCAATTTCCATTGCTATGCAGATGATACCTAGCTATATTTATCTAGAAGAAACTAATTAATTAATCAAACTTCAAGCATACTTAAAAGACATAAAGGCCTGGATGTCAGACAAGACAGAGGTTATTTTGTTTGGTCCTAAAAACCTTGGAGGCATGATTTCTAATCACGTTCTTACCCTATATGGCATAATATTGGCCTCAAGTAACACTGTGAAAAATCTCTGAGATACCTTTAACCAGGATTTCTCCTTTACATCATACATAAGGACATATCTAGAACCAGCTACTTCCACCTGAGGAATATTGCGAAAATTAGGAGCATTCTGTGTCAAAGTGATGGTGAAAAA
This sequence comes from Anabas testudineus, assembly GCF_900324465.2. NCBI lineage: Eukaryota > Metazoa > Chordata > Actinopteri > Anabantiformes > Anabantidae > Anabas > Anabas testudineus. Next base: position 19,432,426 of record NC_046629.1, read on the forward strand.
CTAGTCCATGCCTTTGTTACTTCCAGACTGGACTATTGTAATTCATTATTAATAGTTTGTTCCAATAACTCCTTAAAAAGCCTCCAGTTAATCCAAAATGCTGCAGCCAGAGTTCTGACTGGAATTAGCAAGAGAGATCATATTTCTCCTACGTTAGCTTCTCTCCATTGGCACCCTGTAAAATCCAGAATTGAATTTAAAATTCTTCTCCTCATGTATAAAGTACTTAATAATCAAGCTCCATCTTATCTTAAAGACCTCATGGTTCCATATTTTCCCAGCAGAACTCTCAGAGTTCAGGTTTACTTGTGGTTTCTAGAGTTTCCAAATGTAGAATGGGAGGCAGAGCCTTTAGCTACCAAGCGCCTCTAATGTGGAACCAGCTCCCAGTTCAGGTTCGGGAGGTCGACACCCTCTCTACATCTAAGACTAGACTTAAAACTTTCCTTTTTTATATAAAGCTTAAAGTCAGAGATGGATCAGGTGGTTTCATATTAGCCTGTCATCAACATGTCTTAGTTATGCAAAAATAGGTTAGTCTGCTGATACACTGAGCTCCTCTCCTCTTTCCATTCTGGGATTTGTAGTATTAGTGGTGTGTGCGCTATTTACTAGGGGGGCAGCTCTAATACACATTTGATATGATCTCCCGGGCCACATATAATTACACTGCGGACCAGATTTGGCCCGCAGGCCTGAGTTTGACACCTCTGCTCTAAAGGGAATTTTTCCTCACCACTGTTGCCTAAAGCTTGCTCAAATGGGATACATATATTTTGTGAGGCCTTAAACTTTACACTGTAAAGTGCCTTGAGATGACGTCTGTTTTGATTTGGCTCTACACAAAATAGTGTCCAGAGCTGGACTCAAGTCTGGTTTTAGTATGGACAGCACACACACAAAATAAAAGAAACTGGCTGGGAGTGGATTTACAGGAGTGAGGCAAAAATGTTTGCTCTATAACATGCACACAAACTCCCATTGTGGAGGAAATGCACGGTTGAACACATACATGCATGCTAATTAACATTTGCAATTAAAGTTACACTGTATGTTGCTGCTAGCAACCAAAACAGCCAGCGCCATGGTCTCTGCAGCATTCTCAGTATCACATTACTCAAATGTTGCCAGGGGAAGTGTTAGATGGGTAAACATAATGATGCTCCTAAACAAGCATCTTTTTTTAATGGTGGCCTGTGCAGTCTTCCGAAGAATAGCTGCTGGTCAAAGAGTAATCAGTCTGGAACATTCTTTGTGTCTAATTAAAAATCAGACAGGCTTTCTAACTCAGAAAACACCCCCACATTTTCTGTTTATCTCTCATGTATCACCAAAGTCCACTTTGGCCTCTAAAGGTGGGGGTCGCCCTGAAGCAGCCTGATATCGCACACACACATCATGTTTTTCCATTTTAGGCCTTGAATGTACACACATGTGGCTCATTTATCAGCGATGGCAAAAACAGACAAGCTCAGTTAGGCAGCCTCCAACTGTTCTGTAACCATATCACCACAAAACATAAATCAGGTGCTCTTAGTCCCACAAAGTGAAGCCAGGAGCTGCTAATTCGAATCACTCAGCACTTTGAAAAGAGCATGGGAGTATGAGTGAAAGCGCTTTTTTGCAAAGGCAGCAATATCCCCTCATAATTTAAAGTCAACAGGCTCAGGGCTCTGCAGACTTACATAGTAAAACAAATGCTTTAGCCCCTGTCCGTGGCTATCAAAACAGCCATTAGCATTTCCGCACCTAATAATCGCTGGTGTTGAGAAAACATGGTGGAAGTCCCCAGCTTCCCACACATTGCTAAAAAGTGGGCTTACATGCACACACCACTCATATAGCATTTTGCACACTGATGCAGACAAAACACACACATTGTCACATGCATACACACACAAACCCAGCCCTACTGATCCACACACTGATGCATTTACTTGTAGACATTTACAGACTCACACAAGCTACGTCACCGGATTCTTTGCCCTCAGGCTGATGGGAGACACGGCGGGTTCCCAGGGCCAGATCATATTGGGCTGTTAGAGAGCAGTAAGTAAACAATTAAATCATCAGCATGAGCTCTGTGGAGGAGGAAGGAAAGGGAAATAGCAAATAACAATTTGAAGGGAACCTTTTAGGATATCAAGTTAATCTTTTGTTAATTTCCTATGGGGACAAATGTTTCCAATCTTTGAATGGCTAATGGTCTGATGTAAAACTGAACTTGGGTGACACCCATGCAGAGACACACTTCAGGGGTCACTGTGGGATACTTTCACAGGAAGAAGAAGAAGATGTGAAAATGAAAATCTTGAAGACACAAATTAACTTCACTTTTGCAGATTGTGGTATGTCCACAATCTGCAAAATGTAAGAAGATTAGACTAAATAAAGTGGAAGCAATCACATACAACACAGTTTGAATCCACAATAAATAAATAAAGAGAGATTAATAATAATCATCATTAATAATAATAATAATCATTTTCTTGGACTCATGGTCTAGAAGAATGTGCACCTACAAATATGCACTTCACATATAGTGAATGGAAAGAAAATTGTGTGAATCCTTTAGAAGTATTTATTTAAGTTTAATATAGATTTTCTGTTTGTCTGTCTGAAAAAAGAAAGAAAGTCTCACCCTATTATATGAATATCTCAATGTTCACATGTTGCTTCTTGTTTGCTGATATTTAAACCATAACAGTGGAAAAGAAAGTAGAGCGTGTTGTAAGGATTTGTGGGGGAATAAATATTACACTTTACGCTAAGTAACATTAGTTAATGCAGTAATTAGTAAACTAATGCATCTACTGTACTGTTTACTAACGCTGTTCATATTAACTAAGGTGGTATTAAGCTAAATAAACATTCATAAAAACAGATTTAATGCTAATTACTGATTTACTTGACTTTTAGTTATTTTCTTATCGTATTAAGTAATGTTAACACCATCCTGTAAAAAATATGTAACGTAATACATGTACCTTAGTTAACATGAACATAATTAGCAAGTGATTAGTGGAAGCATTAGTTAATTAGTTTCAGTAGAAATGGGTCTGGGTTCTTACAGGTTCACTAACAGTGAAGCAGTTTACACTGTAAACGTGCATGTCTTACCTAAACCAAATGAATACCTTTGGTTTAAATAAGTAAGCTGGAGTGGCGTGCGTTAGGTTTACTTATGTTTTTCTGAAGTTGTTCTTCTAAGAAAAGTCAACAGTGAAATAGCAGTTTATAGGTGACACTTAAGTAGAGCACTCAGCTGAAGGAGTGGGGGTGTGAAAAAACACAGGAACACACTGTCACTCACTCTGCAAGCTGCAGGTCGCTCTGCTCTTGCTCATGACCTACTCTTTGAACTGCAAATTGATAATCACTTCATTTCTGTGAGAGGCTCAGCTGCCATCTGTGATTAATTGTGCTGGAGTGCTGGTTTCCTGATATCCACCAAGCTGAGTGAAGGGAAGGCTCAGCTTGTTTGTTTTATGTCACTTATGGTTAAAGGGGCATTACACTATTTCCTGTTGATCTCTTCATCTACATTTACATTAAGTCATTTGTCTCCCACGTGGAAGGCAGTGATCTTACAACTACACTGACCAGCCGCTTCTTCACTATCCAATAAAGGTTCAAACAGAAAAATCTTGTTCAATAATGATAATTATGATAAGGTCACTTTGCCCCAAACATTACGATTCAGTTGTATAAAGAATAAATAAATATCTCCAAAAACTTTGATGAGGAAAACTGCTGTTTACTTGGTCCAGGTGTTGCAGGTTACTCCTGATCAGTGGAGCCTGCTCCATTATATGCAGTCTGTGGAGTCCATTGATTCATTGTATCACTACTCTCTGTACCACACGTGTTAAAAGTGACTAGCTGTGGACAGTACTATTCAGCCTGTTAAAAAACGAGTCAGAACAGCACAGGACAGACCTTGAAGAATGTGGGTATACACAAGGAACAGAAAGATGGTACTTAAGTGCATTATGGGAACTGTAGTAGTCAATGTTACAAGAGACTTATGGCCTCAGTGAACTGTTTAGATTTTGGTGGCCTAATTTCAAAGTTCAAGGTCACAGTCACATATCGTCACATAGTGTTTTGTTTACAGCTTATAGCCGTGTTCTCACCTGGGTTTTACGTAGAGATAATGCAGACTTACTAGGGTGTGAATAACTCAGATGTTTGCTTTCTCGTGTGAAGTTCAGAATTCCAGTTCATGTGCAAAAGTTGCTTTTTTGTGGGACTTATTAGAATATGAGTCTGGACAGATCTAAGTGTAAACTACAATATCACTGGTCAGTGAACGCATACAACCACAATAATAAGAGACTAGAGAGTAGAGACTTAAACTACAGAGTAACTTTATGGGCTTGGATTGTGTAAATACCATACTTCATATATACTGCGGAATATGTATGTGCTACTGTAAGAAGTGTGTTTAGGTTGTGTATGTTTTTTAGTTGTGGATGTATTTCCATGATACTTTATGTGTGACAGTGTGTATGCTTGTGTGTGTGTGTGTGTGTGTGTGTGTGTGTGTATATGCATAGTGAGTCCATGGTGGAGCCATCTGTCCTCACCACAGTGGAACTGATGAAGCTGTCAGACCAACTCCGTGTGAATTCCTCCCCATGATCATCACCTCTGTGTCACTAATTACAACCTATGTGTGTGTGTCTGTGAGTTTGTGTGTGTGTGTGTGCATGCTGACAGGTGAATGTGTGAGATGGTCCAATCACAACAGGTGGCTTCTCTCAAAAGCTGGTAACACAGGGGGGAGGTGATGTCGATGGGGGCACGGTGACACGGTCATCGTTACGAGAGATAGATAGTTCCTTTACACCTCCCCCCCACACACACACACACACACACACACATACTTACAGTGCACACCTGATGTGACGCGTGTGGTCATAGTTTGGTTTTAACTTGTGTAAGTATTTTCAGAATGTAATTTTTCAAATCATCTGCTGCAAAACTCTGAATTTGTTTATCTTTTATCTTTTGAAATCAAGCAGACACCTTTATTTTTATTTAATCTCCATCTTTCTCTGAATTACATACACATTAAATATTAATTCTAATTTTAGATATTCATAATAAGCCTAATATCACAGGTACACAGGTGCCAACAACATGACATTTAGACTGTGTTACTCAAACACAGTTGATACTCATCAAGTACAGCATGAGCCTGAAGGATTATGGTCAAAGATTCAGTTTGCTGCAGCAGTGTGTGGGTGTTAAGAAGCTGGAGGAGAAACTCTTGAACTGCTATGGAGTTGATTAAGTTCTGCAGCAGGAAGACATTACTGGTTAAAGACTAGAAGTAAGCCTTGCCTGGGACACTACCTCTTGAAGCGTCTTTAAGGAGGGTCGGCTCAGACCTCCCCGTTTTGGTTGGATACCTTTTATACAAAGCACTAAGGCTGTGTATTGGCACGCTGAGATTGGCCTGGAGAGTGAACCTACTCACAGACATGATGGAAAAGCTGATTGTTGTAGTCTTGTTATCTTAGTAGGACAAAAATTGTTGTGTCATTGGGACAAGTTGTGAGCTAAGACTCTAGATGTGATCAGCTTGTGGTGTGTGTGTGTGTGTGTGTGTGTGTGTGTGTGTGTGTGTGTGTGTGAGTGGATGTGTCCAGCTGAGTATATGGCCATGAGAACGTGTGTGTGTCTGTGTTTCTGTGTGTCCTGCTGTGTTTAGGACAGTGGGATCCTAAGTGTGTAATGGTCTCCAAGGTCGTCTGTCCCACTTATGACCATACTCTTTTCGCAGTCCTACCCCCCACGCACCCCCCACCCGCTAGAATATCACTTCCTCCTCAGGCAACAAAGGGTCTATTTTAGACCACAATGATCTTCCTCTGACAGGGACACACACACAGGGACAGAAAGACACACAGTCAGACAATCCGAAGCTCAGTCTCTTCAAGTTTCTTAGCCTCACACAAGGCAAAGGTTCCTATGCACGTAGGCACAAATACAATCACACAATAAAAGGTACTTTCTCATTCTTGTAAACACACATTAGACAATGAGTGGTAAACAAGATCAAAAATAGAGAAGAGACAGGAAAAAAGAAGTAATATATTTATGAGCCATTGATCTAAATGGCTGATTTAAAGCCATTTGGCAGCTGGAGCAGCATTTCTGTTCTGTTTCCTTTTAAGTGGCACATCATTTCATTCACTTTAGCTCCATAACACACACTGCTCTGCCTGATGTATGTTAGCCAACTTTGTACAACACAGATAAATCAGCAAATGCATTCGTTTCCCTCTGTTTTGGCTCTCTGTCCTAAAACAAAGTTTCCCCCCTAAATGAAACGTTTCCAAATCATCAGAATGTGTAAAAGTGAGAACGCCGCTTGGCATCATAATGTATACGAGGAAAAGTGAGCTTTGTAGAAACGGGGGTTTGCACCACTTTTCTCTTAAAGCATGAATCTGATGTAAATCGAACCATAAAACACACACAGAGTTATTTGTGATTGTAGTTTAGTTGTAAGAAAACGCAGTTGACAGATTTTAGCTGCATAGTAGTAAAAGATGCTGCCTAATTTAATTACATTTTTGCTGTGTGTGTCGGAGCAGATTAACAGCGCAATAACAGAAAGACGTGCAGCTGGACAGAACAGAGCTTCTTTTCACAGACTTTCCCTGCACATGCCCACTTGGAGAAAAGCTGTTAGGTGTGTCTGTCTTGTGGCTGCCTAACTCTGCAGTGGTTACAGCCCACAGGGCCTTCTCCCACTACATACTGCTCCCTCTTTAAAGCACAGGACAGAGGTACTGCTTCTTAATCTTCTGATCTTCCAGGAAGGTTGTTGCAGTGTGTGCACAGTATCCACACAAAGCATGCACACAGCTCTGCAGAGCTGTGGGTGTGTGAACATTGTGCTGTCTGCAGTTCATAGCTATGATTCAGTGATCTAATCATGGGAATTCAAACCTTTAGCCAGCTACACAGTCTGACATGTGTGTTGACAAACAGCTTCAACAATGGCTGCAGCAACATACTGCACATGCAGTAATCCTGTGCGTTACATGAATGCGTAGAAAACTACAGTAGTCAGTAGCACAGAATCTTCTGACATATGACATTGACAGTTATTCACACGTTTTCTGGTTGCCTTTGTCGATGTGGTGTGGAGTTCTGACTTCAGGCCTATTGGCCTGCACTGCAGCTATTACTCCAACATGGGGCTTGTTATAGTTATAAAACCTTCATATTTCCTGTGAAAATTCACTTGACTTTCATTTAGTCTCACGTCTTCTGCTAGTTTTACTGTGATACACTGCAATACATGTGTGAACACAGGTGACGCTAGGATTGTGAAGCTATCTTGTTTTGGAACTGAGTGCATACACTTTGCTTTGAAAGTAATACATCTCCATGAAGCCTATGAAGAGTTTTTCAGTGACTATATGCAAGCTAGCTAATTCACAAGCTAAGCAAAGTGCACCAGAAAAGCAGCACATTTCGCACAACATGGTGTCTGCATATTCATCACAGCATTAGATCAACTTCACATTCTCTGAAACTCAAAGTGATCCTCATACTTCTGGGACAAATGAGTAAAATATTAGCCCCATCATTCCATAAAACAAATACAGTCTTTATAAAACTCAACCTTCCTATACCTTGCCTTTACTTAACCATTGTTAAAATACTGTACTAAAGAGCTCTACAACTGTTTGCCTTATGGGCCTTTTACACATGATAGGGTCATTGAACTAGGCCAGGGATGGCTGGTAATTGTAATAACTAATTAAAACTATAAACTGAGCTAGGCTTGTTTTGTTTTTCCAGGTAGCTGAGCAGGTCTATATTTGGCTATAGTTTTACAAAATCAGATTTATATCTGAATATATTAGATGTTGTCATATTTACTGATCATTGCAAATGAAACCAAATGTTCAGAGACCTTTTTGCATGCTATTTTAGAACTTGCCTGGATACCTGAGTAATCATTTTTGGTTCATTACCCCCTTTCTGGAAGGCAGGCCTCTTCCAATGTTAAGGTAACTGGTAGCTTGCCTGCACACTACATGCAAAATGTGACTGTCGGACTTCTTGGGGAGTAGGAGAATATGTACTTCTCTGTATGAGGTTCAGAGAACAGGAAACACAGGACTGGGTGTTGCTCCTCAGTGCAGGGATGGACGCTGCGTTTGTGTTCTTTTTCCCAGAGGCTGCTATATTTATGTCTATTGTTTTGGACAGAGAGCTCCATCGTGTTTCTGTGTGTGTGTGTGTGAGTGTGTTCACTGTCTGTGTGTGTGCCGCTGTCTCTGGCTGGCCAGCTGGCGCAAGTCCAGTAATGAAAATAACATGTTGACCAAAGGATGATAGCAGAGGCCAAAGATGACAATGGCAACTTTCTTTCTCTATCTTTTGTTTTCTGAGTGAGATTCCCACCGCAGGTCACTAAATAGAGTCATAAACAAACCTCTGGCAGACAACACAACAATGGCTGGGAAGATCCATGCAGAGGTTCGCACGTGTTTGTGTGTGTGTGTGTGCACGGCATGTATTGCTGCACCTCCTTTTCACCTGCATTAGTTTCCTACTGTTTAAAATTAATGTTTGGGTTAATGATACTGTTTGATTTGTTACGACATCAGGTCCATCAAAAGCCAACTCCCCCTACTTCCTGCTCATGTGTTCTTTTAAAATATGAGCCAGCAGCTGGGAGAGTCACTGCAGCATGAGGCAGGACTGCTGTGATAGAAGTTGGTTTCTCAGTTCAGTGTTAGCAACAGAGAGGTACCAGACCTGACATTGTGCATTAGCAGGTATGAGGAAGGAAGAGAAATAGTGGGGTTTAAGAACCAGGAGGAAAATATAGTGAAAAAGAAGAGGCAGAGGAGAGTCACTAGAAAGCTGTGGTTCCTTTTACACCCCTTTCACCTCTTCAAGGCAGCTTAACTGTACTATACACTGCACCGCTGTGCTGCATACAATGTACCAAAGTAGTGTGGAGTGTCTTTGTGGCCCTTTTTTAAGCCACCTCAAGAGGCAGTGTCAGGGGTAAAGGCAAATTCACCCCACTGCCTTTGTGAAAGAGCCGAGGCAACATCAGGAAAAGGTGTGATTTTTTATTGTGACACCAATAAATGCAGTTCTTTTAGTGGAGAATAAACTATTTTTATGACATGATTCAAACTCAATCAGATTTGTGTTCTGTGTTAATGATTATTTTACATTTAACTACATTATATTATAATGTGTTCAAGTTATCAGATGTGATGCTACACTGTAGATTTGAGGAGACTCACAAAGCACTGGCAGAATGTGCAAGTGGTTGGAGGAAAGCAGCAGATGATGGTGGTCAGTTATACACATTTCCAAGCAGCATTTCTCCTGCAGCTTCTCATCACCCAAACATTACTTCAGGAAACTGAAATGATGACAATAATAGGTGTGACTGTGGGTCAGTTGGTAGGGCATTCGTTTTCAATGCCAATGTTAGTGGTTAGTTTAATGATGAAGTTTCCCTGAACAAGACACTGAACCTTAAACCCTTAGTGCCTTAAAGGGGCAACCTGTCCAAAAGAGTTTCCCCAAGAGAATTAATGAAGTATCAATTATTATTATTCTTATCCATTACCATTGTTCTTGATACGCATGAACTGTGTTAAAGCTGGGGTGCTGGTACCAGTTTAAAACACGCCACTATGATACAATTTGTAAAAGGTGGAGAACTGAACCAATAATTTATATGATGTGTGGAGAAAGAAACTGCATCTTTGACTGTTTGACAGCTATAAATAACCATATACCTTTACATTCAGGTAGTAAAAACATAACTTGGAGACATCATCAGGAGACACAACATAAACGTCCATAGGTGATGATATCCAGCTGTACATTGCTGTGTCTCCTAATGACTCGGGGCCAATTAATGCCCTTTTTAATTGCATTTTAGAGATCAGATCCTGGCCTCAACCAGGACAAAACTGAGGTCTTAATTATCCTCCTAATAGTCCTGAACACAGATGCAGAAATTCATGCTTAACTTCGAACACATAAACCAAGTTAAAAACTTGGGCATTAACTTTGTCCCACATATATATATATTGTAGAAAAAGTTTTGATTGATGATTTTGTTCATAACTGAAGGAGTGTGCAGACTGTGGCAGATGATAGCAGACAGTCAGTCCCTTGAGTCTCATGTTTGCACTGGCTTTTACTTTATTGGAGCTTTAAGGTTCAGGAAAGATAGTGGTTTGGTTGGAAGGTTATTAAACATGTTGTGTGTGAAGTTACATTCTTCTCTAGTGCAGGGGTAAAACGACTTGTGGTCAATATGCATTAACATACTATATTATTAGTATTACTAATATTATAGAGTGATTAATGGATTTAATATTGTATGTATTGTATTGTTAATGAGATGTACTGTACAGTACAGTACACAGTATATTGCAACATTGTCACCTTATATTTGGATTATATAACGTATATGTACATAATTAGTGTATTACATGTATTTTTTTTTATATTTTTGTGTGAATTGTATTTATTATATATATTGTATTGTTCATAACACACACTGTCTGTTAAAACCTGTCTCACTTCTGGGTTCATGATTTCTCCACACTAAATTTGACGATTTTACATGTTTAAAACTAAAAAAATCACACTCGGTGCATCCTAATATAGATTTAGGCCAAACTCAAAGAAATACTTTGCCCTACATTTCCCATAATTGAACTTTATTGCATCCTTGTGTTCTTTTATTAGATGGTGGTTGTTGTAGCATTTTTTGAGACTATGACCCAGTGGCCGCTGGCCATCCTTCCTAGTGTTTCTTTTAATAGCAAATCCACCTTAGCTCTGACTCACTGGTCCACCGTCCTCTGACCTGACCATTGTCTGCTCTGCACTGATCTCTTGTCTGCTCTTTGTCTGCCATATGATATGTTCAAGCAACTAACTGCGTAAGGTTGCCATGGTTACATTGTCAAATATTTACAGTATGTACCTCAATGTAACATAATGAGGATCATCGCTATAATAAGCATCCTTGCAATGCTTTCACACTCTTTTGCAGATTTAACCATGCGATGCAGTGACAAAAAGTCTCCCTCAGAGCTTATCGTGATAACACACATCAGGCAGTTTGCCAGAGCATTCAAACAGCATCTTTAAATAGCATCAGTGGTGGGAAAAACATTTTATGAGTGCTGGATACATTTTGTACATTCAGGGCTTACAAAAGTTGTGGTGTTTCAACTGTGGTCTGCTGCACTGTATGGACCGCTACACTATGGATCCACTAATGGAATTAAGAGCAACTTTGAGTCGTTTCAGAGTTTCATCTGAAAACTGCATAATATTGTACATGGAGTACTGAAACCAATAACTCAGAAAAGGTGGGTGAACACTACTCAGTCATTTCAAACAAAGGGGGTGAGTTTAGTCATGTATTGGTAATCAAACATGTGACAGTGAAAATAGTCAATCAACCAATGTGGCTCCGTGGTCACTGCTATAATTAACCATCAGCTGTGACTACAGCGGCTGAGAGCGGATATGGCATCAGACTGTAACAAACACAGACATGGAGGGAACTGGGAAGTGGCCAAACGGGGCCAAAGGCCGTGTCTTGCTAGAATCACTGCTCAGAGCTTCACTGTTTGGATGCTCTCTCTCTCTCTCTCTCTCTCTCTCTCTGTGTGTGTGTGTGTGTGTGTGGCAGCTGGGTCACTGCTGGCAAAAAAAATCACTTTGAAGCTTATTTTAGCTGATCAAGAAATGAAAACAAAACAAAACTGGTACTGAGAGGAAACTTGCCAGGATTAGTAAATGGATGACACCATTGGGAGATAGTGAATGAAGAAATTAATATTTAAAATTAGAAATTGCACATATAAATATCCATAAACATCATAAAATCACCAGTACTAAAAATGAGGATCTAAGACCAACTTTGCCAACCGCTGTTTATTTTTTGTCTTAATGTTTTCTGTTATGTTTTCATGCTATGTTTTTAAATTTGCTACTTTTGTCCACAACAAAAGACAGCTACAACTTTCAGCTGCGTTTGGCCACGGTCTGTATTTTTGAGGTGTTTCTGTATTTAAATGAGTGGAGCGGATGTAGGTCTCAGGAGTTTTATCGCTGCTCATTGCTAAAGCAGTGTGTGCATCATTTTGATGGATACCAATATTCTTGAAACAGGTCTTGTGCACACATTTAGGGATGTGCATGCTCTAAAACAACAAACAACAACAAACCTTTTGATATACTTCTATGTTCCAACATTCCCACAACAACAACATTACGACTGCTTCATTTTAATGTTCTTGGATATCATTCGGATACCATTCAGACAATGTCATACTGTATATTTAACAAGAGTAAAATATTGTAGCTGAACAATTTGAGAACTTGTTTTGGCACAGCATTTAGGCAAAATTCAATTTTGAAATTTTAAAAAATAGAATTAAAGTTAAATTTCAATAAAGTGAAATTCTAGCTTTATCATAATGAATTGCAAATGCTAAAATGTAAATGTGCAACACGACCACCCACCCAGATGAAGAGCACAGTGAGCAGACCAGATCAATGTTATCTCAGGACTGTCCTGGGATAACTGTCTTGTGACAGTGGACACTGTCCGTCTCCTGCAAGCTCTACAGGGATGGGACACAGCCTGAGTAAGCAGGGGGTGGTGCAGGTTCTCACAGAGAGGTCAATGTGGGGTTGATGTGATGTGGGAGACCTTGTTTGTGTTTATCTGGGATGCTGAGCTGCCTAATTGTTTGTGGGAAGGTCTCTGCCAGGTCAGGCAAACAAAAATCGACAGCTGATGAAGCTGCACGAAGCAGAAGTTTCAGGAGAAGTGTGAGTGAGGAACGAGCCGTTATAGTCACACACACACATAGTCAAACCGGGGGTCTCACTTGTGCTGGTATAGTGAGGTCAGAATCTAGCCTCTTGTATTTGTTCAGTGTGTGTGTGTGTGTGTGTGTGTGCGTGTGTGTGTGAGCATTGCGTCATGACGATTGCCTCTTTTATCCTGATCAGTCTTCCTCTCTGGACAGCAGACTGATCCCTCTCTCAATCGATTTCAACTCCTTCTCAGCTCACCCTTTACCCACAAATCCCTACCCTTTACCTACCTCTTGCATCATCCATCAGCACTTCTTACTTCCCCTGATTTTCTGTTTCTCACTATTTGTCCTTTGTCTCTCTTTCTCTCTTTTCACCTTCTGTCCTCTGTCCTCTGTTCCTGCTGTGGTTGTCTTTTTCACTTCATCCCCTCCTCAACTTCCTGTCTTTCCCTCATTACTTACACACTCCCGTTTTTTCCCTTTTCTCGACTTCTTTTATCTCTTTTTTAAAACTTTCTCTCTCTCTAGTAGTTTTCTATGTGCATCCATAAGTCAGGAAGTTGATGATAAAGTAGACAAACCTCCCTCGCCAACACAACTTAATGCCAGTTAACTGTGAGTGAAGGTGGCTGCTTCAAGCTCCTGAGCAACGTACCAATTGAATTTGGAGTATCCTTCTTTTACTAACTCATCGGTTATTTATAATGACATAGTCTAATGTGAATTACATTATGAAACAGCATCTTCCTGTTTACACTCATTGTTCTACAGCCATGACAAATCTGCTGATCTGTCCTGCAGCTCACATTGTATCATTGTTAGTGTAAAGTGAGTGGTTTTCAGCTGCGTTTGCTAAATAATCGGGGAAACGTTTCTGAAGATTAATTTTGCAAATGAAAAGAAAATCTTGCAAGCAACCTTTGTTTTGCAGAGATCTGTACCGTATCTATACAATACAATTAGTTTGGAAATGATTGGAAGATCATTTTTATCCCAAAGTGTCACATGATGATGCTTCCCACTAACATTAAAGGTATCCTTTAGTGTCACTATTTGACGCACTGAGTGCCTTACTTCTTGACACAATGGCAATGACAGCAGCTGCCTGTCGGACCGCTCATCAACATGCTCAGTTACAGGATGAAAACATCAAGGTTTGCTTCACTTTATGCACAAAGACAACTGAGTTGGTGTTAGACATAAACAATTCAGGGTCACGTGAAGTTAAATAATAAAATATATATTTTCTGGAACACACAATGAATTGTGTATATATTGCCTGTATGAGACTTCCTACTTGGCCTTCTTGACTTCCTACTTTTTTTAACATACTGGTGGCAGGATAGTGTAGTGGTAAGATACTTACCCTAATTTCTCCCTTGTATCTCACTTGTAAGTCACTGTGGATAAAAGTCAAAGTACTGAGATGCTGAAACTGGATGTGATTATTCCAGCCTACAGCATCAAATAGTGACACATAGTCAAATTCTTTGGCTTGTCGCATGAACCTGAAGGTACCACTTTACATCAAGGATGTTAGTATAATGCTAGTCGATATTCTTAACATCTAAAGCACTGACGTACTATCTTTATTCAAAAGTTTGCATTCAACATTCAGGATTTTCCCACAGGAGAAAGAAGTGCTGCCAACCAAATGAAAATGGCCTAATCCAAATCTTTGTGATACAGAACTGTTCCTGCATTTTCATGTGATGATTTGCCAGTGGATATTTTCATGTGAGGTTGCAGTAACAGGGAACAGTTACCGCTCTGATGTGTCTTAATAAGTGGACTATACCACATCTGTGGGAAAAGATCATGTCACAGTGTAGCTGGACTGGTCTCAATGTAGTAGTGTTCAGGAGATACTGTCAGATCTCAAACATACATGATATCACATATGAAAATGGTCTTAGATCACTGTAATCACTTGTGCAGGAATAGAGTTGTTTAAAACATTTCACTTCCAGACAGCAGGCAGGTAGGAATCATGCCGAAGGACCTCCTGCGTGGTTCATCCAAGTTCATTTGTGTGAATCATCAGGTGCAAAGTTTTAACACTTCATAGCCTAAATCGCCTTGTTGTGGCAGAAGAGCTCAGCATCACCTGATTTGTTTAGATTGTTGCTTCTAATTACTGGGAGTAGAGGTGAGGAGGGGTCAGATGAGATACAGTACACGCAGTCATTGTCTGCAAGTGTGTGTATGTGTGTGATTGACAGCAGCAGATGGTAGTGTCACTGGGGTGATCACCTGCTGTGAAGAGTCTGGGGTCTACCGCGACCCCCCTGGTGGTTAGCGATCACCAGCGGACACAATTAGTTACCTGAAGCAGTTTAAGCAAACAGAAACCTCCCATACAAACACAGTACAAACCTACTTACACACCACCTGTACCCACCCAACTCTCTAGTGTCATTAGCAAGAGGAGATGTAAATATAATAGACAACAAGTTACAGTTCAGTAAGAGGTGTGGATAAGGCTGTGGGGGTGTTACATCAGGTTCTGTTACGCATTGAATATGCATGATCCAACGGACAGATGGCACTACCCAATTGCAGTGAGGGGTGAGACCACAATGCATCTTTATAATGATGGCTAATGCTAATAATGTGATGTTGGAACTCTGTGACATCTCCACTGCATCGCTAATTAGACTCTGCTACATTTTAGCATTTTCTGTGTGAATGTGACAGCAGGTAAGAACATTCGGGGGCGTCCACTTGTGAGTTATGTCCTTTGGTGTTCACCTTTTCTGTACTCACCAGTGCTTTGACTTTAATCACAGATATAAGCAAATATTAAACAAAGATCAGCTTCCACTCTCATCACTGACCAACAAATCACCTCAGTTTTAATTTAGCTAGTATTTTGCTAATATACAGTATATATACTATAATACTATAAAGGTTAATACTGTATTATTTCATATCATGTACACCCTGAATACGAGTAACTGAGAAATATGAGTATAAAAACTTTTCACATCAGCTTATTCGTTGCTATAATTAGCAAAAATTAGTTTTATGTTTATGTTGTTTGTTTGTTTTTTTCAGCAACAGCTGTCATCAAAGCTAATATAAAATTGCAACACACTCACTCATGTTTACCACTGTGTGAAATCTCATTTCCTTTTAATGACACTTTTTAACTGTTAAGGTACTGATTATACTAATTGTTACCATTTTATAAGTGGGATATTTATTTTCAATAGTATACAGATGCGGACTGTAGGCAGGTTAGTGAAGACCTGCTGAGTTAGCACATGCAGAATGAGTCCTGACAATGTTCTGTTGAAATATTCACTGACTTCTTGTAAAAAGTTGTTGCCTTTAAGCCAGCATTTATCAACTCAACTATACGTCTCTGGTATCTTCACACAGTTTCAAATAACAGTCAATGAAATTGACAAATCAAATATTTTAGTTCTTCTTCCATTTTAGAAAAAGTTATTTTTTTTTTCTGGAAATATAGTGTGTACAACTTATCAAGTGAAGGTATGAGGTCAGTTTAAAACTGCAGTATTTCCAGTTTACTTAAAAATAAAGTCACATCAGCAGGTAAGAGAAGAGAATGTACATTGCTAATGCAGCAATAAACACTCATGAGGGGAATGTCATCAGCAAGTAGCTGAGCCTAATTCACTATTATATCACTGAAAGTATGACAGGAGTAGATGTGTAAAACCAGCCTGCTAACTACTGTCATGTCTACTATAGGACCATAGTTAGAACTGTGATCCCACAGTTCATTCAGAATAAAAGCAGGAAAAATACACAAACCTAAGAAACTGTAGGCCACCTCCTGATATTGACTCTGACCTCATGCTCACTACATTATCAAAAATCTTATTTTTGACTCCAACGTAAAGTTATTGCCTTTTCCACCTGCATGGATGAGTGTCTCTTTATACACTGCTGCACACCAGGCAGGAGATGAAGCAGGCTCTGTAATCCTAAACAGATTTATACCAGCCAATATTATCAGGCAATGCTGTCAGAGTATTACTGAAGGAGCGCTAGTTAACTCCTAATTTAACACCTTGGGAATGTGGTGGCCTGGGGCAGATAGGGCCTTATCTGCTGAAAGCTGTGGGACTGCTGGGAGCTGGAAATTCCCCAGAAGCTGAGCCACTAACCTGGGAAATGAAAGTGACTGAAGGGTCAGCAGAAGGTCACATAAGGTGTATGACATGAATGCACGCAGTTATCTACTTGTAGGTTTACAGTGAACGAACAGAGGAGACAGACAAGGAGACCTGTGCAAAAGAAGTCGACAGCTTTATGGCAAAATTAGTTTTCTCCACTGATTTAAATGAAAGAACATCATGATGACATGGTGGTACAGAGGGGAAATGAGAGACAGAGACAGCTGTTCAGTGCCTGGCACGTTGTGACCACCTAGCAAGAGGCTATCTCAGGTCACAGAGCAAAGAGAGAGGCGCACGGTCACACACACAGTCCAGATGGTGAAAGTATATTTACAGTAGCACTGCTTGGCATTCAGTACGCCTACAGACGTTGCTTACTGATTAAATACTTTTTTAGTATGAGTCCAAATGTGTGTTTTGCGCCACTAGTAGTTATAGTATGGCATGATATTTTGCCATTTTTTAATAAACTGAATTTTTATACCAGTGTTTATGTAGCGTTTAGTTTGAGCTTTGGGGATCAGTGAATTGTGTGCATGCATGCGCTGAGGTGACAGTGCTAAACAGCTCGCCATCACCCAGGAGCTGTCACTGGGTGTCATAAGGCCAACACCCAAATCAGGCTCGTCCATTTAAAGTGCCAGTGTCACGCCACTCATCCTGCTCAATACAGCTGTCAGCCATATTAAAGACACACACAAAAAAAAAGCCAGAAGGGAGAGGGGAGGTCACTTGCTGGGGCATGTGTTTGCTAGTAGAAGAGTGATGGGAAACACTGACTAATCAATTTCCAGTGCCAAGCTCTGGGACAGGGACTCTCAGGAGGGGGCGAGGGAAAGGAATGATGAGTGCATGAGAAAAGACTGCATGATAGACACAATAATTGATTATCAGTCGTGGGGCCTGGACTGAACGACTTTCAGACATACAGTAGGAACACCTTCCTTAGGTCATCGCTGGTCTAGAAAGAACCACAATGCTGACACCTAATTTGGCACCTGGTGCGAGAGTAAGAGGTGTTACTGCTGTGTTGGAAAGCTATGATATCAAGGACAGAAGGTGTTGATTAATGACCATTATGACGGCAAAGGACATGGAGTCCCTACTTCCCAAAAATGAACAGCCCTATTAAATTCTCATCAGTTCAAATCATCGTTTAAATTCTGCTGCCATCACTGCACAAGCAATTTCGGATGTTAAAACATGATAATAAGAATATGGCTTTACAGTGCTCATGAACTAGCATTGTTGGTTTAAAACATCAAATAAAGTGCTTCGGTCACAAGTGTTAGACATCATAGCTTTTTCCTTTTCAACATTTCTGGTGCACCTGTCCCTCAACCTTTACCTTTAAAGCATTGGACGTGGACGACTTTGAAGTTCTGCAAACACATGAAGTAATTTGCTGTTCTTCACTCTTCCTCTCTGCTTCCAATAAACAATTTTTACAAGCCCGGGATGGGCAACATAGTTGACTGGCAGTTTGTAGGGTTTATGTTGCAAGTCAAGGGTCAGCTAAGTTTAGTTGTGCCCTAGAGAGGGGGCGAGTGTTTCGCTGTAGTTTGACAACAGAAGCCACCTCTTGCAGTTAGCTCCATACTGAATGTAAATTAGGGTGAAGAGCGTGTGTGGGGTGGGGGGTATCCACCCATGTGGATAAAAGAATGAGTTGTCTTTCATGTCCCAACGTTAGCAGCCCTCTGGATCTCCTGGTATCAACCCTGCTGATCTGTCTCTTGCTGCAGGGTGGAGCTTTGAAAAGAAAATGCATTAGCTGCATGCTGCTGATATGATAATTAAGATCAGGCTGAGATATGTGCATGCAAAGTATTGACAAGAACACTTTTAGCACTATATCTTTGTGCGCTATGATTGATTATTGCACTTCTCAACAACAACACACTTCAATACGTTTCAATTTTCCCCTCACGTTTCAGCCTTCTTACTCAAAGCCACTATATTCTTTATGTTCCAGTCCTCCTCCATTCTGCCCTCATATGGAAGTCTTTAGCTTTAACTAGTATTTTTCTCCATTTGTGGTCATATAGCTTTTATGAAATTATCCTTTTGTGTTTTTTTGGTAAACTGCTGGTTGCAGATGAATGTGGAATACTGCATTACGACAATTCATGTGTGGCCACTGCAAAACTGCAAAATGTTTTCCACAATTAGTTTATTCAGGTTAGCCCAACATGGACAATAAGTGAACTTGTTTGTTACGTGAAAACTATGTTAAACAAACTATTCATCCTGGGCACCGAAAATATAAAACCAATGCAGTTTCAGTAAACTTAAGATATTAAGTTGACTCAACTCAACTCACATATACAGTTGTTATAGATTCTTTTGTTCTTCAACATTTCTTGACATATATAACTTATACCTGCAGCTGTTAAAGCCATGTAGTAACTTGGTTTGCATTCTTTTTTATTGTGTAAAAAGGAAAATGGAAGTTGATTAAAAAAGAAAAATGCTGTCTCTGAAATCACTCCCTATGCACTTATTCATTACTCCCTCTATAATTTACACTAAGCAGTCCACTAAGTTGTGAACAGCAAATTGAAATTCTGGGTGCTCAATAATCAGTGTGATATTGTGTCATGCAGATAACTGACATGTGCGATGGTATTTTTCTTATCTTCAAATTGTGGGATTGATAGCAAAAAGTAGTATACTGGCCATGCACACTACTTTTTTGTTGCATTGTGGGATAATTTCAGTGCATGTTATAGGGCATGGCAATTCTCACCCAACATTTACTACACAATGGTTAACACATTATATGCTGCACTATAGAAAGAATATGGATTTATTTTGTGATTTTATACACAGCCAAAGTCTCCATCATTAATGTCTTCTTCAAACTAGAAAAAGAAAGCTACTCTTAGAGTTTTGAGTCTTTCTTTGAAGCCCTCTAACTTTGTTTATTTAAAAAATAAATGAGTAGATTGAACTTTATTCATCAGTTTAGGAAGTCATTTAAGAAGTTCTTACATCGTGTGACAATTGAAACCACGCATTCTGAGTTGAATTAACTACGAATGAGTAGAACTGACTGCTATCTACATGAAGTTAACTATAAAAGTTTAGTTGATTACTCTAAATTCTTGTTTCATGTTTTAATGTGACTGATTACCATGAGTCTTGGTTCAGACATTTTCTCTCCGGTTGAATTGTAAGAACGTTGGTTATCTGTCACTAACAGTTCAATACTTCACTTTGTCAAATACTTTGATTTGTGATGAAATACTTGCAAAACTAATATTACTGACATTTTTAGTTTCAGTTAATTAGCAAATTCCAGCCTGCTAACATGCTCATGATGGTGATTATGGATAACATCACCTGGATCACTGTCTTAATATTGCGATTGTGAGCATTTTAACATGCTGACATTAACATAAACCTCAAAGCACAGTGTATTCATTGTGAAATGAAATGCATTGTATTTTATGCATTTCTCGAATAAGGCAATTACAAATGCTAATAATACCCAGTGGGCCTTTTTAAATCAATGACTCAACAACTGATAATCATAAACTCCCTGAATGTTCAACAATGTTTCTCTTTTGAACTGCAGTGGAAAGAAAGTAACAAACAAACAAAAAAATAGCTCAATTTTTGAAAGATAGCCATTCATTGTGACAAAATTGCCTCATTTGGTCAGATAAATGTTTTACTGATTTGTATACAGATAGAGAACGGTGGATTATGGCCTCCATCACTTACTTAGGAAGCATCTCTTGGAGCAATCACTTAAAGGCCTGTTTGTACAGGAGCACTGATTAAAGTAAGTAAAATCTGATTTCATGATTCATACACATTCACTGTTCATGTACTGTTCTTTGGTTGTGTAAAGCTGCTTTGTGACAATGTCAATTGTAAAAAGCGCTCTACAAATAAAATTGAATTGAATTGAATTAAAATGGTGAAAAAATGGTGAAAGTCTCCCTTAACTTATTTTCACTTATGGTGGTATGTGGAAACAATCAACACAAAGCAACAGTGTGATTTCTTATTTCATGGTGACCCTAAGAGCACACAAGATGCATTTGTCAGATAATGTATCTTAGGATCAGTTACAGCTCTGACAAAAAATGTCAAGGGACACAAGTGTCAAAATACGCAGTAGACAAATGGGTTTGGGATCAAGCAGCTCAGTTCAGGTCCAAACATACTGTAGAGGTGCAGCCACTGATGGTGGGATGTCCAGGACAAGTTAACCCAGCTGTAAATAGGCTTTCTCCAGCAAACAAGGCCTCCATACATAGCAGGCACGGCCTCCTACTGTTAGCTCAGGGCCCTGTAGGTGCGGTAAGGGAGGCTACTGTTTCTGCCACTGTCAGTGAGATGGATGAGGGAGGAAACGCACAAGGAAGGAGTCTTTTTTAGGCCAGGTGACATCTTAGACTGTGTTTGACGCACGAGCATAAAATCCCACATGCCCCTCGATTTTGCTTGTGCTCCAGCACAATGAACATATGGTGCCCCTAAACACTTAAACACATATGCAAAAGAAATCACATTACCACTGATGATGATGACCAAATTAGATCTGTCACGCTCTCGCATGGGAATAGAGAGAGTTTTGCACACAGGGGGCGGGGACCAAACATGTGTGCACATGGGCATACACGCACACGTGTGCAGTACAAAGGCTAGAATTCTGCACAAAGGAGTGAGGGGATGACGGCATACTGTGCCACAGACAAGCAGCATGATGGATATGATAGATCAATCAACCTCTGTGTTTAACCAGGGTGTCAGTCACCAAATGGATGGGATGGATGAGGGGGTTGGGTGTCAGAGGAGAGGGCAGGGGAAAGCTAGAGGCTCTTTATAGCCACGTTTAACCCCTGATGAGAATCTTTACAGGGTTGATGGAATGAATACTGGTCTTGCAGGATGCTTGTACTTAACACAGGAAAACATGATCAGCAAGGGGTCAAGAAGAAAGTTGGCCTGTTGCAGTTGCTAAGGGCAAATATCATTATTTTGTGTCATTAGAAAATTCTCAGCACTGATGCAAACATTAGAAGGAGTTGGCATCATGGGATATGCTGATGTCTTACATTTACAACAGGTGGGGCTCTGGGCAACAGAAGTTAAGTACATTAGTATTCTAATGACTGGTGGCATTAGCATGCTAACATCTGGTGATTAGCATCAATAGTAAAGCACAGCTGAAGGTGATGGGAATGTCACTAGTTAAGTTGGCATTTGTCATAAGTGTAATAATGCTCTGATCAGATGTGACAATTAAAGGGATCAGCATAGTGATTCCTGTTCAACCTAAGGAAATCAAGCTGTCCGAACTCTGAACTGGTCTGAACTGAGTTTCATACCTGCCATGAAAACCTAACAACATCATCCACAAGAGGAAACATCATCACCTGATGTTTCCTTTTGTGGATGATGTTGTTGTTTGTGTGAACAGTGATATTGAACAGTGATATACTAAATTCTTATCGGTGTATGGTCTGTGTGGTGCCCTCCAAACCTGTAAAATGCCTGATTTGCCAGGGTGAATGAACTGCCTGCTTTTCTTTCTACTTACTATGAGACTGCGCACAGGCCAGATGCCTGATTTCCACCAGGGGCCAGATACTGTGGAAATGCATATGACCAGAAAACGAAGATAAACATGAGTGTTGGGAACAGGAAAGCATTGATTTTTAGAAAGTGGCCTGACAAATGTTTATGTCAGTTGCTAACCACCATCCCAGCACCCTGTTCAATAACCGAACCTGATCAAGGCAGTGTTAAATTAGACTAACAATAGAGGATAGAGGAAAGAGCCCTGACTCCATGCCACTGAAAATCATGTGTATGTTTGTGAAGTTTACAGTAGCTCTTTAGTATTGTTTTTATTCTTATTCTACTCTAAGCAACAGAAACAACCTTCTAGGTTTTCTTTTGGTTAATTATGTTTTACCAGGACTCAGCTTTATCAGTCTCAAGAGCCTGAGAGGCAAAACCCAGGCCATAAAAATCACCTTTCAGCACCATTTACTGCTGTGTGTTAATCTCGTTGTTGTAAGTGCATACACACATGTCTGTGACTGTCTAGCGTTCCTGCTCCAGATATTTTTCACAGTACTGGTATGTGATGCAGAAACACATCTGTCCCTGAACATGCACAGCCCCATTACATAGCTGTCTAAAAGACTGGAGGTAGAGGGGGGAGCTGTGGGTGGATCTTAGTGAAGTGGCAAACTCATCTATTCATGCTAACCATCACAGCTGTCAGTGCTTTGTGAGAGTGACACAGCAGCTTCTTTTCACTGGTGTACATGAGAGGTAGCCTGACAAAGCCTGAGGGGCACAACACCTCCTTCATTATGATCTTGCTGCTCTAAAGATATCAAACTAACACACTGAGTCTGACATGTACCTGTGCACATGAAAAATTACCCCTCCTTTTACCTGAGAGTAAGCATGAGTTGATTGCTGAAGAGCAGCCAGACAGTTCATCTGAGTGTGAAGCAGTTCAGGTTTGGTGAGCAGATAAAAATCGCGACTCATTGTTTCTACTGTGCTGATTACACTGCATTCAGAAGCAACAAACCAGTGCGCTTCTCCCCTTGCAAAACTGTTTGCGTAATGCTGAGATGATGAGTGAGGAAACAGTGTGTGAATATGGCAGCATCTCACTAGCTGTGGGGGCTCAAGAAAAGTCCTCAGAGTGATGAGTCCATGTTGAGTAAGATCTGGCTCCTTCCTATTTGCTCCTTCTTGAGTTTTCACACAGTGACGTCAATGTGACCCCAGTCTTCAGGAAACATCTATTGTTACCAGTAATGTGTGTGTGTGTGTGTGTGTGTGTGTGTGTGTGTGTGTGTGTGGTGGATGTGTGGAGGCCGGGGTGTAACAGGGCAGGTTTGGCCTTGTGATGGATGTGTCTCTCATCCTGTTTTCAGTTTCTCAGGACGCCTTCGAATCGCACGCCGTGAGCCCAGTTACGTTTGTTCCTGTGTGTGCTGTGGGAGCAAAATCCAGTACCAGGATGAAGAGAGAAGAAACATAAAAGAGTCAGGGGAGTTAATACGATGCCTCTCACGCCAAAGGATGTGACAGAGAGACACATAGAAAGGCTGAAAAGTCTTTAACATTTATGTCTTTATTCACCCATTTTGACATAAAACTCCACAATCTCCATCAGTGGATGTGCTGCACCAGCACATGTTGCATCTCATGTTCCTGTCAATTCTTTGCCCCTTTGTGCGTCTTTTCATTCTCCGAGTTCACTCACAGTTTTTAATTTCAGCTTATAATTGCTTCACTTCTACTTTGCTCATTTTACTTTTGAAAGACATGGATGGGAGAGAGAGACCTCCGGGGTGCTGCACTAAGACCAGAAGAAAGGCACAGACGCTCATCTCAGATAAAGATAGAGACAAGAGCTTAACAGATCAGCTTCCCCACCAGCCTTTACTTCAAACAAGACCTTTGACCTCCCTGTCAGAATCACCTGTCCTCCTCTCTCTCTTCTCGTTTGGTCCCCTCGAGAAAGATGATCATCTGTGCTCAACATCGCTTGTCACATATACGTGGCGATGACGGACAAGTTCCCTCAGAGTCCTTTGTCGCAAAGGTCATCTCTGACGCTCCTCTAACACTTAATTACGCCTCTTAGGAGGAAGGAGACATGGCAGTCATATGCCATGGACACACGCTCTTCAGCAGCCTCGACACAAACAAATGGTCACGAGGAAGACGTTAGGCATATGGCGGTCGCAGTGAATGGGCAGCTCTTTTAAGGGTTACTGATTTTGAATGAAGTGCATTGTCATGACGGCCATTATTGAGTAATGGTTTGTTTAAAAGATGGACGAGGTTGTCCCATGACGGCAGAAAGCGTGTGACAATAAAGGAAAGTGGCACCACAAATCAGACTATCACTTTATCTTTCATTGTTTTTCATTAAAACCTTCACCGACAGTGCATCCAGAAAGTATTTACAGCACTTAATTTTTCCACATTTTGTTACGTTACAGTCTTATTCCACAATTGATTTAATTAAGATTTTTTTCCTAATTTCCTTCTTTCCTATACCCCATAAGGACAAAGTCAAAGAAGTTGGTTTAAAATCTCTGCAAATTTTGAAAAAAATCACATGTTCATAAGTTTTCACAGCCGTTGCTCAATACTTTGTTAAAGCACCTTTAGCACCAATTAAAGCCTCAAGTCTTTTAGAGTACGATGCTACCAGCTTGGCACAGCTATTATACCGTCAGTGCACAGCCATTTTCAGATGTTCAATCTGGTTCAAGTCTGGGCTCTGGCTGGACACTCTAGGACATTCACAGAGTTGTCCCATAATGTTTCAACAGGGTAGACCTCCTGTTGAAAGATGAACCGTAGCCCCAGTCTGAGGTCCAGAGCACTCTAGAACAGGTTTTTATCAAGGATGTCTCTGGATATTGTGCATTCATTTTCAGTTTTCTAGCTAAAGGCTAACATTAACCTACATCATTCAGTTTTAATAAACATGATCGCTGAACACATTGGTCACAATGAACAGTGCAATTGTGTTGGACCAGTAATGTTTAGATGCCATGCCAATCTTACCTCACACAGGCAAAAGCAACACTTAAAAATAGACATTTCTGTCATAGTTGTTGTGTTTTGGTGTTAGCTGTGAAAGCAGAGAGATACACAGAGGTACACAGTGACTTAAAGACGTGTCTCTCTAGCCCATGTAAAAGCTAACTGGTTCTCATTGTTTGCAAGTTCCTCCATCCATCCTTCATCCTAACCACTTGTCCTCTTACAGGTCACAAGAGTGCTTGTGCCTTTCCCAGCTGTCACTGGGAGACAAACAGGGTGCACCCTAGACAGGTTTCCAGTCTATCAAGGCTCAAGCATAGAGATAGAAAACATTCACCCCTATGGACAATTTAGAGTCACCAATTAACCTAAGTACATGTCTTTGGATGTTGGGAGGAGTACCTGGAGAAAACCTACACAGACATTGTAGAACATGTAAACCCCACACATGTTTTCTATTTAGAGGGAACTTAAAATAACATATGTGTATTCTGGGGTAGGTCTTAACTACTAGGAAACAAGTAGATTTAAAGCAAGCACTACCAACAAGCTGTAAACACTTAACTTAAACACATTCCTGTAGCGATAATACATTTGTTTTGAGAAGAATGTAGCACGTGAAGATGTACAGATAACATGGACTGTGCATTGTGATAGTAGAATGAAATATTAATCAAACATCAGGCAAAAAAATAAATAATTAGTATGCCAGAGACTTGGTGGTGCTTTAAAATTAATGTATCAAAATGCAGAGGAATAGTTTTTGATATCATTACTCCAACGCATTTACAGTGGAAAAAGGTCAACGGTTTGGTTTGGAGTAAGGTGAGCGAGCTACTAGTTAGTGCAGTAGCAGTCTCCCTGCAACACTACACTCCACTGACCGCCAAAACTACCTCCTCCCTTCCTCTTCTAAACATCCTCAATTTCTTTACTTTCCTAAAATCTCCACCTCCAGCACCCTCCCTCTTTGTCTCTCTCTGCTCCTCACCTCTACCATACCCAGCCTGAGGTGAAAGAACTATTCACATTCAGGGCCAAGGAGGGGGGAGCTTGCTTTCAGGTCCCCCTGCTCAGTGACTCTTTATACCAGGACTCCTGGGCCATCAACATGACAATGTGACAATGCGGCAGGGCTTTTTAAAAGAGATCCTGTGTTTGTTAAGTGTTTTTTTCCCCCTGAAGAGTGGCTGCAACCGCAGGGTCAGGAGACCTGAAAAGTGCTTGTGAAAGAACAGGGCCAACTTTGATCAGGCAGTGTGAAAAGGATGGACTTTTTGATTAACTTGAGCCAGAGGGGGATGGCTTTTGAATTATTGGATGTTAGAATGCATTTATGGTAAATCTAGATTCAAAGGATATTCTATAATTCATCAAACTGATTTAAACTAAAAATTCTAATTATAAGAAAACTTCACATGTCCACATTATACTTTATTAGAAAATTATAGTATGCTGTAAACACGTTTTTGCTTTTTGAGTCCCTTTGTGCAGTTTGACATTTTGTTGGCTGGACATTATCTCAGTTCTGTGGGATCAGTAGATGCTCCTATCAGAAACACAGTGTAGGTATACAACTCTTTTGAAACTACTTTTCCACTGCAAGTGGATTTATGTAAATAAAAAGTGAATTACATGGATTTTCTTCTGTGCCTTAGAGTTCTACAACACATAAAAGAACAGCCACTAGAACAGCCTTCTTCCACCTGAGGAATATTGCTAAAATTAGGGAGTATCCTGTCCCAAAGTGATGCTGAATAACTAGTTAATTCATTTGTTACTTCCAGACTGGACTAATGTAATTCATTATTATTAGGATGTCCCAATAACTCCTTAAAAAGACTCCAGTTAATCCAAAATGCTGCAGCCAGAGTTCTGGATGGAATTAGCAAGAGATATCATATTTCTCCTACATTAGCTTCTCTCCATTGGCTCCCTGTAAAATCCAGAATTTAATTTAAAATTCTTCTCCTCACTTATAAATCACTTAATAATCAGGCTCCATCTTATCTCAAAGACCTCATAGTTCCATATCTTCCCAGCAGAACTCTCCATTCTCAGTCTGCAGGTTTACTTGTGATTACTAAGTTTCCAAATGTAGAATGGGAGACAGAGCCTTTAGCTATCAAGGCCCTCTCAGGCAGACACCCTCTCCACATTTAAGACTAGACTTAAAACTTACCTTTTTTATAAAGCTTATAGTTAGAGATGGGTCAGATGACTCTGAACCATCTCTTAGTTATGCTGCTATAGGTTAGTCTGCTGGGGGAACTCTATTGATAAAGTTCCTTTCCTATCTCCTCTCCTCTCTCCATTTAAATGCCACAATTTCATGTCATTAACTTTGTGCATCCTCTCTCCCATAGTTGTGCTTCCTCCTCTCTGTCTCCCTCTCTTTCTGTAATTTTCTGCAGGTATCCTCGGCCTTTGAGCTCTATATCTCCAGAATCCAGTTGACCTGCCCAGTGATTTTGCTGCTTGTTATTTTTGTTGCCTGCTGTTCTTTTCTCTCTCCCCTTGTCCACTCACAACAACCAGTTGAGGCAGATGGCCGCCCACCATGAGCCTGGTTGTGCTGGAGGTTTCTTCCTCTAAAGGGAGTTTTTCCTCACCACTGTTGCCTAAAGCTTGCTCAAATGGGATTGTTGGGTTTTGTATGTAATTTTCTATACAATTATACTCTGTAAGTTCTTAAACCTTACACTGTAAGGTGCCTTGACATGACTTCTGTTTTGGATTTGGTGGTATACAAATAAAATTGAATTGAATTGAATTGTTGCACTCTGTAACATCTTACCTCATTATTGCACACTGTAGTTTTTTTTTCTTTTTTTGTTTGTTTGTTTTGCTTTTGCCTCAGTCCCACATACACAACCCTATAACACTAAATGCTGAGCCATCTCTCCACTGTTTTATCTTGATTTTTCAATATCTACACAGTAATTTTGTGGAAGATATGTATAGAGCTACTTAATAAACAATTTACCTTATACTCATCTAATTCAATAAACTAACAAATCTAAGTCAACTAAAGGCACAAATTACCTGTTCAACTATTTAAAGTAGGTTAACATCAGTGTTCCCCAATTGCTTATTACTGCAAAGGTTGCAAATTTCATGGTTCCCTGTAGGGGTTTGTGTGTTCACTCATGGGCCATACAGTTTATACTCCAGAGTATATACAGTAGTTATTTTCCATTAAAGCTGCAATATGTCACTTTCTTTATTTAACAGAAATATGGAAAAGTGCTGTCATCAGCCTGACAGCATTGCAAAGATAATCTCTTCAAATGTTTTTGAATAAGGAATAACTTTTCACTATTCACTTGAATAAGTGAATAGTCTAACTCATTCTCTTATACGAAGGCTCAAAGCTTGTATTAACTGCAACAAGATGTCTCTATAGGTTACTGGCAACCTAGTAAGCTCAAAGTTCCTGAGACAGTGAACACAACAAGGGTGAAGCTGAAGGGCTGGGTGAAGAAAAATGTGGCAGGGAGAAGGAGAGGCTGGAGGAGTGAAGAGTGAAGTTCTTTAATTGTTCATGAATGCAACATAAGCACCAATTTAGTTGTGTGGGTGGGTCTTGCTTGGAGTCTAAAGTCTTAATAACATGACTGCCCTTAAAAAAAGCAACATATCCTATTTTTGGCTGGGATTGTCTAGGGTCACTAAGCCATGACCTGGAGCTCATATTTGGGTCATTTACTCCCCTTTCCCAATAACATTTGGTCCAAATTGCCTACTGTTTTTTTTTTTTTTTCAATCAAACTCACTATAAATCATTTATGGAGTGATCTCCTTTGTTTTAAATGGATCCCTGAAGGTGCAGGAAGTAAGCATTATCAGTATCATTTTGACTGAAATGCATCCCATCAAAAAAATTGCTGTGACACACATACACCATTAAGTAACAACAATAGTGATCATCACCAGGTGGTTGAAGAGGTAGAGCAGTCATCTACTAATCATGGGATCGATGGTTCGAATCCTGGCTCCTACTGTCATATGGCAATATACTGAACCCCAACTTACCCCTGGTGAGTCAGGACAGCTGCATAGCAAGCACCTGTGTGAGTGTGTGTGCTTGTGTGTGTGATGGGTGAATGAGATGCAGTGTAAAAGCGCTTTGAGTACCAGTTAGGCAGAAAAGCGTTATGTGCAGTGCAGACCATTTACCATTTTGGTGACATTTTCAGATGGTTTCACCTGAGTTTACTCCTGCACTGCATTATTTTTCAAACACGCATTATAGAAATATCTGGAAGTTGACTCATAGCAACTGGACTTCCTTCTTGGTCAGTAGCAGACTGAAGAAGCTACTTGGATGAGTAGTGAAAATGTTCGACCCAACAGGAAGGATGTCCAGTTGAAATAACTTCCAGATAACTTCACCTTGACGACTGAGAATCTTCACTGACATTAAAGAAATATAAAAAGCTGCTCTCTCTCTCATTTGACCTTAACCCCAACCACCCAGGAGCAAAAAACAAACTCTTTCATTTACACATTCACTGCCTCTCCATCTCTGATCCGGCTTTCTTCTTCCCCACTGGAGCAGCACTGAAACTCTTCTTCTCCCTAGCTCCTTAAGACATTTTCAATTTTTCATCAAAGCGGACTTTAAGCACCTCTTCTTTCCATGACACAAATGAAAAACAACACATCTCAGACTCTTTAATGCCAATTCTTGTCTCCTTAGGCACAGAGTTCCTGGATTATTAAAATAAAACACAACCCCCAGTTACAGAAAAGCAATGCTTTGGCTTTGAGCTAAGGAATAAGAAAGAGCATGAGGAAAGGCAAACAGGGCAGAGACGTGCACTCCATTTTTGGCTTTAATTCTGAGGAAATATATTGTTCTGCTTACATTCAGTGTGACAATACAGGCTCCTGGATGTAAGCACAGTTAGCTACTGAACACAAAAGCTCTTTTCATCTGAGTATGAAAGTGACTTCTCTGACAGCCGATATCAGTTTACAACTAAATGTATCCTTGATCTAGAACTGAAGGAGCACACAGCACAATTCCATGAGGACAAATTAATTCTTTCTCCTAAAATTAGAATCAGACTGTGCAAGCTGCAGGTAATTAGATGGAATCAAATGATGAAAATAAAAATCCTCTTCAGATTGGAGGACTTTCTTTGTCATATTTGAAATGGTTGACCTTTATTTAAGTTGATGCACTGAGCTTTTGCGTTATGTGTTTTAAATATAGTAATAGCAGTTTATTTAGAGCACAGAACTCCGGGGAGAATTATCTCAATGGCCTCATTTTGCCGGACTGGGATGGCAATCTGTTCATGCACGATTGTGTCATTGTCAAGTTGTGGTTCCTTTTTTTTCTCCCTTGTTTTGTCTGTTGAGTGGTTATCTGATGTTCTTGTCGCTATATTTACAACCTCAGATAAAAGTATAAATTTAACCCCTGACAGAGCATGAAGGCAGCATTTAAAATGGACACAGGAATCGTTAAACATAGGTCAACCAAGGACAAGAACTGAAATGAGTGTGAAGCTCTGCTCTGAGAGCATCAAATGAGATAGCGTGTTCAGTTAAAACTACCACTAGTTAACAAGAAATGTGGAGAACTAGTCAATAGTGGCACAAATTACAAGTAGAAGCCCACAAATTGTAATCAACTTCGGGCACTTATAAGGCCAGAATCTACCATTTGCAAGTGCAAACTGCAGTAGTCTTGAAAAAAGTGGGGTCAACACTGTAAATACTGACTCTTTGTATAAATTTGATTTATTCACCTAGAAATATCTGTGGAACTTTTAAGATGCTTACAATGGATCTTAAATTTACAACAGAAGCATGTGGAAAAAGAAATATATGTGATGCAAAAATTTGAAGCATGTTTTCTTAGTGAACAGATAGTGAGGTTATCTTCCTGGCTACTGTGATACTATAGCACTAACAGGTTTTTCATTTGTTACACTGGGCCCCTACATAATTCCATAAGGCATTTACAAATAATCAGAAATGGTCACATTACCAACAATTTAAAGTATACTTTTGAAATGTTAAATATAGCACCTTTACATATTATTATGTTTCTTTTCTCTCTGCACTTAAATCTTAAAAAAAAAAAAAAACTTGCACCAACACCTCATGAAATGGAAACAGGTCATCCTAGAGCGCTTTAAGGTTCTTTTCGTCAGCTTAGATATTTTGTCTGTACCTTAAGTCATTTTGGACTCTCATGTGGTGAGAGTATGCAAGTATTCTAATGAGACTACAGTATGGTCATGTGTGTTTGCCAAAATACAAATACAAAAATGTATGAATTTGATATAATAGATACACCCAACAATGTTTTTAATCTTTGACATTTCTGCATGGCTAGATTTAGATTAATTCTGGTTAGTTGTGTTGTACAAGCCAGATAATGCACACTGTGTATGGAAACAAAAGGTTAATGAAAGCATATCATCATGTTTTGCTGTGAACTACGTGCAGTACTGGTCCAATATGTCGCGTTTGACCAAGCAAAGTACCATGACAGAGTAAAGTCAGCCTACGGACTGTGCCCGAAGACTGCCGGAAACTACCGAGACCCGCGATGACTGATGGGAAACTAAAAACTCGACAAACCGCCATCTTTCTTTATGGCGAGTTAGTAGGGCAAAATAACAAGTACTTTCGAATTATTATTTCTCCAAAACAGAACTACTTGGAGTAATTTCATGATATTAATTGCAAAGAACAAGAGGAGAACCTGAAAAGCAACTCCAGAAAGTGTGCACACATTAGATATAGGACAGCAGTTTAGTCAGCGCTCGACTAGTGGAGGTGGTCAACATGGGCCGCTCTCGGAGCCGCAGCTCGTCCCGGTCTAAACACTCCAAAAGTAGCAAGCACAGTAAGAAACGAAGCCGGTCTCGGTCGCGGTCCAGAGACAGGGAGAGGTCCAAGAAGCGGTCAAAGTCCCGAGAGTCGAAAAGGAACCGACGCAGAGAATCTCGTTCCCGTTCTCGGTCCACCACAGCCTCGTCCCGCAGAGAAAGAGCAGCCTCGCCGCCCGAGCGCATCGACATCTTCGGCAGGACGTTGAGCAAGAGAAATACCCTGGATGAGAAGCAGAGGAAGGAGGAGGAGGAGAGAAAGGCAGAAATGGAAAGGCAAAGGAAGATGTGAGTATAACGTAATAAACAGCTTGATGCCCCCAATAGAACTGCCACGAGCTATGTGCTAAGGTACTTGTTAGGCTAGGCTAGCTGCAGTCAGTTGAATTTGTCACATTAGCTCTTTGTGCTAGCAAGCTAATGCTATCAAGCTAGCCACCAAAGCATGCTAACATCAGCTGGTCTGTACAGGGGCCTGATTCTACATAACCTGACCCTTAAATCACACATATGTTGTTTTACAATTGAAAATAGTAATAAAAAAAAACATGTCACTCAAGAAGGGTTTAGTGGTTAGAAAATAATTTCATTAATGTTTAGCTGGTTTTATAGGTGTAAGTTGTATATTAAGAAACTGTACAGTTAGTTACAGCCCCAGAATAAGTTAGATTATTGGAAGAGAAATTTATGTACTGTAATACATATATTTCCAGGCTGCAATATACTTGCACGTGCAGTATAGTAAAAGGTATAGGTGAATGTGCAAATCATATTGGATCAGCTGCTACAGCAGTGTCATAGGTGCTCCAGGAGGTGTTAATATAACTGCAACACAGTCACCAATATGCATCTTGAAACACTTCACAGGTTGCCACAGATAATGTTCAATGGCTGTTTATTGACATTGAGGCTACTATTGGGAAGGTGTTTCTCGTAGCCATTGGCAAGCAGATACATCTAGCCTCCTTAGTGAATCTTTTTTGTTGTTGTTTTTACTGCTTAATAGCCATGGGCTCACCTAACCACTCAAACACGTAAATATCAAGAATCAGACACTTGGTAGATAGGAAAACAGTGGGGATTTGACTGGGAAATGTTCTGACTGGCTGATAGCCAGAACACAAGTTGAATTGTGTGTTTACAGTTGTGTATTTTGCTCTTTACCAGCTAGCTCAAAAGTTTTCATTTGTAAATAGAATTGGATGAGACCAACCTCCCTCATTGTGGAGACAGGAGATAATTGTATATTAGTCAGGAGTTAGCTAATTAGCTGGTTTTCAGAAGCAGGACTCTTCCACTTTGAGCATTATTAACACACGTTATAACCCATAACCAGTAACACAAATCTTTATTTGTACAGTAATGTTATTGTAATGTAACCTTATATAAAATGTGATTAAATCCACCAGCCCTCAGTTTGCAGTTGCCACATCTAAACAGAGAAGAGGAAAGTAGAAACATGTCTGCATTTAACAGATTGATCAAAAGCAAGAACACACATGCAGCAGTGAAACACCCCTGAATAGAAAAGTATGTGTTACAAAAGAACTCCTGACAGCTTAATAGTAAGCATAAAAAAGCAGTTTTCAAGCATGACCACACATTGAACCAATCAGTTTATCTTGAGGACAAATCTGGCCTGGATGCTTCTGCTACATAAGGTCTAATGGTTGGGAGTGACCACAATGACCAGCAACATTATGGCCCTGTGGTTGGCTGTGCTGCAGTGGTGCAGTGAAAATACATATGATGACGACTCTGTTTAAACAGTCTCTACTAGACTTCTAGACTTACAGAAACTGACACAAATCACAGTTTATGTGACTTGAGGATGATGTGACATAGTTTTTAGAATAGTCACTGTTAGCAGTAACTGATTTCCTACTTTATTCTTGTTCTATTTATGTGTTTCATGTGTCTTTTTTTTTTTTTTTTTGCTCCAGCCGACAGCAGGAGATCGAAGAGAAGCTGATAGAGGAGGAGACGGCGCGTCGAGTGGAGGAGCTGGTGGCCAAACGGGTAGAGGAGGAGCTGGAGAAGAGGAAGGATGAGATAGAGCGTGAGGTGCTGCGGCGCGTCGAGGAGGCCAAGCGCATCATGGAGCGGCAGCTGCTGGAGGAGCTGGAGCGGCAGCGGCAGGCTGAGTTGGCGGCGCAGAAGGCAAGAGAGGTAACGCTCGGTCGTTTGGAACGCAGCCCCTTCCTACCCTCCATAGTTCCACATTCCCTATTTCCCTGTCCCAGTCTCCTTTCCAGTCATTTCTACGGGACATATGGGGACAGTGGATGTGGAGGGACCCCCAACCCTTACTTGTGTTCTTTTCATAATGTAACCCAGCCATGGTACAAGTTTCATTGCAGGGAGGGTAAATGCAGAGCAGGAAAACAATATATTTATTGTGTTTATGTTTATGACAGCAAATACAGCCATGGTAGTGTAAGAGTTCAGACTAGGGATATACTTCCTGTAGTTGTTTATCTACCTAACTGTAAAAATTATTAAGTATCAGTATGACTGTTACATTTCATGCCATTTCACATATAACAGACGTGTTGATGTGATGTTATTTATGCACACAGTAACATCAACTGCTCATGCAATTGCCATGCCTTAACATATACATGTCTCACAACACCTATAGAGTGTTAGGTTTTATGAGGAACTACTGTAGGAACTAATGTAGGTATGTGAATGTGGCCACTGTCCATTTTGGTGTCCAAACTTGCCTGTGAGAGTTTTGCCATGGCACGGTTACACAAATGGACTGACTTTCATTCTTTTTCTTCTATGTTTCCCCCTGGTTCAGTTTGATCTTTTACTTTCATATTTGTCAGTATCTATATTAATGTCTGTAATAAAGAGCTCCTTATTTTTGTTTAGATGACACAGTTGGCTTTATAGTCACTGTCTCTCTGTCCCACACAGGCCATTTTAGAAACTTAAATTGTGCAGATGCATAAAACAGTGACAATTAACTATAGTCATAGTTTTTATACATACAGGCTTTAGTTTGAGGTCTAATAAGAATCTCAGTTCTGGATCAGCCCGTAGAAAACAGTTTTTAAAAGCAGCCCAGAGGGTGACATATGTCTGACAAGCCCTGTTCCCCCACCTTACCAGTCATAATTAAGAAAAGAGGGTTAGTTTACACTACAGCAAGAGTGTATTGTGAATGAAAGGCACATCTAAAGCCTAGTGACCCTGTGTTGCACAGGGAGCAGCCAGTGTCCTGGCACTAATAGGTTGAGAAATGTAGTGTGCCTCCTTAACATACTTCCTGGACTTATTTGGTCACTTCTCTCCTGCTTTATGTTCTGTGGCTGCCACTGCACTCTTTTTTAGTTGTAGACACTGCTATCAACAGGACCACTAGCTTTAGGAAGACTGTTCTCTAACCAGAAAGTTAAGGTTAGCGTCCAACTTACTATTAGATGCCTTTAATGTAATCAATAAGGGAGCATATGATTGGAGATCTCCTGTTACTCTGATTAAAGTTTTCTTTGCAGAACTGTTAATCACAATTTGTCCCGTACAGGTTTTTGTTTACAAGCCCTTAACTTGTCTTTATTGCTTGTTCTGAGAATCTTCGGTTAGACACCATCTGCTCTGGGATACATTTGATGGACAACTACATTTCCTGTGTCCTGTACCTCAAGGTTAACTATCTTTGGTGTCACCTTTATCTGTTATAATGTATACAATATTTTCTCCCAGGAAAAGCTAAAGCCAAATGTACTGTGTTTTGTACTCATGACTCTTTTCCTATAGGACTGCTGCTAAGATTTATATTGTTAATTGTCAATACATTTATGTTGTTTTTATTTTGGAAACACGACTCACCACCTTCCTAACTAGCATTTGACCCGAGCTGGCTTGCAGCCTTTCAGCTCACAACGCCACTCGTGTCCTGTACTGTAAGTGTACCGTGGTGCGGGTCCTCCTCAATCACACACACACACACACACACACACACACACAAACACAGCCACTTTGTGTTGTACTCTTTCTTCACTCTGTTGTGTCAGTGGGGACTGAGCCACTGTAAAGACAAGAAAAACACACACACACAAAAACCAATGTGAGCTGTGGCTGCAGGCGCAGGCTAAGCAGTACAGAGATCAGACTTATAAAGAGGAATGCCGCGGGCGCCGTATGGCCGAGTCCCCCTATACCTACCTACCCACCCACCCACCCACCCCAGGAGCGCTTCTCTGTCTCTGCAGGGGCCACACATTCCGGACGAGACAGTAAATATTCAACCGTTTAATGCCGAATGCTTTCACCAGTTGTGTAGGTACACAGGCAAGGAAAATGCGTAGGTATACATGCATTGGTGAGCCAAAACTATTCCCTACTTTATATGTATCCTTTGTTTTCCTCTTGCATATAATGATGTTAAAAACACAGCAGTTGTATTTTCTTCTAGATTGTACTGTTTGTCCTTTTTTTATCTGTCTTCTCTTTATGAGTGTGATGAATGCCCCCCCCACCTTTTTGAATCCTTGTTTAAAATATAAACGTCTCTCACAATAATGCAGTGAGTGCCTTAGGTGTGGCTTAGCTTTGAATTTTCCTAGCAGGGTGTTTACGGCAGTAGAGGGAGGGACAAAAAAAATAGCGGGTTCATATTTTCCGCCCACAGTTTCTTTATGGTTTTTGCACCTCTATGTATTTTTAAAACAATTGACTGCAAAGAATGTCACAGTGTGGTCATGAGCGAGAGGCTGAACAAACTTCTGTGGTGGAATGAGTTAGCTGTGTGCGTGTGTGCGCGCGTGAGAGCGAGCTGGTGGTGACTGAGTGTGTGACATTTAGAGGGCAAGCGTGTGTATGTATGGACATAAAGATCCTTGTGGCTGTAGCCTGCTCTAACACTGCACCGTGTCACCCCTGTAGGAGGAAGAAAAATCGAAACGGGAGGAGCTGGAAAAAATCCTGGAGGAGAATAACCGCAAGATCGCCGAAGCTCAGGCCAAGCTGGTACGCCCTGCTCTGTCAGCAGACAGGCTGCTGCTGCTCCCGCTGCCGCCATTTGCCTCTTTTAGGATCCGTTTCACCCTTTCCTGTCACATGCACAACCTTCAGTTAAAATGTTTTTGCACACTGCTTTGATCACATACTAAAACGACTTTACACTATTCTTCCGCTTTCAACACCAAACCCCTGCAATTCAGTTGTTTAACATCATAACACACAGTCTTGACCATGTGATGGTTTGTGTTCTTGATTTAATACATGATTCGTATCGTCTCCAAGAACTTTGTATTTGTTAAATATCAATGTCCTGATCATATCCAGCGATGCTTAGTATTGCTCTTGACTTATCAGAAACAGAAACAACACACATCACATTTCAGTCCTCTGTCAGTAGAGAAAACACAAGAACATTTCAGGGCCTTGGACCACAAAAATTACTAAATAATGTAATGATCTTTTGGCTACAGCAGTCTAATTTGGAAAGTGTGTTTGATTCAGACTCGTAGTAAAGAGCTTTATACACACACTAAGGAAAAAGCCATATGTGGACTCTTGGTTTGGAGATTGTCTCCTGCCCCCCTCTAACCTCACAGTTTGTGTTGTCTTATGTGACAGGCTGAAGAACAGTTGCGTATTGTGGAGGAGCAGAGAAAGATTCACGAGGAGCGCATGAAGCTGGAGCAGGACCGTCAGAAGCAGCAGAAGGAGGAGCAGAAAATTATCCTGGGCAAGGGCAAGTCCAGGCCCAAGCTCTCCTTCTCACTCAAAGCCACCGAATGAGACTGCTCCCTGCCCACGTCCATTCCCTGCCTTTATCCCTATCCAGGTCTGCCTCGTCATCAGCCCTACTCCTCCTCCTCCTCTGTGGGACACTCGCTTCATTTTGGAAGTGCTGAAGGAACGCTGAGGATAGTTGACTCACTGGCCCACCCCAAACCCTGCCTCATGAAGTCCCTCGCCCCTTCCCCACCTTGAAGAGGAGGCGGCTCTTCTCCCTCGAAGGACCTGACTGCTCCCTGCACCCTTTCTCCTTCTCCACCACACAGATGACTCTTGTTTGCTTTTTTTGTTTGTTTTGGTTTTACTTTGATTTTTAGGGAACTTGAACTTTTGATGTAGAATGCAAAAAGATGTCCCCCCACCCCCCACCTGGTAAAGTCTTAACTTTGATGAAACAGAAAGCAACTGTTTACTGTTACATGTCCTACCAGTCCCTGACGTAGAGGAGCGTGTGTGACTTTGTCTCGTTCATCTTACTGTAAAAGCCCATGTGCAGCCTGGGAGTCGGAGCATGGTCCTCATGTCTCCACCTCTTTAATATTAAGGTCAAGTGGCTGATGTACAGCTCAGTCCGTAAAAGCACAATTAACTTCCCGTCCAACTGACAGGTTTGTGTCTTCCACCACGCTTTGATCATTTCAACTGATGGCGTTTTGTTTTGTTTTTTGCTGCAGCTCTGACACATAAAGGTTTTTTTTTTTCCTCATTCCTGAGAGGAAACAAAAAGCTTGTGCTCGATTTGATGTCACTGCAGTCCAGGTGAACTCTGCATCGACTCCCAAGCTGCTCATGACTGAACAACAAACCTTTAACAGGATATGTGTCTCCTCTGTAATGGGGGGTGGTGGCGGCCTGTGGGTAACAGAGGAGAGAGAGAGAACATTTCCTGTATGATGTAATGTTATTAACCTAGCTGTGACTGTGATTCCTGCCCCCCGCCCCCAAGTTAAGATTGTGTAACGGAATTCATCAAGATTACAAAACCTAACGTTACAGTAATGGTAAATACTTGAGCTGTTTTTATTTTGTTTGTATTTTTTTTTTTTTTTTAAATCTAACTCTTGGAAAATGGTGACTTGCACGAGAACACACCATCCCTCAGCTCATGTTGTTGTAGTAAATGAACTTGGCAAACGTGCCTCGCTTGGTAAGTCTTGATTCGTAGTGGATGTGGACAAGTTCAGGTAAGATCAGGTTTTAGGTCTGTGTGAGTGTGTGTGTGTGTGTGTGTGAGCGAGTGAGTGAGCGAATGAGTGAGAGAAGGACTGAGAGCCTGACCTCAGGTGGGTATGGTTATGGAATTTTGGAATTTGTCATTTAAACCCCCCCCCCCCCCTACCAATTGTCAAGGGACTGAACACTTCAATAAATCCATTGAACATTGAACCATTAATTGCCTCCACTGTGTTTTACTGCACCACTCCACTTGTTCACTAAGGATTAAGTTTAGCAGTGGCAGAGGAGAGTTCAAAGAGCTGCTGAGTGACACGTGTTACTGGTGTTACTGGTATTTCAGGCTCAGGTTGTGGCCCTGTATGACAGGAGCAAGTACAGGTTAATAACAGCGTCCAGCTAGTTGAGGCTCCTGCAGCCGCAGCTTGGTTTCCAGCTCCGGTCCCGATCCGTTCACCGAATTAAAGCCGATGACAAACTACCTCAGCAAATGAGCTCCAGCATTTTTCAGCAGTGCGGGCCCCACAGCAGCAGCTCTCCCCCAGCTAATGAGTCCCGCTGTAACTGTTTCAGAGCGCCTCAGTGTAACGTTTGATGACTGTGCTGAAATATTCACCAGACACATTACAGCGACTCTTCGGAGTCCCGCTCCCGGGCACCGCCTTCACCGAGCTCGGTGTGGATCAGCGGCTCAGCCGCGGCCTGCGTGCTCCGCTGCCCGGGTATCCGAGCTCCGATGCTGGGTTTAAAACTGCCACCGAGTAGAGTAGGTAAAAATGTGGAGACTTGGATCAGAAACCAGGTTTAAATAGAGAGTTTGTTACAAAATAAATAGAGGTACAAGGAAAAATATAAATGTAAATTACTAAATGAAAAGGAAAAAGTTATGTTGTCACTGATGTCCTCTGTTCTTCTTCTTCTTCTTCTTCTTCTTCTTCTTCTTCTTCTTCTTCTTCTTCTTATTATTATTATTATTATTATTACATAGGTTACTATTTACGTACATTCACAGTGCACCAGGCTACTTTGAATTTTGTGCTTGAACGATCTCCATTTAATGTTACTTCTGCTTTTAGTCCACTGCATTTATCTGACAGCTTCAGTTGCTTTTTCTGCGGATATATTTCACAATGAACAATAAAATGAAGTAACACATTATATTATATATTGTATTCTCTAATGGGTGAAACAGCTGATAGTGGATAAAGTGGTTTAAAATCTGCTCCACATTTACCAGCTTCTGTTTGTTCTAGTAAAGAATAAAAAGTGTACAACAATCATCTGTGTTGCTGTGGGGCATTTTCTTTACCATAAGATCAGCATTAAATTTAATACTGTTTAAAAAACGTTGTTTTCACATTGGAGTTTGCATTTAAAATCAACATTAGAGCATATGCTGCGCATTTCAGCTTGAGTAACGAATGTTTAATGCCAGAAATCACACTTTAACTCAGACTATCCTCTGGTTAATAGTAATTATGTTAATAGAGGAGAGTCCTCTTTTCATTTTCACTTTCTCAGCTCTGTCTAAACTGCTTCCTGCTTGTGTCCAAGGCTCAAAGATTCACAGGTAAGTGTGTGTGAGTGTGTGTGTGTATTTCCCAGTTTTTCTATGAGCCGGGCTGATCATCAGGCGGAAAGCTCCGCACGGGCTGACAGAGCTGTTGGAGCCGTGCAGAAGCAGGGAGGACCAAACATTACAATAAAAAAAACTGTGCACTGTGATCCACACATTTTCACTTCGAGTTCTTCTCAAAGTTGTGGGGCTGTTTTTAAAACGGAAACATCTGCGTTTTTTTATTCTACAGATCGTGTGGAGACAAACTTTGATCCTGATCGCTCTGGAAATGTCTTCTACATGTTCCAGGTGCTTATAGAAATATTCCAAACATTTCTCTCCGGTGGAAAAACCGAAACATTTAGAGAAAGCTCGACAGGAACCCGTGTCCAGAGCCGCACATGTGGCTCTCCATAATCTGATACACTGGTTTGTCTGAACCTTGATTTAAATGAATCGTACATACGCACGGCCGCAATAAACATCTCGTGCGCGGCCACAGCCTGTGCCACCTCCATGTGTGTGTTTATTCCAGGCCGGGGAAGGAGAGAGGAGGCTCCGAGGATCTTCAATTATCTAGCCGGTGTTAAATCAGCCTGATTATCAGCAAAGCAAACAGCCGCAATCCACACAACAGCCGAGCGCCTCCAGGAGAGAAGTACCTGATCAAATTAAGTCGTTAGGGAGTGTCACAGCTTCACACGTTACAATCAGCTGTGACTTGACTCATGTGTGAGTGTGTGTGTGTGCTCGTCAAATTAGAGGCCTTCCACTAAAATATTCACCCTTTGAACATGGTGTGAATGTGTACCCTTCCTATTAGGCGTTAAAGGAACTTCAGACGTGCTTAAAAATAATGTTATATCAGCTAAGAGAACAGTCAATCAGCACAGAACCAGGACCAGGAATATCAGCTGGAATAACTGAAATAAAACCAATAAATCTTCTTTTTAAAATTTATATTACTAAACCAATATGAATAACTTAAAAACTCTACCTGTGGAAGGAAAGCGCAGATAGTATTAAATATATTCTTTGGATATTTTCAGTTTTATTATCTGTTAATTCTTAGACTCCTTTTTTTAGATTATTTATTTGAGTTCAGTTTGGTGTTAATTTAAATTGTTTTAATTATTTTTAAAACCAGTTCCACTGTGTCACTTTTCAAACCCGGCTGTCCGTGAGGCACATTTTCCGCTAGTGGGCGCTCTTGCCTTTCGAAAGAAGTGGATCTGCCCTGGCGCACTGGATAGAGACCCATGCTGCCTAGTGGCTCGGCACAGTGCTGTGGGTGAGTATCTTTCTCTTTGTTTGAAACATGCACCTGTAAACACGCGACAAGGGGACGTTGCTCTATTTATTTATTATTATTTGTTTATTTATTTTTTAAGCATCAGATAAACATGTGCATGAAGTTTGGTGTGTGTTGTGCTGTCTCACAGTAGGATGATTGTCACTGTTAATTAGGTTTAATGCACATTTATCATGATTTTATGGGTTAGGTTATAGTCTGATCCATCCACCTGTCTGTCTGTGAACACATCTCCACTGTAACTCCCCCCCGTTTTGTCCGCCACCAGTCTCCACGCTGAACCAGTTGCCCTCCTTGACTGACAGCAGAGCTCCAATCGACTTCAACGGAAGACCAATGAGCGACCGCGCGGGGCGGGGCCTGAGCAAAACCAGCTCCACCAAATATTCCTAGTCGCGCTCCTTCACAGTTACTCTCAATCCAGGTTTCGGAGCAGCGCGCTGTGGCATCATCCCTGTCCGCGGGCGTTTCGGGACGGATCTGCAGGATTGAGCCGCAGCGCTCGTTTTTCGGGGGCCTCTAGTATGAGAACTTCCATTCCCGCTCCTTTGATTTCTTTCATTTTCATGTTTGATCATTTTCTTCATTTTGACCATCCGACCTCGCTGTTTCGCCCTTCTCATTTTTCTGCTGTTGCCACCCACAGTTTGTTGCTCACCACCACCACCACCAGCTGAAAGGAGAATATCTTTCCATTCCACCACCAGCCATCACTGTCCTTTTCTCTGCTGCTGCTGCTGCTCTGGATTTCTGCATGCACTGCTGGACTATTACGCAGAGGGATTTATATTTGTATTGATCTCCACTCTCCACCCGGTCCACAGCGGACACCACCACTTTTTCTCTCTGAGGGATGTATTACAACGGGTTCAAGTGTGCGCTCTGAACAGGGGAGAATATTTAACGCACTGTCTGTTGTATGAACTACTGCCGTGCGCCTTGGGTTTTTGGAGCAGATCTTTCACCTGGAGATGCTCTGATCGGGGTTTGTGCGCTTCACCACTGGATCGGGATATAAGGTGAACGAATTGCCACGGTCAGCCATTTGTGGAGCGCTGATCCTGTTAGATTTGTCTTTTTTGTGGACATACTGTTTGGCTGTTTTGAGACGGATTCGCCCATCGAGAGGCTCACAGGCTAACAATGGGGGACTCTATGCGGAGATATTATTTTGGAGTTTTGCTTATTGCCTTCAAAGTGGACGTGTGCCGGGCGCTCATCCTGGAGTCCATCTACTGGAACACAACAAATACCAAGTAAGTGGAGCACAAGCCGCGTTGACTTACTGTCCTCCCTCCTATCCTGCACTCTCCCGTGAGGAGACGCTTTAACGCCA
The DNA here is from genome assembly GCF_900324465.2 of Anabas testudineus. Lineage (NCBI taxonomy): Eukaryota > Metazoa > Chordata > Actinopteri > Anabantiformes > Anabantidae > Anabas > Anabas testudineus. Next base: position 19,475,977 of record NC_046629.1, read on the forward strand.
GACTCCGTTGACAAATCAGGCAATTTTACGTTGGCGTTCTCAGTTTTATACGCGTAAAAAGGATAGTTAATGTAAGATAGGCCAGCACTTTGCCGCACAATAAATAGAACAAAGAGTGTTATTGTCACACTGCCTTTCCACGTCAGTACGCCGCGGCTACTGCGTATGGAAAGTGCGATTTTAGTTTAAACACATACGGTCAGCGTGGTCGTGTGTATGTTGAGCCTCGGAGATAACATTAAGCTTTGGTAACGATCCAGAATCAATCACCCGCCATGTGGCTTAACTTAAACACTTTTAGAACGGAGTTTGGTTTATTACTCTGGCGTATCGGCAGTTAAACACACAAGATATCACGCCTGCACTCTATATCCACTGTGTTCACCCACAGAAAGATGATTGGGGGGAATAAATTAGTCCTTGTGCTGAACTTGTCGAGAGCTACCGACGGAGTCTCGTCACCGCTGGGGAATATTTACGCGCAACGGGCAGCGAGGGCTCGTTCGGCCGCGCGTTACGGTGCCACTCAGCAGCCACACAAAAGGAAGCAGCTCAGTACTTTGACTTATTCCTATGTTATTTTTTTTATGTGTAATGTCCTTCGTCCGGTCTAAGGTTAGATTAATTTTGAAGGTAACTTTCCGCTTCAATTCCTCTGTCAGTAATAAAGGAGGTTATTAAAATTCATCTTTTCACTGGAACAGGTCAGAGAGTGTTTAATAAAAAGCAATAGAAGCGGCGTCGCTCTCATTAGCAGGCCCGTTTATTGCCTGGCGCTGCACAGCTACATAAATGTAATGTTCTTTGTTTAAATTCCCTAAAATCAAGGTAAAGTGTGTGAGAAGAAACAACGGAGAAATGAATCCGAGATGTGCTTTTAAAAAAAAGGAATGAGACGAGGCGTAGGCTTCGTGGAGCTGATGGGACGCTGCGCCGCGCCGCGCCGGGCCTCTCGGCGCTCTGGTGCGCTCTGCCTCGGCTCTGTGCGCAAATAATGAAACGATTAGGGGAATAATGCGGCAACATTTAGAACCAATTCTGGTGGAAATGTGATCAGTGAGACGAAAACTTCTAATAGAGCGTCGTCCTTCTCCAACTCGCAGCTCTCCAGCAGTTTCACTGCGTTGACGCCAGTGGAGCTTGGTGCGTTTTGTATTTGGAATTCTAAACTGTGTCATACAGTGGTGTGTGTGTGTGTGTGTGTGCTGTTTTTGTGTTTGTTTGTTTATTGTAATAGTACATCAGCTGCCACCTTCTCTGAGGCGATCAACAAACACAGGCCTCTTACCGTTCCTGTCATCCACAGATCATCTCCACTCTCCTTTATCCTACTGAGTCTGCTGAATATTCATACAGACCCACAAACGCGGTTAAACTAGTTTCTTCACATTTTAAAAGGTGTCTTTCTTCTCCTCCTGGCCTCAGCCCGGCGGGGGGCGCCCCTCTTTGTGGCCGATTCGTCACTGCCAAACTCCCAACTCGCTCCATGATTCAGTTTTTGGCTTAGGTGCCATGCCAGAAAAAATGACTCTCAGCCAGAATTGACGTCCGCGGGAGCGCGCAGAGCCTGTTAAAGACGTAACGCCCAGGTTATCTACGATTACAGCTGCTTATTTCGGTATCAAGCCTCCCTGCTGATACCAGCCAACATGTTTTTACTGAAAGGTCTTTCAAGTCTCAGTTTATGAAAAGTAGTAAGTAAATGTGAGGCATCATTTTACTGGTTAAACTGGTCTTAGAGGAGTGGATGGTTTATAGAGCAGAGCACAGAGCAGCAACAGTCAACGACTCATTAGAAAGACTGCAAGATGTAGAAGTGTCCTCTATATATGTAGTTATATGTAAGCCACATCAGTAATGTATTGTCAAGCAGATTAAAGCACAATATAAAGAGTATTAACCTTTACAAACTGAAATATGCAACAATGCATCAGCCTGAGTTCTGGTGTCATGACCTATAGATTTAAACACAACACAGGTTCAGGGCGGCTTGGAAGCATTTTACACGTCTTTTGACTGTTATTACTGTTAATTAGAATTGAACAAACCTTGGTTTTTACAAAGGCATGCCCTCGCTATTAGCACGTGGATATATGTAGTGTATAGTTGCACTTTATGGCCGTTGGATACTGAAATAAGCAGCAATAGTCGTAGATACACTGGACGATACGTCTTTACCAGGATGTGCGCGCTCCCGCCGTTGGCAATCAGTTCCTGGGTGACAGTCACTTTTTGGCAAGACAAGAAAGCCCGAAGCGCCTCTGTGTCTCCCCCTCTAGACCGTCCTGATGTGCCCCCCTCATGTGTTTCAGTAACAGGTGTCTGTAGAAACCGGTCCCAGTTTGTGGTGGGTCTACCGGTGCGCCCTCGGGCCTGGTTTGTAGACAGGATTCTCTGCGTCGTGAGTGGAACTGAGCCTCGGCGTCTCCGCGCTGCGCCCTCGGCCCTCTAGCTCTCCTCGGCCCTTGACTGCCGCGGCCACCAGTGGACTCGCCGTGCCAACTTTGAACTAGTTTTAAGACAGAGAAACATGTCAATAGGCTGCTGGTTGATGGCCGACTGTGGCCTCCAGCACAGGATTGTAAATGTTGTTTAGTGTTGACCGCGTTGACCATTTGGCGCTAAAAAAAAAAAGAACCACAAATAGTTGGAGCAGGAGATATTTGATTGAATGTGAAGTGCAGTGCAGTGGTGGACATCACAATTGAATCATGCACAGAATACATATTTTAAAATATCCCGACATGCACACATTCTTCGGTTCTATATACCAACAGGTCATTTTGTACTTTTTAAAATAACTTAACCATATTTTTGGAGTTGCAGTTCATGCAAATTAGTCTGTCATTTCAGTTGGCGCGTCACTTCTCATTTAGAAAAGAAGAAGAACTAAACAAAGTGCTGTCCATCCGACTTCTGGACAAGTAGGCAACAGGCCTCCGGGGCTCCCACAAAGGCATCGGGCATTCCGCGGAATTAAGTGCGCCTGTGCGCATTCTTTGCCTTCTGAGTGGGTGAGGAGTGCAGGGCCGTGCTATCATTACAGTGTTCCCACACACCTTTTTCTTTTTTGGTAAATACCCCCTTTGGCAGAACAGTAGCATCTTGCAGTTTCATCAAGTATTCCTGCTAAATCGTATTGATTTGTTTTATTATTCACAGCCAGAGAGGAGGTGTTGATGGGGAGGAAGAAACAAGTGATTAGAATTTCTAAACTTCCAGACATAAAGATGGAAAATGTTGTTTTTCACATTCTGATAGATAACTTTCCTGTGAGTGTGGGCTGGAAAATAAACACCCAAACTTCTTTTTTTTTTTTTAGCTTGTTGAAAGTCATTGCATGTTTGTGCATCATTTATTCCTCCTCTGTAACAGAGTCCTCCCTCCCTTCCCCCCCAAAAGCCAGAATATCTTTATTCAGGAGGTCAGCAATATGCTCGGCAGACCAAGTTGTCCCTGCCTCTGCGTCTCTCTTTTAGTTTGTGTTTGAATGAATGTTAGAAATGTGAAGTATCGGGGGCTTAGTTTAATGCCTGTTGTGTGTGTGTGTCTTTCTCTCTCTTTCGTGTGTGTGCATCTATCCCTCCACGGGGGCCCACGGCTGTCTCGATTAAACCTCATTGTTGTTTGCGCTTTTACTACTTTACTGCCCTCATGCATGAACCTCCAAAGCGAGAGAGAGAGAGAGAGAGAGAGAACGAGAATGACCCCTCAGCTTTGTTCTCCTCATCAACAACCTCCCCAGCACATGCACACACACATGCACACACACACACACACACACACCTCCTTCTCCTAGTAATCCATTTTGTAGCTGGGAGGGAGAAACAAAAGAGAGGCCTGCTTTACATGGTTTATGTAAAAAGGAGCGCTCCCTCTCCTCCACTGCAGTTCATTAACAGATTACATAGAAGCCCCAAAGGCCCTTTGTGACCAGGCATTGATGGGTGGGGTGGTGGGGTCCTCGTGGGTCTTTTTATGAACGTGTGCGTGCATAGAGATGCAGGTCCATCACAAATGAGTGACAGGGCCTCATGCTTGAACGTGGTTAACGACACCCTCCTGCTTAGTTAAAAAAACAACAAAAAGAAGCCACTTTTCCTCTTCAGCTGCCATCTTGCCATTCTCACCCTACATGAGGCTGTAGAGGTGGCATTTTTAATAATTACTTCTAAGAGAGGGGCTGATGATTAGGATTGTATAATAAAATAATGTGGAGAGAAATGAAACAGAGAGGGAGAGAAGAAAGAGTCGGAGGGGCCCCTTGGGGCCAGGAGGGTAATTACGTCTAGGCCTGCTCAGATCCCATAGGCTTGGATTAGTGGATGAAAGGTGGGGCCGAAGGCACGGAGCACTGAGAGAGCCAGGAAGAGGACAGAGGGAGGATAGGGTGACAGTCAGCGTGCAGACCTCCGACCAGCTCGGGAGACGGAGGGCGAAAGCCGGGGCGCCGCTAAGAATCGTGGGTGGAATAACCCTCACTGTGCCCAGCTCAGCCCTCTTTGTCTGCAGCTATAATGAATCCTTGCCTTGCAGCTGAGATTCAGAGTGTAACAGTTGCTCTTGATCTGCAGTAAATATTCACCCTCCCCTTGCTTCACTTTGTTTTCTCATAACTTTAAGGCCACAGGAAGAGAATGGTAGGGAGCGAGGGGAGGAGATGACAACAGGACGGCCACTGTGGCTCTGTTCTGTCACACACACAAATCCAGCAATCCAGTGATTTTAATAAGAAGTCTGGAAAAGATAGGGATAAGGATGCAGGGGTTAAGTGGTGGGAAAAAGAGAGAAGAAGAAATAGCAGGGAGGATTAGGGTATCTCAGCTGTTTTGTTGTTGTTGTTTTTTTTTTTTTCTTTTACTGGCGACAGATGCACTAGTTATAACCCCAGGAAGAAGGTCCACACTCCTACTCCTTGTTGTTTTTTCCTTTGCTCCATTTGCCCCCGACATTTCCTTTCTCCTCCCCAAACCCCTTTTCACACACACATTAAAAAGCACACCAAACTGAAAGGTGAACAAAGGTGGTGGTTTGAATATATATAAGAAGAACAGATGTCAAATTGACTTTCACATCTCAATCAGCAGAATCAGAATCAGCAGAGTTTGTCACCTAATTTCCCTTTGACTTAGTTTGACAAGTACTGTCAATATAAAATATTAGTGTGTATTTAAAAAAAAGTGTGTGCTGCTTTGAGTGCGCTCCGTTTTTAACTTCTTTAAATTTGTGTATTATTGACTTTTACTATATTTCATTGTTGTAATTACCTATCTGCTTTTGTTTGTACCGTGACTTGAGTGTCATGAAAGGCACCCATAAATAAAATGTAATATTATCATTAATAATACTATAATTAATATCCGTACCTCTGTGCCGACACAATGAAAAGTGAGCAGGCGCGGACATCCACTGGCAGAAGCCGTTGCTGTGAAATCCCATGTGAGACAAGCTTTTTGTTAGCTTTAAAATTGCATGTCTGATTTTGCCGTTTCATTATGAAAACTTTCTTAGTATTAGAAAAGGCATTTCTTTTTTTTCCCTTTCCCGATCTAGCTGACAGGAACACAGAGATTGTGAGGAAAGAGTTCAGGCACCCGTGGCTGTTCTCACCTTCCCACCGAACGGCCTGACAGTGTGGTGGTTAGAGATGAGAGAAATGAGGCCCGGCTGATAGAGGCGACAGCTCCAGCACTTGGTGTGTGTGTGTTTGCAGGAGAAGAGGGGGCAGATAGACGGATAAACACTAAGGAGAGAAGGAGGAAGAGGAGTGCTGCCGTATTGCTGTTTGTCTACCTTGTGCTCTCGTCACCTCCTTTTGATTATACATTCAGCAGGGTGACACTTTTCAACAAGCATAGCCCTCAGCTTAGGCAGGGACAGAAGGTGTGTGACACGACATGAAACTTCGGAAAAAACCCAAATGTTACAGTCAACCAGTGCTTGCAATGACTTTAATTTCATTTTTCAGATTTTTTCATCATTGATAAATTGTTGAGTCATTAAAATACACTTTGGTACCTTTTTTGTCTAACAAAACAAGAGAAGCTAACGTTTGCTTGAAAAAAGACTTAGACTGTAGTAAAAGTATAACTAATACAGTACAACTAATATTATGTTCGGCAGCATTTTTACTCTAAATTAAAATGCAGCTGCTAACTTATTGACGTTTGTAGATTTCACTTAAAAAGCCAAAACGTTGCACATTATTTAAAATCAGCCAGATGCAGCTTTTGTTTTCACATCATCTACACACCATAACACATATTTTATTACATCATATAGTTCCACATCATTAACACACACTGATTGAGTTTTTTGTCCTTTTCATTCAGTATATTGTAAGTGTACTATGTAATGTGTGTATTACACTTTTCTCGGTGTGTAAAATGACGCTAACTAAATTAATGTAATTCAATATTTATACAGGTTAACACATTTAACAGCGTGCTATCCTGCATTTCTTTCCATTAGGCTTCACAGCTATTGTTTCCAGTGCTGTTCATCTGTTTTTAATATCTACTTTCATGAACTCGGTGTGATACAGCACTCTCAGCTCTGGAGGTCAGCAATATTTATGGTGGTGGGGCCTTAACTAAGAAAGTTTGGCGTGGGGGTTGAGAAGAGTTTACGAGGAGGGCTGGAAAAGAGAATGGGTGAAGGGCCAAGTGTGCCTTCGAGGAAGGTGAGGGGGGAGTTAAATAAATTTACAATCAGGAGATAACAGGTCAAGCTTGCATCCCTCCAACCCCCAACCCCTCCTTTGTTCCTGTCCGGGCTCCTCATCCCAGGTGTGCGGGCTACCTGGTGTTTAGTTCTGCTGTCTGCCCAGGTGTCTGCTATTTGACACACGTATCAACCCCATCGCAAAACACAGCCGGGGGGGTGGGGGGATGGGGGGGGGAGACGAGCAGGAGGGAGATGCATAACAAATGAACGAGTCCAACTTGTGAGTGTCTCTGTATTCATTGTTTCCTCTGTCCTTTTGTGTTGGAAACAATCCTCAATAGCTCAGGTTTGCCCTGAATCAGCCTTTTGGCAGCTTCACTTTCTTTAAACCCCCCTTTTTTGCATTGATTGAATTGAATTTCTTTCATTATACAACATTATACAACATTATAGACCAGTTGGCTACAATCCAAGCATGTAATAGCATGTAATAGAGGACGGTGTGTGTACGTCCCCCTGGCTGAGGCAGATCTCACTTTTATAGTAAAGACAATGGAAGAACAGGATATGCTCATTACCATAGCAAAGCTCACACACCCAGAGTGTTTGTGTTAGAGGACATATGAGCATGACATCTCCTTCAGCTCTCCCTGTGCATTACCTTCGGAGCAGAGCATGATGCTGTGGCTGAGAGCATAAAAGCTGAAGCAAACAATAATTCACCTGTTGTGTGGCTTTGTAAGGAAATGAGAAGAAAGTTTGGGCCTGTGTGTGTAAAAACCCTACATCTCTACACATTTATACTGTATATTTATTCCTCAACCTTAACCCCGTCTGAGCTGTGTAAATTTGATGCTATTATTTTAACGATATTAACGTCAGGTGAGCTCTTAGCTCTTTATTTTGGATCGTTCTAGCTCACAACATTTCTTTCTTCTTTGTGTGGTAGAGAATAAATAAATACAAAATATTAATTAGGTTGAGAAATGTTTGAAGTTTACATTTTAACTCTCAAAGCCAGCTCAATTCAGGATATGTTCAGCCCACATTAGCAGAAAAGTAGACAGCAGAGGCTAAGGGCTATTTTAGCTCTTAAATTTCGTACATTTATATTTATTGTAATGTTATGTCATCTTATGTCTCATCTTCAACTCCAAAATTGAGCAGGAAATAAACTATAATATACACGCCCATGAATGCTGATGCACATGGATCCAAGTGTGATGCACAAAGGAGTGGGCTGCTGTTCACCTCTCTGTGTTGTCATTATGGCAGCACAGCATTGAAGCCCTTCTAGGTCCTCCTCTGTAATGGCCCCCACGATCTACGCTACACACAGACCTTCACTTTACTTCACGCACTCGCATATACATTTTTTCATTTAAGCACATGCTTGTTTTTACCCTTGTATAAACACCCATGACCACTTTGATACATGCATGAGTGCGTCCAGTGTACAGCTCCACAGTATTTGTGTAGAAGTGACGCCCCCAGGGCTTTTCTAAGGACCCTGTCCTCTCTGTTGCTCTCTGTCGCTCTCCCTCTTGATCTCTGTGCTCCACTTCTCTCCCCTCATACACACACACAAATTATGCCAGATGGCGCTGCAATGCTTAGACGTACCATACCCTTCCCTTCTCTCTCTCCCTGTGTCCGTCGCTGGACACACTGTACCACCACTGAGTGTGTTACCAGAGGGCAGAAAAAAGATTTGCTCGGCCTAGTTAGCTGCTGTGTGCACGCACGTGTTTGTGTGCGTATACGAGTTGCATCTGCACACGTCAGAGACAAAGAAGGTGGTGCAGGCTGTTGAAAAGGGAATGTACCTGTACATTAGAAAGTCAGAATGTGTGTGTGTGTGTGTGTGTGATGAGAGAGAGAGGAGCTATACTGTACATGTATTTCTTCATTTCTATTTAATTTAGCAGCCTTTGTTAATCATGAATCAGCGCGGCCCTGCCATCAGTCCCCTGTGGGTAAAGCTCCTCTGCTGCCCTGCAGTGTCTGTCTTTGTAGTCAGAAAAAAAAAAAAAAAACTAAAAGAAAGAACACAACGCTAACAGTAGTGCATTGGCAGATATTAATCTTTTATTTTTTTTATAATATGTCATTAATCAAGCAAACACATCTTCACATCTCAGTATATCTAACTGATATAACACTAAATCTAATATATTTATTTGTTTAAACTCCTGGCTAATTGATTACCTGAACATGAAATTGACAGTTTAATCAACATGCAAAGAACTGTACCAGAACTAATGAATTTCTAAAATACATTTTGTATCTGGTGTTCACTGTAAGGTTGCACCTATAAATTACAATTAATCAGCCGATGTTTTTTATTTATTTAATCAGTTAATTGTTTCATTTGAGAAATGTCACATTTGAGAAATCCTCTCTATGAGAGGAACTATTTAATGTGTCTATGTGTGCTTGAAGAATTATATTGATTAATTGACTAATCAACCCACTGTTTCAGCTCTGGCCCATTAGGATAGAAATCCATCAGCACCCACTAGTCACACACAGTTTCACCAGAGAATATAATCAACACTAGATGTTTCCATTGTTTTCATTAGTAATCAGTATTTGCAGAACATTCCTGTGTGTTTGCTCATAGCAGTATTCACAGTATGCCGTAAAAAGCCTCCTGGGCGTTCATGGTTAACAGTTTAAATTCAGGCGTATTCAGGCGTGGGGCAAATTCATTTAGCAGATAAATCGGTTTCACCTCTAGCTTATTCTCTAACTGCAAATGCGTGTGTTTGGGAGTGTGTGCAATCACAGGAATGTTGCAGGGCCTCTCAGAACTTGGAAACTAAATGGCAACATTATTTTACTTTTGGGAATCATTTAGGGAAATTCAACTACACTCCCAAACCAAGCCCTCCAGGCACCCTGGCTATGTATGCGTGTGTGTGTGTGCGTGTCTGTGTTGCTGTTCATGCTGTTTGTGAATTTGCCTCGTCAACCTGGGCTTTTTTATGGGTTTTTAATTTTCTGTTTTGTATGCCAGCACTGTTCTGCCATTTCCCTCGCACTCTGCAGGCTCCTCATCTATCCAGTTAATTATTCGCTCTTTCAATCGCTGCCACAATGCTGGAGAAGGCGCTATGATTTTATCTTCAGATATTGCGATCACTTTGCACCACACACACATAGCAAATTCTGCCATTATCCTTCATCATCTAAAATTAATGGACACAATCCGTAATTACCACATTAATAATTAAGCAGACTTCTATTTTTCTGCAAGATATGGAGAGGCTCAATGGCAAACACTCCACTCCACAATGTATAATGAATGACTTATCATCAGTTTTTCTGCTGCTAACTCGTTTCCTCCTTCCCTGTTTCTACTTTCAGATTCGTGCCAGGCCAAGGCGTGGTATTATACCCCCAGATCGGGGATAAGTTGGACATTGTGTGTCCTCGTGTGGATGGTGGGGTGACTGATGGCGTGGAGTATTACAAAGTGTACATGGTGTCCAGGGAGCAGCTGGAGACCTGCACCATCACCAAGGCCGACACGCCGCTCCTCAACTGTGTCAAGCCCGACCAGGACGTTAAGTTCACCCTCAAGTTTCAGGAGTTCAGCCCCAATCTGTGGGGCCTAGAGTTCTTCAGGGGGAAAGACTACTATATCATCTGTGAGTAATTGTCCATCCCCTCCCTAAAGGGGTAATAAATTAGGTGGTGTGTAATTTATAGCCAGCATCGACGAACCAGCTGTTTGCTTGCATTTCAGAGCCTTCTTTGTTGTGTGCTTGTGTGCTCTTCATATTCTAGTCAATAATTGAGCATACAGAGCAGAGATGAACTGTTTTACTTTCACACTTCCACATACTGCAGCTACAGTGGAGTTTCTTCTAACATGCTAAAATTAGTTTGAGTGTCATTCTTTCTAAACTGTTCGTTTTCATACTTTGAAGTCAGTGTTGCTCTGTGCATACCTAACTTACAGTTCATACCCCTTCCTGAAGGTCATTGATGATGCTGTGGGAAATGTAGTAAACACAGTCCAGTGGATGAAGTTGAGGTTAATAGGTTAATAGGATATATAGTACATCACAGACTGGGAGTATCCAAAAGGTTGATCGGATGTAAGCACTTGATGAAGAGCTGAGAGAAGTGACTGAGCAACATCCAGCGCTGGTATTGTAAGACCAACCATTCAAAGTTGTAGGAAAACTTTGTGATGAAGGGTTCTGATGTTGAAAGTCAGAATGCGTTGACATAAACCTGAAGATTTTATACTAACTACTTAGTTCAAACTCTAAAGCTGCAAGACTCTTTTGCAGATTGTACTCCTCAGAATCTCTCCTTATCATTCTGAAGTGATTTACCATCCACCCCCATGGTGCACACATGTCACTCCTCTTTGCTGATTGCCTGTGATGTACTAACTCCACCATGGGAGGAAGTTCTGATGCGGTTTTAGCGACGACCCCCTAGTTTGAAACATTGGAGGTGGACCGAACCATCTGTGTGGCGCTGATGGGGGGTGCGCCATCTGTGAGGCTCTGCCACAACCATCTGTGAGCTGTCACAGTAGGGGAAGGCCATATTTTGTGAGTGACTAGATGGAAGAGGGGAAAAAAAGGAGAAAGAAGAGAAGAGAGGGAAGAAGAGCAGGAAATACTACATCATATCCGTCTTCTGTTGTGATAGAGGAAGTGGGATTTTTGCAAATCAGATTTGCAAAGTAGAAAGTCATTCTACTGGTCTGTATAGTTCCAGCTTTATGCTGCGTGTGCACATGCAGTAGCCGACTCCACAGCACTTCGACATCCTGCAGCGAGATCTGTCAAGCAGCTGTTTGAGGAAAAGCAGGTTCACCGGCAGAATATGCTTATTCAGTTCTACTTTGGTTTGTTTAAAAACAAACAGGCAGAGGTGGCTTCTCTGTCACTAACATGTCATAGCTGCAGGATATTTGCAGGGCAGGGCATGTCTCACTGTGTCAGCGTCTCACTGGTAATTGTGGGACACACAAATTCCACAAAATAGAGTAGAGTATTGTATGAGGACAATTGATTGGAGCAGATGCACACACAAATAAGGAGCAGATCATCAGGTGTGGTTTGTGTGTGTTCGTGTGCTCCAGGACTACAAAGGCTTCCTTCTGGAGAGACTCAAACTCTTAGGCTCATGTCCTCATGGCTCTCTCCTATCCAAACGCGGGAGTTAATTATTGATGAGCAGATGCTGGTGCTTGCTTAGGCCCGCTTTTCCCAGTGTTCTTAATGCTTGGTGGTGAAGTGAAGTCTGGAAGACCGAGGTTACGTTCAGGTTAATGAACAATGTGGATGAGAGAATGGAGTGCAGTCTACTAAGGGTACATGTGATAAAGACAGACAGATAGACATGTGCACATGAAGGCAAACACGCTGAATCCGCAGTACAGATCTTCTGTACAACATACAACAGCCACAGTCCTCCTCATCGTAACTATCTGTGTGCCTCTCAGTGTGGCACTCAACCACCGAGCAGATAAGAATATTCAATTCTCCCTCCGTCTTTCCAACACGTTGGATGAAAATGAGCAGTGGGAAAGTTCAATTTGGAACTTTAAAAAGAGGGGTTGGAAAATCTAATTTTGCACTTTGCAAATTCCCCTCTACCAATATCCCCGCCAAAATGCTAATACATAGCCTAAAGAGGGGAGAGAGGGAGCAGCTCCAGCATTGGAGTGTGTCATGTTTTGCTGTTAATTGCCTCCTCTTGGCCGGCTCTGGCCACACTTCTGCAACTTTCAGCAGCCCACTGCAGTTGCTCTGTGGCATTGTGTTGTTACACTTAGTTCTCTTTTTTTTCATTTTGGACCTGGCCAATTAAAGAACGTCCACGCTGAGCATAAAAGCACACCTGGAGCAAAGTAGAACAAACAGCAAAATCACTGAGGAAGGTGTGCGTAGGTGTAGACGGGTTCACTGTTGAATTTTTCTTTGTCTTTGCTTGCAGACATTAGTGCATGTGTGTCTGTGTCTTTGCTGGATATATTAGGCGGATTAATAGATACATATACTACAGCTTGACATTCCTTGTGTGTAACGGCATTTACATCTTTACACACATACACGTGTGTGTGAGTGCCCCAGCCTCTCCTCCAGCAGTGCTGTGTGTTTGATACCGTCTCAGAAAGTTCACCGCAAGGATTTCATTAGGCTTTTTGGAGTGAGCACTTGATACGTAATTAATTAACCAGCATTTAATCCTTCATTTCTTTTCACAATTGCCAAGGCCTCCACATCAATGCTACGATCTAAGTGTCAAACAATTGGATTAGCCCTGCTTTGTGTTGACTATTGTGTTGAACTAGACATGGATTAGATGGCTACTTCAAAACAACTCTTTAGGTTCAACACTGACAGGTGATCAGATCTGTTTCCTGTGCAAGTGAAATAATTCCCTCCACACCTATGTGTGTGTGTTCATCTTTGAATGTGTGGTCTCGTGCTTGCTTGCATATGCAGAAAGGGCTGCTGTGCATGTGCAAACTTCTGTCACCATGATTCCATGTGTGGAGGATTGTCTATTTGTACATGTGCACGTGTGTGTGTGTGCGTGCGCTTGCGGTCCTTCAATGTGGCCGCGCACAATGCTGCTCCAGTTGAAAGCAGATGAGGTTGATGTGATTGTTTGCGGCAGCATGGCCTGCAGCTGAGAACCTAGTGAGCTAGATGATTACATGAGCTAAAGAGGGAGAGACGGAGAGAGCAGTGAATGAAGAAGGAAAGAGGGCAGAAAGAGTGACGGTAGCAAAGAAGAGCTAACGATGAAATAGGGAGAAAGATGGAAAAAGGGAAAGAGAGAGGGAACGAGGAGGGAGGGAGCAAGGGGAGGGAGATAGGGAAGGGCATGGCAACAGACAGAACAAGAGAGATGAGCTAAAGAGGGCAAAGGAAGGACGAGGCTGAATCTACAGTCAGAGCAGACATGCACACAGAAATTTCATCAAGAGTTTTAATCACCTATACCTTCAGTCACAACAGAAAATTGTTCACAGCCCCACCCTCACCCTTTAAAGAGTGCTTTCCGGTTTAAGTCAGATTCTTTATTTCCTTCAACACAGCCAAGTTCACAGTATTAAATTGGTGGTGGCATTATTATCACATTATGCAAATGGGTAGCAGCGTTAGTCAGCAGTAGTCACTGCTAATACTGTGTCTGAGTGGAGGCTGAAAACGAGTTGAACAGTGGAACCGCAATGAAACCACCTCTCACTGCTCTAATACCAGAGTGATAATTTTAAAATTTAAAGTTAAGTGGATATATATACACTGGATTTAATATGTTTTGCAGTGGTAGCGCATTGCTGGTTGTTATTATACGAGTTTGGTATTTGGGGTGACACGGCTATGCCACTGTTTGTGTCTAGGGGTCACTGGACTCCCCAAATGAGAAGGCGCACTGTCACGAGCGATTAAGGCACGGGGCTGTGATGGGGATTAAGCACCACAGCGATGCCTTCGTGCTCCACAGCAATGACGGATGGCAATTAATGCTCTGATTTTAGATCATAGCTGCTTGTTTTTCTCCATCTATCCCCTCCCGTCTTTCTGAGAGGCTGTCATTGCCATGCCTTTTTTCCTGCTTTGTTCCACTATTTATGAGCAGCCCGGCATTGTGTTCCAGCACTGAATTGTGTATTAATTGTACCCACAGAATTTTGGCAGTGTTAGCGAAGCAGCTTTCGAACTGTAGTTTTCCAAAGCTTTTACAAGTTCACTTTTCTATCTGAATTGTGCAAAGCTTGTACATATAGTCAAATGCACAAAGTCATAGCAAAGTACGTACATTCTTCTAATTAATGTCAAATGATGCTCCAACATCAGCTTACAGCTACAGCTGAAGTTACACAGTGATGTGTTTATAACTGTTTTATTGAGAAACAAATAAGACAGAACTGCTTACAATTTACTACACTGTTCACAGTGTAGTTAATGCTCAGAACAGCCATCTTGGATTTTGAGGTGGGGGTTGGTGAGGCTTATGCCACTTTCCGAATCTCAAATCTGATTTCATGGCATGTTCCAGTTGAAATCTCAAATTGAAATGGAGCGCACCATAAAAGTGCCAAATGCTAACACAGCACTGGAGCCATTCCTTGCTATTTTCTGGTTCCATTAGCAGAAAGGAGGAAGTGGAGTTAAAGGCTCACAGTCTTTATCAAATCAGGAGAGTGGAAAATCACCCCGTGCTTAACCAGACAGTCAATAGTGAGCTGCAATTCAGATAAACAGGAGAAAATTAAGTTAAGGAGGGTGAATTAAGTTAAGGACGGGTGAGGGGGTGGGGTGTCTGCGTACCACGTTGAGGATGGGATTGTGATGGGAGAGCTGCATGCTCGTTGCTCGGCTAATTATTTTACAGGTGGCTCTAACACGAGCAGACAGTTAGTTTGAGGACACCTTTTGATGCACTTCTACCATTTGTGCCTCTTCCACTACTGGGTGTGATTGAAGTTGTGTGTGTGTATGTGTGTGTGTGTGTGTGTGTGTGTGTGCTCGTGATTGTGTGTGCTGGCACATTTTTCCAGACCCACTCAAGCTGTCGCTTTGGTCTCAAGCATTTCATTGTGACAACCAGGGAGTGACTTTTCCTGATGGACGTTCTCCCCCCAAAGCGAGGCATGTTTTTGCATTTGTTTCCTTGCTTGTTGAATTGAGCAGTTTCAACCCAAATCCCTATCTTTACCACGTTGCCAGTTTAAAGGCAGCAAGACAATAGACTCAGTAATTCACAGCGAGTAAATGGTGAAGCTAGTTCTTCTTGTCCTTTCTCTCGTTCTGTGTCGTGTCTTGCTCGTGGTTCCTCACTGCCTTCTTGCTGAAGGTCACACGTGAGCTGCAGCAGTGAATTCATCTTTCTCACAGATGTTTCTCCTTTTTCTCCTACTTCTCTCCCTCTTTCCCTCCCTGTCTGCGACTCTTATCCGGGTGCTGTAATGCCAGTGGTGTATTGTGGCTAAATCCAATCGTGAGGCTCTTGTATGAACCGGCTCTATTCCGCCCTTCTCCTCCTACTGCACTCCCCCCTACATTAAGGATTAGCTCGGCCAACTCTAGCCAAGTTAGTCTCTCAGCCAGTCGAGCCTGGACTCGTCTGGCTGGGCTGAGGAGGGCCAAGTCATTCAGCCAGCCTGAGCTGATTCGACAATTAAATTCTGTTTAAATCCAAGTCAGGCTTGCCTGGACTGCAGCATTGGCATAGAGGGAGTGTGTTTACTCTACATTTAAAGGGAACGAACAATTTAACAAGCTTCAAATGAATGAATTTATTTTAAAAGTCAGTAAAATGTTACAGCCAAGTGTTGATTGCTGATTTGTTTCTGTAGGTTTTTAAGAAGTGGCACCAGTCGATTTGAGCATGCATGCACTCCTGCACAAATGTGCCAATCTCTCAAGTAAAGCGTGTTAAGGTGGTTAATGATGTCCTGCAGGACTGTAAAGTCATGTGTATTGCGCTGACAGGTTTATGAAATAAACACATGCACACATGCAGGCACCGCAGCACAAGCCTTTAAGGAGCTTTGCCTGTAATGTGCTTTTCAGGTCTTCGCTGGAAAGCCATAGGTCAGCGAGAGAAGGAGACAGGGAAGAGAGGGGGCAAGACGGAGGAAGGGAGGGAGCCCTTGTTAACATGCTCTTTGTGTCCGCTCCCATCACCGTCTCATTGGAGCAATAGGATTGAGACCAAAAGATTGGTAGCATGGAGGGAGGAAAAGGAAGAGAGAAAGAGAAAACAAGTGACGGGGGAGGAGAAGGGGAAAGTGGAGACCTGTGCAAGACTTAATTTAAAGCTATTTCAGTTGGGATCTCGCTTAGGCACCTGCCTTTCAGTTCTCTTGCAGTTGATAGAAAAGCTTTGGGTGCAGCAGGAATGGCAAGGGGAGGAGGGTCGGGGAGGGTATGCCTTTGAGGTGAAAGGGTGGAGAGTAAAAGGGGTAAAGGAGGTAGTGGCCCTTGAGAGGAGAAAACTGGAGATGATGGGGTGCTGTACCAGGGGAGGGGAGAAAGGAGGAGAGGTTGGAGAAGAAGCAAAGAGGAAGGGAGGGTAGGAGAGGGGTGCTGGTGGTGGGGTCTTGTGAATGCGGGCCACTGAGTGCTGGCGGGAAGCCAAGCCGCTAAGTCCTGGCAGCTCGTTAGCCTCTGTGTTACTGACCTGATAGACCACAAGCCCTGCTGCCTCCCGTTTCTCCCCCTCACTCCGTCTCTCCCTCCCTCCGTGCCCATTCACTGTCCCTGTCAGCATGGTAGCTGCAGTGCTGTCCAGCAGCCTCCAGAGGCAGCACAGATAAAAGCAGAGCAGCAGCTAATGGGTTGGAGGCATCCAGCTGACCTAGGCTTGGCAGGGCGGCTTGCTCTGGCCCTTGCATGTTATCTGTGTCAAATCTGATGTTACATCTGCGGTTTACCTTTTTAAAAGGTCTTTACAGCATCTGCTTACAGAGCCTGTTTTTCCCCCCTCCTGTCAAAAGTGGGACATCTTGGATCACTCCACCAGATTACTCACCCAACATCTGCTGCTGTCCTTTAAACACAGTCTTTAGCAGTGCACTTCTGCTTTCTGGTGTGTTTAAACACCTTTTACAGATCATTTAAGCTTTTGTCATGAGCCATCAATGGCCCTCGAGTTATTTATTCCCTCCCTCTGTCTCCTTCATTTAAACCCTTCTGTTTACCTCTCCTGATTTTTTTCTCATGTTATTAGCAGGGTTGACTTTAGGATCTGAGAATTTGAGACATTTTAAAAATCCTAAAGTGTGTTCTTTAATAACTGGCTACTGCTTTCTGGTGTGTCGTTAGCACTAATGCACGATAACACCAAGACGGCCAATGTCTCTGTGGCCGGTGTTGTCTGCCTTCTCCCTCTCATCACCTTCCTTAACTGCCTCCTTCACGAGGCCCATCAGCATGGTTAGAGATATCACAGTCACAATTACTCAAGCTAATTGACTTTGGGGATGTGAAATATTCTACAGCAGAGCGGCGGAGGTGATGAACGGGTGAATTGTGATTTTATTAAAGTGGGTATGAGTCATATCCTTCCTTGGCGGAATCCTTGCAGTGATTTTGTTGTCTTTGGGGACTGGCTGTTTTTCAGAGATAGGCTTAAGGCATATATAACACAATTTCCCCAGCACATCTTTTTTTGTAGCAGATGCTCACAGTGACAGCTCATTCTAACCCTGCTTCTCTCTCTCTTGTCTGCTGTAGCTACATCTAATGGCACGATGGAGGGCATTGACAACCAGGAGGGGGGAGTGTGCAAGACCAAGTCCATGAAGATAATCATGAAAGTGGGACAAAGTAAGTATTGTATTATTAAATTATGGTTGTACGCCTGCTGGCAGCAGTAATGCAACGCTCATACAGTGTGCAAAATCGTGTGATGCTCTGTAAATGTCCTAATGAGGCAGCGCAGCACACAGCTCTATCGTCTCCATGACACCTGCGGCTGCGAGGGGCCAGGAGATGTAATCTAGCATTCACACACACTGTTATGAATGCTTGCATGCAATGAAAGACCTTCCACACATGCATATCTAATTTAGATTGCTCCTAAACACATAATCGCATACTTACGATTCATGCACCCCTGCAGGTGTGATACCCCCACAACCACTGCACAGTCACACTAAGATCGAATCCCGTTCCTAATTATAGTGATAACTATTAATAAATGAGCTGTGTGACTGTTGCCCTGAGTAGTAGTTTTTCATTAGTTGGCCTTCTTTTCAGCACCAGCTTCACTGCAGAGAATACCTGAAGGTCAGGGAATGAATCAAGGCTGCTGGCTGCACTCTGAGGGAGAAGAACATGTCCTGAACACATTTTGCCACTCAATAGTACAGAGAGCGAGCTCCAGTGTTAAAAAACGTAGCACACAAGTAGAGTTAACATTTGGAATGTACGACAGAAGAATTGCGGTTGTAGTGCAGGTGAGCTTTTCAGTCACTGAGAGCAGTGATTAGGAAAGCAGATGCTCAGTGAATTACTCCACAGTTTAGCCAAGCAAAAACAGCACATACAACCATTAATTCCCACTTGTCTGCTTTTCTTTTTCAGATCCCTCTGACCCTATTTCACCCAAAGACAACCCCACCAGAGTACCCTACTCTCCCAAGTACCCAGAAGGGAAGGACACCTACAACCCAAACGAAGTGCTGGAGAAACCAGGTGAGATGAGCTATTCTGACCTTCAATAGTGAGGGAAAGTGGTAACTGAGTGGAGGATTTATCCAAACTATTTGGCATTTGGGCGCCTAATTGTTCAGCTAGCTAAGAGCAGATAGGTGTGTGTTTTCAAGAGCCATTGAGGTAAGCGTGTGTGTGTATGTGTGTAAGTGAAGGAAAGAAAGGTCAGTGATTCATCAGCCAGTAATTGAATGTTGCCCATAAAAGTGATAGGCATCTCCGGCCTCTCAAGGACTTACCAGGTCTTTCCACACTGGCTCCATTCCAGTCTTGACCTCCACCCCCCTGCCCACTTAAGTGACATTTTCAGGAAAATGATCTGATTTCTGGCCACCATCTTTCTAACAACCAGGTCTTACTGAAGACACACTTTTTTCTGCAGTGAATTACTTGCAGACTCCTCTTATCTATGCCATTATATTGCAGTTAAAAATTGGACAAGTAATTTCTGAAGCGAGCTGTGTTAAAAGTAACAGGAAGGGGCCCAGAACATAACAACAAGCTGTACTTCAGTACTTCAGTTATTCCTACTTTGTCTTGGTTCGCTGAGGGTGTGGCCTCACCTGACACTCTGTTTTCTCTCTGCCTGATCCTTGCTACCATTGCTATCTTGGGTTTCCTGTGTTCTCTCATTGTTTTTTTTTTTTACAACTCATTCCTCCATTCTGACCGCTAACAAGAACATATGGGTGTCAAGAGCGCTGCAAGTAGAGCGGCTGAGGCAGCATAATCCCCTTGTAAAACAACGGAAGGGTCCTTGTTTTGGGCCGCCTGCCACAGCAAAAGCACTTTCAGGCCCTCGGGAGAACGAGACACTCAAGACGCAGGGAGACGCAGTAATTCTGCCTGTTCAGAGAAGATGCTCCTGTCCCTGCCGCGAGTGTTGGATGTGAACCAGAGTGTCCATCGCTGGGAGTCAGAGCACAGCTTGGCTTTCATAATTGATGTCTCATGATGACAATAAATAATTCTTTCTTATTCTCTACCCCCGTGGGGCTGTTAGTTAGAAAATGAAGTTACTTTTTATGCCTTTCAAAATGCAATTTATCTAAGTGTCATTTGCCTGTATCTCCCCAGCCATTGTATCTCCTATCAGACTCTGCTTGTCCTAGTTTCAAGGTTGCCGTCTTCACTGGCTGAATTTGAATAGCCTCTGATCGAATGTGACCTTTATACAAAAGCCTTCTACAATGCATGCTTCGCTCTCAGTCACTGTGCTGCTGGTCCAGTCGCTACACATTAGTCATTAAGTCAATGTGTACATTAACAGAAGAATTAAAGGGAAATGCAGGAAAAGCTACTAAACACACAGTTTTTCTTTAAAGTCTATTTTTCTAAAAGACCAAAGTCTTTTTGGATCCTCAAACATCATCTGAAACCCATTTACCTACCAACACAACTGGTTGGTAGGCGCTGGTTCTGGACTGCTGCTAGTGCTGGTACAGATTGGTTCAACTTTCAAATTGGTTTGATTTTGCACGGACTAGAGAGCTACCATAGACCCACATCATGTCTGTCTGTCTGTCTATGTCTAGATTTCTAGATAAAAAATGATCTTTCTGTCACGTTAGTAAGTTTTTCTTCTGTATTTCTTCCAGATGTAGCTCCTAGAGAAAGCAACGAAAACGAAAACAGTGGAAAGTCCAGCATGATCAGCACCAACGTGGCCATCTTCGTTAGCATCGCCTCGGGCAGCGTCATTTTCATCATCATCATCATCATGCTGGTCCTGCTGCTACTCAAGTACCGGCGGCGGCATCGCAAACACTCGCCACAGCATGCAACCACACTGTCTCTGAGCACCCTGGCCACGCCTAAGCGGAGTGGCGGCGGTGGGAACAATAACGGCTCAGAGCCCAGTGACATCATCATCCCGCTCAGGACTGCTGACAGCGTCTTCTGCCCGCACTACGAGAAGGTCAGTGGCGATTACGGCCACCCGGTCTACATAGTCCAAGAGATGCCGCCTCAAAGCCCGGCCAACATTTATTACAAAGTCTGAGGTGGAGCTTTTAGAAGAGACTAACTGGAACAATCCCCTGGCAGAGCGGGTTTTTGGATTTGCCTGGCACCAGCGTTGCACCCTCCAACTCTCGCTCTTTCTCTCTCTTTGTCTCTCTCTCACTCTGTCGACTCCTCCTCTCCTCTGCTGTTTTGTTTATTTCTTCCCCTCTTCTCCCTTAAACCTTTGCTGATACCTTGTTATCTGGGTTTGGTCATGTCGGTGCGGAAGGGATCAGGGTTGGGGTGGCAGAAGAGAAGGCTGCTGCCGCCACTGCTGCTGCTTTCTGGGGCTTTGGGGAAGTTGAGAGGACATTCTCTTTTTTCTCCAGCATTGCTTCCAGTTTTGTTTTCTGCACTGCGGCCAGTGTTTTGTGGGAACTGTCTGTTTGTGGAATCAGAAAGTTAGACTTATGCACGACATGTTCTTTTTTCCTTTTGGGATGGACAAATGGATGCATAGATGTGACATTTACATGGAACGAGAGGAGGCAAATGGAGTTTTTGACCTCACCTTAAGAGAGACTACTGTTTGAAAAAGAGAGGGGCAAAACAACAACAAACAGAAGAGTGAGGAGGACAGGTGAACAAGAACATGGGCTGACCACGAACTCACAAAATGGCTGCCCAGTCTCGAAGCTCACTAGCCAGAGAGACTTCTCTCGTCGATGTGGGGCTTTCCGGACTGACTCACGGAGATCACCCATTCATCCTGCCACCCACATACTCACCATCACATACACACACATTCACCCGCTTACACAGACGCACTGTCTCACCAGTCAATGTGAACTGTTTGGGTTTAAGTGTGGATTGCATTGTTTTCTTGTCCCCAGATATGTTTTCAGCAAATGGCTTCTTCCAGATGTTACTTGAAGTTAAAAAAACAGACCCCCCTCCTTTTTTATCCACTTTTCTTGTTTTTGGTTGTTTTCTGGGTTTTTATACCCTGGTGTAGTTCAAGCAGATAGAGGCTTTCTTTTCCTTTAGTGACATGTTGTACGCGACGATCAAATGCAAGTGACCCAACAGTGGCAAGAGCGTGAACAGTGGTTTTCCTCAGTTTTGCACCCTGTCCCCTAAGGGGGGAGCAGAGATGTCAGGATATGCCCAGGTGGCGCCTGAAAGAGTGGAAGACTTTCATATACATAGTATAGCACTTTTACACATCCCCCCCTTCCACTCTTCACAGTAGTCCACAGAGAGAGTCAAAGTGACATGTGGAGATGGGAGAGCAGTTGTATCTCGTCAGATTTAGTAGCAAGCGCTCACGTCAGCTTTTCTGGAACCTTTTCACACAGGAAAGTGTTAGGGGCAATAAGAAATCCAGTTCGCCTTACTGCCGTTGTTTTTTCATCGTTGTTTCACATCAGATGAAGAAGCCCATCTAGTTGAGGTTAGGTAGCTGGTTGAAGCAGCTCCAGGTACTGTAATGTTTACCCCAATGGGGCAAAGAGGCCGCCCTAAGGGCCCTGAAATCAGCGCGACTGGTGCTCTCCTATTCTCATTCAAAAGAAGCACAGGGACATCCGCATACAGTGTCACTACTTCTCCATTAGCATTTCTGTGTTGTGAGGTTTTGATTTACTTGCTTTTTTGTTGCAGAATAGATGTACATTTTAAAAAAAAGGACATTACAATGATGAAAACTTAAAAAATATGAAATAAAAAGCAGAATTTATTTATGATAGACACTTAGAGCACAGGTGTTGTCAGGCAGTATGGAGAGTAAAAAGAAGAAGAAGTAATGTTAATATATTATGGTGAAAGTGCACATTATGCAATCTAGGTTTTTGATTATTTGATATCTCGTGACCCAGCAAGTCCCACATTTTCATGAGCTCTCATGGACAGATACGGGGCTCGGTCCCCTGAGAGCAGAATTATATGACCCAAAATAGCTCACATTGGTGTATACAAGGGCAGAGTAGCTGTATCTCCCACACTCACTCAATGAAGCATCTCCCAAAGGATAACTCCCATGAGCGCCCAACCCCCCCCTCCACTGATTCACCTCATAAATCATGTCCTCATGTGCATGTGTGTGCGCGCAAGTTGAGCAAGTCTATATCCAAGTGACTTCACATCCATGAATATGTTTCGCTTAAGACCACAGTGGTGACTTACCCCCACCCCCCCACACACATATATCAGCCCATCATCACCATCGTCATCCGTTCACGAAGAACATGAAGTTTCACCGAAAAGCCAAGCCTCACATGATCTGAGGTTTGTGCCTCTAAGAGGCCACAAAATCTGCAAATATGCAATTCCTATTTATTTTTTTAATCAATTCTGAGAAAAAAAAAACACCTATGGAAAGTGTTCTTAACCATTAAAAGATGTAACAACAAACAAATGACACACAACTGGCAAAGGAAGTCACACAAGCCTGCTGTTACTTTTTCTTATTTCCTGCATTTTTTGTAGTATTTTTTCAGTTTGAAATATGTGCCGTAGTACAAAGGTAAACTGTGAAAAATGAAACCATTCAAAAAAAAAAAAAAAAAGCTTATATACAGTATCACACTTGGACAGAAATCTGAGAAAAGGTGAATAAAGACACACTTACACAACAAAGAAATGGCTGTTTTTAGTTGCTGTCTGTCTGCGGCAAAATATGACAATCTTTATTAGTTTCTTTGAATCTGACGCCCTTTTCTTAGCTGCCACTCGACTAACGCTCTCCCAACATTGATCAGGATCAGTTCCGCCTGTTTTGAAAATGTGGTTAGCGATGCTGTGAGAGTCTTAGCACACGGGCTAGGAGAAGCACCTCAGGCTACTGTAAAATGCCTTGCTCGTATGGTCAGCCCTTGGTCACTTGACTCAGTAATTTTGCACCGTACTTCTGTAGGTAAGAAACTGTAAATACATTAATGTTTGTATTGTATATGGATCCTGGGTTGTTACAATAGCCTTATCCACCTTTTTAGGAAAGTAAATGGGAAAAAAAAAACATACAGAAAAAATGGAATACACATTAAAACAGAGCATACTACTTTTTTGGTAAATAGCTTATGTAAATATTGACCAGAACCCAATAAAACATTTTTATAAACTCTTAAAGTAAGATGTTTTGTATAAAATTTGAATTTTTTGCTATGTATTTTAGCTAGCGCTCAATGGGAAGCCCACGTCCGTGTCCCCACCCCCTCCCCTTCTGCACTGTTTCCATGGTAATTTGGTTACAAAAATGAGAGAAAAGTTGCCAAACCGACTGCTGCATATTTGTGCCATAAGTGTGTACCATAAATATTTATTGAATTAATTTCTTTTTTTTTTTTCCTTTGTTTTTTTGGTTTCTGATTTAATTTGAGTCCAGTTTGTAAGTAACACAGTATTATATTTGCATTGTTTGTTCGTCTGCCCCTGACTGGGTGACTGTAGCCCCTCCTCTCCCCTTTTCCTTGCAGTATGAGATGGCCAGACTGTAAGAAGTGGTTTTAACATTCAGAAATGTCAGACAGTTGAGGATAAATGACACACATTCCACCAGTCTGTTACAAACTGAAAATGTTTTTCAATAAAATGTTTTTCCTATGGACGCGCTGCCTCTCTGTCTCTCTCTCTGTCTGTCTGTCTCTGCTGGTCATCTGACGAAATATAACTGTTTTATTTGTTTTTTAAAAGAGCTGTAAAGTAAGCACATTTATTCAAGTACTGTACTTGACTACAATTTTGAAGCAAAGCTTATAAACTTTGTTTGTTTTAATGAATTGAACATCTTACAAACATGTCTGTCATTTTGTGTCCAATTACATATTAAGTAACAGTAAGGCATGGGAGTTAGGAGGCAGTAACCCTGTATACCAGCCCTTAGTATGTCCATTTTTATGTTACTTACACTACAATCAGTACCTACAGTAAAATTATTAAGTGTACAGTACAGTGTACTTGGGGTGAAGGGGGGTGTTAAAGATGCAGGTGTTAAAGTATTTTCATACAGGGCTGACAAAGTAGAACTACATGATAAGAAGAATACGCAGTAAATCATATAGAAGAAAAATAAAAAGAACTTAGTGCAGTACTTTCACTTTCACCTATTGAGTGTGTGCACTTCTGCCACTTCTGTTTATTTTAGATGTTACTGATCTTTGCAGAGACTCACTCTAGGTGAAAATCTGATATTCAGGAGGAAGATCATGCCTGAGCATGACTATAGATCTTGCAAAAGTATCTGAAATTTGTAAGTGACAATCATCTGTGAAACAAGACGCTGGCACCATTTGAAACATCCGTCTAAGTTTACAAATTGTTTTGTGAAACAGAGGTTCTTATGGGTTAAATCTTAAGTTCTGTTTGGGTTTGGAGTTAGCTATTTTGTCTTTCTTGCTCAGGAAATGCTGGTGGTTTGTGTTTTTAGGAGTCACAAACCTAATGCCCAGAGGCAAACATTCAGTTATGGATTGTTGATGAAAGTAAGTCAAACTAAGATTTGGCAGCACCAGTCAGGGTCTTTGAAACACAAGTGTTGGGATGCGTTCCGATAGACGGTTCCATTTTGGATCCAGTTCTAAGTTGTTAATCTCCAAACAAATCATCCATCTTTTCTTTCACATTATCTGATTTAAAGTCTCTTGAAGACTGAAGACAAAGAACAATTTACATGTCAGTGCTGTAATCAAACTTGGATCATCAGCTTAAATGTTCCAAAGTCGACAAAACAACAGTTAAATGTGTTAAAAGATGAAACATACGTAAATATATTTAGATATTTAAGATTTATTATATCTGAAAGGTTTTTAAAGTTGATAAACGTCACATAGCAGTGATAGAAAGCTCTACAACCCTTCAGCTCAGCACAATAGCCATGCTTTAGTTTGAGAGTATTGGAGTTTTTGGTTTTCTGTCTTTGCTTCTCTGCTGACTGTAGTTACCAACAGAATTTTGCTGTTTTCATTGCAATTCAAGGATCAAAGAGAAGACTAGAAAGAAGCTAAATTCTTAAATATTAAATTAGACACAAACTACTGACTAATTATATTTAGAACCAGATTTAGGGATTTGAAACTGAATTTAGATTCACAAACTAACCACTAACCCTGACAGACTAGGCGTGCTCACTATGAACCACATGTATCTTTTGACCACTTTCGTAATATGCAAGCTAGGACTTGTGACACAGTATCATTTCCTCTGCACTGATTTTCACACATTTATTTAATCTAAAGAACGAACTCACTGAAATGATATCTATCTACATAGAAATGAAGACGATGAGTCTGTCTATCATTTTTAAATTTAAATCTAGTACCATTTTACTTTAGTTAAAGCGGTGCCTGGCTCCAGGCAGCTGGGGCCTGTCAAGTCATAAAAACCCCCAAGGTTCAAGTTTCAGGTTTAGGTCTAAGAACTCTAGTATGTAAGATAACCCTGATGACATAAAAAATTAAAACACCACTATGAAAACAGCAGCTTTAGACCCAACAATGACTAACAACCTTAGACCACAGTGGATATTGGTCGTGGCCATGTGTTGTGCAACACAGAAGATAAATGTAGTCGAACACAATGGAGGTGTGTCTACTGTGTGTAGGGTGGCCAACTCTTTACTGATATAATACAGACACAACAATTACAAAATTTAATTACCTATCACTGGGATGATGGTTGCTTTCTGAATCAGAACCAGTAATGTGCCAAATTGTCACTAAGCCGGTGAGTCAGTGGTGTTGTTTAGTCGGCTAATATATCCAGGCAACTAGCCTGTATAACCAGCTGGGCTGCCAGCAAACCAGGACGAGAACCTGCCGAAATACAGCCAGGCAAGGAGAGAGCCACAGCAAGCCAGACATCCCTTTCACTAAAGCTGAGCCAGACACCACATCAGCTCATATAGCCCATCAACTCTGTCTGCTCAGCCAAGAAGCCTGCAGGCCAGGGTATCGAGCAACACGCAAGATTATAGCTGTTACAGCCAAGCATCCAGTTATCCGTACCTCAAGGCCAAGACTAGATTATGGCGGTCAGATTCTCAGCTTTATTTTAGCATCAACACTAGGTCACCGGGGTCTGTATTTGCTTTCTGGAAAAGACTGAACCACTGAATTTGAGATTATAACCTTCCAACACTGTTGAAGATGTAAAGCTATCAACAGAATTTTCTTATATTGCTACTCTAAAGTGTTTTTGTTTCTTTTTTAATAAGTATTCTTTGCTTTTAAACTCGGCCATCAGGGCATGCCACTCTCCCAGCTGCGGCTCACGGCTGTAATCAGCTGTGGTTGATTAGGATGGGAGAACTGTAATTTCCATGATTTTATGGATGAATAAACTAAACCTTGAGCCAAGTGGCAACAAAATAACAGAAACAGTAAAGCCTGCACTGAGTACAACCTGTGTACAGTGGTCACTATGGTTCAAACTAAATGTCTGTTGGTTTGCCAAACAGTCTGAAACCACTTCTATCCACATTTCTGATGCAAATGGCTGTTTCAAGCATATTCTGGCCATTGTCTATTCATTTGGCATTTTGGGAAATGTGCCTTTTTGAAAGTTAGATGAGCAGATTGATCATGTCTGAGTGATAAATGTGAAGCTATAGTCAGCAGTGTAATTAGCATCAAGACCAGAAATAGAAGGAAACACAGGTCACAGGTAAAATTATTGTCTGTTTATTAAGACTACTTCTCTTTTTGTTCACAGCGAATGAAGGCTAAATATCTTTTGTCCCAAGTTAAACTACCTCACATCTTGATGTGGCTTCATATTTAGTATATGAAACATGTTCTGCATACAATTTCTAATCTGTTTTTCAGCTAGTGCAGATTTAGAAATCACCTGGCTCTGGCTAAGTACTTATGAAACTGTGGCAACAGGGGAAGCAGAAAGGGTTAAGTGCTGGAGCTCAGAGTCCTCCACAGTTTAGCGATGTGTAGCGATGCACAGCTCGAATGAGATCATCAAGTTCGCTGATGACACGACTGTGGTGGGTCTCATCAGCAAGAACGATGAGTCAGCGTACAGAGAGGAGGTACATCAGCTCTTAGCCTGGTGCAAGGCCAATAACCTGTCTCTGAATGTTGGGAAAACTAAAGAGATGGTTGTTGACTTTAGAAGAGCACAGAGTGGCCACTCTCCACTGACCATCGATGGAGGGTTAGTAGAGACCGTCAAGAGCACCAAATTTCTTGGTGTTCATCTGGAGCAGAACCTCACCTGGTCACTCAACACCCGCTCCATCAGCAAAAAGGCCCAGCAGCGTCTCTAAGTCCTGAGGAAGCTGAGGAAAGCCCAACTGCCGCCCCCTATCCTGACTACATTTTACAGGGGGACCATTGAGAGCATGTAGAGGTTCAGGAGCATTCCGGCCCTCACAACCAGACTGTTGAACAGTTTCATCCCTCAAGCCATCAGGCTCCTCAACACACACACACAACAAACAGAACCGAGCACACACACTCACTGGATTTGATGCTGCCTGTTTACAAACTGTTTCATAATTTTTACATGTCTTTTTTGCACAAATAATTTGAACTTGCTGTTCTTTCACATCATTTCCACCATCGTTTTTACAGTACATCAGATGTACATTGTATATTTCAGCTACTGGTCGTTGCTGTTTTTTTGTTTTGTGTTCTGTTTTGCACTGTCTTCAGATGTCTGTGTGCACTTTCTCTTTGTGTTTGCACTAGGTTGCACAGGATGCACTTTATGTGGCTAGGACAACTTAGCAGTCCTCAGCTCCATGTTCTGTCTTGTTACTGTCTTATGTAGCACCATGGTTCTGGAGAAACGTTGTCTCATTACACTATGTACTGCTTCAGCTATATGTGGTTGGAATGACAATAAAGCTTGACTTGAGTTTGTAACTATGACCTTGGGTTTACTGCTCTGGCTGCTATTGGACTCTCGTGTCTTAAAGAAGAACTGGGAACTGTTGGTGTTTGGTCCAGAGTTGGTCATGCACTGAATACTGGGGCAGCTGTGAAGTTCTTATCAGCAAGTTTATGGCGTAGATGGACTTTCCATGGTTCCATCGTAGTTGGTAAAGTCAGCATCCCGGCACATGAATTCAGGAATAAAGTCCTTGTAGCCTAAGCCTTTCTTGCCAGTGCAGAGGCTGTGGAGGTTTTGAGCAGCCAGTAGTGTTTTATTGTAGAGGACTGGATTATTTTTGAGTCCAGTCTATTTGGATTCTGGAAATGCCTTCACAATATGGAGGAGTGGTGTAAAAAACAACAGTTTAATTAAAAAGAGGCAGCTAGATGTTGATTTTCAGGGTCAGCTGTGATTTACTCCTATGATTCTAACACTAGCCCTTAGTGTTGACTAGACACTTTCATTAGAATTGCTTCTATTATTTTGGAGATGAGTATGTAACAATAGGTGCCTAAAAACTATGATGCTATTACTGTATAAAGCTGCCTCATTAGTCCTAAGAAAAGTGTTATGACTAAAACCTGCTGTGAAAAAATCCTAATGGAGCACAAAACCTCGGAGTTGAAAAGCACTCACCATCTTTTTTTCTTCCTTCTCATCATTATCCAATACTCTGTTCTATTCTCTGCCACATCCGAGGCGAGTATTAAAGATATTAAAGCCACTGGCTATATATTCATCATTTCTAACCACATTGTCTTTCACAGCTCTCTGTTTATGAGGCAGCAGCTGAAAATGAAAATATCTTCACACCACTGGAGCTCGGCTCTTCTGTTTATCAGGGAAAGAAAAAGCCTGAGAAGGCAAGAGGGGGGAAAAAAATCAGAAAGCAAAAACAGAAAACAAATTGTGAGCCTCCCGTCACTTGCTCTCCCTTAGTGGTCTGTCATCTCCTCGCATCTCGCTCACACACTTTGATGAGGAAGAGGAGGGAAAAGAAGGAAGGAGGGGGAGCGCAGAAAACTTTCTGATGTTTTTCCTATTTAACGTTTCCATTTTATCTCCCTCGCTTTCATTCCTTGGACTGTGGAGAGAGGCGGCGAGGCGTTGCGGGTATTTAATGGGTTTTTCATTTTTGAGGACGCTGAAGAGTTTATCAATGGGAAGTAGTCCATTTTCTGGGTCCTTAACCTCTCTCCACATGTCTGTAATTTAACATTGTTCAGAACCAGAGGACCACTGTGTTAAATGCCCATTGGGAACCTGTGTCAAGGGTGATTATGTTGTTGGTAGGAAGACAACCACTGGGACTTTGCTTGCAATAGTATGAGTTGGATGAAATCTCTGTGGATGCTGCTTTCAAGGTGAACCTGCGTGTGTTGGTTTCCTGCACATATCTTTGAAAAAAATATATCAGTATCTCAGTATCAATATACTATGTATTCATGGACCATTGTTAGTGCTGAACAGTGAGAACTGGTTCTCTTCTTGTTTCTGAACCAGTTCTTTTGCAGAATGATAGAACCAAACATCCTGAAGTGAAACAACACACTACAAAACTATTGATTTCCCACCCGGCAAGGTGCAGAATAACGACAAACCTAGAAGAGTAGACTGTTCAGACAACCAGGCAACAGACTCCTATCTGCATTCTTCTTCTTTTGATGTTTATTGGCAGTTGGCAGCTTTTAGGTACATCATTGCACATTCATGATGCAGATTTCATCATACCTCTCATTTGGATTCATCTGGCATATGGTACCCACTGAGAACCAATGGAATTCTAGGTTTTAAACCAAGTATTTTGGGTCAACTTGCTCAGAATGGCTTTGTCATTGTTTGCACAACTTACACATTATGACTGCATATGTGCCTCAATGAACAAGACCAGCAGAAAGTGGCAGGATGGTGGATTTTAGTTCTAGCTGAAACGGAAATGCTTAAAGCTTCTGCAAAAATTCAGCAAATGACCATGTTCACACACATCTTCTCCAGAGGCAACATGAGCCAAAAACTGGACTCATCTTCACAGATAAGCTCAATTGAGAAGGTTTATAACTCAATCATGTATATAGTGTCATACATGTGTCACGATTGCAGAATGTCATCCTAAATTCTGATATGTGGACAGACTAAACAAGTAAGTCATCAGGGTGCATCAGCGTGTCACAATAAGAAGATAATCCGCACAGAAACTCCTGATTCCTGCAGAATGACTCACCTCAGTCAGTCTCTGTACATGTTAGTTTCACTGTCCTCTTCAAAGGGTTGAATAGGAGAAATGTAACTATTAAAACAGTTAACCTACAAAAGAGGGAGAAACAATTACAAGTGTTATTCAGAGAATACTGTTTATCCTCAGAAAAAGTGTGCTGCTCTGAATAAGCCTTTCTTTATCTCTAGAGAAGTAAATCTTCCCTGTTCTTAATTTGAGCTTAATGAAATCTGATCTTTTTCTCCTAAATCTGCATTAGGAGAAAGATGGAGCAGCAGATAAAACCAGTTTAAGACATGTTAAATAACTGAGGGAGATCTTGTGTGTACATGTTTCTTCTGAATTAGATAAAAAGATGACAAAAATGTTGGAAGTTGTTTTGTAACTGTTGACCTGTGACCTGACCTTCAACATATGGTCAAGAGCAGCTGGAAATCAAACCACCAACCCTGTGATCAGTGGGCAACCTTCTCTGCCACCTGTATTGTAGCACCAAAAATATGCACATATTTAAAATGAGACATTAAGTTTAACATTTTATTTGTAATTGTCCCATATGGTGAATATAAGTATATTTTGGTAAATGTAAAACCTATTTTGTGATATGTGATAGAGAATTGCTAAACATTTAGTGCAGTGTGAGGAGCTTTACTAGTTGTAATACAACTTTCTGATTTCTGATAGAACTGTTTTAGTCAAGTTCAACTGTCCCTCTTGAAGTTGACACCTCACAATGATACCTTTCAGTAATACAGAGGTTATGAAACTCCTTTTTAGAACTCAGAAAAAGTTTGATTGAGTGTGTTAATAGTATCTCAACAACAAAATAATTTCAGACAAGTGTGAGGGAAAAATCTGGCAGATTTCTAGCAAAGTTGGGACCTAAGAAACAAACAGCTGGAAGGACGTCCAACATTAGCATTGATGTGGAGAGGTTTTGCAGGCCGTCTGATAAAAATAAATCCAATAGTTTCCTTTTAGCACTGCTTTTGGCTATTTAGCAGCCAAAAGCTCCTACTGCATATGTTCAGAAGCTAAGGTAGGGTTACTTATCCATGCTTTGTCATAAAAAACGGCTTCATTAGGAATAAGGTTAGGTGTGTGAGAAAACGTGAAATTATAATATTAAAGTCAAACTTTTGAGAATAAATTTACCACCTCAAAATTGGTTTTAGCAACAAGGAAAAATTAAGATTTTGTGCCAAAAACTGCATCTGTTCAGAAAGAGAAACCATAATTAGTTGGAAGAGGTGGCCTCATTTATACAAAGTGAAATAACTGGTAATGGACCGATACAAGGATTCCACCTGCAAGGACATGTTATATTAGTGGATT
The DNA here is from genome assembly GCF_900324465.2 of Anabas testudineus. Taxonomy (NCBI): domain Eukaryota; kingdom Metazoa; phylum Chordata; class Actinopteri; order Anabantiformes; family Anabantidae; genus Anabas; species Anabas testudineus. The sequence continues at coordinate 19,508,224 of NC_046629.1, forward strand.
AATGTGTGTGATCCTGTAAATGACTGCTAGGATCAGCTTCAACCCCCATTTTTGACCCTTAACTAGAAGCATAGGTGATAAATGAATGGATTTGATTTAAAGCATTAGTCACACAAGCTTTGGCTTGATTTTTCAACTAGTTTCTTGCTCCTCCAAGTACTTGGCTAGTGTTGGTACTTGACAACGGTTCTTCGCTTGATTGATTTCAGTAACTGTAAATGACTCAAACCATAGGCTGTTTGAGAGCTTGTGATACCGGCTCCTTTATGAGAAAATAAAACCACTTCCTGACCTTCAGCTGTAGTCTGCGCCACAGTCAAGTGGTGTGACACCACATCAGGGCAGCTGACTGTATGTGGGACTGAACAGTCATAGTAATGTGATGGTGGTGACTGTATGTGTCTGTGTTTTGTTTCTGAACAATAATGGAGCTTTATGGCACAGAGGAAGTATTTTTATCAGACAGTTTCGGTTTAAGCAACATTGTGCTAGACCATAACAAACCACACTCCTTACTCATGAACTTTTGGGTGGTGACCTTGTTGACGTGCCACAGAGGTATGTAAACACAGCCAACACCTTCTGCTAATCAGACAGCAGCCCAACCGCATATGCACACGCACACACACAAACACACACACACACACACACACACACACACACACACACACACACACACACACACACACACACACACACACACACACACACACACACACACACAAACGTGTTTCCATTCCTTGTGTGGCGAGGCTCCCTCACCTGTTACTCTGTGCTGGTACTGCACAGACAACCCAGACACCCAGCTCCACCCCTCTCCTTTGTGTGGATGAATGAAAGGTTTAAAGGAACAAAAGAAAAAGCTTTAAGATCTCTTAATCCCTTCACCGTTCCTCTGGAACTGGCTTTACCTCCTCTCTCTAGCTGGTATTTTAATTTTCTCACAACCTCAAATCATCATCATCATCATCATCCCTCTTTCATCTACTTTCCAGCAATTAGTCACACAATGGAAATGCCACCTGTGTCTAACATAGTGAAACTCAAAGGGAACAGGGAACACTCCTAGATTTTCCAAATGGTTGCAAAATGCTGTTAGTGTTTGCCTTTGGTGATAACTTTGTTTGTTACCTAGTTGTTAAGTGTGATCTGGTGTTACTAAAGCTGATAACTAAGTATTGTGTAATGACTCATATTAGTTTTGGATCTGGACTCACTAAAGCACAATAAAGCAGTTATCATTAAATATTTGTCTGTGTGTACCGTAGGAGTTCAGTGTGTGATTACTGATCTTGATGTAAATTATGAATCAAGATCGGTTCAGTTATCACTAAGTAATAAAAAAAAACAAATCACTTGATATTTTTGCAGAACTAGAATGAGGCACAGCACTGTATATGTACTGTATCCGTGATTCACATCTTAAGGGTGATGGGTCCTCGAAATGAATATCTTATTTGGGCAGAAAATCAGTATCATACCTTGCCTCTTTAAAGCAGCCCATTTTGCTGTGCAACCCTGAACTGCAAATCCAGTTATATTTACATTTTGTAGGGAATGTTATGCACTGCATAGGTTATCCAGTGCCAATGCTACCGTGCATGGATGTGGTTAGGGAGGATGGCAAATGTACAAAATACAGGACTGTTACAGCACACACCTTAGTTTGCACACATGTGGTTAAGGCTAGTAAGATTATGGCTTTGTTTAAAGCTTAATAAACGTAATGTTATTGTGTTAAGTGACTGTTATGTGACATTTTTTTCTAATAGACCAGAACACAATCTTTCTCTAATATTAGCTGTGCATGTTCAGTGCTTAAACATAACCATAAAAACGTTTAATAACACTATAGTCACACAAACTGGATGTTTTGCAAAACATTTTGGCAGCAGAAAATATGCATATTGCTGCAAGTGAGTGACCATTGGAGTGAACTGAAAACACACCAGAGCAGCTTGACTAAGCATCAGTATTTGACACACTGGGAATAAGAACGGGCTATTTGGGTGGTGATCTGGCCTTGGCTAGATTCAAACAGGAAAAACAAATTGGTTAAAGTTTGGAAAACCTAAATGAATAATCCATCATGTACTGCTTATGACTGCCCGTTGCTCTATACACTACAGTACACTACACTGTACAATTGGCTCACTTACACTACACTACATTTGGTCCCTGTTTTTTAAAAAACATATGTTCACAGCTGAGCTAACATTATTGCACAAGAGTTTTGTAGTAATCAGTTAGCCCTTTGAATTGATAAGCTTGCATTAGAAAGCACGATATGCCATTGGAGAGTGAGAGTAATGTTTGGTGATGATAAGCCTCTGTATGTCTATGTAGATAGTCAGTTTAAAAAAAAAAAACTTTTTCAATCTATTATTTGCAGTATGAACAATGTCTAGGCTGTATTTCTGATAAACCTACTGTTAGAAAATCAGTTTTTCTTTCAAAGAAAAGACATTTCTGAGTGACGTTCATGTTTAGTGTATGTTGTATTATTGAATATATTCAATTCAATTCAATTTAGTTTTATTTGTAGAGCGCTTTTTACAAATGACATTGTCACAAAGCAGCTTTACACAACCAAAGAACAGTACATGAACAGTGAATGAGTATACAGAATAAAAAGACTTATACTTTCTTTATAATACAATTAACTCTCTTTAGCTTGTGTTTTAGCATTCTACTGTCTTTGTTTCTACCAGCTGAGACTGATGGTGTTAATATGAGCAGGGCTGAAGCCATCACATGTCAGTCAAGCTCAATGACACCAAATCAAGGGGTGCATCAATGCAGGAATCCCTCCCTCCTGCTGCCCATGATGACCTGGGAGCTGTCAGTCATCCTGTTGTCATGGGACTACCCTTCCCTTGAACTGCTCAGCTACCTTTGTAGCCAGTCACACCAGCATCATTAGAAGCTTGTCAGTCCCACCATAATGGACCCCCAAGGAGCCACTGCACTGTTTGAAGTTCACTATGCTCTGTTGCTGCCGCAGTGGTGAGATGCATTCCCAAAACACACACACACACACACACACACACACACACACACACACACACACACACACACACACACACACACACACACACACACACACACACACACTGATGTTGCTGTTTCTGATATTTGAACATTTTAGGATTTTGAAATCATTTTGAAGCTCAATGCACCAGCTCAAAATGCTGCATCATCAAGCAGAAAACAGTGTCCCACCTCTAGAAATGTGACATTTTAAGCACAAATAAGATCTGTTTTTTTGGCCCTTCAACCTGAACCAAATACAAAAAATGTTTTGTTCACAAGCTTCAGTTTTTACAGTTTTTACTGGAGTACTTGGCTGTGAAGGAGAACAATGCTGTTCAGTAACACCTGGACTTGTTTTAAGATCTTGAAGATGTTTCTCCTGCCATCCAGAGAGATGGACTTTCTTACATGGTCATCCAACCTTGGCAACAACAATGTACAATATGAAATGAGCATTTACTGTGGTAGTTGAACTATTTCAAGATTTTAACACTGGCCCAATATAGAAAAACTGTGTTTGCCTGAAAAGTAGGAAGCAGTCTGCATTAATGCGTTAATAAGCTAAAACACATGGTTTTAAACTAGAATGTTTAAGGTCATTAATGGAACATGTGGCAATTTTATCTGACAGAAGGAATAGTAGTGTATTATTTTTATGGCATTATTTAAAGACTTTTTGTCAGCTGCTGAGTGAGCAGAAGTGTTTTTGAAATTGACAGTGATCACTGCATTGCAGTTTTGCGATTTAAAAAAAATGGGACTGCAGCATAAAGTATCTGAAATACATCCCCACCCTTTCACTATTCCACACTAATCTCCATCACCTCTGAGAGGAGCAGAGAGGATCATGTCACAGCATGGAATGGGAAGGAATGATATTCGAGCTGTGGCCTGACTACTCAGCTTTTCTTTTTCCTGCTTCTCTGAGCGTCATCTCCCTCTCATTTCCAAAAGTGGATTGACCTTCTTCCTCCAGTTCAGTCACTCGTCTCTCATCTAAGGCTGAAAACTCATCTCTTCAAGAAGTGCCTCATGCTACCCTTACCACACAAAATCATCTCCACTCACCTACAATCTTCTCTCCTAGTACCTATAATGTGATCATGACAAAAGAGAACTGCCCTCCCTCCCCACTTTTTTCTCTTTTTACCTCCTGCTTTTTCCAATTCTTGTCTCCTCACCTGTTCCTGGAATCATCAGGTGAAGTTGACAATTTGCCATTACTGTGAAACCTTTTTAAACTTAATTTTCCCCTCTCTGCGGTGTAAAAGGTAAAATGGAAATGAATGTTTCCTGAAATTCATACTATTAAAAACAGCACACTGAATATGTGCTGGGCATTTGATGACTTTTGGCTTGTTTTTTTGTTTTTTTTGTGGTTGGAGCAAAACAGATTCAACAAATTGGATAAGTAGTAAAACGTGAAACTTTTCAAACATTTCAGCTTAAGAAGAAGGAAGTCCAGTTACCATGACTCAACTTCCAGTTAACTTCACTTGGATGACTGAGAATCTTCACTGACTTCAGATTAAATTGCTTAAAATCTAGTACAAATGTTTCTATTCTACACGTCATCCAGGTCATAGTTATCCAAATATCCATTAGTTTGCCACTGGTACTGTCTTTGTAGTTGAACTCAGTAACAGACTTTGCATAATTCTCTTATTGACTGCTTCACATTAACACTAGGCTTGTCTTATGACTGCAAACAATTTCGATAAAAGGTTGTGGGTAGGGTTAACCCTAACCGAAGGCTGCACATATTAAACCAAAGACACTTCTACACTGCGTGAAAATGCTCAAGTGAGGACTGAATTTAAAATCATTATGAATCTAATTCATATAAATAGAGTCTACAGGAAAGGGTAAGAGACTGCAGGGACAACCAAATTTTCTAGTGTGTTTAAAATAGTATACAGTCTATTATTAACTAGTAAACACAGCAATGGTCAGCAACTGTTAAGAGGGTGAATTTGTGTAAATGCTCCAAGGCAAAAAGCGCAGTAAGGTTGTTGAATAAACTCATTAAGGTCAATCATAGCTCTTGAGTAAACACAATGGGTTATTAATTAACTCAGATTAAACAACATACAGTTAGTTGGAGGCAATAACTTGTAATAGTATGACTATTTAACATATTTTGTTCAGCTTCAAATACAAGTTGTCATTTTTAGAATGGAAGGTTTATGTTACAGTTTGTACATTGTGGCATTTAAAGGGAGAGGAGATGTGCAGTGACCCACAGTGGTAAAAAAATTTGATCTGGAATATGGTTCATTACTTGAGTAGCCAAAAAACTAACATAGAAATTGTTTTTACTGTATCATGGATGACTATACTGCAAATGGCATAAAAGTAACTGGTTTGTCTATTACCCATTTACAACCAATGCAAATTAGGTGCTGGGCTGGTGCTGGTGCCTGTTACCAACAATTTGCTTTTCAACAGGCTAGAGAGCCACCACCGAGCCACGTCATTACATTACTGTATGTGTCAGCATATGTCTCCACTTTCACAGTGACGCTACTGCCTGGCTCCTAACCAAACTGGCTCTTAAAACTGACTTAGCGAAAAGGGGTTAAATGTAAATACAGAGCATTTATGCCATTACAGTTTATCTGGTGCTGATACAGGTTTCTTTCGAGTCGTGAAAAGGTTCAGTGCCACCTCAATCCTTTTTTCTTTCAGCCCACCTACCTCTAGCTCTACTAGTCATTTCCCTGTCTCTGATGCTGAGATCATGGGTGTCTTTCGTCACTTTTATCAGTGTTTTTGTTATTTCCTAATATTCAGTGGTGCATGACTAAAGCACAAAGGTTCACAGCCACATCCATGTGAGGCTTTTGGGGATGATGAAAGAGAGACAAATTAACAAAGCGACTCAATTTCATTTGCATTGTTTTAATGGCAGAGTGGAAGGGGTTTTGCATACATACATATAAATGGATGAATTAGCTCTTTTGGCTCAAAGAGCGAAAGCCTCAATAACAGGTTTGGTCCATTGTGGTGGAGACAGAGAAATGACAAAAAACAATAGCTTGCTTTTCTTTGCTTGCGTTACAGCCGGATCATCTCCACTGATCCGTATGATTGGCTGATGATAAGGTATCTCCTGCGTGTGCACACACATCCACGATGAGATGGGATGCAGTGCTAATCACAAGCAGAATGACAGACGATTGGATTGTGTATTGTGGTGAAATAATGAGAGGGACACATGGCGGACGATGGAGAGGGAAGATGAGGCTCATTTGAGATGGAGGACAGATATCGTATTAAAAAATCCCTACAAAGAACAACTCGACCAGTTCTGGAGACTTGGTTGAAGCCTTTTTCTTGTTGAAACCTTGTTCCAATCTCCCCTTTGTGTATGCACCCCATCTAGTGAAGGAATCAGAACAAAGAGGTTCCAGTGGACTAGTTGCATTGTTGTGGGTTAACTCAGCTGATTCAACAGAGCACATCTGTCCATCTTTTCATATAAACACACATAGAAAAAACTAACGAAATCTACAATAGGGGAGTAAATGAGCTGCTGTTTGCTGACTTTCCTCAGCCAGAAGTCTGGGCAGCCAGCATCACCATGTTGAAGACAGAAGGAAATGAGTATAAAAGTTAAAGGTACCTGTAAAGTGTAAACACATTAATCAAGTTATTATGCTATTATATACCGACCACTGATCTGTAAAAAGAGACCATATATACTGTGTTTTTGAAATAGAGGGCCAATCTCATTACTACCCTTTTGCCCTACCCCAGAGTTTTACAGATTCACGTGAGGGGTAGCAGTATCCCGATTCCCCTTTGGATGAAGGGGTACGGCTTAGGAAGAAGGCTACATTTAGGATCACCCTTCAAACGAAGGTGTATGAGGAATTTCACAGAATACATGGTTACACAGCTATTGTACCAAAGTACCACTTTAGGTCTATCAAATACATGCACATTTGTCTTCCTTCATTTGTCAGTAAAGAGGTGTGTGTGTCTCTGTGTGTGTATACTGGAACCTTAACAGAGTATATATAACAAGAATTTGGTGATTAGACCTTGTTAATGAGTGTAGATTCAGAACACATTGGTTGGTGAAGGAGACTGGAGGAAATTGCAAGGGCCTAGTGGTGGAGTAAGCTGGAACAGGGAAGATGGAACTCTAGAGCTGACAAGCCTAAGTGACTGGGTGGTGATGGGGAGGAAGTGGCTTGCACATGGTTGTGTGTCTGAAAGGGCCGATGACAGAAACCGAGTGATATTTAAAGAACAGTCTCAGCAAACTCACTCAAAAGAACATGGGGAGAGTCACATGGTCACATGTGGTGACATCATATTATTAGGAAGGTTTCGAGCGTGGGAAAGAGGAAGGGACAGGGTGGCTTTAGCAGGAATTCCCAACAGAGAATGAGAAGAAAATGCAATTTCTTACTGAACGTTTGCCAAATCTCTCAACACAAAGATTAAAGTTTTTTAGTCAAGAGAACACACAGTGACCACGTCCTATCACAGGTTGTTCAACTCAGGAACTCATTTCAGCTGATTGTTTTTGTTTATGAGTACTGCACAATAAAGGCTCATGAACAGTTTGTTCATTGGGTAATAATGCAGGACCCACCATAATTACAGCCATTCCCTAAGAAATGTGCTAATCATCCAATTCTGCACAAGCTCTATTTACTGTGGTGTTTTGTCAAACCTGTGTTTTTTTTTTCATCTCGGTTGGTGGCCTTCAAAAAATGGGAAAGAGAGAGAAAGGAAAGCCTCCACAGGACAAAGGAGGTGAGGAAGTGGAGGAGGAAGAAGTAGGGGGCATGGATTCGAGTCTTTCATTGCATTCATTATGTATGAAGTCTCCACAGTGCTGGAGGCTCCATCTTCTCCAAGAAAAAGGTGGAAACTGCTGCAGTCATGACATTATATGGTGATACGCTGTAGATACAGCTCATAATAAATAGCATGGTTTAAGTGAATGTAATCCTATATAGTTGTGTGCTATGGCCTTTGCCTGGAAGTTCACTTCCCTCTGTGCTACATTGAAGTGAAAGGAACTGGGTTTGCACACATCAACATTATAAAGTCTTATGATATAAATATACAAACATTGAACCCAAAGTTCATTCCTGTTGTCGTCCAATGAGATGAAACATGGAGCTGCTCCACTGAGGACAATCTGGAGACAGCTGACAACTGCACACAAAGAGCTTTTAGTTATCCTCTAGGAAAACTGAGAGAGTTTTGTCAAAGTCAATGAGCAAAATAACGCCACACAAGTAAGGGCTGGTGGATAAAAGGAGACAGCTGATGGTGGGATGACAGGTTACCAGACGTCTCTCTAGCAAACAAACTGGGTGACTCATCTAAATTGTGTTTATAAGCTGTGGTTCTCGAATCTGGGAACTTTTCAACTGTGAAGCCCACAAAATTGGAAAAAAAAGAGTTGTTTACCCTAAATTAAGCAGAATGTTTTATTTAATGACTCTAGTCATTAAATGTTGTTGCACTGCCCATAAAAACATCTCTTGTTAATCTAGACACAAAGTCTCACTGACTGTTAGTGGAGCACATTGAGGTTTTGACAGCAGCCACCAGAACCACCACACTTTATTGCAGCTGGAGTTCACTCAGTAACGTCTATAAGTTCTGTCAGCATTATGCTCAGCAGAGCTGCCACAAGAACACAAGTTATTCCATCAAAGCTGCAACGTTTTTTAAGCCATTCAGACACATCACCGTTTCCAACTGTCCATAAACATGCATCATAACATACAACACATAGACTGTCAACATGATGGAGGACCGACCTCACAAAGCATAGCCATCAGTTGGGGAAAGGCTAGGTGCAGCCAGCACATGCTGTGTTGATGATGTATTTTTCTGTAATGTCCTCGTTAAAGTTAGAGTTGCATTTCCAATGCAAAAGATAATCTATGTGGTCAAGTGGTTGAAATCATCAGATCAAAATCTGTCTTACTGGGTTTCTTTACTAATATTGCGTGCATTTAACACTGTCCACCACAATGCATCAAATCTAAACATGATTACATAACTTTCTGAAATTTCACTTAATGAAATAATTGCAGCTAATTTGTGAACATGTAACCACAAATCTGGAGTGGAGGAGGCTATACATATATCCAACAATGGTATCCTGGATTTGAACTAGGGAGCCTACTAGCTGTGAGTCATCCCTTCCAACTTGCTGCCCATTGCAATCCAGATAAGAGAAATGTGGCATTGATTTGGAGGCATGTTTCTGAGATCTGATAAATATATATCTAGGGTTCCCTCCTGTTAGCTCTGTTTTTAGTCTTGTTGTCATTTCTCTCTCCCGTACTTGTGTTTCCGCCTCTCTGTTCTCGGCCTTGGAGCTATGTATCTCCACTAGCCCAATTGACCTGCCCAGTGCCTTTGCTGCTTGTTGTCGTTGGCTTTGTTGCCTGCTGTTTTTTTCTCTTACCCCAACCGGTCGAGGCAGATGGCCGCCACTCAGAGCCTGGTTGTGCTGGAGGTTTCTTCCTCTAAGGGAGTTTTTTACTCTTCACTGTCGCCTAGAGCTACTCAAGTGGGGTTGTTGGGTTTTCTATATAATTCTGTATACAGTTATATTTTGTGAGGCCTTAAACCTTAAACACTGTAAAGTGCCTTGAGATGGCTTCTGTTGTGTTTTGGTGGTATACATAATAAAAGTGACTGGAAAATACTAACTTTGTGTTAGACAAAAACGTTTGTGTGGTCCCTTAGCTGTGTAATATCTTACAGCATCTTACTATATAATATAACTGGAATATTAATGACTTTGTGATCACGTGCCATTATGTCTGATTGTTTTTATTGATTTATCTGTCCCTGTCTGTCACGTATAAACAGTTACTTCTATTACTGTTATTCAGTGGCAGCAGCATAGCCTTGTGTGGATTTTTAGGGTACATGTGTGCAGTATTAAAAATGACATTATACACACCATCCACTCTACATGTACTTCTTTCACTGTGCACTTAACATTTGTTTCCACAGACTGTGGTTCTTTGCCCACCTGAGCTCCTGCTGTGAGTTGTGCATCTGTTCACTGTTACTGTTGCAGGGCAAACACCCAGCTTATCTCTTTAAGCTGGTCCTTACAGCCACGCCGCATCTGAGTTTATACCAATTGTTAGTTTGTATGCACTGTGAAGAACTATCAGTGCAAATCAGTGCATGCCAACAAAATAAGCATAAAAATACACACACACACACACACACACACACACACACACACACACACACACACACACACACACACACACACACACACACACACACACACACTCAGAAGGGAAGAAAAACATTACAAACTAGATCAGGTGAGATAAAATTACCCCAGAGAATAATGAAGGCACTTCCAAAGAAAAACAAGCTGTGCAGCATATTAAGAACAAACATAAGAATTAAAATGACAAAATAGACATAAGACAGCCCCTTTTTTAAGGAATGTTTTCTTATTGCAGGTAGAACTCCAGTTCTCAAGTTAAAATGAATACCTGACAGAAGGTTTTGTCAAAGTGGACTCTGAAAAAGACCATGAACTTTAGGTATTTGTGTGTGTGTGTGTGTGTGTGTATGTAGCATTAGCAGTAGTAGTAGAATGTTCCCCACTTTCTGATACACCAATCTATCCATCCAGTGTCTGACAGGTCGCTGTCTGACAGCCTGTGGTCACGGCTGACTGGGCTCCACCACTGATCCTCTCTCGACTCCTGACCATCCCCGGCACATTGTAATCTATGCTAGACACATACTGCACACACACACCTTTCAACTAAGACAACGTACTGCAATGGACAAATAATGGGTGTGTGTAAATGTATTTTCTGTGTGTGAGAGAGAGAAAGACAGGAAGCTGGAGAGCGAGCTGTCTGTCTGGGTTCACAGACAGACCCACTGGACTGACCTCCACAGCCTTACTGTGATGCAAGGCATACTGTCTGATCTTCAGTTATGATCACATTACTCTACATGCCTGCGAATATTTGCTTCTTCTCCCATTCACATGAAGTGAAGCCCACTCAGTCTGAGCGAGTGAGACTGATCACTTGACCCAGTTGTATGGTACTCTTTTTACATGCATCACTTGTAATGTTCTGAAGATGGAGGATGACACAAGTATGCATGTGTTTCTGTTAGTTTTGCATATTTATAACATGAGTCAACCAAAGTTATGTGTATGTGTCAAGTACAACATGACACGTGAGGGTGATAGGGTCCTGGAGGAGAGACAGGGAGACTACATCAGGCAGCTTAAGGTTGGAGTCAGGTTAAGTGTAGCTGACCACCTTCTTCAAATGTCTTTATACTGGTCCTAGTTTCTCCTCCAGTGTTGCTTTACGTCAGATCCCTCAAATGACACTGGGAGCAGCATGTCCACTTTTACAGAGACACTTAGGTAGAAAACTTCCTCTACCTTTTATTGTGACAAAACTTGTTGTTTTTGTATTTAGCATGATCTCCTTGACAACTCTAATATTGCATCTTGTGTTGACCAGTGATTTTCACTTTGCACATTCCACTAGCATTTCAACTTTATCAAAAAAAACAAAAACAGTGATTATATTTCTTGTCAACTTTTTATCCCGGATTTTGCCTCTCAGATACCACATGAAGAAACCATGTAATTTCATCACAATCCCTTGATTTCTCCAGTCTAGGTTCTTGCAAAGGAACAATGATTACATTGGTTACAGACTCTGGAGTCTTCCAATAAAAATACTTTTCTTTTCAGTACAGGTGGAACCAAAGTATAAAGTATATGTATGACAGTGATCCTGAAAAGTAGGAACATTAACAAGACTAACCTTTTTCCTATTTCCTCCAGTTTTCTTATGTGTCTCCAGTATTCTGGTATGTCTCATCTCACTTATGCCAGTCTGTGCAGTGATATGTAGACACTAGCTTGCTAAAGGGCACACAGAGGTCACAGAAAATGGGACTCCTAGATTTTCACAGTCCAGATTTTATCTATTCACTGACAATAAAATACCTGACACAGAATACATCCAGTGTTACAGAACAAATTATGAAATGAGATCAAAGAAAGGTTAAACAATTTATATTGTTACAGAGCGTGTATAAAAGTGTTCATTTGCTGATCTTGGCATTTAATGCTCCCATTCCCATATTGCTCTAGTGGGTAGAATATAGATCATTTTATGAGCTGTAATGCACTCCAGCATTAACATCTGCATTGTGTTAATGCTTAAGTAGAATGAGAACATTCCCGCACTAATTTTGATCTACACACGAGCATAACAAGCTGGCGAAAACAGAGACATGCAAATCCCAGAACAAAGTGTTCTTGTTTTTTCTTTTTTCTTTTAATAGATGCGTGTGAGGAGATCATAAGTAAGATAATTTCTCACGGTGACACTGTTCGCAGAAATTAGCCCAGTATAACCCAGTTTGAATATGAATTTGAATAGGCTCTCTGGGAGAGCAGTGTGACCCGGTTGCGTACGCTCATACATATAGATAATATGCATCAAAGGGGAGGTGGGAATGAGAGGTAGAGGTAAAAATACAGAGATACTGCAATACTGCAAGCTCATACTTCAAACTTCAATAGCCCCTTATAGGCTAACACCACCTTCTCGAAGGTGATGTATGCAGGATGTGAAAGGGAGCACATACTGAGGTCTAATCCTTTGGGATATTATGAAAAAAACAGGTCCCTGGGCTCAGAAGGGGAAAAAACGCCAACCATCCTAAAAGGAAACTCCAACTGAAAGAGACAAAATGACTAGAAATCAAATTGCCACATGATTTGTGTCATTTTCTGTATGTTTTGATTGTCATGTGTCATTGATTTGTCATGTGTCATTCTTCCTCCTTGTGGTTGATTTTTATTTCTAAATTTCTAAATGACTATAAAGGTACCTAAGTACTAAACTGTTCATTAAGTTACTGCGTGCTGGAGCCATACCGTAATGTATTATGTTAGGAAGTGTTTCTAATGTTTTGGCCACACTATTAAAAACGAATGAAGGAGCCCAACAGCTATTAATATGAGAGCATGACTGCACCGCCCACTATGAACTCAATATCAAACACATATTAGAACTAATTTATATATATTCTGTTGCACTGGATACAACCTAAAGCATTTGAAGCACAAATGTGCACAATGGAATAAACTGTGACGGGTTGAAAAATAAAAGAATTGATGTCAACAAAAGTCAACATTTTGAAATTAGATGTTTTGAATCAAATCAAAATGAAGTTGGAAAGAGAACATATTGTCCAGAAATAAGAGGCTTATTGCAGATTCACGCAACCACGCCTGGTTATCTGCAGGTAGGCTGAAGTTGATATAGAAGATTTTTAAATGTGTCTAGTATAACTTTGTTTTACCAGAACTTTGATAACCACAACTCGTTGCCTAGCTGTACACATATAGGAAATCTTTGATACGAATGGTTTGCAGTCAGATGCCACCGCAGTGCTGAGCAGTGCATGATGGTAACTACAGCAGAGCTAGAGGCGATGAAGCAGTTCCTCCTAGCAAACAGTGATTTTGTTTTGCAAGTCTCCACTTCCTTGTATGTAATTCCCTTGTTTTCTTGTATATCATTTCTCTATCTTTGTCTCTCTTTATCCACTGAGACACAATCATCTGTGGTTTTCCATGCTTTTCATGCTTCCTCTTTAATCTTTCATTGCTCTGTACTGAAGTTATTTTTTTCTATTCACTCAGGATGTGTGCACATCATTCAGGTTTGGAGCAGTTTACTTGAACTCTGGAGTGTTTACTTCTTTAGTGCAGTTTGTTTGGCCCAATGAGACAATTACATTTGAATCTGAGTGGCTCCAAATAACTGAGGAGTCTCTTGTAAAGAAGCTGGGGTATGGTTTATGAGAAGTGACGCTGTAGATAGAGGACAAAAGTTCAAGTGAGGTTTCCCACTGTGGCCCTCAGATCAATTTCCTTGACTTCTCCATAACTTTTCATAACTAACTAAGTGCTTGGTAAAGTATTCTACTCCTCTCCTCTTTCAAAAAATATCTTTTGGTAAATCCCCTTTATATTCTCAGACTTATCCTGAGAATATCTGAAAAGTGCCGTCTTCATTTACACCTCTCATTATCACATGTTTCCTAAATTTCACGGGCAATGGGAAACCTGGCAAGGAAGCGCAGCGAAAGCAGAAAAGTGGGGAGGGGAAAGAAAACAAAGGCGGGCCTGTGCAGCTCACAGTGATAGCATCACTGCTCCACTCAAAGACCTGGTCTGTCTCCACCGACTCTCTGAAGCCCAGCCAGAGACAGAGAGAGAGAGGGAGAGAGAGAGAGTGACAGAGCAGAGAGAGGAGGATGAAACAAAACACAGAGCACAAAGAGATGAGACAAGGCATGATGGCGATGACATGTAGACCTCAATAATTATCATTTTATTTAATTGTGAGTTCAGCTGTTTGGCTCCACATCAGCTCCCAAGCAGATTTTTGTTGGTTGGCACATGGTAAAGTCTTCAAAGTCCAAATTCAAATGTTTTCATTTTATAATTTAGACTTTTGTTCTGGCAGAAATGAGCTTCCAGGCTTTTCTGTGCTGCCACTGAGGAATTAAACTCTTTGCACACAAGTCTGTTCTTCCCTCACTGAACACTGATGTTTAGTTTAGTACTTATGACATACTATATGGCAATTTACTATTTAACTCAATGCTAGCACATAATGAGATTAAGGATTAATTTTAAGTTTAGCGAAGCTAATGACCACAGGTTTTCCAGGGTGAGGGGCTCCCCTTGACCATTTAGACTTGGAGAACCTTTAATTTTAGAACCTTGAACCTTTACGTTTTTTGATAAGCAGCAACATTTTATCACCTTATAAAGTTCTGACGACTCACTCTTATAGCATGCATTTGGAATTGTGTCTGCCTGATGTGTACAAGCTCTTTTTTTTTAGCTCTCCACCAATTCCAGAAAAAAAATGTTGTTGTCAAATGCACCTGTTTCACCAACAGCATCTGGAGTCTCTCACTCTTAGCTAATTTTATTTTATTTTATTTTACTGTTTTTTTTTTTTATTGACATATGCAACAAAAATGTGTTGCTGGCATTTATCTTATTCTAAGAGTTCATAAATCACTACAGCAGTTTTACTAGGAATTAAAATATTTTAACTGAGACAATTATTTTTGAGTTTTGACAAAAGTCAAAGTGAGACGCTGTAACATGTTTGGAAATTATGTTTGTTAAAGTCCATTAATTAAAGCTTGATTGGTTTTACTTTATGGAATAAGTAAATAGATTTATTCCCAAGGTTTTTACATAGCCTGTAAATAATTAGTGGGAAAGAAAGTGAAAAAGATATATTTCTAAGAAGAATCACAGATTCTTGGTTCACGGAGTTGTGTGGTCAGATAGAAAAGAAGTGGACTAGATCAACTCAATCTATATTTCCCCTGTGGTGGATTTGTATGTATCTGATGTGTGAGATTGAAAAAAAAAGAGAAATCATGTTCTGTTCAGATAACCAGAAGCTGAATTTAGTCCACAACAGAACATCCACACCTCTTCCCTCATCTGCAGAGTAAGGTGGTGTGTTTGTGAGGGGTGGGGCTTGTAAAAGGATCCATGGAAACAATGAAGTCTTCTCACCAAATTCCCAGGGAAATTCTGAAAGTGTTCACGCTCCTCCTGCAGACAAACCAATCATTTTTGAGGTAGGATTTAACCGGCAGTATCCTAATTGTTTAGCCTGCTGCTGAACATTTGACCATCTCTGCTCTGACATCTTTGATATTGGCAGACAAAGGAATCTGTTCATCCCTGCAAAAATGTATGCTCTGTGCAAAACCAATTTAATGCCAATTTACTCCATTGCACCAACAATGTAGATCCACACAAACACAAAAGTATGCATGCACAAATTGGTTTAATACTCTATAGCAGATGATGGTCATTTCCTCTCCACAGTCACACTGGGAAAGCATTTAATAATTTCTGCTTACAAGAGCAATCCCATCTCATACACATACCATATGCTCCCATTCACTGTCAAGGGCCTGGAGTTGAACATTTACTACCACTTCAACAACACTTGGTCTCAAACTGGAGTTACTAATGTCCTTCACATTCTGGCAACCAGGCCTTGAGAGCCCAGTTTTTGCTTACTTGCAGTTGGTGGAATCTAACAAGCAAGAATTATTGGCAAGACAAGACACAGTCTGATCCCTGTTGGCCACAGTGTTAGGACTGATATGCTGTCTGCGCTCTCACCTGACTCCACAGAGCTCAAAAGGACAATGAGGAGAAGAATAATCCTTGTAATTAACTTTAAGCCAAGAGGTCTCCACGTCTTCGTGCTCTGTCAATCCATCAGTCTCACACACTCACAAGTAGAGGCTGCGTTTATTTTCCAACATGTAAATAAAATAGACTGTAAAAACTATAACACTCACACACACACACACACACACACACACACACACACACACACACACACACACATATATATCAAGAATCTGAAACGTGTCCGAGGTCGCTCCTAATGATGACCTCACAGAGTATCACCACCTGTGTGCAGCAGCTCCCCTCGGCTTTACAGAGCTTTATGGTAAGCTTCAGCTTGTTTTACAGTTTTGGCTTGTTCTGGCTGCTCTCACAGTGGTTTTGGCTGCTGTGTTTCCCTTATAACCCTTCTTAGTGACTGAGATAGGGCATATCTCCATTCATCTGACTTCCTAAAAGGTGATTTCTTGGCCTTGTATATGCATAACCTTCTAATCTTTTCACAAAGATTTCAGGTGGGGAAGTAACTGTGGCACAGCATTAAGGCAGCAGTACACATTACAATACATTGTCATATTGATTTTTTTTTTTTTTTAATTAAAACAAATTGCTTTCATTGATGTTTTTGATGTCTAAACACACTTAGATTCAAAGCTGCAGGAAGTGTAGTGCCTGTTATCACTAATAATAAATCAGTTGTGGCTCTGATAGAGTGCTGAGGGTTGGGAAGAAATTGAATTAATTTACTGAAGATTGTACAGTACCCAGGAGAGGAGCAGACTCTAAATCTTGCAAACATAAAAGCAGACACAGACTCCACCCATGGAGTCTGTGTCATTATTGTGTCATATCAATAAGTAATGAAAAGAATCAAAACTCCATTTGTTCATATGAAAACAGTGCAGCTGGGTAATTTAACTGCCAGCAAATCAATAGACGTTCTTCAGGTTGTGTTAGTGCAAAGCAGAGTTGAACAAATCAGCAAAGCAAATAAAAATAATGCATTCAAAACCGTCAGTATAGATGTTAATTGCTTAGAGATGAATTGCATGTATGTGTAAAGGTAAGGTTGTGTGGGTGTATGGAAATGTGTACTGGCCGAGAAGGTATTGTTTACACAGTATGACCATATGCTTTCCCACTTTAAATGTTTTTCTCTCTGAGGAGCTTCAGCAGCTTATTCATATATCTGTTCTACGAAGTGCACCTTATGTTTGTATCGAGACACACCCGAAGAGCCCTGTGTGTGGGTGTCTTGGTACTTGAGTCTTATCGTCTGAGTATGTGCACCATCTGTATACATTGCCCATGTTATGTGTGTGTGTGTGAAGTCGAAGTGTAAAGTGGGGGGTTTATATGAGTGGTTCTGTGCTGTAGGAGTAAGTTGATGCTGGTGGACAGATAAGGGTCTCTTCAGACAAAGCCACCCTTTGTGAGCCAGAACTGCTCTCAGCCACCGCAAGACGATCTGCCGCAGCCCCACGGAGCATGAAAAGCTTGCCGTGTTCCAAACCGAGCGGAACAAAGTGGCTCCAGACCTGCTAACAAGAGCCAGGAGCCACTTCCGTAGACTGGGGACAGGGCTGGGCAAAGAGGAGAAGATGGGTGGAAGTACTGGTTCTTTAGACGATAACAAGACAAAAGATAAAGAAAGGTTGGGACTTTGTAGGTAGACTAACAGACAGGACCTATATATGTGGCTGTGTTGGTTCATCCACCACTTAAAGATCTTAAAACCTGTAGTGCAGGTAGTGACCATGCAATCAATTATGGTCACGAGAGAATGAATTCTTATGATGATCCCATACATTTCCTTATTGCACATAAGCAGATCGGTTTTGTAATTTATAACTA
This sequence comes from Anabas testudineus, assembly GCF_900324465.2. Classification (NCBI taxonomy): domain Eukaryota; kingdom Metazoa; phylum Chordata; class Actinopteri; order Anabantiformes; family Anabantidae; genus Anabas; species Anabas testudineus. The sequence continues at coordinate 19,526,366 of NC_046629.1, forward strand.
CTGAAATAAACTGATTAGCATACATTTTTGATTATTGGTGTTCATTAATGATGATGTTTTTTTGAAGATCACAAATTCTGCAATTTTGAGATCTAAATCTGCAAAAAATATGTGTCCAGCACTATTCATTTCAATTCAGTTTATTTATATAGTGCCGAATCACAACAAAAGTCCTTTCAAACCTCAAACTAATGACCAAATAAAGGCTAAACTGACCTCTCCCATAGCTGTATTTTGGTGCTAAGTAGCAAATATTAATATGCTAACATGCTAGTCTAGAAAGATGAGTAGTGTATAAGTAAAAAATCTGCATTTTAACACCATCAGTGTAAGCATAAATATACTGCACAAACTACTGTACAGTGCAAAGCAAAGATAATACAAAGATTCAAATCCCAGATGAGGTTGATTATGCCTGAAAAAAACAAAACAAAGCAAAACAAAAACAAAAAAACATTGAGATTGAGGGTGGGACTATTCTGAGAAAAGCTATGGTGCAGCAAAGACCAGCCAAATGGTTTAGGTTTACAGTAAAGACTGAAACTTTCTGCACAAGTGAGATGAAAAGAGATCTGAGGGTAAACCAGAGGAATCTGGAGTGGATTTGGAGTGGGCGTGAGAGTACAATTAAAAGTTCTCTTGTGAAAATGAGCTAAGTTTTACAGGCCAAGTAGATGACTTACACACAGGGTAATGAACTGAATAAACATGAATTGTTGCTCCTTTTTATGTGTTTTTAGAGCACACATCATCTGTAGTGCTTTACTATTTAACTCTTTTGCGTGCTAACGTGTCGAGAGCAAATCAAAAGTGTTACTGAAGTCATACAAATGTAAAAAGAACACAAGTCTCTTTTTTTCTCCTCTTTCCATTCACCCTAACCGGCCGAGGCAGATGGCCGCCCACCATAAGCCTAGTTCTGCTGGAGGTTTCTTCCTTTGAGGGAGATTTTCCTCTCCATTGTTGTCTTAAGCTTGCTCAAATGTGATTGTTGGGTTTTCTATATAATTTTTTATACAATTATATTCTGTAAGGCCTTAGACCTGCACTGTAAAGTGCCTTGAGGTGACTTCTGTTGTGATTTGGCGCTGTACATATTGGTGTTTATATGTCAACCTGTGCCCCTGATAAACTATTGGATGTATTGCAGATGGTAATCAGAATTTTGAAGTTGAAATCCCAAAAAAAACAAAAAACAAAAAAAAAAAAACATTTATTCATCAATTGATCATTGAAGTGGAGCCAATCACCCACAGGATGAGCTATTTCTAGATGTTCTGCTAAGAAAACAGCCTGTGTTTGGAACACGGATGAAGAATAAGGAAAAAGCAGGACTCGAGGAGGAGGGGAGGGGATAAGGTGGTAGCCAGTATCACGTAGGAGTGTGGGCGGGAGGGCATGTCTCTTTATCTCTTTATTTAAATGCAGTTTTAACAGCTGAACTTGGAAAAACCAAGTGTCCTATATGTTCCAAAGTGAAATAAACTAAGCGTGACAGATGGATTTAGGCCATAGAATGAACCTTTCTGTCCAAGCTACTTTGTTTCAGGGAAAGTCCAAAATCTGTCAGTAGAGGCTTTTACACGAGCTGTATATTCCACACTTGAACCAAATGCAATTAATGAAATTAAATGTCAGATGTGTTCGTGTTGTGTTGTCACCAAAAATAACTACTTATTGTTACAGTGGCAAGAAAGTGAAGTATCTAGAAAGTGCTGCATTCATTTTTAATTTGTGTTAACATGTTCTCAGCACTTCATTAACAAATACAATCAATTAGAGATAATAGTAAGTACATCATTGCATTGTTCTTATCCACACTGAATATTCCAGTCAAATAATCACAGTCTGGATTGGAAAAACTATGTGAACCACTCATTTGATTACATCAACAAAAACTAACTGATTTAGAGTTTCTTTGATTTATTACAAACATATTTTGCAATTCTCATGGCTGCAGTGAGTGTAAATTATGTATTTATATATGATGGCACCCAATGAGACACTTGGGCAATCCTGCTTGGTTTTAAACAGCTGGTCCAGGTGAGCAGGTATTGAATATGTGTTGTGCCTCTAAATACAGCACACTGTGCACAGCTTATTTAATGCTGCATGCTGCTGCATTTCATGGCATATTGTCTGGCAAACAGAAACATAAATGACAAATATGAGCACCACAAAAGCAATCTGTTCCTTCTTCTATAGTTTACTGGAGCCAACTACCCAACTAACTGATGTTTACACATCTAAACGAAATGTTGTAAATTGAATACCATCACAGCTGGAAAGTCCAAGAAGAATGCTCTCTGAGCCTCTGCCATGTCTAATTTTCATCAGATTAAATCTAGACAAATGGATTGAAATCTGGACTTTTTATTTTTGTCACAAAGCCTGAAAAGACATTCCAGCATGTAAAGTGTACTGGCACAGCCACCTGTTTCTACTGAATTGTCTTTGGTCTCATACAGTGAAAGAACTTATTTAAGCCTGGACATGTGGAGATCTGTTAAGTTTTGCATAAACACAGTCACATACACACTAAAACACACATCGCTCATATGGTTATATGGTAGTGTATTATAATGAGACACACACACACACACACACACACACACACACACACATGGAAACACAATCTCCCACACACACTTCGAATGCATACACCATATGTGTGGAGCAATAGTAGTCTATTGGTCTACTGCAGAGCAACATACACACACACACACACACACACACACACACACACAGGAAAGAGGACACAGAGGAAATACACACTTGGATATGCATACATATGTATTGTCTAAAGGCTATGCTGAAACAAATAAATAGGCAGTGTCCATGTGAGAGTGGTAAAGGGTCAAGTTCAAAGTCTCATGGAGCATGGACTCCATGGTTGAGGAAAGCTATAGTGCTTAGGGGCTGTTCTGCTACCGCCTACTGCCCTGATCTCTCTTTGAACTTTGCCATTGAGCAGCCCTTGAGCAAAACACAAGTGTGACTTTGTTGTGGAGATAAAGTAAGACAAAGAAAAAAGGGAGAAAAAGAAGGACAGGAAGGAAGGATGTTCTCATGCTGGTGACTCACTGGTCTCACTGACATATGTTGCCATGTGTTTTATAGCATTTTGCCATTGTGAGTGTGTATTAATTAGTAAAAAAGCAATGATTCCTTAGATTATAGCTAATGCTATTACAGCTTCTAAAGAATATTTCAGTAAATGCATTCATTTAGTACTAGAGTACTACTTTTTATTTGTCCTTGTGTAACCATAAAATAATTCTAATACACTATTTTAACTAATATAGTCATTGTAGGGACGAGATGTTCATTTAATTCACATACTACATCAGTGCTGTAGGAGTCGAATATTGATGCATCTGGGGTATTATTGTGGTTGATTGGCATCCCTGGGTTTCTTGCTAGAAAGTGAAAAATCAAATCAAAACCACAAGACTGAAACACAACACTTTAATTCAGCAAAGATTTATTGTGATAACATTTTCTACCCATTCTCACTGTACAAACAAAGGAGGTTAGATCCAACTGTACACTTAACAGTTAGTGTGCATCATTTCCAAGTAATGAAGGGTGTTTACTGCTACAATGACAACCAGTGTTAAATGTCTACGATTTAACATGTTAACAGTATTTTGGCGAATATCTTTCATTTTTTGTGTCAGTTGTCTTTATATATGTAAGTTGCCCATTCAATACATATACCCATTCAATATGGCCCTTGTTTCTAAACTCTGTTTTATACATATAGCCACCCCCCAAAACCAAGTTTTAGCAGGCTGTTCTTGGTTCTAGACAAAGAAAGAGAGGCAGGTGGATTGTGTGTATGGTTCTGGGTGTTGGTCATAAAGAAGAGAACAGTGGGAGAGGAAAAGAGTAAGAGAGGGTTGATGTCTTGTGGTGAACTAAAAGACAGAACTGACAGAAGATGAAAGACTAGCATCTGCAGAGAGGGAAGACAACTAAAAAAAGGCCAGGGCGCTGGATTGGAACCAGTGTGGGATATCATTGAGAGGCAGCCCCTCCACCACTGAAAAAAGACACGCTTCCTTTTTGTGTGGAAACAGAAAGGAGCATATCAGAGTTGAGAGATTATAGTGGACAATAACCTTTGGAGGGAAAGGGTAGCTTATTTATCATGTGTGATATTTATGCAGGTTACAGAAGCAGTTTAACTTTTCCAAGAATGAAATAAGAAACTGGATATGTCTCATACTGTATCTGTGAATTACAGAGCTGAGGTCAGGATGTGGTTAACCGAACTTCACATAAAGGATAGAAGAAGGGGAGGAAAACTAGCCTGGCTGTTCAAAAATACACCTACTGACACACAAAATGTGTCTGCAGCCATACTGCCAGCTCGGTGAAGCTCCACAGTGCTGCTGACTTAAATCAGCTTATATACTTATAAAGATAATGCCAAAATGTTGATGTGTGGCAGATATAATGTTTATTATATGTTACTATGTTTGTTAGTAGGTGTGGCTAAATGTTGAGGCTCTAATTATGTTGTATATATGTTGTATGTTATTACTAATTCTCTGATGCAATAAATGCATATACCAAATCCAATGATAATACAATAATCCAACTGTGGACCAAAGTGGTGGACCCACAGACAGGCTGACGTTGCTGTCCATAAAGCCATTCAGAGGAATTACATGTTGGAGCTATTTGTTTTTTACATCCACCCAGATTACAGCTTTTGGTTCTTGTCTCAGTACAGGTGCAGTGGCACTAAACCTGGCAATCTCACTGGGAAGAAAAGACTTCAGACTGGCTGTTAGTCAAGAAACAGTTAACTATGCCTTCTCCTAAAACCACAAATTGTTGTTTTCACAGCTCTGTTCTTGTACAATATGTTAATTAGTCAACAAGCTGTTGGTGTGATTAGCTGTTTCCACTCTTTATGCTAAGCTAGGCTAACCACGTCCTGATCCAGCTCTGTGATTAACACACAGACATGAGATTGACATAATCTTTAGGGTTTTCTGGGGCTGAGATCTAATGGATGTTTGTTGGCTCTTTCAGTGTACAAGTGTGTGTTCGTCTTAATATGCTTACAGCAGTGTAAGGCAGGGCTTCGCAGGCAGACACAACGGCAGAAAGGCGTCTATGTTGCCTTGTAAACGTGTGAAACAGAGAGAATATGTGTGTTTGAGGGAATGTTGGGATTGTCATATCTGGTTGTGCTGGTGCCATAACTGAAATGTTTCTTTCCTGCTTCCCTGTCATCTTATTGGTGTGTACAGAAAAAGGAACTCAGTGAAAATAAGTTATTGCCTGGACTGTGTGTGTTTGTCCTTGAAGGTTGTACATCAGGAGTTTCAACCCCAGCACCGTCTATTTGCTATTTTAACTTTTAGCTCAATCGAATTTAATCTAATTTAATCTAATCTAACCTAATTTACATGGCCACTATCTCTGTCCTGTGTCTGTCTCTCAGTGTGCATCAATCAAGGTCATTCAAGGCTCTGAACTCTCCATGTGCCTCCATCTTTTCCTTTCTCTGTCTTTATTGCTGTCTTTTTTAACTTTGTTGCTCCCACTTAAAAGTACAAACCATGACGTGTTCATGAGTCATCATGTTTCTGTATCTGACAAGTGCTTTAAACAGGTCACATACCAGTGAAAATAAAGACAAATTCTTTTAAGAAGCATGTTTTAATGCTTCTGAATTGTTCCTAAGTACCTTAGAGGCTCCTTTTGTCATTTTATTTCATGGAGTGGTGCATATACTATGCTGTGTCCTGTGTATGGATGGGCTTAGACAATAAAACCATGTGATTAAGGTTAGAGAAAGACTGGAATTTTTTTTAAGTAATTATGCTCACTGTGTCATAAGTCACTGCAACATAGTTTCATATCAACTTATGCCTCAAGGTTGTCCTAACCCCAACCAAGTGTTGTGAGAGTTTAAGGGCTAATTCATGCGTCCCTTAGAACAGAGGTGTCAAACTCTGGACCGCGGTGTAATTATATTAGGCACGCAAGATCATGTCAAATGTGTATTACGGCTCCTCAGTCGAGAACGCCAAGCGCCTCCTCCTTTTCTGTTGACAATCATTAGCATCCATGCAACCAGTCACATCGGACAAACTTAATCCACCCCTCCCCAAAAATGGACGTGGAAAGCGCATCAACCAACCAGTTTCCACGTTTCCTCCCCGACACACTGCCCCAACTCCGTGCCCAAGATGCTCAAATGCTCTCTGTGTTCGGCAGCACATATCTTTCTTTCCTTATCTTTTTCCTACTCCAAGGCATGAACTGTTAATAGTTGAAAGATTGCATTTTCATTGAAGTACATTTTTTTGTTGTTGGCCTGTGAAAAAAGATTTTCATTTAAAAGGAATTGGAAAGACATGATAATTTATTTTATTCATTTAAACAAGAAACAAATACCACTGATGTGTTTTATTTCAAATTTAATTTCTCATTTGTTTATAATATTAAGTTTCACTTGCTCCAGATTCAATGTTTATTTAATTCAATTCAATTCAGTTTTATTTGTATAGTGCCAATTCACAACAGAAGTTATCTCAAGGCACTTTACAGTGCAAGGTTTAAGACCTTACAGAGAATAATTATACAAAACTATTTATGCAAAACTAAAGTTTGTTTACATATGAAAAACTTCAACATTACATATCTGGAGAAATGGAAAAACATGCACAATTGCAGTTAATTTTTCAATGTATACTAAGATTGGCCCGCAACATCATTCCATCATTTCCATTGCGAGTTTGAGTTTGACATCCCTGCCTTGGAAGGTGGCGCAAAACCCGGCATGCACTAGCACCTTCTCCCTTGCTGCTGACTGCCTCACAGGTCGGATCCATTGGATTTGCACCTTCCAACATGCACAATAATTAGATGGCTAACACATTTAAAAAAAAAAAACAAAGTATATAAGTTAAATAAGTTATATACTTATTTATAAGTTATATAAGTTAAAGTATAATTGAGCAAACATGCTTTACATTTTGAAACTGTACAGCTTTAACACAGAATCATAATGTTTGGTTTCGTCTTTTTTCTTCTTCTACAGTACCTTATTTTTTAGTTCTTATTTGGTTCCTCTATACACTGGTCTGCAGCGTCCACTACAGTGTCGAAGATTAACAACTTTAATAAGAGTGAGCGTGTGTGAATATGAACAAATTGATCGTTGCAGATAGTGTGCACTCGCCCCCAGATGAGGTTGTACATGGTTCTCCATAGAAATCATGTTCCAGGCTTTAAACACATACAACTAAATGTTGTAAAGCTTGGATGTTTTTGTAGAAAAGAAATGTGTTAGGGAACATTTTACGTTGCTCAAGTGCACTGTAATTTTCCTGCTCCACCTCATCTCCCTGGTAGATGGATGAGCTTGGCACAGGATTATCATCTGTTGTTTAACAACACATGATCATTATGTTGATCGTAATCCTGTTGCAATTATTTTCCCTTATAAACTCAAATAGGCTTGTTGGATTTTCTATATAATTCTGTAAACAGTTATATTTTGTAAGGTCTTAAACCTTAAACACTGTAAAGTGCCTTGAGATGACTTCTGTTGATTTGGTGCTATATAAATAAAATTGAATTGAATTGAATTATAAAAATGTATTGGTAATTGTAGTTTAGTTGTAGGAGACAGTATTTCAGATTTAGATTCAAAGCTTCATTGTCATTCATTTAAGCCACATCTACTCATATGAATGAAATTTTGATGAGCCCGCTAGTGTTATGTATGTATCATTAGCATATTTGATGATATGGTTAGCAGTGGACCTGGCGACGCAGTCGTGGGTCAGCTGGGTGGGTCATCTTCTCCTTCAGGTACTGAAGCAGAAGAATAATTATTGACATTATTGACATTATGAATTATATTAGACTAATTGTAACTGTACCTAAGTAAAGTCTAAGTAAAGTCAGTTACACATCAAAGATGCATATTTCTTTCAGTTGAGTGTCTTTGTAAGAACAAGAGTGCCTAGTCTCACTTCAGGAGAAGATGGACAGAACGTACTAGCGTGGTTGTGTTTCTACAATGATGAGGACACTCTGTGGTATATTGCTGTCCATTCTCTAGGCCTTGGCTGAAATGTCTTTACTGTCCACTAATGTTCTCCTCACTCTCTGTGATTCAGATTTGTCCTCCCTTAGACAGAACTCCAAGAGCAAACACATTAGCAGAGGAACCAGGTCTTTCAAGGACGGGAAAAAGAGATGATGTAGAAACAGAGCAGAAGAGAGGACAAGGAGCAGCAGATGAAGGCAACGCTAACTCCACAGAGACTCACTGCCCCCTTCCCACACACATGCACACACACACACACACTCACACCAACACTCACTGGTTGCCATGGGGACTAGCCATAGCTGCTCCATGGGGTGGCCAGGGGTCCAGCTGAGATCAGAGAACTCGACTGTTGTCTTTTAGTGTCCCCCCCCACACAATCCAGCCCCCACCTTCCAAACCCTTTCCTCACACACGCACACCCTACCTTGAGCGCAATCCCCCTCCCACTGTGTTTGCACTGATATCATACTCCAGTAAACACTCGTCCAAACCCACATTCATCCATTCAGCCCAATACAAAGGTGAAATAGCTGCAAGTTGCAGTGTGTGTGACCACCGAAAGGCTCCCAGTCAAAAAAATAAAACCAGACGTGTTTAGATATGTGATGAAATGCACACTGACAAAAACACAAAAGATGGCGGATGTACGCTTACTTTACCTGTGAGTACGCACAAACAAAAATCTGTATCCACATTAATAGCTGTCATAAATCTGCCTTTTAGATGACGTCAGTAAATAGCTTCAAAGTGAAGCGGGTTACATGATGCTTCTCAGGGAATGTCATTAATCTATAGTGTTTTTATTAGTGCCTGCCATATATCACTGCGTTTAAGTTTAAGTATCACTGAGATTAAATGTGCCTTTTTACAGTTTTGTCTGTTTGTTTGTTTCATTTTTTATTGTTTTATTTGTTGTAAATGTATAATCTGCATTGACAATTGTATCATCCCTTTTTGTACACACTCTAAATCATCACACGAGAATTATATGGAATCACCATTTTTGTTCCTTAATGTAAATCTATCATTTGTATTTTTAAGCTAATTCAACTACACACTTCACACTGTAAAATATCATAAAAAAATATAGTAAAATTAACGTTTTTGTATTTTTTGCGTTTGTATTTTTGAGTTAAATGTATTAAGTACTGAGAGTTCAGCACTTAACTTAATTTCATTAATGCAAATTTTACAGAAACAGAATTGTGAGATTTCCCAGGATGCAGTATTTACATATGATGTTTTTCTTTTTGGTATTTTGAAGAATCTGTTCACTTTTTGTCTTTGAAATATATTAAATTGAGTGATGTTTGTTTATTTTTATAATTATAACTATGCCATTTCTGCAATTATATCAGTTAATACTGATACATGATTTGGGCTGAATTCAGTTCCTGCCTCTAGACACTATACTGTGAACAGTATCAGATGTTGCCAACTCTGGTACAAAGAGAAAACAAAAACTGCAGCTAACAGCTGAGTCAACTCAATACTTTGTTTCAATTAAACTTGTTTAATCAAGTTTAGTTAACTGAGTTCTAAATGTTCAAAATTAATAAAATGATTAAATGTTTTATCTTCATCTATAACTTTAGAAGTCAGCAGGTGACATTATATTTGTAAGTTAAACCAGTTTAAAATAAATTACTTGTGTGTAACAGCAGTAGTTTTACTTGAAGTCTCTTTGCTTTAAAGGATGAATTGAATAAATGAACCTCTGACAGTTCACTCAACTCATGAAATTAAGTTTTTAAAGAAACAAAACTGGCAGAATTCCCAGCATGCACTGTTAGAGTTAAAGCTTTTCACAGACTTTTTGTAGTTTAAAGGAAACATTCATGGTGGGAACTAACTGTGTGTCTTCAATAAATCATAAAGTAAGTCATGGATGTTTCTTTTCACAACTATGAAAACAATGCTAACCACAGAGAAGGTTAGTGGCAAATTCAGATTATTGTACACTTCAGGTTTAGAAGGACATTACACTATAGGACAGTTGTTATGGTCACCATCACATATGTAATAGTTCCAAAAATCTAGTCTATCTCATCATCTCTTCTCTTCGGATAAGCCAGAGAATTTAGCTCAACAAAACCATTTATAATAACAATGAAAGCTTTCTGGAACTCCTCCTACACATCAAACCCTGTAACTCAACGAAACAAGTGGCAGTAATATAAATGCAGCACAAATTAAACACACAAAGATATTCAATATGTCACCTCTTAAGAACACTGCAAGGAATGTACAATCATCAGTGACATTTATTCATATAACACGTTTGATGTAATTGTAACTGTAATTGATGTTGTATACTGTAACCATGGCTACCATGGTTACAGTATAAAAGCTCAAGTTTCTGTGTAGCTTGAAAGCTAAAAACACACTCCAACCTACACTCCATTCAGCTTAAGGCTGTCGAAACACACACACACACACACACACACAAGGATCCAGCAGGAGTTGAGAGGAAGAATAAAAGGAAAAGAGGAAGACACCAATGAAATAATAAGAAAAGACTGTGAGAAAAAGAGGGCTGTAATTGCAATTCATTTCCAGCCTGGGCCCCTGGGGTACTGTGAGTGCATTTGATCCCAAAGGCGAGTGAGTGTGGAAATGGAGAGATGCAGTCATATGTATGCAGGGACCAGGGAGTTGGAGGAAAGCAGAGAGCCGTTTAATATTCTGGGCCATGGGTTGAGATGAGAGACTGCTCTCATACCTTCAGGTTCATGAGCATAATGAGATTTTTATTTTGCTGAGTGCATTCTGCGAGTGTGTCTGCGTGTCTGTCTGTCATGCACGAGACACTTTTTGATCAGCTGTGTGTGTGTGTGTGTGTGTGCAGCATAAGTGAGAGTGTGTGTGCCTGTGCTGCAAACTTCCCCTGAGGGTCTATATGTTTAAATTTCGGCGTTCGTGAATATGCATTATGCATTGTGTGTGTGTGTGTGCGCAGAGACACAGATACACATGTCAATTAGGGAGTCATTACTCTCAACACTTCTCCCTCAGCTCAAATGGCATTCATTTACTACAACGGACTTAAGTCTCACAATAAATACTCATAACATTAGCACCCTTCCATGTTCAGTATACTTCCTTATCATCCTCCCCCGTGGGTGCTTTTCCCAAAACACAATCTCCTACTGTTCCCTATTCTCCTCTCCTAAGGGCTGAAAAATGATCGGCCACACACCCAGTACATGTGTGTGTGTTTACTATAAACACACACAAATGTCCCTACCCAGTGTGTGAGTGTGCTGTAGGTCCACACACATGCGCTCCTGTGTGTGTTTGTTTTGAATCACCTGCTGCGTTCTTTGTCAGAAGAGATAAAAACCAACATAGGAGTCATATTTCTCTGTGATTAGGTGCGTACTGCACAGCAGTGGGTATTTTTTTCAGTGTGTATACAGGTATGCATGGCTGTGTATACAACAGGCCATTTCTCTTTAAAACAAATGTGTAGTAAAAATCCTGTTTAGTGAAATATGATTCCAGCATATTAGTACTTGGATGTCAGTATTATAATTTTGCCCACCCTGTCAGTGTAGTATTGTGATGAGTGCCCTACTCACAAGGCAAAATGACAAGATGTGGAAACAGATTTGCCAAAGGATGTCCAATAGCAAATGCTAACACTAACTTATTCTCTTAGTCCCATGCCTTTTGTCTGTCTCTACTACTAATGCTATCAAATACTGTAAAGACTACATTGAAAACAGTAACATGGCCTGTTGGTTTTAATGTTGGACAGGGGACCGGATATTTGTGGTTGCAGTGTAGTTTTATACAGTAGAAATTTAATTTTTAGGAGACTTCCAAGATCACATTAAGTACTGTTACATCTTATTATAACTCAACCAATGTTGACTAGAGAAAATAATATCCAATTAGTCTGAATTATACATACTATACTATACTATACTATACTATACTATACTTAGCCATTATAGGAAAACAACAGTGACCAAAAAACTGTTACTGACTTGTGAGTCACATTGAAGACAAATTTGCTTCACTGAGTGAAAACACAATTGTTTCACATCTTTTTTTTACAGTTTGCTCATTATCAAATCAGTATTCTAGTTTCAGCCTCACAGTTATTCATCCAGCCAGCCATTTATAATATTTGTCACAGCACTGCACACACACATACACACACACACACACACACACACACACACATACACACACACACACACACACACACATCTTATTATGGTTTATGCACAAAGACAGAACCAGAACAATACATGCATAGTTGGAGCTTTAATCTTACACATGCAATACACGTGTCTTGTTTTTGTATTTCTCTCTCTTAATATACAGTAAGTCATAAGAGTGTGTGTATGCGTATGTCTGTGATTGTGTAGGAACATTTACATTTTACGCTATTGTTGTGAGGACATTTTGCCATTCTGTAGATGTTTCTTGGAGAGTTAAGACTGTGTTGATAAGAGACACACACACTCAAGGAGAGAGAGCAAGTCCTTGATGTGCACTCTCCCCCTACACCTGGCTGTGCTATACTTAATCAGAAGCAGCATCTACTCCTTCTCTCCTTCTATTAAATTCTCCCTCTCTGTAGCTGCACCGCTCCTCTTCCTCCTCCTGGGATGGTTCTTATTTTCATTTTCATCCTCATGTTCGAACGCACTTTCAATCGTAATTATTCCCCTTCATTTTCTCCTCTAATCCTCTGTGTCACCTGTGTGGTGCTTCACCTTTTGTTTTAGTCTCCAGAGGTGGTGGTGCTGGTGATGAGTGTGATCTTGGTGTGTCATCAATCCTCCACGAGACTTTGAATAATTACGTCCTGGCTGCATTATCCATGCATGCAGACCCCTAATCCCTTTACACTGTGTAAAGTAAACCATAACCCCAGCTGGCCCTTGTGACCCCGGACCTCCCCCTCAAACCCTCCTCCTGTTAACTCTCCATTGGTAGCCTTGTTAACCCTGGTCTATAACCATGACAAACCAGATTTCCTTTGTCACCACCCGCCTCCCTGCAACATTTTTACTGATGCTCTGGTGTGAAACGTCTTCATTTGCCACAAGTGCAACTTTTACATTTCAGATTTACCGTGAACACTGAGAATATCTAGTCACAGCTGTTTCCACTATCCAGCAGTGTAAATAAAACTAAATCTAAACTTTGCTACTCTTCCATATGGAAACCTTAGTGGGGAGACACAATTATTTTCTCAGCATTCATTACTCCATCATTACTTCACTTCCTTCTTCTTTTATCTTTGTAATTTCCATTCCACCCTCCATCTTTCTACACTTCCTCTGCCCCTTGCTACATTTCTGAGTGCTACACACACACACACACATCTCCTCTCTTTCACCAGCTTGGTTTATTTTAACTTTGGTCACTCCCCACTTTCCCTCGCTCTTCCATCTCTCCTTCCCACACAAATGACACAAATGGACAGGAAACACGCCGGATCCAGCATGCCTGTCGGTTGGAGTAGCCTGCCCCAGGGTGGTGCATCAGTGCATTAGGATGAATGCGTGTTGTTGAACAGTGGGTGATATTAATGGGGGTCAGAGTGGCTGCCTCTGCACTACATTGTTAATCAATGCTTTGCCTGTTGACTGTTAATTCAACTAGTGGTGACAGTGAGGGAAGATAGCAACATTTCCCACTGTAGTGCTGCGGACTTCCTGATTCTTCTGCATTTTCACCAGCAGCCTGATCCAGCCCAAACGTGGCTTCTGCATGTGCACAGTCGCCCCCCACCCCACACCAATGCACAGCAGAGAGCCGCATCCAGGCGAAGACTCTTTACTGTATGTGTTTACCCCGAAAATTAGCGTAAACACGACTCTGTGAAGTCTGAGCTTCCAGCGTACGGCTGAGTCACTGCAAGCAGACGCTCAGCACCTGTTTGTGTTTATCCACAGCTCAGAGATATTAGTTCTCTCCTTGCATTAGATCATCCAAGCAAACAGGAGGGACACTGCATCCTGTTGACCTCAGCTGATTTCTTTTTAGTCGTGTGTTTGCAGAGGTCGGACTGCAGTCGACAACAAGCGATTAGCATTCATGATGACTTTCTACCAAGCACGTGATCAGCTCAGAGGAATAATCTTCCTGCAGCAAACAAACTGAATGTAGATGTCTTGCTCTGTCTGATATTCTTTTGCATAAATGGAAGAAATCTGTAATTTGTTTGCTGTGATTGCAGCATCCTTCTGATTCCTACTACAATGCCCTCCTCTGCACATGCTTGCTGTCTTTTCACTGTGGCTCTCAACAACCTCCATAGTATCTAAGTGCTAGAAATATTGTCTTTAGCAACTGGTAGATTTCCATAATTGTCAAGGTGAAAACAGCTAATTATTTCAACTGTTGCGCAGTCTTTGTCGTGTGATTAAGTTTTCTTGGCTTCTAAACAGTCTTTTTGCTGGTTTCACTTTTTTATTTCACTGTTTTAGTACTGCTCTTCTATAATGATGATGATGATGACTCGCAAGAAATAGATTAAACATTAAAGGTCCAAAATTGGTGCAGTAGAAGCTTTTTGTTCCACGGCTCAGTCAGTCTTCAAACCCCTTATATCTTTAATTAGACCTTCACAGCCTGTGTAATCCTCACATCTTTTTCGTTCATGTCACTGGTTTATAGATAGAATCTTCGTTATAAATATGGCTAAATCAAAATGTTTTCCTGCTGGACTCGAGGCTTGCAGACATTGGTCAGTGTGTTCACGTGAGCCATATTGCCATGAATATAGGGTAATCCTCTGGTTTAGCAAAGAAGCCTAAGTCTGCTGGAAAGTTTACATAGTTTTCACTATGTCACAATATGTTCAGTTTCTTTATGTGGAGATCCAGGCTCACTGAACAGCTTGGCAGCAGTGCAGAGATGTTCACACCTAAAAGGTTTTGAGTGAAACTTGTCCTTCTAGCCACTGAGAGAATTCCAGTGATTTTTGCTTGATTACTAAGTTTTGTTGCATTTAACTCCTTTAATAACAACGGAAGAGCTGAGCCGAGCATCACAGAGCATAAAGAGAAAGGCTGAGATGTAGCAGAGCAGATAGAGCAGAGCTTTATGAAGCAGCCCTGTTGAATTGGCGTCTTGCTGTAGCTTAAGTTGAATATCATAGCTTAAAGGGGAATGTTGGGGAGTGTTACCACATATATAAAATAAGGTGTGTAACGTGCTCTTTGACTGCAGAAGAATCATGTGAAATCAAGTGATGTCAACTAAGTCAGCATCAGTAGACGAAAAAAATGTCTGTTGCTCCTCATGGTTGCCAAACGTTGAGTCTGGCTGTGTTTTTGAAGTGTAGCAGTGAATGAGTGGTGTGCTCTCTACAGGGTACTGGTGCAGTCACTCCATACGAAAGCTCCAATAAGCCTTAAATCATCAATGGTTATATTTTAGACTAAGCAAAGGCCCTCTGAAACCATCAAAGACATTATATATGTTCCCGCAGACAGAATCTGTCACACAGTCCTCGAATCTGTTCTTTTATTGTTCTTATTGAAGGAGATTTTTTTATGAATCTGTCTCAGCACTTATTCCCAACATCATTTTTAAAGAGCTCAGAAATAAAACCCATTATTACAGCAAACCTCTAATGTTTATCTAATGCATCAAGTGACAATAACACGACCTATTAACACAGTCTATGTGTCTGTGTGTTGTGTAACAGTTGTGACACAGGGTAACATGAGGGCAATGTCGGTGAGTAGTTTCCAGAAATGTGGCATAAAATCTCCAAAAACACATCCCTCCCCACAGGCACTGTGACTAAAAAATTCCCCTCTTTACAGCTGAGCCAACTCTTTTCGAACTCTACCGTTGGCACATATCATCCTTTTGTCTCCTACATTTACCTCTGAAAGCTTGTTTTATATATAAGGTGGCAGATTCAAGTGCCATACAGCCTGACAGCTTTATAAATCACAACACGTTAGGTATGGTAAGCAAGGAGCAGAGATAAGAAAGCAAAGATGTTCCTCGGAAAAACACCATTAAATCCAGTGATAAACATATTCATAGACAAGCATTTATGAATTGCAGTGAGAGATGCCAATTGCCCATGAGCCTTCACTCTTACCCCGCAGTCTTGGGTTTAGATTAGTTTTGCATTTCGCTTGTTATCATTTGAAATCAAACAAGTGCACCAGCCTCTGTCCATTTTGAACCACAGCCAGATCCAGCTCAGTCTGATCCCGCTGGTTTCAGAGTGTGTTCTCTGTACTCTGTGTCTGCTGGATTTACATACATCACCCGAGGGGGAGGGCGGCTGTGCTTTAGTTTTTCCTTTTGCGTGGTCTGACCCTGCGCTGAGATTGAGAGCTAATTATGCACTTTGTTACGGTATATGTGTGAGCGCATCGCTTTTTGTGCGCGAGTGTGTGTCTACAGTGCAGTTTGCCCGCGGCTGGTGTTTGGAGGTGGTAATAGTGTGTATGAGGTCTTCGGGATACACCTGACCTGGGCGAGCCTGCCAGCGTGATAGGCGCCAGCATCTAATCGCCCACACAGACACACACAAACACGAACAGACACACAGACAAACTTCACTGGGGTGGGGGTGGGGGTGGTAGTCAAGGGATGAAAGATGACAGCAAACACATATAGATGCAGCTCATATTATGCATACGGTTACACAGACAGAAAATACACGTGCATGCAGAGTTCACTGCCATCCAGTCTACACCAGGGAGAAACTCTCACTTAAAAATATGTAAATGCACATAGTGAACACACACACACACACATGCACACACAAAATATAGCCAAGAAAAACAGCGACTCCGTCACCATGGAAACCCACCACTCCATCTCCAACCGTAGCTGTTTCCTTTCTGTATTCCTCCCTTTTACCTCGCCCCCCACTCTTCTTAGCAGTAGCTGCCAATTGTCCATATTCCTCATTTCTTCTTCGTTTCCACCTTTATTGTTTTTCTGCTTCTCAGAATCAAAAGCCAAAACTTGTTGATTATTCTGGTGTATAGAAATAAGCTAAATTCCATTAAAACAAGTGAGATTTTTGTCCCTGATGTTAATTTAATAAATACTTGAATTTATAGCTGAAGATAGAATCAGATTGTATGCATCTGTTATGACTTCTGTCTGAGGTGCACAACAAGCCAGCAATGCTACATTTTTAAATTTATTTTTGCATTTATTTTTTCTTTTTTGCAGAAGCATGATCAAAACAGTCACTGAGGTTCAGTAAATAAGAGGGGCCAGGGTGAATGCTTACAGGGCCATGTGCACAGGCACAAAAACAGGACCCAGCAGCGCTCCCCATAGAGTCAGCCCAGGATAATAGAGGCACCTGTGGGGCCGGTGGACTGGGGCAGGCCTGGCTATGTGGAGGGTCTGCGGATCAGCCTGTTCCTCCCTGCTGGAGCTCTACCTCCAGTTCAGAGAAATACAGTCCCCTGAACAAAGAAGAAGGGGGCCCACAGTTAATCCTGTGTGTGCATTTGTGTGTCTATCTACCTGTACACGTTTGTACTGTATGTGCATGCTTGCACATACACATACACATTTGAGGCAGACGGAATAAGTTTGCGGTCAATGCACCCCCACCACCCCACCACACACCCCCAACATTTTTAAAAGCCTTATTTCCAGATGTTTTTTTTTCTCCTTCAACCATCTGTTAATCTTTCACATCTATAAAGATTTTGATCCCGGTCCAGCAAGCTTCAAAGCTATATAACCAGTCATGATTGCCCAATTAAATAGATGAAATAATTTCCCCAATCTGTATTCATGTGCTGGGTTTTTGGTTCAAGAAAATCCAACAATTTACATTAAGACATATGCTAATTAAATGAATGAATACCAAACAAATTAAATCATTATTTCATTATGTGAACAAAGTTCATTAAAGGGACACCAAAACCTATTGTTTTTAATAGATTTGCTTCTCGATAGGATTCCTTAGGTTGCTGTGTATCCTTGATGCTGACATATTTTCAAACCTAAAATCTATTATTTCAGGCATCTAACTAAAGCCCATTTTAAAAAATCCTATTTATAATCCTATTAACATTGATTTTGGGACAAAGGAAGCAGAAGTGCTAAAATGCAAACTAATTTGTCCTATAGCCTTCATTATTCTATAGGAATGCTCTATACCTCTATGAAACAGGAGTAGAAATTATAGCATTGTTTTAGGCATAGCAGCTAAGGGATGCTCTGATACAGTATATTCTGTCACTACACCCTCAACTAGAACTTCATCAGAGAATGTTTTTCTCTTTCTCTTATATGATTCAATATAATGGTTTATGATTCTGTAAATAAGAACTGCACTGAGAGCCTCCATTGAACTGCAAGGACCAGGATCACAATACATCAAATTATGTTTTATTTGATATTTTTATATATTATATGTTGGGATATGTGTTTGTTAATGGGGGATCAATTCTCTATTATTCTCAGATTGCTGTTTAAGGAAGCTGTCAATGAAGAGTCCTGCCAAGTAACACTAAATGTCTCTGACTGCACTTAATAGAAATATTGTGAAATTAAAATTAGATTTAGTCTGAATCCTAAATAAATCAGAGAATGACCAGCTAACCCTATCCTGCATGCACGTATAAGCATCTTACCATGTTTGAAGAAACAGACCACCGTACTAAAGACGAGTGACTGCTGAATCAAAGTAGAAAAAAAAACAAGCCTGGTACAAGTGGTGAGGAAATATTGAGAGAACTAAAATACTGGAATATAAAAAGTTATAAATACAATACAAGAAGACTGTGTCAATTGAGGCCTTGAGCTCAAAGTAGATGAGAAAAAGCTGCTTGCTCCCTACAGGCAGGGCAACATTTGACTCACCCACAGTCCTGTAAGTGTCCAGACAGACATGTTTGCATACTCAGGAGCAACAGAACACACTCAGTTTGCATCTTTACCTTTTGTTGTAGGAGACAGTGGACAGCGTGCACCTGTGCTGTCAGGTGTATGAAAATAAGTAGACACCATGCTCTTTCATGTGATTGGATGAGAAGATTGACGCCATCGCATGTCGGTATGACACCACAACTAATTTAGCAACTGCAAATGGGGACAAAACTTATGTTATCTTGAAAGAATATGCTTCTGATTTGGGAAAGGTGCTGCTCTGTTGACTCTGGGTTTCATTTAGTACGCACACATGTGCATCCATACCCATTATCACATTCACACACTTTGAAGCTGTAAACTGTTTGCTTCAAGAATTATCAGCTTTAATACTGTGATGCTTTGTTTTACTTGTTGCATTGATATTTTTATCTGTATTTCAAAGTCCTGAATCAAAGACCAGTGACAGCTCCTCAAACAATATTCTTGTAGGAAAAGTCTTGAAATTCTTCAAATAAAGCTGACGAAGACTGAACAAAGCATAAAAGATAGCAGTGATAGAAACCCACCATTTTAAAGTAATGATTGTCTTTAAGTACGGCTTCCACACACACAGACGTACTGTTTTGTGGTTTTGTAGATGACACGTAAAAAGCCAATGTCCAACTTCGCCACACAAACTATCTCAACTAACTATCACACCCACACGCCCTCTCGTTCTCTCTGTCACACACGAACAAAGTGAAGCAGAGAGAGAAAGTGAGATAAGGAGAGACCATCCTATCTCCATCCATCAGCGCCATAAAAAAAAGGAAAAACAAGAGAGAGACAGTGCTCTGCCTCCCGGCCACCACCTCCTACCTACTGTCTCACACATTCCATCAAGCTGTGTCTTTACTTATCTCGTTCCTTTGATGTACGTGTTACTGCTCGCATGTGTGTGTGTGAGTGTATCGCAACACAGCTCCAACTCTGCAAGTCCAGACAGGACGTTAGCCCCTACAGCGAAGTGAGAAAAGATGAGAGGAGAGGGAAGCAAGGACAGAGGAGCAGTGATGTGACATGAGAGAACGGAGACACGCCACTCGTTTGAGATTCAGTTCCCTGGACCCTGGGCGAGGAATTTGCAACATCAGAACATGCAGCCGTGTTGTACAAAAGTTTTCTCTGTGATTGACAGTTATTCCCACTCCTGTATTCAGATTCTTAAAGATAGGTCATGGCGGATGTTTAGAGACTGGCCTATTAACTGGGAGACAGCAACATATTCATATCTCATGAGCCACCTATTTTATATGCTAGCATTGATGGATAGGACTGCAACTTGTTCTGTCTATGCTGTATATATATATATATTTATATATATACATACAGTAAATATATCTCATTTTACATTTGTTCTATATGATTTATATAATATTTTAGTAGGTGCTCATAAGGTATATTAGCATTAAATGAAATATCTGTACTGCATTATCATATATTAATATCTTAGCATTGAACTACAGTCTGGTGTGTGTGACTACACTACATATAAACAATGATTACTGTTCTTGATATTGCAGTGCTAACTCTTTATTATTGTTGTACATGTGGATCCTGTTAACTGAAATGTTGGAATTTGTTCAGGAGGTTAGGTAACGTCAAAGTCACAATGACAATCATAATAACACAAATGATAAAAAATATAGCCCAACCACACTGGTTTATCGGGATGAGGATGGTAAATGGTAAATGTGCTACAGGGCACATATCAGATATAGACTATCATAGTTGATATCACATCTCTGTGGGTTGTAGGTTTAGTTTACAATTCACTTCAGTGACAAAAAAATAAATCAACGCCAATTCAAGAAACCCTCAGATTGATTTAAGTATGCTCTTCAGTACGTTAATAGGCTTAAATTCATAAACGCTCATATCAATTATTTTGGGTGCTGAATTGTATGATAATTCTTGGTAATCACTCAACATGTCCTGTCTGCTTGTCCCAGGCTCATCGTGGCGGTCGGGGGTGAAGTGGCGTAAAGAGTTACTAGGAGATGGGATCAGGCTCAGCAGGATGAAGCCTTTCACATGTTAATCCGCCGTGTCTTGGTGGAATAGTCTGGCCAAGGCCTTGATTAAGTATTCATAGAGTATTAGCCTGCTATCATTACGGCTATATATCATCTCACTGCTATATCAACGGGTTGTCTTGGCTTAAGCAAGAGTTTTAAATCCCAGGTGCATAGCTATTTGTGAATGTGATTAAGTGTGTGTGTATGTGTGTGTGCGTGTGTGACAGAGTGAGATTAACAGTGCATAATGAATTAGGTGAAAGGAGTAGATATGTTCTGATTCTGTGTATGTGTGAAACTGCAGACGAGACACTAACAAGCAGTCTTGCATATTCTTTTTGATCCCTGAGCAACATAGACTGACGACTAAAGCTTCTCCAGTGACTCTGTGATGTGTGGTCTGCCTCCCCAGAGGTCAGCTAAATAGACAAAGGGCAACTTCTTCTCTGTCACTGTGTTATAAGATCTGTCTTCAGCGAGATGAGGTTCCATTCCACATATCCCTGTTAACACGAGGATGGTTGACAGTGGTTAGACCTTTGGTGAGTTCACAGTAGGCTGGATTCAGCACTCTATTCTGGCTGCCTGCTGTATTAGAGAAGGTTATGGAAAATCTGGGCAAGAATAATAACATCTTGATGTTGGAAAGGTAAATGTCAGCCTTTTGCATACAACAATTTGAATATGAATAAACGTGGCTTGTGGACTATTCCCTAGCAGTAGGAAACAGAGCAGGAAAAACAAATGTCAAGCTTTCTGAGACGTTTTGAATTCAGGAAAGAATGCCTATCTGTTTCCAACAGGTTGTGGCAGTCTGGCAGTGGAAGGCTTCATCTTCCTGTATAATGCCCTTAAATTTCCCCACAGATTGAATAGAAGTCCTTGTTCTTGAACACCAAATGTTTTGGATAGCAGTTCCATTAAGAAAGAAGAATTAGTATGTCCAGATGGTTGAGCCATTTATTCTTGGCTGGAATAATCATTTGGTATAATCGTTTTCTGAGAAAACATTGTCACTGTAATTGGCAGCAAAAATGATATCTTTTATGAGAAACTTGCAGTGCCTGAAATGGTTCAAGCCATCTTTTGAGCAGGCCTTATGTAAATGTCTCTTCCAATAAAATGAACTTGCCACTGGTAACCACATCTTAGAAATGACACTGGCATTTGACCACTTCCTAAAACCTGTACCCAAAACAGTGATTGTTCAGTCATAACTAAGCATGGATGGTCTGTGAGTTTGGGATTTGTCCACTTGATGAGAGTTTTTATGGTTTTCCAAGACTGAAGCCTTTTCAAAAAGCACAATACCTAAATAGGCATAGGAGGTGAAAGACAGTGCTGGTCAGCAGCACGTAACTTACAAACACATTACATCACAGACTGCATCACTTTCTAATCTCTGAGTTACTTTGACGTTTAGCTCTTAAAGCATTTCTCAACAGCATGGCACCACCTCCAGCTGGCTCGAGTCCTACTCGCTTCTCTTTGAGTACCAGGTTTTCCACTACAAATATACATCCCTGTGTAGCTGGTATTTGTCACAGCAAGGACAGTAATTTAGTTTTAACAAACACTAAAGGCAGAATAAAAAAAAAAAAAATGCTGAAAAGAATCGGGAGGGATTTGCAGTGTAGTGTTTTCACCTTATGTTTTGGTATCACTTCAACTCGCTTGGAACCTTGACAGAGGTAATACCAAAAAGGTACCAGGTACTAAGTACTATCAAAACCTTTTTCCATATGGAAAACCAAGAAGGGTAGAAGAGTTAAATTGGTTTGAAGGAAATGCACTATTACTGTAGGAGTCAAATAGATATGTGTGAAATATGCAACTACATTCTGGAAATATGACTCTTGAAGTCACAGAGGCAAAGCTAACTGCTGTCCAGATAATTAGTAAATCCCTTCTCATTGTAGATACATAAGACATAAGATTTGGCTAAAGGAAGACTGTGTGAATAAAGTGAAATATGAGCAGTAAAAAGAAACATGTATGTAGTATACTATCAATGTAAGTGCAGACTGTGCTGTCATTTCTATCCAGAGGCTGGATTATCTACTGTGTCTGAACTTTTTAATAGACTTTTCTTTCTATTTTTTTGACATTTATACACACTCTGTTAAGGCTGCAGAGATTTTCACACTCTCTCAGCTCACAGAATCAAAAGCTCCAACGCCAAATCCTCGCAGCACAGCTGGTCTCGATCACTGACATCATCTCTTAGCATTCGTGTTATACACTCGCTCACTCTGTATCCTTCCCTCTGTCTATGTCTCTCCACCGCTTTCTTTTGATTTAATACCTCATCTGTCACAACTGAGCTGAGCAATACTCATAACAAAGAGAACAAATCTCTGTTGTGGGGTTGCTCAGGCATTACAATGCTGCTCAATTATACTTGTAACAAGTGTGTGTCTACAGTCCTTGAACAGAGTGATTTTCTGACTCTATTTTAATTGTGCACATGTGCGTTTTGTGCACAAAATGTCACTTCACTTCATGAAGAGGCCTATTTTTCACCTCTGTGTGTGCTACCTGAGTCCAGGTATATGGTGACTGTACAGGAACAATGAGGATTGTGTGCCCATTTCACCAACTTGCCACTGGCAAGGGCAACAAGTAATCAAGTCCGCTTGCCATTCTTCAGTGCAAACCATTGCTGTAACTTAAGAGTGATGTAAAACTAGGACAGGACACATGGAACACACATAAATAAGCTGCCATCAGGCTCATTATGTCTGTGTGTTAATGCTTGGGAGGTGTGATAATGAAATAAGTTTCATTTTAAATTGATACAGGTGAAAGATAGTCAGATTGTGTGTGTGTGTGTGTGTGTGTGTGAGAATGTGTGTGTGTGAATGGGCTTACGTGGCGACAGTCTGCACACCGTTACCTGACCATTCCAGAGTTGAGACAGGGAGCGTGTGAGAACCAGAGTAAACTGAGGGTGGGTGTGGGAACCTGTCATTCTGTGAGGAAGACTCGGCTCCTGTTACCAGAGAATCAGGCTTTGCTGTAACCCAAACTTTCTCGTTCTCTTGTTTTTTTTGCCCAAACACACCATCTGAAATATGCGCACACTTTCTCTGCCACACAGTTTTAAATGGGCAGGATTGAAGGTTTTGTTATGGTAGACAGTCTAGTCAGCTTATCGGTGTTTGCCTCTGCTTTTTTTCCACCAGCAAACTTCAGAGGCTCTGACCTCAAATAGCCTGTTAACACAAGGTTTCAGCAGGCGAGCTTTAAAATCTTTATTGTACCCTCAGGGGCAAACAGTGGTTTGGGCAAAGTTTGCCTGCAAAAAGATATGGATTTAATTCATTACCAGTGGCATAAATACAAGGTAAACACACCACAAGTACTGTGCGCAATAAAGAAAGCAGCGTTATGCATGTATTATGTTAGTTTCTACAAAGGACACACTGAACGGACCTGTGATCTATAAATGATGCAAGTTTGGTTTGAATCTCTAAAAGCACCTAAACTGAAAAATAAAATAGAGCATAAACATAAACACAAAAGTTACTACATTAAATCATCATTAAAGCACCACTCATATTCCATATTTACTGCAGCCTCCATCTTAGGTGTGTATAGACGTCTATGACCCACTGAGTGTAAGGGACCAAGCAGCCAGGCAAGAGGAAACACAGGTGGATTATCAAAAAAAAGGGTTTATTTATCCAAAAATGTGAAAGGAAAATTACACAAAATATTTAAGAACTCTTAGGGCCCATAAAAGAGCTCAACAAAAGAAACCACACTTAAGTAGATTCGACAAACATAACTTCAACTAAATAAACAGACAAAACAAAAACCAACTGACCTACTTACATGAACACACAAGGGAACATATTTAATGGCTGATCAGACCATTTGACACACAGGGGGTAACTCTAAAACAAATAATATCAACAATACCCCAAAACACACTAAACATAACAGTCAGTCTCAGTTGTAAATAATTAAACAATTAATCAAAGTAACTCCCTCAACAAAGGACTAATATTAACATTGACCAACAAAGTACACAACATGCCAACCTAAATCCCCCTCACAGGTGGTAGGCTATGGTACAGTCCAATGAGCCATCTTCCTGTGTAAAACAGGTCTGTATTCAGGGCCGTGTCCTTTGCCCCCGGCCTGAGAAGATGACCAGCAGCAGCCGCAACAGCAACTAGCCTCGGCAACCTCTGCACTTGTAACTCAAAACAATATATATCAACACCGACAAGAATTGTGAAACATAAGTAGGACAGCACAGAAGATAACTAAATGTGAGTGCTACAAATAGAAACTAATGTACTGGCAACAAAACTAAAGTATATTAAATAAACTTTGACTGTTGTCTTTATTTACCTTCTATGTGTATAAACTTAATCTTTCTAAATGTATGAACTGAATATGATGGTTAGAGTACATAAATCTAAACCAATACCTGAAGTTACCCACAATTCACTTGTGTGGCAGCCAGTGCGGCCATCATAAGGGTGTTATGGCTGACCGTAGGGCGCAGAGGAGACCGACATGCACACATTCCAAATCTTAACAACGCGCTGTGTGGAACCGCATGCTGAGCAAAGTAAATTGGTCATAAAGTCACGAGGTGGGATTGAAACAGAAAGAAAAAGAAGACAAGACAAGACAAAGAAGAAGAAACAGGAGCTGCTCCTCAAATGGCTTGCTCCTCTGCTAGACGCTAGATGAGAAAAGGTTAAACTATAAAAACATCTTACCCGTTTTTTGTGAGTGTAGGGTTTTTTTGCTCTCTCTTCCTCTGTTATTGCTTTTACCTGATTTACTTGACTATTACTGAAACATGCAGTGACTCCATTTCCCCATGCAAAATGTAAAAATATTGGAAGGTACAGATATAAAATGTGCTGATTAAGTGTAGTGGAGAGTCAACTTATGGTACTCAGTCTCTGTGACATCCCTCAGCCTGCAAGTGCTAGGACTCTGCAAATATGTTTTATGGTTATCACATGGGGCAGTGTCTGACTTTATACTGAGAATTCAGGTGCAAAACAATACAACCGAATTCACAAGTTCCAATCTAAAAAAGGTGCACTCGTCTATGTATTAAAGCGAGACTGTTGTTGATTTATTTGAAAACAAGAAATGTTGTGACCACAAAAGCATGACAATATGGACTTAACCAAACTGCAAAATTAAAGTCAGTTCAATCAGAGCAGAGCAAACTATATTTTTCCCGATGAGTGCACTGATTGAAATATAACTTGGAATTGACTTGCTGTTATCAAAGTCTCTGCTCAACCGTGAAATCAAAGTTACTTCCAAAAGTTGCACAAAGCAGACATCAGTCACCACGGTACTTGATGATGATGTGTCAGACTCAATTTGAGTGTATTGAAGCAGTAAAAGGTCATGTGACTTTGCATTACATATTCCATTAGATGCTGTATTCAGACTAGTCCAGGTGAATCAGTACACACACAATAGACATGAGCCACAGAGAAACAAATCAACAGCACAGAATTTCTGGTATGCTGTCCGTGTCAGTGGAAATGAAACAAGTCCTGGGTCAATTTGAGCACGAGAGACAAGAATGTTGACACCTTTCTTAAAACCTTCCAGATTTTACTTCCAGAAGTACATTTAAAAGTTTAGGAATGTACGGACATAATTCATTCTGACACATAAAAATTAAAAAAAACTTAAACTCGCTTTTAACTCTTTTGTAAAAAGCTTAAATCTAAATCAACAGTTTTATCTTTGAAGCTCACGTTCACATGACACTTGGATTCAGATGGGTGAATTTCATCCTCTCATCTGAGGACCGTTCAAGTAAATCACCTTGCAGCCATTGTTCACCTGTTTATATGTCTCTACTACAAGTTACCAGCAGAACTTGTTCCCAACAGCGTGTGATATACTGTACATCTTCATATGACAAAATAAAAACTATCTACCCTACTGGTTGTGCTGCGTGCATGGTGTTCTCTGGCTCTGCTTGTTTACAGCTAATAAAATGAACTGTAATGAAGAGGCAATAAGCCTTTAACGGATATCAGGCTTATCTTCACATGAACTAATGAGCTTAAACTGTCGGCTATTATCACCAAGTCAAAGTGAGATCTTGAGATATTACCTGAGATGTTGTTTCGGGTTGAATGTACACTTCTAATAACTGATTTGGTGTAACAGCACATTAGATAACCCCCACCCCTATCTTACTTACCATTTAATCCAGTCTGCATCTTCCCTGCCTCAGGTCTTAAGTGATTTAAATTTAGTTCAGTCAAGTCTTAAAATGCAAATCTGACGTCACCTCACATTCATCATAAATCACATTGCTGCTCCTCCGGTTTACATTCAGGTAGTGTGTTTTTACACATTTCAGTTATATGTGAACCTTAGGCATGACAATGAACCGGAATCCTAACCTCTGTGACTATTTACAGTTCTCACAATCACTAAACTGCTGGCATTTAACCCCAAGGTCACACAGACAACAGACAGGTTCACACTGACAAAATCTTTCAGAAAGAAAACTCTGACACTGTCTCACTTAATCCCTGTCTCAGTGGATGTCTCTGCCTTCCAGGTAATGTTACGTCATCCCCTACACCACAAGGTCTACAACATAATGAGCCGCCTTCATGTGTGTTTTGACAAGGCGTGCTTGAACTACAGTATGGAACTTTACATTAAACTCTTTATGGAATATGTATGCATGGGTTTTGACCATGGCTGTATGGTTTTGACAGTGTCTGTATTGGATGGCTTGGGTGCACGGATTTCAAGTCTCATCTTACTGTACTGCTAGAATGATTCCCAAATGTTGCATGATATAGCTTCCTTCTCTTTTTATGATTTCAGGTTGGTGCATGTTGCATGTGTTTAATGGCCACACATCAAATCTGGAATGAGGTAATATTCTAGCATAACCTTAGTCGTTAAAATGAATGTGATAATGTTGGTCCAGTAAGCAGTTTGTTTGAGAATAGTGGATTAAAGTTGGATCAAGGTGGGTGTGTAAACCATGACGGAAGTTCTCAGTCATCCAGGTCATGGTTATCCCAATAGGTTTTTTTATTACAGCTTTGTGTGTATGAGTGTCTGCACATGTATCTGTGTCCCTGTGTGCCTTTTCTGTATGTGCCAGTCCTTGACTACTGTCTGGGATCATACATCTTTCATGGCACCCCCTCTGCCTGACTGACTGAGATTACATGCATGACCTCAGCCAGCACATACTGCCTGCATGCTCCCCAGCCTGCTCCACTCTGCTTAGCAGATTTGCCACCATCTATCCATGCCAATGCTGCAGCAGAATCATTACTCTGAAGCTCATTTCTCTCTCAATCTCAACAATCCATATTCATGCAGTATTTTAGATGAATGGAAGTGAGCATGCAAAGCAGCCAAGGCCAACTAAATCTGCTCCGCTGGCTTTGATGTTTGGGTAGATTCCACTGTAATTGTTCTAGAGGAAGGCAGCAGTTATAGCATGGCATCTTTAATCGGCTAGAGGCGGGCCTAATTATTCTATTGCATTAATCAATGCCTCCAATTGTTCTGCATGATGTGGCATGACTCAGCATTTGAATAATGATTTTTTTTTACTTTCAAATGATTAGAGATTATTTAGAAAAATGATTTCATTATTGTGACTGAAATTAAGATTGTAATTAAAGTCATATGTATGAGGACAACTAACTGTTGTATGATCATATGAAAAACTATATAGACAAAAGTACTTGAAGATCCCTATTTTGGTATATTGGTCTGGGGCAACTAAACTTGTGAGCAAGACTCACAACATTAAACATTGTAAAGTGCCAAATGAGCAAATTTCCTATGCATGATTCAAGCATCTCTCAAGTATAGACAACAATTATTTCAATTATTTACACTTACACTACCTGCTATCATAAAACCAAAGGTTAATGCCTCCAAATACAGTGGCAAGAATAAGTATGTGAACCTTTCGGAATTTAATGGTTTTCGACATTAATTTGTCACATGCTAATGTGATCTGATCTTTATCTAAGTCAAGAGTATTAACAAATATAATGTGCCTAAAACAATGATACACAAATTTTATTGAGAACAACCATAATATACTTATGAACCTTTGGAATAATGACCTCCAAAAAGCTTATTTGAGTCAGGTATTAGCATACCTGAAAGAAAATAATTTCCTGGACTAGAGCTAATTTGACTGTCAAAAGAACAATATGCTTATAATAATAATTACATACTTTATTGATACCTTTGGGGAAATTGTTGTTTGGACAGCTGCAGTAGATGACTGCGCTACTGTATGGTGTTGGTGTCTTGTCCAAGGAAACCTTGACATATAGCCAGGAGGAACCAGGAATTGAACCAGTATCACCGCCAAGTGAGAGTAACAAATTTAAAGGCGTCATTGGAACAGGCTAACATCCATGTTCATGAGTCTACAGTAGGCAAAACATTGAACTAGCAGGGTGTGGGTATGGCAGGACACCACGAAGGAAGCGCACTGCTTACTAAAAAGAACATTGCTGCATGCCTGAAGTTTGCCAAAGAGAACATTGACACTCCACAGCAATATTGGCAAAATGTTTTGTGGACTGATAAAACTGAGAAGTATTTGGAAAGCACACTAAACACTAAATCTGATATAAAAAGGTCACTGCATATCATCATGAAAACATTTTCCCAACCATAGTAGTAAGGAAGAAACATCATGATTTGGGCCTGCTTTGATGCATCAGGGCCTAGCCAGCTTGCACTGATTGAAAGGAAGTTTAATTCCCAAGTGTTTTCAAAATTCTTCAGGATAATGTGAGTATGTCTGTATGTCAGCTGAAACTCTGCAGAAGATGGGTGATGCAACAGGACAATGAACATAAACACAGGCACATGTCCACAACATAATGGCTTCAGAAAAACTAAATCCGTCTTTGGGAGTTGTCAAGTCAGGGCCCAGACCTTAACCTAATAGAGATGCTGTGGAACAACTTGAAAAGAGCCACACACATAAGAATATGACAGACATGTCATACACGACATGAGCTAAAGCAGCTCTGCCAAAAGAAATGGGTTAAAATTCCTCCTTAACAATGTGCAGGTCTCATTTAAAGAATTTTTTTGTGTTATTATTTTAGGCACATTATATGTTTTTAATACTCACATTTTTATGACAAATTCATTCGGAAAACCGTGAAATTCCAAAGGATTTACATGCTTTTTCATTTGAGTCAGATTGAAATCAGACTATTACTACTCCTTACTCTCTCTCTGTGTTACCTACACAGACAAACAGCGTAAGGCATAGCTAGAGGCTAATGTTTTCATAACCATTTGTACATACATGTTTATGTCTGACTGCCTGTCTGTCAGTGTGTCCAATTCTATCCAATTGCAGTTAGCTAGACATACATGTATGTAAACTTGGCTAGAGGAGCCATAAAACAGCAAGGCAGTAATTCTAATTTAAACAAGTTTTAAACACATAATACAGAGGTAATGTTTACATAGCTCACTCTATCACTCTAATACTAGGTACAACATTTTACAGTGGAAAATGTGGCCTCTGGTCAGCAACTATGAACTAAGATGAGAAAATGCTTATAATTTATCTTCAATCTAACCAGGAATTTTTTTACTGCAGACATTTGTTTAACTTGTTGACTAACAAACAGTATATTGTATGAGTTGGTTAATACAGAGAGTTTATGGTGTTATGTTATTATTATAGATAGTTGCCTCACTGATGCCTGAAATGCATTAACAACCTGTTTTAAACTGATGTGATGAGAGGGGTAAGATACTGGGGAAACTGAGGTAATGTAATTTTGACTTTGCTAATAGGTGATTGTAAGTAAAAGCATATTAAATGTAACCAGAATTTCATCAAGAGACAATATTCTAACAACGTATAACGTTGTATTTGGCTTACCTTCAGGATTACACCTACAAATAAATAAATAAAGTACTGCTTGGCACAAAAACAGATAAATTGTTGGAGGCCATAGGATGCAAATTTTCACAATATATATTGAATGGATACACCTACAAGAGAAGAGGGAGAAGTGGAAGAAATAAGTTGTTGTTCCACTTTGAAGTTGTGGTAAGGCTTACCATAAAAACAGAGGCCATTCCTTTCATCACGCACACAAAGTAATACTCATTTAGTGCAGTGCATTTTGATAGGATATAGAGTTGTCTACAATAGCTCCTTGAGTACATTCACAGCATTAAATCTCCTACTTGACCACATTTCAAAGCTTAACATTGCTTTTCTTCCAAGTGAAAATATTGTCCTCCTCATCTCATCCTTGTGCTAATCCAATAGCAGTCAGCTGTTTTCATGCAACTGCACAGTACTTACTTACCTCCAAGGAGTTGCTCAGTATCTCCTGAGCACTCAGAGCACTACTTAATGTAAAGCATGACCAAAACATTTTGCAAAGAGTCCACCGACCTCTCTGCACAATCAGGGGCTCACATTAACCAGGGTTTACAAGAGGTGCTTTGCAATAAAGACCTCTATTTCTTCTCCCATTATCAAGATACTTATCTGTGAAGTCAGAGTGATTTGGACATTATCTGTCAGCCTCTTTTTACTGCCCTCTGCATAGCTCACCTGATCTATTTCTCTCACCTCATCTATCCCCTTTCCAAACAACATGCACAGGACCTGGAAATGCTTGCAATTAGTGGTAGTCAAGCAAGCCATCGTGTGAATCACTAAGTGCCTCTTAATTATACAGGGCTTTTAAAGTTGTACAACACTTGAGGCCTCCCTACAAAGCATCATCTCAGCTAAGGGCCTGTTTTGCCAAGTTTCTCAGATTTAAAATATAGATGGAGTTGCTGTGTTTTCTCCATCAGGATGCAAGCACCGAGATACAATCGGTTTCTTTTTGATGTATGGAGGAGAGAGGTCAAAGAAGATGCTTTGTGGGTGTGCCAGTATGTGTGGATACTTTGGACTCTTTAATATATTTTTATAATTCCTCAGCAGAGTTTGGAGAAAATCACCATATCTATATCTCCTCTAAATCCACTACTGACAATTTCATGCTGTGTTTTTGCTAAACTTAAAGACGAAAACTGACTTCAGATGCAAACTCATGAGGCAATAAGCTGTTTAAATATGAATGAGTGTTGTGTGAATGCCTCTGCTGTGATATTTAGACAGATAAGTAACAGATCCCCCTATGCTACTGCTGTGTCTTTAGCTGTAGCTCAAGGGAATGTTGCTACTGTTAAGATATTTTGCAGGGTGAAAATGTTCTAAAATGTTTATGTCTGAGCAAGATCCCTCAACTGATTGTTTAAAATCTAACATGGACTACTGTTACACTTTACTGCAGTTTGAAATAACAAGACTAACTTCAGAGCAGTTAAATGTTCAGCATGGTTTACAACTAAGCCCGTGCACTTCCTTGCGTCAATCCTTCAATCACTGATAAGTCCAAACCCCTACTTTCATTCACGTGGGGGTTGCCATTGCAATTTGGTACTCTACTTTGCTCTGTGAACAACTCTTAAATAAGCAGTCTAAAAGACCTACAAGGAATGTTGATATATGTATACCCTTAATTATGCATTGATTATTGAGTATTAAGAGTAGTTTGACAAATTACTGTATGAGGTCGTCGGGAGTGGCAGAGAAGTACGTCAGACTAGTTCAGGACATGTATGAGAGAAGTATGACGGTGGTGAGATGTGCTGTAGGTCAGACAGAGGAGTTCAAGGTGGAGGTGGGACTACACCAAGGATCAGCTTTGAGCCCCTTCTTGTTTGCTATGCTGATGGACAGGCTGACAGATGAGGTCAGACAGGAATCTCCCTGGACAATGATGTTTGCGGATGACATTGTGATTTGCAGTGAGAGTAGAGAGCAGGTAGAGGAACAGCTGGAAAGGTGGAGGTTTGCTCTGGAAAGAAGAGGCATGAAGGTCAGTCGTAGTAAGACAGAATACATGTGTCTAAATGAGAGGGATCCAGGTAGAAATGTTTGGTTACAGGGGGCTGAAGTGAAGAAGGTACAGGAGTTTAAGTACTTGGGGTCAACAGTTCAGTGTGATGGAGAGTGTGGAAAAGAGGTGAAGAGGCGAGTGCAGGCAGGTTGGAGCGGGTGGAGGAAAGTGTCAGGAGTGTTGTGTGACAGAAGAGTGTCAGCAAGACTCAAAGGAAAGGTGTACAAGACAGTGGTGAGACCAGCTCTGCTCTATGGGTTAGAGACGGTAGCAGTGAGACAGAGACAAGAGGCTGAGATGGAGGTAGCAGAGATGAAGATGTTGAGGTTCTCCTTAGGAGTGACCAGGTTAGACAGAATAAGGAACGAGTACATCAGAGGGACGGCTCACGTTGCCTGTGTTAGCGACAAAGTCAGAGAGGCCAGACTGAGATGGTTTGGACATGTTCAGAGGAGGGATAGTGAGTATATTGGTAGAAGGATGTTGGAGATGGAGCTGCCAGGCAGGAGGGCAAGAGGACGACCAATGAGGAGATATATGGATGTCTTAACAGAGGACATGAGGTTGGCTAGTGTTAGGGTAGAAGATGCCCATGATAGAGTTAGGTGGAGAAGCATGATTCGCTGTGGCGACCCCTGATGGGAAAAGCCGAAAGAGAAGAAGAAGAGTAGTTTGACAAATTCAAGTTTCCCCTTTCTACATAGTCCATCCAATAGCCAGAAAGTAAAAAAATATAAAATTCTAAAGGCCAGACACAGTATGTAGCTCTCACAACACCTGTAGCTGCAGTATTTTTTTAGGTTTGGACTGTCTGCTTGAGAGTGAATGGGTCAACAACATGCAGGCCTTTCTAACAGCTTTGTTCTTAACCCTGTGGTGTGTGTTTTGTGTCCACAACTGTAACCAACCATCATTCCCACAGACCACTCCCAGTGCCAAAGGGTACCTTTTGTCAAAATTGACTTCAAACATCAACAATTCAACAGTTGAACTATGAAACAAATTTCCCAAACTGTGAATTGAAGATTTGTAGATCTGTCAGGGAACACTACGTGGAATTCTAAAATGGGTTTCTGGGTTGTTGTTCTTGTATTTAGGGTTCATAGGCTTGGGAATTAGTGAGTACAGATGTTCAGTCCCACCCTAGATTTCTGTATTTACAGTACAGCTTCCATCCTGGAAACATGGCCCACTTCTTTTACAGTACAGTGTCTTCAGAACGGACTGCCAAGAGCTTCTGAAAAAGTCTAAAAAAAACCAATACACAATCATGCTCATGAACATACACATATCACTCTACAAGTGCATGCATAAATAAGTCAAAAGAGGCAAACACTAACTTACATGCAGGCACTATTTCACTTACTTACACAAACTTACTGATGCACGTATAGTGAATACCAGCAATTGGCAACCAATCCCAAATCTGATCAGCTCTCCCTTGATGTTAAAGGATGAAATTAGAATGAGAGTCAGAGCACAGCAAGAGAGAGAGAGAGAGAGTAGAGGATGGTAGTTGGGCTGATTGGGGCAGCAAAGGGGAACAGAAGCAGATGATTATTAGCAGTGAACGAGGGGCGAATCCAGCAAGTGGGTGTGTCAGTGAATTGGAAATAAGAACCAGAAAAAAGGGGGTGGATGAAAGACTGATCAGGGAACTGAAGTGAAAAATAAAAGATACTGGAGGATTTTGCAGTTGCAGTGAACGAGCAACAGAGAGCAAAGAATAATGATGGAAGTGAGACTCAAATGTGGGAAACTTCAGTAAGGCCTGGAGGGAGAGGAACAGACTGCAGATGAGAATAAAACCAGGACTTATAGACTTTTATTTACATAAATTGTTATGCGTTGACTGCGATGGACTGCCAACCTGTCCAGGGTGTACCCCACCTCTCGCCTAATGACAGCTGAGATAGGCTCCAGCACTGCCATGACCCTTGAGTGAACAAGCGGTTAAGAAAATGGATGAATGGATGGATGATGGGTTGAATTAGGGCCAGGATATGGACAAGTTAATGGTTTTAATATTCATTTTTTTGAATAACTGTAAAATACTTTTATGGTCATTACATGACGAAGTTAGTTGAACAAATACCAGAACCATCCATTTTGGATCATTTATCTTATACACAGTATAATTCATTTTAATAGTTTTACATTTACATAAGGAAGGCTAAATTCCATTCATCTATTTTCTATTATATAGTGCTGAATTGTTGTGCCAGCTGGCAATGCAAGGAAGTAATATACCTCTCCTCCTGATATATGGGTATACATTTAATATACTCTATAATGTCTCCAACATATTCTGAATCTATCCAAGCTTGTGTTGTGGGGAAGAGGTGTGAAAGTTTGGTAAGATTTTATTGTAATACTGGCTACAAAGATATTGTGTGGAGACCATCCCA
Organism: Anabas testudineus; assembly: GCF_900324465.2. Classification (NCBI taxonomy): domain Eukaryota; kingdom Metazoa; phylum Chordata; class Actinopteri; order Anabantiformes; family Anabantidae; genus Anabas; species Anabas testudineus. The sequence continues at coordinate 19,561,704 of NC_046629.1, forward strand.
CATACACTGGAGGAGTCACGTCAGACGTCATGTTAAATGTCACATGGCTGAAATGAACACTTTTGTGTCTTTAGGGCAGCTTCTCTAGGTTTTGTGTTAATAGGCAAAGGTGTCTTAGAGAAGGGGCCAACTTGTCACCAATACACCGACGTTTCTGTATAAAAAGGGCTCAACTGTCAGCCCAGCTACCCTGTTTTGGCCACTTGTATCCACAATGGCATTATTTTGGTGGATACTCAAGGCACATGACCATGGTAACAGACATAAATGTAAATGTACTGGTACAGTACAACACCTGCTGCTGATGTTAACCAGTCCCCCTGTTGATTTCATGACTATACCTTTTATGTTATGGGGTGAACAAAGTTGAGTGGTCACCTGACAATAGGGTGAAGCTCTTAAATGTTAAATGTTGTATAAAAAGAAAGAGCTGCACGAGAACATCATCTAAATACATATACATTTTAAAATTGGAATTCAGTGGAAAGCCACTCATCTGGGCAGCTGATGGTGAAAAGATGGTTCCAACATTAACCTTTAGACCAGACATTGTTTTTATTGGTATATTGATTAATAAAATAAGATACAGTGTTGTACAAAATTAGATTTAGTGGTGACTGGTAGGTATAATGTGAATCAAGCCAGGCTGGCAGTTTCGTCATGTTTAAGCTGCTATGCTAAGCTAGGCTAATCATCTCCTAGATCCAGTGCTCTATCCGTCTTATCTCATGCTCAGAAATGAAGTAAATAATTGCATTTCCCAAAATGCTGAACATGTCCTTTCAATGTCAGACATTTTGTCTTCTAAACTCTAGAGTGTAAGGGCTGTAATTGGATGTCGTCATTGTTGTTTCGCTAAGTGCACTCCCAGTGTTCAGGAGGCTGAATTTTGTTCCATTCTGGGTGATTCAAAATGCATCTAATTCAAAATGTATTGTTTGGAACATTTTCAAGGTCTGATAAAATAAACCCCTTGAGCACAAAAATGGCTGGGTAGAAATCTGGCTTCTCAGTGGAGAGTGCAAGCACAGGATGAGGATGAGATGGTTGTTTTGTGCTGTAATTAGAACAGTTGTCTTCCCACCATCCCCTCCTGCTCCCCATCTCGCCCTAGCAGAGGCTTGCTGGCTTGGCCTTCTTACAAAGCTATTAAAAATACAATACCCATTATTGATGTTTCTCCAAGTCATATGACCTTAACACAAGAGCTAAAGTGTTACCACAAAATGTTGTCACAGTGATTATGCTGATGGTGTCTGATGATAATAATTATAATTAAGTTGATTGGTATTTTAGTTATCAGTCAACTTCACTGACACAATCAAAACCTTATTAAGTCAAACTATATCAGAGTTGTCATAGTCTGCTGACCACATAAACAAGAGCATCAAGATTAAAGAGTAAGATAAAGACATGCAAGTGACAGAGAAACTTTCCTTAAAAGGCTACACAAGCTTGTAACATCCCAATCAGCCTGTTATACAAATTTTTCTTAGTCTAAATACTCCATTATGGCTAGGTGAGAGCAGATGGTTGGTTTTAAAAGTTTTAGTTTAGTTGAAAAAGTCAATGTTACATCTGGAGTTGAACTTAATGGAAGATTATTTCTTTAAATTTCAGTTTTTTCTTTGTTTTACTGTAAATAATTATTTAATAAATATTGCTAAAAATGAGAATCTTTAGACAATTTAGTTTATTTGCTTTTTGTTGCATATTGATAATGAACTGAAAGGGATTTGAGGTTGTGTGTCACATTAATTAGCATCTGGAAAGACAGCTGCTAAGGCTGCCTGTTCCATTTGTTGACCCGGATAACAGCTGGAACAATGTGCTTAAACAACGTGGCTTAGTGATCAACCAGAACAATTAGACTAAATATAATAGAAGTCATTTTGTAGAGTTGTCACACTGCCAGCAAGTTACACCACTTTAACACAGTTACACTCAGATTAAAACTGGTAGTATTTAATATTTGATAGTTAACAATCCTCAAACAAAGACCAATTCAACAGAGCACTCTAAATAATCTTCAACTTTCCAGCCATGTTACTCAGCTTAAAGTCTATTCATTGATTTTCATTCATGAGGATTGGGTTCAGTTCAGTTTGCTCTTTATATCAGTAAAAAGTAGATTTTTTTTTTGGCAGTTAAAATAATGTCAAATTGACATAGTGTTAGTGTTGTAAATGACTATTGCAGCTGGAAACATCTGTTTTTAATTACCCCCCCCCCCCATCTTCAACATTAGAACTGTTTTCCAATGGCATGTTGTATTTGTTATGTAAGGCAGATTAAAGGCTGCCTGATCATTAGAAAACCATTTTACAGTTATGCTAGCACGGCTAAAACAGTTGTACTAATCACTGAAGCAATGAAAACAGCTTTCTTTAGACTAGTTATTGCAGCATCAGTGCAAATTTTGGTTGTGTACTACTCTCTTCACCGCGCAAACCGGCTCTAACCAGTAAAGAAACAGGAGTGGCGGGCCCCAGTACACAACTAAGCATGAGGACAAATACACTGGAGTGTCTAGTTTGAGAAACAGACCACGCTGGATTTCTCTCATTGGCCGGGTTCATTCACAAAATGTCTGTGTTGCAGATTTACTGTGAAGCTGCATCACACAAGTCTGTTTGGTTTAACTACGCAACAACATGGAAACTTCTTTTTGTATGGCAATATCTGTGATAATTTTGCTGGCTCTTTGGAGTGTCACAACATACATTTTCCACCTTGCGTAAAATATTTACTCTTGCTGTCAACAGCTAACACCTAACTCCATGCCCATTCCATGCTGGCAAGTCAAAGTTCCTGTAGTTGTTGATTCAGCACAGTTCTGCTCCTTGCACTTTGTTTTAAGTGTCCTGTTTAATCTGACCACTGAATCTTTTTCTCCTGCTCTCAGTGACTTTCACTGAACTTTTTGCTAAACTGAGGGCATGTTGCAGTGTATTACTCTTTTTTCAGGAATGGCTTCCATCTGGTGACTGGTGCTATACAGTCCAGATTAAAAATCCACCAAACCACAGTTCTGCAGCCCTGTCATAGTGCTCCTTTGATTTTCAGTTTCCTCATTGGCTCATGTTACTGAAACTTTACATGAAGGGGTTTAAGGGCACCTCATATGTTGCAAAAATATAATTTACACTCAGATTAATTTTTTGGCTTTCTGTCACAAATAAAAATTTGCTCATAAACCTTTTTTGAAAAAGGCTTTGCAAGACAGCATGTAAAAAATAAGTCTAGTTACCAGGCTCACACATCATGTTTCTCCTGCACTGACAGATGAGAAGAAGGGAAGCATGGCTAACTGATCTGTACATATGCATGGTTGTCTTACTGATTCCCAAATACAAACACATGCAGCCTCAGTCTGAAGGTGTGTGTATATGTGTGTGTGTGTGTGTGTGTGTCGGGCAGGCGTTGTGGGCATATTTGATGCCCACTAGCTGACTCTGATTTAGAGCCAGTGGTAAGATCACACGCTGCACTCTGACAGCCATAACTTGAAAGCAGCAGATGATGAAGACTCACACACATTCAAACAGACACACATTTTTTGCTCGCTCTGTTTCTCACACTTTCCCACAGAAATACGAGATTTTACTTAAAGATGAACACAAGCCATATTTCTTTACAAACCCCAAGTGAAGGCTTTAACTAATCAATAACTCAAGTTTCTTCCACAGATAACTGAGAAATATTAAGTACAGATACCAGACTTATAATTCTCTCTCCACAATGGCCGCATCTCTCTGTCTCTACAGTTTAATGACATCAACATTCCACTGCTGTCAACCACACCAGACAAAATCTGACACAAAAAAATGTTGTGGTTTTCAACTTCTTGTGATCTAATATGGGGTGTTCTCTAAGAACAATGATGATGACAAGCAATTTATAAGCAGTATTTCTGCATCAAAGTGTCTTATTAGTTAACTTAAGAGAGAACCTTGTGAAAGACGATAGCCTGTGGGGGCAATAAAAGTCAGAAGGACAAAGAAATGCATTCTCATATGTACCTAAGCAAACTGCTTAATGTTAAAGGCGTTCACTCATGTTCATTCATAGGAATGCTAAGATTTTTGCTATCAGGTGCTAACAGGCTATTCCGCTTTCAGTGCACTTTAAAAGCAAAGGGTCTTATTTGGTACAAGTTTGACAGCCAGACTTATGGTTCTCAAAGGATAAATGCTAAGATTTGCTCCCAGTATTTAACTAACTGTTTTATTTACAGTTAGGATGAAGTGCTTCAAAAAGTGCAAACGTTGGTGGATCACTTGCAAGACATTTCAATGTACACCACCCATCATTAATCTGATTACTAGTCCTTAGTGTCCATGTCCTAATGCAGCCCAGTAGCATCTTAGATCTTCTCAGTTTGTAATACAAGGTTTTGATTGTATTAGATATATGCCTTTGTATGTAGTGTGAAGTCCAACCTGAAAACGAAACTGTTCCTGTGAATTCTTGTAAAGCCCTGAGAGTTCATAATTTCTCACATGTATGGGTTTGTGATTTATTTTCATGAAATCATGAATTCACGATAAGTCATGTACCATTTTCATAAACTGTTACCAATCAGACCACATTTGATAACCAGTTCCTGCAGAAAACCAGATAAAAGCACGAAAGCAAATTAAAATTGGGAAAAAAAATAAAGTTGAGTGTCTCAGAGCCAGTGGTGGTTGATACATCTAATAAAATGTTTCTTTTTTTTCTCCATGTGAAAGCATGCAGGAGACAGTCCAGTTTTCACATTACCACTACACTGTAGTTTATTTTATGGATATTGGTGACTTCGTATAGTGGCACATATTTCTCACACACCATATCCACCACTTGTTCTTCCAACCTGAATGTTGTGCTCCAACTTTCTTTATGGCAGTGCCATGTGACAGGCCTGGCACTGTGGCTCAAGAAAAAACAGTGCTTTCAGGACCTCTTTCACAGGAGCTGATTCATCAGGTTGGCTTTGTGATATCTGGGTGCATACAGTCTGCCTGGACTCTGTGGTACTTCTCTGTTTTGTCAGGTAGTTAGCTAGAGAAGATGTACATGGTGTGCACAACTGGACAGCCACTCAGTACAGAGGAAAATGTGCCCTTGAGAGAAATGCTTTCTTTTACAGTCTCTCACACTGTCATTTCCCTACATTTGCTTTGTGTTCCTTGACATCTTCCTCGCTACCTACCTTCCATTTTTGTTTCTTCATCCTCTCTGTAAATCCCTCCACATTGCCAGCCATTCTTGTTTTCCTTTTTCTCTTCCGTCTTGCCTTTATATTTTAAAAGTTTTTTTCTCTTTTGCCACAGTTCAACGGTGCTTGCTGTGTCCGTCTTGCAGGGACCTTGGTGAGATGGGAAACAGAGGTAAAAAGCCTTAATACAAAACCATTTGATGCCACATTATGATTGGCTCCAACTAAGGATATAGCCGACAAGTCTAAAAATCACAAGTGAAAGGAATCAACGATAAATTGGATAGCAATGATTTACTCAAACTTATGTGTCTTTGTAACATAAACATCAATGTGTTTCCTGTCAGGAGTAGCTCTTGCCAAGAATAGGCCATAAACTGCCCACATGAAATGCCATAAAAGTATTGAGATAGAGATCAGATCAAAACAAAGATCAGAACAAAATGCTGTAAAGAGGACTAAGAAAGGTAAAAAGTGGTGTTTGATACAATAGTCATTTAGCACATATTAAAAATTATTACAAACTTAGGTTGGTTTTGCATGAACTAGCTTAATGATTGAGTTGTAAGTAGTTAACATCCTTAGAGAATAGAGAAAAGCTAACTTATAAATAACCCTGAATTGAGAAAATGCGTAGTTTAGCCTACATTAATTTGGTGATTAAAAAAGTGGTAACCTGCAGCACCCTAAACAGTAATATTGCGGCACTAAACATTTTATTTTAAAGTGATGTTATATTTATTGAATACATATAACCAGTTGTGGTAAAAATGACACCACTAGTTTTGGGTAAGTTCGTACTACAGTATGTACAAATACAAAACCTGTCCTACATTCAACAACTACCTAGTTACTAGCTACTATTTTCTCATAAGGTAACTATCTAAATCATCTCCAATGCACAAGACCGAATCAAAATTGATTTACTGGGATGCTGAACTCATTACAGTCACCCCTTGGCAGCCACCCCTCCAGGACCACCACACTGAGCAATGACACCCAGCAGTAGAGTGCTCAGCCCACTCCTGTTCATGTTGCTCACAGCTAACAGGAATGGTTGTGGATCAAGTGGTAGAGCAATTGTACACCAATCATAGGGTCATTCCTTTTTTGTCATTTTTTGATAGCGGTGTGTCTGTTCAAAATATGATCTACTCCCTTCCAGGAATCAATCCCTGAAACACATGGTACCTGCAAATCCCTAAACATTATGGTGCAGTTAAAATTCTGCCTTGTGATTTACCTAAAGATGACACTAATGAGGTCCAGCAAACCTGTTAGAAATATAGTCTGTGTGCTTTAAGTCACACTAGAGAAAAGAAAATCAGCAAAGCAAAGCTACTTTCTCAACAGTTAACTTTATTCAGCTGTGCTGTTTTTATTTAGTGGTGTGTTTATACTGTCTGCTCTGTGGGCTGCCTCATGGACCTCCTGGGTTTGACTGTAAGACCTTATGGCTAGTAGATCATTAGCTGCTTGGCTGCCACACTGACAGGCACACATGGGGATATATACACATCATACTTGCACACACCAACACACACATATCCTCCCATTATGCCTATTAAAACTGGTTGTCTTTGATATAGAGTCAGCTGCATCAGCAGCAGTGGGTTTTTTTTTTTTTGCTCCCTTTTTAAGTTGCATATCATCATATCAACACATCATAAAAATTTGTACAAACAGAAATAACAAAAAGCCCACATATGGTCACACACATGCTTCAATTTGCATGAGATAATTAATTTTAGGGATGGTGAACTGAGTTTGAATCTGGGAGAGGTGTTTTTAATAGTCGCTCTTCCTTTTTTTTATATATAGTAAACAAGGTAGGCAAACATATAATTCAACAACACCGCAAACCTTAATGAATGTAGGATTTAGTAGCTTTTAGCCTGATGTACAGTACCTAATAAATAGCATTACAGACAAGGTAAGCTTAGCCTTTCTACATTATTGTACTGTTGAGTGTTCTCCAACATATTCAGCTTCTCTTTAGCCCAAGGCTCTCTTCCTCGTCTGAAGGAATCCATCATCAGTTGCATCCTCCTAGATCTCTCTTCCTAAATTACTTCAGACCAATTGCCTAAACATCTCTGGTCATGAAGTCATTGGAGCACATCATCCTTGCTTATCTGAAAACCTTCCCTCCTTCACTAATAGACTCTATTTCCATATAGAGCCAACAGATCTACTGATGATGCACTAAGTGTAGCTCTCCCCCACATATTGGAACACATGCAGTCATCTAACAGTTAGGTCCATATCCTCTGCGTGGACATGACATGTCTGCTTTCAGCACTCTAAACTGAGTTAAACCTTTCCATAAACTACTAGACATGAACATTGACCTCTGATCTGTCAGTGGAGCTGTGGCTTCCTGTGGACTAAACAACAAAGGGTCAAGGTTAATAACTCTGCTTTCCACCTCCTGACCCTCAGCACTGGATCCCCTCTGGGTTTTGTGCCTCTCTTCTGGGCTTTTCATATCCCATCAATGCCTTGTTAAGATATTTGTGTACGTATGTAGGTGAAACAACCATTTTAGATCTAATTTCCAATAACGATTAAATACACTAAAACAGATTAGAGTGGACATCGGGGGGTGGCTGTGGCTCAATAGGTAGAGCAGTTCGGTGGTCAGATCGTTGGTTTGATTCCCAGCTGCCATGTCACATGCCAAAGTGTCCTTGGGCAAGATAAGAACCCCAAGTTGCCCCCAGTGAGTCAAGTCAGCTGCATAGCAGCTCTGCCATCTGTGTGTGAATGGATGAATGAGATGCAGTGTAAAGCGCTTTGAGTACCAGCTAGGTAGAAAAGCACTATATAAGTGCAGACCATTTACCATTTACATCTGAGATGAACATGATGGATCTGCCAGGAGTAAAATTTAGGAGACTGTTGTTTTGACCTGTAGAACTTCCTCAGAGTCAAGCATGATGGCTATCCTAGAAAAACACGACAAATCCAAATGTGTTAAAAATATGTGGCCCGAACCATACCCCAATTGCAAACACTTATCCATCACTTCCTCATTTTAATTTCTTAAATCTAAAAAACCTTCTGCTATGACCTGCACTGCAGTAACTAAAAGTATCCTCACCTCATACATAACAGTTTTTCAATTCAATTCAATTTTATTTGTATAATGCCAAATCACAACAGATGTCCTCCCAAGGCACTTTACAGTGTTTAAGGTTTAAGACCTTACAAAATATAACTGTGTACAGAATTGTATAGAAAACCCCGAAACCCTACTTGAGCAGCACTAGGAGACAGTGGAGAGTAAAAACTCCCTTAAGAGGAAGAAACCTCCAGCAGAACCAGGCTAACAGTGGGCGGCCATCTGCCTCGACCGGTTGTGGTGAGTGAAAAGAGGAGAGAGAAAAGAACAGCAGGTAACAAAAACAACAACAAGCAGCAAAAATATAGGGGAGGTCAACTGGATTCTAGATATACAGGTTCAGGTCAACTGGATTCTGGATATACAGCTCCAGGGCCGAGGATACCTGCAGAGGAGTACAGAGAGAGGGAGACAGAGAGGAGGAAACAAAACTACAGGAGAGAGAAGACACAAAGTTAATAAAATGCAACAGTAGCATTTAAATGGACAGATGAGAGGATAAGAGAGGAGAGGAGATGAACTCAGTTTGTCAATAAAGTTCCCCCAGCAGTAACCTATAGCAGCATAACTAAGAGATGATCCAGAGTGACCTGATCCATCTCTAAGTCTAAGCTTTATAAAAAGGGAAGGTTTTAAGTCTAATCTTAAATGTAGAGTGGGTGTCTGCCTCCCGAAACTGAACTGGGAGCTGGTTCCAAAGGAGAGGAGCTTGACAGAAAAATATGTTTGCTTGGAAAATACTGATCTTTGAGGTCAATAGATATGATGGAGCTTGATTATTGCTTTATATGTAAGGAGATGTGTTTTTAAACTCTATTCTAGATTTTACAGGGAGCCAATGGAGAGAAGCTAATGTAGGAGAAATGTGATCTCTCTTGGTATAGTGAATTACAAAAGTCCAGTCTTGAAGTTGAAATACATTGACTAGTTTTTCAGCATCACTTTGAGACAGGATGCTCTTAATTTTAGCAATATTCCTCAGGTGGAAGTAGGCAGTTCTGGAGATTTAATTTATGTACAATGTAAAGGAGATATCCTGGTCAAAGATAACTCAAAGATTTCTCACAGAAATACTTGAGGCCAATATTGTGTCATCTAGGGTAAGATTGTTATTAGACATCATGTCTCTAAGGTTTTCAGACCAAATAAAATAACCTCTGTCTTGTGTGACATGCATAGCCGGGTATCATCTGCATAACAATAGATATTTTTAGTTCATAATGCCAAACTCACAGCAGGTTGTCAACAACAACTTATTTAAAATCATTGGTGCCCTATTTTCAAACAACAGTGTAAAGAAAAATCTCCTTAGTTCCCAGTCATTCAGCTCAACTTCTCTTCCATCTGTGACTTGCGTTCTAAATCACTGTGTACCAGGACAAACCATTACAAAAACAGCTTACTGAGTTACCAACTATTTGGTACTAAGGACACTGCACAGTACTTTAGCAACGATACCAAACATTTTTGAATGAAAGAAACTGATGAACAAGCAAGACAGCATATGTGGTAGTGTGTGTGTGCCTAGGAGAGAGAAGAGTATTATTGACTAAACATATCTGACTTAAATCATCATGGCTGATGAGCTGGACTCCTGGAATGCTATACACTGTGTGTTGAGTTAGACAGAAAATGAGAGACAGTGTGTGATAAGTGTGAAGCATCTGTCAGAACGTCTGTCATTAGGTGAATTACCTCTAGTGAGCAGGAAGAGAGAGTCACAGAGAGCAGATGGAACTGACCTCTAGAGCCAAACAATGTTAAGTGCACCATTTACTCTGTTTTTCTTCTCTCTCTCTTTGTATATACACACTACATCCTAAAAATGGAGAGTATGTCCACTGTGGTCTTCTCAGGTCCATTCTGTTGCTAGTAACAGAGAGCCAGCTGAGTCACCTGGGTGGATCCAAGTGGAGTTATCTGGAATAGAGAGCAAAACACTAGCTGAAGGTCTTCTTTTAAAGCTTTACCGCTTCCTGTGCATGTGTTCAAGAACAAAATGGAAAGAAATTCAGATAAATGCACTGTTTTTTGATAATAAACAATATAAGGTGTACTTAATGGGAAATTGCAATGAGTTGCTCATGCTAATGGTGCAGATACTAGCCTGGATTTAATGCAACAGGTGCCCCTTTTGAGATGACAAGAATGCTACTTGCCAGCAAGTAATGTGTAATCTGTGGGCCACAGAGGTCTCTTTAGGAAATGTAGTTTAACCAGAGCTGCAAGTGAAGTGAGTGTGGGTATTTTGTATCTGCACAGTCTGTATTTATGATGCACAGATCAGAGTGCAGTTTTTTGTTTGTTTGTTTGTTGTGAAGGTTTTTTAATGAACAAGGTTTCAGATATTTAAATATCTATTTTTTATGACCATTATTCTATACCCAGCCTTGTTATTTTTAAGCTCAGGGAGGTTCTAAAGAGTGTACACAGTCTGATTCTGATTGGAGAAACTTAGATGAAAACCACAGTCTCATGCAATAAATGCATAAAACATGGCGGAAATGACATACTGGCATACCTACATGTGGATGACTCAGTTAAAAATTCCCCCTGTATTCTTTCTTCCCTGGATGATTGATCAAATTCCCCTTCCTTCACTCTGCTACACATATTTGGAAGTCCTACAGTTGTGGGATCCATTTCATAACTTGAAATGGCAGTAACTGCCAGTTTGTTTTAATGGGACCTTGGTGGACCTTGACCATCTTTGGTTTTCCAAGTTGCATAAAACATGCACAAAATAAAGTATTTGCAAACATTAAGTGACCTAAGTCTGATAGGAGCAGCACTCACACACAGGCTAAACGACATTATTAACGCAGAAAATGCTGTTCACACATGCCAGGCCATCCACAGACACAACAAAACAAACATTCTGCAGGTTTTACACATTCCAAAGCCCCCAGCTAACACTGCATGAGTTCATCGCTGTGAAAACCATCACAGCGTCCCATTATCCATTGACAGAGGAACCTCTCTTTGGGATCACAATAGCAGATCTGTGTCAAATAGCTGTCACCACATTCCTAACATTTGTTTTAACCTGCTTAGATGGCCAAATGCTGAGATTTACTGCAGTGGAAAAATTCATATTGCAATTTATTGCAAACACTTCTGCTACACTGTTGCTATTTTAAACATTTTTAATTACATTAATATATAGATCTAACCTCCCTTGGCCATGTCACCAGAATAACAATAAAGTAGATTTCTCTTATAGACAAACTTGTCCCAAGTACATTCACAATAATGAGTTTACTGATAGTTTCCAAAGCCAATAGTCAGGTCATAGTTCATCGAACCGCGCCATCATGTTACCACAAAGGTTGGTGAACTAATGATCACTTCTTAGAACTGAGTAAACTCTGGCCTTTAGTATTAAGCTGCATCATAAGGATGTATACTGGGGAAACACATCAACATTTTATTTTTATTCTTTCCAGTATAGCTACTCACAAGAAACTACGACCAGACTTTGGTATTCAATGAGGCAACATATCATTCCAATCAATTAAAAAAAAGCTATATGAGAAATTGTGATGGATATTGTGATATATGTATATGCCAATAAAATGCTGTGCATCATGTGATGGGCCTTCAGTTTTTTTGATTTCACAGTATTATATACTTTTATAATCATTGGGCAACAGAAATGTCTGCAGGACAGTTTGAAATATAAATATTTACCTACCATATACTTTAGAATAAAAACCTAAAAGAATTACATTTCTTATTCCATAAGAAATACTAATTATTTAATTAAAATTTCTAACCCTTACTCGGTTGCTAATAATTGGTAAATTACTAGTAAAAGCTGTTTTCTTATTTTGGATATTTTGGTAAAGTAAGTAAATTAGTTGGAATTATGTTATAATATGACACATTTCTAGGTAGTTATATTACAACTTCAAACTTCATACTGAATGTAATTTAGCTTAAATTTAGGCCAAACTACCTGATAATTGTAATAACATTTTAAACTAGCTTTACACTAAATGCAGTTAATTAATTTAATATTTGAAACAATTACTACGTAATTAATTAGTTTTGGGAGAGCTGTAATTTAGTAGGTTACTGGTTTTGACCACTCTCATTAACCTTGTTAGTAGCTGTAGTCAGCTGTTTTCAGTGAAAATGGTCTAAGAATTCATAATACACTACCCCCCCATCAACGAACGTAAACACAATGGAGAAGCTAAAGATATATTTTTCTCATGAGTTGGTGGCAACCACACCTAAAAGAAGTCTGAACATTGCACTTATACATGCGTTTGTGTTCAGCTGTCAAGTTTATAGTCCAAATGAATAACCATGTAGCATGGTGGCTGCTGAATGTGTAACTAGGCTACTGTTTGCTAATACATTCACTGTTCATCTTGTGTATTTCACTAAGTGAAGAAAGAAAGAAAATCTGCTTTAAGATCTGTAAAATATTTTACATTGGAATTTGTTGCATTCCAGAGTGTAACAAATTAAATTCTGGCCTCTGTACAACTATGTGTACTACTGATTATTCTTACTATTTGTCATGAAGGAAACAGGATATAGACAAGGAAGCATGGCACATGAAAGCAACGTGCATTACTCTTTGAGTGTTGTTTCAAAAATCAATCCAACAAAACCAGGGATATTTTGTGTTCCACATATTAGAAATTGTTAGAAAGACATACGATATCTGCAAATGTAACATGATGCGAGCAGCAGCTAAAGCAGTTTGTGGCCCCTAGCCTCAAGCAGAGAGGTGGAGCAGGCTACACAGGTCTGGTAATCTAACTTCTTTCTACCTCAACACCTCCAGATTACCTTCATTTTCAATCTTGTTGTCGCCAGAGCCAACTGACTCACCGCTTGAGGACATCAGGACTTCACACAGTTCCCCCTGGAGCCACAAACAGCTTTATACATCGTATGCTGTAGTACTCTCTGTATCTGTACATTGACTCTCTTGTGTACATTAAAGTTGTAGAGCAAGTTGTGGATAGTTCCTTTCTAGCATATTATATATTCTTTCTCTTTTATTCAGTACCTTCATCATCTTAATGAGTACTGTACATATTTTTCAAATTCAGTATATCTGTCATGTAACTTGAAAACTTTGTTTCAATATATCATATCCCACAGTAAAATCTGCCCTGTACCTAAGCAACAGTGACTTTATGAAACTTGACTATAACATTGTTAGTATTTTTAGCAGTAAAGAGACAGTTTACCATATTCTGCCATTCTAGGGAGTGGGGGTGTGCTGCAGTGGTCATATATATGGCCAAAGCATGTGTGCTGATGAAAGGCTGCTAACGCCAAATTGGCTACCGCTGATTGTAATTAGACATGTGTTGTTTACGCCATTGAATATCTATAAAAATGCTTGCAACTAACCCTAACCCTAACCATAAAAAGTGATCTTGTCATACTAGGTATTAACATCTGCTCAAAGAGAGTCTTCCATTGAGCTCTTGTATGACACACAACAGATAACAGAATGACTACTGTGAAGCACTCATACCAACCAAGAATCACTGCACTCACTGCATTAAATACTTACAATACTGTCACATTATTTTGGGGTTCCTTTAATTTCACACAGCTTTCATTTTAGTGGTTTGGGGGTTGCCCATTTGTGCACTGTAAAAGGTAAAGGTAGTGGCAGTCAGGATAGATTAATGTCAAGAATGAAAACCTGAGAGAAAGCAGAAACACACATCCTACTGCTCATATATGCTTGATCAGCTTTGGCATTTTTTTTTGGCTAACCTGCAGTAAAGGTCAAAGTTGACTGCTTGACGTTCCTGTCATCTTTAGCTTTTCACGCACACATTTCTAATGTGGCAGGCAATGTTCCATACTGTATGTCAAAGGGCACTCATCTCTCCCCAGGGAAGATGACTGGTTGAATTAGAATAGGGATTGAAGTATGAACAAAAAAAAAAAAAAAAAAACACACCCTGACCCCATCTGAATAATAAATGTGCACCTTATTAGCTGAACTTTGATCATTTTGGTCATTTTTTTTGTGTGTGCAGGTCAGTCTTTCACTCACCCTGCCTTGGAAAAACTACATGACTACATGAATCTGCCTGTCCATGTATATATACCAGTCTGTAACTGTAATTGCTATCTTCAAAGACAGTTTCACAGCATGATAGTTCTGATGAAGACCTAGTTTGTAGCAGGCATTCCTGGCATGTCGCAGAAAACATTCAAACCATTTCTTCTGTGGATAATTACTCAGAGATGATTTGCTGCCATCATGAGAGGGACATAGGAGTGGATTCAGAGATAAGTTAATAGGGAGGCTAGAAAAATAGCTAGGGGGAGGAAAAGCAATTAAAAAGGGGCAGGGATGTGACATATTGTACAGTAACATCCCTGAAGTTGCCTAAGGTGAGCTGGTTAAACGGTTAACTCAAAGAGAAACAAAGTCACACACACACCACAACAGAGTGAAAGCATACTAATAGGGCTGCAATGAAGAGAGACAACCCTCCATTTTCCAGTGTGCACTATCCCAAAATAGTCAAAGAGTCAAAGTAGCCAGTCACATTACAGGCAGACAGCTTACTGCAACCTCTAATAGCCTTTAATGCTTTTATGTTTTACAGTAATATGACTTACATGAGATGTTTTGTTAAAAGCATTTTCAAGCTGTTTTTCTCTAGTGTATGGAAGTACTGTAATTTCAACCAAGCCTTCTGTAAAAGAGACAGACGAGAGCAGTTTAGGACACTTAAGGAAAGCTAAAGGGAACCTACAGTCGAATGTTTCTATAGGTTCATCACCATCATCAAAAATGTGAAATATTAATGTTATAGAAGTGGAACTACAGTATATTCTCCCAGGCAGGAATCCATATTGATCTTGAGCTCAGTGGTGACAAAGGTGCACCATAACTTTTGTTGTTGCCTTTAGCTGCCAGTTAGTGACAATAAGGTTTTTCTGACAGCAAACTAACAAAATCTGATGAATCACATCTGTTAAAACCGCCTGCAACAAAGCTAATACTCACTCGTTCGCCTCAGACAGAGCTTTGCTTTTTAACAGAACACACACATTCACACACAAACTCAATTGTTAACGTTTTCATTGTGAAATAAGATGTTGTGAGTTAAGCCTTCAGCTTGAACACCTGGGAGGCACACTGACAAGGACGACTCTTTCTCAGTTTGCTGTGGAGTGTCAGTTTATGGAGTTGTGCACAGGGGAGGCACAGCTTAACTAGGCCACATAAAAAGCTTTTCCAGGCAGAGAAGAGCAAGGACAGACAGGTGAGCTGGATTGGTGTAATATCACAGGAATGGCTCAGGGCCTGGAAGTGTGTTTGTGAGAATGACGCGAGGCAGTGAAGACTAATACGTCTTCTTCAAAGACTCATCACAGGACTCTTTCTCTCTATCTGTCTCTCTCTCTCTCTCACACACACGCACACACACACACAAATAAAGAACACAGCCGCAAGCATGAAGACACATCTGTCAGTGCCCTCTTCCTTCCTCTCTCCTCACCTTTCTTGCTCTGTCCCAAACACACAGATTTCACATAAATATGCAAACAATACACTGAGGCTCAAAATCACAGATTTGCCTCTAACAGAGCATGCACTTGCTGGTTTGTCATAGGTGACAAGGTTAGCTAAATTTGTATCTAGTCACAGGGCCACATCACAGCAAACAAAGGTAACAGCACATCATCCTTCTTACAAATGTGCATGGTAAATTACATACTATCTTCTGATACATGTTGTGTACCGGTTTACTCTCCTAAAATGCTCTGCAGTTGTTGTAACTACTACTGTAATAATATTGATTAAAATTCTAAAATGAAATGTGAGATAAAGAGGTACTGTATCAATAGTTGTTGTGTATCTGTGTTTACAACTATGTTGCTGAAGATGCTGTCTTTCCCAGGTGTCTCTAGAAAATCTTGGAATTTAAATAAGATTTCTGTGGTTAAATAAATTGGATGTAGTAAGCTGCATGCCAAACAAATCTGCTGTATGTTGGTTATTTAAAATGTTTTTAAATTAAATTGTTCAATTTCAGTCCAATACAATCATGACAAAACTCTGTGAGCTTACTTGTGTCCTCTGACGTAAGCAGCCCATGGACATCAGGGTTATCTTTGCTTCAGTTTGGTGGCTTCAAAAATGCAAACCAAAGACTCTGCATTTCAAACTGGAGGCTGTTCAAAGGTTGAAGACAACTTTCAAGCAAAAGATGCTCATGAAAGATGCTATGCTGACTTTTAAGAATCTTTGAAGGTGTTCCTCAGAGCCCTGTAAAAACTTCTAAATAACAGCTTAAGCAGGATTATTTTTGTGCTGTAATTTTATTTCAGCTACTAGCAACACCTGTTCCAGTTTAACTTTTACTTGACTTTTATCCCACATCTTCAGATTTATCTAATGGTCTTTCAATACCATTTTGTTTTGTTTGTTGTTTAAGATTTTGTTCATTTTGTGTTTTAGTTTGAAGTCTTTGTAATGCTTTATCTTGGACCTTAACTGTTGAATTTATACCTTTGATGAAAGTTATAAAAGGCCTACTTTACCCAGAAAACCCATACGAATGAGTAATCCAGAACTTTTGGAGTTCAACCCATAATACAGCCTAAAAGTTCGAACACCCAATTTCTGATATTTATATTTTTAATATTCTTTCTTTAAAATTTATTTGTTTTAAGTACTTCTTTAAGAATAAAACAAAAAAATTGTCAGTAATCCTAAAATTATAATAATCTGCCTTTACAGCATATGCCTTTATTTTTTCAGTCTTCCCAGCGGTAGAATAATAATTGATAATAATTTATATATTTATATGGTGTGGTTTATCAATACATATATATATATATATATATATATATATATATATATGAGAATATACAGTAATCAGTATAACAGTGAACAATTATGTAAACAGTTTAGCATATTCATTTTTCATTTTTTCATTTTAACATTTTCTGCTAAATGGATAGATACACACTCACACACAACTATTAGTAATCTAACTTTTGTGTCAGTGTTGCTGCCTGGTTTATTTTGTAAGTCGATGAACTACATCAAGATTATTTTCAGCAGGACTTACAGTACAATAGCTACAGGGGTTTTGAGGACACTGCTCTCTGTGTTTGACTCAAGGAGAAGTGTTTGAGATGATTTCTCTTAAATTGAAGTAGAAAAGCTGTAGGAGGCTCATGCTACTCCCTCTGACAGAGATCACAAAAATATAAGAAAAACACCAAAGATGACAGATGTTTCCTTCAGAATTTTATTCTGCATCCCAGAGACTTTAATAAAGTGAACAGAGCAGTCTGCTTAAGTATTATTGTGGGACTTCCCTTTATGCAACAATATGATGAGATGATTGCCTTTTCACATTATTTTTTATGAAACAAAACATGAAACACAAACATAATTTCCGTATAAATACACATTCAAAGTAATTGTAATAATTGGTTTATCGTCAAAGCATTATTTATTAAAGCAATGGACTACCCACACACAACATAATGCAATGCACTATGTTTTGTTTTCACACTAAAGAAAGAAACAGCTTCCTACAAAAGGTTTTAGTGAGAAGGCAATGCATTATACGATGACTGTGTCTTTCTAGAGTCATTCTGTTCAGACATTCAACAGTTGTGCTTAACACAGGAGGCAGTAGACCTGCTAATGCAGAATCTCTGCTCCTATGTTGGCTATTGATCTCTTCTTTTGATCCCTTGTTTTGCCATTCAATATTAAACCCAACAGAATCATGCTGTTACCAACCATTATATTCTACAGCTACAGTATATAACAAATACTATTTTACTTATGAAAGCACATCTTAACGTTGAAAGGGTGCTTTCGGAAACTTTTGAAACCAATCAGAGAGATTAAATTATTTCTGCATGCTTAGCACATTAACTTTAGAAGACTTCTATGTCTTGTAATTTCATATGAATAATACCTGAATGGAGGAGCACAGCAGAGCAGGGACAGTGAGGGCTCAGAAGGGCAGAATAGCTTAATGTTACCACTAGTTTAATTCTCCTAACTTACCTATTTTAGCACTAATGTTGCATTTCTACTGCAGATACAGCATGAACAAAATAGTTGGTACCCTTCTGTTAAAGAAAAAAACAGTTGAAATAACGTGTCAAATAATAACGAAAATAATAATAAATAAATATTTACTAAAAATCAACTAATAAAAATCAGACATTGCTTTTGTGATTTATTTAAAAAAAGCCACAAACAAAATTGGACTAAACAAAAATTCTGGCATTTTTGCCTTAAATTAATATTTTGTTGCGCATCCTTTTGGGGCAATCACTGCAATCAAGCGATCGCGGTAACTCCCAGTGAGACTTCTGCACCTGTCTGTATGTGTTTCCGCCAACTCCTCACAAGCAAACTGCTCCAGCTGTCTCAGGTCGGGTTGGAAGGCTGCCTTTTCGACACTGCATGTTTCAGCTCTTTACACAGATGTTTGATATGATTGAGATCAGGACTCATAGAAGGCCACTTGAGGATAGTCCAGTGATCTGGTTTTAGCTATTCTTGGGTGCTTTTAGCTGTGTGTTTTGGGTTATTACCTGTCGGAGGACCATAACCTGTGACTGAAGCCGATTATGCCTTGATAGTTTCAGTTGTGAAAACCCATGCAGTCCTGTTTTGTTTACCTGATGAACTTTGTTCTTTTACATTTTCACAAGTTATATGAATGAATCTTCTCATTAGCTCATATGGGTGGTGCATCCACCCATGTTTCCTCAAACAGTATCCTTATTTGTCCTAAGCACATAAATAATGTCACACTCACCAAAGACAGAACAAATTGCTGAAGGTCTGTCACTCCTGAAAGCAAGATGCCATTTTTTAACTCAGTTACCCACATTCACCACTAAAACAGTTGCTGTTCAGCGCCTTTGGAAACAAGTGATTTGGAAATGAAAGAGGGGGAAATCAGCAAAGAGAGGCAGCGGATAAGATGAAAGAACATTTATCACACATGGGAAAATGCAATCAGAAATGGATATATCCTTCTCTCAGTAATTGTTGGCTTCATTTACTTGTTATTGTATTTGTGTGTACGTATTTGTGTGTAATGGTGTGAAACAATGATGCTGTCAGGAGGGACAATGTTGCATCTCCCGCAAAGCCAAGCGCATTATGGCTGCAGAGGAAATGCTCTGTGTAGCAATTTTAACATGCTTAATGGCTGATGTATGGGTAGAGATGGGAAATGAGTCACCGGGAAAAAGAAAAAAACAAAACAAAACTGAATTTGCTGTTGATGGAGCAGCAAAACAGTTAAATGAGGGAGTCTAAAAAAATAATGATGACAGTATGAAAGAGATCTGAGGGAAAGTCGGCATTAACAGCACCCTCAGAGTTGAACATGTTGCCAGTGCATGTAGCATCTTCTTTAAGCACACAGTGGGGAGTTCAAACAAGGGTAAAGATTTCTCTGAGGTCTCAGAAGATGTAAGGACATACATATTCATCTTACAAACCCACATAAGGACCTACTTATTAATAGGAGCTTTGTCTTCTCTGCTGACCTGCCTGCATCTGTAGATACTACTTCAGTGAAATAAAATGTAGATTATGTATTACTTCTTTACAGCAGTTTAGCCTTTAAAATTCATTTTCTTGCAGTGCCTAAAAGATTCAAGTTGAAAGTTGCTTAAGGAGTTTGAACTAAGTCACCTTGAAGAAAAACAATACAGTGTGTCTCTTACAAAAGAGCTTCTTAACCGAGTAGGCTTGACGTAGGCAGTGGCAGTAATTTCGCTGGCATTTTTCTCTTTATCTCTAGCTGTGGTTGAGAATGACTGCAGGGCATGAGACAATGATTCAGACCTAAAGATTTCACAATCAGCACTTTAACTACTGCCTGTTTTAATTAAATAATGGTAGCTGGAGACACGCCTTAGGAACATGTTGCCAAAAATAAATACTCAGTCATTATGAGGCGATGAAATGTCCAAATCAGAGTGTTACCTTGGCTTGTTCTAAAATTAGTTGACTGAAACAAGACAGCACCTGATGATCACACTGTCGGACTATGATGGTACTCCGACACTCAACCTTCAGTACATTTATATACAGTACATGCATGCAACCACAACATGTTTTCCTGCTGCCTATTTACAAGAGTTGTTTTGATGTTGTAATTCTAAAGTCCAGGCTTTACTACAGTAATATCTGAAACTGCATGGAGCAAGGTCATTGTAGGAATTAGAACCAGGATGTTCCTTTCAAGTGCCTGTTTTCCATGACATGATTTCTTAAGGAAAGATGAAACATTTAATACTGTGGATGTGGATTTAAAAGGTGGGTGGCAGTGGCTAAGTTGGTAGAGTGGTTGCCCATTGAATGACTCTATGGTCATAGGTTTGTGGGCGGACTCCTTCTGACCATCTGTTGAAGTATCCCTGGACAAATGACTGAACCTCCACGCTGTTGTAGGGTTGTGTCAAAATAAATGTGTGGACATTGATCCACTGTGGTGACCCACATGTGGCATAGGGTGAATGAGTACTTCCTGTGGATATATATCTAATGCTATCCTTTCTATCAGTAGAATGGGTCTAAAATTGTTTATGTTGCAATCAAGTACATTCCTGAGCTAATGCCAGCTATCCCGAATGCAGGAATTTGCCTCTTCAACAGTAATGGCTTGCTTCACAATGTTGTGGTTTATGAAAAAGGTATTCGATGAGGTTAAAATCAAAGATCTGCGCAGAGTAGTCAAATTCTTCTACACCTAATAACTGTAGAAAAGGGTCTTTGCCAAAACGTTTTTACTAAATTGTAGGAACACAGTTGTCTAAAATATCATAGAATGTTGTAGCATTATAAATGTAAGCAGTAAAAACAACCCTGGACTAGAAGCATACTAACGTATATGGTTGGAAAGCATCCACATACTTTTACAAAAGTCCACCATTCTTACTTGAGCTGGAACATCTGTTCCTTTATGTCTTTTTTAAAAACAAGTTTTCTCTTTGAAAGGTTTTGCAACCTCCTGTCACTTATTTCTACTCACCCACAAAGTGTGTGTATGTGTGTGTTTGTATGGCTATGTGAGGACCAGCATGATTTTTTTAAGCATTGGACTGAGGACATTTTTACAAAGTGAGGACATTTTAACTGCTCTTTACAATGAGAAGTGTGTTTAAGGAGCAATTTTAAGGTTAAGACTAGGTTTAAGGGTTTGGGTTAAAATTAGGCTTTGGTTAGGGTAAAAATTTAAACTGAGTAGATTGGCATAGCCTACGCGACAGAAGGGGGCTAGGGAATGTATTATGTCGAATGTCTTCACACTGACTGCCATACAAAAATGTGTGTGTGTGTGTGTATTTGTATGCGTAGCTCTCATTGACTTTCTCCTCCATTTGTATACACAAACACACTCACCCACTGTACTGCAGTGACATAGAGGCTGGTTGAATTCAAAAGCCTGCTGGCCGTGACCTATGTGGGCTGAATGCTAACAGCGGCTAAGGAATGTGCACCGCTGGGGCAAACTCGACGGACACACACCCTTCTTTTTTAGGGAAGCACTTAAAAACGCTGCCAGAGTCTCTGACTTGTAGCCACTTTCGGGATGAGAGAGAAACCTAGAGAGAGCGATGGAAACGCAGCACTCTGCTGCCGACAGGCAGGATCAATGAAGGGCACTCATGAAAAGAATGCTCACTCCCTGTAAGATTTACAATGAATGGCCCGAGTATTATTTACTCCATTCTACTTGTTGTTTTCCCCTGTGGCTTCTTTTTCTCTCTCAGATGGGTTTCTTAGCAGAACGTCCCTTGGTATGATGCTGTTGGGTGACTTTTTGCAAACAAACTGCCCGAAATGATAATTCATAAATAGTACAATTGTTCATACAAACTACAAAAAAAAAAAAAACCCAGGCAAGCAATTGCCAAGCAATTATTTTGTTGTTAGGCTCTCTGGGTGATTCACAGAGAACACACTAATCAAAAAACCATTGATGTTGTATTTCAAGTATCTTGACAGGGAAAATGGAACCTTCGTTGGGGTCTGTTTGATTATTGCACCAGCTAAGGGCTGCACTCGTGTCAATAATATGAATATGAATGTGTTTGTCCGTTTTTTTCACTTGTGTTTACTGAGCCTTATTTTTAGCAGTTGCCACCCTAAACTATTTTGACTACTAGTTACTAACGGCCACAAAACTGCTCACTGGATTCCCAGATAGTCTGGCTGCATGCAGCTTTGACCCTCGACCTTGGGGATAGTTTCAGTGGACTGTGGGAAAGCACTGAACCAGTGATTTCAGGGTCTACCCCTTCATCTGGCATGACAAGCTCACAGTGGGGTGGTGGGGACAGAGGAAGGAGAGTGGGAGCAGGAAGGAGTGGGAGGAAGGTAAGAGGAGACAGGGTGGGCAGATAATGCATGGTGCTGTCATTTACCAAATAAGGAATGAAAAAGTTATTTTTACAAATCTTCCTGCACTCAGATTTAGATGCTTCCTCTAAAACTGTCTGCCTCCTGCCAATCAGCATCTTTTTAATGACCGTTCATTTGTTTCCACTACCTTCACCTTCTTCCTCTGTCTGTTTTTTTTTGTCTGTTCCTGTATTTAGCTTCCAGCTTCTTTTGCTGCATTTCAAATGTCACTAAGACATTTTAAAATGAGAACTATTTATTGGATTTTGGACAGGAATAATCATGAAAGAAAGTTTTGGTCCACTATCACCACTGTACTCATCTTAAAGCTGAACACACTGACACTGCTATTAATTTGAACTCTGATGAAATGTCAAATGTAACATAGTTACATACATACATACATTACATTTAATGCCAACATTAAATCTACATGTTACTGTAGATTTAACTTGAACTTTTTGTAGGACAAACTCTGTGAAGCTCAAAGTAAGAATGCTGAAGGAAAAAGTCTGATTCTTTTTGTAAGTAGAGTAAAAGTTGGCTTTAGATCTAAATGAAATGTCAGGAGCTGAGATCTTTAAGACAAAGGGTGAGAGCAGAGATCTGGAATATTTTAAGAACAAGGCTTAGAAGCTTAGAACAAGGTCAGAGTGAAACAGTGAGGTTTCAGCTACATTTCAGAAGTTTAAGAAACTGACCATAATCTCACACAGGTGTTAAATTCTGTCTAGAAGAAACGCTGTTGCCAAAAATAAGATTGACTTTTTTCCTTTTGATTTTCTTTTCCTCTGCATAGCTCATACTTCAATTTCAAACAATAAATTAACATGTTTAGGTATGGTTGTCATTTAGATGGAAAGATATATACCTTGTGTCTAAAGCCCAAACATTACAATGTTTCTATTGTCCTGTAAGAATTAGCAGACACGCACTTATTACAAAATTTTCCCTCCACCTCTGGGGGGAGGCAGGCTGGCGGGGAGGTCATGCTCAGGTGGAGAAATTAATATACTAACATGAGGCAGAAAACATGAGCGGGTGTTTCTGCCAACAGAGTCTCTTTTTTTAAGATAAAGATAATATTTATTCTAGTCTTGTCTTAGAAGGCCAAAACTAATGAATGTCTCAGGCTCAGGAGCTTCTTCTCATTGCAAGACATGTAGTAGTGTTGTTGTTGTTGTTTTAAGATGTTACTCAAACAGAAGCAAATATTCTCTCCTTGTGGGAAGCACATTTCCAACTAATTCTGGACAGCAGAGGCCCAGACGATAAGCTGCCCTATGATTTGGAGACGTACAGTACCTGTAACCTGGCAGGAAAACTGAACTGCCATTTTTACTTTAATATTCACTCTGAGCTTGTGTAACTGCTTATTATTTCTAGAAGGGGACTATTTTTTTCATCTGTTGCTTCCAACTAATGATGAATTGTCCCTTGTTCTGGAGTTTAAACTGTACTGGAGACTAAAAGTTAACACGTCCTCTGGTGCTCAATTTGACTAATTTATTTAATTCTTTTAAAATTTCTCCTGGGAACTCAGCAATACTACTGAACCAGTTAATAACTGGAGACCCCTTACCATGCTGTTGTGATGAAAAAGGCTAAGGCAAGGTCAGATCAAAAGACCTCTTTGGCCTTGTTACCTGTCATCTCTCTATCATTCATCAAAAGTTCATTTGTTA
Organism: Anabas testudineus; assembly: GCF_900324465.2. Taxonomy (NCBI): domain Eukaryota; kingdom Metazoa; phylum Chordata; class Actinopteri; order Anabantiformes; family Anabantidae; genus Anabas; species Anabas testudineus. The sequence continues at coordinate 19,586,120 of NC_046629.1, forward strand.
CTACCCAACCTAAACATCACGTCCCTTCCTGTGACCCCAACCCCCCTCTACCTCCCCACCCCTTCCACCACCATCTGTCCAGCGAAAGGTGAGAAGCGTGAACGGTCAGAGACAGAGAGACAAAAGAAGACAGACAGCGACAGCAGTAACTTGGCCACTGTGTCCTTTATTACGCCAGGAGTGTGTGTTCACACTCTTCGTGTTAACCACCAGTGGGATTTCCCACACCGAATCCACCTGAAAAAACAAACACACAAACAACCTCAGCCTGTTAAAACACTAATCAACCCCCCCCCCCCCCCCCCCCCCACAAACAAACAGGGGTCTGTTGCTTCTGCTGCCTTACATCAACAACGCACACACACACACACATACGCACACACACACACAGATAGTGATGCAAGTCGGACATCTTGTCCTTCTCGTCGCCTTTAACCCCCCCTTCACATTTTAATTAATTCTCTCTGTCAGCATGTGCACATATTTTAAATCCTTTATTTTAATCCACGACTTACACACGGTCTGATTTCCTGTTACAGCAGAGATGGAACAAAATGTCATCAGCTCTTCTTTGCTAACTCTGTAAATCACAACCATGGACGTATTATGAGAAAATGTGGCCTTTGGCGCAGTCAGAGGAGCCTGATAGCCCCATTCAGTAATCCATTGACGATCACAACTTACTGACCATGTGTGAACATGTCCAAAGCTAACTAAAACTACTAACTAAAATATAATATCACCATATCAACCATATCCTAGTCTTCTGGCATTTTCCCCAGAGACTTGTATCTGATCAGCTGATCACTAAAAACTTTTCCATGTACACTTCATCATTTTAAGAACAGTTTTCTTCTGTATCCTTCCACAAAAACATTTTAGAAATATCATGAGACACATCACACAGGGATGTTTGTTCATGATCATGTGTTGGTAACCACTAAGCAGCAGTTTGATACAGTCATTTTGTGCAGTATACAGTAGAAACCTTTAATAAGCTGCAGAGTCACTTATATGATATAGATGTGTTTGCACATGTATAGATATTCTAAGGGCCGATCAGAATCAAAATTAACTAACTATCCTCCATATTAACCTCTTGGTTTCACGGCATCAGAAACCACTATCATTTCTGGGTATACAGAAACAGCAGACTTTTGAGACCTCAACACCTGTCTATTAATCTTTCCATTAGTTTTCCTCCTGTGCAGATTCAAGGAGTGACCAGGTTTTACACAGAAACACACTATTTAATCATTCAGATAAAATCTGGGACCAGTACTCCAAAGGGTAACTTCAAGTGTCAGTGTGAGACTCCAAAAGACTCCCAGAGTGTCAGTATTTCATGGTCTGGGAAGTGGCGTTATCTGATGCTGTGGGATACTGATGCTCTTGGATAATTGGTTGTAATCAGCCTGGAGTCAGAAACACCCTGTGATCATCAGGAGGACAGAATCTGCTCAGCTGTCCTCAAGTGTGGGTCCAGCATGAATCAGATCTGTTCTAGTTCCTGCCCTTGTTCCCTTAATGTGGTGAGCAAAGCCCTGGACAGGATGTGGGTCGAATGTGTGGGGGAGCACAGCCATTTCATTCACTAATACCTCTTGCCTTACACCTATAGGTACAGTGTCAGTCCTCTCCTCAGCTGCCACTTAGTGAGGATCGAATGATGCTTCAAACAGTATCTAACTGCTCCGCAATCCACGCAGATGTGGAGGCAGTTGTTATCACTGCTGGATGGCTGGATATAACGTCATTTTAACAACGGTCTCCCTCTGTCCTACAAATCAGTAGAGCTTTTCTGATGTTGATTGTGATAACACATAGTGAGTGGGTGATGGAGCAGAAACCAAATGTCAAAAAGAAAAATTACCAATTACTTCCAGTCAAAGTGTCGTCGTATGTCAAACTGTGAGTCCTGAGATTGTCTTTGTTTTTGTAAAAGTGTGAGAAACTGATAATTAACCTAAGTAGGTTAAGAAATTAAGTGTTTTTTTTTTCTTTTGTAACACTGTGAGATACTTAAACCAAAAATTAAAGCACAGCACATATCCAATTAGGTATTTGTAGAGATAAGTTGAAGTATCCTTCATTAGCTCCTCAGTCACTGTTGATATAGCAAATACACACACACACACACACACACACACACAGATACTGATGTCAACACTACAGTTTAGCTTGTGAAAAGTATCTGCTCCGTTGTAGACAGGCAGACAGAAGCACGACAGCGCCTGTCATCAGGAGGTCTCATCACAGTCAACTTGTATCTGTCATCAAAATGAGCATGTGTTTGTTGTTTTATTTTTATCTATTCCCAAGGTATCAGTGTTTGTATGTGTGTAACACACACTCCGAAGGAATGATCATTAAGGGGTGTATCCTGTATATAATGTTTTAGTTGAGGCTAAATCAGGTTCACAAGTGTGATGAGAAATTAATATTCTTATATACAGTACATCTCTACACTCTTTTTTTTGTAACAGATCTCATTTCTTACTGCACAGCTAGCTTTGTCTGCAACTGTTTCACATGAAGATGTACATGCTGCATTTTTCATTTCCCTGTGAACCAGAGAAAAATCTCACATCTTTTCGCTCTTTTATCAATATCTCAGAAATTCACTGCCATCTGATTGTTAAGTTGTTTCTGATGCACAGGTAAAATGCAGGTTTGTACCACAGGGAAAACAACTCAAACTATCTGAAATAGTTTAAGTAAAAAGTCTTTTGTTTCTTTTTTGCATTTACAAATTGTTTGACAGTTATTGCTATTGTCACAGATTGGTGAACCTCTGCCCATCTTCACATCAGATAATGACTCTTTAAGAAGTTTTCCAGCTCTTCTTTGTTAGTACTACTTTTTTCACACACCAACAATAAAAAAGTTTAAAGATTTAATATGTTTTTAATTTGTTTGGTTTTGAAATTTGAGATTTAAAAGCAATGCATTCTGTTTTTATGTAGATTTTCACAGTGTCACAACTTTTTCTTAAAGTAGGATTGTAAATTCTTTATGTTCATTTAAAGTGTAGTCATATTTTTGTCACACTAGAATGTTGTAGCAGCTGCATTCAGACAGTAGATTTTATCTCGCCCTATTTCTTCTTCTAATTATTATTCTTATTTCTGACTATTTGGAGTTAAGATGGTGGTGGTATGCATTTGTTATTGGAAAACATTTATACATGTGACATGTGGTTCTCACATTACTATATTTAACCTAGAAAGTTGCATGTGTGACTACAGTCACATACATTTCTCCCAGGTCAAGAACCACATCAGTAAATTATTTTCTGTAGAACATCAGTCAGCTCAGCCAGAGAAGTGCTCTATAGACCCATAAAGCTGCCAGAGGAAGCCCCAGCATGTTCACTGAGCAACTTACAGTGGTTCTTTTTTAGCTTTATGTCTACAGCTATTAGGAACTGACACTATCACAAACAGTCAAATAATCTCTAAACACTGTTAGAGCCAAAGGGACTGTAGTTCTAAATGTGTAATGGCTGTTTAGTGTGTACACTGTAAAAACTAATGTTTAAGATCAACAAAGCAAAGCAATGCAACATATTGCCTCAATAGCATTAAATGCATTTTTCTTTACTACATACTTAATTATTGGTTTTATTACTCATAAATATTAAGTTGCTACAGTAATTTTTTCAGAATTTAGAAGAAACTTTGAAGTCACATGTGCTTAATTTAATCATGTGCTCACACTTTTTAAGTTAACAATCAGTTACAGAACAATAATAATAATAATTAATACTACTATTAATTCCCTTGGGAAGATTCTTGTAGACAAGTGGCTGCATTTTAGGGTTCTGGGTTCAGTGCCTTTTCCAGGGACACTTTGATACGTGGGCAGGAATTGGAGGAACCAGGAGTCGAAACACTAACCCCGGAGTTTTAAGAGGACATAGATAAGATACAAATCAATTACCGGTAGTCAAACTTCAAGCATGCTTAAAAGACATTAGGCTGCATGTCCTCTAATTTTTTTACTCCTAAATTCAGAGACAGAGCTTATTTTTGACCAGGATATCTCCTTTACTTCATACATAAAAGAAATCTCTAGAACTGCCTTCCTCCACCTGAGGAATATTGGTACAATTAGGAGCATCCTGTCTAAAAGTGTTCTGACTGGAATTGGCAAGAGAGATAGTATTTCTCCTATGTTTGCTTCTCTTCATTGGCCCACTGTACAATCAAGAATACAAATTAAAATTCTTCTTCTCACATATAGTACTTAATAATCAAGCTCTATCTTATCTTAAAGACCTCATAGTTTCAATTTTATTTCAGAGTGCAGGTTTACTTGTGGTTCCTAGAGTTTCCAAATGTAGAATGGGGGGGAAAGACCTTTAGCTATCAAACTCCTCTCCTGAACTGCTGGGGGACCTCCGTTGATACACTAAGCTCCTCTCCTCTAAATATCTATCCTACTAGTACTAAGTACTAGGTTATTATCTGTTAATATAGAACAGATAATAACTAGGATACAGTGTAAACCCACATAGGCACAGGAAGAAACTTCACACAGAAACCTGGTATCTGTAAACTTCTGTTATTTTTTATTTTATTTTTTACTTTTAATACAAAGGAGTTTTCATACCCTTCATATAGTGGTTGTATTTTCTATTGAGTTTCTAAACATCAGAGTTGATGAACTCATATCCTCTTTGGCACTTGAATAGCAAAGCTCTGGATTCAGACACTCACTTGAGCATATCAATGCATCACCAGGTGGGTTTAACAGGTCATTTGTTACATCCTTAAAAATTCAGTGAGCATATAGCTTTAACTGGCCTGATTTGTTGAAATTGCAATGTAATCACCATATAATTGAAGAAAATCCCTTCATATCAACTTTGGCCTCATTTGTTGTAACCAAAACCGCCACAGATAATGACACACAGATGTTAACATCATAAAGATGCAGAACAAAATGCTTAATACCAGTACAAACTCATTCGGAGACGTGAATGAAAACTTTCTCTCTCTTCTCCCTATATGTCTCTCTGTGACTTACTTTCTCCATCTTCTCGTCTCTCTTTTCAACCTCAGAGGAAACTAATGTGGGAAGCAGATATCTCTCACACTCCCCTGAATAATGAATGGGGCTTGGGAGTTCTCCCACACAGTATAGTTCAAGCCCCTCATCAGTATGCCAAATAGAAGAACACACATCCCTGTTGTCCCATTAAAACCTCCTAACTTCTTAAGAGTTTGGGCTGTTCTCTTGTTTAAGTTAGAGCTGAAGTGCGGCCTGTCTGTCAGCGGATGACAGTAAGCGCCACAGCCACTGAGCCGGTGGAGCCCATTTCAAAACATGCTGCACTGTTTTTCTACAACACTCGTGTTTTTTTTTTTCTTTCTCGGTTCCTTAGAACTTGAAGATACAAGCTTTTCTTGCAGCAAAGATATGCTACAGCTCTCTTCATTACCGGCACCACCATAAGAAGCACTTTGAAGGCTCTCACCAAGTGCATTCCTCCCCTCAGCTGACTTTCTCTGGGCTCCAGCCCAGTGGAATTATTGATCAGGCTCCTTGGGGGGTGAGTGTGGAGTTGAAGGGTGAGAGGGGCTTGAGGGGCTTTGTTAAGAAGAAGAAGAAGAAGTAGAGAGTGGGAGCTGGGAAGTTGGTATGTGTTTTCACTGCAGGAAGAAGCCCACCCAACTACAGATGGAGGCTCAACCAGTCCTTGTATCATAGTGAACCCATTTACTAAAACTTTTGATCGTCAGGATTTCACATGATGCACCAACTGTTGCATTGCCTCATGTCTCCTTTGAGAGGCACAAAGAAATAACTAAGTAGTTTGTATCTGTCATTCAAAAAGGGAAAGCAGAAAACCAAAGTAACCAAAGTTGCACACGGCAGTGTTACCAGTTTCACACCTCTGTCACCACAGATAGTTTAAAGCTACTTCTAATCAAGAATATGTCTCATAGAAAGTTGTAAATGGCACTGGGGTCCATTTCTCTTCATACACAGTGATTTACTAAGCTGAACAGTCAATCAGAGAGATTCAACAATCTGAATTAGCTGAAACTAGTGTGGGAAAAACTAGGCCAACAGATGCTTACTGATAATCCATTGGCAGTAATGGACTTGGTGTGGCCTAGAACCTTAAGGTGCTTCAAATTGTGGCCTGCGAGAAATAAATGAGATGTAGGAAAAAAAGACAAAATATTGAACTATGCTGTTCACAGAAAGTCACATATTTAACAAAATCCTTGCTCTTTAGCTCCTTAAACCTAAAATGTCCAATAGTGTGTAGAGAGAATATTGTCTAGTACTGGTACTGCAAAATGATTCTTAAGGGCATCATTTGAGTAAATGTACTTTCAGTATGTTGGTGAAAATTCTCAGTCGTCCAAGTGAAGTTATCTGTAAGTTGAATCATAGACCCAACTGGACTCTAACCCTAACAAGTCCCGTTGCCATGACTCAACTTCCTGTATTTTCAGTAGTTACTCACCACATCTGCCTCTAACTCTAATCTTAACATTTCTACATGGGTGTGTTAGTATGAACCATCAATGTTGCAGTTTCGTTACACGCACTGGAACCATTCAGGTCACAACCCAGTGAGTTAAAGATGCATGTTTAATGTCAATGGAATGCAAACTGCAGTATCTAATATCACATGCTTCATATGCTCAACACACCCCAACCTGCAACCTCAGATGCATAAGTACAACAGTCACTCCACTAATGCTTCTGTTACACTGCGAGGATAGGCTTAATCTCTTGTAGCTGTAAGAGATCACACGTTTAGGAAACGTTACGTCTCTGGTTTCTTAACATGCAAACATTTGCTGCCGTAGTCTTTCAAATACAAGGTCTAGTTTAAGCTCTGCATCCACACAGCTGTGGTTTCTTTCGCTTTGACACTGGATCCATTGTGGCCTCTGACCTCCCTGTGTGTGGAGAGCAACAGAAAAGATAATTTCCCCGTGGGGAGATAATTAAGTATCACATTATTACCATTATTTATCTCCCAGGTGCTCATTACACCGGCTTTGTTTGGGAAAACCTTAACCAACCTGCTATTCTACACAAGTCAAACTAGAAGTTAAAAATTATTAGTCAGCGTTTCCCTCAGGTGATTACCGAAACACATAAACACACACACAACAAGATCACACACTCAGATACACTTGTTAAATCCCATTTTGCATACACGCAGCACTGCCGAATGTAAACAAAACACCCCACATACAGTATACACATACAATACGATGCAGTTTGGAGACACAAAGTCTCTCTGCTCGGCCCATGTCAGTTGCTGTTCTCTTATGATGCCCTAACATAAATGAGAAGTCCCAGTGTGTGTGTGTGGGTGTGTGTACACCAGGGCAAGGCAGCCAAACAGGCTGGGCTAGTATGTATTTACTTGAACTGAGGGCAGTGGAAGTGAGGGATTAGTTACAAGAACAGACTGAGACCCACTGCTGAAGGACAAGGGACATAATATACCTAGGACATGGCTGCTGTGTGTGTGCTTACCTGGTGATACTTAAGATTTATGGTACTTAAACTAATATGTACCACACTATGTGTTTGTTACTGTGCACATCATGTGAATGCCTGTGTGTGACTAGGTGTGTTTGTTGTGAGTCAGACAAACCTGTGAACTGTAAATGTGCATACTTACAATGGTTCTGGGGAACTCCTTCTTAGTTTTTTCACATTTTATCCCTGTTTTCATAATACTTCAGTTTCTCAGTTTTTACATGAACCTGAATGAACAGTTTTTGTAATAAGAGGTACCTTCAGATTCACATTTTACACATAGTGCACAAGTATTATCAGCTAAATGTAGGTTTATAAGTATCAAAGTGAAAGTACTGCAGTAAAAACCTATGTTACATACACATAGAACTTTATTAGAATGTTAATAGTATGCAACACATTTTACTGATGTTGAATGTAAAGGCGGGTCCCCAGTTATTCCCAACATGTTTGAGAATCAAGTGTCAAGCGTTTTTGCCATAAATAATAAAGGATCAAAGAAAAACAAACTTATGTTGAGCAAATATTATTTTGGTTATTTTGAGTTTTGAAGTGAAGTCACTCTTAAGTAGAACTGCTCCAGCTCAGCTGCAACAATGGACCTCAGCTCTACACTCCTTTCTTGTGCTGATCTTTGTATGTATTTGTTGCATTCTATGAGGCTATTGTCAGTTTTAGTCTTATGTGCTTTTGTGAAAGCTGATGGAGAAAGGCATGATGACTATTAAAGGTTTCTGACAGCCTTTATAGGCTCACTTAGCCTTGTTAACAGCCAACCTTTTAAGGCGGCATTCAGTGTTCACAACAGACTTTAGGCGTCTAATAAAAAAACCTTTCCAGAAGCCGACTGACATGTCTACTGTTTAGTGAGTCTAGTTCTCACTAGTACAGTGCTCTAACGAATAGCTTAAACTTTAAAGCACTTCAGCTTTTTACTAAGTGTAGTACTTTAAAAAATCTATTTAGTTACTGTAATTTCCAATATTGCATTCAATAGCTGTGATGTCATTGACATGCAAATGGGTATATGACATCATCTACAAACATGCAGTTCCTGGCAGGCCCATGTTCCTTCCCACTGAAAATAGTTTCCAATCTCTTTCAAGTCTTTATCTCTACAAATAAATCTTACTGTAATACTGACATAATGATGGGTGAGCCTCAGTTACACATTTGTTTGAGAATAAAAAAGTACAGTATGTACAGTACTGTGAGTTTCCAGGGAAAGTGTGTTTATCCAGGCTGATACAAATTGTAATTATTTGCTTTTTCCATTGAAGAATCACCAAATCCATCCCATTTAGAGAAACTTTTGGGCTTTCTCCATATATGTGTCGGTGTGTAACAGGAACAGTGGATTAGCATGCTGAGTGGCACAGAAGAAAACAGGGGATACAAAAAGAAGCCATTAAGGTAAACACAGGAAAGTAGAGACAGTGAAAAGCAGAAAAAGAAGAGGGCAGAAAGCAAAGTGGCTGAAATCAGCACATCAACTGTCTTTTCTTTCCTTTTTTTTTGTCTGACACAGATGGCGGTCCTAGGGGAGGAACTAGAACAGTGGAAAAGGCCAATTGGCCTCTGTAACCCTGTAAGTGAGAGATGGATAACGTGGGGGCCAAAGGGCCTCCAGGCCTGCTTTGTGTACTGTTCCCAGTACAATATGAAAGCACAAGACACACATGCTCACATAACATGTGCATTCCCAGGTGTGTGCATACCACCACCTCCTCAATTCGTTGTTTGACAGAAAGGAGTTCGACTGGTTCTCCTTTTTCTCCTCGTTAGTAAAGAATGTCCATGGGGAGGGCAGTCAGTACGACTGTCAGGCAACTAAATGTTTACGTTTTCACTTTTTCGACCTTGAAACATGTTTGTGGATATTACATAGAGTTGTTGGGAGTGTTTTCCTTGAGGCGGCTCCAATTTATTATTCGCTGCTCGGGACTTTACAAATTAGAACGAGTTCATCTTTCGGAGTGGGCAGGCCGCCATTTTGCTGCTGGTCTTTCTGCAGCGTCATGACTTCCACATCCTAGAACTGTCTACTGCTTTTTCACCCAAAATAATCACAGGAGTGTATTTTAAGCAAGGTGCCAAGATCCATAACACATGTCAACAGTTAATACCCATGAGATATTAAAGTACACAGGAAGAATGTTTTAATGAGTTTGAGTGTGTGGATACACTCACAAAGCATGTTGGGTAAATTAAAGTAAAATTTAAGATCTTCAGTTTGGACAAAACTACAACAGCTCGTTTGTTGAACAGAGCATTTCATCCATGGCTCCGCTCAACATGTTTAGTACTATGTAAGATACTTACATAATACTAAAGTTAATTGTTAATGGCAGACGCTTAGCTGTTGACAGCTATGTGGAAGTTCAAGACGTATCTGTCCAAGTTGGACAGGTTGTCTAACCAGAAGCTTATTACTATTTATTGCCACTGTAGTTAACTATTTTTCAAACAGCACTAGACATGGTGGCGGCTTCATATGTGATAATAAGGCAAGACATTAAAATTAATTGATAACATTTATTGTTATCTCCTTACAACAAATCAACTATTCTAATAACTACTGTTCTCATATTCATAGAAACATGCTGTTCTTTCCATTTTTGACTCACTGCTATTGTTATTGCTCTCTTCCTCTGGAATAACTTCCCTACTGACACCACACCTTCATTAATGATTCATTAATTATTGGCTTATTCCTTGGTTAATGCAGGACTTCTACCTGATACCAGTCTCTCTCCTGCACCAGCATGCATCTATAAACCCTTTCAAACACAGTATAGTCCATGTTTTTCTGCACATGAGATAATTGCAAACACTCTGAAAACAGCTGAATCTCTCTTCAGTGCGTCTGTCCTGTGTCCAGAGTGGAAATGAGGTCATGTGGTTCAGATCTGCTGATAATTCATTCTCTGGACAAATTCTTTGTCTATGTTTATAATCTATAATGTGTTACTTCTGATTGTTTCAGAATAAAGATCAATTATGTCTCTCTGTTCTGTAAAAATACTGTGCAAGCCCCTCCCAAAATACTGGATCAGCCATGTTAACTGCTGAGTTTTTGCTGTGAACCAACAACATTTGGGTTTAAGCTCAAACAATCAGCTTCAAGTTCAAGAATTTCAAGTTTTATTTGATCGTATGCACACCAACACAAGTTTGTATCAGATGTCAGATTTCAATTGAGCAGAAGTATGGAACATACCCACTAACAGACACGGGTCCAGTGAGGTTGATTATCATATAATAACTATCTCTAAATGACTACTCTTGAAAACCAGGAAGTTGTCTGAGGGATAATAAAAATAAGTCACTAAATCTGAGAAAAAAGGGGAAACATTCAGGTTAGAATTCAGAAATGTACAGAGATGAGTTACAAAAGTTCTGGAACAAAGTTTAATTGACACTCTTCTTTGTTGATGCATTAAGTCATGATGGCATCAGAAGGACACACAGGAAGAGTTTTTCTGGCTGCATTATGAAGCTGCTTCCCCTGTTTTGGTACATCTCTCTGTAGATTTGCAGCCAAAGATCCAAAACATGCCACCAAATCAACTCAGGACTTCATCAGACAGAAAAAGTGGGAGGTTTTAACCTACTTTCAGAGCAAACCGTATATTGCACTGTTCATGCTAAAAAAGCCTCTGTCTTTGTGAACTGGGCTGTAGAAATACATGTGATTTGATTTAGCTGCATTCACAAATACTTTGTTAAAACATTATGGGGGTCTGTGTTGTGTGGGTGTGTTATTTCATGTGCCATTGAGATGAGGAAATAGAAGTCCAGTTGCAAAGACAGAACTCAATAGACACCAAAACACAGAGGTTGGTCAAACTCACAGACAGGACTGTACAAGTCAGCAAAATTACTATCTCTGTCATCTCAGCCATATGCCTAAGTATAATTTCACAGGGTTTTGATTAGAATATTAGATTCAACTAATTGAAAAGAGATGCAATCAATACTTATTTCCAATTGCTGAAAATGACACAAGGTATTTATTTGATTGGAAAGTAATAATGCATATAATATCTTAAATGATAAAAATAGGACTAAATATATATATATATGTATAAATTCTCTAATTACAGATACAACTTACAAAATCTTCAGACCCAAGAGGAATATATAAGTAGCACATCTCTGTGAAGAATCCATCACAGGAGACTGGTTCGCTGTGTTTAAGGGCTGTTTTTAGGTCAGGCAGCAAAACAACAAGACTATCGTATCTTTTCCAGAGATATATGATCATGGTTATGTAAGCTGAGTATGCACCATGTCAAAACAGCTCAGCCACTCGAGGTTGTAGCTGCCTCCTGTAACCAGAAAAGCCATGTTGTTTGATCCAGATTCCGTTGAGTGATGCTGAACCTATGGCCACTAAATGAACCGACTTTGCCATTTGATCATGTTCAGCCAGTGGCACTTATGGCTGCTTGAGAGTTTCTGAAAGTTTCTCCATGTGCCTTTTAATGCAAGTGATGTAACGCTAGCTTTTGATAAAGGCTTAATTCAGTCAAATAAAAAAGGGGGGAAAAAGAAAAAAATGGCAGAGAATGTTCTGTTACCTCTGCAGATAGCTTTTTTGTTATGAGAAGTGGATTATGCAGGGTAACAGGTTCAGTGTTTCTGAAAAGATGAACTTCTATTGAACTTATTAGTTTGTAACACTTATTTGCTTCAGGCCCTCAGGCTCACACACATTCTAACACTTTCCTAGTAAATGCTTTAGTCTGTTCACCAGCTACCTATTGTGTCTGTCTGCCATTAGATGCTGAGCAGGTTGTTTGGAGTGATGCTGTTCACACTGGCATTGTTTTCACACTGTCATTGAGAAATTGTTGTACATAGTTTGTTGATGCTTATGTTAAATCTACTTTCCATAATGTAACAGAGAGGGACAAGTTAATGGTGGTTGATATGGACAATGTGAGGCTGATTTGTGGACAGCCTGGGAGTGGACACCTCAATGAAAAGGCTCTCAAAACTCACAACAGGCCTGGTCTGTTCACTTGAACTCAGGGTAAATGCGTACGATTTTGGAGGTCATATGACCTCATGTATGTCCATTTCATTAACATTAAACCTCAGAACTGCAGGGAATTTTATCACCTCTGGCACAAACGTCCAATGGATGCATAAACTTATTTGATTGAGTCTGAACTGACAAAAGTCTCGTAAGTTTGATTTTGAGTTTGTACCAGGTTCGTGGAGTAGGGTTTGCACAGCTTACAGCTTGTGCATAAATGCATAACAGTGATAGTTAATGTGTCCCATTGTGAATTACTGTTTAGAACACCACTATGATGTCTTCCAGCTAGTGGTTATCTCTAGTCCATTTACCAGTCCATCATCAGTCTGAGGGTGTCTAATCATTCTCCAAACTGTCTGTATGGCTCTTGTTATTGTGGAATGTGAGGGACACGTCTGCCAAAAGATTCCCTCATCACTGAGATTAGACATATGTGTAAACAAGACTTAAATGTCTACCACATGATTAGAAAATGCTTTCCTCCTACACAAGCAGTAAAATCCTCCTGCCAACAGCAACCACTGGGAAGATCTCATACTATGCAAACACTGATGCATACAGATGGAAATACAGTTCAAATGGACTATGATATCAAGCAGCTTGCCTCAACATACCCTCTACAAGCCAGTTGAAAATACAGTGCAAACACTGTGCAAAAGTCTTAGGCCATGATTAGATTAGTATTTTATCAATGCTGTGATGGCCATATATATTCATTTCTTACAGTGGAACACTAGAAACACAAAAAAGTGGTCTCTTGGCTGCTCTCCTTCCACAAACACCATTCCTGATCAAGTTTCTTAGGACTGTGGATAGATCAACTTGGCATCTCGATAAAGCTGACAGATGCTGAGCCAGGTCTTTGCTGGACTTTATCCGGTCTTTCAAAGAAGAAACTCTAAGAAACTTTTTTGACAGGTCTTCCACTCCTGTTTTTGTCCTTGACCTCTCCATATATCTCTACAGAGGTCACACTCAATATTTGCCACTTTAGCCTACAACAGCTGTTTAATTCTTCAGTTTTGTGTTTTTTATTACTGTGTACATAATTCCTATATTTTCTAGTTATATTCTAAGAAAGAGACTAAGAAATAAACAAACATACGATTTGAATAGCATTGCCAAAACAAGAAATCTAATGGTGGCCAAAGACAAAACAGTACTGTAAACATTCCTCTTCTTTGTGTTAATGCAGCCAGAGAGATTCTCAGAAATTCCCGCCCAGGTGACATACATGGAAAAGAGTAGCTCTAGTAGCAGTGCAGCATAATTAAAATGCCTCAGGTAATTTAAGAGTCTAGTGTGGGTTCAGTACCTTGTCAGGTGATGCGCTGACACTCTGCATTTGTATAGCCATCATTCAGATCTGCACCAGACTGTTTGTGAACTCACATACTCATGAAGGGAGTCACACTGCGCCAAGGTATGCTTTACACCTCATGATTGCATCAGTTAATTCTAGCTGGCAGATGACTGAGGATGGGAGAGAATCTGTCAAAACCCCAGTAAAGGCTGGTTGAAATATCTGTGGTTGACATATACAGTATCTATCACAGGTGGGTGAAACCAAAGCACACAAAGCAGCTGTTCTTCCTGAGAAATACATTACTTCAGTTGTCTTTGTTAGGTTACAGAGCCTGTTGAACATGAACACTTGTCAAGTTCTTGTACAGAACGTTGTTCTTTTTCCACTCGTGAAAACACTGAAAAAGCTGTGCGAAGAATGTGAACAGGAAGAGACACAAAGTTACTCAGATATATGAAACTCTCAGTTAAACTACATTTAAGTGAAAGTAGAGTTTGCAATACTCCAATACTCTGATTTAATAGGGAAATTATACAGGGAAGCCTTGTCAATATGTATCTTCTTACTCAGCATCTCCTAGCGAAGCCAGGTGTCAATTATTGTTATTTTTGGAAATGTTGTTTCTTAATATTGTTGAATTTTGCTGTAGTTTTACTATATTTTATTAAAAACCAAACAAACAAAATAGCATACTTGGTCAAGGTTAAAAGATGAAATTGATCACAGACCCACTTATTATCTTATGTTTCACAATCATTTGGTTTCTTGCAGATTTATATTGTGCAGTGAGAAACTAAGACCTTTGTTGTAATATTGAAGAATTATCCTTTAATCCTTTAAATTGTCATTTAATCAACCCTTATTACTTGTCAATCTTTTACAAGTTACATGTTACCAGATCATGTTTCTCACACTGATCAAATACAGAAACCTCTCCGACGTGTCTGTCATACACTCTGAGGATAGAAGCCATGTGGTCCTTGTTGTTGCGCCGCCTTCCTGTCTTCATGCTTTGGCTCATCGTCACACTTCATTCATCCCTGACCCCTGAGGGGGCAAGATGTGAACCTGGGCCACGCTTCAAATTGCGAGGTCAAAGGTCGGCCTTTCAGCTCGCATTAAGAGGCTGGTGATGTTTCATTGTCATCAAAGCAAGACTCCACAAGGCCTGGCGAGTTTAACATCACAACTTGGCCCTGGCTGGCTGCGTGTTAAAAAGGGACAGGATTTCTCCTTTCCTTCATTTGCGTGAATGATTGCTGTGAAAACTTAGCAGGAAGTTAGGTTGATATTCGTGTCTGATGTGCTCGTA
Organism: Anabas testudineus; assembly: GCF_900324465.2. Lineage (NCBI taxonomy): Eukaryota > Metazoa > Chordata > Actinopteri > Anabantiformes > Anabantidae > Anabas > Anabas testudineus. The sequence goes on from NC_046629.1 coordinate 19,601,306, forward strand.
ACGAATGACACACCACCAGCATTCCTCAAATAAAGCCACAGCCAGAAACAATATTGCTGGATTTTTCAAACAAAGTCAGACTCTTAGGGCTATACTGTACATGCATTAGTTTCAGGTAGTTCACCCTCATATCACAAAAATTACAATCCAACACACGCACACATGTACTTTTATCTCCAACATTATTCTTTCCAGACTCCAGCGGGGAAACTTAATTAATCTGATAATGCTAATTCCCTGCTTCATATAGAGGATGAGGACCGGACCCCACTCTTCTCTCCCGCTGCCAAACCTGTTAAGTTATGCACTCTATCTCTTCCCACGCATTCTCTTAAATGTTGCTCTTTGGAAGGACACAGTGACTCACACAAAGCACAGCTAAAGGCTTATCGTGATTGATTGATAAAGAGACAGACGGAGCGGAGAGCTCTGCAATCATTTCCTTTAATTAAAAATCAGAAATGCATGATTGATCTCTCCTATAGCAGGAGCTAAACTCAGCTCTCCCCCTTTCTACTTTTACCATGAGCAGTTTGGAAAGTGTTTCCAGGGGAGCAGAAAGGCTTCGACCTTTTACTCATGTATTTGAGTGGTTTTCACTCGATTGTCCTGACACTTGTACTTAAGTATTAAAATTTAAATGTACTTAGAGCATGCAAGCACAACTTCTTATTTTCTTTTCTTTACATTCAGTACTAGTGAGGAGAATGTGCTTATCACTTTTTACCATTGCAAACCTTAAATATTGACCACTTCACTTCCCACATTTCGTGTGGTGTAAAAAGTTCTGGCTAGGTTCCTGACCAAGAGTTAGCCTTTCCTTCCCTTTCTTTTCACACCCTGCCAGTCTGGTTGTGGACAGACAAGGAGGGAAGACATTTGAGACATGACCTGGCTTCATTGTTTACATGCAGGCACCGGAACGCAAGCTGACGCGTGCGCTTGCGTCCAGTCAGCTTCTGAAAGAACAGCAGCTCTGGATCGTCTCCTGGCTGGAGGCACCATACTCATGGCTCAAAAAAGTGCAAAGTCAAGAAGCTGCTGCCTGCGTCAAATCAAGCGAGGTGAGTGGCAACACTTGAGATGCTGAGGATAATAGAGGCATGGAAGGCAATGCTGCTTTATTAGTCCGGATTCAGCAGGAAAAATGAGAGCGAGAGGAGACGGGCTGCAACAAATCACATTCAAAGCCACGGAAATGAGAGTGCACGCTATGTGGGACACACTAGAACTCCCTCTTCTTAATCATAATGCACATTACACTGCCATGGAACATTCTCCTAATTTCTTTGGCGCCTGAATAGTTGAAAAACCTTTTAAAGGGAAATTGGAACCATACTGAAGTGGTCTTGGCAACATGTAGTCAAAATTTTTGCAAGTTCCCCTGTTTTTTTTGCTCTGTATCAGCTACTGTCATGTATTCACAGCTGAAGACGTTTAAATTCAGCATAGGAACATGCATTCGTACACGTGCACATTTATATAGGCTAGACCTGAGAGAAATAGTAGCTGCCAATAAAACTGCCAGAGGGGTGGAGTCAACAGCCGCAGGAGGATTCAGACAGTGTCAGGTACAGGTTCATGTTTCCCTTCAGTGACTGACTGAGGTTCACGTGGACAAAAAAATATGTGCATGTTTTTATTTGATGCAGGTTGGAGCAGCTGTGACCCTTTTTTTCAGATGGTGAGATCTTCTTATTGGACTTCAGATTTACATTTACCTTCAACATCATATCACTGCACACTTTCCTTCAGTGCAAAATCACAGCATTAGCTAGTTTGCATTGCTTTTTCTCAAAAACCAAATAAATTGATGAATTATACACAACAGTAACATATGTACGCTTACAGTGTGTAATTTCTGAAAAATCAAGTTTCCTCATATAAATGCAAAGCACCATTGCTCACGTCAGTTCACCGACAATTTGCCTCTACAGCCTTAAGGTTTATGTTGCAACAGCTCTGCACAGGTGGTTACGGTGTACCAAGCAGAGTTAGGAATGCTTTGTTCAACTTTAACCTGCGCTGTCCTAACATTACCTGTCCTAACTGTTCATTGCAGCTTACTATTACTTAACAGTTGCTTTGCAAAACATTCAAAAGCGTTAAAAGAACAGTTACCCAAATAAGATTGCACGGTTTCTTCTTTCACCAACAAATATACAGTTGCACACAACCTTCTCGTGTTTCAGTTGTCATGAGAAAACCTTTTGAAAATCCTGCAGATTTTATGGATCTAATGAATCAAAAAAGTCTCTTTGGGCCAATGAACATCGCATGTTTGTGCAAGTATTGTCAATAAACCAATTGTGGAGAGCTGTTTCTGGGTTTGTTGTGTATTTGGGAAAATGTCTACTTTATAGCAAAGCAAAAATTTCAGGTGCAACTTTACCTACAGTCAAGGTGCATAAATCAGGGAAAACCAACTGAGAGTATACAATCTACAATAACACTTGCAGATTGTCAAACAACTTTATCATTAGACCACTGTGTTTCAGCATTAGCCTTTACCAGGTTCAGTTAAAAGTACATAGCAAATAATGTTTAGGAAGAGTGGGTGGAGCCCTAACATGGTAGGTGTTTTGTAAATGTCATGCTCTCCAAAAACAACTTACAGAGAACTAGAGAGTATTGCAAAGGTAACACATTGTTGTTAAATAATAAAATAATATATTTTATAATGTACAACAAAAAACAAAGAGCAAATACAAATTAATACAAACCAGCAATAACCATTTTACAACAATTAAAAATGTCTCATTCAAGACCAGGTAAGTTCTAAAATGCTGTTGTTGTTTTTTTACCAAAATAACACACATGCTCACACAGGTGATTTAGTTTGTTTCCGCATTTACTTCCCTCAATGTTAAAACAGCCAATCAGAGAATTCGGTGTCTACTGAGCATGCATGAAGGACTGACGAGCAGGTCCAGCCACATAAAACCAGACAAGAAGGAGAAGAGAACAGTATCAGCAAACAAGCAAACTGGAGTCTTTTGTTCATCCATCCAATTTGAGCGATTCAGTTATGAAAAAGAGGCATTCATGAATTTACCCATATCAATATAGTATAGTATTATGGGTTACTTTGTCAATTCACTGATATCAAGTTACAGCTATAGGGCTGTACAGTATGACAATATAGGTCATGTGAGGATTAAACAACATTTATAATATAGATTATCGTTTATTTTGTTGTGCTACATACTTCTCTTTTCTGCAGTATTTTAAGTGGCACCATAAGCAACAAAAACAAATATGGGGAACATGACACAGAATAACAGGAGAAGAACCCTGATCAGCCCATACAATGGAGGAGATCTTACTTAAGACAGGGGCTATTGTGTCACTTAGGTGTGGTTAGCATATGAAAAAAAAAAAAAAACTGCATGGTGTACTGCAGGAAAAAAGACTAAGGCAGATTTCTATTGGTATATAATTCCATATATTTTCCATATAGTCTGGATTTTCATTATGATTTGCTGATATATAAAAAAACTGACTCGAGGAGGTCATGATGATGCTGGTGCAACTTAAATCTGTGGAGATAGACTCAATTTGAAACAGGGGTCTTTATCTGGATATGCACAGCTATTAACTATTACAAATAGTAACTACTATTCTGTAAGATTCAGAATTCAAGGCAATTAAAACCCAGTAAGAAATAGCTTATACTATTTATATTTTATATATCTTTGTCTATCACTGGACCGCGCAGGCTGCACCTTCCATGCTTTTCGTAGCAAAGTTCTTTAAAGTCATTTTTTAGAAACTTCTAGATGATATGAAGCACTTTAATGCTCAATTATGCAAAGATAAATAGGCGGTATGAGGGGTGGTTGGCTTCTGGCACGCTATATGGCCCTCTGTAAAAATTTAATAAATGAACTTGCTGTCATGAGTTGAACATGACGCAAATTGTGTGTGAGTGATTTACAGGTTTGCATAATGAACCCTTCATCAGAAAATACCTATACACAAGTTATTACATAAGTTATTACTTTTCTGTTCATCAAATCAAAGTTGACACCACTATAGCAGGTCATCTTAACCTGAAAAATTTCCAGTATTTTTCACTAGAATATGTCGTCATGTCAGCTTTCATATTTCAGTAGCTGTTGGGGAAATTCTCAACTTCCTCCACTCTTTCTCAGGATCATTATCCAGTATTTTATAAGTTTGCTGAATCTGACTTGTACAAATGCTCTTGCACATGGCTAATTGTGCTCACATAGTTGAATGTAATGTTTTAAAACTGGGTTCATTCTCACATTAGATATTATGTGTTAAACTACTCCATTACCTCACCAGGAAATTCAAAACAGAAACAATGAGGATGAAATAGGACTATAGAAAAGTGTTTGTTATTCATTTGTAGTTACATCTTGTCATTGTGTGAGTGGGAAGGAAATAAATAAGCCATGTGGCTGTTAACATAGCGTTTGAATTTGCCAAACAGTCACTTGTTTTTTCTTTGCATTGGAAAGTGTGCATTACTTTAGTGTTGCTACTCATTTAATTTAGACAAAGACAGGAAGGCTGCGCTCTCACAGTGAAGTGATCAGAAAGAGAAAGAAAGAAAAATGCCCTTGAGGTTAGTGGCAGGATTCTTACGGCTTTATTCATGCACGGCATAATTGCTTCAAACTGAGGAGCAATCATTTTACACTCGCAGTCAAATGTGTCTTTGAACATCAAGGCGTGTGCTGACGTGAGCGCATTCTTCTCTGTCTGTTTCTGCTCTCTGTGTGTGTGTTTTGAATGTGGTTTAGAGAGTACCCCCCACCCCGCCAGCTCAGAAAGCACAATGAGGCTGTCTTTGACACAGTGACATTAAGCTGACATGATAAGGATTTGTCCAGAGTTCCTGTTTTTCCACAGGTGAGTCTGCACCATGTTATTCCCTCCAATTCTGGCAACACCCATGCTGCAGTCCTCCCTTTTCAGACCCCCTTACACAGAAAAAAATCACAAGCTTCTTCTTCTTTTTTCTTAGTTTCATGCCTTTCAATTCTCCAGACATTCATATTCATCGTTTCAAAATCAGCAGCGCAGCTATCCAGCTCGCTGGTCAGTTGGAGGTCTGTAAGCCGGTCGGCCTCCGCTACCTGACAGCTCCTCTCTTTCCGCTCCACCGTTTGCTGAATGTTATCTGTGTAGCTGTGTTAGCCCACTTCCCCGCCCCACCTTCCATGCGTGGAGCTTATGTACCACAAAGACAGTGAAAAGCCAGTGGAACAATAGCATCTTGTGTCCCTTTCCCTGTTATCTGTCCTTCACTCCTTTTTTATTGAGGGGGCTTACTTTATTTTCTAATAATTACACCAAAACAATGATTTCAGCTGAAGATGGGCTCCCCACCCTACCCCCCAGCGATTCTGAAGTCACTTAAACCATGCTTTAATCTCAGTTATGAAGACAGAACAATGAAGCTGTTGTGCTGCAGCGGAGGGTAAAAAAATAAATAAAATCACCATTTAAATGACACTGAGATAAAAGACGAGCAGTCTTGCATTGACAAGACCAGATATCTGAAATCTTAAACAAACACATAATGAGTTGTTGTTACATATTGTGTTACTGGATCAGTGGAAGCTATGTGTGTGTATTTTCCTGAGCCTGTACATGGGATGCCATGTTGGGGTAAGCATTGTACTTCATCTTTGTCTTTCAGCAATTTAGTTTCCCCTCACTGGCCAAACATGAATCAATAGCAGTTCAGTGTTCAATGTTCAGTTTATGATGTCCAGAATTGTAAAAGCTGGTTGTCTGGTCTCTAGACTGTTGGTTTGTGATCAACAGCAGGCTCCACCAAAAAACCCCAGACTTCATTGGTGTGATCCAAGGAGACAAAAGCTGAACTTCTCCATAACATGCTGCCAAATAATCAGTGCTAATTTATGCTGTGGAGTGTTAAAATGAAAATAGTAGTGTTCATGGAAGTTGACACCCATCAAAGTTAATTTAGCTTTGAACAGCTGCCAGCTGTAACAGCTTTTCGAGCAGACAAGTATCCAGTCAACACTTGTCAACGCCAAATTATCCTACTTGAAAACTCTGTTTATTAACACATTCAAAGTTACTGTGTTTGACACTAGAGCCAAAATTCCTAAGGTTTTTTTTTTTTTTTTTACATTTAATTCAGCTTTTAAATTCCTCAGGCTGCAGCACACTCATGCTGTGCAGACAGTGGTTACTCTAAGCTGAACTTACCTTCTCCTGAGTTGTAGTTTCTAGTGTATTTGCATTTGATAGAACGGTGGAACCATAGAAACTATGGAACTTGGAGAGACCAAGTCTGAATAAATGTGCGTCGGAATTGTTTGATAAATGATATCAGAAAGATTGTGGAAAGACGTGGAAGAAAAGTATGTGAAGCCTTTAAAAAGGCCTGTTCTTTTTCCACAGTAATAGATTATAAATGTGATTTTATCTTCATGTAAGTTCAAGTTCTTAAGCTAATAAGGCAATAAACAAACACACCCGTTAAACATAGAGCAGGTGGCAAAAGTAAGTAAGCCTTTGGATTTAACCTCCTTCAGTGAATAACTTTAAATAAGCTCTTCCTGTAGCTGTGGATTGCACCTGCACAATGTCCAGGAGGAATTTTGGGGCATTCTTCCTTACAACAACAGTTTTAAATCAGACGTATCCCTAAGGTGGATTCTTTGATTGAAAGTATTTCATAGTAGATTCACGTCTGTTCAGGCTCATTGTCCTTTAGCATCACTCAGCTTCTCCTGAGCTTCAGCTGGCAAACAGCCACTGTGACATTATGCAATATAATGATACCTCCATGATGGCAAGCTGTCTAATTCACATGTCTTATAGGCTTATTAGGTGAAACAGTGGAAAGTCATGGGTACAATGCACTTGGGGGAAGGAGGGGGTCTTGCCTGCCACATGTTTCAAACACTGCACCTCCTATTTAAAGCCCTGATGACATCACTATGACACCATTAACTATTTTCCCACAAGAAAAAAAAAAGAAAATATCTTTGTGTCCAGTTAGGATGTGAAATTCTACCATTACATCTGGAAACAGGATGTACATTGGTACTAAAGAGCAGGATCGGGTGTGTTTGTAAAACTGCTAACTCTTTGTAAAACAGATTACCTTTTTGAAGAAGCTCCTAGTTATGAATATGCTTTATATGATGTGGATTCTTTTTCTTAAAGACCTAGCATTAGCCAGAAATTCAGAAAAAGTGTATCAAAAACATTATATTCTGTTTGATATGTTAATGTTAACCACCAGAAGCTGTTTTTATTTTGTGTCATGTAATCCTATGTGCAATGGCCCAAAAAATTGTATTACATAAAACATGAATATTCATTCATTCATTCACAGTGATGAGTAAACAGATCTGGATGTCTAAAATTGGTGCAGTCTTCCTTTAATATGCAGTATTTATTTAGATTCACTTGGAAAATGTCCCAACAGAAAAGCAAAATAATGAAAAACTCCATCTTTATAAGCACAGTATTGCTCTGCCCGAATGTCACCATACATTTTTGGAGTTGTTGACGCATAGCCATTTTACCAGTTATGATATTTGTGTTGTGGCTAATCTACTTAGAGCTGTCTAATGAAATTAGGCTTCTGTCGCACTGCCCAGTCTTCAAGCTGAGTCCTGATGAAAACATTCTAATCCAAGCTCAGTAAATGGTCAGTTCTTAAAAGTCTCTTCTCCACTGGAATGTAATTATAATAATAAAGACAAATTATTCTCACTCAGACTAAATGTTTATGATTTTTTTAGGCGTGGACAGTAAATGTTACAAATTTTTTAGAATCCATCAATCTCCAAAGCTCACTGCGAAGTCTTAACCATCAATGTGACCACACTCTGAGTCAGTATCACAACTGTGTATTCCTCAGCTTCCAGAAGCCAAGTAGTCCCCAAAACACTGTAAACACGCACTTTTTACACTGCTGTGTGGTTTTGAAGTCAGTTAACTTTCCAACCCCTTAAGGTCGAGTTGTGAAGGTGGGCCTATGCACTGCGACATGTTGGCCCCCCATCCAGTGACAAACAGATATACACAGTCACATAACTACACTCCCCACCTGCTTGCAGTTGGCATTCCTCTGCACTCCAGCTGAGGTTGAACAAATATATAAAAGCGAGCTACGGCTTTGACACAGTTACCCTAAATGAGCAGGGCTGGGCCGACGTCAGCCTCTGTGGGGAGTCATGAAAGTAAAATGCCTTCACTTGAGGCTGAGTTAATGTCTTGAGAGATTAAAGTCAATGTGTGCACATGTATACAGAGTGCATGTGTGTTTGTGTGAATTAGGGGTAGTATGTCAGACTGCAGGGCTTGGTTTGTCTCAATCCCACTCTGTGGTTTGCTGGTGTTTAGTCTCAGAGGAAGAGAAGGAAAAAAGTTGCCCACTCCCTCTCCTGCTTTGGTTTTAAAACAACTCAAAGCATGTCAAACCCATCAGGGATCTAAAGACACTTGTTATTTGTGTGTTTGTATAATGAAACAACTGATGAAAGTAAAGCTTTATTAAATGAAAAATAACAATAGGTCAAATATTCAAAAAGTCACCACCTGTATTCAGCATTTTTACTGTGGAACAGCATCATAAATGAAAACAAAGCACCAACTGTCATTGTAATTTAAGGCGTTACTGAGTGACAATACTCATTAACCTCAATTGAAGCCAGTGATCATCCATTCCCTACTTCACAATATGCATTTGGTTAGTTAATTAGTTCTGCTTCAGCCTGGTGTGTGTACAGTTGGGGGGCTATTCATAGAAAATACATCTCCATAGATTTGGAACGTATTAACTCACCTAATCTCTACAGGTATCAAAGCTATTTCCAGCACGTTTCTGGTTAAGTGCGACATGAAATAAAGAGGACGACGGACAGTTTTGCACATGAACTGTCAGGCATGACCTAATAAAAATTTCATACTAAAATGTATACTTGTATCATTATTTGAATGAGGAGCAACTTGGTATGTTGAGGTGTCAGGTATGTTTAGAGAAATTAACAAGAATATATGTCTTGCAGTCCATTATTTAACCTGCTTTTCCTGTTACATATCGCAGAGGATCTGGAGCTGATCCACATTCACACCTACGGGAAATTTAGAGCCACCAATTAACCCTACCTGAAACCAGAGCACCCAGAGAAAAACCATGCAAACACGGGCTAGGTGGGAAAGGGCAGCTAGCTAGTTGAGGACAGCTAAACATGAGAAAAGCAGACAATAAACAATAAATGCAGAAAGAAATTCATATATGAATAAATACAGAGATAAATAAAGAGATCATACTCATTTTGTGCATTTCCCCTCCCATAACACACTACACTAAAGCATCCCCATCCCTGACAACCATCTCTATTTATTACTTGCATATTTACACATACACATACAGTACACACACACACACACACACACAATCGGTTTTGTGGTAAGCTAATCACTGACTGCCAACAGGTTGCAACAATGCTACATTTCAAGCACGGGAAACTGCGATCTGTCATTTTCCCAGAGTCTTTCTTCTTCATGCCTTGTGGGAACCTGTGCAATACCTTTCCACAATGTAAATGGGCGCAGGACACGGCAGATAAATAAGGATGCCAATGTGTCAATTCCTATTGATCAGTATGGCAAGAGCCAAAATATTATTAAAAATAATAATAATAATAATAATGTGTCAGATAAGCTAGTTTGGAGTGAGTGTCCACTTTGGAAGATGAGGAATGTACTCAAAGTGATGATCATACAAATGTTACAAATACAAAAACAAACGTTGAAAAATGGGATAATTAAATGTTCCTCTTGCATAAGGAATGAGCCATCATGGTAGCTAACGTGAAAAAGGACACAGCTAAAGCTAACATAGGACACAGATTACACTCCACACTTGTTGGACTTTGCTGGAATTTGCTTAAGACACAATGCAATAAGGATGGATGCGTCATGTGCAGCAATATTTTTGCAACACATACAGTCAAACTCTTTCCCTCAGGTACAGTTTTATACCTATGAGTAATATGTATATGTAACATTTTATTGCACTGAGCATTGATTAAAACTGATTTCTACAAACACGTTCTAACATAAAAACACATTTCACTTTAGGAGAATTAAATGTCAGTTTTTAACCATACATGTCTAATTAGTTAATATCTGAGTGTTTGATTTACATCTGTAGTTGAGCTGTCATGAAGAATGGGCACCGCTCTGTTGAACGAGAATGGTAATTGGCAAACAGAAGTGCATCGCTGATCTAACCACCTTGTCTTTTGTCCACAGTTTGGTTTCTGCAGGGCAGATATGGAGTAAACACTGGTTGACAGACTGTCTTGTGTGTCTTTGTCTCTTTAGGTCCCTGTCTCTTTCCCTCAGATCCAATAAAAGGACAGGAGCTGACGTGCTTGTGTCTTGGCCTGCTGTGTCTCATCAGTAACAAACTGTTGAGTGGTAGTACACATGTGTGTTAAGTGCTGTTTGCGTGCTTTTCAGTCAAACAGGTCCCGTCTACGGCAAGTGTTAACAAGCTGAAACCACAGATGAGACTACTTTTGCTTTTTGACTGGCACTGAATAAAATTACAATCATCAGAATTTCCACACGCAAGCATTGTAATTTCACAGTAATGGAGCATGAATCTATACTTAATTATCTTGTTGAAGGTACAAATACACAAATGTGTCTCTTTGTAGCAACCAGCTGCACAGAGTAATGGGTCTGCATTGTGTGTTGTTCCATTATTGTTTTACTTTTTATCAGTTATTAAGTTGCTGCTTTAGAAAGTATTCAGGTCCCTTGTGTTGGAGATTTCATTTTAAATGGATAAAACTGACTTCAGCCTACATTCATTAGTCAAAATGGATTTTAGAAAAAATTTATTAGAAAGTATTCAGAGCCCTGATGTGGCATTTCAGACAGTGGCTAAGTGCATTCTGTTTGCTTAATTTTCCTTCAGATGTATCTAGATGTTGACTGTGGCATGTGGCAAACTGGACTGAATGGGCATAGTTTCTAAATACATACGTGTTACTGTATATAATGTCAAAGCAGAATGGCCTGAACAGATTGTGAGAAAATTGGAAAGCAAGAAAATGTTTGATCGGTTTGTATGAAAGAGTGAATGAGAAGCGGTGTTGTAAAGAACTATGGCCACGACAAGATAAAAAAGTGCTATTTAAGTGCAGACTGTGTGAGGAAATGAACATGTCAGGAGAACCTGTAAATCATGACTGTATTCCATGACTTTCCAAAGGTCATTGAACCGTATGTGTGCATTCATCTGCCTTAACCTCGTCCCACCTTCGGGTGCTTTCTCATAAGAACTGACATCAAAAGCATTGCAGCGCAGCCACATACCTGCAGCTACATGTGTGATCTCTGTTGTTTAATGTACATACTTGAGTCAAAGTCAAACAGCAGTTTAACAAGTGTTTGAGATATTTATAATTACGTCCGCTTCCTCTTCCCACCATGCTGAAATTAAACCATGGCGATAGAACATATGTGCAACAGTTAGATTTGAACTAAGTAATAACAATTAAGGATTTACACAGACCTTATGAATGCACTTTGAATGTGTGTTTATACTTCAGCTTCTGTGTGTGTGTGTGTGTGTGTGTGTGTGTGTGTGTGTAAATGCAAAGAGCAGTATCTGTTTGAGTGTGTCAAGAGGTGCATGTTGGGGCTTGCAGAAGAATGAATGATTAATCTGCGCTGCTCTGTGGGTAATTTAGATGTCAAGTTCTCTTCCTCTGCTCTTTGCTAACTGAGTTGTGTGTGTGAAAAGGCTTCCCTCCTCCTCTTTAATCTGGGCCGGTCAGGCAAGTAGCATCACCCTGTTGTGTTTCAAAGCGTCTGCTTGTGATTTATTAAGACTGATCAGGGAGTAACAAGAAGCAGAGCGGTCTACAAAGGATTTGTCATCACTACACAGTGCCAGAATACATTCAAAGCATTACCTAATAAGACAAGAATAATACCTATCAGAAATGATTTTTATGTAGTTAGTTTTTTTCATGTGTGATTATACTGAAAAGGTCTACCTAATCAAAGCTGGAATCCAATGTGACCTTAAGGCAAAGAGAAAAAAGACAACTACTGTTATAATAACCACACAATGATTCTGTGTTTGAGCCCCAGTGTGATCTGACTGTGCTCCAGAATTACATGATTACTTTCCTTAAGATCATGAGTATAATTAATAAATCAGGATAATTGTTATTATTTGACTGGTCCCTACAAAAACATCAACTGAGACAATAAACTAAAATTAAGAATCACATTTCATAGTTATTTTTCATTTTTCTTTCCCATCTGTCTGTTTAATAATACCAGTTTATACCTGTTTAAGAATACCAATATGAGTGTGCAGGGGTGTAGGTTTGGTCTCAGCATTGGTAGAAATAGAAAATAAAGCTCTCAATTCCTAAATTGGTGGAATAAACTGACAGTCAGTTCTAGAGCATGAATAGGTATAAATATTACATAAGGTGGCAGATGATCGTATCGGTACATATAGGATGTGACAATGTGGTCGAACTAACTATTGGTAGGGACATGCTGTTTAGCCACCATCCATATGCAAGTCTATGCCCTTCTCTTTGTTACTATTTGGACTTTAAAATCTCACAATAAAAAAGTTTTCACTTTCTTCTTGATGCTTGTCTTTTAAATGTTACCATATCAATCTAGAACAATTTTAAAAAGTACTTGAAATACTCACTCTAGTTCTGTGTTGGTAAAGATTAGCAAACATACCTGCCAAAGTTTAACTTTATCAAAGTTGGTAAACATTTGTTCATTCATTAGAAAACTGCATATCTACTATATTATCACAATTTTCACAGTGAGTTAACTAAAACACTGTCATTGGTTAAATAGATGGAGACATTTTCATTGTTGCAGTAGAGATTACAAAACACACACACAGTAGACAGTGAGGTTGATAGGGAACAATGCAGAACAAGACTAAACAGGAACCAAGTTAGACACAAATTATGATTAAAACACAGATATCAGCTGTATGTAGACTGAAGCTTAAAAACTTTGCAGCATAAGGAATTATATAGTGTTGTTTTCCTTTCCACTCACTGGAATATCATGTTGGTGTGTACTATAAACAGGCAGTGAGTAAGACGTACTGTCAACACTGTCACGCATAGAGGTGTTATAATTCCGACATATCTGCACTGTCAAAGTGATGTGGTAGACAATACATCTGTGTGATGAATTGTCAGTCTTCTCTGTGATAAGAAGACAGAGTAATATTGTAATAATATTCTACAAAGTGGCTGCTGTAGTCAATGAAAATCCCACAAATCTTGGATTAAAACACAGGACACGTGCCTGATGGAAAGGCTGTCATAAAAATTGGTATTGTTATGAATATAGAAATGCACTGAAATGCATGCTAAGGTAAATGAAGAAAATTAGAAATCAATTCCTGTTTGTGAATTGATTTCCAAGTCAACCTGTAAATCACCTTGCAATGTTTTTATTGCACAGCTAACATGTTAGTGAGCAGTTGCCATCTTACACAATCATCAGACAGCAAATATTTGCTCTCTTTTAGCTTGAAAGAAGAATTTGCCTCTATTTCTGCTACTGGTCCAATATGTCTACCAGCTACTTTAACGTGAGGCTTTCCTTTGCAGGGGTGCCTTCAAGCCTTCATTAAGAGTAGAACAGGTGCATGCAGGTAATAAAAAAAGCTGCAGTTTTATTAGCTGATTTGACTGGTGTAACAACACAGTCAGCAGTTGTAACCACAGCTAATGGAAACAATGAAGAACTGAATATGAATATGACTGAATATGAACACACATGCGCTCACGCACGATACACATATTTCTAGATTCATTATAAGTAATGCATCTCCAGGATGTCACATCTCCAACATCTATCACAAACTAATTACCGTGAATCTTTGCATCCATGGAAACATAAACACAAACTGCTAATAGCTACTCTGGCATAATTTATTGGTGCCTATTTGACACTATGTAAACATGGAGTTTTTCTTCAGACACTTTTTACGAGTGCCGTGTGTGAACAGTAATTCTACCATTGCAACCTGCAGCCAACAGCAAACTAATGCAGAACAAATTGTTGCCTTAAATCTGTTTGTGGCAGACACTGTTTAAGCTTGTGTATCTGCATGAGGTCTTTGATGTTTGCACACACACACACTGACATGCATGCACACACACACCATTAATGTGTATTTAAATGTTTACCTGATTTCCTTGGGCCAGCCTGCTATCTGCAGTGCCCGGTCGAAGCTCTGGTCTGAGCCGCATGAAAACCAGAAACACTCGTCATCTCTCACCTCGCGAGTCTCTATCTCTCCCAGCTCAAAGGTAAGGTGAAAATTTGGGCCACATATGGGCCAAGTTATTCTTCAGGTCTAGAAGAACAATGGCGACATGGTTCATACTGCCAGTTTTCAAGAGGAGAAAAAGTAGTGTGTGTGCATGTTGAGTGGTATAAGCTGAAACTTGGGGAGAGACGCAGAGGAGATGGGATAAGGGACAGTCACAAAACATCAAGGAGCGATGACACAGACTGCCTCTGACAGCGAGGAGAGAACAGAATAATATCAGTTCTGCTGGGGAGGGAGGAAGAGAACGGAAGGAGCAAGGTTATCTTATCAGTCAGACGGAAATAAATGTCAAACCATTGGGAGTGGAAAAAAAAAGATGAAGACATGGGTTGAGGTTTGAGATGTGTGCTGAGATGGACTGATGTGTGGGAAATTTGACAAACAGACAGAAACAGCAGTGAGTTTATTGTAATGACTGAAATGCACAGACAGCTGCAATCAAACATCTGGAATGAAAATATCTGACATGTGATTATAGAACAAAAGCCACAAATCCACCTGGCAATTTAGTCTTTGCATTGGTGTGAGAAATTCCAGCAATTTAGTGGTGGAAGTGCTGCGCGGCAGTATGTGGAGCTCTGTGTAGGTCGTTTGTCATAGTCAGAGAGTGACTGACGTTGTTTCCATTAGGAGAAACAAACAGATTCCTTCTCATGCTCATTATAAAGCCATTGAGCTGGACCCGGTGATGTCGTGTTATGACTCTCTTCCTGCCTCCTGGACAGCAGGAGTGGTGGGAACCTGGAAATTATGGGGGGGTCAGCGTTTTTGTCAGTGGAAAAAGATGCCATTGTTATGTCAATCACTTTGCTGTGAAAGACACATGGTGTTTGGTGCTTGGCAAGCTGACACATGATTCCTGAGTTGCACACAGACCAGATGGCAACCCTGTCTCCGAAAAATAATCTTTCTATGTATATAAACTGAAATGACAAATGTGTTGTGTAGGCAATATAAAAGCAGCTGGATTCAGTGTTTTTACTTAAATGATGAGGAAATGTTGTCAATGTGTTTAAATAGCAAGTTTCATACAAGTTGATACTAAATGTATGTAGAACGCTGTTTTGTGTGCTTGGGTTTAGTTAGATAAAGAATTTGGTTAAGGTTAGATAAAGGTTAAAACTACAAAAAACTGCAACTATTTGATTGGAAGATTAAACAGTCTACCATCATGTAGTACTGCTCTTGACCTGGTTTACCACAAACAAAAAATAAAACCACCATTTCTCTCTATCTAATTCGGACTGTTGTTGTGCATCACACTAAACTAGTTCATTTTGCACCATCTTGCATGTTCCACCAAGATGCACCAAATCCCAGCATGTACTACAAGATGTCTCACTTAATTATTTTTATCTTGGGTTTCTACCAGAAGTTTAGAAAGCACACTTTGATATATTTCACTCTGTTGTTAGAAATCCAAATGACCAAATCATCAAATCAATCTTATGCAGGTTAGGGTTAAAGTTAGAGTAAATATGAAATGGTATCTTAATGTATCACACATGACCTGAGGCCCTGTGTGTTTAGAGTCCACAGCTGAATCATCTACAGTACATAGCTTGTGGTAAACTACTGTATATGCTTTCCTTGTGCACTGCCTCACCCGCTGGCTAGTTATTCTCTTTTAAAGTAGCCAAATACAAGGTAATTTAAAGACTGGGTGTGTGGCTTGTAAAAACATTTTACAAGGCCCTTTTCTAGCTTTTTTATTTTCTCACCATTCGTGTTATGTCTTACTATCTCTCCACTGTTCTGAAGACATTCTTCGACTGGACCTCAGTCCGTTTCCAACTGAAGCACAGGTGGCTACCCTGCAGGGCGTCAGCCAATAATCACGACAGGGGTTTTGATAACTAATAATGATTGCATATCATGAATAGCAGCCTGCGTCTGGTGGAGACTTTCTCTGCTGGTTGAACACACAGACAGCTGTGTTGGCCTAAGTAATCACAGATGCTGAACGGATTTCTGTTCCTCAATGTTCGTTTAGGATGAGTGCTATATATACATATATATATATATTTGAACGACTTGTTGTTTAAAGTTAATTCAACTTAGAATATCTGGTTTTATTCTTCAGACTCACCCGAGTTACCATTAATTTACCAAAATGCCTAAAAGTGTGTCACCAGGTCAAGGCTGAATGATCATGGTTGTAGCCTAATAATGTGTAAAAGTAAATGTACTTGAGTAAACATCTATAGTTATTTTCTGCAAACATGTTACTGATGGAGCAGCGAACCCGACATTGAACGTTGTCTCTCAATATTGATTTTTGCTACTTACAGTATGTTTGTATTTCACCCACCTCTGTCCTACTGAACCAGCTTAACAGGTGCAAACTGTAAACATTGTGTTCAAATTAAATTTCAAGTGTTGCTAAGTGTTAAGCAGTTATTTAAACTCTTCCCCCCATTTAGTGCTTTAACAGTCCATTGTTCTGTGTTGTGTTTGAGTCACACTTTGGCAGTGACTTCAACACTACCAAGTGACAAGGTTGCCTGTATTTCCCCTGCTTCCAGCAGCACCTGAGAAGCACAGTAGGCCCAAATCAAAAACCAACTTTTCAGTTTACAGCCCCCGTGTGACAGCACTGGAAAGAGAACAATAGCGCATATTGTGGTGCAGTACAATACTCCTTTAATATGCTTTGACAAGGCGCGAGGAGTACAAGCAACAGCAAAGCATCTGGGTTGTCACTGAGATCATTAATAACACTACTGTGCAACTGTGTTATTCCCACACTTGCTGTGTCTGCCATGATGTCAAGTTGGTCATAACAGGGTTGAGGGAAGTGAATGTATACATACCTGATTTGTGCAGGGTGTACAAAACATCCTGAGCAGATCTGAGGTCAGAGATGCCTGAGAGTTGCCTGAGAGCAGAGTGAGTCAGAAGCTTACAGCTAATGCCAGACTGCATTAAAAGATATTAGTCTGACACAGCCTCACATTTCACAGCAATGTGTCATTCTGCAGGCCATAGTTTGCAGTCCTACAGGTACACATTTTATGAGCATGTGATGTACACACACAAAGAGACCACCCACAATACACTAAGCTTGCTCATTATCTCACTTTTAATTAGGGAGCATGTAGAGTAAAAGCAAAACATATTGGAGACTTGATGGGTTTTTATGATATTCTGTCATCATTAATGTGCAACTGCAAACAAAACCTGACTCAACAGGCCATAACCAAAAAGCATTTGTCAGTGTTTCAGCCACTGTTTCTGTAGCTAATATTTCAGCATGAACTAAATGTGGTGTAACACCAGCATTATTTGCCTGCCACTGGCACCGTGCTAAGGGAAACACAGCTCCTGTTGACAGTGAAGGATTATAAAGTGAACCAGTAGGTTGATCATCACATAGACATAAAGGATGCATTCACACTTTTCACAAGTTTGAAAATGTAAAGACAAAAAGATTTATGTGTAGTGGTTCGAGTAAGTATAACATTATATTATATTATATAGCACTATTTGCATATTCTTCATTTATTAAAAGCCGCAGCCTGTGACTGCAGGCGACTTCCACCTCACTGGGGCTACAGGGTAGATAGCTTGTGGCCCAAGCTGTATTAACATTTAAAAGGTTAGGATGCATTTAAATAGACTTTAGCACTGCTTGAAAACAAATTGGGTATCCAATGAAATAAGTAAATACATTAAAACCAAAAAGGCAGGCTTATGAATTCCCAGATCACAATTCATTCAGCTAAAAACTTTACCGTACTTAAGGGCAGAGACACACCAGGACAACATAAAATAGGAATGGGCGCCCACACCTCTCAATATCTTCTTCTGGGTCAAAAAGTAGCATTTGAACACATCACTAAAACTACAGCCAGTGGCCAGCAAGTATGTACTGTACATTCTGCGCCTGTGTGAGAAGAAATTACTCACCACAGCAGGAGGACTTCATGTCCACCTGCTGGTACTTCATGACCATTTGCTCGTCTTTCATTAACTTTCATTGCGAAAATTGACACTGGGTCAATCTAATAGTACTCCCAAAGTGTTTGCACAGACACTGTTTCCTTTCTTAGTTGCAGTAAATGGACAGTAGAAAACATAGATAACTTTTAGTTAGACAGATAAAGCAAGAAAATTCCACCCCACTGAAGCCTCATGTTAGCTTTGATTGATCATCCATATTAGTGTATGAATTAGAGTGTGGATACCCAAATCAAACCCAACAGTACCCATCAGTGCCCAAGGGTTCGGGTTGGGTATAAATGCGTCTTTGTGTTCAGGTAGGTTTAGGTCAAGTAGGTCAAACATTAGGCTAATTGCATTATTAGGCATTAGGCATACACCTTAGGAATAATTGCAGGTAAAAATATGACTGCACCAAACAAATATTTAGATGACCGGAGCACTCAAATGTATGCTTTTTTTTAATGGTCAAGGGAGGCTGATGTTTTCTGAAAGAGTCAAGACCAAGTTGGTGCAAAAAAATGTGTCCCAAGCAGTAGTCTAGTATGAAAATCATCAGTACTGATAAAATGGGTTATAATTGTTTTAACCAATGTAAACTCAGCATCATTTTATTAAAATTGTGAGGACGAAAACTACAACATTGCCACAGCAAAATGTGACACTGACATCTCTAATGTAATGCAGATACATATGACATCTGTGTCTTGAAGAAATTACTATGACTCTCTGCCATCCTCTGGAAAATATACTAATCAGATTTATTTCCTAGCAATATTGAAATACATGAGATGTATACGTGTGTGTGTGTGTGTGTGTGTGTATCCTGAGAGGGTTTGTAAGTCCTGCTGGTGAGTAGCCCCACTACTCTTTGTATGTCTAAAGTCCCTTGGTAGACTCTTGGTCTGTTTGAAGTTGAAATGTTTGTGCTTCTCTATTTGAAGTTCTTTTCAAAGAGTGTCTTAGATAAAACAGTGTCCATAGTCACTGTGTGATGTTAACTGTTGGATTGTTGGTGTTGAGCTGATGCTGAGTGACAACTTCCTGTCGTACCAGCTAAAGATCCGTTTAAAAGTGGGAAGTTCACATTATGTGTGAAATGAAGTTTTCAGTACTGGTAAAAATGTATTTACAAAGTATAAAGTTAGTGTTTAAAATACCAACTACATTTATTTATTTAAAGGTTTTTAAATTAGTGGCCATTCAATAACCCATGCACACTGAATAACATACAGAATGTGTGACTTCACACTTACGAGTACACACACACTGGTAGAGACAACCTAATGAAATAATAAAATGAGGTGAAAGAATGAGAGAACACTATATAACATCACTGTGTTTGTATCATCTGTCTTATAATGTGTCGTCCCAGATCCCCCCCTTCACTTCTGAGTTTACATGTGCTCAACTAACCAGGTTACTGAGAGAAACCAGGTTTTTCTGGTAATCTGGGAACAAGTTTATATGCACTCAAGAAACCTGGTTAGTGGAAATCCAAGTATTTCAGTGTTTATTTTCGAACCAGATCTTTGAGTTTAAACAGTCAAAGCTCTCTGGAGCCACAAGACTGGCTGTAAAGAGACACCTTTGCTGGTCTAAAACCAACAATTGCTTGCATCTAAACCTGGGGGCAAGACTATAATAACCAACAAGATCAACTTCAGCTTTCCTAGTATCCTAGTATCATTTATGTGATTAGTTTAACTGGGCTAAAGCAGATAAAATAGAGTTAATGCTAGTTGACTAGCTAAAGGCTAAATCTAACAAAGGCTAACACTGACGCTGTTTCAAATGTAGATACATTAAAAAGCAAACTGGTTCTCAGAAGGTTTGCAGTTTGCAGTTTGAACTAACTGTGAACCTGAACTAGCACCAAGTTGGTGTTTGATTAGGCTACATTTAGCTTTATAGTTTTCAGTTGTATGTCTGCTAATGTTACAGGAAGGCTTCACTAGCTTGGTGAAATACTTGATGTAGTATTGTTAGAAACGTAATCCTGCATCATCATAGCTTGTTGTGCTACTGTCATATAGCCGAAAGCTCGTCACAACAAACCAGCCCTTTTTAGGCCACAGTTCAATGTAGACCGTGACAAATGGCCCCAGTATATAAAAAAAAATAAGCATTTTGTTCCACGATCCCTCCTGACATGTCAATTTGACTCTCACATAGAGCAGCCTGAGCAAATGCACTCGTTTTCGAGGTGACAGAAGTCAGACTGATCATCACACACTTATTCTGTTTGCCTGTCTGTCTGTTGCGTTGCTGGCCCGCCTCTCCCATCTTTTTGCATGTCTGGCTACTACCTCCCGTCGTAAATAAGCACCCAAACAACACAAGTAACGACCCGCGCTCACACACACTGACACACACCCCGTGCTACACCACTATGCCTGCCAGGAGGACTTTTTCTTGTTCTGTTATGTAGCCTATACCATCACTCCACCCTATTATTACCTCTGACTGTAATAGGCACCTCTGTTCCCAATCAAGTTTTTACTTTCTGCTGGAGAAAGAAAACGGTGTTGCAGCAGACACATTTTACTGCACACACACACACACACACCATAATGTCTGTCGGTGTCATCTACTTTGGCTCCTGGCCTAGATCACCCAGATTGTTCATACAGCACTTTTACCGCTCATAAAGGCTGGCAACGTTGCCAGAGTGCTGTCAGAATGTTCAAACGGGCCCCTATGTCGTTTGTTGTCTGCACCAGGATGGGTGGTAGGTGGTTGTCAGTATTCAGAGACCTGATCTTCATCCTAGGTGCACAGATGGATGCAGACTGATAAGACATGCACTGGCAAAAGGGAGGAAGTAAAAGGGAAACAAATAAAATCAAATGTATATTGATCAGTAATCATCTTTGCATGGCTGCTCTGTGTGATTTATGTGCTCCAGTAGGGCTGTTTTTCATACAGTAGGTCTGTGATTTGCACCTCTTTACTCTCCAGCACATCAAGGTGTTAGATGTTACATAAATCTTTCTGCAGGGTTGAGAGAACCATTATGAGACAATGCTGTTTGACACTGTGCTCAGGAATGGAGAGGAAAAACAGAGCAGGCTGAGGTAATCGCTAAAGATGAGGAGAAAATGGGAGCCCAATCACCACCAGCAATTGTCTATGTTTTCTCCCTCTGTTATCTTTGTCACTTTGTGGCACACTCACCCACGCTGCCACACACATACACACACTAAATTCTTGCAATCAGTTTTTTCTAAATGTTTGCTTTGCCAAATTCATTCTTCTGCTGCTTAATCTAAAGATTGTTTTTATTTTATTTCATTAGTAACGTGCTTATCAAAGCATCCACAAGTCCTATGTCGGAATAATAATTCATTAGATTTCATTCGTAGGCACATGATTGAACAGAAGTTAATTTAGGAAAATGCACAGTGTAAGCACAGTATTAAAACTAGTTTTTGCCGAGTAGCTACAGTAAATATTTGTCTAATGATATATCAAGCGACAATGTGAACACAAAGCAACAGTGCAAACAGATTGCATGTAGTGATTAACCAACTAATTACTGTACCGCCAGAGTCTCCTGCTTCCCTCAGTGTGTGTTGTGCTTGAACTTAAGATAAAAACCACAGTGAAATCAGCAGGGTTATTGTAGTCAGCTGGCATGAAGATGGAATATGTTGCAGGGCCACAAATTCATCTGTGGTAGAAATAACAGTGTGAACAAGGAAAAAAAGATAAAAACATATCCTTTGGTGTGATATTGGAGCAATGTTCGCAGCAAGGGTACAATAACCCTAAACTTGATATCTGCAAAATGTACAAGTGTGCACAATAGCAAAGCCAGACTGTCGCAGATACAACTGTACAAGTAACACATACAAAGACTTTGAGGGCAAAGTGAGAGAAACTGGAAAGTTTAAAAAATGTGTGCATCCATCTGTGAGTTCTTGCTACAGAGAAAAAACTTGGAGGCAGTAGTACTCAATCGGAGATCTGTTTGACCCATATTCCATTAAACCGCCCACCCTGGCTATGTTCTGTATTGGCAGACATGGCCACTGCTTGCAGAGAGCCTGAGTGAAAGCTGTGATTAAGCCGATGCTATTGGACAAGAAAGCGATGGTGAGGGCAGCGTGAGAAATAAACACATCATAATCAATACTCTGACTGCTGCTGTTTGTGACTTTAACTGTCAAACTTTGTCTTTAACTTGAGCGTCTTTTGTTTTGTCTTGTCTCTAGTTTAGAGTCCAAAGATCATCAGATGATTGGCCACAATATGTATGAGTCATTTGTTTTAGCATTTTCGAATGGTCCACCCTATGTGGAACTGGTGATGTCAGACTGTGTAATTACAGTAAATCACATTGTTGCCTGACTCAAGTCACACATTTTCTCAGAATTGTCAGGACAAAAGCTAACAGCTGAGTGTTGAATGAGCGTGGGAGTGTGGAGGGAGCTAAATGTTTACTCTGACTTTGTCAGAAACTAAATTAACCTGACATCTGCTTTTTTTTTTTCTATTCAAAAAGATCTGGTGTTGTGTTCTCATGAATGCTGATTGGAAAAACGCTCATGCCAATTGCAGATCTGTAGATGGGTTTAAGAATGGAGATGTTGTTGTCGTCAGAAAAGAAGCAACAGTTTCCACAAACTGCACCAACAAATTATTACACAGAATTCAGAATTCCTCATACAAGAAATGTGTTTTCCTGACAGAAGCTTCCATGGTGCAACAGACTGACAGTGACTGGACAATAAGAAATAATACAATGTAATAAAGAATAAAAATAGAACAGATTATTAGTTACATTAATAATCAATTAAAGGATTTGCTGATTTACATTCTTTGAGAGAATGATTGAGTTAGATGCCTGTCTTAAGGTAATACATTTGCCTACCACCAGTAAGCTTAGTCATTAACAATTTATATGTTGTGCATTGTATATAACAACAAGGTGTAAAGACTGCTGTTGAATTCGGGTTACAGGCCTGTCTACAGGGGCCTGCACTGCAGCTGCACTTTAGTAAAACAGGTACAAACTGTTAATATGTCTCTTAGCTCTTAACATCAGCATGTCAGGTGCCAAACTGTTTAGTGCCTGTTTGTAGTATTTTTACAAAGCTCAGCTCAACGGCCTCTTTGCTGTAGCCTTACATTTTGCATAAAGTGTATTTACCTCATATTACTCTCAGTACTAAAGGGAATAAGCTTCAGAAATGGTTGCTTATTCCTTTAAGTGTTACTTAACTTTGATCTAAAGTGACAGTCAAATTGAAATTGTCAAACTACTACGCCTTACAAGCGTTCTGAATTCCCCATACTGTATGCAGGTCATCAGGTCACCTCATGTTGCTGCTGAATGCTGTTAAACACATTTTGAAAAGGTATAATGGAAACAACAGTTTAGACTTGAGGGCGAAGGCTTATGCTGGGATTCTATTCACTGCTTTGTCCAAAGTACACAGACACTAGTGAGATATAATATTCCTAAACTACCTTGGCAGCAGCAGATGCAGCGGTTGAGTGAATTAGGGGTAACAGCTTCAGGTAAACCGCTGAGAAATGTACCATGACATGAATTCAATAATGCTGCATGCTGTCCTGTGAATGAAATACAGCATGTTCTCCTCCCTAAACTTTTTATGTAATTCTGCCATGTCCTCTTTTTCTAACCTCTGCATTCTTCTTCTCTTCCTTCCCCTTTACTGGAGGTAACTGTATCAACAGGGCAAAACTGCCCACTGCTACTTGGCGTGTGAGCATTACACGTACCCCCGTGTACTCATACATCTGTGAGCCTTGTTTGCCGGGGATGCACAGCACAAACCCCCAAGTCACGTGTTGAACCAGTCTATCCAGAATGCCTTGGGCTACATTGCATGTTATCCCATATGTTTTCAGGCTGTGTATTTACCACTTTGCGCACAGTTTAGTGTGTGCGCTCTACTTTTGTGCAGAGTGTTTATTGAAAGTGAAACTCGACTCACTTAACATACTTTTCTGGCTTGCATTCCTCCCCATTTAGAGTACACGAAGCTGACACTGGCTCACTGTGTCGCTGTTTATGTTTACATCTACATTTGCAGTGAATATTTGTTCTGCCAGCCTTGATAAACATTAGCAGTATTGTATATTATGTCCCATGGTTGCTGTGTTTTTCTGTCACGACCTAAACCCTGGGAAAATAAAAGTCTAGATTACGTGATGCATCTATGTGGCATTTCTGCTATCTGTATCACATGCAGCACTCTGACCTTTGAAAATTACGCTCCTCTACATGACCGTAGGCTTCAACATTGTTACAACCTGTGTGTCAACTATGTGTCAGGCGCTAAAATCAAGGTCCTGCAGTGATGTATGTCTTGAACTGCTGAACCGACTTGTTGTGGTAAGGGAAAATAGACAAGTTGAGAGTTCTCATCTTGAGGTTCATGTAGTAGTTTCAGTCATTTCATTGACATGTTAATTTTGTCCAGTTTTTATGGAATTGTATTTTTTTTTCTAAGACTGTACATCATCATCATTGTCACCTTATAAGCTGATCCTCTGCTCCAACAGAGCTTCATAAAGAGAGGAGCTTGGGCCTGTTGTTTGTAATAATTGAACCTCAATGTCCTGTACAAAAGACAAAGAGTAGTCTATATAATGATTATATGATACATGGTATGTGTGCTACACCAATTACTATCCCTCCTCTGTAATGTGTTAACTGGGAGATTATCTCTCTGTGGGGTCAATCAGATCACACAGGGGTCAAAGTACATAATGCACTTGTCTTTTTCTCTGATTGACTTTTTGGTCACCCTATTCAGATGTTATCAGTGGTCCATTATCTGCTCTTATCAGGGCCTACATATGGGTTAGTAGCTTCCTGCTTTATCAACCATTAGACCTCCATGGTTCCAGTACTAAATGCAGAGCTATGGCTTTGTTACATTCTAAGGTTAACTTTAGGCACAAAAACCAGTGGGTTTGGGTTAAAATTAGGTTGTAACCTCCTATCCGACCCCGACCTGCCCGCACAGACGGCTGTCACTGTCAGTCTTCCTGTGATATTTGCCATGACCACCAGATGTCACCTAATTAAACCATCTGTCAGTGACAGTAAGCCCACTAGCCTGCTGATAGGTGGTAGGCGCTTTACTCTACTTTACATAACTATGGAGGTAATAACAAGTCATAACTGACCATTGAATAGCATGGTTCGGTAAACAGTGTAACTATGTACCATATGAAATACAAAAAATTGTTAAGTTGTGTAATAAAAAGGTTTTATGGTTATTTTTCATTTTTTTTGGCAAAGGACAGGGTTACCCTTTGAATGCCTTTTCACTTAGTAAATGTGAGACACAACATTCCCAGCATTATCGCTTCCCGCTTTTAAAAACAAAAAGGTGCAACTGTTGTTTTTACCCATACAGTACCAAGTTCTTTACACTGAGGCACTACAATAAAGAAAAAGTCAAACTGTGATCAAGACAACTTAATACATGTAGGTCATCAATAATTCTGGATGGGTGACCACTGAAGGGTCTTTAGGACTCCACCTTTTTGAGCTGATATACCATGAGTATTAGAGTCCTCCTGGTTGAGCTTGCTAATGCATCGCACAGAGCAGCATGAAAATACTTCCTGAAAATGAAAAGAAAAATCAGTTTGGGACAGAGTATAGTATAGAGTGACTTGTAGTTGGAATTCAGAACACAAAACACAGCACCTCTTGTGCATTTTGCACAGTAGCACTGCAGCAGTGAATGTGTACACCCACAGTCTTAATAATCCTCATATTGTATTCTGATAGTGCTTTTACATGTGTGTCAGCTCTGATAAGAACTCCATCCCCTGCGAGAACTCTTAATTTATTCTAACCCTGGTGAGATTAAACTAACTCTTTAAAATCACCTAGGGATGTCATCTCTGAACCTGCCTTTTCCTCTTAAGGTGCTAATTACTCCCCTGTAATGAAAGTAATCAGCAGCTGAAGTGATGTTGCATGCCGAGTGCTTGTTTTGTGATTGCCCGTATCATCCTATGCATCTTCAAGCTTTCAGTAATAGACTTAAGAAATGAACTACTTCAGTGGAGCAATCAGATAAGGGACAGCGCATGTTGAATATTGATGACACACTGATGCAATGTCTGGGAACACTTTGGACACGCTTCTGCACAGGATGAAGTACTGACATGCAGTGATGAGGACAAGGCTCCAAATGTCTGAGTTACACTTCACTATCTTTGCAAAAACAGACAGTGAGTGATGCTTGTGTGCAACATTGCACCAACATTTGTTTTCATGTGACCAGAAACTGTAGATGACAGATGTAGCTATCTCTGGAGTCACATAACTGAACTATTGCTGGGATCGTTTCCAAGATTAGCTTGGAGTAGGAAAACAATCAAGCTTTGATTGAACAAGGAACAAGGAAGTAGTTAAACAAACCAAAAGTCATTTTAAAATGACATCATATTCCTGTGGTTAAACAGTTGTCTAGGTATGCAGCTTGTTCACACAGAATATCTGTTTCAGTGTGGAGACATCATGGTTTGATTGACTTGATGCACAATTGGTGACTTAAAAGATAAAATTAAGTACCTTCTGGAGCAGTATTCATGCAACACACAAGGTCTTAGTATCAGTATATGATGCATGGGGATGCCTGACTGTCTAAGTCTAGGGATATGCTTGCTGTCTGCTGACACGTATACATAGGTAACAAAGGAGTCATTGATTTTCTAGAGGTCTAAAGGATTAGGAGGCACGGTGGCAGACTAGAGCCCAATCATCCCTGACCAACAGAATTTTGTCTTTGTCGACATGGCTTCTGTTGTGCAGGCAAGGCAGACGTTACCAGAGAATAATGTTGAGGTAACCAATGAGAAAACTGCAGCGATGATAAGTGGCAGGTATATAGATGTGGGTAGTTGCTGGAAAAAACACTACTATTTTTGTGGTGATTCAAAGCTGTTGCTGGTTTTGTCTCATATTACACCACTGGTTATAAACGAGATTGCACGATCATATATCTGTGGCATTCATTCTAAAAGGTTTCTTTACTGTCAGTATGCAACACCTAAGGATGAGACAAGTGTCTAGCGCCGTTGGAGCGAGAACAAGCTGGTCATGGTTATAACATAAAAATGTCAGAAATGGGAGGAGGCTTTAGGATGGGTTGATGAAAGCACATGACTATTCCACAGGACATTTAGTGCATTTACATAAACCTAAGTAACCAGGTTACTGAGAAACCCAGGTTTCTCTGGTAATTGGGGAATGAATTTACATGCACTTAGGAAACCTAGTTACTGGAAGTCTGAGTATACTGTACATGCAGCAAAAGAGTAATTTGACTTTTCCTCAGCCCTGGAGTGATGCACTGAGCTCTTATCCTCTTCTCTATCTATTCAAATGCTTCCATTGCATGTCACTGACTTTGTGTTTTCTCGCTCCGTAGTTGTGCTTCCTCCTCTCTGTCTCCCTCTCTCTGTACTTTTCTGCAGGTATCCTCGGCCTGGAGCTGTACATTTCCAGAGTGAAGTTACTTGTCCTACCAACTTGCCCAGTGTTGCTGGAGGTTTCTTCCTCTAAAGAGCATTGTTCCTCTCCACTGTCGCCTAGTGCTTGTTGGTGGGGTCGTTGGATTTTCTATATAATTCTGTATACAGTAATATTTTTTGAGGTGCTGTAAAGCCCCTTTAGATTATATCTGTTGTGATTTGGTGCTATACAAATAAAATTTAATTGAATTGGGCTACATTTTGGGAGCATTGTCCACAGATTTTAATTGTATGGAGACAGAAAAAAACATGTCCTTTTTATTTTGCTTTTTTTTTTTTTTATATGTCGCTGACAGCGCTGAGAAAGAGACGCAGAGACGGTCACACCGCTCCTCTATACAGCGCAAACTGTATAAATACAAGAAATGCGCAGGAAAAAGCGACCTCTTTTACAACGCTGCCCTGTTGGTGAGAAGGTGCCCCCTCTTTTAAGCCTTTGCACCTTTAAACGTTGCAATAAACACGGTAAATTGATATATGTTTTTATACATTGCCTTCAAAACAGTACATAACATTGCTTTTGCAAGTTTTGCACATTTTAGAAATGATTATTATTTATGTCAGCAAATTTCAGTTCACCTTCTTCTGCTGCTTTTATTTAACTAGTTGCACATTATAGAGGTGCTTTGTCTCCCAGTTTAGCAAAGCCTTTGATCAATTAAACACATTGCTTAAACAAAGCCAAATGTAACAGCGATCATTAACATACTAAATACAATGTCTGACAACTGTAGTTTAGTTCAAATTTGTTGACTTGATTTTTTTCTCTGTACCCATTTGTGCATTCATTAATTAGACAGATTCATCAAAAACACCAAAGGACTTTGATTTTGGACTAGATTAATTTTCTGATTTCTAGTCTGTACTTCCACAAGTGTTTTGCACCTCTAATACAGGTTACTTTCTGACTCTATGAGGTGAATGTTCATGGAAACTGGATCTGTCAGGATAAATTTGGTCATTCACTTAGATAGACTCCATTTTATGGATATAGTAATTAAAGATACATGATCTGATCTGCAGTGTTTACCCTTTGCATGTTCATTCTGTACTAAATGCCTGGGTGTTGCCTGATTATCCCCTAGAAGTAACGTTTCGCCTTGTGTTATGTTTAGTCTCACTGCTAGTTGAGTAGGAGACAAGTACTGCTGGCGGCTGTGGGTCAGGAGGTAAAGCAGTCGCCTACCAACCATGGCATCGGTGCCTCCTCCTGTCACATGTCGAAGTGTCCGTGGGCAAGATACTGAACCCCAAGTTGCCCCTGGTGAGTCGAGTCAGCTGCATGGCAGCTCTGCCATCGCTGTGTAAGTGCGTGTGTTTGCTTGTGTTTGCGAATGGGTGAATGAGACACACACAAGTGCTTTGACTACCAGCTAGGTAGAAAAACTATACTATAGCTATACAAGTGCATTTACCATTTACTGTTCGACTCTCACTCGAGAGGAGCTTAAATAGATGACTCCATGTATCCCACCTAACAGCCACTGCTGCACTGACCTTCAGAAGCCGAAAGCTGATTCTGTTCATCTTGTTTTATGAACATCCAAGGTTTCACATGTCTTAGTGTAGGTAAGAGTATACTGCATAAAACCCTGAGGCCTATAGGTTGTTTATTTGTTGAAGTACTGATGCAATTTCTACTTCCACTGAACAGAGGGAATTTTCAGTCCGAACTCTTTCTCTTTTTAAATCAGAATGGAACAATTAGTAAAAATCCTGATTTCTTATTTTTATTCTGGGGCACGAGTGTTTTCAGCAAATATCTTTTCCGACTGAGAATTCACTCACTCAGGAAATTCATTAATTACAAGATGTGTCAGTGTAATACATGCACTGCTAGAACAGGCCGTCATATTTATTGAGAAATCCCACTGTGACAAATGAAGCAAAACCTAAAACTTGTACACACACACACGCTGACAAGTACTGTTTCTCATGCAGCCATTTGTATAAATTCTGATGAGAGGAGATGGGGGCTGCAGGGAGCTGAGAGGCCTCTGTGTGTTCATGCTAATGTGTGAATTGCGGCTGTTAATGCTTTGTCTCCTCCCCTCGTCTCATTACAAGGGAGTGCAGGATCCCGGCTCTCAATGCTTTAATGACATGTACTGTCTGCGTTGGCCACTGACTGACAACCAGTCTGTGAGGTGCAGAGAGATGAACGTACAATAGAAAAGACTCTAGAACCTCAGATAGATTACAAGACATGGAAATGGGTGCATTTGTCTACTCTGCTACCACCCTACTTATGAAACAACCTTTCTGTACAATGTCAGTTCAAAATGATGAAACAATTGAAACATCAACTCTCTGAAACATTTTCAAAGAAAACAGAACATTATAGCATAAAGGCAGAATTCATTTCAGGGCTGCATTAGCCTTGGCTCAGTGTACCTAATAAACTGGCAACTGAGCGTACGTGTCAGTATTGGGAATTTGTACAACAAATTGAAAATTTAAATATTTTCTGCGTGATCCTAATGTTTTATAGATCAGAGACCTGCTCAGCATCTGGACCAAAATCTATTCATTACTAATTTATTAACATTCACAACTGTATTTTTTCAATGTTAATCACTTTAAAAATGAATTCAATATTAATGACAAGCAATGTTTTGCCACCTGACAACCCAAAAGTCTTTCCTAATGGGCAAGCTTACCCATTTTTGACTTCCTTACTGTGCTTCTAGTTTGGGGTTTTCGTGTACATGAGTGGTAATAAACTCCTTTCTGTCCTTTATATATTAAAATGTTTCTCTGCTTCTAGTGAAAAACTGCCCAGATGACATCATCTAGATGAGTATGTCTGTTCAGATGACCTCATCTGTTTGCTCATACAGAGGTTATGGTCTAGGCTGACCTGCTG
Source organism: Anabas testudineus (assembly GCF_900324465.2). NCBI lineage: Eukaryota > Metazoa > Chordata > Actinopteri > Anabantiformes > Anabantidae > Anabas > Anabas testudineus. Next base: position 19,632,031 of record NC_046629.1, read on the forward strand.
CACCATGGCTCCTCCATATGACATCATCTTAACTGTGAAACACCTCCGGATTACATCATCTGGGGGAGTTTTCAGTTGCTGTGTGTGCACAAACTTTAATTTTTGAGTAAGTCAATGGTCAGTGTGATTTCAATAAAGGTGTCTCTGTGAGTATGGTAAAAACTCCCCAAATCCCCCTAAATCTACTGCTTTGGATTATTAAAGCCCATCTACGCTGCCCTTTCTCTGGTCTCCAGCAGTGCTGCAGCACTTTGTGAGCAGTATCTGGAACTGTGTAATTACAGGGCTCGAGCAGAAGGAAGAAAAAAGGTGGTTTGTGCACGGAGAGTGGAAAAAGACCCAAATTTATACAGGACAACTTTAATGGAATACTTTCTGTTAAGGTAAAAAGTGTGAAAAATATGGAGGACAAAGATCCTTGGGAGCACGCGTTGAATGGAGGAGCTATTTTACCTTCACTTCCGATGGATGAATACTTCAGCACAGCGAGAGACAGAGAGAGAGCGAGAGAGCCACGGTTCACAGCACCATCCTGCTCCTGCGTCCATTTTTCTTTTCTTTTCATCTCCACTACTTGAGAAAATAATGGTGGAGGTGTTTTTTTTTTTTAGTTGGTGTGAACTAAATGCACTGCTCCACACAGAGGTGCAGGGGGAGGGCTTCAAGTAAGAGAACTGTGACTTATTCATCAATTCTCGACACTTTTCCCCATAGGTGAAAGCCTAATGCAAGCACCACATATTTAAGATAAATGGCACTCCAACACAGGGTGCTTTTCTTCACAGCGGGGGGTGAGGTGAAGCTTTTTTAACAGATGTAAGCAACACTGGGCTCTTAGAGCCAAGATGGACAGACAAAATCATTGACTACAACAGAGGCTTATTTCACAGGAAGTTTCTTTTTTGTTTGGATTTCACCTTTTCTTTCTGTTTTTCCTGTCAAATCCTCCAGCTGCTCTTCAGTAAGATGTATTTTTGGATTTGAATAGAGCTTGGCTGATGAAACAAACTGGACATATTTGGAATTCAGTACCAAGTTTTCCAGATATTATTCTCTTAAAACTATTTCTTTTCTCGTTACATTATCTGTGGGTGTGGCCCCAGCTCTTTTTTCCAAAATAAGGCAGAGTTTCTATTCATAGTGCTTATTATGGGAAGATGAGGAAGTAATGTTATGGTTAGTTTGGTTGGTGCGTGGGCTAAATATCTTGCAACCTCACACACGTGGGTGTACACATTCAACCTTATATGACAGTTTGCTTCCTGGTTGCCACTCCTAACTTTAACATTCTCTATAATTTGTTGTGTTGAAAGAGGGAAAACACTTGGAATGAATCTTTGTTAATGAGCAGAATATGTCATTTACAGTAACCAAACAAAAATTCCAATCTGAAACGGAAAAGACGGGGGGGGGAACTTCTAAAGAACGTGTTTAATCAAATAAAAATGTAATGGTGACTATGATTTAAACCTCTTGCACCATTGCTGCATTATCATCTGACATCCATCTGACCATGACTGCATCTTAAGGAGGATTTTTTTAAATTGACTAACTTTTTGTCGAAACCCCCTTTGGCTCGATGTGGATTATCTTCCTCAAAGCCCTAACTCTGCTTTCTTTCAAGCAAACAAGAAGTGCTGGTTTTCTTTTTTATATATGTTGATGTTTAGTATGAAACTCTTAGAACAAGTCCGAACCAATGTGAGTTACTAAACTAATACAGGATACAAATTACATTACAGACTGCTATCTTATATTTGAATGGACCTTTAAGGGAGATTATTACAGACTGTAATACAGTAAATGTTAAAGTGACCTCTCTTTGACCTGCCAGAATCCTGCAACTCTACACCTCTTTTCTGCCTTGATAATTTTATCTTACCTCAGAGAGCATAAACATGCCCGACACACACAATTTTTCACAGCAGACAATTTAACTTGTCAGGGTAGGGAAAAAAAAAAAACTCACAGAGAGCTTTTCCCTTTATGCAAGATTCATTTCTGTAAACTGATGCAATGATCATAAGCATGTACCTTAGTTTTTTTACTGGAGACCTGCCTTTCTTACTCTGTGCACCTGTTTGGTCCGGAGAAGGCAGATTTCAGTTGCAGTCTGTTATGTTCTGTGTTGTTTGCTGTACTGATGTGTCTTATTAAATAAAGTAAGGGTAGCTGAGTTCTTTCTGTGCCCCTGCCGACTTTTGTAAAAATGCACAAACTACACAGTAATAATTGAATTTGTGAGCTAATTTTCTGACTGCAAAACAACACTGTCATAAAACTCTGTTCAAACAAAACACAACAGATTTTGCAGCTTATTACTTATCTAAAACAGTGAAGTCATTTCCTCATTTTCTTTCAAACCGTGGCTGTCGCTGTCATCTCTAATTGACTCCCCTAAAGCCTTCACAGGATGTTGGGTTTCAGCCTCTGAGCTGTGCTTATGCCTAGAAAAGCTACAGCTTATTAAAGACAATGTGGATCTTGTTAGAAAATCCATTGCAGGGGCCTTGTTTCCATGGCCACTTTCTGCAGTGACAGAGACATGGGAATAAGAGAAAATACAGTGACACACCCACAGTAAGTGAACAAGTGCAGGCTCCTGGTGCAGCTCAAGAACGGTTTGACAGGACAGACGGCTGCTGCAGGAAAGGAAGCATGACAGAGTTCACTGGGAAGTTCTATTAATGTGAAAACATTACACCATATCAATGTCATTTTTTAGAATCGTCTCATTTAAAGGTTACTTCTCCTATATACTGTTGCCATGTTTTTAACAATGATCTTAAAATTTTTTTTTATTTTTTTTTCAGGAATTTCAGCAAAAAGTTCTGTAACTTGTAATTTGACTGTCTTCTGTTTACAAAAGATTTATAAAATGAAATAATTTAAGAAGGATTATGTGACAGTGCAGCCTGCACATGCTGAAATAAACTAAACTTCCTACACACCTCCATTCTCCTCTGTAGAACCACCTGCCTGGCAGCACCGCATGTGCAGGTTCATGTAATCCAACAGAGTTGGATTGTATGTAATGTAATACTATATATTGCATGCATGTTCTGTGCATGCTGATCAAAATCCACCTTGGCTCTCCTCCAGAACTGGCCTGTGGGGTGGTGTGCGGTACGAGTGCCCTGACTGACTTTCTTAATGAAGCTGAAATCCCCACAGTGACATGCTACAGCCACTCTCCCAGACATAGTGGCGAGTGGGGATGAAATGATTTAGTATATTTAGTATTTAGAGGATTTAATGTTGTGAAGGTGTCTCATGAATCCTCACAGACTCTTCTATTGGTCAGAGTAAAACAAAATCCTGTTTGGACCAGGAAAAATACAGCTTTCCACCATTTTTTGGGGATGATCATTTCTTTTACATAAAAACAAAAAAAAAATTACAATAGTTAACAAGAAGCACAGAGGTGGTTGGCAAGGATGTAAAATGGTGCGTATAATGTGCAGTCCTGACAAACTGTATTTTCTTGTCTCCTTGAGAAATTGACTAAAACCTTTCCAGGAACAAACTTGATTGTGTTTGACTGTGACCACCTAGAGTGGTCTGAGTCAAACCACGCTCAGAATCACTCTGAGTTAGGAAGATCAAAGAGTAGGAATAGTCTGCACACAAGAGTACAGAATTCAGTTTACATTACAACGTCTATCAACTAGTGTGTTCTCATTTAGACCTAACTTATTCCAGAGCAAGGCCACATTATTGTGGAGGAGGCCACGATGACACCACTGCCATGTTTACCACAATCTATGAGAAAGAAGAGCCAAAAAACAAAAACAAACAAACAAACAAAATGGCTAATGTGTCTAATGTTAGCTTCTCCCAGACTCGATGCAGGATAATTTTTCGGGCTAATTACACAGCGGGACAATCAGGATCTTGCATTTAGAGCTACAGTTAAGGGATTAGTAGGTTGGGCGGTGTAAGCATGTTTTTGTAACATAACATGGAGCAGATCCAAACAGATACAGATACAGACCAGACCCGACGGTACTCCTAGAACAGCAAAGCAACCCTGTAAGAAGAGTACTAATAAGAGTGAAGTTTCTCCAAAAAGGACAGAATCACTGTCTCAGTTTTCTCTCAAACTTTTTTTTACTTCAACGGCAAGTTAGTTTCACTGTGAAGCCGCAGTGATGGTGAAATAGTTTGTAAAGTGATAGTGATAGTCTATCACAGTTAGAATGATTGTTTTGATCCACAGATAATATCAGCTTTACTGTAGTACTGGTACTACTCACAGAGTACTGCAGGACTGTTACAGTGTGTGTCTGTGTCTCTCCTTTTGCTTTCCAGACAGCACTAACTTCTCCGTTGGTGATTGTTAATCTGGAATCTTCTACAGAATGTAAAAGATTGAAATTTGTCACAACAAAGGTTCTGCTCAAAATCAAATATTTTGATACATTTATTCCTGTGCTCAATTTGAAAATAAAATATTTTTTTTACAGTCATTGTTTCTGCACATTGGAGTAAACAGCTGTTACCTGTACAGGACAGCACATCACATTTACCTGAAACAGTGGAGGTTACCTGCCAGACTGACCCAACACTGCTACACTACCTACCTTTGCCACAGCTGTGTCTGAGGAGTCTTCAGCCTCATATGAGTACAGATCTATAGCCTAATATATTACAGGTGCTCTAGATAAACTTTTCAATAATTAGCTGTTGCACTAATGGAAAGCTCTATAATTCTGATTCAGCAGTATCACAATATCTCTCCCTCTGTAAAGTTATTTATGTTCTGATATATAGAGGATTCAGCTCATGCTGTTGTTACACTGTGTTGCTGAATGCTGACAGATGTTTGGTATTTTATGAGGGCAGACTCAACAGACACACCTTTTTGTATGATGGAGTTCAGCAGCCATACAGCAGTTTATATATGACAGTTATAGCTATTCATTCAGTTAATGGTGTTTTACAGAGTTAGCCATGTCATTACTAATACACATTTTCTTTCTCCTTTTTAGTTTGTCATGGCGAACGAGATGCTGACAACAAAATGATCCTGAAGGAGGATAAACATTCACAACAAATGTGCAGGTACTTTTACCTTAAGAAAAATATCTTTGGTCTGCTGTTAATAACTTAAATAAAAACTAAAAAAATTAATTTAATTTGTTTTATCTTAACTGTACTTCACTACACTCCCTGGTCCAGCTTTTATTACAATGACATTGTTCACTGACCACAAGCAAAACCATCAGCTGGAGACCCTTCAAAGACCAGGAACTTAGAATGCTGAGCCAAACTAATAAGGACTAAGCTGTAATTAGGTTTTATATTCCTTTATTTTTTTATCAACAGCTTTGTAATTCACGTGGTGTTTACTGTAACTATTGGACTTCGGACACATACAGAACAACTGAAATAAAATACAAATAAATATAAATTAGTTTGAGAAAATAGGTCAATTCTACTCTCAGCCATTATTTAGTGAAACACACAAAGTTAAAAAATACTAACTAATTAATTGTCTGTGTCTCATTTTACAGAAGGTATGTGGATTATGGAGCATATGAGGATCATGGATCATCTTTGAGAAAGTTTTTATGAGCCTATCATCAGGCGTTCCTACATCCAGGGAGGCACCAGCACCACAGGGCACTGAAACCTGGGAAACCTGAGAGAGAGAAAGAAATGTTACATAAACCAAGCTAAATTCAGTTCAAAAGCATAATTGATAAATATGGCCCATGAAAAATGTGCAACCTATTCAGATCTGAGCTAACATTAACTTCCACTACTTCTACTACTAATTGTGTCACTACAAACCAAAATATGGACAAAACAGAGCAGAGAAAGTAACAGTAAATTAGCATTAGCCACTTCGTATGTCCCAAAATATGGTTATGTACAGAAAGTCTTCACTTACTTAGTTACTATAATGTTACCAACCAAAATAGTTAACAGAAATAGTCTGTTAGTGCTAATCACATGTTAACTAAAAACGGTTAGATTTACAGTTTGCTGAAAACTGTCTCCAGGAAACCAGTGAGCTTCTAGGTCTGACTTGAGAAGGATTCTGTAACCTGACCTCCGCTACTACAGCCTTCGCACTTCCACATAGCGGCACCACATCCCCGACAGACAGGCCAGAGGAGGCTATCTACACTGTCTTTCATTATGAAAATTTACAGACACCTTCTTGAAACATCCATTTAACCTTAAAATTGTATAATATGACTCCTTTAAAATAAATCAGCATCTTGAAAAAAAAGCATGAGAACGTCATGTCAATAGGAAACATGTTGCAATATCTCTGAGCAATGGATAAAACGGGATAAAGCTGGCGTCACTGTTATGGAATGCAATAAATAATACATTAATTGATACTTTTTTTAATCCCCTTAGGGAGATTCTTTGTGGACAGGCTGCCCTCTTGAGGCGCCCAGGTTTCAAGGACTTGTTCAGTTACACTTCCACATGTTGCCAGGAGTCAGAGGGGATTAGATGCCAACCGTGGTATTCGTAGATGACTGCCCTACCAACTAAACCACGGTCCCTGCCACACAGTGATTGTGGCTACAAGTGTAAAGCCAAAACGGCTAGAAGCCTAAAAAATACACTTTGGGTCGTGTTTACACATGGGAAGCTCGGGTGAAATCCAAGTTGTTACATGGTCTTTGTAAATCTGTGGACTGATTAACGTAGGAGCGTTACTACTCCATCAGACCCTTGTGAGATGGATGACACTGGTTAAATGCTTCTGAGTGTAGATGAGAGCTAAAATATACTAGGCTTTGGGTACACAAAGTCCTTCAGTCCTCACTAACCCTCTGATATGACCCCTAGGAACATCTCCTAAAATAGAGCCCCCTTGGCGCTGTACTTACTGACCCTCATACTCATCGTCATGGTTACAATAAAAGATAAAGGCTGGATTCTGGGTGGTATTACATTACCTTCCAAACATATCTAATAAATGCAAATGAGTTGTACCATGAATGGATGTTATGTTGAACATTCATTTATGGTTAGAGAGTGTGTGATGGAACCAGGAGCATGTGGGAAATGACAATGAGAAAGGCAGACGGGCTGCTCGTGTCATTAGCAGCAACATAGCAGCTGTCTGCTTGTGGTTTGGAATTGGTGGCGGGGGGAGAAAGTCCAGAGATTCATTGGCTTCCACCTTAGCACGCATCTATAGCCCACACACACAGCAAGATGAGGTATAGCAGCAAATCAGCTTCATGGCCTTACAAGTCAACAGTTGCTGACAGACTTGTGCTCGGAAGCAACTGTGTGCTGGTGGAAACTGTTCTGTCTCATCTCAAGTTAAAACTAATGACCTCAGGGAGAAGGAAAAAGAATACTTAATGTACAGTAACTCCTACCCAGCATGTGTTCCACCAGAAAGCAAGAAGGGGTGATTTGATAAGACAAACAAATAGGTTGAGGACAGGTTGACAAGGCCGCTAATTAAAGAAAAAAAAAAAAGATGGAGCAGACAGGCGGGGTGGGAAACAGAGAGAGAAGGATTGAGTGGTGGGATAAAAGAGAGAGGAGAGACAGGGCAAAGAGTGAGGTGAGGTGGGGGGTGAAGGGGTAGAGAAGGATGAATGAGAAGATGAAAGATTAAGTAGCATGGAGGAATGTTAAGTGTAGCTTAACTGTGTGTACATAAGTGGGGATTTATGAGCAGCGCATGCTCAGGGCGAAATAGTTTAAGAATTATTAAATGACTTCAATTAAAATAATATAAGGGGAGAGAGGCAATGTGGGTGGAAGGAGAGATTGTCTGTGTGTGTGTGTGTGTGTGTGTGTGTGTGTGTGTGTATGTGGGTGTTGGGGGGCGGGACCTTCCTTACACACCTACATCAACTTTGATTTATGAATTCCCTTGTTTCTTAACCCTTCTGCACTCGGTTAGTCATGCCCCATCTCTCCTGGCAGCAGTTTACATCCTCATTTTCTTAAGTAAAACTTAAAGTATGATGGAAAAAGGTTTTTTTTCCTGTGCAGTCTTTATCATGAGAAAAGAAACACTCATGATTTACTCAAACAGATAGGGTGGTCCCTTTCTTATTGTTTATTTAGTATTTTTATAATTTTGTCCTTTAAGCTAAGTCAATTGCAGGTTTAAAACAGGCTCCTGTCGTTTGGGTGAAAGAAGGTTAAACTTGTTCAGGTTGCTGTGTGACCATGGCAACAGCAGAAACCATACAAAGTCAATGAATCAGGAGCTAAATATACATGTGTTTCATTTACCTAAATTATACATTTATATCCGAGAACAGCAGAAAATGTTCTTGGAGCAACATCTCTCACATAGCACAACATGTTCTTTTTTTTATTATAGACGACACAATAACCAAATGTGTCCGATGTGCAGTTTGCTAGATTCACAGATTCCCCATTTTAGGGTTGCAGTTATTTTTAAATACAATGAAAACAAAAATCCTTAATTTGTTAATTACCTTGAACCTTTAAGTGTTCCTTGAACCTTCATCTGACAAACATACAAAGAAAAAACGAGTCTGTTAAAATGAAACATTTGTTGAAACTCTCAAAAAAAGACAGAAGTTTACAGTACTGTGGAAAAATCTTAGGTCATTAAATATGTTTTTAACAATGCTGTGATGGCCATATATTTTTTTTTATATTTTTAGATTAGAACAACTAAAAAACACAAAAAGTGGTTTCTTGGCTGCTCTCCTTCCACAAAGACCATTCTGCTCAGTCTTTGGTTCACAACTCTGACTATTCTATTATTTAGTTTGGTTCAATATGTTCTGAAAGGATATCGTATTTTAGTTTCCATTGCAATTCAAAAGTTCTAACGTTTTAGAAAATAAGGTTTGAAAAAAAAAAAAAAAAAAAAAAAAAAAACTATAAATATGTAAAGAAGCTCCAGTTCCCAACATTGAATTGGGTGTTTGGACAGCAGCAAGCACTAAGTTCAGGTCATTAGCAGACATATGCAATTATAACTCACTCACTCTGTGATGGTTTCCTTGCTAATTTGTGAACATGGTAGATTCACTTGAGATCACACTCAGTTGATCATTTGAGACATATTAAGTCCTACTGGAGTGTAATTCACTAAATATAATTTTTCAAAAAATTAAAACTGAAAATACTGAGAATAAATGGACTCAACATGGAGTTTAAGACTGACTGACTGGATTCCTCGCAGTAAGTCAGGGGTGAAAAGTCCAGTCCAAGCTGCCCCCCATTCTTCTTTTGCCAGCCTGACATCTGTGTCCCTACATTGTAAAAGTGTCATGAAAGGCGATATGTCCATGAATACTCCCTGCGGGAGTCTCAAGCTCTGTGTTTTTAGACCATGGGATTTGTACCATGTCACCAGTTCTTAGTATTCCTGACACAGTCCATCCAAGTCAAGTTGGCTCTCTGACTTCTTCGCTCTTGTAATAGCAGGTTAGAACTGGATGAAGCTCTGTTTTATGCATTTTCTACTAAGCCCAGAACCATTTCTTCTGTATTGACCTTTTCTGATGTATGCAGAGTCCAGCTTATAAATATTTGGACTGTTACATTTGTTGTTCTTCAAGCTCTGTACTTTAGCTCATTCACTTACTTTTAACATATAATACCCAACTTGCAAGGTTCTAAAATCCTGCAATTGCCCAGTTGACTAATGAATATTTCTTTGGCAGCTACTGTATGTGTTGTTTTGAATGTTAGTACATGAATGTAAGTGCTTACTTGTGGCTCAGAGCTGAATGGTGATTGTCATTTTGACTGAGGTGTAGTTGTTTGTCCACTTGATGAGTAAACAAGTGACCATGCAGGTAAGGAAAATAATAATGAGGCTAAAGAAAATGCCCTTCTCAATAGAAGCCAAGAAAATGGTAAATGGCTTGGTAGACGAAGAGCATAAGTCTTGTGAATGATCTTTGTTAACAATAATGAAGTCAAGATGCAAATTCCTGGTCAGTTCAACCTGTTCTCAAATGTTGACACTTCAAACCTGCCCATGTTTCATAGATACCTAAAAGGTGCCCTTTGTCAGCAGTATAATGGCGCACAGGGTTTTCATTTTACTCCATTGTTAAGCCACTCTGTGCAATTTGAGATGCCCAAAGCAAGCTATGTATTGACTCCAATGTAAACCTATCTATCTATCTAGCAGTAAATGGAGATGTAATTGCAGTGACTGCATGTCAAAAATTAATGGCCACAAGGATAAATGTTCACTTTCAAACAATCAGAATGTAGTAGTCATATACATGCTAAAGAGAAGCCTGTGTGTTTCTGAGATATGCCAGTGGGAATGACAAAATGACATCAAACCAGCATCAAATGGACTCATGAAGACTGATGAAGGCAGCTATATATTGCACAGGAGCATTTCAAATGCAAATGCAACAGAGCTCATTACACCATACTTCATAAGAGTAATGCTAAACATACAGCCAAACCTGACCACCTGATCTCAGTCAGACTGAGTTGCATTGCACCTGCTGAGCAGAGTAAAGGCCGCAGCAAGCAAGAGCTGAGGGTGGCTGCAGTAAAGGCTCAGAAAGCAGCATCTAGAAAGAAATGCATGCTGATGTCCATGTGACCAAGTCTTTCCTTAGTCATGCACATTGTGTATTTTCCACAAAATATAAATCATATTGATTTGTGGGATATGAGGTATATATGTCCACTATATTTAAATCACATAAATCCTCTTAAACTCAGACATAGCACTTTAATGCTGTAGCCACTACTTCATTTCAAACATAATGTTTGAGAGAATGGAAAGAAAACGCTCATTGTCATGAACATAAGGATGAAAAATAAGAAATAGATGCAAAAATACTAACATAACCTATAATAATTGGAGCTAATCACTCTTAAAGCAGCAAAGTTGGCATGCACATGGAATTGAAGAAAACTATTCTGAAAGAAAAACTGTAAGTTAATGATGAGTGTATGTATGTGTATGGAATTAGTTTGACTTTGTCTGGGTTAAACCAACAGGCGATGCTCCTGTGTTTACAGTGCAGTTTTAGGGCCGTCATTTGGAGGTTATGGGAGAAGGATAAGGGCATGGGCTGCCAGCCAGTTGGGTCATGCATATTTGATTGTAATCACTGATGACTCCTTTTAAAACCACTTGCGTTTGGGACACATTTGGACAGGCCTGAGTGTGGATATCAGCTAATGGCAGACAGCAGGGAATGATGGACAATCAGTTGAGGTGGAGTAAATGTAACATCAGGCAAGCAAAAAGGGAAAGGATGGGTGGATGGTTTGCTGAACAATCAGGTTTTCCAAAGTTGCCTCATATTCATGCTGTACTGTATGCTACTGAAATATTAACAGCTACAAACACACTAACATTTCCATTTCTGTCAAGAATAAGTTGGTTCAGTTCAGTCTATTTGCATAATTCATAAAATGCTCTAATCCTAGATTCAGGCTTCTCTTTATGTGAGCATATCTCACTCTCACTCACAGACAAACACACACATACAGTACATTCTGTACCAATTGGCTTGTGATGTACCCTATTCCTCCCAGACGTGCTGTTACTCTGTTAGTAGTCAGTCGTGGCATCTGCCAATTGCTTGTCCAATCTGACCGACACTTGGGAGGGCCAGCATTGGAACAATTTTGGCTGTTGGATCAAAGTACTTATGGGAAAATGCCACCAAGACTAATTGGTATCGTCAGTGTCTAGGTCCCAGCTGGGATCGAAGAGGTCAGATGAGAGCCGCCTGATAACCAAGATAAAGTGGCTAGGTACAAGGCTGGCGTGTGAAATGTAATGATATGGTCTTTAGAGATTCAATTTATTTATATTGGAATGAATAACAGCCATGAAAAAGTGATACAGACTAATCTACTACTGATAATTTCCGAATTATATCTGGTGGGACATTGCTGCCATGGCTGATTAGTGTGGAATGGAGTGACTGACAAGAGCACGCTGAGAGCAATGGAGTATGCTTTCAGTCCAACTCATAATAAATGTAATGTAATGTTTTTGTCTGCTACAGCATGTTATTTTAAGGAAGCTATATTCTGTAGGTATTCTGGTGGTCTGGAGATGTAAGACACTGACCATGTAACGCTCTGTCCCCTCACTTCCAGTCAGATTTTTAGTGATGGAAAAGTTATTTTAAAAAAAAGGAGAATTTAATAATAAACTTGCCTAGCTAATAAAGTAATGTTCTAAATATGGTAGCAAATGTCTGCAGTAAAGCCGTAAAAAGGTTAAAATAGCAGCTGTTAAAGACAGAGTCTAGTTCCCATTTTCTACAGCCACATTTTAGATCTTGTCTTCTGATTCTCTTTTCAGAATTTACATTGATTTCATTTGTACAAGTGCAAATTTAGCTGTTGCTAGCTGTTTAAGTACCCGTGTGAGAAAGATTCTCTATTATTTTGAAGCTACACCCTTTGTTTGTTTCACATTTACATGTCATTGGACCATGCTGCAGTATCATTGTAATTATTCATACATAGATTTTGGAACAGTCTAAATCCTACCTTAACATGCCTTTGGCCCATTAACAAATACCTCTTAATCCCTCTACCACAGTGTGCACACATGAAGGGAGTCTTTACTTAAATCCATCACCTGGTGAGAACGTGGATTTTGACATTTCTTTTGTATGAAGGCTCTCCTGAGGATCGAGTGAAAATGTATAAGTTTACATAGAAATCTCACTTTTTTAACAAGTCTCTCTATCTCACTGTCACCAGGCAATATATAATCCTCACCTAAACATTTGAACTATTACTTCAGAGGGAAGGAACGGCGCCAGAGTGGCCTGTTCTGTTTTAGTAGTGTGTCAAAACTTGTATTGACAGGGGTTATGGTTGAAAGCACTATATACAGCCTCAGAAAATAAAAGACAAATTGAAGCAGATTAGGGGATGTTTGGATTATGGGTCTGTGTTCTCAGATGTGTATGTGTGTGAGACATTAAAAAAGGAAAAAAGAAAGTTGTGCTTTTTGTGTAGTTTTTGATTTTGAATATGGACAAAGATTGTAAATCAAAAAGAAAAGAAAAAAGATAAAAAAAACTGAATTCAGCAGGATACAGCAAAACAAATCCCAGTGAAAAATGGCTCCCCAAGTCAAAGCCATACTTCTTTATTTATAGCCCACAGAGTGACATTTTCACAACGCTGCCACCAACCATGAAATTTTCCCTCTATATTTTGCCAAGAAATGGTAAGTAGTGAGACAAGAGGGAGGTAGGAACAGGCACAGTGGGCTAAGAAGAGGAAAAAAAGAAGGTAATCAATAATACAGAAAGTGCTGGAGAGCACATTTGTCATGTTCATAAAAGATGCTTGTGTTTTTAAATTCTGTTAATGTTTCCTGTCTTCCCCCAGTGCTCATCACGAGGTTCTTGACTGTTGATCACTGTTGGCGGTAGTGTTGGTGGAAGAGGACAGAATTTGCACTCCTTAAATCAACCTCCAAGGAGAAAGAGGCTGCAAGATACCATGCACCAGACATCCATTGTCATGGTTACTTGGGGATATTTAGCTACAAAATCAATTAAGTTAGGTTTAGGCTTACTAACGTCACAAAATGTCACTTAAGCTTATGTCATATTTACTACTAGATGTCAGCTAATTACTGCACTTGTCAGTAACACCCACCTACAGTACTGGCCTACTGGTAGGTCAATCAGTTCTCTACTAAACCATCAGAATGACTTTTATAACAGCTGCAAATGACATTTAACAATGACAAAGCTAAAACATCAGCTGTAATTTGTTACATTTTGTTTTTATGAAGTAGCTTGTGCTCATGTGCTGTGAGTACCTAAACACAGCTATAAAAAATGCTTAATAAAGCTGTAGTCGGAAAAACTTGGATGTTGTACTGCAAGACAAGTCTATACGCAGAATAGAAAAAACATTATCTGGGAATATTTTACTGATATGTTTAATGCCAACATATTTGCAGACTGCCATTCATTTTGATTGGCAACATCTTTATTATGTTAACAAAAAACATTTACTTTAGCTTAAACTTAAGCTATTTTCAAAAGACAGGATTGCTGCTTTTCTATAGCATTGTCAGGATTGCAATACAGCAAAACAGTCATATTGTTATCATTTAATAAATACTTCTTCCTGGTTCACTTTGATTACACAGTGCAACTTGGCTGTAGAAAATTTTGCTTTGTTTCAGAGAGTTTTTTTAAAATTTGAATATTTCGCAATCCGATGTAGTCTACATGGGACGTCTAGCAGAAAGCTAATTTCCTGTACTTATCCCTTTTTGGTTAGCCTTTTAAATATGCCATAAAATATTCAAACAAATAAACTGAATGTACCATCAAGTCACCAGCAGGCTACAGCTCACTTCCTTATAAATACTTATAACTTGTAACCTAAAAGTTTTTTTTTCATTTTCAAGTTACATCACTTGAGGACATCTGTCCACATTTTTTTGCACATCTCCCTTTTTTTTTTTATATATCCTGCAGTACTTCACAGACTAATTTAAAGCAGCATTTAGATAATCATAGTTTCCTGAGATACCCATTGTAAATGATGAAAGAAATCCAAACGTATTCTGGCTCAGTTGTGTGTGATCTAATCACAAAATTGCACTATAACTAATTCAGCTACTGTAGATAGATGTAGACACTGAGAGCAGTATTGATGAAATTTGTAATTATACCAACTGCATCATATTCATACCGAGGATGGGAGAGACTGAAGGTCTCAAAGCAGAATCATCTTCATAATGAACAAATATCAGCCAACTACATACACTACTACTTATAATGGAAAGTTCTGTAGCAAGTGTTGCCTACTCCTGAAATCTATCCATTATTGTAGTCTGACCTTATGACAGACAACAATAATTAGAGCCAGTTAGACCCAGTGAATGACATTTTAATTGCACTCCACATTTATTACACTTCTTTAGCTTCTTGTACAGAAAATATTACTCTTTTCTACTGTCCCTACTGAAACTAATGCAAGTTTAATTAAAGTTTTTCTCTTCGCATAGGCCCTCTCTGCTTTGTCTTTAGAGGTAACAAGTTCAGGCATCTACTGCAGGTATTGCATTAAACTGTCAAGACAGAAGCAAATAACTTTGTGGTGATCATGACTCAGTCTGCAGCTCTTCCTGGTATCTCATAATGGCAACTGCAAACCACAAAAAGAGTTGTGGGGGATAGGGTGGGGTGAGGGCAATTCACTGCATAACAAAATAACATTTTTATTTAATTCAACTCTGGAATGTGTTTCTTTAACCTCATAGCTGCTTCAGTTTGGCTATTACATCCCCATATGAACAACAGGGTGGTTTTATCTCAGTGGATATGAGGTATCATGAAACAGATGTCATACAGTAAAGCTTACTGTAAATCTCTGTTTTCCCTGACACCAGTCTCTTCAAGTAGTTAAAGGTCTTTTACAGCCACTACGATGATTCTTTTCACATGTGCCACTGCTGATATCAGAAACTATGTGACCCTCATGAACACTTTCTTTTTTTGTGGAATAAGTATTTCAACTGTTTTAAGGTTAAGAAGGATTTATTACAGTTTGTATTTTCTGTAAGAGCTACACATTTTCCCAAGGTGCCCTTCACTGAAACTACTGCAGGGCTGAGAATAGGCAGAAAAAAGAGGGAAAAAAAGTAGAATTATTCAAAAATTGCCATTGAAGTCATGTTTATTTGAGTAATCTCATTAATAATGCATTGTTGGCACTGACATTCATAAAATGCATTGCTGTTTTAAGAACTGATCGAGGATCTGTTACATAACCACACAGGACAAATTTCACCACAAGATGAATTGGCCTCAGAGGAGTAGGAAATAATAGCTCAGGTTATATTAAGTAATTCAACCTTTATTTATGCTGAAAAGGCTTTGCTGAGCGAGCATGCTCTTTTGCATGCATCACACCTGGGAGCTACTAGATACAGATTCAGTTTTCTAGGTTTGACCGAGATAGTTTTTGAAGGTTGTTACTGATATAGTACAACTGGAAAATATGCCAACATCTAAATCGACACTAAAATCTACCAATTTGAAATATGGGGCATGACCTGACAAAGAATTGTCAAACAAATCTACAGCTTCACTTAATTCTGTAGAGCTTTATGGTGAGCTCCATCTCATTTTTAACACATGTTCTGTCAGCAGCCTGTTTTTTGTGTAACACAAACAGCAGACAGATACAGTTAGTGACTACCTGGTGAAACGAGTAATGCTTTTAGCACCAGCTTTGCTGGTTTTAGTTGAGATCACAGTTAGAGATAGTGAATTTACCAGGGTGACACAACCACAACACCAAATAAATGATAATTTAGTTCCTTCATTGCTGGGTCATCAATCAACTGTTTGCACCTAAGTTTGTCATATTAAGGATTTTTTAGAAGTAATGATGAACACATCAACAATTAAGTTAAATTTCTATAAACTGAGCTATGTGCTGCCTGTTTAGCAACCGCATGTTTGATTTGTTTTGTCCTCTTGTAGTTTAGGATATGTTTAAGCTATTCCCACACAGTTCTTTCTGTATTGATTAAGAAGCAAACAAAAAAGTGTTACTGCCTTGAAGTCCTTCAATCTAAACAACCACATCACTAATTTGTCACTTTTCTTTCATATGACCTATTGATGTGTTTGTTGAAGGATCTCCTTCATGCCAGCAGACAACTGTCCAAATTAGCCCACCTTTAAGTCACACACCAAACTGCCAACTGTTACAATGGTAGGTGATGAAACACAGCTTTTTGTTTAAAACAATCTAAAATGCTGGATTACGATTGTGCCGTAACTGCTTCCTTAACAATACATGATAAGATCACACCACAACATCATGTAAGTATTGTGTACTTATTGCTACAATAACAGCAACAACAGATAGTTATTACACACTGGAGTCAAACTCTGATCACCTGTGGAAGTCATCTGCTTTGTTGCCTGAACCATGAGGTTGCACACTAGACCAACTAACCAACAGAATTGCTTCTTTGTAAACTTCTGTCTTTGCACAACAAAAGCCATGCTGACAGAGATTATTGTTGAGGTAACAAACAAGAAAATGAGAGCAGCAAGATATATGGCATTTATGTCAGATCAAGAAGTTGGTGGATAAAACTCAATGGGATTTAGTCTCATACTGCACCACAGGTTAAAAGTAGCATCTTTTGTATCCATAGCATGCATGTGTGCACATTCACAAACGATGCTAACTACATATGTGCGCCATGCGGTGTGTGACTGTGTAGTTAACAGCACTGTGTAGTTATCATTTCCATTAATGCAGCACGTGATGCTGGCTAGTTTAGGCATTCAAGTCAAGTTTGCCACTATGTTTATGTGTGTATGCATTTTTGGTGCTGCTCGTATATATAGCATGCCATATAATCTGTCCACAGTTGTCTGAATTCCTAATGGTATCAAGTGGAAAGAGGTTAAACAATCAGTACATCTTATTCAGTTGAGGTAGAGCTCAGTTTTAATTGCATATTCATTCTATCCATGAAGGCTCTAGTCTAGTAGCACTCATATGGCTCAGGATTGAAAAGGTTTTTAAAAGGAAACTTTTTAAGAAAGGATCCAAAAGACGGCTCAAACATACCCTAAAGCCTTGAGCACTGTATTTTTCCTTTTCAAGGACAACCTTGACACTCGCTCCTCCCTAATCTGCCCTCTGCTTCAGCATTTAGTTGCCCATTGAGTAGCTACATAACAACAGTTAGGGGTCAGTGCCTTGATAAAGGGTACTGTCATGACAGTTAATTTAGGTTGAGGAGAATGTTACCTATTTTCTTCCTTTAACTTCAATCTTTCCCAGCTTCAATTTAGACTGTTGACCCTCTGGTCATTACCCATTTTCCCCATCGTGCAGGGTGAAGCCACCCTTTACAAACTAAGAGAACCCACTCGTCTCCCCACTATCCTCATCTTTAAACCTGTCCCTAACATTTACTGTAGCTGATCATCATTGTCTGCATGCATCCTTGGCAGGCTGCCCGGGACTCTTGTTATATATTTTATAGTGGAGACACGTATACACACCCCCATGGCAATGTGAATAATGAGAACATGTACTTGGGAGGAGAGGAACAAATAGGGAACTGGCAGAGATGGAAAACAAAATAAAATAAAGATGACTTCCTGATGGTTTTGAGGTTCCTCAGTGCATATAGCATGTTTTTTCAGCATGCATGGAGGACAATGTGCATACACTTAGGCATTCTAATAAACCAAGTACAGTTTATGCACTCGCTGCCCCACCCTCACAACTCCATAATGGCTGATTGATGGATATTGTAATTATCATTTTAAAGTATGCGGTGGGTGTTAGTATAGATTAGTGAAGTAGCTGCATCTCTATCTGCATGTGATCTGCATGCAGTTGTGTTTTTTTCTACTTTTTCACCTTCAGTAGTAGAGTAAGTCCAAGGTCTCTCCAAGTTTAACAGACAGATTTCTCTAGCAGGGTGGCTGCTATGATGGACAGGCCCACACTGGCTCATTACCATTCAACACTGAGATAGAACAGATAAAAAAAACATCAACAAAAAGGCTACTTCAGGAGTAATTAATAAAACTGCACAAACACACGCCTACATGAAGACTACCTTGTTGAAACTCCTTTTAAACAGGCTTTTATGCTCAGTCTTAATTGGTCAGCACAATTGGTAACATGAGCTGCCCTTGGCCAAATACAAAGACACCTCTCTTTGTTACCATGCCAGAGTGGATGCAGCGCTCACTGTCCTCGTAATCAGCAGGCCATGCTTTGAGGTTTAACATAATAGGGGACCTACTCTCAATGAGCTGCAGCAAGTGGTTGTGGATGGTTATTTTTGTGATTACAGATAAAGGGGCAGAGGACAAGCTTGCACTTAACCCGCTACTTTTTAAAGTACTGAGGCAGTACTCCACCACTTGCAGGAGGCATGTGAGTTGCTCAGTTGTAATTGACAAACTAAAGTGCGGGGCACAATAGAATATATATTCATTGAACACATACTGCATAGATCCTCACCATATTTAAGGCCATTCCACATTTTTGCCATCTGACAGCATTGCACTTGCACTACAGCCGTCCATACACTTCTATTCATACACAACTAGGGATCTATGCACAGGTATGTACCACTCTTGACCAAGGTCAGCTGGGAATAACTTTAGTGACCCTAAACAGGGTAAGAAAAAGATGATGGAGACATGTATGGTTTGAAATAATTTGATTTCCTTTGTTTACATGTGCAGGTGGGGCATTATGTCCATGCCAGAATAATTTTACAGATCTCACTGTCTCAGTGACGTACCACAACCACAAACAACATCATTTCTGTTGAGTAAATAACAGTGGTTTCCCGTGGCAACAGTAGCAAGACGATCCTTTTGAGAGCCAGCCATTTTGTTTGTCCTCTGAGCTTGTTCTATTGCCAGTGAGCAAAGCAGCAAACAGCACAGCTCTGTAGCTGCAGTTTCTTAGGTCAGGGATAAGGGTCTCCACAAGGATTTTTTTCAATTCAGTTCAATTTAATTTGTATAGCACCAAATCACAACAGAAGTCATCTGAAGGCACTGTGTGTAAGGTTTAAAACCTTACAAAATATTACTGTACACAGAATTATATAGAAAACCCAACAACCCCACTTGTGAAAGTTTTAGGTGAAGAGGAAAAACTCCCTTTGGAGGAAAAAACCTTCAGCAGAACCAGCCTCAGGGTGGGTGGTCATCTGCCTCAACTGGTTGGGGTGAGTGGAGAGAGGAGAGTGAAAAGAACAGCAGGCAACAAAAAACAAGCAATGAAGGGGATTTGATTTTCCTGTGTACCACATCTAGGTCAACACTTTTCAACAGGTAAGGATCCAAGCACCATTCGCTTCATCGAGGGTTTTTTCACCTTATGAAAAGCCCTGTCAATATTTTTCCACCATTTTTGTGTGTTTGAATGATGCTACAGACAATATAACCTGGGCAGCATGGTCATTTTCCCCATGTCCAACCCCCGTCCATTTCAACAACCATTTCATTGGTACAAACAGGGAGAAGTTCAAACAGATGAACATGACCTTACAATAAGTCTTATGTTTTACCCATGTTTCTTTACATGGGTAATGAGGGGAATGGGACTTTTTCCCATCAAAACCCAACAAAAGTGTTGGTGTCCCTGGTCACAGAAAGAAAAGATATATACACAATGGCTGATCTGTTTGGGGTGATGGAACACAGAGGGAGAAAATATCATTGGGCTGACATTTGCACACTTAAGCAATTTAACAATGATTAATATGTTGTGTTTAATATACATGCACTGTGTTGTGAGACGGGTAAGTGTTAGGAAGATATGAAATTGTCCTTGACAGGCATTCAACAAGCTGCCGGAGCTGCAGAATCAGAGACTCTGAAACACACGTCAGGAACGCTGCTTGCTGCTGTTGCACTATATTCACAACTTCTATTTCACACTCATTTCAAGTCAGGCACCATCCTCACCCCCACCCATCCAAGTTGGTTTTATTCACACACAGTGTCCTCCGCCTTTACTTCCTTCTTCATTCTATTATTGCTTTGACACCAAAAGTGTTTTCTCAGTTCATTTTTTCTCACCTATGTATATGCGTTCTATTTTTATTTATCCATCTCTAACAGTCTTTCATCATACACATTTCAGGAGCTAAGAATTTCAAGTTATATATTTTTTTTTACAATAGAAAAATGGCATGTCCATATCCATTATCTTTAAAGTATAATTTGTGTTTAAACCTTTCAAATGAGTTGATTTGGTTTGTGTCAAACATCAGTATAGGACCCTGGATATTCTTGTCTGTTAATCGATTACAATACAATCAAAAATGGCTAATAGTTACATGCAACTTGTGCTTGTCCCCCTGGCTCTAAATGTAACTGTTCAACTACACCTTAGCTCCACGACCCTGCATCCCCCTATCTGAGTACGTTCCCCAGAATCTTCCAATCACCATTTACTAGTTCCTAATTCCTGTTTTCTGTTCTCCCTCTTCCCCCACTTGAGCATCCTAAAATAACCCTTTTAATCATTGATAGTGTTGTCCTCCTTTTTCAGCTGGCTGAGGTAGCAAAACCTTACACCTGTAAGCATATTTTAAGATGAGTCTACAAGAAAATCATGTATCTTATAGTAGTGCTAGCATGCTAAATGAGCACATCTCTGAATAGCATGGTCATTCTCTCTATATCCAACCCCCGTCTATTTAAACAACCATTTCATTGGGAGAAACAGGAAGAAGTTCAAACAGATGAACATGTTCTTAAAATAAGTATTTTTTACCCATGTTTCTTTACATGGGTCATGGGAGTAATGGGACTTTTTCCCATCAAAACCCAACAAAAGTGTTGGTGTCCCTGGTCAGAGTAATAAAAGATATTTACACAATAGCTGATCTGTTTGGGGTGATGGAACACAAAGAAATAAAATATTATTGGGCTGACATTTGCACACTTAAGCAATTTAACAATGATTAATATGTTGTGTTTAATATACATGCACTGTGTTGTGAGACGGGAAAGTGTTAGGAAGATATGAAATTTTCCTTGACAGACATTCAACAAGCTATTGGAGCTGCAGAATCAGAGACTCACATACACACGTCAGAAACGCTGCTTGCTGCTGTTGCACTTTATTCACAACTTCTATTTCACACTCATTTCAAGTCAGGCACCATCCTCACCCCCACCCATCCAAGTTGGTATTATTATTCACACACTGTGTCCTCCGCCACTGTGACTTCCTTCTTCATTTTATTATTGCTTTGAAACCAAAAGTGGTTTCTCAGTTCATTTTTTGTCACCTATAGCATATACTATCTTACAGTAGTGCTAACATGCTAAATGAGCACATCGCTGAATAGCATAATCTGGCCTGAAAATAATATGACAGACCTAACTGAGTAAAATCAGTTAGTCAGATGATAAATCCCATTGCTTTTCACTTTAGCACTTAAGCATGTAGCACCACCAGCAGGTCACATTTTTTCATTTATCCAGTGAAATATTGTCAATATTTGTTACATAAATTAAAACCAATCCATGGTTTTCAGAAGGTGTATTCCAGATGCACCATACTCAACTGGTGCAGTTTTAATATATTTGTGCTTTACTGGATAGAATTATTGTACTTCATTACATTTATCTGACAGTTTAAATTACTTTGTGCATATGTGGGATCTTAATAAAAATAGAATGAAGTAAGAAATGATGATGTATTATTGTGGATTAAGCAGCTGTCACTGCAGTACAAGTAATTAAAATCAGCTCTACCTTTACCAGCTGCTGTTTGTGTTGCACAGCGAATCTCTATGGTAACACAGATCTTTGTCCATATTATTTTTCTGATTACTAGAATTTTCACCTTTGAAAGTTGACTTGTACATTACCAACAGCATCAAACTCTAATGAAACCCATTGTGTTTCTTATGGAGCACTTGTACATATGTTCTTTCAACTTTACAGCTTGTACTCAGTACTTTAACTTGAGTAAAGAAGTTGAAGTATTGTGTATGCACGTGCTTGCACTTTCACTCGAGTATTGAGTTATTGTGCTTTTTGTACAAGCTCCTGACTCCTTTGATGACTCTGTTGATCCCCTGACTTTACCTCTAGTGTCAGCACGACACTGACATTTGTAGTTTTGAGTTAAATGTTTTGACGGCTATTGCAATAATTGCTATGGTCCATGTTACAGATATTCATGGTATCTAGAGGATGAATTCTGTATTTGTCTTTCTATTTAGCACCAAATTTGGTACAGACATACTTGGTTTCCAGATGGATGTAGTGATCTGTCAAACATACAGATCAGCTTTAATTTTTACGCCATACCAATGCATATCTCATGCTTCTATTATTTATTTTTTTATTTTTTAATTTTTTATCTCTCCCTATCTGCAGTTTACTGTGAATGTTTCCCTCCAGAACAGAAGAGACTGCAATTGAATTGGAACACTCTCTGTGTACAATTGGTGATACAGTACAGCAGAATATGATCTGGTAGAGACATACAGTAGCAATTCAATCACAGGGACCACATCCTCCCAGCCTATAAAAATTATTGCAATCAATAGGCAATAAGTATAAAAGCTATCGAGCTGAGGTGGTAGTAGTGGTGGTGGTGGTGGTCTGGGGTTACAATCATCATGTACATTTAAATCAAAGATTACCACTTAGTAGCACTCACACATAGCTGTCTGAGAGGAACCACACTGTGTTGATCAGCAGGAGACAAAGACAGGAAAATTTTTTTTTTTTTTTTTGGAGAAGGGAGTTAATTAAAACTCGAGACACCTCGCTGAATTTCTTTAGCACTGTTTCCAAGCAGGCTTTCCAACACCTAAGTGTAAAAGAGAGGATGGGGAAAAAATGTGAGTAGGTGAGATAGAGAAAGAAAAGAGTTGGAGGGTGGAGAACGTGACGCTATTTCAGCACGTAGATCTGACTAGACAGGCTCAAGCTGCAAATTGCTTTTAGCGCTCAATTTCTCACCTTAATTAAAAGAGGAGAGAGCTCCGGCTACAGGCTACATCTTTTTCAGCATCTGCTTTCAGTGACAATAGTAGGACAATAGTGAGCTGCTGTTTTTTTTTCTGTTTTCTGCCTGCGATCTCCTGCAGATATACCCCTGAGTGGTGTTGAGTGAGGTCAGACACTGATTCTTAACCTGTGCTGTGAAACCTCAGTGGGTTGAATGGCAATTAATTGTGCTTTTGCCAGCTTCAATGTAACCACCCCCTCTCCCTTCTCTCTTTCTCTCTCTGTTCTATCTGTTCTTGTGGTTTACTGAAACCTGCAGTCACATTATAGCTGCAGCAGCCACTGGTGGCCTGGTTAATTAAACAAATCATTCATCTGATTTTGCCCTTTGATTTATGCCTAGCAGCCCTTTTCTCCACGTCGATCGATGCAGGAAAATGTTTTTATATGATTGCCTAAAATGAATACAGCATGGGTTATTCCTATTCAAGATAGCATACAGTAATATATTAAACAAATATAACATGTCATTTTACAGCTTTTATGCAGCATTCGATGTTGCATGTGTTGTTAAAAGCATTACACAATGAGCGCCTGCATATTTCAGGCTGTTGGTGCCTTTGTGATTTGCTATCTTACAAAATTTAAAAGCACAGACTGCAGTGCTCCCACAGCAGGGGCGCGACTGTTGAGAAAAATTGTGTTCAGACAGAATAACCTCAACAGAGTAATCTCATTCATTTCAATGAGAACCCTACGTCGGGATGCAGATGCAGGGAGTTCACACAAAAAATGCAAGGTTGTTCAACACAAATACAACATTACTTCATAATTTAAATATTATGTCTGTCATTTGCCTAGTGACTGTTTTAGGAGTTCAGTACAGAAAAGTGTTGAGACAGGTGTTAACAGCAGTATTTAAACTAAATATTACTATTACTATTACTATCACTACACCCTCCAACCCCTCCCCTTACTTCGAATTAAAAAAGTTCCTCTTAGACATGCACCAATTTATGTGAATGTTCTATTTTACTGTCAACACAGCACAAGTCTATTGTAAATTGAATGCCAAGGCTGCAGCAGCAAAAGGTTAAACATGCATCAAGAAATGAAATGTACAGCTTGTTCTACTTTATCCTAAGATTGCCGTAGAAGATGTGACTTCAATTTTTTTTTCATCTTACAATGTGACTGGGACAAAAAGGTCAGAACCAGCCTGTAAGATGTGCTATCTGACTGAATCTAAAATCTGATTACAAGGACGTTTTGATGGAGTATAGCTGATTATAGTGACTGTAACATAATCTCTACAAATAAAATTGAATTGAATAATGTCATTGTCTGTGACAATGGCAAACAAATGGTACAAAGATAGCATCTTTGTTCATGTGTATCTGATTTTACATACTGTACAAACAAAACATTAACAAAATAACATTCTCATTGTCAATGTGTTTCTGCTCATCCCTGGAATCCTTTTATGCACATCATGAGCATTGAGCAACCTGAATAGAAATGACATCAATCTGTTTTTGGCAATTCTTACCAACTGTTACTATTATAATTATATCATCTTGTATTTCTTTTGCAGTGGTTTAATATCCTCTGCAGAAACAGTATTTTGCAATGTGCCAAAACTTAACAGCAGTGAAAAGAGATGTGCATTGATTTGCATTTTCATTTGCTGTTTTGTTGGAAATTAGTTTACAATAGGCAGAACATTTGGATGGAAATTTGACAATTGAGTTTAAGTTATGACAGAACAAAATAAAAAGTGTATTTTGAAGGACAAAGCCAGTGTATTATTTTAGTGTATTATAATTGTCCCATCCAATTACTGGAACGATAAAGCCAATTTTGCTTGCTGTACACTGAATATGTTTGGCTTAGACAGTTGTATAGAGTACATTACAATAGAGTAATCTGAAATGTCCTAAAAAAAGAAATAAACCATTGGTGTACTGACCAACATACAAAGAAAAGGTTGGCCAAGTAAAACAACTGATGGCAGACGTATTTTGAGAACTTTAAAGAGCAACCACAAAACACAGTATCAACGAAACACAGGAAAAAATGGAATGGTTTAGTAAATCATCAGATCTGAATTAAGTTGCTGAATAGGAAAAAGGAGACAACAACCAACAGCTGAAATAAGCTGCAGTGAAAGTCTGGAAAAAAAATAACTGGGCAGTTAATGCAAATAAAAAATATGCAGCCAAATCTTAAGTTTTATGTACTTTAATTTAATACTCAATGCTTTTGCTTAATATGGGTTGTCTGATGCAAAAGTTGTTGTCTATGTTGTTGTCTACATAAGTAGATGTAAATACTATGAAATGAAAGCCAAAATTCAGATCTTTTGTCTAATGTTCATCATGTTTAATCTGTCTTCACTGTACAGCCAACACAAACTAATTAATTAGCCTCGATGCTCTAACCCTTTTGGAGTATTTCTGCACATGTAAACAAGCTGAGAGTTTAGCCATTAAACCAGTTTATTGGAAGCTCAAACAGAGACAGGGAGAGCAATCTCATGTCACTAATCTCACACTGCACAGGAAAAACATACAGTATGTGCACATGGCGATGGTGACAACTCCAGTAAAGATGTTGAAAACAGGAAGTGAGCATGTCTCTACACAGACAGGGTTGTAATTTAATTCAACCTCAATTTGTCTTCCAAATAAATCTGACGTTAGAAAGTTTGTTGTTTTTTTTCTGCTATGTTGACCTATTTTTCCAATGTAGTCAATATTCAGAGATATAAAAAGTATGACATGTTGACTGCAGTTCTACTGTGCATAAGAGATTATGGGGTGCTAACGTCACTGAATCTAATAGCATCTGACTTTGGACCCACAGTGTGAGCTGTAAACTGTGGAATCTCTGCTTCTCATTAATTTCTGTTTTGCTCCCATTAAAATTGTCTGCAAGGAAACGCTGAGATCACCATTATGGGTAGAATCATTACTATAATCTCATAACACCCAGATGAGATTCCCAGATCAGAGGGTAATTTTACTAGCCATAATCAGTTCTCTTAATCCCAACTGAGCACTATGTATGATGAGAGAAGAGGAACGTTTCCTGTCAGCAGTTGAAAAATGTCACGGATGAATGTCAAAGAAAAACATTCAATTATCTTAAGCGGGTTTATACAAGCGATTGCCTTGTTGATGGAGAGGAGAGGAGGTGCTAGGGCAGCTAGAAACGGTCAGCTGGAAGTCTGTTTGATTTGGTGGGATTTGTTTTGATGGGCCAAGTTGACATTTCCTCCTTGTGGTGACTGCTAAGGAGAGCAACAAATTACCCCTTGTTGGCTGAGACCAGTGTGGAAATCTGATGAGGGAAAATTACACATCACATCTGCCCTCGTTTTACGCAAAACGTGCCTAAAGCCATAATTCTCCACTTTCAAGCTTGCTGCACTGAAATAGAACTGAATCTGTGCCTTTGTGTGTACATGCATATGTTTGCGTACGTACTGTATAGTCTCCAGCCAGCTGTCACTCAGTTGTCACTGATCAGACGGGATACATTTCATAGCCCCACAGTATTATGGGAAGAGAGGAAACATTCCACTCATGCACAGGGGCTAATCAACCTGTTTCTTCTTGCTTCATTTTCAGAGTCCAAATAAATTGCATGACTAAACCATGACCTTGGTCTAATTATTTATGGGTGGAGGAAGAGGTGAGTTTGGAGCTCATGGCTGGACTGACAGGCTGATGTGTCCTTTATGAAGCTGAATTTGAATAAAGAAAGAGGAAATGGAGAGCGGGGGGGGCAGTGGAGCTTTAGGGAGCTGGCCTGGCTTTATAGTATGTTGAAGTATGTGAAATGTTATTTATATGACTACAAAGTAACTGGCAGTATCTGGCCTCTCTGCAACCCAGCCAGTCACTTCAGTTTTTCCTAATTTTGAAATGGAAAAAGCCTTTATACAGCTGTACACTGTATATTCATGTATGTGTAGAAAAGTTGGAACACTTTGAAGAGCCACATCATATGATCATATCCCACATGCAAATATGCATGTGTGATGAGTTCACATGTGGTTTTGGACATAAAAACAGGAAGTTCATACATGAATGAGTAAAATTTATTTCCACCAGATTCTGTATGATGTCTTTAACATTCAGAATTTCCCCACAGTATGTCCGATCAAACACTTAATGTCAAAGAGAGCGGAGGAGTTATTTTGCACCACTTTGATTTTAAAAGTAAAAAACTTTTTTTTCCACAGACAATGTTACTGTACATGACCCACATTTGTAACACTTGTGTAACTTCGATGAGCATAAAACTTCTTGTTCAGTTCTCAACATAGACAACTGGATATTTGGATCTTTTCTCTAGTTCTCCTTTATTGACACGGGAAGAAGAAGAACTACAACTCCTGTGGTGCATCAGGTATACATATTAACACATTTCTGGGTCAATTATTTTACTTAATACTTTACCTTTCAACTGAACAGTTACTGCTGTTGCTGATTCTAATTTGAAGAATTCACTAGTAAAGTAACAGGATGCTTTTATTGTGAAAAAGTCAGTGTGTTTGCTACCAAATTAGTGGATTTTTTTGTCACCTCTGCTATTGTTCAATAAAAGCTGTCCAGGTAATCAGATATAAACATATAATGTGCTGTTTTGTTAGCAGGAGCAGGAAGGAATAGTACAAACAGTGAGAAAAGGGTTGCAGGCGACAGGCTCTTACTGTGATTTGTGACTCACAAACCTCCACCTCATCAAGATAAACAACTTTACCTCACTGTGCATTGCAGTGGAAAAATAGTCACATTCTATCAGGCTCCACTCCCACTGGCCGTTCACAGCATTGCTTAGCACGGCTACACCCCAGCATGCACTTTCTATATTTTTTGCCGGGTTTAGTATGTGTATGTGTGGTCTGTATGGGAGGTTGTGTAAATAACATGAACTTGTGTCTACTCACCCAACAAGGTTTAAGACCACAGCCTGATTTAGCTTATTTGTCACAAAGCTCCATTGTTGTTAAAAAAAAATGATTACAGCCACATCAGTGCACCCAGCTGCACTGGGCATCATTTTTCAGTAAAGAGCTGCCTAGCTTCTAGTACTCCACAGAACAATTATATATATATATATATATATATATAAATACATTTAAATTTACTGTAAATACATTTAAAGTGTCTTTTCTGCAGAAATAAACAGTGACTTCACATGGATGATGAGCTCGGAAGAGACAATTAGCATCTGAAAATTGCTAATTGTCAGAGAAAATAACTTCCTGGAGTTATGGAATAAAGAAAAATTGTCACATTGTAAAAAGTGTATCAGTTCTGCAAATCATGCAAAACCAGAAAAGTAGCAGAAAGACATACAAGCAACAGCAGGTGGAGGCTATGGGTAGGAAAAGCGTTCCTAGCATGAGTGGAGTATGGCTGAGGCTTCTCACATCTGAGCATCCCCTCTGCTAAGACTCATCAGTTAAGTCACAGCAGAGCAGAGTGGGAGGATGCTCCTGCATGTTACAGTGCTGGGCCCAAGCTGCTCAGTGACTTTTTTGTTTAAATATATTTAAAATATATATATAAACCATTCCTTGAGTGATAAGGTTCTTATCATTCTTAAATGATTTTTTATGTGTCTCTCCTTTTTTTGGTCTTCTCTCTTTATGTATCACACTGTCCGTTCACACTCTGCACTGTGTCTCTTCTCAGAGGAGCAGGATTTGAGACCTGCTTGTTTTTGCTGTGGTCTGCTGGGAGCTAATAGATTCTGCCAGCTCTCTAGCCAAAGGCCGTACTATGAGTTTGTCAATGTGCCCAGCCTGCAGCACAGCTGGAGGGGTTGGATGGGCACACAGGGTCCTGTGGGAAGATGGAGGTCTGACTGGAGGGCACAGTGCGAAAAGAGGAGGCAAGGTGGAGGTGGTGGATTGGAATTAAAACACGAGTCCAGCTGGGGAGATGGACAGTAGACAGAGTGACAACCTGCATCAGTGGTGGCCCCCGCCTCCATTTACTGCCGCCACCAGCCATAACCCCAAATCACCAAGTGGAGGGACTGAAATGATCCTCTGTGGCATCTGAGCTTTCCAATGTTCCTCATTCAGCTGGCATGGAAATTATTGGCATTTAAGCAGCCAAAATCCGATTTTTGGATTTATTTCCAATCACCAGTGGAATGGAATTTGGTGGAGCTACAGTACAAAGAAGATCTGGACCAGTGTACATCAAGCAACAAAGAATAAAAAGTTAAGTCATTAATAAAACTCAGAAGCTATATTGATGATCGTCTAGTGACCACGATGGTCTGAAATATGGATGGTTTGCATGTATATTCATGATGCCCAGATGATGAAGCTCACTGACCTTAGAGATTCTCTGACTTCTTTTGCATAGATTACCTTTACATGCTAGAATGGGGGGTGAATTAATTACAAAATATAGTGAAAATTTGTCTTAAGTAATATATAATATCAATACAATTAAATTTTATTTGTTTGCGCCAAATCACATCAGAAATCATCTCAAGGCACCTGAGGTTTAAAGTTTAAGACTAAGACAAAATATAACAGTATACAGAATTATATAGAACAACCAACAACCACACTTGCACCAGGCCAACCAACATGCACTAGGCGACAGTGGGGAACAACTTCCTTTGACAGAAGAAACCTCCAACAGAACCAGGCTCAGGGTGGGCGGCCATCTGCCCCGACTGGTTGCAGTGATTGGAAAGAGGAGAGAGAAAAGAACAGCATATTAGAATTATACTAAATAATAACTACTTAACATTAATAAACACATAAATGCAACATTATTTCTTTGTATGACCATAGGGATGAGTCCAAAAGCCCTAAATGGGTACCACGAATTCCCTCAAGCAGAAGTAGTTTTTTGAATGGATTTTTGGTTAGATGTCTGACATAAAGTCTGTGGTTAACACTAGGTGAAGACATTGTCATGTCTGTATTCTACAACATTAAATGATTCAGTAAATACCCTACTTGTGTCTTGAGAATGGTGGCTGCTACGAGGTGTACAGAGGTTGTCAAGAACATCAAACGCTATCACTCTAGCAACTGACAAAGCCAGGAACACTTGTTGATCAGGTTATGCTTAGAGTTGAAAAGTTGAGCCAGTACCATGCAGTAGAAAAACACTATTAGTCGAGGTTAATCAATCCTGAAGAGGAAAAACATCTTCAAGAACCTCAAACAAGTCCTCATGCCAGTGAGTAGCACCTCTGGGAGACATATGGCCATGCATCCAATTTAACTTCAATGGGAGAGAGATCCTGCCTCACTCCAGCTGCCTCTTCCTCAGACCAAACAGTCCGACTCACTGCTCAGAGGAATGCATTGCCCCAGGTTAGCTTCAGTGTGCAACACTTAATGAAATAAATACCAGCTGCTCCAGAGTGTCTGTGACCTGCTGACGTGTTAAACAGCTAAGAGGACAGCGCTGTGTCAGATCTATGTCACGTCTCTGTGAACTCTCAATGTGGGCTCACCTCCTCATAAACAATCTCATCTTCACATTCTCACCCGGCTGATAGCATCTCTGGGCTTTCATGTGAGCGGCAAGTGTTTTTGTTCCTTTTGATACGGAGACATGCTGGAGAGAGCATAGTGTCAGTAAGTGTTTTCTTTTTTCCTTTAGATTGTAAAATGCCCTGACATGAGTGCACTGCTCTGGATTAACTTAAAGATACTTCACCTAAAAAACACAGGAACAAAGAAAACTGATACAAGTGCATTTATACAGTACACAGCACATGTTTTTCATGCATCATCATAAGTTCTGCAATGTATTGTGTAGCAAATGTGTCTTGATTGTGACTACCTCATTTAGTTAATTGTCCAGTATAAATATCTGCATTAAAGACAACATTCAATATCGACATTCTTTCAGTTCTGTGATGCAAATAACTTTGCATACTTTTACCATTGTAATATGAAATCTGTTTTTTACCATGTGTACACAGACAACTGTGCATGTTAGCAGCAACATGTTAGCAGCAGCTCTGTGCTATGCTCGTCAACACATGGGGCGTTCAGGTGCAGACGTGGGTTGTAGGTTTCCACATTTTTGAAGTACCTAGAGCCAAGTACACAATGTGGTTGCAAGTCTGTAAAATATAGGTAAAATACCTTTGGAACATGCAGTGTGCATAATATGCTTTAGGTTGAGTGCCAGCCATGACCGTGATGACTGATTAAAAAAAATCTGCTTCATGACATGGACAAGACAAAACATGGAACACGATGTATATATTGATTATTATGGATATGGAAACCTGGAATTTAAAGTTCTATCACAAATACTGAGCACATATAAAGTGACACACAACTTCAGTTTCACAATGCACGCCCAGTCTTCCTCTGTGGTCTGCACATCAGCATCTGCCTTTCAACATGAGCGGCCCACTTGAATGTTCATGGTGCCATATGGGAGCCCTGTCTGAAGCTACTAGCATAAAACCATACAATTAATTCTGAATTACACCAGACAATCTGCTGCAAGATGGTCCTAATGAAAATGATGTTGATGGGTTCTGGACGTGCAGGCAAAAGGGCTGAAGCCTTCAGGCAGGGACGTACATATCCAAACACACTAAAACTTTGACTCAAACAGGCACAGAGAGACAGACACTAACACAGAGTCTGGCCGTTCAGGAAGCGTCTACAGGACTGCCCTAAATTTGCATAACGTGGGCCTGAAATTGAACCTAATGCAGTCCTCCCCGGAGACACTGAGCAGCACACTGGTAAATTATTAAAAAAAAGGAGTTAGGGGTGGGGGGGTGGGGGCTTGCACTGCATAATTTAACCCAAATAAATGGGGAATATGAAAAGAGAATGGTAACCAAAGACAAGTGTCTGTTGACTCACATAACACTGTTGTGTAGCTCGTTTATCACGATCACAGCAAGCAAAGAAGTGCGGTGGGAGTGTTACGTGTGTGTGTTTGTGAATACTGAGTCGACCAGATAAGCAGGAGATGTAACAGCTCCTTAGATAACAGAGAAAATAATATGTTCATTATTATTTCCAAGGTTATTTGTGACACCAGTCCTCTATAGGAATACTTGTTTCAGCATGTTTAATGACAATTTTTTCTCTGCTTTTATGTATGTATGTATGTGTTTATTTAATCTGCATCAAACACTGACATTGCAACTCCCAAGCCCCTCACTTCGAATTTCCGTTTCCTTTACAGACTATGTTAAAACAGTTAAATGTTTGTGTGTGTGAGCTCATAGCCGTACTTTGAAGTTAGATGGGTCTGACATAAATACACAACAGCAACCCTGTATACAGTGGCAGCTAGTGTACCCTGCTTTAATTCCCACCTCATTTCTCATGCACAAATCAGACGGGCTCCAGTGCTCTCGCAGCTTGTCTTCATCTGCAGCCTGCATTTTTGGTTATTTCAGCCTCCCTTCGGTACTCGGCCCTAGCAGACCTTCAATTATTCATGAAGGTTTTGAAATGGCTGGCAGAAGATGCTGTCATATCTTTGCGCCATGTACTGTACTGTGGTGCTTTATGCAGAAATAGAGAAAATTCTAAATATGACCTAATGTCTTTAAACTAGATTAACCTAGAACCCAATTAAACAAATGAGACAAAAACATCACAAATATTTATTATTAGATAATATTCAAAAATAAATAAATATGTACATTTGCATGTGGCAAACCTTGTAAACCTCTGGGATATTCAGTTAATTGTAAGAAATTTGAAATTTGTCTGAGTCTGGAACTGACCCTTGGGCTGATCTTGACAAGACAGGTTTGTTGAACTATTAAAGTATGTAAAGAAATCCTTGAAAGAAATTTAGGGTTGCATAAGAAAGAGTTTGGACTCCATCAGTTGACCGTCAGATAAGCCATGTACAAATGAAGAACATTCAACATCACTGTTTTCCTTTCCAAGAGTGGTCGACCAACAATGAGGCCATCATCAGGAAAACACTGAACAACAATGGTGTGCATAGCAGAGTTATAAGGATCAAGCCACTACTCTCCAAAAAGAATATTACAGACTGTCTAAAGTTTGCTCAAGTCCTTGTGGATAAGCCAGAAGACTAATGGAATCCGTTCTGTGGAAGGAGAAAACATGGAATGACCAAATCAAAGTCCTGCTCTTGATAAAGGACTTAAAGCTAACCAACATCCCTGAATTGAAGCAATAAGTGCACTTTTGGTTTCATTTTTTAACTGAGTTCCATTTTATCTAGTTTTAGGGCTTGTGTAAAAATCACATTTTCACATATTTAAGCCAAAGGAAAAAAAAAGTCTCAATGGCTTACAAATGGTTACGCACACTGTATATTTCCTGAACATATAATCAACTGCTCTGTTTAAAACCAGCAGTGGTGACCCTGAGAGGAAATTACTTCACAGCATTAAAGAAGTTATATTTCCATTTTCAGTGATATTAAATAAATCTGCTGTTACTGAGCATCTTAATACTTTCAGTGAACAAAGACCCCCAACTCAACCTAATTATATCAATTGGGGAAAGAGAAAAATAAAAATTGAAAGATGAATGGTAATTTGACAAAGTGCTCCAATTTTATCTCATCTGGATGTGATGAGGTTCCTTGATAGGAAGTGTCACCCTGGTGTGTTATTATGAAAAGTTGGCTCAAAGGACACTTGTAATGATGATCCACTGTATTCAAAGGATTACAGTCTCTTTGATGGGTTAAATACCTAACAGATGTGAAGACACCTTACATGTATTCCTACCAGCTGTGCTGCTATCACATGCCTTGGTAGTTCATGGCTATGACCCTCACTCTGCTTCTCTATAGTATCATAGAGCAGCCTAACACTGACATTAAAGCCCCTATACAAAGTTTGATGAGATGACAAACGTGTATGGGGAGATGAGGTATAACCGCTACCAACTTCCTGCAGTCAAACTGAATGATATCTCTGTTTTTGAGTTTAGTGTGAACATCTGGTAGACACCATGAAATTACATCTTTCAGAACCCACCAAGATGAGTTATGTCAGGCAGCCAGCAGCCAGGTCGAAGTTGGGGCCATATAACAGCTGGCAACAGAAAAGGGTCTGAGGATGGATCAAGGTCGAGACTGAAGCTAATACCACAGCAGAATTTTTCTTTCACTTTATTTTTGTTCACCTTTATTTGATGGACAGTTATTTGGACAATAAGTACACTTTTATGAATGTATTATTTGTATTTTAAAATGACAAAGTCTTTAACACATCCATCTGTGTGGTAAAAAACACAACCAGCATATTTAGTGTAGGTTGAAAGGCTCTGTACATCTAGAACAGTATGTCATAGCTTGTCACATTTGCTAAAATGCAGTTGAGAAATAGCTTACTGAGTTTGATTCATCTTGTACAACCTTTTGAAACAACTTCACAAATAAAATTCAGGATGATTACTACTTATCTCTTTAGCTGTGGGCAACATTTTATTATCAAGTAATTGCTGACTGTCAGTGATTTTGCTAAGACGAAGACACTTGACTTTACACTATTGAAGTAAAGTAAAACGGAAACTATGAACATAGCAATTCTTCATTACACTGGGAAATTGTGTCAGTGATACATAATGTGAGTGATGGATGTTTGCAAGTGGCCCCATCACTATTGCTCCATTGCTAAGTTTTGTGACAGTACTAATAGTATCATAGAAACAGGTTTTTCAGGTGTTAGTAGAGTACAATTCTGTATGCGAAAAATATGTATAAAGCTTTTTGCAGTTCCAGAGGCAGCTGCATGTTGTCTGATTAAACAATCAGAGTGTGGTGATGGAAAGTAACTCATGAGACTAAAGGCTGCAGGCTAGATTATGGATCAAGCCACATTTTTGTGTCTAAACACAACCCAAGCTTGAGAGCAGTGAAACATGACAAGTACTGTATTAGACACATACAAAAGCATAGATTCATGTAGCTTCTTTATTTAAAAATACAACTAAAAACAACCTTTAGGGTACAGGTGCAATTACTAAAGTCTGACATTTGTGAATAAACTACCCAGGTCTGGGTTAGGTATCCACTACCAGCATAACACACCTAAGTGCATGACTAAACTGACTGCAGTCAACTTTCAGTCTGGGCAAAGAAGGCACAAGGTTTTGACCAGGAACACGTGGGATAAAATATAATGCCATCTGCAAGCAGTAGATTTAAATTATGATTTAAAAGTAGAAGTAGATGCAGCATTTGTACCACTGCAGGACAAAATAGTTTTTCAGCCCAGATGGCTTTTGAAAAATACCCAGTGGACGACACTGCTAAATAGAACTATCAAGAGGCAGAAAATAGTTGGAATTTGATGTCACCCATGTGCCACTGCCTTTACCCCGCACAATTAAGAGCTTTTCCCGTCAGAGTCAGACTCTCTAACTTAACTCCATCTGTGTCACTATCCAGGTCCCCATGCATGGCCTAATCTAGGTTAAATGCAACTATAATCCAATTAATCTGTCATAGCACAGGCCCGCTGACAATATTTATACTTTCTGCTGACACGTCCCATTTCCCTTTTGGCAAAATAATGAGGAAGGATAACTTAATTTGGATACTGAGAGCAATAATTAAAGACAGTTAACACAGTAAAGACACAGATGGAAACAGGAATGGAAAGAGCAAAAGAGTGGAAGTGTATGGCTTTACAGAGGGTCACATTAGCAGGTTTAAAACATCTTTGACTTACTGTCATCTTAATAATGAGCAAGCATGGCTCACATGTCAAGTAAAGGTACGCATGACTGCTCAGATGGGACTGATGCTGTTAATTTCATTGACAAACCTGTTGCTTTAAGGATAAAGTGTTTTCTGTGGTAGCTTTTGACAATGCATATTGTGGCTGATAATGGCCGTGTCGTCAAACTGCTGACAAACTCTGTTGATTACCATTGTTCAATCACTGAAGCACAAACATTAGATCTACTATTACCCCAGATACATAGCTTCATAACAACTGAGCTAAAGACAGATTATAAAAGATTTGTTATCATCTTAGAGCTTCTTTCTCTGTTCTTGTTTATTGATTTATTCTGTCTTCTACAGTAGGACAAAGTCTTGTTGATCACAATAAGACTTGTAGCCGTGTAGCTGCAGACACTGGAAATAAGGAAGCCATAATTACTTAATTCATTTAAGTAACTTTAAACTTATTTTTATTTAGCAAACCAGACTGAAGATGTTGGACAGTACAAAACTCACTACAAAACTGAAATTAGTTCAACAACAGTGGTTTTGGTTTTCAAACTAAACATCCAGAGGATCTAGTAGTGATCCAGGTGATGTTATTTACTGTTGTATCGAAAGTGGTGTGAAGCAGCCAAGTTATACTCACCAGTGCACAAACTGTTGAAAACTGTTTACTGTTTAAAAACTACACTCAGAAAGAAAGAACACAATGAGAAGAATGCAAAAAAGATGGATAATTAGCTCCCCGGTTACTACAAAAGTTGGCATAGCAACTATTAAAGCTACCCTTGGTTTGTTAGATGGTCTTCAGAGGGTTCAAAGTTTGCTTAGTGCAGAAGAGAAAGAGACAAGGACATGATTATCCTCTAAATTAAAATAATTTTAATGGCCAAACGTGTTATGCGCAGACCGCAGGAAGAACTTTTCACTCCAATGATACAGATGGACGCACAATAATGTAATTAATACTCAGAGGAGAATGAGCTTGTTGCTTGTTGAGTTATTCTAAATGGAACCACAGGACTAGTGAACCACGGGCTTGGTGGGCAGAGGGCAGCTGCAGCAGTAAATGTGCACTTTGACGAAAGCATGTCTTGTACAGATTATTGCACATTTTGCAGTATGCAAGACACCCAAAACTCAAAATATGCAGTGTCTCAATGTTTGTGCAGAGGCTTATTTTGAAATTGAACCTGTCAGATTTTTCCTGTTGTCATTTGTTAGGGTTTGGCATTGCATTACTGTTCATTTTTAAGCAAAAAGCTTGACCAATTAGCCCTGTCAAAACTGACTTGTCATACTCTTTTTTTTTGTGTATTTCAAGAGGATTTAAGTTAAGCAAATGCCATTTAATATTTCCCTGTTTTTTAATTACAGCCTCATTGTTTTTCTTTGTCCATGAGTGGTATTAGCATTTGAGTCAGGTGTTTACTGATCAAACAATGCTAATAATAAAAATAATTTACTAATATGAATGGGTTTTTTGTGGGGGGATTATGTTTCAGCCCTCTGAATAATAGCTTTCAGTGTCTTATATTTATAAATTACAGGCAGTCTCTCAGTTAAAGTGATGATGAGTGGGAAGTGGGAACTTCTCTATGTTCACAAGCTACTCACTAACTTTGTCTGTCTGCTGTTTGGTGCAGAGAATGTACTGCAGAGTGGGTTTATCAGAGAATTATTCCTGCACAATAAATCAAAAACAATGAGCTGAAAGAACATGAAATGTTGGGCTAGGCTAAGTAGAACTGCATACATGCAAACATATGTAAATGCATCTAATAACCAATGTGACTGCAACTACAACCCAAAAACAGACAAAAAAGACTCCTCCTAGTTCCTGCATGTACAATGTGTTGCTTTAAACAACACAATTTTCAATGCGCACTGGTGTGTTGAATGTCATAATATCACTTTCAGCTGGGAGACAGACTGGCCTGTTGGCTGAAACCACTTCTCTTTGTATTTCTAATCCAGTCTGGTCTCAGAAACACGCTAATGATTTTCAGACTTTTTCCCTTCACCAACCCAACAGCTGTCTTAGCAGCTATATATCTAGAGACAGCCAAACCTGTTCTGTGAATTCTACTGTTCCTCTTGCTCTAAAGTTTTTTGTTTGGTGTTTTGGTTTCTTTAGTGTGAAAGATTTGAGTTCTTCTCTGTCTGGCATAAGAGGGCTCAGTACACCCAGGCCTCAAGCTACAGAAAAAGGAAAGAAATATCTCTACAATTATAACGCTATAACGCCTCTTTGGATAACACTTTTATCCAAAGAGGTATAAGCAGGCAAAGATGTAGAGAAAGATTAAGAAGAGTTCTGTTTTCAGCATGTTTTTGAAAATTGAGAGTGAGCAAGACATTGTTCACTTGCAGAGAGCAGTGAACAGGAGGGACTGTAGACTAGGGATGAGGGAATTCAGGTAAGCCGCTGCTGTTGAGCTGACCACTTTGTAGGCAAGGGTCAGGGTTTTGAACCTGATGCTGGCAGCTACAGGAAGCTAGTGCAGAGATCTGAGTAGTGGTGTAACATGTGTCCTTTTTGGCTAATCAAAAATGAGACGTACTGCTGTATTTTGGATGATCTGGAGGGGTTTGGTGGTGCATCCTGGAAACCACATCAGGAAGACATTGTAGTAGTCAGGCCGAGATATGACCAGAGCCTGCACAATGAGTTGTATTGTATGGTCCGTAAGGTAGGGTCTAATCTTTCTGATATTGTAAAGGGTAAATCTGCCCTTGAGACAGAGGAGATATGTGTGTAAAGCTCAGTTAATCATCAATGTCCACCCCCAGGTTTCTGGCAGACTTACTTGGAACAATCACTGTGGACCCTATGTTGCTAAAGCTACTCTGTTTGCCTGTCTGATTTTCTGAGCCCAGTTATCAGAGTGTATCTGCTTGCCATATTAGAATAATATTTTATTTATAGTTTAAGTGTACTTTATTTTATGTATGTAGTTTTTTTTTTCAAAAATTAACACACATACATTTATGTACTAACAACATACAACAACAATAACACAATACCTAAAGATAAGATATAAGACACAACAACAATAGTAAAGATCAGTGAACAAAGATGGAGGTTGTTTAACATGTAGTTAATCATTAGATCAGTGGTTCTTGCTTGGGAGACTTTTTGGAAAAATAGTCCATGTGTTGTCTTTCTCCTTCCCTACTGCTTTGTGTTTTCTCATCTTTAAGACAGTGTACCCCTAACATATGATTATGTATTTATTATATGATCATTTAACTATTAATAATTAGCTGTTCTGTGTTTTAAACCAAACTTACATGAAATGCTGAAAGAAAACCAGATTCGCCTGGGACAACAGATGCATTATCATTGCAACGCCACAGGCAAATCTTCAAGCCTTTGAGTAACTGTGTGTATCCACAGGATCACTCCCAGAGAGTTCGCAGATCATTTGGATGTGGTCAGAAGTTGACGTCTGGAATGGAAATCTCAGCACTGTCTGATTCTTTTTTTTTTTCTTTTTGGGAAAGACAACGTGTCTGAGTGTGCAGCTGAGGGCAATTTTCCCACAATCTTTGAGTGCTTTTCTTGCACACTAATTAATCCTAACTGCGAGAACACACACACAGTTGCATAGAGTTGGAGCACAGGTGAACACACAAAGACACAGGCACATGTGTCCAAACAAACATACATCACATAGAGTTTGGTACGTGCATAAGGAGTTGGTCGTTTCACCCAAACCTCCGGTGTTCCTCAATGTCTCTGGAAGAAAAGACTTTGGTCGCTCCCTCTGGTCCAAAGAATGTCTTAAGTAGTGTTGGGCAGCAGATTCTCAGGAAAGGGTTACAGCCTTTGGGTGGAGGAATCGCAATTACGCCACGGGGAGCTCTGGAAGCAATTATTCCACCATGCAAATGAGACAATTCACCAAACGCTATCACACACACACAAATTGTTCTGCCAACCTATTGTACCAAGACACCACATCATTGCTTGGAGAACCATATTAACCTCATTTGCTGCGCATACGCCCACGCTGAGTCGTTCAGCTAGAAAATAAACCATAGGCTGGCTCAGATAATAACTGGCAAAACTGCATATGGGAAAGTTGCTGTATAAAAATCCTTTCAGGAAGAGCAGTGGCAGAGGCAATGAGGAGGCAGGAATATTGGGCGTGATAGTGGAGCAGCCTGCAGCTCACTCTACTTCTCATCCACACGCCAGGGATGTATTTGTTTACACCTTGAACTGCACATTTGGGTTTGTAGTTTTCTGTACACCTCCAAGAGCACATGGCAACAAATGAATAAATCGTACATGCTTATTCCCAGGGTATACACACACACACACACATTCATGCTCACAGCACATTCACAATCACTTCTGTGTGGACGCCTGTATCTTCACACCGACATTTAGGACAGCATGCACATACTCTCTCCAGAACTCACACTTGCATGCACCTGGTGAGCTCTCTAACAGCTGCAGATGAAACTGAGCTGAAACACATCTCTAACACCAGGGCACAGAAGCCTGACTCTACACTTCCACTCGAAATGCTGAGTAGAGAAGAAACAAGGGCATAGAACAAACTCCTCTCGCTCTCTTTCTTCCTCCTTTCAAGCTGCTTTTCTTTGCCCTGTCTCTGTAATAACGTCTGCCTGGGTCACTCTTTATAAAACCGACATTGTATCTATAAAAATGGATAGGCCTGGATCTTGAGCTGTGTAGTTTCTACAACCACAATTCCAAAAGAGTTGGAACGCTGTGTGAAATCTACATAATAACGGAATGCAGTGATTTGCAAATCTTATAAAAAAAAACTAACTCTCATGTCATTGCAA
This sequence comes from Anabas testudineus, assembly GCF_900324465.2. Classification (NCBI taxonomy): domain Eukaryota; kingdom Metazoa; phylum Chordata; class Actinopteri; order Anabantiformes; family Anabantidae; genus Anabas; species Anabas testudineus. The sequence goes on from NC_046629.1 coordinate 19,673,006, forward strand.
CCCTACAGACGACCATTATAACTTGTTGTTCACACTGTGTTTATTTTTATTTATGGCAGTGCCACCTCTCTAATATCTCACAAGTTACTTGGTGAGTTTTCTGTGTTTCTTAACTCTCCACTCCTCACTCAGTGTTTTCAGAAGTCATCGTTTGTCCTCTTTTCACCAACAAACGAACCCACCTGTAATAAAGATAATTACGCTGTTTTACTGTATTTTCTAGGACCACACTCTAAGATGTTTCTCTGCAGAGTGTCCAGAGCTCTCTTAAAAATATACATCAGCTGCAATGAAACTAAATCCAGCCATCTGAAAGCACTTAACACTTGATTTTCAGCCTATACATCCACTCCACATGTAGGCAGACAGGGTGTGTTGGTCACTGTGTTAGTGTGTGCGTGCGGTGGTCCACAGCAGTCTGAATCAGATCAGCTGCATAGCTATGTGTGATTCATACCTGAAAAAGCAGCATGTTTAAACTCCCCAATTATCCTGAATACGGCTAAAGCAAACCCCCCTCCTTCCATCCTAACTCCCACTGAAAAGGAAGCAATGCTGATGCCGCACAGGATGTAAGTCACCAGCGTCTCATAGAGCACAGTAATTTCAGCAGTCAGATGGGACATATGGAAGCAGTTTGGTCCAAGGAAGGTGTCAAGGCAGTTTTGGGATGTGCCCCTTCCTGAACATCTTTCCTAACCTACTACCTCCAAGTTGGATCCAAGAGATGTCTGGTGGGATTTTTAAAAGAAGGGAAGAGAGACGTTAGATCAGATTAACTCACTCCACATGCCTAATGGGCTGTTACATAGATCTGACACACACCATTACCCACCATTTACACCTCACAGAAGCAAAGATGGAGACAATGCCTCTAGATTAGTGTATGTGTGTGCCAGAAAAAAAAGGTGGTAATGGGGTAAGAGAACTTGTATGGATATGGAGAGTGTATGAGTGTGTGCGTGTATGCGTTGCATTGCTCTTGAACTGAATCAGTGGGCGCGCTGAGGTAAAAAGCAGACTTTATTGGATAATTAAGAGGAACCGAGCTGCTCTCATTACTGCACTGCTGCTCTCCCTCTTGTTGGCCCCAGATACTGACAGAGCAGGGAAAACAGTCAAACAAAGACTCCACAATAGGAAACACTATTCAACCACAGTTTGTGTTCAGCCAGCCCATTCACTTCCTGAAGTAAGACTCTCTTCTTTTTTGGACCATAACTTTGTCCTAGACTGTATCCCAGGTTAGGGCTTTACCCCGTACTTGCAGTCCTTTGCAGTTCCAGTTGTTGAAACAGCTGCGTAGCTAGACAGAAGAAGTCTAGTGCTGCAAATCTTTGCACATGGACTACGTCATCTTCCTTTCAGGAAAGAGGGTGTAACATAAAAGGACTGGGGATGTTTACAAAAAGGAACAAGTGACAGAGAGCAGGAGAGACAGTGCCTGTATTCTCTTACAGAGTGGTAACTGGATCATGTTAATACTGTATGTCGGAGTACGTTATCGCCAGGAGACAACACAAAGCAGGCTCGCCAACCACTTTCCACGCTAACCGCCACCTTTACATTGAAGACAGGCTTTGGCGTCTTAGCCATGAACCATGTGCCTGGAAGTCCAAACAGAGGCTGACAGACCAGTTACAGATAAACCAGTTTGGGGTTTCCTGCTGATTCTAACTACTCTGTTAGAGCCTGGGCTTCGTCAGTCCAAAAGGCCGCCGTGTGGACACAGGAAATGAATACTGTTGAATGGGAAGAGGTATGTGAGCTAGTAAATGCTCTCTTATGCCAAGATACCTTTTTGATGACTTAAGGAAATGGATACAATAAGAACAATAATTAATGTAAATTAAAGCAGTTCTGTGTTTAATTTGGATTACAATATCAAGAAAGAACTCAAATTGAAGAAAGACTTCACAGGAAGATGCATCACAAAGAGCATTGTGTTTGTAGTGTGATTCCAGAAAATGAAATAGTAGTTGATGAGTCCTATCTGAAATGTATCTTTATCTCAAATGATTCAAATTAGAGGGTCATGAGGGCCATTCAGAGATTCTGAACTTTCTTGTAGTGAGAAGTAGGAACAAAATGGGAACAAATGGGGAAAAGATGAACCTGAAAAAAAATTGAAATAGAAAATTTAATTTCAAGGGCAATATGCCTTTCTTATGGAAGCTTTTCAGGGTCATAATTCAAATGGCAATGATTTTGTCATGCTATTTGAAAATGGATTCTGCAATTGGCAATTCATTGCTAAGAGTGGCAATTCAATTCTCCATTTTTTCAAATTAAAGTTCAAATAAAAGGTAGATCAATCTAGTCACATTATATTTTTTAATACTGTTGACTTAGATGAAGATTAGATCACATTTTATGACAAACTAATGCAGAAAATTATAAAATTTCAAAAGGTTTAGATACTTTTTTCTTACCACTGTATATTTAAGCATTGTGATCAAAATTTACATAAGGACTCCCACCTGTGTTTTTCTCCTGTGATACTTAATAACTAATTTCCTTCCCAGTTTGGGGATCATTTACCTCCATGAAAAAACTGCTCAGACAATAGAAAGCAGCACAATCACTACTGATTAGACGCTCTGTGTGATTATTCCTGCAACCTGGTAATTCTGAAACGGAATGGACTGCTTTGCTCAATCATGGATGAATATTTCGATTACAGTTTGCAGAGTGCAGTGTATTGTACTGATCAGAGACTACACAATGAACAGAGTACTGTCTTGGGTATTGGGTGTATAAAAACAGCTTAGAAGCCAGAGCAAACCTACCCTTTTTTAGACATAAAGCGGTCAGTGTGCTTTTTTTGTGTTGCTTTGTTAGACCTGAAATGTCATCTGAGGTGCTGTTGGGCAACCCATAGAAAACTTAAGATTTCACGTTAATATCCTGAATAATACCCATCAATGGGCCAGAAGGCTTATATTGTGTTGAGTTTTCATTTTCAATTGAAATGGCATATTTGTGACTAGAGTTTGTGCCATGAAAATTTACAATTGTGAATTTTTCAAGACAGCACATCTTGATTTATCATTTTGAGATAGTTTGAAATCCCACAACCTGATATATTTCATAGATAAAAAAAAAAAAAACATGCACACTAAACCATTCCAACAGAAACACTGTTCACTCTCACTAATCACTTCCCATCTCTTCTCTATATTCTATCTGTAACTTTGTAGTTGTTAAGACACTAAGTGAAATTCAACACTTCCTACAGATGTTTCTTATTACAATCCTACTAGAAAAGGCAGAGATTATGCCCTCAGATCAACTAGATAAGATTGTTTTAATGTGAACATGCAGGTGCTTGAAAGTTTGTGAAACCTTTGGGACTATCTACATTTCTGCATGAATATGACCTGGACTGTAATCTGATTCCCATACAAGTCCTAAAACTAAATAAATGTCTAATTGACAACAAAATAAAAAGAAAACATGGAATATGATATCTTATCAGCGTAATTTACATTATATTGTTTATATACCTTGTCAAGATTGAGTGACAATAGAAAAACAAAATTTAAGGCACTCAGCCTGGTGCTGAGCCCAGCCATAGAGCTGATTGTATTGTTTTGGCATGACGGGCAGATCATCTCTGCATCCCTTTTGGCCCTTTCCCAGAACTCGCAAATAAGTTGTCATTTCAGCACATTCTCACAACAGCAGGCTGATGACTGTGTGATTGTTCATTTTTTAAAATGTGTGTGTATACAGGGGAAAGAAAAGGCATGTGAATCATCTGGAATTTCATGGTTTTCTGCATTAATTAGTCATAAAATGTGATCTGATCTTCATCTAAGTCAAGAGTATTAACAAATATGGTGTGCCTAAAATAATATCACAAAATATTCTAATCTTTCATGTCTTTATTGAGAACAACCATTAAATCCTCACGATTCAAGTGGAAAAAGTATGTGAACGGGAATAACAAATTCAAAAAAACGTCAATTGGAGTCAGGTGTTAGCATGCGTTAACAAAATTAGTTTGGAGTCGTGGACTAGAGCTACTTCGACTATTACAAACCACTCTAACTTTTTGAGTTGCTTAAGTGAGCCATGCCTCGCCAAAAGAAGCTTTCAGAGGATCTAAGTTTGAGAATAGTTGCTTACATAAAGCTGGAAAGTGTTATAAAGTGATTTTAAAGACTACAGAAATTCATCAGTCTGCAGTTAGGCAAACAATCTACAAATGGAGACACTTTGGGACTGTGGCTACTCTACTAAGAAGTGGATGGCCAGTCAAAGTGACCCCAACAGCACAAAAAACACTTATTTAAGATTTAGAGGTGTCATTTAAACTAGTTAACATCTGTGTTCATGAGTCTACAGTACGTAAAACAATGAACAAGCAGGGTGTCTATGGCAGGACACCACGAAGGAAGCTGCTGCTTAATAAAAGAACATTGCTGCATGCCTGAAGTTTGCCAAAGAGCACATTGACACTCCACAGCAGTATTCATGTTTTGTGGACTGATGAAACTACATTGAACCATTTGGAAAGAACACACAGCACTACATTTGGCATAAAAAGGTCACTGCATATCATCATGACAACATCATCCCAACTGTAATGAATGGTGGAGGAAACATGATTTGGGCCTACTTGCTGCACCAGGGGCCTGGTCAGCTTGCAGTGAAGGGGGGGGGGGGTGAATTCCTAAGTGTATCATAAAATTCTTCAGAATAATGTGGGAATGTCAGAATGTCAGCTGACCTCTGTAGAAGTTGGATGATGCAACAGGACAATGACCCAAAACACGCAACAGAATTGTTGGATAAAAAACAAAAGGCAGAAAAACAAAATTCACCTTTTGGAGTGGCCAAGTCAGAGCCCAGACCTCAAACCAAAATAGATGCTATGGAAAGACTTTAAGAGAGCCATACAATGAGCAGTCCAAACAACATGACAGGCCTAAAGCAGTTCTGCCTGGAAGAAAGGGCTAAAATTCCTCCTGAACGATGTGCAGATCTGAGCCACAGCTACAGGAAGCGCCTGGTTGAGGTTATTGCTGCCAAGTTGTGGTCAGCAAATAGTTATTTCCAAGGGTACACATACTTTTAATATCAAAATTGTTTTTGTCTTATTATTGTAGGCACACTAGATTTGTTAATACTGTTGACTTGGATGAAGATCAGATCACATTTTGCGACAAACTGATGCAGAAAACCATGAAAATCCAAAAGGTTCACATACTTTTTCTTGCATTTGCACTTGCAATTTTGTCCGTCTGCAGTAGGACATTCATTTAATACTTGCAATTGCAATACTCTCTTTCTGTTTATAAATGGAGAGCCATTAATTCATTCACATTCCCTACAAAAATGTAATTGCAGTTGCAGTTGAGTTGCACAGAAATTTTAGCAGAGTGTGTTACCACACTTGCATGAGTGCCTACACTCCTTTTACACTGCTGAGACACTGAAGAACATGTTTAGTTCCCAAGTGATACTGTAAACATAATGAAGAAATGCATGAGAGGATGAAAGGATGATGATATATAGGTTTAGGCTCCAGACACAGCCATCCACTTAATTGCTGAGCAGCCTGTTTATGAAGAGAGACTTGAAAAGAGTAAGTGTCCACTTTAAATGTGTGCTGCACCACAGATAACTGTAACCTGCAGTTTAAGGAAGTCTAATCAGCAAATTAAAAAACAAAGACTTAAAACAAAAAAAAATAAATAAATATTCATGGTAATATGTGAAAATATTGGGTATTCCTTTCTGGGATATTATCAAAACAGACTAGTGAAGTAAATATTCTCTTCAAATGTGCTTTTACAGGAAAAAGAAACACAGATTAAGGATGGACTAAAACATAGAGCAAAATATTAAATATTGCAAAAGTAACACACTTTAATAACCAGATCATATTTGGTTACTCTGTGTCCTTTTATTGTTAAAACAGCTTCACACTACAGACAGCTACTATGCACTCACAGTATGTGCTGTGTGTGCAGCCAGAGAGGCACTAAAATCCTTGGCTAGACATTGGCTTTAAAACATTTTGCTGCTGTAATTTATTTACAGAAACTAAATGTCACATCTCTGGTTAATAGATTATCATGTAGGCATGCTGTGGAATGCAGTATGCAACAGAATTAAATTATTATTGTTTTGTAAATCACCACATGAAAGCAGATTAGGAAGTGTAACAATAGTGCAGTATGGAAAAATAAAATCACAGTGGTAGAGTCTTTTTCCCAAACTAGGCCATTTTGTAAGATTAGTGCTGTCCAGATTATTTTATAGGATGTTTTATAGAAGTTTTGCTCCGATTAGTTTTTTTACAACATAATTGTCTTCCTTGATGAAGGATAAATGTTGAATGACTGCATAAACTGGCCTTTTTATTGACAGCCAAACACAGAGTACCATAATAATCTTAAATCCACTTGGATTAGTCCTGGCTGATAGTAATGCTAGATGTATTGCATGCCGTCACCAACACACTTACCACAAAACAGACGTGTTATGAGTGTACGGTCTGGGAAACTGTCCTCATCCCACAGCGTTACACGATGACGATTCGTCAGGCAGACAGCATCATCGTAATGGTGACAAGGAGTGATCAACGCAATGCTTCAAAAAATTCAAAGAGTTGCGTCACTGTTGGGTGTTCAGGGAGGATGAAGAAGATTCATAAGATTCAATGGAAAGCGATAAAAAGAATTTCTATCTGACACTGAGATGACATTCAGATTTGTGCTATGAAGGCATTTGTGTTAAACAACAAATTCCCAGCTGATTCTGTCACAGCTTTTACTGAAAAATGTGGGTGATAAGGTGCTTGTGTCTCACAGCGTTCAAAGGGGAAGCAACAATTTTAAGCAACACTTGTTACCACAGCTGTGTGGTGGTCTGATCCAGGCTCTCATTATTTACATGCTGTTCTGCAATAAAGACAGCGACAATAAAGACATGAAGAGAATCATAGAAAATTATTTTTCACAACAGGAAGCAATTTCCCTTGATTTCGCTCTTTCATGGCATCTTTGGCATACTCTCTGTTAATAGAGTTGCAGAGAATGTCACAGTTTTGGCCCAAACCAAAAATAAATAAAAAAAATAAATAAATAAAATGTAATGTGACGAGGAGGGTTGAGGGTTTAGTGGCATTTGGATAGATATGTATCTATGTCCCAACACTTTTTCTCTTTGTGATGACATTTACTTCTTCTAATTCCAGGTTGGCTGTGTGTCAAAGCACCAACCCTTCAGTGACTGGACAACAACTCGCTCCTGTTTCATACAAATAAAGTGCAGTCACAAATTAAAAGTGGCCATTATGAGCACTGCTCTGATAAATTGCTTATTGTTCACAACATGTCATTGTGTCAAGTTATGTCAAAAATCAAGCGTGGTAATGACCCAGAGAAGTTAAAATGTAGCAAGGTGCTCTGTTTTCATTGTTTTACTTGGTATTTCAGATGATGATAGCCAATAGAGTTATGTTCCTGTATGCTCAACTTCAGTATTACCCAGGCTTTTATTATATTAGTATTGCAAAATGTCAACATAGTAATAGTATTTTTGGCCCAAAAAAATAAAATAAGCCCTATCTTTTAAATAGCCTGACATCCTAACATGTTGTGCTGATAAACTCCATTTGTTCTTGTCCTGAAAACTAGCTCACTTTGAAATCTTGATCGTTATCCAAACTATGAGCTCAGACAAAATGCAGAATCAAATACATTTAATGTTTTAGTAATCCACACACACTATTTTCATTGACCAAAAGGCTGTAATGCACAAGGCTTTTGGTTTGTGTGAGTGGTGCTACCAGTATTTTTCAGCCCAACTTCAGTATCTATCATCTGCCCATCTGTCACTGTTTATGTTTTCCCATATTGTGGCCTGTATGCAGCAGATTTCAATTTCGTACTTCTGAATAGATCCACTCTGTGGTGGTAACATTAGCGTCTCTCGTCCTGTCTAAAATGGCCGAACAGTGATGAATCACTAGCCAATTAGCCTTCAGCAACCAGATGGAGGCTGCTGACTCCACTGCCACCTCAAAATGAGCTCAGACAATTTGAGAAAAAGTCTCGTTTCAAAAACAAACACATAATTGATGGAAAAAAAAATCCTAAGAACCTTCTGTGGTCTCCTGCTGCTGAAGCCCATTCCTTTCAAAGTTCAGCGAGTGGATACAGTAGTTCTACCCTGAGCATGCTTCAAACAGCAGAGTGTATCACTCTATCACTGTGGAGGAAACTATTCTTACCTGCTTATATGCAAGATTCCTCAGATAAGCACTCAGACCTCATGACCACAGTAATTCATGGTAACGTGAAATCTTTATTTCCATGCTGTGCTCCCTCTACATCATCAGAAACTGGTACAGCATGTGTATGGTATCTACTCCACTGTGTAAATTTCACGTCCTGTATTACTCTGTCTCATAAACAAGCCCCTGAGGTACACCAACCACTAAGTTCCTTTACTCTTAGTAATAATATCTGTGTATGTGACAAGTACTTTCTCGTTCCCAGGATGTCAGAGCATGTCAAACTTCCTTTGATACTCATTTGCATTACTATGAGATGCAATGAGATGTAAACTACAATTATAACCCAGGCACATCTTTATTAGATGCCTAGAGCAATGACATGCTGTATTAAACTATGTTTACATTTGGCTTTAGGATTTACAAACTATCAGATGATGATGCTTCCCACGACATCAAATACCAACACAGTGAGATGGGAATTTATTGATGCGTCCTGCTTCAGTGGATGTTGTAATCATCATGTTGATTGGACAACGGTTAAATGGGGCTAACATTGGATTGTAAGGCAAATGCTACAATGAAGTCAAGATACATTTGTTTATATGTGAAAAAACTAAAACTAACTAGCAGATGTCACTTTTCCAAACCTCTGTATTCCCTGTTTGACAAAAGTTGAGGTGGTCATAAACAAAATTAACCACTATTCAAATCCAACAAGAGATGCTAGAAAGATATTTCTCAGTGAATTTCTCCTGGACTTTATTTACTTTGATGACTCAATGTACGTAGGTGGACTGATTTTGATGGATTTCACGGGATGAATCGAAGTGCTTATGCCGTTACTGATGATTGAGTCTCTTGCAGATTTTTGCAGACATTGTCCCCTGCTGAGCTGGCTTTTAGATTTGCGCATGCACACACAAACACTCTTGCATGAACATGCACACACCTAGATATTCCACGGTGCTCAGAATAACACTTCCAATTTAATTTCTGCAGATCTAGTGACCCATGAAATGGTGCCAGGTCTCTCTCTTCTCCAGTGGTATGTAAAAACTGCAGATTGCCTCATTCAGCCTCCAATATTAACCCTTTGGCCACCCCTTAATATCTTAGCATCCCTGCCACAATCCCCCCGGCTGAGCTGAGAATTTTCTACAGCCAATAACTCACATATACGTATGCAGGTGTTGATATATGAGCTTTGAAGTTAGAGAGGAAGAATTATGCTGCCAGGTGTGTATGTCTCAAAACCTGAAAGCTTTCTTATATGTGAGTGCATTTGTGTGAGAATGTGTACGTAAGTCTGTAGGGCTCCTAGTTTAGTTCAAAGATAAATACTGTATTGAGAAAGCGATAATCCTCTCTGATGGGTTCAATGTAACTTTCACTCCAAACTTTGTTAATGTTATCATCTGCAGGAGAAAAAAAAAACTGTATCTGGAGGCTATCTTACCTGTCACTGCAGTAAGTAGTATCGCCGAGATAAAGGGATTAGTGGATAAAGGAGAGATACTTGAAGAGGTACAGGTTATATAAATAAAGATTTGAGCAATCACTAGAGATTTTTTCTTTCAGTACTGCCAAGCTGCACTCCAAGGTCCAGGTAATATCAGGAAGTATCAGAGCGATTTATCCTGCATCTTAAATCACAGTACATAACTTTACAGTTCGCATTATACATAATAAAATATAAAGGGGCATTACAACTACTCCTAATTTGAGGTGATGACCTTGGTTGGTGGTTTAGAGAGCAGGCAGTTTGAGGGTATACTAGCTGCTATATGCCATCAAGCCCAAATTATACTTAAACCTTCACAAACCTCCATGCCGATACACAGTTGATGGGATGTACCTGGTTTGCAAAGAGGTCTCACACTGGCTATAGTAACGAAAACATAGGTTAGGTTATATATTATAATATTATAATATTACGTCTAATCACAGGTCCAACACCAGAATCAAAAAGACACCAGAATCACAAAATTCATAAAAATAGCACAAATGCTAGAAATATGCTCTAGCATTTGTAATCTACAAACAATTACAGAGTTAGTGTTTAGGCCAATCGCAGCACTGTGAGGTAAATAAAAATTCAGCTGTTGTTCATTCACTGGTTTGAAGGCTTTTTTGTAGCCATTTTTGTATCATGTATCTACCAAGGGGACATGCATTCAAGGCAATGTTAAGGCATCCCACTTACATTTTTCCAGTAGCACCAAAATCAGTAGTTCAGAGCTGTATTAGTGGTATCTTTGATTAGGTATTAACATCTTACATACTTAAATAAGTTTGTTGGTACTACAAGTAGTGGGATGCTATGAATCCCAGAAGATCTTGACAATTCCTAAAGTAAAACTAAGCAATATGCAACAAAGGATTCCTTGGAATGGATGAATGAGTCTTGCTCTGTTTAGTGAAAATCTTTGATGTCCAATGAGATAAGACCTTCAAAGGGGAATGTCTCTTAAGGATTATTGAAGAAAAAAATATGCTGCACAATAACAACAAACTAAACATACACTCAGTCGATGTGCCAAGGCTCAGAGAGCTTCTGCAGCCGGGTAGTTTGCATTCATGGGTTTTCGATCAACTAAAGTGCTTTCATGGCCTCCAGCTTTAATTTGAATCATGTTTCAATTACTGCAAACTCTCTGCATATGAAGTTTGTTCCATAAAATAGAGCTGAAATATTACTAGACAACCAATGTCCCAAGCTTAATGTATACTATAAAAAATAAATCATCGGCACCCTTACTCTAATGTGATTATCGCTTTGGGGAAAAACTTCTTGGCTTTATGAGGAAGGTCATTGCTTCACACTGAGGCTGCAGAACACCCAGTAGAGTGATGGGATAAACTATGATAATAAATAATAGTCATTAATTTAATGAATTAAAATTAATGGGAGGATAAATACGTGTTCCGCTATTATCACCTCGAGACACAATTCATTCACAAGAGATATAAGATATAATATACAGTGGAGGAAGGAATAAATAAACGAAGCAAAGATGGATTTAGAGAAAAAGAAGCAATACAGCAAGAGAACCCAGATGGAGTAGTGAGGATGGGAAGTAAAAAAGAGAGGAGGGAACAGATGCTGATCAATGCATGAGCTCTTACAGCTTCTGGAGTTTTGGCTTACTGCTTCTTGCCTCTAGTCGCAACACTGCTGGAGCAGCACTTTCCCTCAGAACAGAAGTACGACAACAGCAAAAGCATGTGGCCGTCCAGACAGGATGATGAGCAAGAAAAAAGCGTGTCTGGTGTGGCCTTTCCTTTTGAGCTGTGCAACACTGTAGTGCTTATCCAATTAAGAATTTGATATTTTTATTTTAATATTAAAATCTCTTATCGCTGGCTCATTTAATACAGGTGGGATAACAGCAACAGCTGGCTGTGCAGTGTGTGCAACTGATATATGGATTGTAATGCCTTTATTTTTTTGTTTCAGGTTATTGTACCTCAGAAAAGAATTGACGGTGACCATATACTGTATAATCCTCTCCAAAAGTATTGGAACAGTGAGATCAATTCCTTTTTTTTCTGTAGACTGAAATAAACTGGGTTTCATTTGAAAAGTTGAATATGAGGCAAAAGAGTGACATTTCAGCTTTTTGACTGAAAGGGAATGGCCATTGGTCATGGTGAACGCTCTGGACAATTACCTGCTGTTTTCACACCTGGGATCACAAGGACATTACACAGACTTTGTACTAGTGAGATTGCAATATAAAGCCTGGGTAATCTTCGTGTTGACTGACTCATATTTGCATTCTCACATGCAGCATTCCCAGGTGTGACATTTCAACAAACGGTGACTTTGGCCAATTACAGGGTTGAGACAAACAATCTTTATACTAAAATATACTTAGCATTGCACCACTTGTTACATGATACAAAATTCAATAAATCACAGGATTATTATATAGTTTCAATTCCATAGTGACTTATTTTAGACAGCAACTTGCTATGAAAAGCAAAAAAATAAAAAATTATAATAATAATAATGAATTTCTATTAAACAAAACAACATTTTAACACCGAATACATAGATATGGTTACACAATGTTAACCAAGAAATTTAACTCTTAATAACACACAAAAGCACTACAGCAACTCTATGGCTATGACTGGGCTTCCACATGTACACCTTTAAAAGAAACAGAAACAATAGCGGACCGCATGAAAAACTACCCGCACGCTTCATTAGCCTAGCGTTAAAACGGCAAACTTTTGCATTACATTAAAGTGCTGTACAGTCCAACAAAAACACATACAACCCAAGATCGATGCTAAAAAGGTAACACAGTTTGTTACCCTCCAAATATAGGTTTAAAACCATCATTTTGCATTTTAGTGTCATAATAGTGGGAGCAACTGTGTAAACTCATCTATCCTCAGGGAGACCTCTAGCCAAGTGAAGAAAGCGGCAGCGAACCCACAGCAAGCTACATCACTGAAGGTTCAAGCAAAGATAATAAATTAAGAAAATAAAACTCCCTCAAAATAAAATCACATATACAATGAACATAACTAAAGATATAGACATATGATGAGAAACAAAAAACATTTGTCCAGACACAACAGATGGATTTTTGGTGAAATATAAAACACATTAATGTACCTGCTACACAAACTTTGAATTAATTTCTTTCATCACACTATGAGTGTAACTTAGACAGATTTTCTAATAAAACAAATACCATGTTTCCTGTGCGCTTAAGACTAAATAACAACAACATTTGATCTGACTCTCTTGAAACCAACGGCCAGATACACTTCAATACTCACTGAATACATCACTGCAATGTTCTTTGTTGGACGCGTCTCTTGATTAGCAAATTCATCCAGGAGATGAAAATCCTTTTTGTAGAAACCAGACCACTTAGTTTGTGACAGCATGAATTTTGGGGAAGGTGGGAATGGAAGCTGGAAATCTGTGAAAATCCATGCTAAGAACAGTAAGTAGGTGTTAATTAAGCATGGGTTGCCATGCTTTAATTCAATTCAAAAGTGTATATCAACCCTGTGATGGGCTGGCGATTGGTCTAACATGTTTCCAGCCCTCCACAGGGATGGCAGCCATGCTCATTTTAAACCTGAAAATTATCTACTGTTAATTTTCCTTACCAAAAAAAAATCAAGTCTTGTGTAAGTAAATATGGTTTAAAATTTTTAGCAATGAACAAAATGTCTGGGTTTATTGATATGATATTGTTACCTAAAATGTTGTAGACTTTAGATTTTTAACAAAAGCAACGTAATTATTTTCTCTTTCATTTGGGCTAGGAAATTAATAAAAATAAGACAATTATAGTTATACTTTACTTTCCTCCCTAAAGATTAGAAGTTACTCAGAGAAAATTGATTGGCTAAACGACAGTTTTCTCTTTTAATTTCAAGGGATAAAATATAGTAACAGAGTTAGGAGAATCAGATGCATGAATGCATTTTAGTTTTTGATTTAAATGACTGTTAGCCAGGTGGGATGTTAATAAAATGTAAAAGTTGTACCAGAACCAGGCTCAAGGAGGGACACGACAAGCTACAACAGTTCATTTTAAGAGACTCAGAGGAACAAGGGAGGTGTGAAGGTGATGTCAGGTCAGGAGCACAGCGTAATCTAGGGAGATAAAGACAGTAGGCGCTAGGGGGAAGCTAGGTGAAGACTCACTGAGGATGAAGGGCTTGAACCAGAAGTGAGCAGTTGTAGGCAGGAACAGGGTTAGGGTGATGATGGGAGGTTGAGTCCAATGGTTCCGAAGCTCCATTCTGAGGGTGGATCGCAGCAGGGGAATTGTGGAGGTGAGTTCCTGAGCTGGTGGCAGGTGACAATGGTTTATTTGTATAACAGTCTTTGCCTAACCTTAACCATGTTGTTATTATAGTAACCATTATGATGAATGGCATTCATAGATACTTTTGTCAATAGCTTTTATTCTATGATCCAGTTATTTAAGGCCTGGTCACAACAGGATTTAAAAATTGATTCCAGTGGCAACTCTGTTACCATTTATCCATGAGGTGTTTATTTGAAATATGGGGTTCTCCTCAAGTTCAGAATTTAAACCTTTGACTGGGTCTCCTTCTCACATAATTCTTTCTAAACCTTATTGACATAGATGGATTGTGGCACAGTCCCAGCCGAGTGAATCACTGCCTGTCCGGAGATGAGTATTTGGCTTTGGTAAGCAAGGAGACACAGATGAGTGTCTCTAAGGTTCATCAAGCCTTAAAAAATTAACAATTCTCACTTCACATCAATACTAAGCTGTATGTATAATGTGTAATAGTGTGATGTTGATTAGGAAGCTTTTAACATCTTTAATGGATGCTGCTGGAGGGAAATGCTTGCCCACACAGAGTATTGATTTGCCCAGTGAGATTGCTGCAAAGATTTTGGGGTAAATGTGTACTTCTGCAGGTTATGGGTAATTTCAAGTGCAATAGTCTCACAGGAGATAGACTTTCCTCCAACAACTGCTGACTGACATATATTGGCAGGACTAGACCTGACCTTAGAGTGCCCAGGGGTTTGGCCATAGCTGCTGGAAAACCGTGTTCACTGTGCCTCGCCATTGATCCACAGTCAGACTGTGGCACTCGGGATCGATGCCTTACTGTTAGTCGCATCAAACTGCCATAACGTTGAGGAAGGACGGGCAGTCAATACCCCACAAAGCTCCTCTAATGCCTAAACAAAGTTTGTTTATATTGGGGGACTTTTCTCCTTAATCACTAGCTCTTTACGAGGTGTGCTGCCATCATTAACTGAATTAACGGTGGGAGACAGAGGAGAAGTGCTGGTGCAGCCGGGGTCTGAGGGAGGAAGAAGGAGAAGTAAGGACACGGCAGGGTAAACATTACCGTCTGCCTCTGCGGTTATTACTGTCTTCTTATTAGGCAACAATAGAGTTGATGACGGGATACACAGATGGTGGTGGACATTAGAGGGGGAAGGGATGGGGAACAGACCTGTGTATGTAAATGTATGTGTTGGCATGTGCTAGTCATACCACAGCCTTGTTTCTGCAATGATGAGGTAAGGACAGAGCAGATGGGATATGGGTGACGGAAATGGGCCGAATCCACACTGTTAGCCACTAAACAGCACAGGTGAAAGATGGGGATAAAGAGGGGAGGATGGTGGAAAAAGCTGAGGTCAACACATTAGGAGTCCCCCATGGATATGGATGGGAGTGACAGGTGTGTTATGGCCTGTTTCAGCAGCGAGGACTAGCGATATGGTTGGGGCTTATGCTCCAGGGATGCTAAGACACTGTGAAGATTATACAGGAGTCAGCATGATTCTATTTATGCAACTATCTCAATGTGTCAAGTGCAGAGGAAATCCTTTATGGGGTTGTCTACTAATACACAATCTTACAGTTCAGATTGTGCTCATAACCACTAGGTTTTAGTGTTATGTACTTGTTATATGTGTGTGTGCCCGTATATAGCAAAGACTCACTGGCAGCTGGTGCGAAAGTTTTCCTTCCCTAAAGTTGCTGAATGAGAAAAAAAGAATCCCAACACATTCAAAGTACCCTCACGTGGCTGATAGCAAATAAAAAAGAAAAGAGAAATCACTGGGAGAAGTTTATTAAAGATACCCAGTCTCTTTTGGCTAAATAATATCCCTCTCTTAAGAACAGCTGACTTAATTTTTGACTTTCATTAACTGTGTGAAGGCTAATGATTTTCTCCCACCACTAACATTGTGCTGCTATCTTTGCCATGGACCGTAATGATGTCTCTTTCTTTTCTAATGTCCCTTGTTCTTTTTGATACACACACACACACACATATGCACACACATTCACAAATCCAACACCACTCCAAAAGGGACCTTATTATAGATCATGAGGGCCTGCTCAACCCAGCATAGGCAGCAGTTCATTTTTCCTGGCGGGGCCCAGGTGACAGAGCAAAGGTGTGCAGAGCGGCGCCAGAGACCTTGGGCTGTAGAAACTAATTACCCTCTGTGGTAATTATGAGAGCACAGCTCACGTCTGACCTTGGAGAGGTGATATAGTGATGTAGGGGGCAGGTAAAACATTACCCATTCCAAAAATGAAAAGGGGAGTGGGACAAAGAGATGTTGCTGTTGGTATAAAATACCAGAGTGGAGAGTAAGCATGTTTTAAATTGAAGATTACTGCTGTGTGTACTGCTTAATCTAATTCATCACATTGCATTATTTCACATTCAAAGTGCATGTAAATAAATCCAGAAGATGATACACAAAGGTCAAACATCTGCTGCATTTGCACAACATCATAAACTGTCTTAGTTCAGATATTGCATTGATATCCTGCTGTGATAGTTATAATGTTTGCATAAGCTTTGTTCCCCCCATCCAATTCCATGGATGGAGTTGGAGAGGATAAGGAGAGGCAGCAAAGGCCCTAATCTAACCAATAGGCCCTACACCACACAACCATTTACAGTCCAATTCACACCTTACGGCAATTCTGAGTCACCAATTACCCTACCTTGCATATCTTTGCACTGTGGGAGGAAGCCAAAGGAACCCATACAGGTAACTAAAGAACACACTCCTCTGTGTGTTCTGTAGATCTTTGTGTATGTGTGATCTGTCAAAATATCAGATGCCTTGTTTTGATTGGTTAATGATTGTAAGACTTCCAGGAGCTGATTGTTATCAGCTACCGACCATTTTAAAGACCCAGTTCCCCATTCACAGCTACCACCATGCTTTGTTTCACAGTCTTAAATCATGTTGTAAATACTGTAGATATACAGTAGACAGCAATTCACTGGTATTTGTGCTAATATTCCGGCACAGGCTCTTACGAAGTGCAAGTCACTGTTTATTATTTTTATTTTAGATTTTAACTAGTAAAATGATGTAGGTTTGTGCAGCTTGTCAGTTGCTAGAAACATCATTTCTAAAGTTCACATTAGTTATGATTACCTTAAGAAACATCTAACACTAGCATACTCATTTATTATGTATTACCTGCATACATTACTAATGTGATGTTTTTGCATACATAAAACAAGCATTATCCAAGTTTTGTTTGGTGTGCATCCTGACTTACCAGATGGATAAACACTGCAGGGTTACCCCAAACATTCTTTGTTTTAAAAAAAACTCTTAAGAACTGCTTTGCACTTGACCCAGGTCAGTTTAGCAATATAATAACAGAGGCTGACCCTTAGCAGTGTTGCACCATATATCTAGTCATCACAGTCTAGCATATGATGATGAGCCAGATGCACTGTACAGCTTCACCATCTGTCCCATGACTACCCCGTTGATAAATACGAATTCCAAAGAATACCTTGGAAAAGATAATAATCAAACTGCTGCTCCTGCACAAGAACTCATTACTCAAAAGTTTCCTCTGACTCTTATAAACAGTCTTCTTCTGTGTTTTCTCTCCAGCCTTAGTCTCTCATACCCAGGCTAGGGCCAGACGGGGTAAGGATGAGGTGAATCACATTTACCTAATTTACATTCCAGTCACATAGCTGAAGTCTACAGTTGGCATTCGGCATGTCTCAACCTCCCAGCCTTTCGTCCGTGTTGAAAGGTACCCCAGCATCGTGACTTTAAAGTGCTGAATAATGACAGTGAGGATCAGCAACCTCTCAGCCTGTACAACTCTGTACAGCTCTCTCAGGATTTTATAGGTTTCTTTCATTTCTCCATGCATAATGTAGTATGACTTCATTTTTACCAAGCAAATTTCCCTAATTAGTAACCTAACTAATTAGGTTACATTTTTATCATACACATCATTGCAGTTTGGTCATCTGTGGTTCCCAGAAACTGAACCATGAATAAAGGTGGAGGAAGTCATTTTAGCTCTAGAATTCAGTTGTTTATTTTCTGTATCTATTCTTCTCTTCCTTGCTCTTTTACTGCCTTAGTTCCCCTGCTCAATAATAACATTTGTTGTCTGTAAGTAGTGATTCCTGGAAGAAGGCGCTTAAGAACATCCCATTAAAATAATTATGTGGGGGAATGGAAATGAAAGTAAACACAAAAAAAAGGTTTGAATGTTCTCTGTTGTTTTGGATGGTCAGTCTATTGGCCAGTCCTACACTTTGGTCCATTTGATGAATAACTGGACAAAAATTACTTATATGATGTGCTTAAAGTATATTCAGTGCACATAGGTCCAAAAGACTTTAGACAGTTTTTATGATTTTGTCTTTATACACCACCGCAATGTATTTGAATTGAACAATCAAGATGTGATTGAAGGGTTTCACAAAATTGTAAATGACCAGGCTACTGACCTGGCCATTAAAAGATTAGAAAGGCAGAAATCTATCTGCAAAAGACATTCTGTTGTGAACTTCCAGTGTTTTGGTTCATTATCCTGTATCATCACCCGAACTCTATAGAGTTTCAGCTGGCGACATTCTCACATTATCCTGAAGAATTTTTAATACACTTGGGGATTCATCTTCCAGGCCATTAAAATGCTTTTTTGCACAGTTGTTGTCCAGTATTTTTAATTAAAATAAGCATTATACCATTATACCATATTTGTGCCATTGTATGAGATGGCAGCCATTATTTTGGTACCTGGCATCAAAAGAAATTTTAACAAACACCTGCCTTCATATGTGTTGTTTTCTGTAATAGCTGTAGTCTTCTTATGCATATCGGTGGTTGTGAGTGTAGGGATAAGAGATTTTTTATTTCCAGTTAATTTTTTAGCAAGTCCACACCCTAGATGATGAAACATAATGTGTGGGCAGAGTGTTCATACAATGCAATCTTCCAGCTATTCTTCCTGAACAATACCCCCCCATCTGCACTCCTACACAGAGTATTTAGAGGTCAAGTAAACACACACACACACACACACACACACACAGGTCATGGTCAACACTGTGTCACAGAACTGTACTACACACTGCAACAGTCTCTCAGGTCACAGCAAGCCATACATATACCTTTTTCTAGAGTCAGGGTTACACACACATACACACTGATAGGCACATACGCCCACAAAAATACCTTCCCTAGTGAGACTGCATCTCTACCAATAAGGCCTCAGGTCTGCAGCAACAGCAAACTCCTCCATAGAGACCAAAGCCAATTTATTTCAGTCAGGCTGCTGGTGACAGAAACGGAAGCTATAACAGAGGTCAAACTGACCAACCTGCCCAGTGGGAAATACCAGCCAGCTCATATACTGCATTTATATACTAGAGTACTGAGGCGTTTACCCTGTTTTACCACAGCAGAGGTTGTTTTACTGTATGTTGTAATAGATGGAATTAGGCTGGTATACAGCAGCCTGTTCAAATAGGTTATGAGCTAGCTCCTTATTTGGTCCCCTCCTCCTGAACAAGCAAGCTGCATTCAATGAGATGCAGGTGTAATTTGTGTGTAAGTGAAATTTAAAATAAAAATACTAATGATCCAGGACAGAAACTCTGGGCCTCATGCAACACATCATTTTTTTAAAACCCAATTCACTTAGACTTTTGTGCTGATGTTTGCTTGCTAGAATATTTGTAGTGGGAATCAGGAAACTCTTGTCTCCAACCACTGGTCATCAAATCCATATACATGCACATTAGTGTATTTTGATCACTGGCAAAATCAGCACCTGAGCCCAGCTGCTGTTGCATACAGCCAAGTTTCAATCCCACACCTGGGAGTAATGAGAGGAACTTAGCAGTGCAGAAGTTGAAGTCTGCTGTCAGCAAATGAAAACATTACAAACTACAGAAAGTGTCACTAGGCTATTAGGGCATGCCAGAAAGTTAATAAATGAGAGTTGTCAACAGAGAGAGCAGTAACATAACAGAACCAAGGTGTGAATGAAAAGGAAATGACACCTTCACTTAAAAATCTGTACAAATTTACCACTTAAGTGGTTATATCATCTTATTATGTGGGTGTTCCTGGGGGGTGGACACTGGCATTATCCTCCCATGAAAAGAACTAACAATGTGTTGATCTGCTCCTCAGTGGTTTCTGACTTCCCCTTTTTTCTGTGGAAACCCACCCAGTCTTTGTGGCTCATAAAATACAGAAGCATTACAGGCTAGAATGGAAACATTACACAGTGTCCCATAACTGATACAAAAGTTGCTGACTTTCAAATTTTAAAAAATGGTTTAATCTTGTCAAATTAAATTACATTAAAAGAAATCTTTCATAAACCTTGACCATGCAAGGCTTTGTGTTTTTTAGGTATATAGTAACCTTAAACCATATAAGCAAACCACACATAAAAACATTAATTCAGAGGTCATACATATTTATATTGTAAAAATCTATAATGCATGCCAGTTAGGGCAGATAATAAGACCACAGGGAAAACCATAACTGTTTTAGATTGTAAACAACATGCTTTGATGTATGGATGTTAATGCCTATCAAACATTATAAGTATTGCCTTTTAAAAACACATAATATTTGCAGATTTATATGAAATAACAACATTCATCCAACATTATACCACATCTGTGCTAGAATAACAGAGAGAGAGAGCTCTGAAGGGATATGGTTGTTATGCTGTCCTGAGGGGAGTCCTTCAAAGCAGTGAAGGAGAGCGACTAGACAGACATGACAAACAAATGACAGAGAAAGAAATTCAACCATACCTAATCTTTTCTGCTACTGGAGCTTAGTGCTGTGCTGAAGGAAGCTGTCCGGCCTGCAGCCCTGGCTGGGGTGATAAATCAAACTGAACATCGCTGTTTGTTTATCCAAATCTGACCACCACCACCACCACTGCCACTGCTGCACCTGTATTAGTAAAATCACATGGTGAAGGTGCACAAAAGCTCAGGGAAGAAGTCAAAGGAGGCAGCTGTGTGTGTATGTGTGTGTGTGTGTGTGTGAGTACAGGGGAGATGAGGCTTTGGTTCAAAAGCTGTTCTCTGGAGAGAGCAACCCACTAAAAGGGCATTACTAAAGAATTTAACAATTCGTCATGGTATGAGGAGATTAATTAGCATTTATCAACATGAAGACTTGGGACTGTAATCTGCAGTTTAATAGTGATGTATAGCCTTGAGCTGCTGCACTGGAGATAAGGACTAGCTATGTGAAAATGTGTAAACATTTCTATCCAAATGAGTTCATTATTTCAGCGCTATCAGGCTATGCTCACAAAACTTTATACTATGTATTTCCTATTCACTTGGATGTCGGAGCAATATATCTTCACACACAAAGCTTCAATTAATAACTGAAGCGGTTCAGCTTTGACACAGAACACCGCACCCACAGAATGAACTTTGCTGACAGGCATAGCTGGGCATATCAAGATTGACATCAAGATCAAGAAACAATACTGTTCTTACTGTACAGAACCAGGACCAAGATGAATAATGAAATGTAATAAACCAAGATAATTAAAATAGCTATTAAATCTGTTTATTGTAAAGTGAAATTAAAATGCAATAGTTAACAATCAAAGTAAAAATTTGATTGAAAATAAACAGAAGTTTGAGTGACTTAAAATACAGAGATGATGTTACAATGTCTGTACAGTGTTCTGTGTTCAAACTGGGACTAGTGTGGTACAAAACTGATGCTGAACCTCTCAGATCTCAAAATGAGACTTCAAATACAAAGTTGATTGACAGAGGGTCAAAGTTCTGATGCTACAATGGTGCTACGTGTGTTGTACTTGTGTGTACATTTTGTGCATACCCAAATTGGTAGGAGCCCAGTGTGAGTGGGAGACTGTCCTTCAGGTGTGCCAGAACCAGTTGCTCAAAGCAATCCGCTTCAAACTAAATAACTGGGTGTGAGTGCTACAGGGCAGAGGGTTTTAGTAGTGGCACAATGGTGAATTTAAAAGTAGATTTAATGCATGTTAACACAACTGCTTGGACAAGAGATAGGCACATACCCTAAGCACGTGTCCGGGGATGCCATCAGGGCCAGCAGGCCCTGCGAGTTAGTTAATTAGCATGGACATCAGGTGTGAGGGGCTGGTGGTCTGAAAAGGGAGTGGTCTTAATTACTTTCTACTTGTTGTCTCATTCAAAGTGACCATACAATTGATTTAGCTAGTTGAGGAAATAACTGTAACTGTCAGGATGGAGTTGTTGGTCTTGGGGGTAAGAGTTAGAGGGTTGGGGGTCAGAGTTAGAGGGTTGTTCCTCTTTCTTCAACTTGTAGCAGTGCTTGGCCCTCTTGATGCCCCTCCTCTGGTTTGCTCTGGATGTACTGTAGGCCCGTGCATCACCTGATCTGAAGGCAGTGTCAAGAGCTTTCAGCAGGAACCGCACCTACTTGTTCATTCATTGATTATGATTTGGGTATGTGGTGATCTGTTTCTGTTTTGGGACAGTATTGGATTTTCTTAAGGAGCTAAATCGCTTTTATGCTTGCTTTGAGATAATACCAACACATGCGGAAGAATGCTGTTTGACTTGACTTTGACTTTAGCTCAGCATTCAACACAGTCATACCGTCCAAGTTGACCGCATACATTTTAGCATCTGGGCATCAACACCTCTCTCTGTAACTGTATACTGGACTTTTTAACCAACAGTCCTCAGCATGTCAGGTCAGGCCACACATGCTCCACTAACATCACCCTGTATACCACAGAGCTGTGTGGACAGCCTGCCAAAAAACCTGCTTATTAATTCCACCAAGGCTAAGGAGCTCATTGTGGACTTCAGGAGGGAAAAGGGAGACACACATGATCCCATCCACATCATCAGGACAACTGTCGAGTGTGTCTCCAGCTTCAAGTTCATGGGAACTGGACCACCAACACCTCCATCCTGGTCAAGAAGTCTCAGCACCTGTTGAACCTCTTCTTCCTGAGGACATTGAAGAAGAACCACCTGTCTTTATCCATGGTGAACATATATTGCTGTGCGATAGAGAGCATCCTCACCAGCAGTATCCCACCATGGTATGGGAACTGCACTGTTAATGAGCACTGGTTCAGCAGGTGGTGAATACTGCCCAACGTATCACAGACATTTTACTTCCAGCCATTGAGGACATCCAGAGGACACGGTGCCTACACCAAGCTTGCAGCATTATCAAGGATCCCTTTCACCCATCCCATAGACCAGGGGTGTCAAACTCAATTGCACAGGGGGCCAAAATCCAAAACACGCTTTAGGTCGCGGGCCGAACAGGATAAACATTTATTGAGCACACTAAAACTTTTAAAACTTAACTTTTTTTAACATAAACCTTAAATAACTTATACCATTTTGCTCTCTGTAAAAATATATCCTGGCTAAATTATACAAGTTAGAAATAAAGTAAACATTAAAAGAACAAATATTTAAATTTCTTTAATCTTATGTCATTTTATATGAAAAATAAACTTAAATTTTAAATATCCCAAAAGATTTTGCTCTCCATAAAAATATATCCTGTCAAAATTATACAAATTCAAAATATGAACATGCTGCATAACAAAACCTGGAAATATAAATAAAATTTGTGCTTTTCAGCAATAACAAAATCAAATCATTCAGTTGTCTTTGCTCTTATGCCATTTTATCAGAGCTGCATCTTTTTTGTCAACAAGTTCATTTATATTTGTTGTGATGTTCTGTGTTGTGGAGATTCTCAGGATGGACTGCAGGTTCTCACCAGTGAGACGACTCCTGTGTGCCGTTTTGTTAGTCTTCATCACTGAGAACAGCTTCTCACTAAGATTTGTGCTACTAAATATAAACAAGGTTCGAGCCGCATGTGGACGGAGCTGGGACATTTCTACGGGAATGGAGTGAATAAACTGTGCAGCCCTGCAGTGTCCTACTTTACCTTCAGTCATTACACTGCAGCTCAATCAGCTGAATCTGTACAGGTGCAGTTTCCACATCGACGGCAAAATTATTTTCTTGTTCGTTAAAGTCACCAAAGCTCCGTGAGAACTCATTAATTGGCATCGTGAGGACTAGCTTCATAAAAACTTGCAGCATCATAAACTAGACTTGATTAACGCGGAATGTGTTCGGCAAGGCAGCTGAAGCGCTGCATTATGGGATCTGTAGTTTATTGTGTTACCAGCACTTCATATCGCCGGGCCATTAATAATAATAATATAGAAATGATCGGATGTGGCCCGCGGGCCGTGAGTTTGACACATATGCCATAGACTGTTTAAGCTCCTGCTATCTGGGAGGTGCTTCAGAAGCCTCCAGACTTAGACCACCAGACTCAGGAACATCTTCTTTGCAACAGTTGTTACTTTACATTAATTTTGTTATGCCACCCCCCTCATACTGCAGGAAATAGATAGAAAAGATGAATGATGATGATATTTATAATCCCCTCAAAAATGCCCTCATAAACATTTTAGTTGTAACTATGCCAAATTAATTGTAGATCTCTCTTCACTCAGCTCACACAGTTTTTTCTGGCGGCCACTCCCCGTGACTTCATCCTCCATGGATTCTTGCTGGTTGACAGTGCAGAACAGGAGGTCATAGGGAGGTAGGAACACACAGTTGTTCCACTCACCTCTCTCTCACACTCTCCTCCCTTCCTTTCCAATCCGTATCCTACCTCAAACCTCCTCCACTCAGCTCCTGTGGTTTGTTCAGTTGCCACTCACTTGGGTAAACTTGGAGTCTGCAGTTTATTGCTATGATTTGTGGAACCTCACTCCCTTTCACTCCTTTTGGCTTTACAGTATATCGGCTTTTAGCTGCAGAAACATCCCATACTCTGCTCCTGAAAGATGATTTTGTTCACCAGGGGGACTCCAGTGATGTTATGTCGTGATCATTCCAGTGTTATGAGCTGTCTTAGTGTTCTAATCCACAATATTCAACATCCTCAGACAAGCACTTTTATTGTGCTATGAACAAGCTGTGCATTTTCCTTTATATCCTATAACCTGCAGGTCACTCTACACTCTTTTTCTCTATGTGACTGAAAGCTCTCAGCAGGTCTCTATTTCTCAAAAAGCTGCCTGTGAAGTGATCAAAAGCACAGTGGGTTGTAACTCCCACTCCTTGATGCACTTGATACATACAGTAAGCATCCATACGCCATCTTGCAAACACACACACACACACACACATCAAACAGTAGTGGTAAAGCTATCAAGCCCTATTGTCACTTGTCTTCCTTACACCTGGACGGGCCCATAATACCCCAGCTCAAGGCCAGTCTGTATCCTGCATCAAAGTCCGACCCTTGACCCCCCCTCAATGGTCTCTCTTCAGCGACCTCTCCTAACCTTTATACACAGCCACAATACCTCGAATAGCTTTCACTACCACTGTCGGACTGACACTGAGGCTTCTCACAGTCTATGGGGAAAAGAAGCAGCACTGTGGAGACTCCTCAGGAGGCTAAGTGCTTTCCTGTTCTCTGAATAGAAACAGCGATCACTGTCAGTCCCTCTGGGGGCAAGCAGTTCTGTTTGAGAGAAAACCAATACATAGGGCTATGACATCGTGTGCTGGCTTTCTATTTGATTCATGATTCTATGTGATTCATATTGCAGCTTCAGGAGGTATGACTGCATAGAGTTGTACATATGTGTAACATAAGTCTTGACATGAGGTTTATCACTGCTAAAACTAAACTAAACTAATAAAGACTGAATTATTTTTCAGGAGATCTAAGAATTGTTGTATTACAGCTAATCAAAACTCTAGATTGCTATTCAAGTAATGAGGTTGTTAAGTTTTGTAATGATTCTTTCTAACTTGAGCAAACACTATAGGTAGAGAGAGGTTTAGGAAGGTTATTGAATGAAAGAGCAAGTGATGGATGTGGAGTGGTGTTGGCTGTGGCAGGTGAATTTAGAAGATGATGGGGATGAGCAGATGAGTAGAAAATAACTCAACTACTATATATGAAATGGTAGGTAATACTATATCTTCACAGCAAAACATATATTAAGAATGTGGCACAAGCATTCAGAGTAAAGCCTGTCTTTCCACTGGCTGAGAAATCCTGTCTGCAAATCCAAAGGTTCACAGGCGAAATCCAATTCCAGGGTCATACACAGAGTAGTCAGAAAACCCTTGTCGAATTCAAAATACAAGTGCTTGTGTCAAGTTAAAAGTCCAAGAAATGACGGAGAGCCCACTTACAGAAATGACAGGCAGGGTGGAAAAAAAAGATTTGAGACCAAACCTTGATCAGCTACACAGGAGAGAAGGACAGGCTGCAGAGTAGGCTCAGACACAATCATTTATATATATTAAAATATATATAAAAAATATTTAGAATAGCTGATTAACAAGTTGCAACACAGCTAAAGAGCTACCAAAGTGACCTCCACTTTAGAGGGGCATTGAAAGCCATAAAGAAATGTTGCATGGGTAGGATGTGGCTGCCAGTTAGGGATTAGTGGTCTACATGGTTTAGCAACTCAACAGCAATACAGATTTGTTTGTCAAAGTTCACACCGATTGTTGTTTTGTCCTTTATTTAGATTGGGTTGGGGAACAAGTAAGATACACTTTACAATTATAGTATGATGTAATACAGTCCTTAGACATGCTTATGTTGGTATGTTCAAGAGAACTGTAACCGTATCTAATTCACTTCATTTCTGCTTAATTAAGCAGAATTAAGAAGAATTAACTGACCCATTTGTAATTATGATACGTCATCATATTCTGTTTTAGTGAAGCATGCTAAAAAAGGTCAAACTGCCAAATCACTGGAAGCCATATAAGCCATTCCACAGAGCTTCCAATAATATCTTTGTTGCACATTCCTTCTTTTGATTTATACCTATGCTGTGGTTTGGCTGTTTTTTTTTTCTCCAGGATTAAAGAGAAACTCATATTCAGATTTGTGAAAGATTTGGCTGGATGACAGAATTCTTCACCCACTGAGCTGCAATCAGTAAATTCCTCAAATGATAAGTGTGTGTGTGTGTGTGTGTGTGTGTGTTTATGAGTATCAGATGGGGGAGTCAGGGCAATCTGGGCCATGCTGCAGTGTAACGTCTGTGGGACAAAAAAAGATGCATCACAGAGATAAATATGAAAGGGCACTGTGCCATTCTGTGGAGAAGATGAACAAGAGATGGTAGCCTAGTCTGACTTTGCTTGAGCTTGAAAGGAGTCATATAATTTAGATTATTTATACTGCTATTATTTACACTGGCCTCTGCAGGGTCATATTTTATCTGTTTGCATTCCACAACAGTTGGCATTTTGTTAAGCACTATTAACTTAATGTTTCTCCTTAAATACTCAATGGCAAAGATTACTGCAGTAGTTGAAGTGTTTATATGGCTAGTATGCAGGTGATTGCACATTAAGGGCAAATGTGTTGACCAACAGAACTGCATGTAGATCACTTGCCTATAGCCAATCTCCTCTGCACTGTTAGTGAAGCTCTCTAGAAGTAAATGAAAATTGCTTCAGTTGCTTTCTCATCACACGTTATTGTTTTCTCCATTCCCCCAAAATGTGATTCCCCTGCTCACAGATACTGGCCCAGACTTTACCTGTAGATGATGAAAATAAAGTAAAAGAGATAAAAGAGAAAGTTAATTCAGTCACTTCAATATCACAAAATCAGCATTGCCTTAAAGGTCAAATGTGCTTCCTACAGAAAACTGAGTGTGTGTAGCAGTGAGCACTATAGATAGATCAGTGTACAGTAAAGCAGTACACTGGATGACCCACATAGAGGCAGGAAGCATGCACAACTGTACAGACTGGTTCTGTGTTAAAACTTTAACTGTTCCTGTATGTCAAGACATATAGTACATGTGGTAGGTTCTGGTTCATTTGATCTTTATTAAATACGTGGCATCTCATTACCAATGTTTTTAGAAGGTGCCAGCAAATGTACTGACCAGCAGAATACATAAAAGCCAGATTATAGTTTGATGTTGCTCATATTTTGTAAGTAACCATAAAACTGTTACTTCTTCTGAGGTGTCTGAAGATAGAATTGTCACACAGAGTAACAGTCAACCTCAAATAACCTCTATGAACTTTTTCAATTTAGACATAACAACGTTGCAAACATGCAATGCAGTGGATAAAAAAAGCTTCTTTAACTCGTAACCAAACGAAATAAATCACAAAACCAAATTACTGCTCCAAACACCCAGGCTATCTTCACTCGGGTGTTTTCACTTCCTTGCTTCTTATTTTCCTCATCCTCCACTGGCTCCCAATCAAATTATAAAATCCTCCTTATGACCTCCACAGCCTTTAATAACTGAGCTCCTCCACCTGTACACTCCCTTGCACTGCCTCAGGTCCAGTGATGCAAAGCTCTTACAAACCATACGACCAAGCACCAAACATGGGCTGGCAGGACTTTCCCATTACTACTCCATCTTTACAATTAATTTGCTTTTCAACAGTAAAGCAAATCACAACATATCAGTTTTATTTTGCCTTCCTTTCCTGCATCTTTAGTCTGATTCATCATTGGATTCTAGGAAGTGTTTTTCATCCTGTTACACATTCAAAATGTAGTGCCAAGCTCTCGTCCTTTTGACACCTCAGCACTAACCAGGAGTTGCATGTCATTGGGAGTCATGTAAAGTTGTTGGAGGTCGTTTCGTGTGGCTGGCTGGTTGCCGATTGGTATTTGCTGGGTTGGTCACGGTGCCGCTGTAATCTGGTCTCTCAGTGTGTGGGAGCCAGTGATTTATGGCCTCCGTGTTTGTCTGTGGAATTACCGTTTGATTGCTTCATTCCTTCCAGAGCCCTTGAATCCATGCTAATGAGTAAAGTGCTTATCTATCACAGCATTAGGGGGTAAATCCAATTGAGCATGTTAAAAAAGAAGCCAAAAGATGCACAGAAGTACACTTTCAGCAAGTCTGCTCTGCTACGCACATCACATGGATATATCTTGTTAGACCTTTATTCGACCGCACTGAAAGTACATTTGTGTCTGCGTGTGCATCAGCTTGACCCGCTGATAGATTTTTCTGGAGCTATTGGAACAAGGTTGTTTTTATTACCCATCATACAATATTTGTTAGATCAACAGGGAGGATGAGAGAGCAAGCCAGTGGAGAAAGGAGGGCAGGGGATGGAATGAAAGAGAGGACATGGGTCGTTAGTCCAGTAAAGAAGGGAAGGTGGCTGTTGTTTTTAGTAGCAATACCCTTCAATTACATTTAAGGTGGACAGAAGGGCTTTAGCCATGTGCTGCAGAGACAGGGTCAATATTAATACTGGCTGCTGAGATGAGTCTGTGAGTGACTGGTTTGAGTCCAGATAGTCCTGCTTTAAATCCCTCTTATGAAAGATAGTACTAAATGTCTCCAAATTCTGGTTCTCCACTGGACAGATTTCAAACATTTGCCAATTCACTGTGATGCCTTTAAACTTTCATACAAAAAGGTTTTTTACAATCATTTTTATTGTGCCTTCATATTTTTTTAAGTTCCCAATAGACTTAATTACACACACTTCAAAGTGAAACAGAGACTCACCACAATGTTTTGGGCTAAGGCATTAATCTTTCTAGGGTTAACTAGCTATAATTACTAGCACTTGTTAAGGAGCATGTCTTCAGAAGAGCCACGCCAAGAATCACTTCCCCCTGCACTGCCTTCCTCGTGTGCTGACTGTCTTTCCACTTTGGAAGGATTGGACTATAAAAAAACAAAGTATAAAATGGAAGTTGGATGGGAAAATGAGAAAAAAAAAAAAGGTATCAAAATTTTCCTCACAAGCAGACCTGCTTGTGTTTCACCCGCACCTGCACAGTTCTGTCAGCAGCTCTGGGTGTTGAGGCCCACCTGTCAGTCAGAATTAGCAACTTCTAGCAACCTTTTTAACAGGTACTCCTGTGGGAATGAGCCCCCTGAAAGCCTGCTGAAATCCCCCCTTAGATCTTTGGCATCGTTGTTCATTACATCTCATTGTTATATGCTTAAATACATTGGCCATCCTTTTGTTATTTTATGCAGCTTGCCAGAGTCATCTATACTCCTAGTCACAGTTTCAAGCCATCTAAAGGTATAAGAGTTTGGGCAAGATAAAATGGAACTTATTGCACACACAATCCACTCTGCTCTGCCGAGGCCTGTATCTCCCTGCTTTACTATACTCTACTTTGCTTCGTTATGATTACTTAGTTATCAAGCATAAATAAAATTTTCTTTGAACTTCACTCATTGCAGAGATATTTACTTTTAAAAAGTTATTGAGCAATGAGCCTGAGGCTTCAGCAGCACTTCTTCACATACAGTATTTTTAAGGTTAGGGAAACATACTACAGATATTCACAGAGATAGATTTTAGACACAACATGATTATTAACCTGTACACAAAACTACCATCTAACCTTAACCAATATGTTTTTGTTGCCTAAACCAATGACCTTCAGTCCTCCAGCCTCTGCCAGATTGTGCCATGTACTCGTCTGACTTGACATCTGAACTCATGATCTCTGCTATAGACCTGACCCCAAACTCTGACTCTGCCTTTGCCCCCTACCAGATCTGTAAGTCTCTCAGTCCTTGAACTCTCTGACCTGTGTCTATGTTTCTGGACCCAGATTTTGAATTATGGATTGTTTCTCTTCTCTGATTAACTGGATTTTCCTGTTGAGGATTTTGAACTTTTTTTTGATGGATATTGGATTCTGCTTGATTAATTGTGGACTCTTAGCTGTCTTTGGATTTCCCTATACTGTCTTCTCAGCATCTTCCTTTTTTTGTTGGGGATTTTTTTTGGGGACTCCACCTAAAAAGGAGAGACCACTCTCACCTGCAACTCCTCATCTCAATTCACCTGTTCCTCTCACGCTACTTGACTCAATCCTCTCCGACCTGTTAACACATTCACTCTCATCTACTCCCCTGCAAACGCTCCTTACTTATCCTTACCTGTTATCTTTCTGGGCTACGTATCCTAGCATTCCTCACAAAGGACCCCCACTGCTCAGTTCCCAGCATAACCTAGATTCAATACCTGTGTGCAAAATACAGGGAGGACAAAATGCAAATACACACACAGAAATCGATTTGCAGTGGCTGGGATTGAGCCTGAATTGAATACCTCTGAAAGGTATTTGCAGGTGCGATCTGCTTGTGCATGGAAGGCTGCTGTTTTGAGGGAATAGGATGCGAATGAAAAAATGAAGAATGTGTCCAAAAGAAGTCTTTACCACTCATGTTAACATATTTGGAATGATTAAAAAAAACAAGAATCTGGACACTAAACTAAACTTTAATTATAGCGCATCATCACTCATTAATATTTAGTGCTTCCACAATTCCTGCCAGCTAGTTTATTAGAAGGGCTTAACCTGAAAAAACAATTACACAAGTGAGTGGAGAGACACAAGCTTTACAAGGTTTTGCCTGCATTTCCTATAAATGTAAGCCATATGGTTAATTCACTCAATGAAAGAGGGGATGTGTACAAATGTGTGACACATTGAATGAGGCCAAACATGACTTCTCCTGGTTTCCTGATATCTATCGGAGCAATTATTCCATAAAATGTTTCTCCCTGCAATACTGAGATTTCATTGCCATAGCTCATCAAAGTGATTATTAGCCTCTCTCATACAGCTTTACTCTCCAAACTCTCCATGGTGGACACTCAAATTTAAATGTCACATGGTTGTACCTGTTGTCAATCAGTTTTCTTAGCAGATCCCTCACAATATGCCAACAAATGAAACACACGACATTAAAGATTGTGCATGAAATTTTGTGCTCGCTTACTAAATCAGGGCCTTAGTGTTTTGATTTCACACTCCTCCAGTCCCAACCACTGTAACTAAACAGTTAGCATAATTATGTTTCTGTAAATTGGATATTTTTATGGAAGAGAAAACAGATAATGTAGATCAGATACTTTGGAGGACAAAAATCTGCTGCCTATCTACACTTACCTGATGTTAAGTGTCAAAATATTTGCGACTTGACATTTAGGTTAATTGTTATTTCTGTGTTTATAGAAAACATAATCTTTTTGTAATTCATTTCCTCAAAAAATTTTAATTGTGAGCTCAGTTTAGTTGTATAGAAACATAACTTTTAGGAGACTGGGTTGCAAGTTCACAGGTCAAAGTCTACGATTAATTAGCAACCTGTTCTCTACAGCAGTTTGTAGAAATACATGCCCTCTCATGAACCCACTGTTGCTTTATGATTCTGTTTGAGGACATGATCAGATTTCTGTAAGAAAGACTGGGGAGCCTTTGAAAATTGTATAGCACTTTTATTATCTTTGTAAAAAAGAGGCATTCAGAGAAAGATAAGAGACAAAATACTAAAAGTGGTTCTTCTGGCTGGTTTGATTTTCAACTAAACCATAAAGCTTATAGTTAGAGATGGCTCAGGTGACTCTGAACCATCTCTTAGTTATGCTGCTATAGGTTAGTCTGCTGAGGGACCTCTGCTGACACACTGAGCTCCTCTCCTCTCCTCTATCCATTCAAATGCCACCATTGCATGTGATTAACTTTGTGTCTTCTCCTCTCTGTACTTTTCTGCAGGTATCCTGCAGGTACAGCCTTGGAGCTGTATATTTCCAGACTCGAGTTTCTGGCCCTACAAATCTGCCCAGTGTTTTTGCTGCTTGTTGTTGTTTTTGTTGCCTGCTGTTCTTTTCTCTCTCCTCTTTCCACTCACCCCAACCAGTCGAAGCAGATGGCCGCCCACCCTGAACCTGGTTTTGCTGGCGGTTTCTTCCACTAAATGGAGTTTTTCCACTCCACTTTTGCGCTTCTGCCTGCTTAGGAATTAAAGTAATGCCAGTCTATTCCGTACATATTTATATATGTAGTTATATAGTACATATGCTGTATGTTCTATGTAGTGAAGTTTTTTTTATTATATCTTTGTGCTGTGTTTCATTTCATGTGAGTCAATTTATTTCATGCACAGCTGATTCTAAGTCAAAAGTTTTTTATGTTTGTTTTCTTCTTTTCTTCTTCATCTGTTGCAGCCTAATTTCTCCGCTGGGATCAGTAATGCTTCTTTTCTTTCACATCTGCCACTTGGTGAATGCCTTTATCCAACCCCTCTGTCATTTCAATGAGTGTGTACGTTTTTACCATCAAACCCACTGTAACGTTGCAGTTCGAGGCATGCCACATTAGCCAGTTGTTAAAACCTGCAGATTTATGTCCATGTTTTGATTTTCTGTCTGAGTGAGTGGAAGGTTTCCCTTGTGCCAGGAAACCTCCTAAGATTCAGATGGCGTAGCAGGCAGACAGGACGGGATATTCAACAGGTGGAAGTGAGATGGAACTGTAAACAGAGGGCCCACAGAGACAGCCTGAGGTGCACCAACATTCCTCAACACTAAAAACTCAGATTGTGAGGTTTTATGGAGGAGCTGCCATAAAATGGAAACAGAAGATCAACTTTGAAATGATTCAACATTATGTTTCTTTTACACACTCATTGCAAGTTGCTGCAAGAGATTTATCTTTAGTATCCTTGGGATTTAAGGGAATGTCATTCAGAAGAAATAATACTAACTGCAACAGTGTGACCCAACAGTTTTGGTGAATATGTTCTGCTCTGGAGGTTAATGCTGAGAAGCATTACATCAGCCCTCTTTAATCTCAGTATACTTAAGACAATGGATTTATTTTTTTTTACAGGAACCAGTGAAATTGCTTCTGACAGATGATGCACAAGAAGAATCATCATGTTTGAAATGTGGTTTCACTTTAATCCCTATTTTTAATCCCATGTGATGCTGCATTGCAGAGAATTCTCATCCAAGCGCAGTTTCTCCTCCCCTGAGGTTAAACTTTCAAATTCTGTTTTCAGCAAAAACATTTCCCAGACAATTCAGATCCTCTCCTAATTCTGACTTCCGTAGACTCCCCAGTGTATCACCCTTAATGTAACCATTGCCCAGACAATGTGTTCGCCTATTTATCACCAGTAATGTTGAACCAAAATGGAAAATGGTGATACAAAATGAATATAAAAAAGTGCAACAACGTGATTGATGTCAGATGCTCAGCAAGCTGGCACGCTGGGGAGCAGAATAAATGAACGTCAAAGATTCCCTTCTGGGCAGAAGCACAGAAGGAAGAAAGCTAAAGCACTTTAATGTTGGTGTCTCCATTTTTCACTAACATCTAGCCTTGCACACACACATACAAACACACACACACATTGTTTTCTTCATCTGCTCCTCCACTCTCTTGCTGCCTCTCCTGCTCTCTGTATACACTTTTATGTCTATTCTCGCCATTTGATTTGCAGCCCAAACTCAGTCCACTCCCGTACATTGTGCGAGAGGGTTCCCCACCCTCCTCATCCCCCCCCTCCTGTTGGCAGACATCTGGAAATGTTTTGGCCCTGCGCTGGAGGTCACTGTCTGGACTGAGAGAGACTGTATGTCAACCTTTGCAATGTGACAAGCCTTCATATATCTCCACAACCTTGTGTACTGTATGGAAACACTCCTTCCCCCAATCATTTCCTACTCCCCTTATTCCCTGCTCCAGTCCCAACAACCACCTTCTTCTTCTCTCTTCTCCTCACAGTGTAGCAAGTGTTTCTGCCATCTGTCCCAACCCAGTTCTTCATCCCACATGACGAGCTCCACTCGGACCACAAAATGTCAATCCAGTGAGTCCAGACCACGATCAAAAGAAAACCAGTCTCATTCCAATCATTCCTTTAAGAATTGACTTGTCTTGAATGATGAGGGCATTTGTTTCGCTCTGTCGTAGCTGTGCAAATGCAACAAGCCAAACAATATTAGATTAGCTCTGATGTGGTGATTTGATGTTCTTTTTTACAGTGTGGTTTTATTGTGAAATCTCACTCGGATCACTTAAATCAAATATTTGTACAACACAGCTAGAGGTATGTAGATTATATTTGTACTACCTAACATTTTTTAATGGATGGTGTACTAAATGTAAGACTCAATTAAAATAAAAAAGATAAAGATGCATTTTAAAGATATGAAACTAAATAAAATAGAAAACAAGACAAAAACTAAAATATATTTTAACAGGCCTGTCAAGCATTGAAAACATAATGAATCTATTCATTAATTACATGCTTTTAAATTAATTAATCAAAATTGATCACATATGTCAATTTTTACTGTGAAAATTTTTAAAAATATTTAATTTCAAAGGAATTTTCGCTGAGGAGTGAATCAGTGATTGATTTTTACATAAATTACAAGTTCAACGTCTTTTTTTTCAGAATCAGAAACTTTTTTGCAATGCTCTTCCACCTGGGTGACCATGAACTACAGTTTCAGTGGTTCATCTCCCATAGCCATATGTTGAAATGTCTTTGAACAATACACTGAATGTCCAAGCCGTCCAAACTTAACCCTAGGCATGTAAAATGACCAGTATACTCCCAAGCCCAGCGTACTGCAGAGGGTTGCACCGGGAAGAGCATCCGCGTTAAAAACAAGTGCCAAATCATTGTGCAGACTGTTGTCAGTCTGCAGGTCATACAGGTCAGAGTTGCTCATTTGTGAAAGAAAAAATTCTGACCTGAGACAAGTCTAGTTGATGTCTCATACTGTGGGGTGAGAAAAAGATGGGTGCATATACCAGTAGACTCTACTGTGGTCCACTCTTGGGCTGACATGAGAGCTCCGACTCATTCCTTTGTCTATCCTGGCTCCCTCCGGCACCTCCCACTACCCCAACTTTTTCTTCTACTCTCACCTTCACTCCGCTGAAAGCGCTGCAATGTCACATTTTAAGAGGCCGTTTACACTAAGCTATTTATCTGAACACCCTTGGAGGAGCGAGGCAGGGTGGCATCAGAGATTAGAAGAGGCAGACAAATTTATTTGGCTGTAACAGCATGTGGGAAGCGGAACAGTCAATGGCACCGTCGTTCATCAAAGAAACCTTGACCTTGTGCGACAGGAATCACATGCTCATTGCGTCATGTGTCAGCCTATGAAGCCCATTTTGTCACGGACTGTGTGTGTACATGCAGCTACATGCATCACAACGGTGTGGGTGTGTTATTTTTCACAGAAAATCACAAAATATGCATGTTCCATGTGGAGACAGAGAGACAGTCAGAGCAGCAGAGAGGATGTGAGAAACCTGCAAACTATTTCCCTCAGCTGTTGGTGTAACAGGCATATTTTTCAGGATGTAGCAGCATGTGGGCCCAGGCTCTGTTTGTCCAGGATGACACCCTTCACATTCATTCATCAACGTCCCACCAGACCTCCACTGACCTTAGATCTGCCTGTGTGTGTGTGTGTGTGGCAAATGAAGAAAGGACAGGTTTGAAAAGGAATGATGGAATGTTCTTGGTTGTCTTTTCTTGGGTGGTATTTAATGCGTGTGTTTGGCTGAGTGTGTATGAGTCTCCTCTAATGGCTACACACACACACACATACACAAACAGACAAAGAAAACCTAACACCCAGTGCAGGATTCAGGTCAACAAACTGCACCAATCTAAGGCGACGGAGAAGAAAACCATGCCTTAAATGATGAGTTTTTCTCTGCTCATTTAGTCAAACAAGAGGCGGCGATGAGGGAATATTCATCACCTTGAAAAGAGGTGTGAACCTTGGACCTGGTCAGCCAGACATTTGTTATTCTAACATCTTAATGATTTTACCTTTTAAGCTGCACAAGACTACAGTCCCTCCAGGTGCCCAGGTGACAGATGGCTGGCCTGGCTGGGGGTGCCTCCTTCTGCAATTTATAGATGGATACCATATCTGAGGCACACACACACATACAAGGAGAAAAAGACAATTAAGGCCAATATGGAGAGCAGAAAAAAAAATATCTGGATGATGATAGAGTTTTACGTTCCACACCTTGTGTCCTGGACGTGTTCCTGATCAAACGGACAAGCTGTAGTTTTTCCAAGGGCAATCATAATGAAGATAAACTAGGTTGAACTGAATGTATCAGAAGACATGAGTTAATTGAAAGGATATGAGGCACTTGGTTCTACATGTACTATAGGTAATGGAAACACATGGTTTGAATTTAAGTACGTATGTCAAGTGCTTACAAGAGGAAATGATAACCCATTATTCAACGAGAAAAGCAGCTGCTTGTGAGATAAATGTATTTGACATGTGAGTGTGTGTCAGCTGGAAAACACGCCAGAGGAGAGATCCAGAGATACTGGAAAACAATATCACTAGCATTAAATCACCTGTGCTTTATTTCTGCTTAACACTCCCTTCCAGTGCCTATTACACTGTATGTTCAGTGGTAATAATTCCAAAACTATTTGAATTTCTGCGTAGATTATAATGACTTAACTTGGCTTGACTTGGTTTGTGTTCATGGGGCAGCTGTGTAGTTTGTCAATTGGAGGGTGTTGTTTGTTCTTAGAGTTGATTTTCTGTAGTCACTGCTGCGCGCGTTCATGTTTAACACACAGAGTTTCCATTTCAGTCAAATGGACAAAACTTGTGTGTTCATATCTCAACTAATTTAACCAAATTCTGATTCAAATGTAAGGTAAAACACAGCAGCATTCGCTGATAAACATCAGCTGCTAGACTTTGTGCTAGCCCACTGTAACTGGCAGCTGGCAGTAGTTAAAGTCAGACATGAAAGTGGTATTGACCTCCTCTTGGCAAGAAAGTGGAAAAACAATCTAAAATATTGCAATATTTCTTCTAAATCCAAATGTATAACAGTTTGACCCTGTCTTATACAAAGTGCTCTTTACTTATCCATGTTGACACATGCTTTTTAGAGGAACATTCACTTCTCCCTTGCCTGTGCTCAGCTGCAGTGATTGTTTTATTCTGTACTTTGATTTCAAATCACTTCTAACTTCGACCAGGATCACAATTCTTTAATAGCCACAATCAAGGCCTATAGGGGACTAAACATACTTAACCTAACCATAAAATCAAAAGTTGCTGGAGATTGATGAATAACAATATGAAACAAAACTAGTTTAGGAAAGTAAGTTAACTATTTTCAATTTTCTGAATTTCTGCATAAACTGCTGATGAAACACAGTGTTTTAATAAGTGGTTGAATCATGTTTGGCGACAACAACCTCAAACAAGCTCTTCATGTAGCCATGGATAAGACCTGCACAAAGTCCAGGAGGAATTTTGGACCACTCTTTCTCACAGAACGGCTCAGCTCAGGCATATTTTTAGGTGCTGTGGTCACTCCACTACAATACTTCATCGTTGGGATGTTAATAATATCATTTTAACAAAATAACAATTACAATGCCATCTTCTTCTCAAACTTCTTTGTTGTTGAAAACAACTACATAACCACAATTTCTATTACACTGGAAAGTCACTGTATCCATGGCTACATTGAGTTTTTCTTCATGGCATGAGAAAAAGACATTTTAATGTAATCTAGTGTAATTCTTGTCTCTCAGTCGTCTTTATACATGACACAAAAAGTTTCAGCGTTACCCTGAGCTATGCTTAAACAGCTTTGCAGCATTGCTCTAAATCCTCACAGAAACAATCTCCACATTAACAATGTGGGCTGCAGCTACTTGAGGCCATCAGAAAACTGGAGTCCTTTCAAAGTCTCATAAAAATAGAACACGCTGAATTCAAAAGGTCTTTTTCCAGGGAAAGTTTGATTTGGCCAAGGATATTAAACATTTATCTCCTAATAGTCTGCATTATTTTGATAATCAAAACCTCTCTTGAAGAGGCTACGTTGGCTGTTTTGTTGCATTTTCTTCCTCTTCCTCCTGTCCTTGTCGTCTCTGTGTTTTTCTGCTGTGTTTGTGTTGAATCGAGAGCAGTTTGAATGATGGCTGATGCATTACTCTGCCTCAGCCTCGGCGTGATTGATTAGGACTCCAAGCCCACAAACTGATTAGAAGACTTTCTATATTGTAAATCTTAATCTTGGAGCTGTGATA
Source organism: Anabas testudineus (assembly GCF_900324465.2). Lineage (NCBI taxonomy): Eukaryota > Metazoa > Chordata > Actinopteri > Anabantiformes > Anabantidae > Anabas > Anabas testudineus. Next base: position 19,712,015 of record NC_046629.1, read on the forward strand.
CTCTTTCCAATATTTGGCATTTAATAGCAAAACATTTCAAGTGATAATCCACGAAAGACCTATACATGATGCCTAAAGTCCATTTTGTGTTGAGAATGTAGTGAGACAAACAAACAATTTCAAATGATTTGGGGATCACAAATCTGCAGGCACAATGTGAGTCAAGAACAGGGAAATGAAATGCTTTGATGATGTGTTTACCGTCCTCGGGGTGTATATCACACTGGTGCTGACCTGTATATTAGCTCTTTATGTCGTGTTTACGACCGTAGACAAATCAGTTAGTCTGCAGGACATTTACACCAGGTCGCTGACAGCGTCTCTCAGCTTCAGCGGTGCTTAAGCTCACTGCAGGACTGCATGATGATTAACCCTCTTGAACCTACACTGACCCACACACACACACACACACAGAGAAACACACTTTCTTTGGGTTCAGTTATTTATGGTATGAGTGTACAGCCACCTTCTGTCCAATTAAAGCTGAGTGCTGGCTTTGTGCACTCCCCTGTTTGTCATTTTCCTCACGGGGGCCATTTGGGGGAACTTGGGGTGCTCTTGCTTTCCATCTGACCTGCTCGCTGCGGTCAGGACAGGCAGGGATTAAGGGAAATGCCACTGGATTTCATCCTTCAAATATATTATCCCTGTGCTACTGGACAGTTCAATTTGTAGAGTCTGAAGTTAAAGGAAAAAATCAACTCAATGCATTATTGGCCTGTGCACATCAACCACATATTGACTGTGGGCTTCACCCTTTCTTATCCAGATGTCAGAGATGGACATACTTCTTATATTAAAGGCTAAATCTTGGACGTGATTTGAGTTTTTTTTTCTTACATTCTGCAAATCCAAGTCAACAGTATGTTGCTCCATCTGTCAACATTTTTCTTACCAGTTGTGGACTCACCGTTGGGAACATCACCAGGATCTCATTTTTGGATTTTTACATCCCCACTTTAGGTCTATTCTGTTCTTAAAACACACAACCCACTTGTGCTACATGGAGCTTAAAACAAACACACCCTTCACATTAAGGCTAACTGACAGTGAACATGACAAGAGTATCGGTGCATGGGGCAGAGACCTTTCAAATAAAAGACCCCTATGAAAAGATCAAAGTAGTTAGTTATGAATGTGTATGGGGTCTAAATGTATTTTTACATATCCCTGCCTTAACATTTCAGTTTGCCGGTACCTTGAGTCAGCTTAAAAGTAACTCCACAGCTCCTAACCTTTATTTATGCCACCTTAAATTCTATTCAACAACAGTGGTTAAACTGTCAAAACCATACATTCATGGTCAAAACCCTTGGCTTCCCACAGAAATGGCCAAGGGACCCTTTTTGTGTCAGTATGTGACAAAGAAGGTTTGCCCCTTGGTTTGCCCCTTGGTTAGAAGGAGGAGCCTCTTGCAAAAGCCTTTAGAAGGGAAAATCTCTGCACTACTGCAGGTACCGTGAGTCATAGGAGGCTTTGACAGCATCTTGCCATATTGTGCTATGCAGCATATCTCTATTAAAAAGCTCAGCAGCCAAGCAGTAAAAGAATGCATGAGATCTGAAGATGCTCCACAGAGTTAAGACAGGAACATAAAAAAAATAGTTTGGTTACATAAGATTGAACTATTTTTCTCTCAGCAATATCTCTATGAACCCAATATGACATTATGACAGACTTAAATATATTCAAAATCTGCAAATACACATTTCTAATCTAGCTCTGTAATGTTTTAAGTATTTCTTAGCATTAAATAAGAAAAGATTATCTGGATTGATTCAGGGCACCTTTAATATCAATCTATTTTTAAAAGTGAAAATGATTTCGGAAAGCATTGGCAACACCATCGCGAGGAACTGGATTACATTTTGAGTAGAAGTGTAAAGCACATATTGAAAATCTCAGAGGAGCATGTTAAAATATGCAGTAGGTGAGGAAGTGTTTTCATTCGACAGAACTTTCATAGTATCTTACACTGTAATATACTTTAGATTTCACCATCCTTGAGTCTCTCTGCCTGTTTCTCTTTCTCCCTATCTAGAGAACAATCCCCCTCTTGTTCCGAGCAGAAAAAGGCATTTTGGAGGCGAACGCAGTCAAGTCTCAGCCCATTAAAATCAGCATGCTGTCTGGCTCATGCTTTAGCCACCCAAATTCCACATAAACAACAAAAGGCTTACCTCACCCTGATGGCCTGTTATGTACATGGAAACATCGACACTCACAAAATCTATTACCTGTGATAAATACTGCAGCCTAACAAATACTCAGCAGTATGATGATGATGCATACGTGAGTCTGGAAGGTCTGAGACCGGCGGGGAAAACTTGACTTTTCACTTCAACTTTTTAATGACAATTAATGGACACAGATGGCTCATCCAATAGGTTTGCTGGCAGCGGGGAGGTGAGGGGTCATTTCCCCTCCTGCAGTGAGGGGGATAGCGAGAGCTAGTTCCTGTACTGACTGCACATACATCACTCTGACATGCTAAATCAGTGCTGTAGAGCTCCCAGAGGGCGTGACCCACACTGAGAGGATGCATCAGAGCACTCTGAACAAGTCAGCACCCTAACCTGGGCTGATGTGAAGGCTTCAGATGGATCTGTATTTTCCCTCTCCTTTGACTCTTGTGCTACTTTTCCTCCCTTTATTTCGATACCTCGTTTGGCTTCTATTACAATTTTTGTTTCTCATGCTCTCTCTGTTTTACTCTTTATTTTCCTCTTGCCATTTTTGCGTGCCACGGAGAGCAGAAGGAAGCTTAAAATAGACGAATCCCAATCTGTAATCGTTTCCTCTGAAGCCGTATTCCCTGTTTGCTTTCTCATAAATATGGCTAGGCAGTTTTGTATATCAGGAAATTGAATAAATATCCAGATTAGCTTCCCCTGAGTTGCTGATACCTGCACACATAAACAAGGCTTTTTAGTTGAACCCTCAAAATGCAGCATGCATTTACACAGACCGTAAAGAAAATACACAGCATTCCTTCTGTCCATTGTTTGTCAAACAATCCCCTTATAATCTCCCCGAGTTCCTGAGAAAGCACCAAACATTATTTTTCCCTCTAAGGGTTAGTAGCAACTCTCAGCTCCAGCTAAACTCTCGTGGTCTCGTCTGTCACAGTCAGAAATGTGGTTACTGTGGGAGCAGGTTCGAGTCATGAGCCATCACGGTTCTCCTGTGGCGAGACGATGGATGACTGAGGATGGAAAAAAAAAACACACAACTACTTTTGAAGTTTTCCCTCATGGTAAAAGCACATTTTACGTGAAAGAAAATTTTACATGTGATCCAGTTATCATAAAATAAACAAGTTGGTTGGTTTGGTTTTAATAAAGTTAACAGGTATTCAAACGTTACAAAGATAAACATATGATGTAGGTATGTTGAACTTAACATGATCCATTTGAACAATCCTGTGTCTTAAAAATTATGTCAATCCCACTAAACTGCAACCACAGTTTACAGGAAAATACACTGTGTTTGCAGCCACTGTTAAGTTTTTCTCTACTAATTAAATAAGACTGTAATCCTTTTCTAACCTTAGTCACAAAAACTGAGCATTGTGCTGCATGATGGATGTGGAAAATAAACAGGTTATGTATCAACATGTTTGGGACTGTCCAGTCATTACTTGTATATGTAAATATATGAGATATGTAAATATAAAAAAAAAAAATGGTCGTAACAATTTTCCTTATGAAAACTAATTTGTGAATGCAGTTTAATTTTATAAAAGAGTTTTGATTGCAGTAATAGTTTTACCACACAAGATTTACATGTATGTGTATAAATATAAATAATATACAATAAAATGTTTCACTTCCAAACTGGACTCAAAGAAATTATAACAGGTATTTATGAACCTCAGCTTAAAGGAGCAGAACTAGGATTTACTGTAACTGAAAATAAACTTATGTTAAATGCTGACAATTATTCATTATTTTCCTTGTTTCTCTTATTATTATTATTATTATTATCACTAAGTTTTCTTTTTCTTGCTGCTCCTGCTGCTGCAGTAAATTCAATATTCATTGAATTCTTTGTGTTTTCCTATAATTTTAGCAAAACTCAGATAATGATTTTGACAGACAATATAATTACATGGCACGCTGTTTATCTATACGGTATGGCACACAAGGAATAACCATCTCAAGGTACTTCAGGCATTTTATTGGAAACATAAACACACACCTATAAAATAAATAAATTCAAATTTAAGAAGTGTATATGTTTACGTTAAAAGGACAACAGCAGAATGTGAGCACGACACGATTGTTCGGAAGAAAATACACGTTATGTTGATTTTGCAATGTAAACAATTATAGTACAGGTGCTTTCGCCCTCCTTTCACAGAGCTGCCCGTTTTTATCAGCCTGTATTTGTTCTGATTTGAATACAGGCTTTTGTCTGGGTTCCACTGGTTTGATTATTTGCCTGTCTAGACAACTGCAGATTCAATGTGTACTGTAGTGTGTGTGTGTGTGTGTGTGTGTGTGTAGTCAGGACATGACCATCATACACCTGTCTGAGACACACACATTATCCATCAATCATATCTGGGAAATGAAATGTCTCTTTTTGCTTCTGTGGTTTCATTTGACACAGTAAGCAAACATCCGTGCGTGCGCGCGCACACACACACACACACACACACACACACACACACACACACACACACACACACACGCACACATACACACACACCCCCGACCTCAGTTTCATCATGCTACAATGCTATCACCTCTCTCGCTCTGCCTTCTGTCAGCTGCTTGTATCCCACAGTTATTCTCTCCCTCTGGTATTATACCTCTCCATATATTTCTTTCTTCTGTCCTTCACATCACTCTCTACATCTCTCCGCCATCCTCCAAGGGAGTTTTTCCTCTCCACTGTCGCCTAGTGCTTGCTCAAGTGGGGTTGTTGGGTTTTCTATAGATTTTCTGTATACAGTTACATTTCGTAAGGTCTTAAACCCTAAAAACTTTAAAGTGCCTCGAGATTACTTCTGTTTTGAATTGGCGCTATACAAATCAAATTGAATTGAATCCTCTCTTCCTCTTCTTTCTCCAGCTCCTGCACTTCTCCCCCTGTCTCTCATGTCCACTTCTTCTTGCACACCTTTTTTTTCAGCGCTTCTCTTCTTTTTTGCTTTACTATTTCGTCATCATTTCTCATTGCTCGTCGCTCCTGACCTTCCTACCTACCCTTCCTTCCTCTTCTACTGTCTACTCATCTCCTCTTCTCTCACGTTTTCTCCTTTTCTACTCTTCTTCTCTCCTTTTTCTTATCTTTTTCTCCACTGTTCTCCTCTCATCTTCTTTCTCCCTTGTCATCTTGCAGTTTCTCAGATTCTTCCTCTCCTCACTCTCTCCATCTCCCATTTCCATTTTTCATCTCCACTTCTCTCCTCTCCTCTCCCTGTTCCATTTTTCCTTCCCGCTCATCCCCTCTCTTTTCCTCCTGTCCCTCTCCTCGTCTCCTGTCCAGCTGAAATGAGCTGTCAAATCTACGGGTGATTGACAATTCCAGGTGGACTGGACCCTTCCCACTCTCTCGCTGTCACTCACACCGTGTTTGTGTGTGTCTGTGTGTGCATGTTTGTGTCTCTGTCAGCATGGCGGTGGGTAATAGCACTGACACAGCAGTCTAAGTACGAGAGAAGAATATCGCCTTGGCGACAGATGATGATTAGATTTCCTAGACTCAATCAAAAAGCGGATGTTGTCTTCGGCGGTCGAGGAAATGATTCAGCCTCGCATATCTCCACAAGAAACTCCTTGGAACGAGAATATAAAAGAGCGCCAATAATTAATTGAGGAAGTAGAGATAGAGGGTGGGGAAGGGGGGTGGAGGGGATTACAACCAAATGTCACTGACAATTAATTTTCCATTGCACAAAGGCAGAAAATTAAGAGAGGCATAATCTGTTTAAGTCAGTCAGATTCCAAATCCCTGTGACAAGCGCGATGTATGATTAAGTGGCTGCTTTTGACGCTGAGGTACCTTAATTAATCTGTTTTACCTTGTCATCAGTTTTATTTCCTGCACGTCGTTAGAAAAGTACCTTTAATGGAATAACAAGCCACCATTTAGGAGATTCTTCCATCAACCCCAGCAAACCAAGGAGAGAAGTCACCTCCAGTCCAATATGTCTGATGGAGCTACAGAAACAATACAGCAACTCATCTTTTACTTAACGCCACGTCACTTTTGTCACACTCTTTCATCTTCACGTTAATAAAAGATGCATATTCAGAATCTCAGAAGAGACTTTTCCTAAAAAAATCATTACTGACTGTAAGTTTACGGTATTTGTTGCAAGGTGTTTGGCCCAGATAAGTCATCACACACACCCACACACACACTCTCTTAGAAACTCTCAGCATCCAGTGATAAATGACCCATTGTGATTGTGTATCATTGTTCTTATATACAGTATGACATGCACACAAGAGGGGGTGCAAGGGCAGATTTACACACCCACACTTAAGTTTAAACAAAAGCATATTTCACGCTCACACGTCTAAACGCACAGAATAATCAAGTTGCAGAGAGAAAGCGGTTCAGTGGCGCTTCTAAAACTCCCATCTGGAGACGTTTAAGCAGTAAAACAGTTGAGCAGCAATGAGAGGAAACCTTTTTCCACTCCAAGTTCAGCTTTATTTACCCTGCTTATCTCCCCTCTGGAATCAACACAGCCGAGCCCAGAGCCGCACTGTTTATTCAAATGAAGGAAAGAATAATAATAATAAGCTTCAGCCATCAAATCCAGACTCCAGCCTAAAGTCATGTGTGTGTGTGTGTGTGTGTGTGTGTGTGTGTGTGTGTGTGTGTGTGTGTGTGTGTGTGTGTGTGTGTGTGTGTGTGTGTGTGTGCGCCTTGGGTGTTTCTAATGGCTCTACAATCCAAAAACCACATGGTTGACTTTTGGTCAATCTCTCACCTACAAAAATCAAGTCAAGCTAATTGTTTCCTCTCCCTAGAGAGGTTCCCCTTCTTCCTTAGTATTTCTCTTTTCACGTTCTGTCTATGCTCACCGGACTTTCAGGTGACCTTCTTTTTGGGTTTTCATTTTTGTAAAGAGCTAAAACTACATTTAATAAAGCACAAATATGGCTTCCTCGACACTTTTACTGTATTTAAACAGGGAGCAGTTTTCACCTGGCTAATAAATAATTAAACATAAAGTAGAATTGCCCTATATGTTAAATTACTGTACAGAAAACCGACGTGACAAGGAAAGGTTCAGGAAGTCATTTGTGCCAACAGCCATCAGCCTGTACAATGACTCCCTGGCAGAAAGTCAGTGTCCACGCTGATGTTAAACTTAGTCACTTTACATTCAAGTCCTACTGTGTGTTTTGTTGGTATTACTGTCTATTCTATGTGTTATTCTTGTACTGTGTCTCGTGTATTGTTGTGTAGATTATGTTACTTAATGTTCAGTGTTTTTGTGTGTAATGGCTGCTGCAACACCAAAATTTCCCCTTGGGGATCAATAAAGTATCTATCTATCTATCTATCTATCTATCTATCTATCTAGTTTTAGAAGTAGTTTCCATTTGTTTCGATAAATTAGTAACTTCATTGTAAAGACCCACTGCACAGTCAGTCAGTCACAGCTAATGGTTACATGTAATTTCAATCAGGTGTGTGCAGAACATGTAACTTTGCTGCCTTCATCAGTCTGTTAGAAAAGAGAGACAGAAAATTCTGGCTTCACTCTTTGTGATTCTACAATGCAAGAAAAACAGGGGGAAAAGGGAAAAAGAAAAACACTGATACATGGATGGAAGGTCTTGAGGTGAGATAAAGACCGCAGATGAGGAGTGCACATAAACTGTCACAGCCATCATTATCATCTCAAAGCACTGCAAAGTTTCCAAGTGCTATACTGAAGTACACATCTCATCATACAAACATACTTGGGTGACAATAGTAGTATTTTCTGTGCGATCTTGGTCGGTGAGTATGTTCCAGTGTTGTGGTTCAAGCTGATAAGGCTGTCTGAGGAAGTCCTGTCCCAGCATCAGAGGGCCAGAGAGGAAACAGGGGGTCAGCCCATGGACTCAGATAAACTGCGTCCCCAGCAGATAAGTCCAGCCTCTAAAAATCTGCCAAAATGGTCAACAATCGTGCGATCCAATAATAACAGAGAGACAGACAGGGTAGGGGAGATAGCAGAGAGGGCAACGCAGACAGAGAAACAGCAGAGAAGCAGACAAGAGGGAAGAACTTTGCAATGGGAGGAGAGAGAAATGACAACAAAAAACTGCCCATATCAGCTGCAAGCACAAAAATATACCGACATATCAGGTAGCCCAGAAAAACAGGACAAATGATAACATCACCTCACAGTCATCTTCGAATTCTTTTCTGTGTCGCTCCCTAAAGTGATCGTTCATAATCTCATTCTCAAACATGCTTGGGATGTGTAGAATTCTCTGAGTTGGAGGTGAGCCCCCTCAGCTCTCAGCGCTCAGCGACAAACAAGATATCGCCTCACAGTGCACACGTGCAGGGTGATAGAGCACAATGTGTCACGCTGGAGACGCACCACTGGGATAAAACACCGGGTTTGTGTAGTGACGGCGCACGTCGAGTGACTCAAAACACTCAGAAGTGAACAGCAAAACGTATGTTCTGTCTTTGTCTTTATACATTATTCACTAAAATGACCTTAACAAAACTGATTGCATGTCAATATTTTCTGATCTTTCAGATTTTTTGTTGTGGCTCAGAAATTGTTTTGCTCATAATATACAGTAAATAAGAGAAAACCAACCAACAATGGCTACACTGCTATAATGTGTGGGTGTTTCTTTCCTCAACAAGCTAACAGCAATACAGTAGGACAGCCCATACGTAAGCTGCAAGGCAAAACCTACACTGCACCACCTACTGCTCATGACTTTGATCATACAGTGATGACTGAAAATACTCTTTCCAAAGCATTGGTAGTTTCATGCATTTCAACAGTTATACACAGTGTTTATTCACTCAAACAGTGCTTGAATGCGCCAACCTACACGTCATACAGCCTAAACCCTATACCCTCTCAGCACATCTCTTAAGTAGTGCCCTGTTGCAGCAGGCATCTGTTGATCTAACAACCTTAACAGTGGCTGGCATACCGGGGCCCCTTGCCATGGAAACTCTCATTAACACCCGGCTACGATTGTGGAACCATTATATCACAGTTTGATTATGCTTGGTTGGGTTTAAGCACAAAGACAACGGGTTAGGATAAGATTCAACAATTCACCCTGTCCTAGTTCAAGATTGATTGTTGCTTTCCTTTCTCTCTCCCGCTCTCTGTCCTAGGAAGATTTTGACATACATCTTCCAGTCAGGAAATGCCTAGTGTATGTTAGTGGTACCTTCAATGCCACTGTCACTCTAAAGAATAATCTAGGGTGAAGGGCAGGGCAACACTCTCAGCAACTAGAGCAGCTGTGGTCATCACAATTCTACAACAGCACAGGTAATTTGTTTTTTTTATTTCTGTCTTTCTCTCTTTTTTTTTGTAACTTGCTGATCCAGTCTATTTCTAACCAAAGCCCACTTTCACTTCAGTCTTTATTTTACCTGAGTGTGTCAGTGCTACCTGTATATTATAGTAGTCAGTCCGAATTGCAGAACTCTTTGTAAGAACTTTGCGGTCTTTCAAAATATGTGTACTAAAATGATTCTGGCACTTCATAGTAAATTGAGTGCAATATCGATTTCTTTGGTCTCGTTTTGAAATACATTAAATTATAGGCTGGTGAAATAATGTAATTTAAGCACAGCTAGAACTGGAACATAAAGACTGTATAGATGGTGTTTCAGTAAGAGAGTGTCAACTGTCTGGGTTTGGGCGTTTGCTCCCTCTCATAAACATTAGCAAATTCAAACCTTGAAAGTTCACCAATATTTGGGTCACATTTCATAGACCTACATTCTATATTATCCCATATTAGCCAAACATCAGCATCATCATTTCCTGTAATGGCAAATGCAACTGACCTTGTCAAAGTGCTTCAGTTCAAACCAGCTTTGTCCATTTTGCTACTGCATACTGGCAAAAAAAAAAAAAAATAGAATAAAAAAAAAACAGTACAACTGTTCATCATGTACAACATATTCGATGATGGAACACATGTTACCTGTACAATGTCTGGGGTGTCATAAATATGCTGATTAAGGTTGAAAACATTAGGGGTACATTTTCAGCTTGTAATGCAGCAGTGGCTGCTTGCCACTTAATAGCACTTAAACACTAAAAAGTGCCGGGTTAAAAAACAACCTAATTACACTGCTGGCTCAGAACACATGCTGGGTTGTTTCAATTCCTGCAACCACATTGCTCTGTAGCCTAGAGCTATTAATATAACCCCAGTCTTGCATTGCACATTTCCTGTATTACACTGTATTTTGATTATTTCAAATCTCATCTCATAAACAGCGACATAGCAGCACACAGCAGCCACCATCAGCAAAAACACTTTTAATGGCATGATACATGGAGGGTGATTTCTCCATTTCACCAAATGCTAATGTGCTTCTTGTTGATTTTCACCTGTTAATGGAACAGCCTGAGTCCATCATTTTTTTTTTTTTTTAAGCTGGTACATTCATAACAACAATGTAGAAGTACATAAAGCATGTTGGCCACCTTAAGAACAAATGTTCTCATTTTAATAAGAAACCTTGTACAACATCTTTAACATGTTCTAATAAGTTTTTTTTGATTATGTTCCCCACCCAACACATTCAGATCTGTTTGTTCTTCTCAGTTTATTTCCACATAGTTTTCCCTTCACTAATATTTCAGACTGTGGCCACTCCCTCCTGATCTGCCCTACATTTTCATCTGAGCAGTCACCAGACTCTTGCCCTCACCTCTCCCTCACCTACCGCTCATCTCCCAGTATCAGCCCACTAGTACTAGCAGTCTGTTTGCCACAGTCGCTTCTGTTTGCCAGGTTGTCTATTGAACCCTAGCAGCTCTAGCTTTCCAGCCTTTGTTTTTGACTCTTGTGTTTTTGTGTGTTTTGACCCTTTGCTTACCTTCTTAGAGTTTTGTCTTTTACTTTGCCCACATGCCCCTCAAACCTGTTAAAGAACCATTGCTTTTTCTTTTCTACAGACCTTATCCCTCCCTAATCTGGTAAATGTAGCTGTCCATTAGTATACACTATCCAGTATTTGTAGTATTTTTTTTCTTCATAAGGTACAATGGCTTTCTGATGAGAATGATAAACTAGTACTAGTACTACTAGTAATATGAGAAGGAAAGTTGTTAAAGTTACATTAAATCATATGTAAAAACATGAAAGAAAATTATGCCTTTATAATATGAGAGGATCAAATGAGAAGATTATTGTTTAAACGAGAAGCTGAGCACATGTTTTGCCAACTATAAACTTTAATATTTATTTTAATGCTCTTATTGTGAATGCTATTTAAAGGAGAGGCTAAGAGTAGCATTTATGTGATGGTTTTTTCTTGCCTCCCAATATTTGTACTGGAAATCAGTGTTCACTCAGTCTCCTCTCTGTTTTGGGTTTCACCAGATTCTAAAGGGAATATCTCGCTTTTATCATGGTGATAAAACTGGGTTCAGTTTTATCAGGCGCTGAGGCAAATTATCAATAGTAGCGTTCTCATGAAAGCTGTAAAATATTTTCATTTTTTAACTTTTTGGATTGTTATAGAGGTTGCTAACTATTGCTAACTGTACACGACTTATCTTTATTACAGACCCTTATGTCACTAAATATTTAAAATTTGCTTCAAGAGGGATAAACTCATTTTTTCTTTAAAATTACTTCTGGTCCTTCTCTGCTGACTTCTTAACCTTTTCACTCTTTCTCCTTATCACTGTGAAATCTCACTAAACCTTCTTGGTCTTTGTGTCTTAGTTTCATTTTGAACATGGATTATTCCCTTCTGTCTCTGTTTTCTCTGCTTGGATGTGAGAAGAATACAGATATGGCCAAAGTGCTCATCTCTTGTGAAAGCAACACATCCATTTCAGACAGGTTCTAATTAATATTTCCAGGCAAAGCCAAGACTGGGGGATAATTGCCACACTTAACATACAAACAAGACAAAACCCCCACCAGAATACTTACAAGTTCTTGAAAAGCTTGCTAATCACTAGTCACACTGTGACAAATCCTGCAGCCTTGTCATAAACCATGCAGCTCTTCTCATTTACAGTAACTGGCCATTATCCATTTGCCATTTGATCACCACCCCACCCCACCAGATGGGCAACATCTACAATTGTGTCCATTTCAGCAGATGCAAAGGCCAGCAACGACCTCTGCTATAGGTGCTTGTTTCTTAGCTTCCATCTGCTAATGAATGCATTGGCCTGTGGAAACACAGCTATGCTCATCCTTGTTTGTTCATGGTCAGTATACCTAATGAAGGAGAGCTCAATTCTAACATGGTGGCCTCAATCTCTCTCTGCCTCTTAATCTCTCCTTATTTCCAAGACTATTCTTTTAGTCTAGGTACATGCATTTAATCAGCCAATGATGCCTTGACCCTGTTGTGTTTTTTTCTATACTCTCTCATGCTTATCACCTACAGTACTACTCCTTACAAAGTTCCAGTATGGATGTGGAGAGAGACAAAACATCTGACGATCCATCTGCGGTTTTTGTTTTTGTAGGAAGGTTGGGGAACTTCTATCTGTCCATCGGCCTGTTTCCTCATATTCCTATCCATGGCTGAATACATTTAAAGCTATCCTTTCATTTTGCAATCTTTATGGTTTATTTTGGATTTGTCTATATGAGTAAAAAAAAATCTTGTGTGCAGCTTGATTGTGATTAGTTAGGGTTTTAAAACATTTTACACTTGTGTGTCCCAGTAGACCCACACCTTTCAAAAAGTTCTACGCCCACCCCTGATCCTATCTTTGCTTTTCCTCATTCATCATATCAGATTTCTTAGACATTTTCTTTCATGAATGAACTCACAAAAAAAGCTATCAGTTCCAAGAACATTTAACAAGAATGACTAAAAAAAAATAAAATAAAATTGCACTGTAATCAGTTGATATGGTAACTGGTCTGCACTTATATAGCGCTTTTCTACCTAACTGGTACTCAAAACGCTTTGCACTGCACCCCATTCACCCATTCGCACACACCAATGGCAGAGCTGCTATGATCTGTCTCATCGGGGGCAACTTGGGGTTCAGTATCTTGTCCACTTTGGCCACTTTGGCATATGACATGGCAGCCGGGAATCGAACCACTGAACCTACAATAGACAACAGTAGACAACTGCTCTACCTATTGACCCACAGCCTGATAGAGAGCAAATGAGGACAAAAATGCCTTTGTGCTCTTGCTTTCCCTCTTTCCCTCTCCATCTTCTTCTCAGTTCTTCTTCTCTAAGACCTGGGTAAAAGAGGCAGTGATAGACTAAGGCTGTCATTTTTTAAGAGGAGCCCTGGCTTTGAATATTACCCCCTTTCTACATCACTCTAATGAAAACACCAGAGAGATACCTGGGCTAGAATTGAAATCCACACTCCAGAGCACTGTGATATTTTCATCCATCATACAGCCTCCTTTCACTTGGCCATAAATGTGTCTCATGTGGATGTACATAATGCCGCATCCCAGGTCATTCCCTGTGCATATGGTGGAAATATGCTAAATAAAAACCCCATTGTCCTTCCAGGGAATATACCGTAAGGCTGAAGTGGGATCTGCAGTTAATGAAATGTCAATGGAAAACTAGGCAAAGTTACCTTAAGGTCAAGGGCGCTGGTATACAATTCAACTATAATAACATGATATTTGGTTATCATCTGTAAATTAGGTTTAAACAGCAGCTACAGAAAGTTCAAGGTGGACAACATGGTACTTTTGAAGAAAAAAAATAAATTCCTGCAGCACTGGCACAAACTTTAAACCGATTATGGACAAGGATATGTTAACTTTGAGTTAAATGTGAACCTTAATGAGGAAATTGGCCTCTGGGTAAATATTAATTTGTTGTTGGTCAACTGTTAATGAACATTAGGCTGCAGGGAATTTTGTTTTCTATGGCAAATGACATTTGTAGCGAATCAATCAAAAGTGTAGAGGGCTACAGCAGGATAGCAATTAGTGTTTAATTCAGCCTGAAAAGTCCCAGCTGTTTTATGTCCAATCCCAGTTTTTGACAGTCACTTTCCTTTAATGCATTTGTCCATTTAGGCCTCAGGGAAGGTCAAGTGCATCGGCTCTCCTGCCTCCATTTCTTTGTTTCCTAATTTTATCATTTGCTCAATGAAAGTCTTTTATAGAATTTCTAGCTTAAGATGAACAGATTATCTTTACGATCCTGCTCTCTCTTCTATAGTGATCACTTGAAGCACCTGTGCTCTTACATTCTGCAGGATTCACTTTTAAGAAGGCCAAATATTGGTATTATAGAAAAGCAGCCTTTTTGATTTAGATCAAATTTCACATTTCAAAATTAATTCCTTTTTTCAAATGGGAATGTAACTAAAGAGTGAAGCTGCGTCCTAAAACTAAATATGAATTTACGAAGCCATTAGAAAACTGTAGTAGCTTTTGTGATACAGTTTTTCCCTCATTTTGTTCAACTTACAGCTCACTCTCCACCACTTGAGAATGCTAGGCCAATCAGCAATAACCTTTGATATCAATTTCCCCTGAACAAGTATGTTGATATGCAGTAATGGTGCTGTGACCCACCTTTTGGATCAGAAATCCAACTCTAAAAGGCAGAGTGAGAATAGGGCTGTATTTATTTGAGGTTTGATGATATATTGTTGTGGTTATTTTTCGGGGTTGTTTGAGGACTGGCGTTAAGATATTAGATGTTACACTAACACAACAGTGGAAATTCTCTGCACACACAGATTATTATTTAATGTAAGTATATATAATAAAGAATATTAAAGACTTTTGAAATTACATTGTTATCCTCTGTTCTATTGTTTGACTTTTAAATATGTGAATATATCACCAAATAAGATATGCATTGTTTAATATTATTAGTCAAAGTATTTATACTGTGGGTGTGAACTTGTTGCAGTGTCATTTTAACTTTAATCATTCCAGTAGAGATGTCCTAAATCCCCAACCGTGGCCTATTTACACCAGTTATTAACATGAGACCTTTACCTTGTGCATGAATACACAACTTGATAAATCAACAAAGTGACATGGTGGCTGTACTAAAACTTAATGGTAAAAGTATTTTGTGGATTTCTAGCGAAAACTCAAGTGAATCCACTGAAGTATTCTGGATTAAAGTTACATCAACAAATGCTGTTGAGTTATGTATGTAAATGCAACTGAGTAAATGGAGCTTGTCCCAACCATTTCATACAAATCAAATAAGCATTTGCTGTAAGCATGGCCCCACATACGAAGGCAAGCATCTCTTGTTTCCCTTTTAGCTTCAGGTGCCAAAATGGCAGCTGCAGTAACACTTATTTTTGCCTTAAACACCATCCAGCCATTTGGATGGGATTAGGTACAAAGACATCTGGGTTAGGTTTACACATTCAATAAACATGGTTAAGGTTAGGAAAATGCTATTTTTTGCCAAAAAAGTGGACTGATTGCAGGCTTCCAGATATGTTGAATCTGACACATACACTTGGCACAGCGGTTTAGCTCTGCATTATTCACACCCTCGGCAGTTGCCCTTGTCTTGGATCGACCTCTGGTTACTTTTTCAGTCCCATAGGCTAGAAAAAATGTGCTTACACTGTAGCTCCCAAATACAAACTACAGCAGACACAGCATAGACAAGGAGGAACTATCTTTCACACACACCAGTGAGCACAAGGGGCACACACACACACACAAGCTTGCATAAAAATTAGAACAAACAGATTTAAAGAGTAAACAGGGATACACACACATATGCGCACCTGTAGTGTAAATATATGCTGACACAGACATGCATACGAACAATGACTTCAGCTGCTCAGGTCAATAGGAGAGTTGATGAAAATGACAGGTTAGCAGAAAGGTAAATGTAATTTTCATAATCCCAGGTATCAGCCAACAATGCCAACACTTTCTCTCCCATATCCAGCTCTTTCATACCACCCACCAACCAAGCACCAGCACCATGGGGCAAAGGTACACAAACAGAGAGGAACTGATGCAGGTCTGAATGAACGGTGACAGTCAAAACAAATGAGAGGGATAAATGGTGCAGCTGCTTTCTATTTTGATAAATACCCCTTTTCATATAGGCGGCAAAAAAAAACCAATAAAGCGACATAATTAGTGAAGCAAAAAAAAAAAAACTCTTTCTCTCTATGTCTCACTGGGCTAATTATAAGCGATCTGTAAAGAGAGGCAGAGAGAAAAACAGAGTGGGAACCTGTAAAGGGAGGTCAGACAAGGTCGCTCCATCTGCAAGTGAAAGTAGTTATTGTGAGGGAAGAGGCAGCGCAGCCATCCAGAGAGTGACCAACAACAGAGGAATATGAGGGGTAGGAGGGTGGGGGAGACAGAGGTAATTTGGATTCAGATAATCATTCTAACTGTCAATGGCTAATTTTGTGCTAACCCTTCAAGCGCTTTTTACTCGCTACAATTACCAGAAGGTATTGTGAAGCAACCGGCTTGTAATGTGTTTAACGGCGCATTAAATGACGCAATTAAGCAGCTGAATCAGACAGGGAAGCTTTTTCTGCACAATGTCAAAGGGCAGGCCTGACAGGTAGGAAAGATGTACGAAAAGAGGCGGAAACAATAAGTATTGTGCAGCAGAGTAGCTGAACATTAAACCCCGTTTAACTCCTGACTGATGGCTTCATTTGTAAAACTATAACCACTCTCTGTAAGTGAATGAAAATATTAGACGTGGAGTGGTTTCGTTATTAATGGGAGGATAGTGTAGATCACTTTAAAGGAGTCAAGCAACTGGCTCTTGAATGAATTTCTTTATTTATTTATTTTTTTTTTTATCAATGACATAAGAGGTGCATGTAGCCCAGGAAGGAGCTCTATTGTCCAGCGTATGACAGGAGACTGGGGATTGAACGGGTGACACCTTGAAGTGTCCTTGGAAAAGACACTGAAATCAAAGCTGCTCATGGTGGGCCTCGTCATTAGTCTAAGTACGCCATCACAGAGCTGTGGCAGCTCTGAGCATGCAGCTGCACTATTAAAGAGCAGACTATTCACTATGTGTTGAAGTTGAACAATTTCTAAAACAGCTGACTTAATATGGACATTTTGTTGACTTTCATTTTCCCCCCTGAATGATTTGTAAAATCACAAGTCAAGGCTTCACGTCAGTCTTGAGGACAGCTATCAAGTTAAAATTTTATAGCTTACAATGTGCATTACTTATTTTGGCCCACAAAGCAGGTTAATCCAGTTGCACCAGTGATTAGTTAGAATTTTTCCTCATGATAGGTGACTCATTGCTTTTTAAATTGACTGTTACTACATGTGCATCATATTTCAGTCTCTCTGAGTAGAGGAATGACTCTCAGTTCATGTTTGATGCACACTGAGGGCAAATGAAGATTTATAAAACTGGGTCATAGTGTATATGTAAAAGTGTTTAATAATACACAGTATATTGCTTTACATGCTAGATTTTAGTTAAATAAATGAGAATGTGGTAAACTGCACTTGAAAAGTGGTTGAGTGTTTGAGTTGTCAGTATGTAGTTTAGAGCAGTAATAGAAGCGAAGGCAACAAAGCTACAGAGCTTCTCTGTAGCTACCAAATGGTGTTGATGTGGGTACTATATCATTACAGTATATCATTACAGCAAAGGCTAAGGGGGATGTTATAGCCAGCATTGCTGCCAGAGTGATTTATTGCAGCAAAAAAAAAAAGAAAAAAAAAAGTTCTTCATAAATTATTCTTCTTAATCCTCCCAATTTGGGGGTGCCATCACTTATATGCAATACTGTTTCTGGAGGATAAGAGAGCTGCCATGTTAACTCAACTAGCTTTGCCTGGGCCACTGCTGACTAGCCAGTCCTTGCTGGAACAGATCATGTGCAAAGGGGTCAGAGCAGGAAGCCGTTTTGCGTCAGGACTCTCAAACTTTGTGGAAGGCTAGGAGCTGGCAGTGTCTCTTTCAAAAACAAACCCAACCCTTTTTGACCCTCCAGCTCCCTGGCGTGTAACTTCTTACCTCATTTCTGACACCTCAGTGGGTCCACCCTCCTCCAGACATAGTGGAGAGTGCTCACGGCGGATAACCCCCTCAGCAGGGTCATCCAGACCTATTTTTCTAAGCCTAGCCTCTGATACTGAGCTGTAGTAAAATTATTTCCCCTTGTTTGTTATCTTTTAGCTTAGATGGCACAAAAAAGATATTTGGCACAGGCACCCATGTGCACTCTGAAAATCTTCTTTTTCTTTCCGCGGCAGTTCTGGGCCAAACTCTACAGACCAGGTTTGTGTGGCAGCGGTAGCTCCTGCCCAGCTGGAATAATAAGAGCCTGGATGACACTTCCTTCATAAACAACAGTTGAGAGAGTTTGGGAGGGGTGGGCAAGCATCGCTAGGAGGCCTGCCTTTGACATCGAGTGCCACTTACAGACAAAAGGTGGAAGGAGGGACAAGGACAGAGCGGCTGTTGGCACCGCTTGAAACACACTTTTCACTCACTGTGTCAGTCGCTGTCAAAGGAACCCCCCCACACACCGCACCCCCCACTCGAGCTGCAATGAGCCAGGGAGGCCACCCTTTATGTGTGTGTATGGCTCATATGGTCCACAAACAGCATTCCAAACTCACTGATACTTTATTTAGAGAACATATTTTTAAAAAGGGTTGTCGGAAATGCTTTTCCATGTCATAGTTAAATTAAAAACCATGTCACAAAGTGGCAATAGGTGACTTCTGTGACATTCAAGGGTAAACTGTGTGGTGGCAGTAATTTAGGGGGTCTTTGAACTAAAACTGAAACAATTTACAACAATTTATTTTACTGCAGATCATCTAACAAATGAATTCATAATCAACTATTTATGCCATTTCTCCAGTAAAAATGTCAAGGACGTCCCAACCTTTTTTGAAAGTACTTTCATTCAGCATTCAGTTGATTAATTAACTGATTAATAAAGAAAACAATTAAGATTAATTGATAGTGAAAATAACTCTATTCAGGCCTTCTTTGGTCCAGGAATGGGAAATGTGTTGTATGTATGGTGAAGGAGCATTGTGCCTCTGCTAACCAGTGAAGTTGCAGTTTACATGCATGTCTGTGCAGACTCAGTTTATGCATGAATGCTAGTGGACACTTGTGTGAGATTTTCTCCAGACATTTCTGAGATAAAACACAAAGTAACTTTGACCTTTGACCACCAAAATTTTAAAATGCTTATCCTTAAAGGCATTTCTTTAAATTTGCACAAGCATCCACTGGAACTCAAGATGTTCCTGAAATACTGCATTCACAAAAATGTGAATGATATGAAATCACAGCAACATTGACCTTTAACCACCAAATTCTAATGAGTCTAATTGAATTTGAATTTAATTTATTCTTGAGTCCAAGTGTACATTTGTGCCTAATTTGAAGAAATTCCTGAGATCATATTTAGAAAAAAGAAAGTGAGGGATGGACGGTGCAAACCTGAGCACTTTGACCACCAAAATGAGTTTGTCCTAGTGGACATTTGTGCTATGAAGACATTCTCTTATGGCATTTCTGAAATATTGCATTCACAAAAATGGGATGGACAAGCAGACAGCCATAGGCCAGAGGTATTATGTTTTTGGGTTATAACTTGCAAAGAGGCATAAAAAGCACAGTTGTCCTTGTCTTGCATCTACCTATGGTAGCTTTTCAGTCCAATAGGCTGGAAAAATGTGCTTACACTGTTTGTGTTACTCTATTCAATAACAGTGCAGTACTCTGAAACAGTAGGAAGACAGTGCTCTGATGGACATAAGAACTCAGTTTAAAAGAAACAGGAACTGAGAGATGCCACACATGCTAATTGCTTTCACGAGCAGCTTGCAACAGCACTCAAGACCACCCATGCCTTACACTACGTGTTTGCTACTAGCATACAAATTAAATTAAAACACTTTCCAGGCATAGCTTCTCATAAAACCCAAACCACAAATTTCCCAGCTGTCTCCAGCTTTATCACCTACTGAAGGTGCAGACATCCCCCAGATCGGTGGTTTTCATTAACTCCACATTTTGTCAAGGCCCCATTTGACCTCTTGAGGAAATCCCCTATGCCACAGTATGATGTCAACTTCAGCTAGATTGAGATCACCTGTTGCAGACAGTCAAATACCAGCCACTGTAATTATATATGTAATGAATGTCTAAGGTTAAGATAAAGGCCTAGAGTCTTTGGAGGTGGGGTGGGGAGATTGCATACTGTCCCAGTCATGTCACAGTTGAACAATGGCTTCAGTTTGTCAGTCGTCAAAGCAGGATTTTCACTTGTCAGCCAAAAGAAATAAAATAAAAATGTTGCATGTCAATGTGGCACTGAATCCCTACTGGGAACATCTCCTTAGTGGTCTAGGCTGACACAGCCATGTACTGTACATGCTGTGTGTCACTTTCATTGAAATCTCCTGTGTTATAATGGTCATCGTCAAACTGCATGTGTCAATTTTCTGTGGGCTTGTTATCAATATTCCACCTACCAGCACCGGTCAGCTTTGACTTGCAAACTAGCACAACTGACACACAAATATGTTCCCTGTTATCTGCAAATACTGTGGTGAGGATGTGCAGTGTTCATGTAGTTTTTATGATGACCATGTATGAAAAAAACTGTTACAGAATGTGTGTTAGTATATGTTGTGAATAGAATATGAAGTTGAATAATGTCAAGAGCAGTAAATTCAATGTTGATATGATATATGTAGAATATTTTAAAATCGCTGTTACATAAAAAAAAAAAAAAAAAAACAAGCCGAGCTCTCTTTGAAGTCAGTAATCCTTGCCAGACATGTTGCAAGTGATGCAATAGGAATATTATAAAAGGTTTGAAATGAAAACTTAGCTTGACCTCTGGAATTCACTTAACTAATTCATCTATTTCTTACATTTTTAATGTATTCCTGCTGAGTAACAAATCTCCTGGTGCTTATATGGCACTGATGTATTATTAGGCTAGTGGTTATCGTTGATGCAAACAGAAAGAGAACTAGTTACATATCACACTCAAGCAACATGTAAGACATCTTATTTTAGAAGGTGATAAGATGATGCCTGTTTACCGTCATAGCTTGGTTCAAACGCCATGTTTCTCTGGAAAAATCTTTAAATTTAAAGCTGCACTAATCGGTACTGTTATGAACAGCACAGTGAATCAATTGACTATCGATTGTTGGGCGCAGAAACAAGGTCATAACAGTCATTAATGTCATCAAGCTATTCACTGGTGTGTTATTTGTTCTTTTGGGCTCATACATACGACTTTGTGCAACATCATGCTTCGGACTTGTCACCTAATTTTGTTACATTTAGCCACAAAGATAAATGTTAGACACAAAACCTAAAGGTCAGGGTTAGGTAAAACTGATTGGAGTAAACAGTCCGAAATGGCTTTAGGGTGGGGGGTTGGTGTTATGTATACAACTCTAGTTTCCTGGAGAAAATAAGCATGATCCCACAACAGAAAGCATAGTAAACACCGCCTATGCTTTCTCAAGCTAAGTGCTCAACAAATACACTGAAAGGGATAGTGAATACTTTCGACTATTACCTGTTATGTTTGCACATGAGCTCACACAGACATTACACACACTTAGCACAAAGTCTGGGTAATCTCTGAGCTGAATAACGCATACATTTGCGTTCTCACATGCTGCTTCCTGGGATAAAGTCTGGAAAAGTGTTGGGTTACAGTGCATGTGTGAAAGTAGCTAATAATTATGTATCCATATTTTAAGAAACTGACTTGTGAACAAACAAAAGTCTGTCCCGAAAACAAACACAGCTGTACCTCAACAAGGTCATGCCTCAGTGCATCAGTGAACAATGGCACACAGATGGTGGAAGCTAACTGGCTAATGTGTAATGTTACTGTATGGCCCTATTGGGCCATACAGTAACTATAGGTGCGATGTTCAATGATCAGTGATCAGTGATAACTGACCATTGAATGTCACAATAAAATGATGAAAAGGCAGCTCTGTTCAGAAAAGAAGCTTTATAAGCCCATTTTCTGACAAGGACCCTAAAACCAACAAAGATGACACCTGAATGACAAACATTTGGAAGCTAAAGAATCATATATTTCTTAAATTGTTCTCAGGAAACTAATTTCAGGAAAAGAAGAAGAAGAAAAACTAGTGAAGATCAGATTTAAATTCATGAGGTGGACACAAATAAGGCTCCAAATGAATGCTAATGTTGCTCTGCTTCTTTCTGTTTGTGTACATTTATTAGCATCTGTAGTTGCAAACAAATTATGTCAGATTTGTGTGGTGTTAAACCTGAAGTTCTTAGCCAAAAATAATAATAATTAAATGAGCTTTTAAAGAAGTTCTGTTAATTTGTGATGAAACTGGAAGATTGATGATATGTACTTATTAGAGTGGCAGTAATACCGTGTGCTCATGAGCTACCACAGTAAGGATGTATGTAAAACTTTAGTTCTAGTTTGCTGAATTGCTTTGTAATGTTTTATGTTTCAGTGATAAGTGATTAAGAGGTTTTCCAGGTTTTGCAAAAAAAAAAAAAATGTTACAACTCTTGAACTAATGAAAACCCAAAGCTTAATATTAAAGAAGAGCATTGTTGCCTGACAACATGTTCCTCTTTCTTATTACATTCTGCCTTTATTACCTATTCTGCCTTAATTAATAATTAAACAACCATCACAGCTAAAACCAGCATGAAAGAAAAAAAAATGGAGCTGCATTAACAGCCTTATCTTAATACACACTAATCCATGCTTCTTCCCCTTACCTTTTCAGTATTACCCTTTCAAAATCCTATTAGGCTTGAATGCTGAATCATTTCCTCTCGGTGATGACTAACATAGAGCAATGTGAGCTGCAGCAAAACAAAAATATCTTTTTAAATCCAGTTCAGTGTGTGGTTTTGGTCCAGTAGACCCTAAAGCCATCAGGTGCTGAGCACGACCCCAGAGACCTGGTTTACGGGCCGGTGCCTCACACTTTTTAACCTGCGACCTTTAACTCCTCCAGAGGTTTGTCAGACATCTGCAATCTAGCTTCTGTTTGTTTGGCTCGGACTGAGTGAGGGATAGCTCCAATAACTCACAGTCACGTGTTGAATTAGTGCAATGTTTTCAGTGCAGATGTTTGTCATAAATATTCATAAAGCTGCCTAATGGCAATCATTACTCCAGCTCAGTCTCTTTGCTTTGGCAGGCCCCCCAGTGAAGCCCGCTGCCAAGGCGGCTCTTGAACTCTGCACTCTAGTGGCCGCCGTGATTGATTGGGACTGTCATCGTAGCAATCCTCTGGTTGCGCTCGTTCGCACAGCCAGCCAGACAAACATATGATGAGCACAAACACAGAGGTATTAATGTTGGTGCACAGATCCATGAATAGTCATTCAGTTCACTAATGTGATCAGCCATCAATCTCATAGTCCCTATGTCTGCGAATGCATTTCCTCTGAGGTGCTCCAGCAGGTTTACATGGTTGTATAAGGAAACAGTCATGTTTGCAACTATAATTTATGTGCCTAGAATTCAGTGTGAAAACCAAACAGGACAGGTCGGGGTGGGAGGGAAAGGTACACAGCCTACGTGGGAGCAAGAGAAGGGGATTTTGAAAGCATTTAAGAGAAGGCAAGATGTTGACTGAGTGCTTCAGCATAGTCTAAAAGAGCACGAGGGTGAGTGGAGCCCAAGGGCCTCTCCTACCCAGTCGAACTGTAAGTGCTTTAATAGTAGCCAATAAAAGCACGAGGGGTGACTGGCAGGGGGCTGGCTGCAGACCTACCTCCACTACCTCGCTCCACTCTTTTCCTCGCTCTCATCTTCTGTGGCCTGTGGCTACTGCCTGCACTCACATTCTGTGACAGCAGCCTCTGAGGCTGTGGGGCCTCTATAAATCTAGAGGGATTAAAGAAACTCAGTTATGGGTCGCTTCCAAATTAAACTGGGGCAGAAACCACTTAATAATTCACAGGAGAGAGACGAGGAAAGGAGGCAAAATTGGTGGTGGTGGGGGTGGGGGCATCATTGATTTTGGCAGGCACACGTATAGAGTAAATGTAAATAATCACAGCTTCCAACAAAACAGACGTATAAATCTCTTTTATAAAACACATACACTGACATTCACAGATAAATATCAGCTGAACTCAGTTTATATTGAATCTCTATTTGCTTTCTGATAAGTTTACTGAGGTGTAATTTTCCTCCTCCGCAAGACTCTTGGGCTTTGGGTAAGGTTCATATTAAAAATAACAATGCACAGCTCTATTTTCCCTCCTGACAGCACATGCACTCATGTGCTACTATAAGACAAACCTCAGAAAAGTATACATTTCTATTCAGGGGATTCATTTTGTCCTCTTTTTTGATCAGTTTTCAAAGGCTTGGACTGTACAAACCTTCTCATGGCAGATATGTGCAAGACTCGAATAGCTGCTATCCTACTGCTGGTGTTTGATGCAGCTGGTTTGCCTGCCATGAACTTTGACTTCACTCTCACCTCCCACTACCCTGATCCCAGAGAGCTGGAGCTGCAATCTACGAACTGGTATGGCTACTCTCTTACTTCTCCTCAGCTCCTTTGGGAATCTTTGTTTGCACACACACTGCTGTTTGTTTGAACTGCTCCACAGTACTCCTACTTAGTGGGAGAGAACTCCTAAGGAGTGTTGTATTGCACCTTGTGGCTCCCCCCCCCCCGTAAGTGTAATGCAGCATGAGCAGTGCAGGGCATGCCGGGGCTAGCGTACAGATTAATCAGCTCATGAGGGCTAGACTGGGCCCAGTATTGCAAATAAAAGCAATGGGAAAATGCACACCATATCTCTGCTTCCTGGATAAGGTCTGATGAATTAATCTGTCAGTCTGAGGACACAGGGAGGTCGGTGAAGAGGGAAGCTGAGGTTGTGGATCAGTGTAAACATCACGGATTTAAGCTTTATATTTAAGGAGTGTATTTAACACAGGTGTGTCAATAGACATGTAGTTACAGTAATTTGCGTGGGGAATAGTTAGGCAGTGTTCAACACAAAGGAATAAACAATTCCAGATACTACTGTACCAGTTGTACTGTTTGTTCCACTAAGTGTCCAGTAAGCCATGACACTTATAAATGATGACATGACAATTTTTTATCTAGTCTAACCAACGGATGGTAGAGCTATAGAACAATGCAGATCGTGTAACATGAGTAGATACAAGTCACATAACAGTTCCCATTAAATGTCACATCAGCTTTCCATTCCTTACAGCTGGCTGCCATTTATTATTGCAATATGTGGCAAATCCAGAACAGGGAAAACAAACATTCAAGACTTATTTGCAAAATGTTTGAGACCCAGGGCTGTGTGCAAGCTGAAAGAATTTACTCCTAATTGTTTCAGTGTGTTCGGGCGGCATCTGTTTATTGGAAATAAGCAACGATTTGGGGCAAAATAGGGTCTTGAAACCCAATATTCTAATTAGTTAACATGGTTCCCTCTCCTCCGTGTTTTTACGTTTAACAAATCACAATGACTTTAAAAGCAAGTGTCAACTGCTGGACTAATTTGTTCCTGCTTGTTTGCTCAGTGAAATGCTGAAAGATGCAAACTGATGGCAGCAGTCAGAACAAATGCTCTAACGTTTGGCCAGTCAGTGCTGAAATGTAATTATGAAAGAGACCGTTGCACTACTAAACCACTAAGGAACACAGGATCATTTTAACTGCAGACAGGCTAATTGATGAACCTATATTTTACAATAGTTGCAGGGCTTTGCAGATGAGGCTTTTTTATACTTCTGCACCAGCATCAGATGTAGCCAGGAGCAGTGTGTTTACAAGCTGTCTGTCATTTTTGCAAAGTCAACTGTTTAAGGTCTTGAACATGTAAACTCCACACAGGAAGACACCCTGTCTACCCATGGATTCTTGCTGTGAGGTAATAGTGCTAACCACTGCACCACCGTGCTGCCCCGGATGCTTACAACCACCACAATGTAATTCTAGTGTCAAAGGTTTTAATTATTGGGAAGAAAAAAAAAAGACACCACCCTACAAACTCATTAAATGCACAGCAGTGCTCTCACATCACACACCCCCTCTGCACAGGCAGCTTAAAAAGCAGCACTGGTCAATCACAGTAGCATTTTCATGTTTTTCAATAATAATACATTCTGCCATTACAGAGTTTCAATAAAATTTACAAATTATTGACCAAAATGAATTATGTTCTTTTTGTTCCTGACCTTTCCCAGGGAAGGTAATAAGTATGATCCTGACCCATTGTCCATGCCTGTAGTTAGGCACACTACACACAGAAAAAAAGAAATCTGGTATTTTGGTAAGTGCTTTTGCCAGTTTTCATAATGAGGCCCCGTTGCCAGCACTCTGTGATAGTTTTATTTGATGGCTTCTTTCGGCTCATGGTTACAGCAGGCCCCAGAAGTTAGGCCCCTCAAAGGCAGCGTTCACACTTTTGAGCCATTAGCCCCGAGAGGTGGATCAAACTTCTTTATAAAGGCTCTTTGCATCTGGTTTCCGTTTAACTGTCATAAATGTTAAGTGCATATATGCCAAGGTCATGACAGACAGATGGTGCCATAATGATTTTCAGAGCTTGGTGCAGGCAGCAGTGCAGGAAGTGCATGGGCCTGTTTAGGCTCTCCTCACAGTGGCCTCACTATAGCTAACACAGGCATTTTCTTGCTGTAAGCCCAGAATGCTTATTTCAACCTTCAAAGGACAAATTGTCAGTTATTTTTCTTCTTTGGGTTAGGGAGGGGCTGGGTAAATTATGCCTAAATTGCAGCATATTCTGCCAATATTATTTACATGGCTGTCACTTTGACTTGCTGCGGGGCCATTCACAGGCCTTTTTTATTTCCAGTTTTGCTGACAGCTCTGGGCTCATCCCTGAGCTGTCATAATTTGCTGTTCCTCTCCTTGGTGCTCTGTCTGTAGCTGGGGCATGCTCCGGCAAGCTCGCTGGCTTTTACACATGCACACACATACACACCCCTACAGTACAAAGACACTTAATTTCTGAGTTGTGTGTTTTTTTGAGTCCCACTCACCCTCGTCTTCTGCGCCTCTCCTTTTTCTCTATGGATGTCTGCGTAGGAGTTGACCTGAAGTAAAAGCAGCAGGGTATGAGTCACAGTTCAAACACAATACATTATTACAAGATATGGCTATACAAAGATGCCACAAAGCCTTTTCATAGAACTTATGTTAAAAAGCAGCAAACTCAATCCTAACAAACGTCCCTAGAAACTAGCATACTTCAAAGGCCCCTATACTATTGCAACATTAGGTTGTCAAAGTAGTAGTAGTGATATATTTTCATATCCGACTACTCTATCCGAATGTCTTCCTGCTCACCTTCTATTAGCCTCTAGGACTCACAGGGTTGTCAAATTCTTGCTTACCCATTCACAGAAAAGAAAATCAAACTGGGAAAAATAATAATAATAACATGAGAGAGGTGCGAAGAAGTAGAGGAGTGACAGGTGATGGAAGGAGACGAGCGCACACACCAAGGCGAGCAGCAAATCTGTCAGGTTCTGATTCACATGCAGTGTCGTTGCCGGCTCTGTCGCCTGTGGAAATCAAAACATTCTGCATGGTTCTAGAGATGAAGTGAAAACCCACGGGTGAAGCCTGCTGTGTTCGTCTCCTGCTCTCTCTACCCTACAGGAGAGTGAGGTGCTACAAAGTCTTTCACCCCCGCACCCTCCACATACATTCTGTAGTCAGTGTCCCAGATGTTGACTGACGTTGACTGACGGCTGCTGTGCTTTTGGCTGTGGTGCACTCTTTTTTTGTACCTTCCTTGTCTTCTGTTGGCTCCTGTTTTTGAGTGTGTGGGTTTATCCCACTTTTCCACATTATGCTTCAGTGATGTTTCCTGCTTAAACATCCAGTGATATGGTTGTAGCTTGAGGCATACCTTTAAAAGCAGGAATGTGGCTCTGGTTTATTCCTTAGATTAATTTTTGGTTACTCTTTTTCCATCTTTGCTTAAATGTGACGGCATTAAAATCAAAGCTAATATGCTTATTTTATTTCACATAGATAAAATCCCCCATCCCTTCTAGACACACACACATGGTTAGTTATTAGTCAGGAAAAGGCTCACATTTTATCTTAAATAGGAATTGTTACAGTAACTGTGCAAAATGATCTACATGTGATATTCAAAACCACAAAGGATTAACAAACAGTAACAAATGTAAAAAAAAAAAAAATCTACAAGTCAGTGATTACTGGACAGACCTCCCAGGAGCCCAGAGGAGCAGAGGCTGATGCTGTGCAACCTTCCGTACCCTTTAACACAGAATCCGCTACCTTATAGCTACCTTATAGTGATGAAAATATACAGCAATGAGCCACAACATTAAACCACTTGGTTTTAACGCCGCTGAAGAACAACATCTGTGCTAATGTACTGCTGTCACTGGACACAGAAATCTTTTCTAATTCTAACTGCAGTCTTGAATAGTTTCTATATCCGGTCAGTGTCTGTGCAGGTGTTCCAGTCCTTTTACATTCATTTAATATGTTTTCATTGGTATGGTCCATTCATGCTGCAATTCTGTCAATTAAAAATAATGTCTTCTACAAGTTAGTAACAGTAAAACAAGCTTTAATAGCATATACTGTAGTATGGTGCCTAGGGCTTTTGGTTTGACTAAGTTAGAGTAATGTTGTACATGCAAAAATAATTAAGTAGCTCTCGTGGGTACATTTAATAATAATACCCATTAATGTACCATATACACCAAAATATCTTTATGTCCATAATTGATACAGTACAGTTTAGATACAGATGGGGAATGTGAGGATGCAATGGGAGGTTGGTGTTTAACAGAGGTCCCTAGCAGGACTTTAACTGTGGAACTTTCACATATGATTGCTATCAGCCTGCTAAGATGACCCAACGATGACCCACTGCACATCAGTGAGCCATAGTTGAGGAGCCAAGCACAGTAATCCTGCTCTGACACTGGTATGAGAGGCAAACCAACAGGGAAATTAAGAAAAGCATCCAACCAATCAACCTCAGAATTAACTTTTTTGTATGTTAGCTTTTCCTCCCACAGTGCATCTGCCACTCTTGGGGTGGGCCTCGGCGTCCCGTCTTAAATCTATAGACCTAGCTGAGGGATAAAAGTTAATTACCTTCATTTTCTGGAGGACCCACCTTTGGCAAGACTCCTTTGAAGAGCACCTCTAGCTCAATGGCACAGAACAGACAGCCACTCCGCCATGGATTGTATAATGACATCTTCTGTTATAGCCCAGAATGGTTATAGGCCATAAAACTGCAAGAGCTCATCTAGGAGATCCATGACGAAAAAGGAGATAAGCATGTCTGGTCCAGAGTAGAACAGGGATCTTGTTCCCAGATTGTCTCCAATACTGTATGTTTTAAACCAATGTGCAGTCAAGAGACTTCTATAAAATGCATTTGCAAACTTAATAGAGAAGAGTTTTGTCCAAAAACATTAATGTAGAATTAATTTTCTTTTTTTTTTATTTTGCTGCCCAAAGCATAAGCTATACACTCATTCCTAAACCTTTAACATGTGCTATAGCCCTGTTCATGACTCACCTTTAATTACACTACAGTATGAATCCTAATGTTAACTCTCTCTGGTCTTATAGCTAATGTGCTCCAGCCACAATGTATTACCTCAAAGTATTGAGGGCTGTAAATCAAAAAATCCAGAGGTGCTCAAAAGAGGCTGAAATTAAATCAGCGTTTCCTCCCATCAGAATGAAGAGTGAAACTCAACACCAGGAAGCTGGGAAACGCTCACAGTGTCGCACACAGCGTAGCCTTGGCCGTGCTCCCAAATTTAAATGGCTGACTTGCTGTGGTTAACTGGAGAATAGAGGGGTGAAGTCATATATATTGTATGTGTGTGGAGGATTAACTGAGTGGTAGATCAATTTGAATGAGAATGAGCTATAGGGCCACTGGATCTTAATCCAAGGCAGATGAGGTAAAAAAAACAAAAAAGCAGCAGATGAACGCTTTAGGTATTTATTACAAACATTAAAAACACTACGCTGTCACTGGAAATTGTGTCTTGTCTCTGACAACTGACGCACATGAGATCTTGACATGTTGTGATAGTTACAAGGAAAATGAAGAGGGTCTTGTCTGTTAGATACAAACTTGATGAAAGAATAACTGTCCAGACCCATTACACTAATCACACATCAGCTCTTGTTGAGAAGGTGAAATCCCAGGACCTTTAGTTCTGTTCAATTAAACTGGAGCAGCTCGTAAACCAAGGCAATCAAAAGCTGGATCAATAGCAGCCCAGACTTCGTCCTTCCAGGCTTGCCAGCTATCAGGCCTGTAAATCACAGAGTGTGTGCATTTGTTTGAGAAAGACAGAGCGAGAAGAGGTTGATGCCACAGGCTTTGTGTCAGCCTCGTGGCACGAGCCAGGGTTGCTGGCTGTGACCCATAAACCTTTTCAGAGAGGGAGAGAGTCAGGCTGATAAAGAGCTACAGCTCTGGGGATGAAGGACAGGCCGACCCTGAGCTGCACACACAAGCTCACGCATGGAGTCATTTCCACATTAACATTAACCCCAGCACCATTACCGCTGAAGTGCCATTAAGAGCCAGACGTGAGGCCAAGGAGAGCAGATATTACTAAAGTCTCTCCTCCCCTCAGTCTGCAGCTCGTGTGATGATTCACTGGGTGACAGCGAGGACCAGTTGAGAATCATGGAGAAGCGAAACTATGCAGGATTGCAGTTTAATGGGAATGATTTTATTAGTCAATTATTTTTAGGATACTTAAACCTTCATATTCCAAACAGTGTAATTAAAAATGTGCTTCTTAGATAGACATCTGAGAAACACTCCCATTTACATGATAGTCTCTAAAAGTGTCAGGTCCCAGAAGTCAATGACCCGAGTCATTGACATTGACCCTTACAGTTACCATGGTAATGACAATTGCTTCTACAGTGGTGCTCCTCACCCATGAGGAATGATTGACTTTCATACACACACAAGAACATGAATATGATTAATGGCTTCAGTCATGGCAGACAGTCAATCATGGCAGAAAGTATTGCTGGTGTGTAGCCAGTCATACTTCAGGCATGAAGCAACCTCCCAACCCCTCAGCTCACACAGTCTAGACACTGCGCTGTACACTGCAAAGAATAAACGTCAGTCACCACTTCTGTCCCAGTGTGCCCTGTGCTGGCAAACGTGGTGGTGCACGGAGCACGGTGTGGAGTGTTGAAAAAGTGTGATATTAAACTTGACATTAATCACTTAACCGTGTGGAAAAGGAGAGTTTGGCTTAACATAGCATGTCTACATCCTCCACAACCTTTACTGGCTGGCAGTCGTTGCAGTTTTTACACCAGCAGGTCCAACTGCATGAGCGTCCACCATCGCAGCAACAATGTGACTGCTCTTCTGGTTGTTGCCATAGTCTGCACTTGAAATCAACGTCAATCTTGAAGACATTTCTCTGATAGTGTGTAGTGAGAAGTGAAATAGTTTTCAGTGTATAACAATACAGATAGTACAGATTTAGCTTTGCAATAACATGACCCTTTTTGTTTATTGGCCCTTTTGGCAGGTTTTAATATCAAGTCTCGACTGATGACAAGATGAAAGTTTAATTTAACATCACTGAACACAGTGGACACAGTTAGCTCTACAGTTAGCTATTTGTATTTTCTACAACAAGTTGTCACGTGTAATCTATTTGCTATTTTGTCGCTATGTTGGAGATAAAGACAAATCACAGCTGTTCAAGTGCCATGACCCCTCTTAATTCTTTTTTTCTGAACCGTGAGGTGAGAGCAGTAATATCACCTCAAGACATATTTTTCTTCAGGACACACACTCCAGAGTGCAGTGGACCACACACACACACACACACACACACACTTCAGAGGGACTGACAGACAACAGCTGTAGCAAGCCTTAAATGTATGCACTAGTACTGAGATGAAGTTTGAAAATGTTTGCACAATCATCCAAGCATTTAAATAAAACACTTCATGCCTATATGAAAATATGTATACAAGTCATTATTTTCCACTCTTCTGGTGTCAGCTACCACTTGTGTTTGTAAAAATACGTTTCATGTCTTAATACGTATGGCGCTATAAAAGCAAAAGGAGGAAGAGAACATTCCGAGGAACGACGACGCGCCAGAAACAATTGCCTTTATTGAAGTGTAATATTTCCCAATGAAGCAGGGAATGCGTCTCATTTCAGGCGATGCTACTCAGCAGTGTGACGGGGGCCCTGCTCAACTACTTTTTTATTTAGTCTCAAAACACATTTGTCAGTCAACCACATCGCAACACAAAGACGAGCTGTCAAGAGACACCAGTCTAGCCATCTATCCTGTGAGTAACCAACACAAACAAACAATTTCAGGTTACAAAGATGACAGTCTTCACTGTGAATGCACCTCTGAAGGTCCTCCAAGGGGAGACAGGAAATGTGGTGCTGCATTCCTCCACGTTTGCTTCCCTTTCATTAAATAAATGAACCAGTGTATAATTTCTTAATTCAAGTAGGATCATTTGAGCTGCATTTTTTGCTGTATACTGTACTTGTCATGTCAATAAATCTGAATTGTACTTCACACACGTTTTTACACACATCTCATGGCGTCTTAGTGGTAAATGCTCAAGTCTCAGCAGTGTACACTCAGGTACATAGCTGCTGTCCTTTCATTCTGAGCATGCCGTCAACATCAAAGCAGTGATTATGCAATAAATTATTGAAGGCTTTGTGTTTCCAGACTGAGGCTTCCAGGAGGTGTGCGATGACTTTGCCTAAAGGTAAGATTTTTAAATCTTTTTTTTTTTTTTTGTGAGAATGAAGGTATGCATCTTTACGGTGGTTGCACTGAATGTGTGGCATCAGAAAGGGATTGTCAGGAGTTGTTTGGAAGGCCTGAGCTGGCAGGTTGCTGTTGTAATTGGCATGTAAATGTATTTGCTTTGCTTCTGGGTTACAGTGTAGAACTGTAAACACAGATGGACATGCACAAGATCAGCACATAGAGTACAATGCAGTTCATAAGTATTTGGACAGGGATTTTTTTTCCTGTTGTGTTTGTTGAATTTTAACTAAATCAATGAATATGAGGTGATGATCATTTTGAGGGTTTTTACATGTGTACTGGGTGAACAATGTAGGAATAGGTACCATTTTTATATTGATGCTATTTGATTTTAGAGGTACCCATAACTAAACTGCAACCAAAAAATGTTTTGTTTAATGAAAAGCTACATTTATTGATTTGTTTATACTGTTACTGGAACTGGAACCAGCCCACTACTTGCAATTTCATCAAATCAAATTCTAACCCCAACCTGACCTGTTGATATAATGCCCACTCTCTCATATATATATTGGCAAAACAGAAATCTGCTGTTCTTTTCTCTCTCCTCTTTCCACTCACCCCAACCGGCCGAGGCAGGTGACCCTCCACCCTGAGCCTGGTTCTTCTGTAGGTTTCTGGAGTTTTTACTCTCCACTGTTGTCTAGTGTCTGAATTAGAGGTTGTTAGGTGTTCCATATAATTCTGTATAGAGTTATATTTTGTAAGGTCTTAAACCTTAAACACTGTAAAGTGCCTTAAGATAACTGTTGTTGTGATTTGGTGCTATAAAAATCAAATTTAATTGAATTTGTGGCTTGTCATTTATGTTACTTATCAACATATTGTGACTATGTGACTATGCAGTTTGCTATTTCCTATGCATAACTCAAGAGGATCTGTTGATTACATCTTCCCTTGTTCTACAGTCACATATTTCACGTCCCATTCTCTAGCTTAATTTACAAAGGTTTCCATTTCATCCTTATTTTTCTAGATTAAAACTGAGATCCCTGAACACACCACTGTGAAATCACTTCTTATCACACTTGGCAAAGCTCCTCCAAATCCACACAGACATTTCACAAATGTTGTATTAGTCAAGATGACATGTAAACTTATTTTTCCCTTTTTATTTTATAAATAAAAAAAATTGTGCTGGATGACAATATTCTCCTTGGGATGCACTGCCATATCTTTGTTTCAGTCAGATCCAGTGTTTGCAAAACACAAAAATTATCAATAAAACACTACCACAAGCACACACACAATTTGTTTTAACGCCATCCCACATACATAGAAACAATGACTAGAGTGAGTTAAGGGTGGATTAATTCACAGATGAAAATAGTCTCCAACAAAAGCACCATTTGTTCCTACAAACCGATAGATATCTTTGCTACAAACTATAACCAGTAGTTTTCAACTCCCAATGCTGTGAAGAAATAAGAAATGCCTAAAGTATCATTCACATCACTACATTATCCAACACTTGACTCTATAGCTCAAAGTAGTCCTCTCACACACACACACACACACACACACACACACACACACAGACACATACACACACACCATATTCTACTTAGCCAGATGTGATAATATCAACTTTCACTAGACACCTGTGTGAATAGAGCAATGAGAGTGTGATTCAGAATCAATGGTTCACTTATAGTCTGATCCTTTACAGCTCCATATGGAAGTCGGCTGTTTTCTTTTAATGTTGGCAGGAAAACCAACAGCTCCTTTTTTTTTAAATGTCTATATTTTTTTCCATTTGAAACTGCAGGTTTTCACTTCCAACATTCCACTACTTTATGACACATTTCCTGCTATTTTGATATCAACTGAGTGACTATCTTTGCCCAGTTCCCAGACAGGGATCAAGAAACTAACGTGTGCATTTTGGAGGTGGAGGAACAATCTTGTGACCTGCCATTCAGAAGACAACAATACCGAGTGGCTTGTCATTCAGTCTGTATTTGTGTTTACAGCAAAAAGTGTGACAAAGAGTGTGTGTGTGTGTGTCAGTGGTTGTGGATCTCATTAGGCGGTTCATTAGGTAAAACAGCTTCTACTTTGCATGGGCTAGTGGTGATCCAAGGAAATGAAAAAGGCTGAGTGTGGGAGAGGTTGGGTGTTATTACAAAGAGGGCGACACAGGAAACAAGAGGAAGCCTGGCACAATGGAGCAGGGTTTCTGCAGTGATTGTCATTTCTGGTCACCACACCACGCCTCAATATTCACAATAGACTGCATCCGCTCCATATCCAAGTACTGCATCTATAACAGAAAACTGTCAAGAACATCCAACATCATGCCTCAATAAATGCAGACACAAATACCTAGAACGAAAGTCTACCTTCACAACCTTGCAAAAGTGGCAGTGGTTACAACTGCAACTGCACAACCCAAAATTTTCATTTATATTCAGCACACAGACTTGAGTGGAGGAGCAGAAGTAATGTAGCACTACCAGTCGAGCTGAAGTCTGCTGAAAGACTGAGCTTGCATTAGCCCATTTCTTTTTCCATGCAATGTATTGCAGTGTTATGTTTGTAGATACCTGGACTTCACTTCTTTTGGGGCATATACCGAATACACTGAAACAGATGCTAGGTTATCAGGGAATCTGATATCAGGGAAAGTATCTCATACACTTCTATGTCTTTTTTGCTTCTAGATCAGGGCTGGGGAGCCCTTGAGGGACACCACCCTGCTTGTTTTTCAACTTACTCTGCCTTACCCCCTGCTGGTTTCCAGCATCAAGTGTTTTGACTCAGTCAAAAGGGTGAAAGATATCATCTTAGAAGCGGGTGGAGTAGGGGAAGACTAACTGAGTTAGTATTATTCAGCTTCTGGTTGGCTAAACACAGCAGGACAGTGGCCCTCAGGCCCACATTTGATAGCTGGAAATTCATCCAGGCATTTCAACAAGAAACAATGAGTTAAAAATTTTATTTTCAATCCCATTCTAAAATAACTAATAACTCTGCAACAAAATCTACCATTTTCAAAAAAATGCATTCTTTTTAAAGCTCACACAGTTAGCAACTGCATGTGGGTACTATCTGTCCTTAGTAGACACTGCTGACTTTATTACTGTGTTATGTGACTTTTTCAAGGAAAAACAATACATAATAAACAATTAATTTAAATAAAAATGTTACCATTTAATAAGTGTAACGTGAAATGCAGATGAAATTTAGAATGTAGCACAGAAAAATGCAAAAATATATATAGTAATGTATATAAATATATACATTTAGAATAGTGATTTCAACTATTAAGGTCGGCAATGGGGAAAGACAATTTCTGGAAAAGTAAGAAACCCTCATTATGAACAAATGTATTTGTAGTCATTAAATTAAATTAAATTGACTACAAACCAAAATCAAAGTCAACCCAGGCGTAGTGATTAAGGTATTTTAAGAAAATCATAAATCATAAAAGGACAGTTATGGCAGGAGCTGAAAACCCTTCCTACTGATCACAGCTATCAGCAGATCATAATATTAGTGACAGAAACAACAACATCTTCTGACCACTGAGACTGATGTTGCTGTTTCCACTTTCAGAGTTTAACAAATGTCTCCCTTGCATACAGCATATGTGTTCTGGTGTAATCTAATGAATAAAAATAAACACAGTGGAAGTTGTTATTTTTAATGAATGCTTTCACTTTGTGATTCTAACACACTAATTAAAAAAAAAAAAAGAACTCAGTCGGACTTATTTGTTGGCACACTGAAAATCAGACCTCTATGCCACACAAGTTCACGCTCAAGGAAACATTTCCAGAATGCACAGTCAGGTGATAATTAAACACTTGGAAATGGTTGATGGGGATTTGTTGGTACCACAGTGAACTAAACCTTTAGCAAGATTATTTCTAATCTTGATTTCACTTACACCATCCAGAGTACAGTTAATCTAATAATTTCTTATCCTATTCAACTATATTCTCTGTGATGTTTGAATGCATGAGTGTATTTTTGACATGATATTTCACCACAACTGAAATGATATAGAAAAAGGCAGTGGATATGCAAGGGGTTGGAATAGATGAAAAAGCACTTTACATAAAGACTACTGGGTATTTAGCACAATTTAACAATTGCTATGATGCTAAAATGTTAATGGTGTATATTTTAATTCTATTATTTTGTTAATGATTTCCAAAGTCACCACAAAATGATGCATTTGAGTGTTTTCAGTACCAATACACTTTCAGTTTTATGACCTATAGGTGGTAAAGTGTAAAATATAGTTGGATTTTATTTCATATGTTTTGGCATATTTAATGTATGTTCCTACACTCTATTTTCTATTTCTGTCCTCTCCTCAAAAACATACTGTACTTTCCCTGTGTGGAGAACCAGACCTGCTTGTTCTGATTGGTCCAGTCTGAGAGACCGACTTCCAATCAAGCAAATCACAACCACCTGACTGATGAGTATTTGAGTGTCTTTATATTGTTGCCTGCTTTGCTTTGCGGAGCTCAGTTACATGAAACAGGATGTTTTGTAGAATTAAAAGAGAAATGCTTATGGAAAGAAACAAGAGACTCTTTCAAAAAACTGTAAAACAAGTTATTACTTCATGATCATCAACGGGTCATAAGGTGCAAATGCAATATTTTTGTCTGCCCCTACACTGAAGCCTGCATATGCAATGCATTTAGATGGATAATCCCTGTCGTTTTCTGTCTACACCATTTTTGCTATTTTGCATATTAATTTGTTAAACTGTTAAAGCTTGTGTGTCAGCACAACACATTTCCTTGAGGGGATCGCTTGGTGAATATTACTTTTGGAGTGACGTGACATATAAAATGCTTTGTCTGTCTTTAGTGTTTTGGTCACACAGATTGGGAAATTTGCATTTCTGTCTTCTGATTTGCAGAGCTAGGGCATTTCTCCCCTTCACAAAACTGCTGACACAGAACCCCACAATGGCTGAATTCTATTTAGGGAGTAGCTGGATGATTAGTAGGTCAGCTGAATGCTGCCTGGGCCATCCAGCAGCAACCCAGGGACGGCCGTGATCATGAAACCTGACTTTGAAAAGAATTAGAAAATGCTGCTGTTGGCTTTGATGACAAAATTCTTCAACTGGCCGATGTGTCAGAGCAAATTATAAGCGAGATGTAACAGTCAGGTCCAGACATGTTAAGTTAACCGCCCCTGCATATCATTTGCATGATATTACCACAGACCTTGACTATAAGGACAAGGGAGGGAGCCGAGTCATTCAAAACAAATGCACATGTGCCAGATACAACAAACTGTCTTCTGGGACTTTTTTGTTTTTTAATGGTCTAGACATTTTTAATTTTTGCAAATAGAAAAACAAAAGGCAGTATTTTCTTTTAATGACAGCCATTCAGTGCATGTCCATAAGGTTTGTTGAAAGTATAGCATGTTCTGAAGAAACTGTGACATTATATATTGTTGTTATCTCATGAAATGTACCCATACGTGGGCCTAAATGGACAAAAGTTCAAGCCTTGCTCGATTTGCTTTTATATTACACCATTCAGCTTAAGGTTTTGAGCACAGCTACTTTTGACCAGTCAGGAAATTGCACCTGAAATTGGCCTTGTGGTTTGAGTGGCTTATAAGCCACCACACAGGTATGAAAGTAAATGAGAGAAGGAAAAAAAAAACCCTCTTCACTTCTCTATATCCACCACACACATGTTTCTCATCCATCTACACTGAATTTCTTGTCCACTGTAGCCAGTGGTTACCAGAGAAGGTCAGCAAATCTGGAGTGTAAGAATCCAAAATGGAAGCCGGTGTCAGCTTTCGTTGGCCATATGTAGAAATGCACCCCATATCCTCAGTCCTTTTCATTCTGTTATGCGCCCTCTTGTTTTCAGTTCCTCTGCTATTGCTGTCAATCGGCTTGGTTCTCGGTATGTGCTGCCTCCTCTGTGGGAAGAGCTTAAATTTCACTGATCTGGGCAAAAATAAAACACAATCGAACAGACTCCTGCACTGGCTTTCATTATGAATCAAAATAGATCATCAAGTTTTAGAGAGTCAGTAACTGCAGACGTTCAACCTGGTCATGTATCAATGCCAGACGCTACAGAAAACATACCTTTGGTGGTTAGCTTTTGAAAAAAAGCCAGTGCTGCTGGCCATGTTGGGCATTCAGTCTGTCATTTCAGTCTCAGTCTCAGGGCCTTTGAAGGTCTGTAGAGGATATGTGCTCTTACCAATCCATGCCTCGACACTTCAACATGTTTGATTACCATATTTAATGTACTGTTCAGCTCCCATGTCTATAAAATTGAATGAATCCAGTAACTTTTAGCATCCAGCCAGTTTCTTTGTCTGAAAATTAGGTTTTCTAGGAGCAGAATTTATCAGAAAGACAACAACATATTTGCTTTTATTTATATTCTTAGTGTCTAGTACAATCTGCCTTCAAGTATTGAATAAATTGCAGTAGAATACCTACAGATGGATTAGGTAACAGAGCTACTGAGTACATACCCAAGAATCCAAGAGGTCAGGGGCAAAATATTTGTTAGAAGGTAGAAGTGACTGGTAATATTTCTTGTTAGGTCAATCACACAGCCACAAAGAGATGCAAAACAACTACTTACAGCTATAGAAGTGGGCGAGAGAGCTTTTTTTACCTTTCTGCATCCAACACTTCATTGCCTCCTTAACTGTGTACGCATAGTTTATGTACACACAAGGTCCGGGTAGACACAGATAAAAATGTTGTGTGCGAGGACCTTCTTCTAATAATCTCTCAACTTCTCAACTTCAGCTGAGTTCTCAGTTTCAGATAAAGAGCCTTGAGCAATGAAATAGGTGTACAAGGCAAAGAAGAACACTCCAGATAGTCGGGTAGCTCCCAGACAATGAACTGAAACGATGAGCAACACACAAATATTAAAAGTAACATTGAGAAACAAGAGAAATGCATCTGTGTGTAGTCTTGCTCTGGGGCTCATTCATCAAGCAACACAGAGTAGGAATTTAGCTCAAACTGGCCAAAAAATAACATTTTACAGTCTTGTTAAGAAAGGAAATTCCTCCTATCTTGGCTGATTGTTAGGAGAGCTCCAAGGTGCTGAAACCTTAATGTCCTTTTGGCTTTCAGAGGGAAACAACCTGTTGGAGGAAACATGTCTGAACTTTGTAACAGGAAAAATTATTAAAGTTTTGTTTTTGCGACAGTGAATATAAAATGCATATTCTTGCTGACAGAATGACTGATGACATTACCCATTTTTCCAAGTGAACTTAATTAGATTATAACAGAAAAAAAATCTAACGTTGAATTCTTGAACCATGTGTATTTCATGTAAAATATTACAGGGCTGTAATGTTAAAATGCAGTATACTTCACACTGTGACAGTGTATTTTCCAAGACTGTTTTATTCTTCTAATTTCACCCACATGTACAAGGCTCATAAATTCAAATTGAGGATTTGGACAGAGGAAGAGGTGATTTTATGTGCTCTATAGAGAGAGCTGCGCGCAATATACCGCATCAGCCTTGCAGTGTGTGCAATATGTGTTAAATGCACAATGTATGTTTCAGGCCGAAGTTTTTAAAATGTGTAGATATTTATTTTCAAAAAATAATAAAACAAATGGCTAGCCAGTGTTTATTTACAGCTGACATAAATGACAAGATGCAACCTACAGTATGTATTTGTATAAATAATTGAAAAAGATCATGTTAGAAAAAGGGAACTGATAGTTTGTGCATGAGAAACAAAAGCTGCTACTAATACAGCTAAAAGACCTCAGGTGGACAATGCTTGACATTTTTCCATTGTTGAGAAGACAGAGTATTTGAATTGTAGAGGGACACTATGATATGACTGTCAAGCCAGCCAACCTGCATTATAGTCTGCCTGCATCCATGCCCTTGAGAAGTGCTCTTAAAAATAACGGTCGTCAAATATGCGGCTATATAATTGGAATATTAGATAAACTCAAAGAAATGTGAGTTATGGCCGCCGCCTTGAGTGAGAGCCAATAAAAAAAAACCCTCACAGTTGGAAAGTGCAGTATAATGGGAGATGGAGGGAGGGGGAGAGTGATATATCTTCTGCACGTCCCAGCCCCGATTTTCCACAGTGATTGGAGGCCCTCCGCAAATGATGAGGGAGGCAGCTGTGAGAGTGCAGAGGCTCTGCAGGTTCACGGCAAAGTCAACACCGTCCAATCCCTCTAAACCCTCACACCGCTTACCACAGAGCAGCGTGCCAAAATAAAGCCAAGACTGCACATGTGAGGGAGCATTAATGTGTATTAGGTTTGCATTTCCCAGCGCCAGTGTGTGTGTGAATCTGTGCTTGCATGCTCACTTCTGATGTGTGACTGTGTGTGGTAGAGTGCATGCGTGGGAGTTTGCGCTTACTTTTTGATATACAGCCCGTGGCTTGATATTTGTATGCACCACCTGTGGCGCGCACTTTACAATGGGGTGAATCTTAATCTCTTGACATCTGAGACGCTGGAAGCATATGTTTCCTGTGTGGGTTTGTGTGTGGATTTTCACCTTGCGCGGGAGGATACTGACCACAGCACGGCTCTGCTGGAGAGATCACTCGAACATGACCATGTCTAGAT
Source organism: Anabas testudineus (assembly GCF_900324465.2). Classification (NCBI taxonomy): domain Eukaryota; kingdom Metazoa; phylum Chordata; class Actinopteri; order Anabantiformes; family Anabantidae; genus Anabas; species Anabas testudineus. The sequence goes on from NC_046629.1 coordinate 19,753,633, forward strand.
TGGCACCACGCCAAAATTAAAGGATAAGACTGGGGTTAATCTATATTTCTCTTATAACAAATCTTCATAAAAGACCAACATGTTAATCCGTCTTTCAGTACATTCTGACTTGGATTCTTCAAGTGACCCATGCTGCTAGCTTATGCAGAGGGAATATGTGAAAATGCATTTGAGAACATGTAATGCATTTTAAAAAGTCTTTGGTGCACAGACTTTCGGCATTGTAATCATGGGAAATATTTACAATAGAACTGTGTGGATTATTTTTCTAAGAAAAGACACAGGGCTTAGCTTTTATGTCCAAATATCATCATGTGCAGAGTTATTCTAAGCTGCTGTGATGGGACATGAGTGTAATAGCATCAACATCAAGAATGTTCTCATGAATCAAAGAATCTTTGTGCAATTAAAATGCAGCTTTAATCACCATATATTTATATATTTGTAAATATTTACTTTATGTAGTAACAAAGTCTCCCTTTGTTTGGTTTTAGAACTGCGCATCTAACAGAGCCACGGATCTGTAAAAACATCCATTAGTCTTTAATGTTTCAATTTACTGGAATGCTTTCATCCGTGCCAGGATCCAGGGGAAAGTCTAGTCTCTGATTGGTCAGTAGTTAGGCTGTTGATTAGGGTTTCATCTGATCCTCATGCGGGGCACTGATGTTGATCTAAGCTGGTTAAAAGTGAGTCGGCTGGTACCAGAACACCTAGGCTGAGCCCAAACTTATTGAGAAAAAGCAATGCATTGTCATCTTTTCTACTTCTTTTAAGTGTGTTTCCATACGTTATAAAGAATGACATATCAGTATCAATCAGTGAAACATCTTTTGATTTCAATAACTTACTGTTTAACTGTTTCCCATTAGTCCAGTGCCATCAACATCTTTAGCAAATAACAGTGTCACTGATCTTTATTGACTCAGTTTCTGTTCAATCATGAGCAATTAGTGTCATCTCTACCTTTGCGTCATATAAAATGTGGCCCTCTGGGCAACCATAAAGTACATCCCATTACATTTTTTTAACAATAAGTAGAAAAACACTTGAATGAATCACTGTGTGAGATCCCTACAGGGTTTGACCCACGTTGCTTCAATCACAGCTTTGTCTGCGCCACAGATGACAAAGCTAACCACATCAGCAGCAACGTCTATTGTCTCTCAATCACTGAGGATTGTCAGTGCGCCTTGTATTAAGTGCTCGGGTCAATCAGCAGGAAGACTGACACAGAAAGACTGACTCACATCTCCTGCTACGGATTTGAGTCATGTCTTTTTTTTATTGGGTATCCTCTTTGATAGAATACTTCATACAGATCCCCAGTTAAAACAGATCAGTCTTAGCTTGACTAATTACACTAGTAAGTTTTCTGACATGAACTCGACTGAGTTTAGATCTGATCCATTAATGTGTTGGTATTTTGTGTTTTAGACAGGATGTCGAACACTGATTTTTGTTCCATGTTGGAATAGTAATAGTAATTGATACTTTTGTTAATCACCTTGGGGTAATTCTTTGTTTAAAGGCTCTCCCTGTTGATTATGTGCATTAAAAACACATGCTACACATTTACAAATAATATTCATTCAATATTTATCTGAAACAGAGTTACACTGTAGGCATTTTTAATAAAATATACATATGACATAGCTGGTGATGAGATGTTTAGAACTTAGCAAAGTAAGAAAATGTGCAGGTTCAGCCTGCCTTGTGTCTGTTGGCCCAAACACACACAACCACACACACAATATAGTGTGCATTGGCATTAGTGCGTCTCACTCTGTGTTTGTGTGAAGTCTGTTTTGTAAATACATGGCAAGCTGTTATTACTGCAAAATACAAAAAAAAAAAAAAAAAAAAACACACACAAGACTTTATTATCCTGCAGGTGCCATGCCAGATTTTTAATAAGGGAACAATGTCGTCCACAAGAGCGATCCTGAGACCTGGAATTCTACAGAAATGTCCAAACTGTTCTATGATGACTAGGCAGCTCAAATCAACTTGTATGACCCTTTTTCTGGAAGTTAATTAAACACATGTCCATCATACTGCCGAGCAGTAAAAATGATGCATGTGGTTTATCTGTATTCTCTGATTTATACTACACGTGGATTGGATGCAGTGTTCTTGGTTAGGTCTATATGAGTTGTGTTTCAGTTGAATCAGGTTCTGTTTCTGTCCTTCGACATTCTCCAGTTTAATGAGATTTTTTTGTGTACCTACCTCTACATGGGGGGAAAAAAACCCTGCATGGGCACTCATCTCTCCACCCTCAATCATTTACGCTCCACTGCCAAGTCAGAGGTCTAATTATGCATTTGAGCGTGAGAGGTTAATTTGCACTTTTCATTTGGACTGATTGGCACTCGCATAACTTATGCTGAATGCTGTTTAACTAGAGGGGAGACCGATGATAGGCGCTAAGCTTCTCCACAATGTCACTTGACTCACCCTAGTTAGGCACGTTGCAGCCACATGTACAGTATAGTCATGTCTCTGCAAACCTGAGCGTGGCAAAGTAAAAGGTTCTCATGTTGAACACAACGAGTGTGTGAGTGTGACTGTGACTGTGTGTGAAGTTCTGTGTTGGTTTGAATCCAACATTGCCAGTATGTGTGTGTGTGTTTGTGTGTAAGCGCTGAGAGACAGATAAAATTCCCAGCATTCCCGTTGTGAGGGCGAGGCCTCCTCCTTTGGTGCCAGTGGGTGCATTTGTGAGATCAAAAGAAACACACACAAGTGTGTGCATAAAGGAAAAAAAACAGTCTGATTAAAATGCATGAATACACAGTATCACTCAAACATATCAGCATGCTCACTGAAACACACACACACACACCTGCTTTCATGCAAGTAACACACAGCCTCATACACTGCTGTCTCACCCCACCTGCACTTTCTGCACCACAGTGAGAGCCAACTGAACATGCCCCCCCACCCCTCTTCATATTGCATCCTCTTATCTTCTTTTTGTTCTTTTCAATAACTCATATTTCCTCCGTCTTCCTCCACCACCGAAAACTGCTACACTAACAGTTTCCTTCCTTTCCAAGCAGACCCCCATGTGGTCAAGAGAGCACTGTGCCCACCGCTGTTGCTTATTACCCATCCTTGTGTTTTAATTTTCTTTTCACAAACACGCACAGAGTAAAGCATATACCAATAACTCTCTAATTAACAGTTTTTAAAGGGAGGAGGTAGGCAGATGTTGGGGAAACAATTAGGAGCGTAGAAAACTGCTGCACAAAGGGTTTTGAGCAGCACCGCCGACCCTTCCTAATCCCCCCTGCCTCTCTGTTCAGATGATATTTAACCATGTCCCATCTTTTCACAGAGCTCTGCCTCCTTCCTGCTGCCCTGTGGGCGTGGAGCAATCTTTTTTGAAAGCTAATAATGGAGCTGTAATTGTCACATGTTGCATAGAAGTCAGTGATGTGTCAATCAAGCTTTGCGCCGTAGGAGCCAGGAGAAAAAGGGAAGAAGCGAAAGAAAGATCAGGGGGAGAGTTTGCGTGTTTGACTTTTTTGTTCTTGTATTGTTCCACCGAAGGGTTTTGCTGATTGTGCATGCTTCCACTTTTAGCACTGCCCTACTTCACATTAAGGTAGTTTCATCCTCACCTGCCCCGTGCACCTGGCCCTGCTGATGCTGCTGGTCACTGAGTAGCACGAACACTTTTTCTTTGTCTTACACTGTATGTGTCAAATAGTTTCTCCAACTCTCATACTGATGTTTGTGCTGGTGGTGGGTGAGGAGTCAGAAAATAAGGTTACTTAACCTATTTCAAGGGATTGACATTTTGTAAAAGTTATTTAGTAAAAGTTAAAGTGATGAAATTAATTGGTTATTAAACAATCAAATACAGTAAACGACCAGAGATAAACAATAACCAAAATAGAAACAAAATAGTAAACAGTACATGAAGATGACAAAAAAAAACAACAAGGCCTCATTTGAGATCATGTTTGCCAGTTAAGTCTGACAGGCCTATATAGCAGAGGTCCCCAACATTTTTTGCTTCAGACAATATTTTCACAAACTTTAATTACAATTTAAATGAATACCTGCATTTAGTGTAAAACTTGTTTGAAATATTTATATAATTATCCGGTAATTTGTCCAAAATTGATGTTTGTCGTGAGGTACTTTGTAAGATATTCACAACATTGAACTTGAGTTTGGGGTGTCTTTATTTTCACTACTAACTCACCAAAATGTCCTATAAGCATCAGTCCGCTTTACTTTATCGAGGTGGACAAACAACCACTTAGCCCTCACTGTTATTTTGTTCTTCTAGTACTACTACTTACCATAGCAGTAAAACCCATCTGTTTATTCAACTTTTTATTTGTAAGGAGAAGAAGAATTTATTGCTTCTTTTAAAGTCTCTAAGCTACTTGGCATTTTTGTCTCACCAAGTCACTCATCACTACTGTGAAAACGTACGGGTAATAGAATGTCGTGCACTTTGCTTTTTTGGTTGGTTGGTTTTGAAGGATACCACAGAGGATATTGAATATTTTTCTTACTGTTAACAAAGCCAATGAAAAGAAAGGATTGCACTATAAACACATGCTACAGTCTTGGTATGACATGTTTCTCATACTATAGCTAAATCTTGAAACTTCATACAGTAAAACATCTACGATGTTTCTGTTGACCAGGGCTGTTTTTCAAAAGGATTGTTGATTATCTGGAAAAGAAAGTAGCAGCTGAAATAGTTTTTGCTGGAATTGCTTGGCCAGTTCAATCCCCAGATCTGAACTCTACCAAGCTGGTGTGGGAGAATAAATATTTGATAAATGCAGAAGATGTAAATCAAGTCATCATTGACTTGGAATGAAATCTTAGAAAATCATCAATCGAATGTCTGCATTGTGTTAACATGTATTAACATTATTATTAGAATTGTAGTAAAATATTATAATAAAAACCTCTGGCCTCTCGGGGAGACAAGAGAATGCCTTGCCTGGGGCACCAACACGTCTACAAACCTTATTATTAAGTGTATTTACTGTTGCATTGTTTAAAAATAAAAAAAATATCCAGTCTTTGTGCCTCTGCTTCATTTGACAGTGGAGAATCGACTTATCTCCCCCACCAAGTGTGCACCAGTTAGTTTAGAAGCTTAGCAGAATGAGCTTTGCTATCTACTAGCTTCTTGTGGTGAGTTACTGTTAAAGCTTCCTGTTTTGTTAAACTATGTTGTCTATAATCTCACTGCCCTAAAAATGTCTCCTGCCCTCCCGTGAGTGTAGATCTATTTCTATTTATTGCCTTGGTTCTGCTGCATATGTTTGTCCACAAACCATACCGCAGGTAGATTGCCTCGTGAATTATTAAATAAACCTGATTGCCCTATCACACTAGAAAAATGCCAGTGGCAGTGATTTGCCATAAAGAAATCGGAGTAGGGAGATTAGGAAAACCAAAACCATGTGCTGGGGTGGAGATGTCTCAGGAAAGACGGAGAACCGATAACAGCCCTGCTCTTTTATTCATTTTGGGAGTGAAAGATGAATGAGCGACTGAATAATTTCTAATCTTCTTTAAGGCCATGCAACACGGGAAAGGAAGAGATGTTTATTTACGTTTATCTTCACCGTGGCAGTGGAGACCTGGTTTCCTGCGACGGAGCTGAGATGCAGCATAGAGATAGGGCCAGAATAGTATTGAGGATGTTAGAGGAGTAATGAAATCTCATTTTGGAGTGATGGTCTTCTCTCCACTGTGATACAGCTGTGTTTGCTCTGCATGAATCCACTGTTGACCTGCAGAGACATTGGCCTGATGAAGACCTTTTTCTAAGCTCATATGGTTACAAATCTTTTTTTTTTAGAGCTTTTCTTTTTATCCTTTACCTTTTTATCTTATTCTCATCTAACCTTTGTCCTCTTTTTCTTGTCCATTCATCTCTTGTCTTCTGATTCTGATTTGATTCTGATTCTTGTCTTCCTTGGCTCTTTTTCCACAGTAGCATCTTTTCAAGCTTTTCACAATAAAAAAGGTCAATGCTGAAACTCACTTTAGGATATATTAGGTGTTTGTGTTTCAAAAGCAGTTTCTAATCTCCAGTCTCTTTCCTCTGCTCTGCTGAAGCTGTTCATGCAAACCTTTTAGAGTGGAGCAGGGGCTTGATGTGGCCCCTCAGGGGCTCCCCTGCAGTGGGGCCAGTGTTTAATCAAGCCTCTGGCTTGAACTCCCAGCAGGCCCATGTTCCCCCGACTCCCACCATCTGTGGAGGCTTGACTTCACAGAACCCATGTGTTCTATTATAAGCTACCTGTCCTTGAGTGCTCTCCAGTTTGTACAGCGGTGTGGGTTTAGCTGACATTGCTAATCCACAGAATGTACATCATACATTCTGTGGCAATACTTAACTTACTCCCAGCTGAGAGGAAAGCAACAACTCTCCCTGTTGTCCTCTCAAATGGTTAAGGAGAGCAAAGGTTGAAAAGACAGATAAGACAAAAACAACAGCACCATTCAAGGGCAGGCATCAGAGTCCCACAAACCAGTCACATCAAATTATTAATCTTATACAGTCTGCCACAAAATGGTTCTCAACCCCTAAAATATAAAGCTCATAAGTTGACTCCTATAGTAGCAAAAACAAAAGCAAAAGCAAAGTGTTTTTCTAATGGTTCTTGTCAATTACCACTGTTTAAACTTTCTCAGTGCTTCAGATAGTCATCCAGTCAGCAGTAGTGGCTATTACGTACTTCAGATAGTCATCCAGTCAGCAGCAGTGGCTGTTACTCTGCTCCTCATCACGGGGCCCTGACCACAGAGAACGTCTTATCTGTGCCGCGTGTGCAACTGATCTTAAGCCTGTGCTGATGGATTTGGCGGAGCGCTCGATGGCTGAGTTTTAAGCAGATTCATATCAGGGTGATTGAACGCACTGGGGCTTTGGCAGACTGGTGTTAGTGCTGTTGGTACTGTTATTGCTCAAGCATGGGGAGATGGTGACGCTATAGCTGTGATGATGGATAGAGAGGCTGAGATTTTCCCGAAGGAAGGCTTAGAGATGGGAAAATATAAGAACGGAGCCAATGGAAAAGGAGAATCAAATTGTAAGTTGTCTATATTTGTTAGCATTGGACGGTCATTCATATGTGACATTTATTGCATGTAAAATGGCTTTATCTCTAAATTTACCATACATATATCTGAAGTAAAAACACAAGCACATGTGAAGTACACACAATTACAAAAAAGTCACAAAATTAATCGAGGTTGGTGAGCTGAGATAAAACATCATCAAATCACATCTGTTGATATTTCTTGTCTGACATTATCACTGAGAAATAGCTCTGTCAAGACTATGAAAACATCATAAATTCAAGTTTGACTTCAATGAAAGGATTTTTTGATCTGTCATGAGCAAATGCTTTAACCTCTTTGATATATGAAACTTTGAAAAGACATTTGGGTGGCATCAAAAATATATTGCAGCAGCAAATGAGGCTGTCTTTTACTTAGTAAAAAATACTTTGACACTTCATATTTGTTGTCTTGGTGACTTGGATTAGAAGATTGATAGAACACATTTGATTAGCTGAGAGTAGAAGCAAAGGAGTACTACAAGCATGGATCCGAATACGACAAAAAATCATCAACTAACGTACTTTATCATCACCATCTACTCTTTCTTTAGATACAATATAACAATATACAGTGTGTTGTTCGTCTCTACACCAAAATAGATATTTTTAACCAATGTGAAATGCTAGGTCTTAGATTTGATACACTGATTTTTGACTTTACAGCAATTTTGGCCATCTTTGGCAGGATAATCTGGTCTCTGACATAAGGGGTTCTTGGTTCTATACCAGCAAAGCGTCAATACTGCTCTGATACAACTTTTCCTGGCCAAGAGCTGGTACACTGGCTGTCAAAATGTGAAGAACTTGTTCAAACTGTAGGCACTGGCTCTGCACCAGTCCTGGAACTGGCTTGGTCCAAAGGGGATTTCATACAACCCATAGAACTGTTTGTCTATGAAATGCGCACCCTTTTGGTAGCAGACATCAGAATAGGTCTTGTCTGTGTTTTGTTCACAGCAAGTATCTGTTGCCATCAAGTGACCATAAACACCTCTAATTACTGCACGTTTATATCGTAGCTATGTCTCAGATAAAACTATGACTGGCTACAAAGTACTAGTGAATAAATGTAAACCTCAGCATTCTCAGTCACTTTAGCAATGATGTGGTGCGTCAATGCAAAGAAATCGACCATGGCATTACTGTGTCAATGGCTAAAATCAATAAATGTCCTATTATGTCATAATTCATGGCAATTTTTACACTGGCCCTTTGAGGGCAGCTGTAAGGGCAAGGAAGGATGGTGATTGGTATAGTTGGGGTGTTGATTTGATCACTGACAGCAATATTTGACCTTTTTTTTACTCTAAAGCAGCTTAACTTCCCTGAGACTAGTAGCAGAAGAGTAGCAGTGGTGCATAAGAGGCACTGAAAGAGGAATGTTGTATGACACACACTGAAGTGAAGCCAGTCTCCAGGATTAGACTGACCAGGCTCAGACATATCCCAGAGGTGGACCACAGGGATGGAAGGAATGTTGCTTGTCCAAATCAGCCATGGGATTGAATATCCTGTAAAACCATGGCACACATCACTGGGCTGAAGAGAGAAAGAAGAGGCAGCAGAATGGTTGGAGAGAGTTAAAACTGAAACTGAAACTAAATAAAATAGACAAGTAATATGTTTACTTGGTAATTGATTAAATATATGACAAAGTATCTGAGGTAAAGTACTGACATAGCCATCACTACTAGGATGCTGCAGAAATACATTATTGTAACCACAGTGCTATGCCTGCCGATGGTGGGTACAATCATGAGCACACAGCCAGTCGCATGTGCTGATCATGGTTCCAACTCTCTGATTATATTTCCTTTACTTCAAGTATGTACAATTACTCAAGGTAAATTCATAGTGTATGACACAACAAGCTTTGTACACCTGGAACAGCCATTTTCAGGTCTCTCCAGAGACCTGAAGGAGAAATCAGGTCCAGCCAGAGCTCTGGCTGAGAGAAGTCCGGGGTCTGGCCGGGCCACTTTAGACACTCGCAGAGTTGTCCCTAAGCCATTCCTGTGCTGTCTTGGCTGTGTGCTTAGGATCAATGTCACCCTGGAAGGTGAACCTCCTGCCCAGTATCAGGTACTATGTGCAGTGGAATATGTTTTTTTAAAGGATATCTCTATACTTTGAAGAGGGATGAGTGAAAGTTGAATGGAGCAGTCTCTTGCGAAAAACACCCCAACAGCATGATGCTGCCACCATCGTGCTTCACTGTTGGTATAGAGCCTGATTTTCACCAGACATAATGTTGAGAATTGAGTTTAAACTGTTCAGTCTTGGTTTTATTAGACCAGAGAATTTAATTCCTCCTCGGAGAGTCCTTCAAGGTATTTTTGCAAACTCTAAATGGGCTTTCATGCATTTCTGCACTGCAGTGGCTTCCATCTAGCAACTCTGCCTTAAGGCCCAGATTAGTGGGGAGCTGCAGGGATAGTTGTCCTTCTGCAACTTTGTTCCATCTCCACACCAGATCTCTGGAGCTCAGAGTGACTATTTACCTCTCAGGTTTTTGGTTTCTGATAGAGTTTGCATTGCCAGCTATGAGGCCTTCTACAGAGAGGTACGTGCCTTTTCAAATTATGCCCTATCAATTTAATTTACCTCAGGTGGACCCCAATAATGTGTAGAGACAGCTCAGCAATGATCAGGAAAAATGGAAGAGCCAAGCTAAATTCAAGTGTTGTTGCAAAGGGTCTGATTAAAGGTACCAGTGTAATATCTCTTTATTTTTTATATTTAATACATTTTCAGACATTTCTAAAATTCTTTTTTCACTTTGTCATTTTGAGGTATTGAGTGTAGAATAATGAGAAAAAAAATAATTTAAAAGATTGCAGTATCAGGCAACTACAACTTACCAAAATTGAAATTTAAAGGGTCTGAATACTTTCTGAATGCACTGTATATTGAATCAAATTACTAAATATAAGTTAAATGGGTTGCTCTCCATTTTTGTGTCTCAATTTTTTCAACCTTTAAATCTTTCAGAGCAACTAAAATACAGCATGTCAATGAAACTATCTCAAGTGTCAAACATTATTCTTTTATTCTCATTTTCATGAGATTGCTCCTTCCATAGGAGAAGATCTGCAGTAAGCACCCAACAGTATGTGGCATATGAATAAAGATGGAGTAAGAGAGAAATCCATTGTACGGCACTTTCAAGCAATTGTTCCAGGTAGCTTCTATGCTGGAAGCTTTTTTTTCCATTATCCAGTCTATCAGCATGGCAAATAAGAGTTGTGACCCCATCTGACCTGGCTCCTGACTCAGATAAGCACTGTAAACGCACTGTGAAGTGGCTCAGGCAGTCGCGGTCACACACCATGGAGCACACTAAGTCCACCGTCATGCCACAATGACAGTCACCACCCGCACTATTGGAATGGTTCGAATGTTTGTGTGGAAGTAAATGTGTGTCCTTAGGAGTTGGGCTTGTTTCTAAGTGTCTCTGCGAGCGGGTGTTTATGTGCGTAGACGCTCGTCTGCACACATGCGTGTCACTTCTTATTTGTTGTCGTGATGTGTTTTCCCTCACCTCTATCCGCCGCACTCCCCCAACCTACCATCAGAGCATTGGCAGACACATCACTCTCTGTGCTTTATAGCCACTGAGGAAACGAGGTAAACAAAGCCTGCGAAAGAAGAAGCCGTGTTTCTTATTTATGGTCAACAATTTTTCACAGGCTTTAGGAAAGGCTGTACCTGAATTATTGGAGAGGCCTATTGTGATGGCGGGCGAGGCAGGAATTTTATTCCTAACATTTGCTATATATGTCCCAGTGTTCTCTAGTCTGTGAAAGGATTTTTCATCTTCAGCTCTGTCCCTTTTCCCCTGCACTGTTCTCAGGGCTTCTTGTCTGGCATCACGGTCAACAAAAATTGAGCGGCATGGACATATTAATTGCACTATTTCTTGAATTTGTTTTTTTAACATTACATTTTCTCTTAATAAAACGTGTAGTAAATGTGACTTAGTAGAGGCCCATGTATTTGAGATGAAGTTCTGCTCAGTGTTTCTTATAAATTTTTGTTGTCATCGTTGCAGATAAGACTCACAACCAGGGGATGTGCAACCAAAATATGAACATAAGACAAGAGCTGAGGTCACCGTGGCAGCATAAAGTCTCTTATGATCTAGGAATAAGCCCCAAATTGTAACTAACAATTATATTTACCTCCCTTACTGTATTAATTCCTAATTTTTAGCAACTCTGCAAAAGAGCCTTTAAAATCTCAGTGAACTGTTTTTATTATTTTCTAAATCATAAAGACTACCGATCTAATCAGCAGATTACTTGCAGACTTTAGAAACAGACTGGTCCAGTAGATTATTTTACCTTGAGATCAATGAGGAATTGTGTGCACAGAAAGCAACTTGGCAAGTAAAGATGAGGTCAGGAAGCTTGGATGTGTTTTTTCTGTGGCTCTGCTAGTGAAACAATACTCCCTCTTCTGGTTTGGAACAACAGAGGGTGAAATGGATTACATTGTTTTACACCACACTAAGAAATGAAGGAAACATCTGTAAGGGAACTGTTGTGTAGCGTATGTGAAGTCAGCAATGAGCTGAAGTCAGCTATATTTTTTTGTACCTAAATATACACAGTCAGTGTCTCTAAGTCATGTAACTACATATAAATGTAAACCTGTTTTAGGGTGTTATATTAGAGGAGTTATTTACTGTATTGTTAATGGAATGGTGTTGCATTAACTAATAACAAAAGTCAAAACATCAATCATAAAATAATATACAGTACAACTTAACATTTAAATATGTATAGTACTTGAAGTGCAATTTTTTGGATTTCCTGCCCAGTCAATGTGTGGTAAACAATAAAAACAAGAAATAAAAGACTGTTTTCCTAGAATATTGGTTCTAAATCATTTATTGACTCACATCCATGATTACATTGTAGAGAGTAAAAACAACAAAACAAGAGAATGGCAACATCAGTAATATAATACAACATAAATAACTTAAAAAAGAAGGTAACACATTCCATAAAAAGCATGTATGTTAAAATATATTTGTGCATTGAGAGATTGTTTAAATATCGTAATTTTTGTAATATACTACTTATTATTAGGCTCTGACTGATAAAATAACATGTGTTTATACATTTGATCTTTACATAACAAATACTTCTCTAACTTAAAATCCAGTTTGAACATATAAATGAATATGTAAATGAAAACTGAATACAATGAATTACAAATCATGTAAAACCGATATTTGATTGTAAATGTATCAAATGTAGACATTAAGGAATTTCAATGTTTTTTGAAAAAAAAGAAAAAAATTGCTCATGTTGTATTTGGGACAGGGGCAACATAAGACTGGAAAACTTGAGCAAAACACCTGGTGGAACCTCACACATCCAATAAAGTTAACTGACAACAGGGAGAATTGTTATTATTATAAAAAGAGCAGTGTGGAGTAGCAGGGCTGCAGTCCACACCTCCTTATTCTTTTAAAGCTGAACAATGCAACAAAAGAGACCTGGAATCAGTTGAATCATATATGAAGTAAAAACAAAAAAATGGTCTCCTCAGTTTCCAAATACTAACAGTGTTGTTAAAATGAAAAGGTAATGATGGTTTCACTTTTCCTTTTTCTTTTATTCTTTTTTCTCAGGAAAATATGCCACCAATTTGCTTTAGTCTAACCAGGCTGCTCATGTTGTGCAGAGGTCAGAGAGCATTTATGCAACAGAAATTCTACAAATGTTCTGTCTGTCTAAAACTACAGTTCCTGTGGTTGGTTGTGAATTGCTTCATTAAATCAGAGTTTCTATCAATTAAAACTGGCCACAACTACAAGATGCTTATTTGAGTTTATGGGTAAAAGTGTAGGTATTTTAACTGTAGTTTCTTTGTATATACATACTGTATTTATTACATGTGGCAAATATCCGTTACATTAGTACAATTTTCCATATATTTACCAGGTACTGTAAGTGTTTAGTAATTAGGAGACTGTAAGAGAAAGGGTCACCATTTATGCACCTATATCACCTTTTGCAGCACAGACTCGCAAATTAAGAAAATATTGTTTTTTGCTTTAGTGACCAAAAACACTTCAGGAATGGTGATAAATACTTCTTTCTTGGAGTGGTACTATAGAAAATGAATTAAATTGACATTAAGAGCAACAAAATAAAGAAAAGTCTTAACTATATGTAAGCACCACTTGTCATAAGAAATGATAGTTTGGTTTTGCATGTCTTCTCACTGTTGTCTAATTTTACATTCAATTACTTTACTTTACTACAATTACTACAGGAATTGCCTCCAAATGAAGACACGTTTGCAGTCCTTGTCTCACTGAGGATTTTCACACCCACTGTAAAAGATTTTTTGTTTGTTTTTAGTAATTAGCTGAATTTCAGCAATTATGCAAACAAAAAAGCTTTTTAGCTGGGTCATTTTAAAACAAAGGCTGCAAAAAAAGAAAGGAAAGTAAAAAGGAAAAGCAAGCTGGGAGATGGAATTTCTCATCATCTGTCTCAGACACTGCCCCCACCCCCCCACTTGTCACTTTTCACCAGCTATTGTTTGCTGTGGACTGTTTTTTCTCTTTTTTCCTCCTCAGACACGATAAAGTAGTGCACAGTCATATCCCCGGCACGGCTTTAGCAAAACAATTGCTCTGGTGAAAAATGAGAGACACCCCTTTCTCCACACCTTTCACTATGCACCGCTTGCTGAGCCTATTATGGAGGTCAAGTGTTTAATAGCTGTGCTTCAAATAAAAGTTTAATGTTTATTTTGCAGGATTTACCCCCCAGGACCATGAATATAGAAGCACCTCAGAAATTAATTTTGTTCTCCTGATCTAAACAGTGACAGTCCAAGAGATGAGCTGTAAAACAAATCAGCTAGTCTGTTACTACAGTTAAGTTTACGTGTATACATGACACGTCCCATATCCTGATGTATCACCTGTAAATGCATCACCTCAACAGACACATATTTTGCTACCATGTGTTAGACAGTCTATCGAAACACTATCTAGATAAAAAAGGAACTATTTCCGTTTTTATCAAAGCAACAAAAAACAGGAGACTAAAGAGGCCATTGAGAGATTTGCCAGCAAACAACCAGAGACAGGCAATTCAGAGATTTCCTCCAGACAGGGATTGGACAGAAATGACAAATCTATTTATGAGATGCCAGAAACATTTTGTGCACCTTATTCTCAGCTGATCAGCATGAGAAAATAGTATCATGTCCCATGTTGGGTAGCGTAATGATGGTCAATTGAGGCAGCAGCCGAGACTGTTTATTGTCATTTCCTGCTCTTTCTCTACCTTTTATTTCTCCTCATGTTTCAGGGATTACATGAGAAATTAGTTGAAATGACTTTCTATTTGTCCACCATCGCTGTTTGTCAGTTTCCTGCATACCCACTTGCATTACTAATTCCCCATCTCTATATCTATTCATTCATTGCAATGGCGATTAAAAAACAGAAAAGCAACCTGGCATTGCTTGCTTACTTTGGACCAAAGTGGTGAACCTGACTTCTAATTTAGCATTGATGCTGCTCCCTCTTTAATTTTCTTCACTTTAATTAGTCACACACACACACACACACACACTCACATAGGGTTTGAACTGTCTGAATGACCATTTACTTTTCAGTTTAATAGAAAAATATTGTGAAGTCTTTTTTTTTTATTATTTGAACTGCAAAGTGGAGCCTTCAGTCAGCAAACATGGCTTAAGTTAAATCCCTTGTGGGGATAGGGAAAGAATTGTGTAAACATGTTCAGTGTAATGCTGTCAGTAATTCTATAGAGTGACTTTAAAGCATCAGGTCACATGAAAGATGACCTTTGAACTCTATTATGACTTAAAAATGCCACTTGTCAGGTCACAAATTGGCTGAGAAATTGTTTTTGTGAGCCTCAACAGTGTGAACATTGATTCCATTGATATACAAACCAGGGAAAATAAGGAGCAATGCTCATGTAAACTACTAGAGGGTTGCATTCCTGTAGATGTGTTGACTGCTCACTGATGGCCAATAATATACTGTCCCTGTGTGATCAGTAGGTTTCAGACAGATTAGAAGGGTAGCAGTGTTTTGCTGGCTGAATGGGTGGACTTTGCATGATGTGAGCTGTTGGGGGAGGGATGAAGAAATCAATGACAGCCAAGTACACATCAGCAGGGCATTAGCACTGAGGAAATTCCTTTGCACACCCCACCTCTGGGAAATCCAGCCTGACGAGCCTTGTGCTTCTCTCGTTGATTGATTCCTAATCAGGTGGATGTTCCATAAGGTGTATATGAAGGTAATTGGTGTGGATGGATGCCAACCTTGACTCTGCCAGTCACTAATGTCTGTGCGTGGCAGGTTTTGCACCTTGACTGCAGGACATGTGAAAGATTCAGACACATTACAATATTTGGTGAACTAACAGTGAATAATGGATGAGAAATTTGATTGGATTTGAAATTTGGCATCACAAGTTCTAAAACAATACTACTTCAACATCACCACTTTAAAACTAACATGAATGAAAGGACCTGAATGTGGAGGTTTGCCCATGTCAACTGGGTAAGAAACATCTGCTGAGGAAAGCAATGCGCTGTTAACTAAAACTCTTGAACAGCTATGAACCTGGCAGTGAGACTGTTTTGCATGGCTCTTTCCCAAATTGTGAGACTTTTCTCCCTTAAAGAAAAAAAAAAAAACTCTGACTTGTTCAACAACAGTTCAACTTGCTGCCTGCTTAACATCCAAGTCAGTCCCCAGGCCCATGGGACTAATCTGCATGGTCAGAGGTTAAGGGGTCAGCCACTGGGTCCTGCTCCTGAGGAACCTCCCAGCTGAAATCCCTTCATTTCCCCCCTTCCATTTCACAACACTTAGCTCCATAGTGCCTTAATTATTTTCCCAGTGCTAGACCTTTTCTCTCTCCCTCATCCCTTCCCCAATCCCCATGGTATTTGGGAGAAATGGAAAAGCACAAGCCTGGAGGGGGCATCGGGAATGAGGGCCTCAGCTTTTTCTCTGTGTCTCAGGAATAGTTATTCCCTAGGCTGAGAGGCTGACCCAAGGCCTGGGGCTCAGGACCTGTGTGGACCTGGTTTAATTATATTAGCTGCAATATTCAGACCTCTTGGCCTTGGCTTTCACAAGCACTTTAAGTCAGGACGGTTTTCATTGGGGTGTCCTTTCAACTAAGTTTTGGTGTGCTGCACTAAGCTCCATCATCAGCAACTGTTCGTTAGACAAGGTCATGTCACATTAACTCGTGATGTATACACTACTTTCCCCTTCATTTTTTTCATCCCAGCTGCTTTTGTAGTGAGCTGCTCATGACTGACAGCCCCGGTCCGCCCATATTTCATTTAGACAGACTGGGTGGTCAGGATCTCACACACACACACATCGGAGAATGCAAGCAAACACATACATACACGCACAGTTTTGAAAAAACACACACACCCTAAGATATTGTCTGATCAAGTGCCTTATTTATTTGTTTGTACATCTGTTTCTCTGTGATGGAGCAGCTTCATTCTCATGTCTATAGATCTGTCTCACAGATGCAGCACAGGTTGGGGAGCTGGCTTTTGGCGACAATCTCAGCTGGACGTGGTTTGTATAAAAAAAATGAAATGAATAATTAACAGTCACTTGAAAGCATGAACATGCAGGGCCTAGCCATGTAATGCTTCTCCACGCAGTACATTATCATGTCCCAAAGGACTACAGAGATGAAATTGGCCTTGTGTTCCACCTAATTGCTGAGCTCCGGCAAATTAATGTGCCCCTTTTTCAACCCTGTGTTTGTGAAATGCTATTCATGCTGTCTGCTCGAGGTTTAAAATCAACAAATTTACACATGAAGAGATTAAGCATCTCTATTAATTACACTAACATTTGCATCCTGTATTAGCTGTCTTCACACAGCAAAGACATAATCTTTATTGGCAGACATAAAGCACAGTGCACATTATGAGGGAGAGGTATGTATAACAGGCTCAAAGGGATACAAGGTACTCCATTGCTTGTGGGAGTATGAAGCTGCTAGCATTTCTGCTAATGCTAATTACTGGTGCTAATTGCTAAAGTCAATTACAAAGATATACTGCGAGCTGATCGCTCCTTTTCGTAAAGGAATTATGGTCCCGTTTGTTTGTGAAACTACCTTACACTGCACAGTTGCATTAATTAATACTAAGCTTTTAGCAGCACAGTTGGGAATTAAACCATTTCCTTGTATTTATAGCTCCAGCAAAAAGAAGATGTTAGCTAAATCTTGTTTCCAAGTCTCTGAGACAGCTGTCTCTAAATCAAGGAACAGATAGGATCAATGTGAAAAGTGCACACTATAGTGAGAATAAAGTGTATAGTGGATTATTTTCCAACCTTTTTGTCAAAGGTAGCGTTTCGCCTTTTCATCGTCTAAAGTATATTTTGACAATGTAGCCACTCATATGGCTGTCTTTACTATTGCGTTTGGATTTCCAGTCTATTTTACTAAGCAAATGATTTACCCGTGACGTCTGACATTTTGAAAATACACTGTACATTCCCTACTGTTCTTCTTTCAGAACATGTAATATAACATTATGACTGCAGTGTTAATTTTGGTCAACTCTTCATGAGTGAAGTTGTCGAGTGAATTGTCTTGAGTTGTGTTGTCTTTGACATGACATACTGTCAATTATGTTGTGCCCATCTGTTGCAGGATTATTAGAAAGTACACTATTTACTTGTTGAAAAGTACACTGCCCATCCAAAAATAAAGTTCGCACACACTAATATTTCATCGCCTTTAGTTTTGAGTAACACATGCATTTACCATAGGAACATTTCAATAAACATCTGCAATGTCACAACATTTATTCCCACCCAGAGTTGCAATCATTTTTGCCAAGATCTTGTATTGATGATGGGACAGTATACAAAGTCTTGTTCAGTACATCCCAAAGATTCTCAATAGGGTTAAAGTCTGAACTCTGTGGTGCTAATCCATGTGTGAAAATGATGTGTCATACTCCCCCAACCAGTCTTTCACCGTTGGAGCCCGATGAATCCTGGTATTGTCATCTTGGAATATGCTTGTGCCATTAGGGAAGAAAAAGTCCATTGATGGAATAATCTGATCATACAGTATATTCATTCTTTGCGCACATAACGTTGCTAAACCTAGACCTGACCAACTGCAGCAACCCCAGGTCATACCACTTCCCATACAGGCTTGTACGGTAGGCACCAGGTGTGATAGGAGCAAATCTGGAATCATCAGACCACATGACCTCTTTCTATTGGACAGTTCTTAAGATGTTCTTAGATGTTTTCTTTGCTTGACGCATGTCAATTCTTTGACCCTTCTCAACCAGATAAACATCTTTTCCGTGACCACAGGATGTGTTGTCAGACATGGTTGTTTCAAGAAATGAAAAGCTACTCACTGCATCATTTAGGGTTAAATAACTTGTTGCCAGCTGAAACATAATCATCCATGAAGTAATTATCCAATGGCAGGCTCTTACCCATTTGCTTAGTTAAATCCAGGTGGTGATTTTTTATTTTTTTTTGGACCGACACTGTATTAAATAGACTTTCTTCTCTATATTAATACAACAGACTCATACTCCTCACTAAATCCATTTGCCATGTGCAAATTCTGGCTATTTGAACAAAGCTAGTCGGTAACATCTCACCCAACTACATCAATCCATACTCATTCCCAGGATGTAAAACAGTGATGTTTTGTCAACCCCTTCTGCATTTAATGCCGATGCTGAAGGCATTCTATGGCATCAGTATTTGACAACAGAAAGTTAGTTAGAAGATCTAGAGAACATGCTGCTGGCAGGTTTAAAGGATGTATCAGTGTGTGTTTGTGTATACATCAATGGTTTTATGCAGTATTTTATTATTATCTCAAGGGTTTGTGTATGTGAATTTACATTGTGTATAATTTAATATATGAAGATATTACCCATCTGTTATGTGGTAGACTGTATATCATGACGCAAGATCTGTCACCACCCTGCAGCAACCATCTATATTTGATCCCAGTGAATCAAGCGTGAAGGACTTCCCCTTGTGCCTCATTTTATTTTTCAGTCCCTCCCCTGTACTTTCTTTTTTTCTACCCTTCCTCACTATATAGTTCTCTTATGTCCTCCATTTTCATCTCTCTCTTTCCCTCTCTGTGTCAGTCACATGCTCTCCCTCTTTCAGACATTCTCTCTTTTATTCCCCTTCTCCTTTACACAGATTACTGTGCCACGACTTAGGGGCCTGGAGAACTGCCTACTCCAGCCAGCTTAGGTGAATCAGTTGCTATGGCAATTTAAACCCAAATAGCCAACAATGGCATGCTAATTATGGTTATTACTGTATGAAGACTGTTCCAAGAAAATGAGAGATGTTAGTTTTCATTGAAGGAAGAAAGAAAGAAAATGTCAGAGGTGAGGCAATTTGGACAACATAATTCATAACAGAAAGCTGATTGCTGTTTGCACGACGAAACGCTTCTGCAAAGTCCCCTGACTGTTTTGGTGCAAAATGGAGGGGTCCAAAAAGAAGCCCTTGGCTCTGAGCGAGTGACATGAAAACCCAGAGTTAGCTGTGTAGAAAAATTGGCCACAATTAAACTTCATTGTGCAGAGGCTGAATATTGTGTGATGTCAATAAGTGAATATGCCTTTGATGAGATCCACTTCAAATAGAAAAATATTCAATACAACAATAATGTTACTGGATATGATAGTTAAATCCTCATCACCTTTTCTTTATTAAAAGTAATGACATGTTTTAACTCATCAAATAACACATTTATTTCTTGTCCAAACCCAATATGAGACACAGTTAAGTTTGTTAGGTGCCCCTTGTGCGTCCCTCTACTAGTTGAAAAGTCAGCTTGGATTCACCACCACAGAGTCCAGACCTTAACCCCATTGAGAATCTTTGGGATGTGCTGAAGAAGACTTTGCACAGTGGTCTGACTCTACCATCATCAATACAAGATTTTGGCAAAACATTAATGCAACTCGGGGCGGGAATTAATGTTGTGGCATTGCAGAAGCTTATCGAAACGGTGAATGCATGCTGTAATCAAAACAAAAGGCGGTCCAACGAAATATTAGAGTGTGTGACTTTTTTTGGACGGGCAGTGTATGTTAAATGTGCTATTTATTATTGTACAGATGTTTCTGAGAATGTCACTTATTTTTAATAAACCAAATGTTCAACAGGTAAACAGCACAGTTACAGAATAGCTATTCATTCCAGATCTCTTTTACTTTCCTGCCTTCCAGGTACTAATGGACCTTACAGGTCTGCTAATGTACTGTAGCTGCTTCCTGTGTGCTTTTTGATAGTCATCTCTGTGGGGCTGGCACACGTCAGTACACATCCTCAATTGATATTCTGGCTCTTAAGTCTTTTCAAAAGGCTTTCATAGCATCCATGTTTACCACAGTGGAGGGCCTATGGTGACAGTGAATGGGAAGGAAGAAGAAGAGACGGAGATGAGAGGGAGAAAAACAGGAGGTGGATCAACACGATGAAGCTTTGCCATTTCCAAGCTGTCTGTTCCTCTCGCATCTAGCCATTACCAGCATTAGCATCTTCTTGTCAGCTTTCTGGCTAATTAGATCCAATGGTGTCTGTGTGTGTGTGTGTGTATGTGTTTACATGTGTGTTAAAACTGTTGCCATGGCGACAGTCATCCTCTATCCCACTAACAGAAGACTAGCAACTGGCAAGCCTCCTTTCAAACACCCACATTAGGCTGGCTAATGTGCTACTTACTATACTGTGGCTTCTAGTGCTACCTTTTGTCAGGCTGAGAGCTACAACCTTCCAGCTGTACTATTAAAACTCTTCAAAATCTGAACATGTAAGGGAAACATGTAAATACAGGCTACTTGGATTCGGGGTGGGTCCCCACCCTGCTTAACATTTACAGAGATATACTATCTGTTAATATGCTAATACAAGGTGCCCTCTCAGAGTTTCTAGCATTGTTACTTTTGTCTTTCATTGGAAAATTGCATCCCCACGTCAGCAGCCATCAATCCACGACCATGCAAGCATGCAACTGTAAGCACTGCAAGAGCCGGAATTCACTAAAAATAGACCACAATAACACTTAACTGACTGTAGTAATGGATGAAATGAAAAGCTATACAGATAGTTTTACCCATTCAATTTATTGGTTTTGTTGTGTATTTGTATTAAAGTATCCATGACTGTAAGAAACCTGTTTTCTCCCAACATCAAGGTTAACTACAGCTACTGATAGGAAAATATTACAGGTCTGAGCAAGGTCAGAGTTTTAAAGAGTTTCTAATGTTCAGAGTGAACTAAATTATTATGACAGAATGGACAAAAGGAATAATCTCAGCATGCAACAATGCAGATAACAATATAATTAATATTTAATACTTAATTAATCACCATGGATAAAATAGTTGTGGACAGACATCTACATTTTAGGCACTGAAGACTCTTGAGCATGGACACTTGCATGGACACCATGAGGCAATGTGGAACAGGGTTTTGAACTATTGACCTCGCAGTTCATGGACGACTGCTGAACCAGATGAACCATTGCTTCCCAATTTCTTTTATTGATCCTCTTGGAGAAATTGCTGTTGGACTATTAGATCGCAGTCACCGTGTGAAGATATATTCTGGCAAAGCACACATCGTCCTGTCATTGATAGGGACTGTAATGCAACAGTCACAGTTTGAAGCTGAGGGGTACAAGGGTCAAAGCCTAGAAGTGGTGTGTAGTCTTTTCTTTCCCTCTTTCCATTTTCACTGGGATAAAATAAGAGCGTTGTGTATCTCAGAGAGTGTAGCAGTCTGATAGGGAGGGGTATCACCAGGAAGGTTTAAGCTGCTGTCAGTCAACGTCACTCCCTGCTATTTAGATTCCAATTACACCTGTCAGCTCAGACTGAGACCTGATCTGTCTTTCTCTCTCTCCCTCTCCCTCCATCTATGTCTGTCTTCCTCTTTTAAACCCCTGCACACTCTGCTTCTCCGTGTTCTACAAGACTATGTGCTCATTCTTTTTCTTTCTTTATTCATCTGTAGCTTTTCTCTGTGTCACTCAGCATTACCGTCTGCTCAATTCTCTATCCCACTTTTCTCTGTATTTACTGCTGCTTTAATCCTCTTTGTTTTACATTATTTTATACACCGAGGACACACAAGTTTCATTCTTAACAGATTGCAGACAAGCTAAAGGAAAATGACAAAGTGATATTGACACTTTTTTGTTGCATGACCAGCTACAAAACTGAAAGAACTGATGGTGTCCATGATTGTGTATTTGAGCTCTAATGTTCAGTTTGAACTTGACTTTTCTGTCTCTGACTACAATTTGATATTAACTTTCCCAGCTAAATATTTCTGCTACAGCATGTTTTATTGTGCAAAATTCACAAAGTTGAAACTTTATTACTTTTTCCTAATTGCTTTTAAACATTTAGTTTTCAGCCTTTCTGGATTGTCCAGTCCGTTGCTTCGGCCAGTTAAAATGACAAATGCTAGATTATATTACGTGTAGCTATTTAACAGTCATTCCAATAATGACTAGAATGGAAAGTTTAGAAAATGTGTTCTTATTATAATGGTGTCTGTACCATACTGGTGGCTGCACTTAACCAAAGATCATTCAAGGCCAAAGAAAGATGTCTTTTCAGTACAACTCTATGGCTACAGATGAGCTATGTAATAGAAAATGTTAATGGTGCAGTTTACCATTAACATAAAATGAACAGACCTCTCTAAAGAAATGATCTAGCTGATCACATCACATCATTTACATATTTAAGATTTTCAATATAAATAAATAAATAAAACTTCAGTTTTTGAAAGTTTAAATAAATATTCTTCCACAAATCCATTCATCTTTATCACTTGTTTTGCCTTAGTCAGAATCTGATTGTGTTGGAAGCAGGCTCACTAAGGCAGTCCAGAGGTCCCTCTCCCCAGCAATGTTTTCTAGCGCCCCCTGGAGAATTCTAATGCGTTTTCAACCCAGATAAGATATACGGTATACAATCTCTCAACCATGTTCTGTTGTTTTTCCAATCAGAGGTCACTGAACCTCTTCAAGTGGCTCTTTTTAAAGAACAGAAGTAAACACTATGAGCTCTCTCTGGTCTACTGAGGTCTTAATGTGATTTTGAGGCCAGCCACATTATGGAAGAGGCATTTCAGTCATTTCTGTTCGTCTTATTAATTCAGTCACTACACAAAACTCATCATTGCATCACCAAAGTTGAGGTTTAGGAAGTTCATGGTACGTTGAAATTTCTACCTTCAGAAACAGCTTCCTCCCAAAATTCCATTATAACAGAGGTCATTCCCACAGGACATAGGAGTTCAACTCCAGTTAGAAACAGCTTTGTATTATTGGGAATGACATTATTTCATATTGTATTATTGTAATTATGAGGATGTTACCTTTATGTCAAGTTATCGTGTAACTTTAAGACATCACTTTAAACTTAACCAAACTAAGCTAAACGTAACCATGTTTATTACAAAGATTATTTGTGCTGAAACCCAACCCATATGTCTGGATGCCTAAACACAACCAAACAACCATGTTTGCAATGAAAAGTTGTGTAACACAATAACCAAAATATTAACGAGTCTCTGTCATGGAGCCACTTTTTTAGCTAATTGCTGTCATGGGCCATAACAGAGGGTAAGATCAAATAACACAGGATATTTGCTAGGTTGGAACACTTGTTGGCGCTGGTTGCCACATCATCACACCTTAGTTTTTTTTTTCTTACATCGCAGCTCAAATACTTTGTCATTGTGGGTGTATTAAACATTTCTTTAGATGTTTGATTTATCAAAGATGCAACTCTTAACTTTGGAACTTTAGGTAACGGTAAATGTGAATACGACATTTTTATTTTTCTTCCTCTCGGTTTCATTGTCCTCCTCTCTATTACAGGTTTTTCAATTCATTAGCCCTCTGAGGTCATTGCTAGCCCACATCCCACCCTACCTGACACTTCTTGTTCCAGGACCATATGGTATCAAACCAGTTGGCCATTCACGCTGGAAAATGCTGTTGAAAAACCCAACAGCAAGGTCAGCATAGGGTGAGATGCTATTTGATACCTGATGAAATGTCCTGCCTGCACACACATGCAAAGGGACTGTTGCAAGCATAGAAGTCCTGAGGTGTGTGCGATCGCCGTTGGGTGTGAATGTGGCTCCATCTGTGGCTAATAATGTCTAACATGTTGGAGGCCTCTCCACTGCAGCTTCTGCCACTCCATAAATCACACACATCTGGTCCACTGATCCCCTGCTGTTGGTGGCATAGAAACACACAGATGCCTACACACAAAAAGCAGAGTGTGTTTACACTCTGAGGTTCACCCAGTCTTACACTCACTCATTTATCACTGTCTAGACTGTCTGTGTATTGTGTTTGTTAGTGCAGGTAGCTTGCACTCTGAATATATCCCATTTAGTTTCTTTTAAATGTCATGATAAATTATTTTTGCATTTGTAATATATGTATGATCTCCAGATGTAATGTCACCCTCTGTTAATGGGTACAACAGTCACACGTTCCTTTTATATTGACACATTCTAATGTATAATCTAGGTTGCTCACTCACACACTCACACATACGGATTATTGTGCAGCCAAGCTGGCACATTTACTTGGCTGTTAAACTACTTTATTCCCTCATTTTGTGACTCATGCCATATGGGTAAAAGCAAAGTAAGTGAAAGTGATGGATGGTGGGTAGAGCCTGCTCACAGCAGGAGCATCCAGAGGCTAAAACTTTTTTTAAAAAACAAGATTCACTCCTCAGCTCTCACTCCTACTCTGAGAGACTCTTGTGTATGAGGGGAGTTCCAAAATTCAATTTCCTTTTTGGAGAAATAAAAGAGATCATCAAGTTATGGGAATGCAATGGGAGAACGCACACAGGAAGGAGTACTCTTCACCCAGTGTTTGTTTGCAGTTTAAGAAACTAACAAACTTTATCCTGTTTTTCGATGGCAAACATAAAATTAAACTTGTTAAAAAAAACTCAGTTCTATAGAAAATGTAAAACACTTTTAAAATAGACAAGGTTCATTTCTTTAGGGCAGTTAGCAGTACAGCAGCAACTCCTTGTGAACGGTCACAATTAACTTCTCAGTAAGTGCTTCTTCTGCTACTTCTTCTTCATCTTCTATACAATTACAGCAGGCTGTACACTATAAAGTTTAATGCTGCCCTCCACAGACAGGAATAGTTTTTACCACAGAACTAGAATAAATTATTAAATATAGACCAGTTATTTTCATACATTTTAGAAGGGCCCTTCCAATAAGTTGAAAAAATAGCCTTAGGAGAGAAAAAGAAAACATACATCTAATGATATCCTTAAATGGGTGTTGACTTTCTTCTTTATAATCATACAAGAAAGAAATATATGCTTAAGAGGAGCTTATACTCCTGGCTTTACATACCAAACAAACTTCAAACAGTGAATAATCATTTATTACGTTCTTACACAGTTTTTTTGTAAAAACAACATAAGCAATTGTAAGGCATTATTGTAATTGTCCTAATATAAAATAATAAAAATTAGATGTTATTTAGATATATAATAATAATAATAATATATATAGAATAATTTAGAAACCCATAAAAAATCCCTCCGTTCCAAGAAAAAGTGTGTGAACCTTTTTTTTGTTGCATTAATTTAGCATAAAATCTGATCTGATCTTCATGTACGTCAGGAGTATTAACAAATATAATGTGCCTAAAATAATACCAAAAAAATTCTGATCTTCCATGACTTTATTGAGAAGATGAAGTGAATTTCTCATTATCATTATCAGTGGCAGAAAGCTTCTAGAAGCTGGAAGCTCCTCTTGGCAACAAAGCTGCAACTTGAGAACTGTCCATCAAGGGTTTGCCTGAGTCAGTTGAGCACCAAAGATGATCTGAGAGGACATCTGATGGAGACACTTTGGGACTGTGGCTCCTCTACCAAGAAGTGGACGGCCAATCAATGTCCCTCAATGTCAAATGAGGGTTTTCCAAAAGGTTGACAGTTCATGCCAAGTGCAGCTGGAAAGACCAGTTTCTTCACAGTAAGGTAGTGTTTCTGGGACCAACTTTTTTAAAAAACACCTCCAGCATGATCTGGGTCTTTCAAGGTATACAAGGAGCATGTTATGAAGATCAAGGCTGTGAATTTTGTATGCTGTGGGGAACCATGATGGCACCAAGCACATTTAGGTTAGGGTAAGATGTAGAGTGTAGCTTTAGGTGTCATCAGTGCATCTTAAAACAGCAGCTTCATTACTGAATTAATCTGTTGTGTTCTCTTCCTATGTCCACAGGTAATTTGTTGCAAACTGTGTGACACAAATCACCTGTTGGAAAGCACTTCACTTCTTTACATATTTCACAAGCCATTAGTGAAACAACATGAAAAATGTAGTTTTGATGACAGGAGCAATTTGGCCATTGCTGTGGCTGGCTCATTACAAACAATACTCCCTGCTTCATCTCATACCCTCCAGGTGCTGCTCATGTAATAGACATTTATTCATCATTTCTCCCCCAAATTAGCTACTTCGATCAATATTACATCTCAATTTCGGCTTCCTCGCTCCCCTGATCATGCAGCCTTTAGATTCATATTTACAATCAAAACATTGTTTACCATTAATACAGTTTTAATTAGAATGCCAATAAAAGGGTGCACACAGCCTGTCCAGTGTTTGGCTAGTGGATGGCTTAATCGATAGCAGCATTGCTCTGCCTGCAGAGACAATAGACACATTATTTGGCACTCTCTGTCATAACCCTTCAATTTCCCCAGTGATGAACACAATAATCACGGCCATGTGACGGCTAAGTGGAGCATTCCTGGCCGCCTGACAGCCACCCACCTGCCTTGATTGATGATATTGTTTTTAAAAAGTGAAAATAGTTGAAGATTTTTACTGAGGGGTGGCACGGATGGGAAGGGGATGAGGGGGTCCTCTCTTCTCAAAAAGTCGCATTCCACTGGGAATAAAGGACGGCATTGTGGAGACTAATCCACTTCAGAGGACTGCTGTTCTGTGGCGAGTTTGTGTGTGGGAGAGGATATGAAGTGTACTATCCTCTCTCTGTAATTGTGGGCGTAATTTGTGGACATACAGTAGATATATTTGTCTAAGTGTAGATGCCTTATGTGTGCCTTCTTTGTGAATGTGTAGGCACAAGGTGCCACTATTTGAAATGTCTGTATAGCATGTTCATCCAATGTTCTGTGCTCACGACTCTGCACATATTAAAATTCTCTGTGAAGTGTGTCTGAAACAAATAATGTGTTGTGTGTCCTAGACGTTTGGCAGATGTTGTGAATATGTTCACTTCCTCAAAAAATATTTGCAAAATGTTAATGTTAAAACTTGCACTATTGACATCCTTTTTTTCTAGTGAGCAGCCTTCTTCTTTCATGCCTTTTTTCTGTGCATGGCTGAATTGTTTTGCTATAATCACGTAATTCACTGTGTTTGTGTGATTTCTGTGCAGAGCCTTGGCTGGGCAGTTAATTCAAATCCAGGACCTTTTTGTTGTAAGGCAACATTAGCTGAATTTACATGAATTCCCACGTTTCACTAATAATTGGAATAGTATCCCAGTCAGAATATAAACATATCACATAGGTTGACCATCTGCAGAGTCACTGCTTTGTGTTGCATGTGCCAAAACTTAGGCAAGTTGATTTGCACACAGTTTGGCCCCCACAGAAAAGTAGTTGGTGGCTTCTGATGTAAACACATACAGTATCTTATTGGATCAGTGCTTATGTAAAACACGTTAACTAATATCTAATAAGAATGATCAATCATATTGGAAAAATATTCAGAAATATGTATATTATATATTCAAAATATATAAGTCCGTGTATCTGCAGCCACTGACCCCCCCTGAGCAACCATTCCACTGCCAAGAAAGTAAAATGACATGGGGCCGATTTGGAACCAGCGTAAGTACTTATTACATTAGAGATCTTAAATCTCAATTCTGATGTTTTACCTACTGTTAGCTAAATAACAACAACAACAACAACAAAGAAACATTATTGCAACATTCAAATCACACAATTTTATCAGAACCTACTCGATACAGTATGTTCCTGCACAGCCCTTTTGTTTTCAGGATCACATGATCCCAGATGTCATTTTTTCCCCCATTTCCCATCATTTTGAGCTGGGCACCTGTGATGCATTTCAGAGAAAATTATGCACCCAGTGTCTCAGGAAAAATAACCATTTTAAACACTCTCTTCCTTGTCACTCAGCACATGTTAAGTCACTAAAAGCACCACACAGAGAGTGACCTTCAAACAGTAAGTATGGTTTTAAGTCACCTCCTGGCTCGCTCCTCTTTTTTTAATTAATTGGTTGTCTAAGCAATTATAGATCCAAAACCAACCTTTTGTTCTTAACTTCACTCCTAATTCTCAAATAAAGCAGCAAAACAGGGCGAGTGGGAGAAAATATTGAAATTCCCTACTAACCTTGAAGGCTATGCTTTTTCAAACTGCAGCATCAACAGTTTCTGACCAGTTCAGTGTCACATCAGCATGAACACCCAGACATGTCTGTATCTAATCCCCTGCAGGTTCCTGTGCATCCTGCTAATAGAGCGAAATGTCATCAAAACAGTGCTACAAAGAAGATAGCGGCGGTGAAACCCTCTGCAGGACACCTTCAAGCGTGTTTGTTTGCTTATGTATGTGTGTGACTGAGACATGGTAAAAGGTCTCCAGCAGTCGAGACTATGTTTCTGTTTTGTGTCAGGTTGTTTCAGGTCTGGTCTTCCTCCTGCCGTTCACTAGACTCAGATTTCCTGCGAACCTGACACACACACACACATATATTCAGTCCACAGCCCTGCTGCCTGTGTCTCCACTCTCCTTTGCTCTAATTTTCCTTTTTTCCATTGCCCCCCTCCCCCTTCTGTGTTTCTTTCTCTCCTGTCTAAGTGCCTCTCTTTTTTCTTTCATTCTTCTTGCTCTTTTACCTTTTACCTCTAATGCTTCTCATTTTTTCGCTCTCTCTCTCTTTCACCATCTTTTTTCTCGCCACCTTCCACCCCTCTCAGTGTCTTTCTCTCTCCTTATCAGTGTTGAGGATGAATGGTGAAAAACGAGGAGGCGAGGCTGAGACTCAAACCCGATGCCTCGTGTGTGGGAACCTCGTTGTTCCTGGCTCAGAGAGAGAGTGAGAGAGAGATACAGAGAGAGGGAGACAGCTAAGGTATCACACTCCTCCCCCCGTATGCTCAATAGAGCAGACCCTCTCATCTTTCCTTGAGTTGAATGGCATCACTGTGCCAGCCAGCCTGGGGAGAGAAAGAGGGGGAGTTAGGGGGTGATGCATTACCTGACAAATACAGAGACAGAGGGGACATGCTCTTGTCTCAAATATTTTCAGAATTCAATGGCAAGAAAAAGTTAGTTTTCTGATATTTTATGCTTTTATTTAGAAAAATCATAAAAACCTCAAAGTGCTAGTGAAAAACGTATGTGAACCCTTAGAATTAGTTATTGGTTGACCCCTCCTTCGCAGTATTAACCTCAGCCAGGTGCTTACTGTAGCTGTGGATCAGACCTTCACATTGTTCAGGTCGCCATTCTTCCTGCTAAACTGCTTTAGCTCTGTCATATTCTTTGGACGTCTCATGCACATGGCTATCTTAAATCCTTACGTAGCAGCTTTTTGGGTTAAGGTCTGAGCTCTGATTTGGCAACTCCAAAAAGCAGATTTTGTTTTTTTTAAGCCTTAGTGTTGTGTGTTTCAGAATTCTTAAGGAGGACACAACAGACAGACAGATGACTGGTTGAAAAAAAAAGATTTATTTTAAGAAGCTCAGGTGTGCAGAAGAAGTTGTGGGAGTCAGTTAAGATGTGAATCTGATCTGGGCACCCAGGATCTAAAAGGAACAGAGGAGAGTTAGGCTAAGCAGGTGCAGTAATTGAGAAGACTCACTAGTGAGATGGTAGTAAAAACCAGGATGTAACCTGGAAGAGGCGTAGTAGTAGGTGTAGTCCAAATAATGCTGACAAGGGCTCTGGATAGCATGGAGGCTACAGTAAGAGGCGAAAAAAGGAGGCACAATCCTGGAGGGGGATGGAATGGGTGGTGCAGGCTGAATAAGGCTGGAGAGGTGAGTATGTTAGCTGGAGTGCTTACTGTAAAAGGCAGACACTGAGAGCCGTAGATTATAGCAGTAAACAGAAGCTGACAGAGTATAAAATCCACAATCCAAGAGGCAGTCCGAGGAGCAGAAAGCAGGTGGCAAAATACAGAGTAGCAGTCAGAAAGGCAAACAAATTTACAATCCAAAGAGAGTGATCCACAGAGACAGAAACAGGTCAGATCAGGTGTGACTTACAGATGACAGGTAGGCAGAGAATCAGCGGTCAAAGGACGGCCCATGTCGGTAGCAGGTTAGCAAAATATCAGGTATAAAGGCTGGAGAGCTGAACGATGAATGCAGATAATCTGTGAGGAATAGAGGGCTGTAGACCTGCTTATTGGAGAGTGTGTGATAACAGGTGGAACTGATCAGGTAATCAATGGGAGAGAGTGGAGAGGCATAGGCAGAAGTGCGGTCCACGCAAAGTGGCAGCGGCAAAAACAGGCTTGGGTGGATGGCACAGCAGATTCCTTCTCCTGTCTGAAAAGGCAATGATCCTGTGGGAGAAGATGGGAGAGAGTTGTCAGCCTACTCCACCCAGACCATGTTCTGTGACCGGGAAGCAGGCCAGTGGGAGCACAGAAGTCGGAGGCTCCAGCTCCTGATTGAGCCTCTCTGTCTGGCCATTGGTCTGGGGGTGAAAACCTGAGGATATGTTGACAGAGGTACCCAGCAACCTGCAGAACTCTGACCAGAATTTAGCAGTGAATTAGGGACTACTGTCAGAGACTACTTCTCGCTGGTATACCATAAAAGTGAAAAACAAGCTGAATGAGCAGTGCAGTAGTGTCTTTGGCAGATGGCACCAGAAGCCCTGCTGGACCACAAATCAGGTGCAGGCTACTGCCTGGTGACAGGAGAGTTTGGAGGAGTGGTACCACTGAAGCACCCTGGAATGTAGTTGTTCCAGAACATAGAGGCGATCAGGAGGACAAGCTGAGGGGGGGCTGGAGCGTGGGCCTGCAGAATTTCAGTTCAGACTGGGGACGGCAAGTCAGGTGGATGCTGGCAGGATGACGTCTTCTTCGACTCGGCTTCTAGTTTGGTGTTACTGGGTCCGGGTCTGCAAGATGGGATAAAATTGAAGCAACTGAGAAACAAGGAACAATGGTCTTGTAAGGTGTTCAACCACCTAGCTGATTTGAGATATTCCAGGTTCTTATGATCAGTGAGGACAATGAAAGGATGCTCTGCTCCCTTCCTTCCAGTGGCACCACTCCTTGAGTGCCAGCTTTACCACCAGAAACTCTCTCCTCAATGCTGTAATTATTTTTGGCCGGGGACAGGCAGCAAGAGAAGAAGGCACAAAGATGGATCTTGTGGTCATCCCTTGCCCGCTGAGAGACCACCACACCCACTCTCAGTTCAAAGGCTTTCACCTCTGAAATTAAATGATGGCCATTATTGTCAAAATGAGGGCTGGGGTGAACTCTTTTAGTTTTCTAAAAGCTATCTGGGCTTTGGGAGTCCACTCAAATTTGAATTTGGTGGAGGTCAGGTGATGCATAGGGCAGGTGATAGTGCTGTAACCGCTGCATCAGACAGTCCCGCATGGGACTGGGTGCTTTAGGCACATTATGCTTGGTAATACTCTTGACTTGAATGAACATCAGATCACATTTTATGACAAATTAATGCACTTTTCTTGCCACTGTACATATGCTACACTGTAATATGTTGTATTGTTGTTGTAATTAGATCTATGGACCAATAGATAGAATGAATTTAACTAATGCCCTTACACAGTATGTAGTTACAACCATTTGTTAAATATGACATGTATAAAGTGAATACAATGAAAATAAACAATAAATAAAGTTTATCCTATCTTATCTTATTAACGTTGGAGGACTTGTTGGTGTGCTTTGTTTGCCCACCCTCCACACCAACCACCTCCACTGTGACTCATTGTCAGTTAATAAATTCAATGCCTCATTCAGCAAATGAGTTGCATTGGAACATACTTTATCCAGTGCTTACCTTCCCTACAAAAATGTAATCAGTGTTGCTGTTTTGTTGCATAAGGAAGTAATTTGTAGAAGATATGGGTGGTATGAGATGCGCAGCTGGTCATAAAATAAATCTTATTTTCACACACAATGGTAATGCATTTGTGAAATTACAGATTTAAGTTGTGGAAGGCCACAAGAAAATTTGGTTGCAAAGATTTGCTCAATTTCAGTCTCAGAAGTCTTAGAATGCTGTTTCAGAACTCCTAGTTGAGTGATAAGGTCTGAAAGACAGTCTTTTTTACATGACAGGTGGATGTTATGTTGAAACTGAAAAAACGAATACATCTTTGTATATTGTTACATTGGAATGTTGCTTAATTTAAAACGTGCTCAGATGAATCGAGGGAAAAAACAGCAAAGAGTCTGCAAAACTTGGTCTGCATATTGTATTGTAGTTGTCACACTGTCTCTAATTCACAGCATCTCAGATCAGCTCTACAGTATTGCAGTGGAGCACATTATACGCCTTTATCTCTGCCTCTGACTTAGCACAAAGAGTTCAACCGATCAGAACAAGTGTTAGACAAGGGCCCTGCAGAATTCACCCGAATGAGGCTGTCTTGAAAACTTGGCTCAGTGTTGAGAACATGACAAAATTTTAGGTCATCAGGGTACCAGGCTTGACAGATTTGCATAAAAGCTGAAGCACACTGCTTCAAGCTACTACTTTCCACTTTGGAGATGTGTTTGCATGACCACCGAATATGCTTATCAGTCAACAGTCAACTGCCTACTAACCAGACAGTTTGTTAATGTTAATTACCAATGACCTGGCCTCTGTGTTGAGTGTAGAGACAGACAGGCAGATGACTGAGAAGCAGGGAGTATTGTCTGTGTACACTCACCTGTCTGCTCATATTAAGTTCTGCAGTCTGTGAGTTTTGTTTGCAGAGTCTAGTTCAAGTGGTCAAACTGTGAAAACTCTTACTCCTCCTCCACTTCAAACACTATCCTCCCTCTTAGCATCAATTATTCAAGCAGGACTCGATTAGGCTCAAATCATTTCTCTTCCAACTGTCAATATCCAGTAAACAATCCCATGCAGCTTTTTACAATCCCCAGACGTAACCGACTCTGTAGCTGTGAATAGCAACTATGGGTCTGGAATGGCCATTTAAAAAAACGGGGAACGAGAAAGTAATGTAAATAATGATCGTGATTATCTGACAACTGGTGTCACACATACACGCAGAGGCCACATGACTGCTTTGTAGTAATACAACAAAGTGACTCTCGTCAGTAAATCCAATTATCATTGTACACTGGCTGTTTGAACAGAACCACACACTGTCTGTTGTTTCTGCTCACCTAGCATTACCACAGCTTCCTGTTCCCTCCCCTACAGAGCAGAGAATCCTTCAGAAGGTGGACTCACTTACCTGTTCATTGTCTGGCTTTAGCTTGAGGACAGAAACTAACATGTTTAAGACTGTAGTGATTTCATGTGTGAACATCTACATAAAAGTAGATTTAGTTAGTTGAATTCTTTTTCTAAATGTTTGAAATCTCGATAATAAGCAAAGATGTCTTATATGAAGACTTTTCACTCACTGCACTTAACTTAAACTACTTTAAATCAAGGTTCAGGAACACACCAAGGCAGGCAAGTTGGACATCTAAGTCTTGGCATCACGTGGATACCATTCTGACAAAATGCACCAAAATAATCACTTGCTAACAGCAGCAACCATTTAAAGAGGCCATATTATGCACAATGTGGTTGTACAGATGTAGTTTTGGACAATTTATAATTCCATAAGCTGTCTTTCTATTTATTGTCTATTTTAGACTGCCCCTATCCTGAGCTGACTATGTCAATTAGATTTCAAATTAATTTTAATTGTATAGCACATAATCACAACAGATCTCATCTCAAGGCACTTTACAGTTTTTAAGGTTTAAGACCTTACAAAATATTACTGCATACAGAATTATATAGAAAACCCAACAACCCCACTTGAGCACGCCCAAGGCAACAGTGGAGAGGAAAAACACCCTTTAATGGAAGGAAACTCCAGCACAGCCAGGCTCAGCGTGGGCAGCCATCTGCCTCGACTTTGCCTCCTTTTGTTAGACGACTTCAGACCACAAAATGCCTTAGCTTTTTCTAAATGTTTAAATTCTTGTCTTGGTCATATGTCCTGATTGGCTAGTTTGTGAAAGCCTACTGTTGGTCCAAACAGAGTAATGGAAAACCTCCCCAGCTAACCTGAGCAAGTGGTTGTGGCTGTGTACTTGTTCAGATCCCATTTTAGAACTTGGCTGTTGTCTCATATAGCCATCCATCATCACAGCAGTGAAGTCACAAACAAAAATAAAATGAAAAATCATAATGTGACTAATTTAAAATTGCAGTGGACAGAAACAAAAAGTTACTTCTGTATCCAAACATGAATAAGCAAATTCTTGCATAAGTTTTGTTTTGTTTGTGTTTTTTTTTCCTGATTCTTGTCCTTAAACATTTCACATATGCCAAAACCAATTCTGATTCAATACAGGAGATGTACCTACAGTAAAATTAAGTATATTGGATATTTATAAAGTTTATAGGCTTAAATTGTTGATATGATGTGAAGACATCACTAGATTTTTTAGAACTATAGTATCAGTCATTCCACATTGGCTTGTGGAGTGATGTTTGACCATCTTCTCTCACACTGCCATGCATTCATGTCTGTGACAGCTGAAAGTACCTGCCACTGGTGATTTGTGATGATAAATCTGGGGCGGCAGTTAGCTCAGTTGGTGCGCAGTCATCTATAGACCCAGGGTTACTGGTTTGATTCCTGGTTCCTCCAGGCTATATGTCGAGGTGTCCTTGGACAAGACACCAACACCATAAAGAGCAATAGCGTTGCAGCATTTTGTGTCTGAACTACAGCGTTTCTGAACTGACGTGAGCCACTCACCAGTGCACCCAAATCATTCTTAGCATTTTCAAACTAACTGAGCCTGGAGAGAGCTTGAACATCAGCAGATTTAAACATAATCCATACCTCCACATACCCTACATGCTGAAGGTTAGTCTCCTTTTGTAGCAGATATTGTTAGGAAAATCTGACTGGATCATAACCATAACCATAACATAAATAGTGAACACTGGTTGTGTCAGGAGTTTACATTGATGACTCATGTCATCCTGCTAACTAGAGACACAAAAACAGTAATGACACTGTTTACACTTTCCTGATTTCCTGCATAATTTGTTCATGAAATTTGATCTGATCTCCACCAAACTCACAAATATCAACAAACACAATATTTCTAAACTGGTAAAACACAGTCATGATCCTTCCTGTCTTTATTTATTATTGAACACAGACATTAAACATACAGAGTGATGGTGAAAATGTAAGTGAAACACTTGGCTTCTGTTGTCAACTGTCCAGGGTTAAATCAATGAAATGAAAATAGTGGTGTGGTTTAGAGCTGCATTTGATCTTGCAATTTTACATAAAATTTTGTGACTCCAGCATTATTAATCTATTTATGGTTGGGTTCATACACCCAGCGAAGGGTGATGATCAGGGAACTGTGGGCTGGTTAAGAAAAATCTGCAGTTTTTTCACACATGCTACATTAACTAAAACCTAGTATTTATTCCGTGGTTAACTGTTAGATGTGTTAAATTAAAGTTAGCATGAACTACAGCTATGAGTTGTTGGGATAAGTGCAGCTCTGAGTTTTGCAGTTTCTAGTTTGCATAACTGGACTCAAACGAAAGGTGAGAAAGGCATACGGGCACATTCAGATGGATCCACTCAACCCTAACCCTCATTTTATTAATTATCTCTGTTTTTACAACTTAGTAATTAAATAAACCTTGGTCAATTAATACTTGTCAATGACAGAATTAACATTGTCCTCTATCATATGACCAGCTCATTGGTCCAGTGTTCTGTTCTCTCTTACCTGAATGGGCCTGTTTTTCCATTTTGCATTTTGTTTGCCTTTTTTCTGCATTCTGCTTTTGGGTTCTCACCATAAAACCCAAACCCTTTTCAGAGGTGGACAGGTTCAATGTTGCTCCTGAATGAACACACTGTTGTTTGGGCATTGGGCATTGAGAAAATTACATTGTGCTTTTGCAGTGAGACAGTGGTTGATAAGAGTAGCTATTACTGGAATAAATGGATTTATCAAATCTTGAATCCCTAGCTGTGGAGAAGTCACTTTAGTTGACATCTCTGCATGTGACAAGTGGATTACTGCTCTTTTAATGCCTTTTGTCCCATATTCTCTCTCTCTCTCCTTATATCTGTCTTTTCTTGGGCTCTCCCTCCCATTTCCCACTAATATGTCTCTGTTTTTCTTTCCTTAGCACTCGTTTTGTTTTGTTTTGTTTTTCTGTTCCTGTAGGCATTAATATTGTTGTGTATTTCCTCCATAATTTAGGATTCTGCAGAGGCAGTCCCCCTCATCCTTCTTTCCCACTTGTTCTGGCTCTCTCCTCTATTTATTTGTATAATGAAAGCCTATAATCATATTCTACACACCCACATACTGTACGAGGCTTTAAGATTATACGTCTGAGGCAGTAAGAACAACAGAATCATCATATTAATGGTAGTGGTGGAAGATACTCATCATTGTTGCAGTAATGCTTATAATCCTCTCTGTCTATCAAACTTGCCAATTATTTCCTACATCGACTGTTGTAGGAGTGGGATAAATGAGATGCAGCAGATGCCTAAGTGTAAAGATACAGTAAACATGTATACAATAGAGAGAAATTATGGTAACATGTAATAAAAGCTCAGTGTATAGAGATCAACTGAAGATATCATTAAAATAAATGGGAACATCAGTGTGAACTTAGTTGGGAAAGAAAACATGTTTTTTTCTGTGATCTATCAGCCTTTAAAGGGCCAGTGAAATTGGAAAATAACTATACAACCCCAATTCCCTGCAGTTGTGCATCATCAGTACTCCCCAGGTGTTTTGATAGTAGAAGCTAGAAATCCAGATGTTTGCTACTGGAATTACAATTGTCAGCTGTTACAATTGTGTACTGGTGGAGGCCTAAAGTATGAATTGAATGTTTTAAATTATTTTTTTTACTCTAAGTGTTCACTGAAACGGTGTGTTGAGCCCAGTTAACTTTGAATATGCAGTCCCAACTCCTCCTTTCCACCTATCTAAATCATCTAAATGGCACTCCACACGCATTGTGTATGTGTATGTACTGTGTGTGTGTATATTTATCTATGTGTGGGTGGGGTGGGGGGTGTCTTTTCCAAGCAGCTCTCTTCAGTCTCCCAACCCCAAAATTAAATAAACACCCCAACACATGTACCTTTTTGCCTCTGTGAATAGCCTCACTGTGTCTCTGTGGCGTTTCTTGGTGTGGGGTCTGTTAGCGGTGAGCAAAGCTTCACTATCATTTTACCCTGAATTACTGCAGGAATAAGCACTCTCCACTTTTATTTTACTGTTTTGCATAATTGTGGTAATTGTTAACACACATTTGTTTATAGTTGTCTTTCTCACATCAGTCCAACATAACTCATTTCATCACTATCTTGTCTAATATACAGCACTTTGTGTATTAACACCTCCATTAGCTGTATGGAGACAGAAAAGACCACTTCCTGACCACATCTCTCTTTCTTTCTTACTTTTTTTTTATTTATATGTCGGAGAGCTCACTGACAGCACCGTGAGAAAGACCCGGTAAGTCACAAAGCTCCTTTTTACAGTGCAAACTGTCTGAATTAAAGAAATACATAGTGAAATGTGACCTACAGTATGTAGACGTCTACAGGGAACTTTGTGTTGGTTACAGTTTTAGTTGGATTTTGGGTGGAAAACAAGGCAGTATCACACCATGTAATCATCTCTTCTTTCATCCAGCTGTGCTTCTCAGCTGATGGTAGTGTAGTGGTGAGTGCCTGCAGCCTTTGTTATGCACATGAGCTCTTGTAAAAAACCTTGTTACGTGTTTACATGGCAGAGTAATCAGAGTTCTCTGAGAGAAATCTACCTCAGGAAATCAGGTTTCTCTAATCCCCTACCCTGATTACGGTAACCAGGTTTCCCATTCACATAGCAAATAGGAAACACGCTTACTCAAGAAAGCAGACTCTAACCTGGTCACTAGTGATGTTTAACCTCGTGAATGGTGATCACACACATTGTCAGATGTGCCTTTTAGACACAATTGTATAGCAGGAGAGAACATGAGGGGAATTTAATTTTCTTCACTTGAAATTATTATTGCAAAAATGGCAAAAAAATAAATACATAAATGAAAAAGAAGTATATCTAAATATCCTTTCAACGTATTCTGAGTGAGTGAGTAAATTACTGTACAGTACTGCTCTCAGGGTTCTGGCACAATAGTTGTGGTGTGATGCATATGAATGGCTGCACTTTGGATGTGTAAGGTAGATGGTCTAAGTGCTGGATTCAGTGTTGGCTAATTGATTCCCATTTGCTAATTTCGGAAAGCTCTTACACAAGTGAGGTTAAATTTTAGTTCTATTAGTAGATCATTGTAGTGTTTGCCTCTGCCTTGTAGATGGACACTGTGTGTGTGTATATAGTATTAAAACACTTACTGCACTATATAGTACGTGCTTGTGCACAGACAATGCAGCTATGTATAATATGTTTGTTTTGCAAATTCAATATAAGACAAATGAGATTGTTAAACAAATAGTCTTATCTAATCATATTTTCATTCATATATTCATATATATTTATTCACAAAAAGCAAAGTATAGACTGCAAAGTATAGTATAAGTATAATTAAATAAGATTAACAAGTAACATGTTAAAAAAATACAAATCCAAGATTTGTATTTTCTTTAACATGAATCAGAATAGTTAAAACAAAAGTATGTAAGCATTGGAAAGCAGTGTAAAATAATAAGTGATGGACACAGTTCTGTTTTAGAGAAACAGACGTTAGAGTTTGGAGTTTGGATGAATACAAGAATAGTACAGAACATAAACTTGTCCCCAAAGCATTTTGCCCTTCCCTTTGGGTGGAATCAGGCTGTGGCTCACTGAGCTTCCTATCTGCCATGGTTCATTATAGCCTGTAAGAGGTATTGTCAAAGATGGCACTGATCTTTCCCTCCATTTTCTTCTGCCTGGTTTTAGGACAACAGCAGATTTGACCTGCTTTTTCAATCTGCTGCCTTCGCCAGCCTTGATGCCACCTTGCCATCGCACAACTGCAAAGAACAGTGCACAGACTGATAAAACCTTCTCAGCGGCGTGGTGCACATGTTAATGGAACGCGGCACACTGAGGCAGAACAACCTGTTCTGTCCTTCAACATAAAATCCAATGTTTGTAGGGTTCAGCCAACACATTCTGGCTCAATCCATGCGTTGTCGTGAGGTACTTGTACAGTCTCTACATCCTATCCTTGGATAATGACAGAGAATAGGGTCCAAATTCTTCACTGAAAGCCAATCATCAACTTTTTTCTTTTAATGGTGTTAAACTCTAAGAAGCTATTGTGACACCATTCCACAGTACAAAGTACTATTGTGTGTGTAATGACAAATAAGTATAGATGCAACAAGGGTTATATTACAGTAATATTCATGGGTGCTACTGTGGGACTCTATGTTACACACATGACTTGAACTGCCACAGTATAACAAGCATAATATGGCATTTCAAATACTTCTTTCTGACTAATCAGGGAAAATCTCTGTACTCATACCCTCATACATGTGCTTGGCACCACTGTTAACATTGCATCCTGTTGACAGTAAGCAGAATGTTCATAGTACCACCTGAGACCCTCCTTGTCATTTGATTTTGGCATGGGCAAACAAGGAAACACTCCGATGATTTTACTGAACCAAACAGGTGTGAAAGCACCTTTGGATGCAGGAACTGACTGCAAAAACACTTCAGAGAAGTAGTTCTGCAACGAAAAAGTCAGAAATGCAGGTTTTGTATTTCACAGCATGTTTGAGTTTGGCCAAAGATTTGTTGTCAGTGTTTCACTAAAGAGCACTTTCATGTGTAGAACAGGCAAGCTTTGAACCACTAATCCTAGACGGATGGATGCCCTCATTTATGCAATTGATTTATTTTATTTATTTTTTTGTGTATGCCTAACAGCTATGA
Source organism: Anabas testudineus (assembly GCF_900324465.2). Lineage (NCBI taxonomy): Eukaryota > Metazoa > Chordata > Actinopteri > Anabantiformes > Anabantidae > Anabas > Anabas testudineus. The sequence goes on from NC_046629.1 coordinate 19,794,097, forward strand.
TAAGATTACATCTATTTTCAGATAAGACCAACGATGTGTGTGAGTTTGTGTCTGTGTTTTGCTATTAAAAAATTATACATGTATGACAAAGAAAGGCAACAACAACAACAAAAAAATAATATTATGATGGAAGTTAACTGCCAGTCGCTGTATTTAATGTGCTTTGTTAAATACTCTTTTTCTACTATCAACATCCCTGAATACCACACCGTAATCTAACAACAAAAAAGTCCCTCTGTCCTAGAAACATTTTTTTTCTTTCTTCCCCTCTTCTCTTCACACACACACACACACACACACACACACACACATACACATACATACATGCACACAATCACACACAAACATACGCTCACTCCTGGGGCCAATTAGTCAAGTTGAAACGTCTTCATTTTTCATTTGAGTGTTCAATGATCAGTATAATTGGAATTAATAAGCCAATTTCATTTGGCAGAGATGGGAGTTTTTGGCACTTGTTTTGAGCACCCTCACAGTTGGTTACAGGGGAGGAAACCACAAAACAAGGGTCTCATTAACTGGGTCAATTACAGTCGAAACACATCACCTTATTAATCTTCCACTGGCTGGCATAATAAAGATGCTTCTGTATGCTTCTCAGGTGCCTGTTTATGCTGTATAATATTCACCACTGCATCGCAGGCCATATGTTCACTGTACATCTTCATAACAGAAGAGTTCAGAACTGTTTCTGGCTTAAATGGTGGTGGGGTTTATTAAACAACACAAATCGAAGGACTAATGTCTGTAACATGAAATCGGGTCACTTGAAGTAATGAACACACTGGGAAACATGGCCAACCTCTGCAGTTCAACCTCAGTTACAGCCACACTATTGTGGGGGTGCAGTCTGCATGGATGAATTGCGAACTGGATACTGGATTGAGACATGGCGCCCATTCATTCCTTTGAAGGTTGCTCATTGGGGAATATGCTAAATAAAATCATCATTCTTCCAGACTTTAGTATGAAAAATTACTTGGATGAGCTTCATGCTTCCAGATTTGGGCCCATAGAGATTGTGCAGTAGTGACTTCCCCTAGGCACACGTGTGCAGATGAAATAAAATAAATCTATAGATATAAACCATATATAGACTGAACAGAAAACGGTTCGTGTTGCTTAGAAAAATTTATTCATTCTTATAACTGCTCATTGTAACACATCCTCCATTTTTTCAATTTAATAAATTAATAAGTAAGAAGTAATTAAAGTAATAAAATATTATAAAATAATGCATGAGGAAAAATGTGGAGTAGTATTTAAAATTGTATTTGTGCCTTAGCTCTGCTGAACCTCTCATTGTCATGAACCGCGGCTTGTTTGTCTAGTGACGTTAAAACTCTTATGAGATGTGAAGCTCTCGATATGAAGGGGTGTCTCAGTGAGAAGGTGTTTGTCGTTTCTACTCCAGGAGATGGCTTCCCCCTGCCTTTCATCTTCTACCTTCCCACACTTGTGTGTGGATGAACAAGAATGTCTCCTCACACACTCACACACATGCACACACTATCTCTCCAAATGCATCCTCTCCCACTCTTGCTCCTTTATGCACACATGCAAAGGCACTACACAAACGCACTAGCAAACAAACCGTTCCCATATCAGTGTAATATGAGCAGACATGTTCACACTGCTTCTCATTTGGATGTCACTGCACTGCCTGGCCACCTTTGCTATATTAAAAATCCATTCCTATCATTGTCAAAGCTACAAGCAGATGGTGGTGAATCTGCTTGGCTCTCACTGAGGTCACGTGAAAGCTGCTTTTTTTTCTCTCTCTTGGTTTATTTTGGAATCTATAACTTCCTACTTTTCTCTCCCTGCACGGAAAGAATATCTCTCATCTACAGTATGACACATCTTTGTGAAGGTGCAAGATTTTTTGCTGCTTCACACCATATTTCTTCACTCTCTCAGGGGTGGTATTTTTGTGTGAATTTGTGCTCTCAAACACATTAAAAATAACCCAGTTTGCAGCGAGTGGATGACTTGCCCATCTGTTGCAATGATCTCATGGAAGACTATGTCTCTCTCAAAGGTTGATACACAAGGAAACGCATGAAAATTTAAAGGCATTTGCTACTGCACAGTAATTTCACCATATGTTACATATAGTGTGCATGAATAGTTCCACAAGGAACCCATAGCTGTCAGACTGCTTTTTGCACGTTAATAGCTTTAGTGCTCTGTCATGGTCACATCATATTTGTAGCTCAGTATGCCTGATTAGTAAACTATTAGTGTTTTCATTATAGTCATATATTTTCAGCAAGTTATAAGTCAGTTCAACAACTTTCCTTAGGCTTTATGTTCTTTCACAGTGCTGCCTTAGAGGAGGACCTGCTTTTGAGGCTTAATTCAAAAAAGAAAAAGCATAGTAACAATCACAGATTACATTTACATTTGTTTTCCAGCAAGACAATGAAAGATACACAGAAATGGTTTACCGACAACAATGTTCTGGAGTGGCCAGGTCAAAGCCCAGACCTCAATCCAATAGAGAATTTGAAGATGGATTTGAAAAGGACTGTTCACACCTGATCCCCACGCAACCTGACAGAGCTTGAGCAGTTATGCAAAGAAGAATGGCATAAGAGTCCAGTGTCCAGATGTGCAAGCATAATTGAGACCTATCCACACAGACCCCATGCTGTGATTGCAGCCAAAGGCACATCAATAAATACTGGCCTGAAGGGGGTGAATATTAATGCAGATATGTTTATTTTTTTTGTGAATTGACATTACTTTGTAGAAACCTATTTTAACTTTGAAATTAATGAGGTTAATTAATCAGATTTTATTTTTTTGTCAAAGTTGCCAAACCTGTTTTTGCAGTTTTGTTGTTCCCATCAAGCTAAGCAGATTCCAAATTTAAGCTAACCTAAGAGAAAAGTTAAATGAGCAACTAATCATTTCAGCAAATCAGTTCATAGGGCAGTTATCCAAGGATAAATGGATGCTTGACTTCAGGTTCTTTTCTTAGCCATATGCTGAGGTGTTGATGGAATATTGTTTGAATCCTTAGCACTTTGATTCCCGCAGAAACCAAAGCACAGAATTGGATCACATGTGAAGTACATTGAAACTAATGATCAGTTTTTCCTCCATTTGTTTAAGTTTTCTAATTGTTAACAATGTTACTTACATAAGTTACAGTGACAGAAAACAAAAAGGAACCAAACCAAAAGTAAAACAAATCTCCAAATGTTGTTGCAATGTCTGGCTGCACCATATACATGTATTTTATAAAACAATTGTCCTGTTGGGACAGATGGATTAAACTAGTATTCTCGTGCACTTCATTCAAACGATCCTCCTACTTTCACAATTGGTATAACCACTGTCCTGCTTATTTTCCAACAACACCTACCCTATTCGCTGCTGTTCACCTGTATCAGGTATTATTGCACTTACAGCCAATCAGAAGGGGCGCGTTGGAAAACAAGCAAGACAGTGACCCTTAGGGACCAGTATTGGCCAACCCTGAAGTACAGTAACAAACTCTGATGGAATAAAATTAAATTACAATAAAATTAGGATTCCAGTTTATGGAACCATTTCTCAGTTTGTTGCTAATTAGCTGTTTTGAAACGGTTAATTTTTACTGCAAAGAATGCAGTTTCAAGAGCAATAAGAGGCAATTAATTATCTTTTATCTCTTTATACATCGAAGAACATTTAAATCCAGGCACCACAGACTCACCAGAATGTCTAAATTGGATCTGCACAGTTAACACTGACTATTTGCCTGGAGCAGTTGAGTAAAAAAACACATATCTAATGAGCTAAGCAAAAGTCTGTTTATGTGGCCATATTTAATTTGTGCTAAACTAGTGCATATTACTCCTAGAACTACATATTGTTGAGAGGCCAACTCCTTTGTATCTGTCACCTAAAGGTGCTGTTCAGTGGCAACTTGACTTGCTTGTTCTTGAAGACGTTTTCGCATCACATTCAAATCTTCAACAGAACTAATCAATCTTTTCGGATTAGAGGTGAAAAGTCTTCATCATCTGGTTTCCCATGAACAGCACCTTTGGGACCATGATCATGATGATTATGAATGTTCAGACATTTGCATTTGTACGTGTGAATGCACCATAACACTGTGACATGAAACTGAACCCACCACAGGCAAATACTGTCAAGACCATGATATATGTGCGATAGAACTGCAGCTCTCCAGACAGGGTAAAACCAAAGGGAGAGGGAGCAATGCAGAGGACTCGGTTGATGAAAAACTCTTTTTGAGCCCTCTCTTACCAGCAGCAGAGCTGCTGCGGCGGCTGGGAGTGTGGGAGGATGCGTCACTATTGGCCGAAAGCAAGTTACACTTCTCCCACTTGTCCTCTCCAGGATCTCTCGTGCTCATGCCAATATTGCTAGTCTGTACCCTTCTTGTTTTTGTCTTTCTTCCACCTCACCATCAAATTTGGACATGGTCAGATACACTGGTCAGTTTTTTTTTCCACTGCTCATCCTATTTAGGTAATACGGGGTCAGTTTAGCCTAAGCCAGCAGGCTAAACTTGTCTGTAAGTAATTCACATTGACAGACGTAGCTGTATGACAATAAACCACTTCTTTATTCACAAAGCACATTTTTTTGGCAGAGCAATTTCAGCAAGTAAAGCACTTACTGTGTGATATTTCGAATGGTTTGAAATAGACCAAGGACCCAGGAGGGATTGGAAAATGAATATTGAGTATCTTTCAAAAGAAAACCTTCATGCATGTAATATTTCTCTGGGGTACAGCTCTGAACCATATGCATTTAGTTTTAGATTGCACAATGAATCTCTTCCTTCTTAAAGACCTTTGTCCCAACAAGAGACTGAGCATCAGTCAAACACCAAGTCTATTGCATCCTGAACATCCAAAGTTACTCTTTAGATATGCTCAACCCTATCGGTGCCAGTGTCATTCCTGTTGGACTATGATGTGTAATTCTGTTGGAGCCTGATATGATAGATGACATTTTTTCCCAGCAATTTCTACCCACGAGGGTTTTACAAGTGATACCTTTAACTTGATCAGGCACGGTTTGGTAGCAGAATGTGAATACATTAGCTTCCACAAGCTCTACCTGTGTGTTTCGGAGAAGAAAACCGCCCGGGGGAGATGATGACAGTTGACGTTGGAAAGCTGTCTCGGCGCACGCAGCTCTCTCAGTTTGAACCAAGATTCTTTGCATCTTCAACACTGACAGACCATGATAAATAAACAAACTTTTATTCAGTGTGATATCTCCGGCTCTCTCTCGCTCTATCTCTATTTCCCAGTTTCTCAGGGGTAGCTGAGTTCTAGATTTTGTGGTGAATGAAGTAGGACAGAACATGACAAATATAGTCAAAGCAGATGGCTTTATGTCTCATTCATCAGTCTATAATTTATACAGCTTAAGTAACAAAATTAAGTGAGACTAAATCTGCCATCTATGTTATAACATTCATTCATTCATATAGTATTCATTGTTAATTTGCTATTTAAGGCAGAAAATGAAATGTGACTGGCAATACCGCTCATGCTGCAGGGTATATACATTCTTCAACAGAGTTTACACTATTATCTTTTCATGTCGAACCAAAGGAGGACCCCCATCCCTATCCTACCCCCTTCCCCATTCAGGCCTGTCAAAGTTCTGACCAAATACTTATCAAGCTCTCCAACAGCGTCCCCATGCCACAAAAGCACACTGGTCATAAATATAAATGACAGCATTAATAAATGATGACCTCTCATTAAAATCCTGCATTACGCATGCAAATAGGTTTAGAGGGGGAACATGGTCAAAGTGTGGTCTAATGTGCAAAGTGTAATTATTACAAGGGTGCTGACCTGATCTCATTAATATTAATTCACTACATTGTCTCAGTCCATTCCCTGTTGCAGCCGATGACCTCAGATATGAATGGGTTTGATTTGAGTTTTCATTCAAGTGCAAAAATCTTGCTGGTGATAGTGTGCTGCTAAAAGGCCACATTACAATGGCCATTAGGCTGCCATTTACGGAATTAGATTACGGGCTGCCTTATTTTCTTTTAATTTAATTGTATTATAAGGACATTAGAATAAAAATGGAACTGTCTCCTGCTCCATATTGACATCTAAAGAAAAAAAAAATACTGCACATGTTTTGATTATGGGAAACCTTTGCTGCATGTTAGACACACTCGTAGCCCACCTCACCTTTCCTTCAGAGGTTCTGATCTTCCTGGCCAGATACCCTATATGGCACTGCATGAGCCATTTGGGGGGGTCTGTCTGAAACTTAGAATCTTCAGTCACTGTCACCACAAAATTTGATTGAAATCTGGAGAAAATCATTATTACAGTACTGCATTTCCTAAGCTTATCATCTCTCATGGTCTCAACTACTGCAATGTCCTCCTATGAGGACTAGCAATCTTGTTGCACACCCTGTGTTTGATCACCACAGGTAAAAAATATCTCCTGTGGTGCTCTTTGGAGCACTTTAAGTTGATCAGTCTCTGGCTGAATGTGCTCCTCTGTCCAGCCAGCACACTGTGGAGTGGATGAGAGGGATTAGGAGGAGTTTGGACAGCATCCTCCTCTCAGCTGCAACACGCAGAGGGTCCAGCTCTACTTCCAGAACAGAGCCAGCCCTTCTGATCAGTTTGTTTAGCCTGCTAGTGACTGCTGCCCTCATTTAGCTGCCCCAGCAGACCACAGCATAAAAGATGACACTCCACCACACTCATCCACAGCATGAAGACATTGAAGGACCTGAGTCTCCTCAGAAAGTACATCTTGCTCTGAGCCTTTTTGTACAGAGTTATTTGTCTAGTCCAGTTTGTTGTCCAAGTACACTCCCAGGGTTTTGCACTCAAATACAACCTCCACCTTCCCCTTCTGTATAGAGAGAGGGGTAACAGGACTTCAAGATTTCCTAAAGTCCATCACCAGCTCCTTTGTTTTACTGATGTAGAGTTGAAAATGGTTGAGTCCACACCAGTCCACAAAACAGTTCACCTCTCTGGTACTCTGTGATGTCTCCACCCTTAATACATGCTACAACTGCAGAGTCGTCAGAGACAGAGAATATAGAATTATACCTAAAGTCTGAGTTATACAGCATGAAGAGGAATGGAGACAGAACTGTGCCCTGTGGAGCACATGTGCTACAGACCACAGTGTCAGACACACAGTTCTGCAGAGGGACGTACTGTGGGCGGTTGCTGAGGTAGTCCATGACTCACAAAATCACTGGATGTTTTGTTTTATTTCTCTCCCAGCAGTGCAGGCTGGATGGTGACGGCTCAGTCACCTGACTGCTGGACTTGTAGTCCTCATGCCCCTCCACACCTCCCTGGTGTTGTTATGCTGGTTCCAGTTTGCTCCTGAAAGCCTCCTTCCCCTCCTTAATCCTGACAGACTGCAATCTCTGGACCCTCCTCGCTGCCTCCCTGTCACCTGACCTGAATGCCTTCTTTTTTGACATTCAGGATGGCTTTGATGTCCTTGACAACACAGAGTTTCTTGTTGGGAAAGCAGTGATTAGTTTTTATGGGTGTGTGAGTGTTGGACGATAAATCCAAAGTTTTATTGTCTCTGGTGGGACAGTTGATATTGGTAAAAGGTTGTTGAGAGTTGGAAAAACATGCATGGTCTCCTGTAATGTTTCTAAAAGCATTTGGTTGCTGATTTTTGGGTCTAGCTGTGACAGAGAAAATGACATCACACAGTACCTCGGCACCTGCTGATGGCGGGATGTATGCAGTGATCACAATAACACGTGTACGCTCCCTCTACAGTTAATATGGAGGCAGGCTGACGTCTAGCAGTTCAATGTCCAGGCTACAGAGACGTTCTTTCACAATAACATGTCCAGGATTACAGCACTTGTTGCACCCTGAACCCCCTCCTCTCTTCGTATCACTCTGCCTGCAGTCGCTGTGAGCCCGCAGCGTCTGGAAGAAGAAGCAGAAGGTGCAGTTGGAGTCCAGGATATGTTCAGTAAGGTCTCAGTAAAGCACATAATACTGCACTCACTATACTCCATGTTTGTGCTCGGACCGATACATTTCACACAGCTATATCTATCTATGCAACTGGACAAAACAGAAATTGTCTATAAAAGACATATCTAGGAATATCACTAAAACTGAAGTAATAAAAACCACTCCACAAATTTGTTACTTCTAAATTATTCTAAAGTACTATAATTCTGCACTGTAATAGGATGTCCCAGTAACTCCCTAAAAAGTCTCCAGTTAATCCAAAATACAGCAGTCAGAGCTTGGACCCCTCTCTAATTTGAAAACTAGGTTTAAAACCTTCCTTTTTAATAAAGCTTGTGGTTAGATATATTAAATAGACTAAGATTACTGGTCGACCTCCCTTGAGCTCCCTCAGCTCCTCTCCACTCCTCTCCTCTCTATCCATTTATAAGCCACCATGGCATATTATTAACTGTGTGCCTTCTCGTAGCCCATAGTTGTGCTTCTTCCTCTGTGTGTCCCTCTAACTTTCTGCTGGTCTTCCTGGCCTCAGAGCTATATGTTTGCAGTGTTTGTGGAAGTGTCCATTTATGTGCACACTGTTTGTCTTTTTCTTGATGTTCTTTTCTTTCTCCACTTTTTGCTCACTCAAATCAGTCAAGGGAGATGACTGCTCACCCTGGTTCTGGCAGTTTCTTCTGTTAGAGGGTCAATATTTCAGCTATCTATATCTAAACCCTTAAAAACTAAGTGAATCAATAGTGTCTGCTCTATAATTAAAGAGGTAAGGTCTACAGATTTAAGATTCTACTGCTTTAAAACACTAATCTGTAAAGGCCATGATGGCAGGAAGTCATATAAATTTATTGTGACTAATGCATGGTGTAGTGGGAAGAAAAAAACAATGTCACTTTAAAAGTGTTTGACTCATTTGAAAACAATGATCCAAATCAAGAGAAAGTTAACAGTAATACAAAAGACAACAACTACAAAATCATATGTAGTCTTTAACGGTGAAATTATAACATCTCAAACCTTGAATATCTGACTGAATATGATGGTTGAATGTGATGTTGTTGACAAAGTCAGTTTTAATTATAACACCAATTACATTCTATCAGAGTCAGTTTGAGAGATGTGCAACGAAACAAGTTCCCTACCACAGCTTTACTCCAGTTCTCCCTTTCATCAGCTGTGTTAGGATGTGATAATGAGCAAACACTGTAATCCCACCAATTAACTGACAGCCGCACCTACCCCCACATTTCCTTGCCTTGTCTGTGTGAGTTTGATAATTGGGAGTTTGATGGCTTCTAACACCAAATTTTCAGCATGTTTGAGATAAGTGTCAGAAGCGTCAGGGAGTTTGTTCTAACACTGAATCTGGATTCTTCATCTCAATGTGAGAGACATAAAGGTGGCTGAAAATCATGGGGGTTCAAAATATTTATCACAAGTATATCACGAGTAGTGTCTGTGGTTGTTAGAAAACTAATAGAAATTAGTGCTGTGTCTGAAAAATCATGCACATATATTTGCTGTCACTGGATACAGTTCTCTTGCAACTATTTCTGATTAATCAAATGTTGTGTCAGATTAATGTGGCTGATGTAAAGTAGACATCAAAACAAGCCCAAAGAACTCCCTTTATAGTCTAGTCACATCTCTCTGGTAACAGTTAGACTGATTTTGTTTGAAATGACCTAAGACTTATTAGTCAAATATTAAGTTACTGGTCTCAAAGGCTCGGAATTTAGGGTTTTTAGATCCAACTTGTCTGGTGCAAGTGGTGTGGGAATGCTGTGAGAATGTTTTGCAGTTGTGTCTGGCACTGAGGTCCAGAAGCACTTTGCTATGTGGAAATGGATATATACAGTATATACTGTATACAGTATGCTTGATATATGCTTGAAAAACCACAGATATTGATGAGCTGACAGAGCAGGGTTGTTGATGGGTTTAGATGATGTTATAGATAAACATAATGAGCCTGAAAAGGTACAGTAGACTTTATGGAAGGACAAAATGAAACCACTTGACTGCAACTTACAACTCTAATTATGTTTACAGGAAATGCCATCACTGGGTGGATTATATTCTGATACAACATAAGCTTGCTGAATGTCCTCTAGGAACATTTTATTCATATGTTTAGTGTGAAATTGTTTAAAACCTGACATTTATAAATCCCCATTATGTTAACAGAAAACATATTTGAACACACGTGGACAAAATTGTTGGTACCCCTCCGTTAATAAAAAACAAAACAAAACAAAACACAAAGGTCATTGAAATAACTTGAAACTGTTTCTAAATTTACTAAAAATTAACTAATTAGTTTTTGCCGTGTGGTTCAACAGCCTGTTTCAATAGTTTGTTTTTTTTAATAATTCTGCTGAGCCACAATTCAAAAGCTACGTCTGATTTTCATGAGTTAATTTTTACTAAATGTTTTACTTATTACTTTTGACAGTTTATTTCAATGACCTTTGTGGGTTTTTCTTTCATTAACAGAGGGGTACCAACAATTTTGTCCACATGTGTAATGTTGGATATGTTATTAATGTTACTTAGACTTAATCAAATATAATGGGCAAACATGACCAGCTATAATATATCCATTGTATTCCATTCCCTGTGTGGAATTTAAGCGTTCTCTTTGTCCGTTATTGCAGAATATTTCACACACTACCACTTTGTGGTGTTTTATAGACAAAAGCACTGTTTTACTTTTAAAACTGTAACATTTTGAAGTTACAAAATTTCCCACCTGATGGCAGCAACAGAATATTCAGCTCTCATTATTGTTTCAGGTTCTTTGTTCATTTGTCCTCTCCTAAGCTATTATCACTTTTATAGCTGTTTTTACAGGCCTCTCAAGGCTGCCCACCAATTAAGCTTTGTACCCTATTAAAAGTGCTCACAGACTGACATAAGTGCTGCGCTGCACAGGATTCAACATCCACAATGTGTCCATATGCTGCCCCATGAAATATTAACACCTGATATCACTCATGGCGCTTTACCCCTGTGAGGTTCACTTGAAAATGTATAGTGTCACAAACAGACCCGGACAACTCTGACCTGCCAGTGTGAGGTTACTCCTGTCTGCAGCTCTGTTCCAGGCATATCGAGCAGCTTGCATCTTTTACAATGTGGCCGAATTATTCATGATCTGAAGAGCTGGTGTGTTAACTGTCCAACTTCCATGGTTGAGACAGAGGACCGGAAATAATGTTTTAAAATAAATGGGGTTTTTTTGGTGTCTGACCATAGCCACTGTTTTGGCACACCAATAACCAGAGTGGTGCACAGATACTGTAGTTCTTTATACTGTATGATGGTTTTACATTCTCATCAAATATTTACATAGGACATACAGAAATAAACTAAAAAGTAAAATCCAAAGTGCTAACTATTTATCATACTGTCAAGGCAACATATAATGGCTGCTTCATAAATGCATGATGGAAACTGCTATTTAACATTTTAACTCATACAAAAGACAAGACAAACTGTAGTTACAACTTCATAATTTAAAGGTAGGCTCCTAATTTGAAAGGACTAAGAGCACCAAAGTGTTTAAGTGTTTCAGGTGCTAAACACACGTGCTGAATGAACTGTATCAGAAAGTGACAGCAGGTTGAAGTCATGGTTTACATGTCATTTGTGTTATTGGCTGACTCTTCTTTGCATATTTATATACAGTAAGGGAGGACTTTGCATATAATAGGTGACATAGTGGCAGTGGAATCAACTTCCTGTTTTATTTTAAAAATATTTGCCACATCCGGATGCCCCCTGTCTTAATGTAAGCATCACCATGAACCATGCCTGTTCTGCGTCAGCCTCTGTTCTTCTCTGCCTTGGCTTTGCACTCCTATTTAACTCTGGATCTCAGCAGTGTGTGTGTTAAGTTGGTGTGCAACTGTTTTCACTGTACTGTATGTGTCTACCTCTCCATTCCATGACCACAAGGTGGACTTCACCAGAGAGGGCCCTCATCTTGTTCATCCCATACCGGTCAAATAATAGGTGCGGACCTAAAAGGACAATGGCGCCAGGCTGGAGTAACTCCATACAGAGGAGTACAAAACAAAAGTCATAAAGAAACACAAGGCGGATACACTGATAGGTAGGAAGTATCTAAAACATAACAAGAAAAAGGCACAAAGGGTTATCTTCAGAAGGCGAGAGGCAACTCTGTAGCTCCAGCAGTAGGGACGGTGAGTTCCTCAGAAGAGACAACAGACTGACAGGGGAGTAGTGAGTTGGACCGGCTTAAGAGCTGGTGAGGTGAGATGAGTCTGCAGGGAAGAGACCAGGCAGAGGGAGGGGCTATACCTGAAATGATAAAGGGACAACTGGTGAAAGACAGGCAGAGAAGGAAAGAAAACAGGAGTTTGTGTCTTCTTGACTTGACTTGAGACTGCGCTTGGACTTGAAAAGGGACAGAACTTTTTCGTACAGTATGTTATGCTGTATCTTTATTTAATAAGCCAGAACATTTGGAGGGGGACAATAAGCAACGTCTCCTCACCTCATGGGATGAGGCACATGGAGATGGACCATCTATCAGGGCCTGTGAGGACAGGCTTAACAAATGTCTTCACAGCATGCTATCTGTCTGGCAGCTCAAAACGTAGCTAAATGAATGATCACATCTCCACCTTGGGAATGGGTGCTTCACTTGCCTGACAGATATATTTAAAGGGAGATGTGTAAACGTTCTGGACCACCAACATGCACTTGATTTAGAGTCACATAATACAACAGCAGGTAGAAGCAGCAAGAGCTGTTGTTGTTTTTGTTGTGTTATTCGTGGTCTTGCCAGGAAGTTCTAACTAAGAAAATGCCTGTGCTGTTTGTCAGAGCCAAGCTTTAATTCACTTAATCAAAACTCCCCTCCAGTTCTCTGCTGATTGTCAGAAGGACAGGGATTATAAAATTGCATCCAGGCTTTGTAAATGCATAAATTTTCCAATTTCCGATAAAGGGAATTATTGTAAAAAATTTCTTCCGTTATGGGTACTTTTGTTTCCAAGACGATGTAATATTCTACAAAGATTTTTTTTAGTCATTTCAGACAATAGTATAATCCTGCTCATACCTCTGCAAGAAAAAAAAAAGAAATATGCATTATATTTCTATCACAGACATTGGGTCTGCTAATCCCCTCTGTTGTACAGTCTGTGTACATCATAGTTGAATGGTTTTGTTCTGGCCTGGAGCCCAGGAAGTCAGCGGCATGTCTTCATCCTCCTTAGAGGCATCCCCCCCCCCCACCTCCAACCCACACATACGCACACGCACACACAGTCATGTACTTTACCTTCATATACACTGGCACTGTAATTTTGGCCTGTTTCTCTTCATCATACGGCATGCGAAGTCAAACATTCACAAGAGCGCATCTATACACACACATAAATCCAAACACGTCAACCCTTCTGCTGTGGGCGCACATCCCTGCTGTACCCCGCACACATCCCTGCTGTACCCCATACAGCGTAGCTTTGAATAGGACCTGGATTTATTGTCAGTCACTACTGCAAGCAGAGCCTGGCACCTCTTCTGTCCCTGCTGTCATCAAAGCTGATGTCCTGGGCCAGTGCCACTCCTCACCTCCTTGCTCTGCTCCATTCCTTTTCTCCAATTCTTCCTTACCCATGTCTCCTTTTCTCTCCCTGTCTCCTTGTCCATCTTCCACAGGGCACAGAGTTTGCCTGAAACTCTCTCCTCCATGATAGACTATTGCATATTGTCAGCCGTGTGGGCCTCTATGCTTTTGTGTGACTGCATCTGCGTATGTGTGTGTGTGTGTGTGCACAGAGTGAAAGGCGAAATCCAAAATGCTCCTCTGTGTGAACAGGTTCTGTCAGCAGCAGAAAGATGAGACAGGCTGAGAAAAACTGAAGGGACAGAGGGACTAGAAAGCTCCTTGGGGGGCCAAACCCAAAAGGGGATTTCAGAGAAGGAGCAATGGAGGCAAATCTAAGGCTTGATTCAGATTCTGCCTGACGCTAACAGTAGGTTGTTGTCATGGGAACACAGCTAGCTGGTAATTGTATCTAATGCTTGTCTGCAAGACAGACAAGCCCAAAAGTTGAGCATAGCATCAATGCATGCAGCAGCCGAGCACAGCTGGGCACCGCACGCATCACTGCACAGTGCTGCTTATACCATTGCCAAGCAGGACAGTGCAGCACACAACAGGGAACTGTATCATGCAACAGCCGAGCACAGAGCGATTCTTTAGATGTCAGTGGAGAGGTTTTTGAGGACTACACACAGCCAACATTGTTTAATTTTTTGGCAGTTACTTCCTGGTTCAGGTTTTGCCTCTTCTAGAGACATCTTGATGCTGTGACATTGTAGATAGAGGTGTGTTTCAGAAACATTTCTGGGGAGATGTGTTAATTTATCAACACGATGGAGCCTGTTCATTCATTCATTGTTCCTAGTTTGACTGCTATTAAGCTAATTCCTGCTATTATTTCATACAGATGGCAATTTGAGACGTGTAATCTGTATCTGTGCTGTAATCACAGATAAGTGATAACTATAAAGAAAAAGCCAGTAGCTAATCCAGCTATGTTGTCAGGTCTCTTTATTTTCCAGGGCCAGCCAGTCACCCAGCAATCTAACCAGCCAGTTGGCCAACCAGCCAGCCAGTCAGTGCAGAGTGCCCCTGGTGCCACTTAAGAATCATGAGAAAAGAATGTTCTCAGCTCTTTTCTGTCCTGATTATATCAAATGTGGAGGAAATGGTGAGACTCTGGGTGAATGCCAGCCCTGCTGCACCCTGGGGAGGGGGGAGGAGGGATGGTTGCTGGTGGACAGGAGGGAGCATTGCAAGGGGAAAGAGGGTAGATGAGAAGGAGTTAAGAGAGATAGGGAGAAGAGAGAGGGAGCTGAGGACCTCGAGGGACCTGAAGGTTGGGAGAGGAGCAGTGTGATTCATCAAGACCTGCGAGAGGTCTGATCCCTGGGCAGAGGATAGCTGTGGAAGGGGCGGGTGGTTTATGGTCAGAGAGAGACAGATGGTAAATGACATGTTGGGGACATGTTGCCCTTATCACGTCAGCAATTCCCATAACATCCTGCCCAGAGACAGAGAGCTCAAGAGGGAGAGGTTAGTGCCGAAAGCTAATGGAAGACGTGACTAATCATAAGATCCATGATAAGAATATAGTTAGCAGTAACCATGCCAACATCCTTAAGTGTGTTTTCTTTTTTTTTTTTTTTTTGATTTGTTTTTTTCTTTTAAAGAAGTCTTTGCAGGCTTTGATGATTAGCCACCAGTATACAGTATATTGCATTACCGGTGGTCTATCTGAACAGTAGTGGCGTTCGACATGGTTTACTGAGTCGAGTTGAAGAATATCAATATAATGTAGAAAGACTGCATCAATACATTATGCTCCTCTCTTATTTAACTTCTGAGTGGTTTCTTGATTTAATGGCTTGTTAGTGCTTTTTTGTAAAATGATAACTTTGCACTGGCAAGGTCACTCTACATTGAGGGATAATTGTGAAAAAGCAATGCATTAAGGATTGAACATGCTTCCAAAGGAGAACACTTTTCGGGAGCCCCCCCTTTCTTATCCGCATTGTTACCCTCCAACACTGAACTAGGCGCTGTGAACCAGTGCACAGCAGCACACTGGAAGCTGATGTAGAAGAAGAAATATGGAAGAAATATGACAAACTTCACTGCTCTGCGTTTCTATTACAGCATGCAAACATTGTACAGCACATGTGTAGAGCTATGCTTGCTTTTAGATGGTTTCTGTCTTCATAAACTTTGTATGTTGATTATTTTGTTTTTAGATTTTGCATTTTAGAAAGAGACAGAGAAAGAAGTGGTTGGGGGTCTATTTGTTTCATCTAAAGATGTTCTGTATCTCTTCAAAACGGGTTACAGATATACTATTTGGTGTGTATATAGCCACACTAGTGATGAAGCTACCATAAGCAAGCTTACAGGGTACAGTAGGATATGTTTGCTAATTAGGACTAAATGCTAATAGTGCATAGAATATTGTATATTGATCTACAGAATATATATAAAGTGATACATAGCCTGCAAACATAACATTGAGGGTGGGTTTCCATTCTCATTAAATGTCATAGTGATGCATACATGTTATTATGCCAGAGCTTGTGAAAAGCAACTATAGAAGGACAAACATTCACAGACAATTAACACAAATTATAATGCTTTAAATGTTTATGTGTGTTATCATTTAAAGCCTGGTGATAAAAAAAATACATCCATAGTTCCTCTAAACTATTTTTGTGGGGCACATGAATGTACTATATCTCTGTATGAATTGGATTAGATAGGTTGTCTGTCAAAAATATCAAGAACTTATTGGAAAAGTGCTACTCGTATATAAACTCCATGTCCAACTAAATAATGTGCTATATGCTGTTTCTTGGAATCTGAACTTCATAACATACACATGTGCATGTGACTCAGAGCAAATGCAGATACCAAATACCAGGGGGTACTGCATGGCTATAAGGTTTCTCTGATACATATCTCTTTGCACTGGAAGAACCTAATCCTGTATCTGATATGGTGTGCAGTAATTGCTTGTACATATGGCTTATTCAGTTAGATAAAGGCTTCTAGGTGAATAAATGGCTATAAACTTGTAGCTACTTATCCAGTCACTTACAGTCCAATGGAAAAAGAAAAAAAGTGAAGTAAAGCACAAATAAGTCAGTAAATAAAAAACAAAACTTCTTTTTTCAAGTATCTTGCAGTCAAAAGGTTCATATAGTATAACATGTAGGAGTCACACATATCATTTCTCAGCTGATTCACATCAGACTCTCATTACCATAATCCTGTCTGCTTAGGAAAGGGGAGCGATAGATAACGTGACAGGATTACAGTAATTCAATGAAAGATGCAAATGAACTGCTAGCACATTTTTGTCCGCGTAGTCCTGTGCCTTTGGAGCTACAGGTTTGTGGCAGTAGCAGAAGAAATACAGGGATAAAACTGTGAGCAATGTTACATAGAAATAAATAAAAGTCAAATACCAGGAACATACAGGAAATATGTATTTTCTTCCAAACTTACACTTTTCTTCATGTTCAGTCGGACCAGTTATTATATCACACCACTTCAGCACACGGTGTTGTAAGTCTGTTATATGAGTGTCCATATAATGTTTAATTAGAAAATGTATTGGGGAACAGGGGATGTTGCGGGCTTTTGCCAAGAAATGCAGCAAAACTGGTGTTGTTTAGATAAATATATTTTACTTAATGTTACAGTAACATCCTGTTAAAAATATGTGTTATCAAACCCTTACTGTGTTGGAATTACGAAGAATTATGCCTCCCACAATGTGAATTACACTGTCTTGAGTATTTAATTAAACTCATTAAAAGGTAAAATATGTTATTAACCTACGTTTACAGTGAAAAATTAAATATTTATTTATTTATAAGCACAGAATTGCTTATGTCGACCACAAGGTGAAAAAAAAAAATTCAAATGCTAAATGATTTGTTTCTGAAATTCAAAAAAAGAAAATTGTAGTGATCACAAAATTGTCATAAATGTCTGATGTATCACATATGAAAGAAAAAATACTTAATAATGTGGAAGTGATTTTAAAAAAAAAGAATCTGCTTCACAGTTGCGTTGGTTGCAAGGATCCATTTATTCAAATGATTATCATGACTGATGTACAGTAACGTACTGTAGACTGCTACCACAGCTCTTTATTGACTGAACTCTCTGAGACTCTCTCTTTTTACAAACGTCCATGCAAAGTCTTCTTTTTTCCACTTTTTTTTTCTTTGTAAATAATAGATTGCATTATATTGATTCATACAGGAAAATTAGCTTTTGGCCTGAACTATGCTAAAGAGACATGAGGTCAGAGTCAGCCAGAGTTTCCACTTCAGAAGCTATTAAGCTAAGATAGTGTTTGCCAAAAATATGTGCTCCTCACTGTTCCCGCTATCACACAAGTTATTCATTTTTTAAGTTGATGTGTGTCCATAGTTTTTCCTTCATTATCTGTGTCTTATGAGTTTTTTGGTCTTAGCATTAAATCTATCAAAATATGTAATTTTGGATTATATCATCAGGTTAATGTCTCCCAGAGGAGACATATCAAAGAAAAACACCTAAGGTCACACATATTCAAGATGCACATTGTGATGAATATATCATTCTCTAAAGGCTCTGCTGAAACTGTTTGTGTAGGTATATTTCTCAATGTGTCTTTTCATTGTAAACTGTGTAGCTGACAGTGTTCCATATACTTTATGTATGTGTATTCATGGCAGCAGTGGCTGGTGCTGATGGGGGGGACTCATTATTGTCATCAGTAACTAATTGAGGAGATATCACAGCTGTGCAAATTACAGCTGACCTACGTGTTCACATACACATGAGGCCCCTGCACAGGCTCTTATTTTGTGTGTGTGTGTGTGTGTGTGTGAGAGAGAGAGAGAGAGAGGGAGAGGGAGAGCTGAGTAGTCACTAAGCGAACAACAAGGTAGAGTAAGCAAAAAACAAATGTGCTGTCCTGCACAATCCAGAAAATCTCAAAAGTCAGTGCTGAAAATGTACAGAAAATGGGTGATCATGTTTATTTTAAAATCAATCACTCAACACTCAAAGGGCAAGAAACTGTGAAAGTGGTAGAGTGATTCACAAGTTTCTTTGTTGCTGTCACAGAAGTTTGAAAATACCCTGAGGAGTTTTCTTTCAGAGCTGCGGCTGCTCAGCATCTCGCAACAGAATGTTACTTATACCAAAGCAAAGTGCTATGAGTAATAATATTAATGAACCCACAATGATAATCACATTTAATAGTCATTCATTTAAAATATATATATGCAAGCCATCCAGTGACCATGCTTCCCAAGTATTTGTGGTTACAAGGAAACTAAACCACAGAGTGCACCTGAAAACGTCCTTAATTACATAATAGTAATGGGAAGGTGCCTCTCAAAAAGTCAAATGTTACAGTTTGCACCCACACTGACTCCATTTGACTCATTCTCTTTTTCCAAAACAGACCATTAGGTATAAACAACAACTCCTTCAACCAAAATCGCCATGTATTTTATTTGTTCCTGCCTTCCCTCTTATATGAACCAGAGAAGCAGTTGTTCAAACAGTGCTCCCAGACATTGGTTGACATTGCAGCCCTTTAAAATCAGGTTGAAAAAATGATTGACCTCTTACAATGGCACCAAAATTACATCTAACAACTTATTTATCCAAGATGATCAAAACCACTTGGTCACTGTGCAAGCATAGTGGTCTTAGGCGCAAAATACACATGGTTTGGACAAAGGTTCAAGATGGCTGCCAACAATTTCACAGTCCAAAACATTTAAAAAATGATCTAAATATGTACATAATTCATCAGAAAGATTGTCAAGCATGTGGTCAGTACACACACATCTACCGTAGAGCAGCTTGCACATGGGTTACCACGTGTAGCATGTTTCAGCCCTTACATACAAGATCCCCTGCTAAGTTGTGCAAACGGGTGAAATTCAAGCATGTGTGCATATTGTTTGCTGTCTCAACATATTCACTAAGAGCATTCACAAAATATTAATAGCAAGAGGTTCCTCATTAAAACCCAACATTGCAAAAAATGGCACAGATATGATTCATGTGTTGCTGTAGCTACTCCTGTTATCAACACTGCATTTGATGCCATGGGGAATGAGAAAACAGACTTTAAGAAATTAGGTTCTGTAGCATGGAGATCGTGAAAATGACACGTACACATATTATGATAGCACCCTTAAATGATAAAATTAATCTGACAGCTACATCTAGACTTGCAAATTATATTGGAGCAAATAGATTAATTGTAGTAACATGAGAGTTCCCTACAGGGGTTCTGTCTGGAGAGTTGCCATCACGTTACTTTGAGACTAAACATGATTGTTTCATAGGCTTTTTTCATGTTAGATGTTTTGACACATCACGCTAAGAAAAACACTTCAATATAACACGGCAGTCATTACCTGCTGGGAGACCAGTAAGACTGCAGACCCATTGACACAGGTGTTTCTTCACTTATTCTAATCATGTCCTTCCATGGAAGGCTAAGTCATATACTACTGCACCCTAACAGGTGTAAGAAAAGCAGTAGGAGAGACAAGAAAATTATAATATATAATAGTTCATATCATAACTATTGGTGTTTTACCAAAGTTTTCTTTTCTTAAGAATTTTGCAGCATCTAGGACTTATCTATCTTATACATGGGGCCATGTTTGCCTGATTAGAAACTTGATAATAGGCTCCTTTTACAATGGTTGGCTCCGGTTCTATACTTCACAAGCCGAAGGAGCTGACGCAGTCAAGATGTCTCGGCTGTTCCCACCAGAACACCTTAGCCAGCTGCCGCAGTTAAAATGAGCTTCGTGCCTGTCATGCTGCACCCCCCACCCCTCCCCCCTAAACACCGATCCTTTCCCATCAGCCTGGTAAGCGCATGGCTGGCATCACGATGGAGTTCCAGGTTTAAATACAGATGCCACTGTGTTGAGTCCTGCTGCTTGTCTCTGCAGCATATGTGGGATTTTTTACTTTTTTTTGTGTGTGTGTGCGTGTGTGTGTGTGTGTGTGTGTGTGCATACATGTGTGCCAAACTCCAGCGAGGGGATTAAAAATGCCCTTTCACCCTCAGAGGAAGCAGCAGGCTCAAAGCCCCAACACATCTGTGACTGATCTACGACTTTATTGTCATCGCATGGCTCTCTCTATTCTCCCCATCTTCCTCTTTATTTTATCAGTTTTATTCTAATCTGCTCTTTACCAGCAGCTTCTTCTTACTTTTATTGCACTTTATTCATCACTCCATGTCCTCCTCTCTTTGTTTGCGTATCTTTTTCCATCTCTGTCCTCCCTTCTCTCTCTCGCTTTTGCAGCTTTGCTTTCTGCATGTCATCCTTATCACAATCCACTCAAATGCCCTTTTTTACTTTTTTCTCTTTTATACCAGTATCAATACTATCTTTCCTTCTTTTTACATCTAATGTCACATAGAGGGGAAGATAAGGGAGGCTGAGATGATTTATGTCTGATACAACCACTCCCTTGAGCCCCATTGATTTTCAGCTTAGTGAAATGTCATAGATGTGTGATAGTAATCAAATCATACATCACAGGGTGGAGAAATGCCACTTTAGGGGAGATGTACTGTGGCTCACACTGCAGTTTGTGAATTTGCACTATAACCTTCCTTTTCACATCCATCTTCCAACATTTTACGTATTTGTTTACACTACACGTGAGTCTGTTTTTGATTGAGCTGCTGTAACTCCATCCGCAATGAAAGCTCTCAGGTTTTAGTAACAGTAGCAGTTAGTGTGAACTATAGAAATAATGTTGTCTGTGTCATAGGTTTTGCCTCAGGTTCTGAACGGTGGGGGCAGCTGACCACCCTGCAGTTGCAACAAAGAAATGCAGTCACACACACAAATAAAAAACGGGCACTATCTTTCTCTATCTTGCTCTCTAGCTCTCTCTCTCTCACTCTCTCTCTCTCTCACACACACACACACACACACATACAAAATCCAAGTGGAGATGAGCTAAGCCTCACACCCTCATTTAGACTGAGACAAGGTGATAATTAAAGTCACAGTCTTGGCTCTGCTTGGATCTGTGGTGTGTGTGTATGTGAGTGTGTGTGTGTGTGTGTGTGTGTGTCTGTGTGTGTGTTGTCCAAATGTGATGCATATATCTGTTTGTGCAGCATGATTTCTTTTTTTTTTACCTCCTTCAGGCACAAAATCAGAATCTCGACTTCTGTAACATCCAGTCCAAAGTCCATTTATAGCAAAGATGTAAATCTCTGAAGTCAGCTCAACAAGATCTGATGCCAATAAATAGCCGAGTAATTTCCTCAAACAACAGGGCACTATAGTTTTCAGCAAATGTTACTTTAATAGGGAAAGTACATTTGTTTTACATGCAGATTAATACACATTTGGTTTTCTAGTGTTTCTAGTTGTTGGGTGGGACAACTAGTAATTAGGTTTAGTGGGAAATTACTTTTATATTGAAATATATTTGAAATATTAAATTAGTTTAATGATCTGAATAATTTAACTGTGACAACTAGTTAGTATTGAGTTCAAATAAATTACAGTGTGTGTGTAGGAACATGTCACCCAGTGAAACAGTGTGACTTTCTTATGTGGTTTTAATAGTTTTTGGACAACTGAGCTCCATTAAACAGAGAAACAAGGTGAGATGTCAGACTTTAGATATAGACACAATACTTTTAAATATTATGATATCCACTGGTTTTACACTCACATCAACTTTTTAAAGATATACTGTAGATACATATTCTTCATGTGTTAAAATACTACAAGCTGTAACTTTACTTGCACTAAATACATTCTTGATTGTAACTTATTTCTATTACCACAGGTTTCAGTCACTTCTATTTCAAGAAACTGTTATGATATGCTAGAAAACACAGTGGGGGCTTTGAAGTTTAAGACATGTTGATGTTATCATGCTAATCCTGAAACCATTGTAAATACATTAGGGGCAAAAGTGAAGGTGCAGACATTATCAGCAATCATCTGTTGCCCCTGCCTGCATCGTCTTGTGAAATCAAAAGCCAAACAACTTTCTGATAAGAGTTCAAACAGTTGGTAATGTGGAAACGCAGCTTTCATCACTTTGCCTGCCGTTACCCTGGAATTCAACAAACAAATGAGCTATTTCAGTGATTAACCCTTAACAGAAAACTGAAACAACATTAAATACACATTAGAGTTCGAACCAATGACTGTACCCCGTACATTCAAGGATCTTTACTTTTTAATTTCATTCTACAAAGTAGCATAGTAGCACATGACAGAGGAGCAGTGAATGTTGTACTGTTTGTGTACTGTGTATTTTGTATACAGACAGTACAACCATGACCAACTATGAGCTGTTTAAACTAAGAAAACAACCGACAAATACAAATTGACTGGTACAGGATTCTAACTGCTCAACAGTCCTGCGTCTTCTTTTTTTTGTTGTTGTTCTTTGGTAAGAGTTGGTGATTATTTATATGTACATGTTATATATATTAAGTTTTATGTATATATGACAATTGTTCTCATAGACAAGAAAAAAGCATATTAATTAATGTGACTAAAGTCATTCATTTTTTTGATTAATTCTGTATCTTGACACAATTGACAGTATGTGAATTAATAATGCTTCTCTCCAAACAGTGTAGCATGTAAAGGCATATGCACACCAAACACGTTTGTTCCATCCATCTGCCCATACATTCAGTAGTTACAGTCAAACATATAATCCATACACTTACATCTTACTATATAAATAACAACATAAACGCCCACTTGTGATACTGCCAAGTTGGAAATTCAGCCTGGGAGTGTACGAGTGACTAGGACACAAACATAGACACAGATAAGAGAGAAAAATATAAGTTGGGAGAAAGTTTTAAGCTTTCTTCCCCCCAAGAAAAATACATGCATCTATCCACAATTGGCAGGTCTGCACCGCAGTCTGTATATTACTGCCGTCCATTAAAACAATCATGTCGGCAGAAGAATGTGCACAGCGATTTACGGTGATCCAGTGGATGGGTAATGACCCATGTGTCAGACACATGGGACACCTCACTAACCACTTCATGAGCTGAGATAGAACCAATGACTGTGCATGTCTGTGTGTGTGTGTGTGTGTGTGTGTGTGTGTGTGTGTGTGTGTGTGTGTGTGTGTGTGTGTGTGTCTGTGTGTGTGTGTGTGTGTGTGTGTGTGTGTGTGTGTGTGTGTGAGAGAGAGAGAGAGAGAGTTTGTTAGTGTGTATGTCTAGAAATGCATGTATGTGTGAGCACATAAAAATGGCTGCAGCAGCAAAAAAAGGAGGAAAGACCAATAAAGTGAGAGGAAAAAGAAAATAGGTCAGCAAGTATACTGAGACAGATAAATCCCATGTCTTGCCAGATGTACCATTGTCGTTAACGAAAAAATAATTGTCATCACTGGGAGTAAAAGTTCACAAAATAAATACAACCTCCTCCATGAACTATCACCAAACCATACCTAAACAAAGAAACTCATTTTGGTGGCCACGTCAGTGAGACACACAATTTAAAAACTAACAGTCTAACAGTGTCTTACTACCTCTGGATTTCACTGACAACAGTCAGCATCCAAACGACCATAAGAGGTAATTTATGTCAGGACAACGTAAATGTAAATTGCTAAAATGTATCTTGCCCTGAGATATGTATAACACAGGGAGTTAGTCAGGTGAGTTAGTCAGTCATAGCTTTGTTCCTATCTCGGAAGTCTGTTGGAAAATGACCAATTCCAAGACATCACAGTTTGATTGGCAAGAATCCACAAAGACAGCTGGCTTAGAGTCATGCACAACATCTTCAGGGTCAGATTAAGTGAAAAGACATAATAAGCACATCCTCACTCAGTCAATTGACATCCCTGACGCCACTTGGCATCTTGGGACGAGAACCGACTCATCCTCCTCCTCCCGAGTAAGAAATGTCTCATTCCTTATTTGGCTGTACTTGCAAAATAACTCATATGATACCTACAAATCCAACTAACATGTTTCTGACCTTCAAGTTTTAAGGTCATGTTAATACGATGTTGTTATTTTTAATATATTTTGAACACAGCCACTGTTAGCTGTGGGCTACAACTTGATTTAAATCTTTCTTTATCTGTGTGTGTTGACAGTTTGTTGAATTAGCACCATCAGAAGTATTCTGTCAAATTAGCAACTGGGGATACTTTTGTCTGCAAAGTACCCAGGTGTGCAGAAAGATAACAGTACGATGAAAATAAAACAACAACAATAGTAATAATTAATACATTATTAAATATTTGTATCAACAGTCTATTATTATTCATATTAATATTATATATTATATTATATTGTTTTTTACTTTTAAATAAGCTTCATTTATTCAGGGAAGCATGTTTCTTTTGCAGGAACACACTGTTCACAATGACACAACTGTCTACATTTACACACAGAAGCTGAGCAGTACAACCACAGCCTAAGCTGTGGCAACTGAGCAGCTCAACTGGAGCAGCTTGGATTAAGAGCCTTGCTCAAGGACACCAGGAAAAAGAGTAAGCACTAGTTTTCACTTGCCACGTCAGGGACTGAAACAGCAACCTTTAAAAGTGTATTTTACATTATATAAACTGTAGCATAACATTGAAAACATGTTAACAATATTTTGTGAATTATTACTTCCCAGCAGTTGGCAGCTTTTAATTTATTTGACCTTTTGTCCAGCTGTTACTTCTCATAGTCCAGTTGTCTTCCATTCTATCAATATTTAACTATCATTAGGAACATGTTAGTATTTCATCAAAATAAAAATAGATAGACAGCTCACTAAAGAATTGTGTCTTTATGATGATGAGTTCCTGGAAGGCAGAGTGTTTATCTTGGGAAAGTAAAGGAGAGCAACTTCCCTGCCCTGCAGAGAAAGTCCAGAGGGACATGGAGAGGAGAGGGGTGAAAGAGAGGGGGGGCTAAGAGAATACAGCAGAAAAATAAAACCCTTTTGGGATTAGTTTCCAATTTACAGCCGTTATCAACCCATCAGAAAAACAGCTTATAGTAAGGGAACAGTGAGAAGTTGTTTGCTGAAGCGGATTACAGCACTAAAAGGATCAGAAGGAAGGCAGCAGTTAGAGTTCAGGTGCAGTTGCAGGGTTATGAGGAGGATGGATCTGGGGGAGTGTTACAGTGGAGGATGTTCAAAAAACTGAAAAATACACTGCTTAACCTCTATCTACTCATCCATCTATCTATCCATTTACAGGATGTATTGCTTTTTATTTGTTTTGTTGTGGAGAGAAATGCTGGGGAACACATCAGTGGTTTTATTGCTAAGCATGCCAAAAGCACATTATTCCTCTTATGGGATCCAAATAAGCTCTTTTGGATGCATTGCTATAAAATGTGCTTCCAAGTACAGCTAGTACTTTTATTGTTCATGGCTGATGCTGCCAGACTGCAACATAACTGCTTTTTAAATATCATTTTTATTGATTTTAATAACCATTGAAATTTCAAATAATCAAAACTCAGAGAACAATTTCATTGTGTTCCTTTTAGACACAGAATGTGCAACACTGCTGACATGATAGAATCATTGCAGAGATCTGGCATTACATGCTTGGGTTTATGATTGAGGTTTTAGGTTGGGTCTTTGTTTAACCATCTTGACATATAATGACAATACAAGCTACCCATGTACTGTAATACACAGTACCTGGTGATAGTGAACATTACAACGTGCCTGGTACCTGGAATCATCACGATTTGCAGACAAAAGCTACTTGGTTAGGTTTAACGAAAAGATCGGGGTTTAGTTATTATAGTTATAGTAGTACTACCATTAGTAGTAGGCACTGGCTGTATCAGCTGTCAGAAACACCCATAAAACACCAGTTTCCCCATGAGATTTCCCTTCTTGCTGCAAGGTGACAGTGTCCATCAGGATCAGAATCAGAATATCATTATTGCCATTGCACTATGTACAACAAAATTAAAATGCCAGACGGTCAGTGCATTATTCACACAGTTTTATCAAACTAAAGTAACAAACAAAAATCATTATTATAAATAGTATAAAAACTATTACACACACAACATTGTCTCCGTCTTATTGCACATTCCCTTATTGTACCTGTTTGACTGAACTGAGTGTGGATATTGCTGTTGGGTAGAAACAGTTTTTAAATGAGTTTGTCCTTTCTCTGATTGATCCGTACCAACTACCTGATGGCAACAGATGATTGTCCAGGATGAGTGACCTGCCTTCTGGACTGTGTTAATGATCCTCTGGAGTGATTTCCTCTAAGCCACTGGGCAGCTGGTATACCACACACACACACTCACACAGTATGTAAGTATGCTCTCTATAGAGCACGAAAAAAGTAAACCAGCAGTCTGTGGGTGATGTTGTTCTTCCTGAGCACCCTCAGAACGTGCAGTCTCTTCTGGGCCTTCTTTAGCAGCTCAGAGGTGTTCACACTCCAGATGGAATGTGGAAGTCCCAGATCCACTAGTTTGTCCATCAGTTTGTGGGTGAAGGTAGTGTTGAATGCCTGGCTGTAGTTTACAAAGAGCAGCCACACATATCTCCCATGCTGCTCCAAAAGCTATATGGACTATGAGACTGAAACACCCGAACAGCCTGGACCACACAGATAGTGTGGTGAGATGGAGCCTGGGCCACAGGCAAAACATCACTCAGTAATACTAGCTGTCTGAGCACATAGGTTGGTTTGCTAAAGTTGTAGATATCGCCAAAGGCAAACCGATTCTCTCTTAGCTTATCTGTACACAGGAGTTATCCCTGTCTCATGTCTTCATGTTTTGTACTCCTAAATATCTAGATCGCCCAAAGAGGTATTTTTCTGGGGAAAAGCTGTTTTTCCTCTGGTTAAGCCAGGTGACATCTACATTAAAATTGTCAGGATAAAAAAAAATGCCAAACTAGCAAATGCTATTACAACACTGATGGGATCCCCTTTAAAATGTGATATGAAAGCAAAGTAGAAGTCGCTTTTCCATTCCTGTTTACAGTCCAACGCTGGGCTGTGCAGGGGCCAGACTGAGCTGCTGAGCCTTGTTGTCCTGTTCCTTCTTAAAAGCTAGTTTTCCTTTGTTTGAGGAAAGCTGTAAAAAAATGAAAAAGCGAGAGCTGCAGTTAATAGTGAGCTCACTCTCATCCATTATGGCTGCAAGAGTTATTGGATTTAGCTCTGAAGATTTAATTTGATATGATTAACACACTGACCACTTGCGTGTTTCCTAAAACACTCATTTCTCACAATATTGCACCCACAGCTCAGCTCGGCTGTGCTCACCTAACCATAAAATTGCCTAAAATGGCCAAAAGTATTTGCTTCCCTTTGGTTGTGCAGACATTTGTATGCAAATATGGGTTCAGCTCAGTGATAATGTAATACAGCACAGGGGAGTTACAGCATTAGATGCCAATGTCATGTGACTGTTCCTACAGGGCAGCGTAAAGGGCAGTACAATGGTGGCTGTGAAGTTATGGTGCAGAGTTTATGGTACAGTATGACAGACATTTGTCATTCCTCCCCATCACTTTGTATTTCTTGTTCCCAAATACTACAATCACATAATAGAAAAAGCAGGAAAACAGGATGATGTTTGATTGGAAGTAACTCTCACCCAAGATGGTGAACAACAGGTCATTCGGCAAATGAAAATTATTTTAGATTATTGCTTGTAGATGCTTCTAACAGAATAAATGCAACCAACCACACTGATTTTGACTTTTATAACCTTGAACTGCGGACATAGCTGGATATTCTATTAAAATTTGTGCCATTTTTTGGGGGGTGTCTTTCCAACCTGTCTAGTAGATAATGGTCCAACAAGGTGTAAAAGGTACCACATTGCAAGGTCTTAACATGGTGAATTGTTCCATCTATCCAGTTTTATTGCCCACCTGTTGTACCACGTGACTCTGCTCTAATCTCACCTTGTTGCATGTACACCTGTCTGTTCTCAACTCTCGCTATCCAGTCTATCCCACCTGATTTCCCGTGTGGATCACCTGTTGCCTGTTGTTGGCATTCTGAACCAGAACCTGGACTGACTCTAGTTTAAAACTCTGCTTGATTTTCTGCACTCTGTCATTTCCTCCCCTCCTCCGAGATTTGATCTCTACTTTGGAGTGCCAGCCCGTTGCTGACTACACTACAACTTCTGTTTTTTTCCCTCCAGTTAACCTTGTCTCTTTTTTTGCCTGGAATGATAGTAAGTCTATTTTCTGTTCTCTAATAAACTCGTTTTGCCCTTGTGTGAATCTCTCTGGGTTGATGTTCTGTGCTTGAGTCCTCTGTCCTATTGCCTACTGTATTAAGTTCAGAAGACTTTATGGGTGCACTGACTTACTGGCGTACTCAGGATTAGCTGAAAGGTTTTGAAACACAATGGTATCTCCTTTCCCTTTCCATTAGTATAACATGATGGCAAACTCAACCCAGGACTCCTTCTGTTCTTGCTCAGTTAACTGGTCTGCTAAAGGGCTAATTTGACTATTTTGCTGTTTAATGCCTCACAGTATTTTTACAGTTTAATGCCGAGCAACGTTTTCCTCTTAAAACAACCACCTGCTGCTGCTGAAAACAACTTTTGAGCGTGAACGTAAACAGTATATTGGCAGGCCTGACAGCTAAAGACTGAATTGACACGTAGCTTCCTTTTCAGGTTCATCACTATGAGTAACCCTATTCACATGGCCAATGCAAAAATATTGATTATAGCTTCTATTTACTTCATCAAACGGTGTTTTTTAAACAGAATGACACCACATACTGTAAAATGGCTGACCTGAAGTGACTAACCCATAGAACATTATTACCTGAACCAGCAATTCGCAATTACACTCAAAGCAAGTGACCATTTGGTGACCAATGTGGACCATTTACCAGTTGATGAGCTACAACATAAGCAGCAGCACATAGCAGAAGAGCAGATCAAATATTAATTGTATGGTATTTAATAGTATTTACACGTCATCCCGTTGCTTAAATCATTCGAGTAATAACAGCATAAATAAATGTATAGAATGAAGTAAACTCATTTTACATTGCACACAGCGCTTATGTACATAGTTGTATTGCACTCTCTGAACTGTTTGTTTATGAATGCATACAGAATATGCCAGCTGAGTGGGATGTGATAGGGAGGGGAGTTGAAGGTTCCAGTTTATGAACACTGCTTAAATTGAGTGATGGACCCATGGAGGTAGCTGCTCTAAAATCTGAAGGTATGAATAAATATATCTCTGTGTCTACTGCCACAAGGTAGAAGATGAAAGAGATGGTTACTTGAATAAGTTGAGTACCTATATGCTCTATCAATACTGTATGTTTGTAGTTTGTTGTACAGTAATCAGATCGGGGTGGCTATGGCTCAATAGGTAGAGCAGTTGTCTGCCAATCACAGGATTGGTGGTTCAATTCCCGGCTGCCATTTCACATGCCAAAGTGTCTTTGGGCAAGATACTGAGCCTGCATAGCAGCTCTGCCATCTGTGTGTGTGTGCTTGTGAATAAGACGCAGTGTAAAGCACTTTGAGTACCAGCTAGGTAGAAAAGTGCTATATAAGTGCAGACCATTTAGCATATCACATGCAGTTTTTTCATGGGTCTCATGAATCCCTCATGCTTTAATCTGTGGAAGACCTGTGGATTAAAATATCACACATTTCCGTGCTTCTACTATTTATTTGTTTGGTTTAGTCATACTTTGTATTTAATTGCAAATTCTATGTTGCCTTAAGCTTGACCCATGTGACAAAACATTACCTGAAACTCTATTTGAGCAAAATACATTGTGGGTGTACATGGTTTAAGGCAGCTGATGACCAACAGGTGTCAGCTGTGGATAAACTAGGCCATCAAACAATAATCTTATAATACATTATTTATAAAGGTCAGGTAAACAAACTCTGTCTTGCTGGTTTTGTTGTGAATAAGGGGCGCAGCACCTGGCTCATAAGGGGTCAGTGTCAGCTTAGTGTCATATGCCTGCAGGATGCTGAGGAAAGGTCTGGGATGCAGGAACCCCCTACTGCTTCTGCCTGACTGACATGCATCCACACACAAACCCAGAGTGTCCTTATTTACATTTTCTTACAGTTCCTTTCCTATTTTCATTCCTATATGCTTGATTGTAGTGATGTGGCACATCAGACACTCACAAAGGTTTGGTCTACTGATTCTAAAATAAAAGTAATGTTGGTTTTGTGGGTTACTTTGTGGCAACAATGCTAACAACAAATCATATGTGATTTTTACATAGTCCTTATAAACCTATACATGACAGTCTAGTAGTAGTTTCTTTTTCTCTAATGTTTGGTTGAAATGCTCCAAAACATCTTAATATGGAGAGAGGTGCTGACAAAGGCTTCTGTGACCTGACAGACAGCACAGTGAGCCTCACCCTTCCAATCTATCAAAGAAGTCCAAAGTCACAGCTTTCAATTACTATCAATTAATGTGTAATATTGTTTTTGCTTTATTGTTGTGCATGACAATAAATTAATCTAAAATTTTATTGACACAACTAGAAAAAGTGCACATGCATGAGGTAGGAGTGGGAGAAGTGGAATGCTTGCTTGCAACTTTTGTCTAACTTGATTTTAAAACGTAAATTTTGTAGTTTTCAGTAAGCCAGTAACAGGTTTTGCATGTATAATGTACAATACATATGTGATTTGCATAGTTGTAGGGTTCAACATTAGCACCAGTCTTCTGTTGCATTTCACTGTTGACATTCACTCTCTCATACTCATCTGAGAGCCAGCAAATCATGTTTTTTGTTTAAATGCAACAAACTATCTGTGTTGTTCGCAAAGCAGAATCTTCCTCTGGCATTGTGCTGTTACATACAATACCATCAATCTATTTGATTTTATTTTATTTACTTCTGATACTGTGTTATGGTAAGGTTCAGGTGGCAGGGCAGTACAGTAGTTACATCAGTACAACAAAAAAAATGGACACAACAGAGTAGATCTAAAGTACAGTACATAAAGACGGAATAGACCCATATAAGCAAATAATGAAACACAACTGGGGAGGTGAGATACTGTAGATATCAAAAAGCGTTACTCCATGAGTTGAAATAATGACACCAAGATGACAGGTGCCTTAGTTTCTGGAACTATTTGAGTCACCTGAGTTTGTTGGGAGGGCTAGAGGCTCAAGTCTGATCACAACTAAGGACTTTCGACAATGAACCTCCACACACTGTGAGTGAAGCAGCCTCATTTGTCTGTCCACAGTCACGAGCTAGAGACCATCCAGGGGAGCCAGGAGTTCATTCATTCATGTCCCATTCTGTTCCATTGTCGCCAATAACTTGTCAGTCTTAGTGTCACTTTTCCTCATCTTATCGCTCTAGGGCTGCACCATCACCTTCTCAGCTCTGGTTAGATTTCAAATCTCTATCTTGACAGCAGGACTGCGTTTTGCAGCTAATTGCAAGCTAGCTGTTGCCATGTGTAAAAAAACCAAAAGTCCTCACAATGCAGGTATCACAAAGGTCTACATTCTCTCACCTCATAAAAAGACACAACGTGAGTTGTTAGAAGACATCAACAAAAACGGTCAGCACCCAAAGACAGGAGCTGTAGCTGGTTTCCACCCAACAGAAGCCATTTATCCCAACATCTGTTGCAAGTGCTGAAACAATCAAGATGTGCTAGATCAAATAAATATGGTTAGTATAAATGTAATCGCATGATGGAGGCATGTTTGCATGACAAACAGTGTGTATGTGTGTTCCAATAATTCCAATAAAACGTGTAAATATGATCTGAAAAAGGAATTGGAAGAATTTTAGCAAGTTTCACTTGCTCCCACAATTTTAAAAGATCTACAATTTTGCAACATACCCTATGAGAAGCTACTATAAAATCAGGCATTTGAGGCTACAACAATCCCAAATGAAAATTCACAAAATCCCATGACAAATGGGAGCAGCAGTAGACCACATCTTTGCAAAGTCTGAGAAGGAGGATCCTGACATCCTAGCAGCAGTTTGAATCAGTGGAGGTAAACAAGTACGGCTTTAAAATGACAGAAGTTTGAATTGAATGTGCCTGTCCACAGAGAAACAATGGACAGCAATGATGGGGGAACTCCACTGCATGACACATAAAAGCTATAGTGATTCGCTTATATAGTCAGCGCCAAAAAGCACATCTCATTTAAATTTTAGGTAATCATTCTTAAATACCAAGTATTGAAATTACTTCTTTGAAGATCTGGCAGTTTTGAGCAGTGAGAAGATTATTATCAGGCTCACCTTTGTGTCCAATATTGATTTGAATTTCTATAGTGTATGCAAATTGTGAAGTGCACAAACGCAACAATTACAAAGGAAAAAGATATACTGTAACATTTTATCATACAATCACACAAAGATATATTATGTAATCATGTAATCTATTGTACATTCAGATATTGAACTGGTCAGGCTTGGACTGTGACGATAATTTACTTGTGTGGATGCAATCTAACCACTGCAAATGAGTAAGGAAATGGTGTGGGAAGGAAGAGTGAGCATATGAAAAAACGGCTATTTATATAAAAGAGCCCCAGGAGATTCAATTTAAGCCATTTTTAAGCTAAATGCACATAGGCACTAATGGGATCTAACAATATGCATTCTTCACATCTTATATATCTAGAAATACTGCAGTCTGACCATATCAAGGCAACTAAGAGCTACAGGAAATCGGAATTTAGCCTGACTGGCCCATTCTAAAAGTGTCACCTTTCAAACATCAAATGTGCCATTACGATGACCTCTCCTTCCTAATTGACCACCATATATTCAGGGTCGTGGGTTCTCTCCGGGTACTCCTGCTTCCTCCCACCTACGAAGAGACATGCATGTTAGGTTAATTGCTGACTCTAAATTGCCAAAAGGTGTGAATGTGAGTTTGAAAGGTTGTCTGTCTCTGTATGTTGGCCCTGCGATAGGATATGCTCCAGCACTCCTTTGACACTTTAGTGGACAAGCGGTTAAGAAAATGGAGGGATGGATGGGTATTCAGGGTCAGGATGATCTCTGTTGACGCAAACTTTTTCTATTTAGATTTCTTACTTGCAGTAACATTGATGTGTTAGGCATCCATTGCAAACGCGTGTCTTGTGTGCATAGCTAAAAGGAGTTTGTATTTAAAAAGTGTGTCTGCAAGCTTAGATGTTTCTCTCCCTAGTCCCATTTTCCAGCTCCTTCTTGAGTATCTTCCACCGGTTGGATGTGCCCATAAAACCTCCAATGGAAAGCACCCCTATGGGGGAAACTCATTTTGGCTACATCACAATCTCTGTCATCATTAATTTGATGATCACAGCAACTCACTCCCAACCCAAATGTGAGCAATTCACAATTTTACAGCATTATATCAAATTGTTGATTAACCATTGTCTGACATAATAGTAATTCTGATATCATTTTGTAGCACTAAGTGAAGTATGGGTGTGAGTTCTGCACAGGAAGGAGTATAAAACCAGTGTCTGACAAAATGCACTGCACACTTGATAAGTTCTGGCAGTAGATGAACCCTTAAATCCCAGTAATTTTCCTATGTTCTTATATAATTAGAAAGAATGAAAATCAGAAGCTTCCATATAAAGAACAATTGACAATGACTCAGCTTAAGATTAAAAGCTTTACATGTATCATACTCCAGACTACCAGACAGGATCAAGGCAAGTCAAAGCTGACTGGTTTGAATGACTGTTTAAGCCTTATCAGAACTCAATATTCAGTCAGCTGTTAGCTAGTGGTAAAGCACATATCACTATTTTTATTCACATTAAAAAGCGCCACAAAGAGTTGTGTAACAAATGAAGGAGTACCATAGTACTGCAGTACTGAGCCCACAGATGTATAAATGTCAAATTAATTATAAAATAACAGATCAAAGGCTGTGTTTGCCAAAAAGTCACTGCTTTGAGCTCTAAACCAAACTCAGCAAATAACTAACTGTGAGTACATAACACTCTATTCCCTGATGCAACCTATAGTAATGCCCCCTTCTTCCATTTCCAACTTTCCCAATGCAATTACAGAGCAACATGAGATCAATTCAGCTGGAGAATGGAGTTTATGTTTCCAATGTCTCAAGCCCCTCACTATCTGAAGATACACGTTCCAATATGTTCCTTTCTGCCTGAAGATAATTCAATCATCCTCACTTCCAGTTACTCTCAGGGCAAAGGAGCAGACGCCGTCAGGTCCCCCCTGGCTCCACTAACTCAATAGAAATGTGATTGCGTTTTCTTTGTGCGTTTTTGGTGTTGCACAAACTGCAAACAGTGACTACACACACATATAAATAATGTTTTTTTTCTTTGCATCCTTTGTCCCTAAGGATGGGTTCACTGGTCAGATATGAATCACCACAACCATGCGTCTATTGTTGCAGTGCTTGCTGCTGGCTTTCTCAGAGGAATAACCAATAAGATCTGACCTTGTCTTCCAGTGTCTGCTTCCCCTCTCATAAAATTCAAACATTTATCCCTTTGTTTGTCTCACTCTGCATCACGCCTCTAGGTGCAAATAAACTATCATCAATTTGTCAACCCTAAAACACAGAGCGCACAATCAAGAGCTGTTTTGCTAATGCTTGCCATTAAATAGGGGGAGGAGGGAAGCTCTAGGCAAAAAGGCAGAGGAAATTATATAGATTTAAACAGAGGCTTGGCATATGTTTTTCCCAGCAGCTGCTCCCTGTGTGACAGGCTGCATTTAAGTCCAGAGATCTGGCCAAACAATAGGAAAATATATCCTCACTTTCTCTGTGAACCGCGATGAGTGGTCAGGCAGGCACAAAAAGAGCTCTGCACCACAGAAGCCAAAGTGGTGGATTCCTTTCCTCTTTGCAAGGAAGCCATGGCCTATTGTCCAATCCAGAGATGTGCTTTGACAGCTTTTGGTCTTGGAAGCAAACCAGAGGTCTCCCATTTTGTTTGCTAAGGGGTCAGAGCTGCAGACATAAAGTGTGAAAATGAAAAACTGAACGGGGGAGTTTTGGTGCAAAGTGTTTTTCCAGTGAGCCCTCGAGGCCATTGTTCAAACTGTCAAAAATTGGAGCCTCTCATCCACAATTCTCCTCCTACTCTTTTTCCTCTTTGTCTCTCCTTTTTCCTCATCCTTCCTCACTTTGTTTGCTAGTGGGCACGGGCGTTGTCATCTATCAGGCAGAGTTATGACAGACGGTAGGTTGGACGCTGCAGGATGTGGGATCTGTGGAGTAGAGTGGTGATGGATTAAGAGCCAGAGCTTTGCTGTGTTTCAAGGAGACTACATGTAAATTATAAAGATTACACATTACATTGTAACGTTTGGTTAACATTTGCTGACATGTAACCATCACCAAGCTCAAAATACTCAAGCTGATGATACGGATGTCATTTGTAGGAAATTAGC
The DNA here is from genome assembly GCF_900324465.2 of Anabas testudineus. Classification (NCBI taxonomy): domain Eukaryota; kingdom Metazoa; phylum Chordata; class Actinopteri; order Anabantiformes; family Anabantidae; genus Anabas; species Anabas testudineus. Next base: position 19,830,111 of record NC_046629.1, read on the forward strand.
TCAGTTGTAAATTTTGGGACTATAAATCAGAATGGATAAACATTCCAAACTTAACTATTCAAGCCCCATAATTACATCATGATGAGAATGGATCACAACAGACACTTTACAGTGTATAAGGTTTAAGACCTTACAAAATATTAGGCGACAGCGTAGAGGAAATATGCCCTCTAATGGAAGAAACCTCCAACAGAACCAGGCTCAGGCTGGACAGCCATTTGCCTCAACCGGTTTTGGTGAGCGGAACAAGGAGAGAGAAAAGAACATAAAACAACAAAAAACAACAACAAGCAAAGAAAACACTGGGCAGGCTGGTAGGACCAGTAACTGCAAGGTATCTGGAAATATACAGCTCCAAGGATAATGATCTTTGCAGAAAAGTATAGAAAGAGCAAGACAGAGGTGCAATGGTGGCATTTGAAGGGATAGACGAGAGGAGAATGAAATAATAAATGAAGAGAACCAACTCAGTGGCTGTAGAACAGAGGTTGGTGTCTGTAGCAGACCATCAGAGAGTTCCAAAAAAGAGCCAGCAGCCGAGCTTTCCATTTGGTGGATTTGGTGTACGTTGACTGGTAAGTGTCAGGGGGTGCGTGGGCCGCATTCGCTCATGTTGGACAGGCACTAGTAAGGTTCACAATTTTTCAAATAAATTCAATAAATGTGAATCTTTCATAAATCACTGATGTCTGCACTACCCGACTGTTTCTAGTATTCTATAGTCTGACCGCAAAGCTCACTGTGGTTTTTGGGGCAAGTGGGTATCGCTGTGACGTTTTATGCAAATGTGAAGAACTCTTAATTGCCACTGTGTATGAAAACTGCTATAAAAACAAATCTGACAGTGACAAAGAAGATGTGAGGCACTGAGACAAAGAGGCCGCTGGACTGGTTGTATTCTGAATCAACAAGTAATGAAGTTGAAGCTGATATCGACATTCTTCACAGTGCACCAGAATGAAACAATAATGTTCAGACCAGTGAGTATGACAACAAATCACTGATTGTTGAAACTCACTGTCTAGAGAAGAACATAAGCAACCACAATTATGTTGCCTGGCAACGTAACATTTCAGTTTGACTGGCACCCTTTATTGCGCCAGTTTTTTGTCTCATTTTAATGACACCCAACTGAAGAATAAGGGAAACCAGATATTTTCACACAGTGTTTATCTTTTTTTTAGCTAATTATCTTAAAATTTTGTTTGAAATTTGCACTTTAGATGGTAACTTGAGTATACTCTTTATGCCATACCATACAATGTGGCTATGTGGAGTCTTTAATAATAATAATAATATTTCTTTAATCCCAAAGTGCTACTACTTTAACTAATTATTTAAACTCATCATGAGGGTAACATTCACCTTTTTACCAACATTAAAATTTCACCATAAATGTCTTCATAACATTTAATAGCAATACATTCAGTAGTTTCTGAGACACCTCACTCACCCAAGAGTCCTAACAGACCAAGTGAGTGAACAACATCAGCACCCCCATGCTGTGCAGCTATACTTTTTTAATACTTTTAATGCATGTCAGGATTTAAAATGCAAAGTGACTTACAGAATGTATTTGCATGAATATATTCATACTGTAACCATTAGTGTTTTAATTGTTTCATTATTTTTTATCCTCCGCAGTGACCCATATTAACAAAGGAGTATCTTAATAGGCTTACTGAAAAAGGCACATTATCGCGTATAAAAGAAACCTACACTACTTTTTTTTCTTCCTTACCTATTTCTTTTAGTGAAGGCAGTGTTTAAGGTACTGTAAAGCTACATCTGAGACTGGATTCCAATGAGTTGTATCTGCACATCTGCACCACTGCTGTGCACCAAATAACACAATCTGAAGTACATTTATTTTTTAACACAGTTTGTGTGAGGCACATTGAATATTCCCTTTGCATCCCATTCATTGGATTGCCTTCAGCTTAGAGAATTGTCTTAGAAAGCAGATGCAGCTTTGAATGGAAGGATGAATGCATCTCATGGGCTCAACCTGCACTGACCTCTGATTGCAGCTGTTTCTCTGCGCAACAGCTTCATATTTCTGTTCAGTCCTGCTCTTCCTGTTAAAGTATCCAGTATCTGGAACGGTGTAGCCTTCTCACAACAAAGCCTGTCACATTTTAATGAGGCTCATCTTACAGTGAGCAAGAAAATATACAGTGTGTGAACCTTTTGGAATTTCATGGTTTTCTGCATTAATTTGTCATAAAATGTGATTTTATCTTCATCTAAGTCAAGAGTATAAACAAATACAATGTGCCTAAAGTAATAGAACAAAAAAATCTTATCTTTTCTGTCTTTATTGAGAACAACCATAAAAACCTCACCATGCAAGTGGAAAAAGTGTGTGAACTCTTTGAATAATTACTTCAAAACAGCTAATTGCAGTTAGGTGTTAAAGTGAGTTATAAAGAATTAGTTTGGCGTTTGTGCTACTTTGACTGACAAAAAACAACTTTTTGAGTTTACTCCACACAAGAAGAATACGCTAATGTGAGCCTTTCCTCGTCAAAAGGAACTTTTAAAGGATCTGCGATCAAGAATTGTTGATTTACAAGCAGCACGCAGCAGGTCTTGCAAAATGTTTTGTGGACTGATGAAAATTTATTGAACTATTTGGAAGAATCACACAGCACTACATTTGGCATAATGGCACTGTACGACATCATAAAAATTAAAATCCCAATCCTGAAGTATGGTGTAGGAAACATCATGATTTGGGTCTGCTTTGCTGTTTCAAGGCCTGGCCAGCTTGCTGTGATTGAGGTGAAGATGAATTACCAAGTGTATCAACAAATCTTTAGCATAATGTGAGCATGTTCATATGTCTGTATTTTTCAGCTTTTCTCAGCTTTACTCAATGACTTAAAATGCACAACATAATGGCTTCATCAAAACTAACTTTGGAGTGGCCAATTCAGAGCCCAGATCTCAACCTAAAAGATGCTATTGCATAGAATATGACAGAACTAAAGCAGTTCTGCCTGGAAGAATGGGCTGAACTTCCTCCTGAACGATGTGCAAGTCTGATCCACAGCTACAAGTTGAGGTTATTGCTGCCAAGGGGGCAAATCAGTTATGAGGCTTATGAGGTTCATATGGTTGTTCTCAAAAAAGACATGAAAGATCAAATGACTTACTTTAATTTTGGCCTCTGTGTTTTTTGTTCTGTGGTTTGTAGTGCTGCATACTGTACTGAAAATATAACATGTTAATTTTTTAACTAAAAAGGCAACTTTAAATTTGTAATTTAAAGGTGGGATACCCACACAAAATCATATATTTAAACTGAATCACCTCAGGTAAACTGTTCATCTGTCTGAAGTTTGTAATGTATGTATCTTCTCATGTCGGAGAATCAGACAATGTTAACCAGATCATCTGATTGGTCCAGTCTGAGAGTAGACTGACCTAAATCAAGCAGATCACAACCACCTGACTGATGAGTGTGTTTGTGTCTTTATGTTGTTACCTATTGTGCATTGTGGAGCTTCTGATCAGAATGTCAATTTACTTGACAAAATACACACTTTTTAACTTTATTCAAATAAAAACTTTGTGAAGCTTAAAGTAAGAATCTTGAAGAAAAAAATCGGATATTGTTTAGAAGTCTAAAATATTTGTTTTTGGATTGTGGCAGTAGCTCAAGAGCAGTTTGAGAAATTCAAAAAATGCCCCATTTATTTGTATTTCAACAGTGATGTACAACTGATGTCTACAGGTTCAGTAAATGTATTATTAACCTGCCACAACCACTTGTGACTGGTGTAACTGGTTTAGGCCTATTGTAGAGAATGCTATTATTATTGTGGGGGTGGAGGGTTGTAGCATGAGGCACTTCTAAGAAAACCTGACAGAGTTCAGAATGTGGACATGTGGGTATCAAAGGACATGTTGAGGACAAACAGAGTAAGGTTGGAGAGGCTGTAATAAAAAGTAAGCAGAGTAAAAGTAGTTCTCTAAGGAGACAGAGAGAAATAGACTGTGACAGAGAACAAAGAGAGACAGGGATGGGGAGCACACGGTTCAGCATAGAGGGCCCAGGAGAGATTATCATGAGGCATAAGTGGGCACACTAAAGACAGAGAGAGACAGAAAAACTGTGAGAGGCAACATGAGAGAGAAAGTCATGCAATCACACTAAAGAGAGCAGAGACTTCCTCACTGGAGAGTCTTCACAACTAACATCACGACAGCCACGGCCCACTGAGCAGAGCCATGTTCTCCCTCAACAGCGCCTTTGCCAGAGCACCAGCACCAGCCAGTATGCCTCACTATTTACAGCTTGTTTGTCTGCGTCAAGCGTTTTTTTTTTTTTTTAAATAACAGTTTTAACTGTCAAATACATCACACCTGTCAAGCCTAATGTGAGCTTAGTGGTTAATTACAAGGATGAAAAAAGGAGCAAAGCAGGGTGAAAAACAACCTATGTAAACCTATGTTTCCTATGTCTGCAGATGGCTTGTTGATGCTGGCAGTGTTCACACGTGGCTGTCTGTCCGTCGGTCTCTGAGGTAATGTTTCAGCCCAGCAGGTTTAATGCTGTGCAGATAGGGTTTGCCAGGCTTGCTATGGCAAGCTCCAAATTGAGTCTCTACTGCAGCTGCTTTATCTGGCTGAGAGTTTTTCTGTGTAAAATCAATGGGAACTGACCTCTCTCTGCTTACTTTATCGCAACACGAGACAAGGACAAGGGAGTTAACAGATTCACTGGTGGTGTAGTCTCTGAAAGCAGCAACTTCAAACACTCAGGAGACTGGAGCCTATCTTCAGTCCTCATAACCTCATGATGAGGAAAAAAACTATGTTAGAGGCCACGGAGGATGGTAAATGTTGTGCCACTACAATAAAAAAATAATTATATGGTCTCCTATTGATAGAATTTTATTTGACTCTACTACAAACTCAAATATGTCTTTTAACAAATTTGGGCAACATATGCAACCAGATAACCTTTTTTAATGCAATGTGAAAAATATTAATATTCATGGCAAGTCAGTTTTCAATAGTTAAAACCAATCATGAAGTTTGATTACAGCTTTGTTTAAGTTTTCGGTGTTGTGTGTAGGCACTCACAGCACTTGCACTGACTGGGATTTTATTGATTTCATTCAGACACAGTGTCTTTATTAACCATACTAATCTTAACCAAAGTGCTTTTGTTGCCTAAAGTTATTCACACATGGTAAGGCTGAGGTGTGACGGTTCTGGGCTCCTTTTTTTTTATTTGTTTGAAAAAAATTAAAAAATTAAAAAATTGTGTGTTTTGTTCATTGAGATCATTTTGACACATGTACTCTTTTTTCTACAACCTATGGTTGTCAGAAGTAAGCTGCTATGTACAGCTATAAGCGAACTACACCACTGTCGAATGACTTTAACTGCACCACCACAAAGCTTGCTGCGGCGGGGAGGTTGAAGGTCTTTTTAGATAATTCATCAACTACTTTTAGGGCTAACGTTTCTGTGGTAATGCATATTTCCACATCTGGCTCTACTGTAGCAACCAATGCCTAAAGTCAATAACCAAGTGAGTAAGGTAGGTAATGCATAGCCATAGGAACTGGCCTCACTTTTACAATACAGTATTGTAACACTTTTACAATATTTTTACTTTTGGAGGGGAGTGTATAGCCATCCATGGAAATACAGCAGGATTACTTCAGGTGGGTTTAAAATGTAGACTTTAAATTTTGCTGAAACATCATCTTATGGAATAAAAGGCACTTAGCATTTACTCCTGAATCTCAAGGTCCCTTACTTTATTTAAAATCATCAGTTATTCTATTTGTTTCCTACTGTATTTAAAGTATACAAGACACCCTGTATAGTAAAGTTACTGGATCTATTCAGAGCACTGTATCCATTTATTTCCACATAATGTCAATGTATGAGGTTATTGTACAATATTGTTCAGTGTGTGTCTAACTGTATAGGTCCTTTTTACCTTGAGATTTTGAAGCTTTGTTTACCAGACCCTACAGTCCAATCCAGCCTTTTTAGAAGCCGTGAATCAATAAAGTGAACTCTATTGAGAACAAAAATGAAAAAAAAAAAACCTTCTTAGACAGTCTGCCTTCATCTTAACCCAAGAGTTTAAAACCTTTAAGAGGATGTTGACCGCATAGCCTGCGGCCAGGAGTTTCTTGCTAAAGAGAGCCTCTGGTGTGATGGCTTTCTTCTGTAGTACACAATATTAGCACAGGAAGACCACAGCAAAAATCCACTGAACTAGCTACATTTGTCGCTGTGTCATAGTCCAAGGCTAGTCCTCGGTAACAAACACACAACAGACAAAAGATATTATAAAAAAGCCACATGACCAGCCACAGGTCATACTGGAACCTTTGATCCTGGAGCTGCAGAGGAATATTTACTAAATGCAGTTAGAATGCAATAGAATGATTGCCAAATCTTCAGCATCTTCAGTGATATTACAAAATCTTACTAAAAAATCACCTAAATATTCGTTTGTACAACATAACAATCATTCATATGTGGATTATGTCTATGTGTTATTCCATTGCAGGAACTCACAGACACACACAAATGCATTTAAAGCAAGTCCCCACTATTTTACCTCTCAAAGTGATTTTGGGGCCACAATTATGCCTAATCAGCCACAGTAGTAAAAAGCCAGTCTATCCATTATTGTCTTTGAGAGCCATTTACTACATTAGCAGGCTGTACTGTATGTAGGCAGATGAATGCAATTATTGATTCATCCGTTGTTTCTTTAAATGTTTGTATTATAGCTTTTTCTCTGACACATTTGTATAAGCTGTTTACAGCTCAATAACTGACTATAATACTGTATGACAAATCTTTTGACCATTCTGCTAGCAGAGCTCAAGAGATGGCAATCTGTGCTAGTTGGTTGGAGCAATGGATTGCTATAAAATGTGATGGTCATCATTTGTCAAGTGCAATTTACTATGTCTTATAATAGTTTCATCTCATAATCACGTGTCTTAACACATTGTATTCAGATGAGTATGAAATGCCATGACATTTTTTACAGACATTCATACTCTCCTGCAGATGGCCCACTGCTAACAGGTCATACATTACATTACTTTGTTTAATAAACGACATTTCCTCTTTTAATTGGGCAATGTTGTCTTCTGCAATAGGTCTGGTATATGTGTTTATTCTGTCTTGTGAATCTTTCTGTAATTATGCAATTTAACACCAAAAATCTTCCAGCATTATTAATACAAACCTATGAACAAAAATAGTCTTTGGTTGTAGTCTGTCTTGACAACTATGGGATTAATTTCTGTATATGTATATGTTGTATGTATGTTGTATATTTATATGTTGAAATATTTTAATACTTTAAAATTAAAGAAAAATAGGATCACCAAACCCATTAAAACACTGTGTACCTGATTTTCTAAGATCCTAAATAGTGAGCAGTAAATTGTGTGCACAAGGTTGAAAATTGCATGGCGGCAACCAAATTTAAATGAAGATTTTGTGAGTTTTACTGGTGTTTGTCAAGAGTGGCCAGCATAAATGCAAGAGGTATCTCTATCCAGGAGAAATAAATAAAGACTGGTATATAAGAGATTTATCACTTTGATTAGCTAGAGTAATGAAATCTCTTACAGAAGAAACACTTTATTGCAAGAACACTCCTATAACTCTCAGGGAAACCAGCATTTACGTACAAATCACTTTTGGTCTCATTGAGTGTGCTGAAACCAGATCATACCATGGGCCATAACGCTCATGCAAACACATTTAACTCATTTAGGGGTATGGACAACTGAATCATTAGATGCAATGTTTGTTTTGTTTTTTTTATCACACTTGGGCAAAAGCACCTCACTTTGAGTATTAATGAAGGCACAGTTAGACATTTTCCTGATTTCAAAGACACAGTCCCAGCTCGTGTGTTTTTATAGGTGTTGTATTAAGTTTGCATGTGATTTACTACACACAAACTGTTAAATCAGGCCCTGAATATCCTTTAGAGCACCAGATTTTAAACCAATTTACCAAGTGGCTATGGGAAATTAAATGATCTAGCTGTTCGTGACGGTCTTGAATATCTATTATTAATATCACCTACATTTATTGGTCATGTGGCTAACTTATGGTGTCAGAGGCTCACCAAAATCTGTATAATTAGTCTTCTGCACAACAGGTCAGATAGTTCTTGATAGTTCAAGATAGTTTTTCATGAATTAAAGTGGTGGAATGAATGAAGCATGACTAAAGATGCCAACCATAAATAGGATGGGACAATAAAAAATGATGTCTTTGAGCTGATGGTTGAAGAGTGGGGAGTGGTGTAGTGTTTTTTTTAAGAGGAAGAACGTTTGTGGCCGAAAAATTTAATTTCCTAGAAACATCTAAGGCCATTTTTCATAGATTTGTTTATACGTTTCCCTTTGCCCAGAACAGTCTTTCCTGATATTAGCTGGGCTTTATTTGTCATCTAACAAGGAAAAGTAATATCTATTTACAGTGGCTTTTATGCAATCCCACCCGAAGTTTTACAGCATCAATGTGAAGCCATGCCTAATGGGCCTAGTGAGCAGCATACACGCTTTTGACTTTTTTATACACGCTAGTCAAAATGCTCTCAGCAAGATGAACTTACATGACTAATATTTTATTAGCATGCAAAGACAGAACATGACTCTAGATGCTGGCAGTTGTAGAAAGACAGGTCAACTGCCAAAAGTGAGGAAAGTTCAAGAAAAGATGGGAAGTATCTGAACCACCATCTTAGCTGTGACTGATGATTCATTTGCAAGTGGAAAGTTTTTTAAATTCCATGTTTGTGTGAGGTTATGCTGTTCCACTGCTGCTCCAATTCTAATTCTCAGCCCCCTGTTAGTATCTATTTCCATTCAGAGATTCTCCATATCTTAGTTGTGATGTGATAGTGATTGATGACTCAAATGCTGCGGCTGATTTGTTTGGGTTGCTGTCGTGCCGTGATCAGGACTGGAGGCAGGGATGAGATTTTAGGTGATGACGACTGGATAGGGAAGAAGGTCTGGTGTCTATTTAGTGAATTTCCTGAAGCTCTTATTTTATCTCATCTCTTACTTGTTTAATATTAAGTTAACATGATGAGATTATTTGTTATTTTAACCATAGGACAATTGATTTCCTTTTTCCAAGGACAAAACTGACAGCTGAGCTATCCAATTAAACTAAAACAAATCAATATATACAATTACATCGATACTAGTATTTGTGTTTCTGTGTGTTTTTTTAAACCACGTTTGCTGCTCTCAGATGCAGGATGATAGGCTACTGTTGTATGTTTTTGGATGAGCGGGCAAAAAGCACAGACAAGGGCGCTTAACTCACAATAGCCAATCACTGTCAGCTGCCATGGCCAGATATTCATGAGTCAGTAGGGGCCTCCAAGGACGCAAGGCCCATCATCAGTACCTCCCTGTGATCACACACACACACATCCCCTCAGTGGGATGAACAAACATTGCCCCTCGTCTTGTCCTTCTGTTCCCATGAGCTGCAGCATCTGCCAGAACTGTGCGAGTATGTGTGATCGAGAAAGCAAAATGCAGAGAGATCGAAAGAGGTGTGGTGGGGGCTGCATCAATTCACTGAAAGTTCAGAGAAACCGACAGAATAAAGGAGGTCATTTGTGATTTCATGATCAAAAGCAGCACTTGAAATCTTTAGGAGAAAGTTTGTTGATTTGTTCTTTAGAGACAGAGAATATTCAGCCATTGAATCAAGGCCTATTGTGTTCAGAAGTCTCACCCCTTTTTCTCCAATCCATGAACAATCACAATGATGCATTCTGCAGCAGTCTGATGGAATGGTAGTGAAGCTTGTCGTTGTTCCGGATTCCCAACATCTTCCTGTGTCTTGTTTTCCAGTTTTCTCATTTTCACTTGGTTCTCTTTATTTGCAAAGCAGGTAAATGCAATTTGTCTAAGTTGGTGCACTGATAGACCAGAGAGAGACAAAGAGGGAGAGCGAATTGATCTGTGTCTGTGAATGTAATACAAAAAAGCTGCAAATAGAAAGGAACAAAAGGGCCTCAGGGAGGGATTGGAGTTACATCATGGAAATGTGGTTTTATGAAATGCACTGAAATTACATTTGATTAGTGTCCTAGCCTGCAAAAAAAGACGCCAACACATATTTAAAACAACAGAAACATGTGAAAAGAACAAAATTGCTTGACCTTTTCACAGGCTAAATGAGTACCTTATCAAAATTATAGCTCTCCAAAAGTAATTCATTTAAATGTTGCATGTTTAACACAGCTTCCATTGATTAAACAGGTTATTTGTTCACCAGAGAATACTGTATATATACGTGCCGACATATTTCAGCTGTAAGCATACAGGATATATATTTTTTTACCGTATGCATGTCCACTTCGCAGCATGCACATTTTTTCTGCATCTGAGGAAGGTCTACCATGGCCAAAAAGTGGATTTATAAAAACTGACAATTGCAGGCTTAGAGATGCTTGGCTTATTGATTTTCATTATCCTTTTTCATCTCTGTCACATGAAATCAACACTAATGGCATCAAGGCTCATCAGCATTGGCTATGAAGTGCTGGAACCAGGGAAAACAGTGTGTGTGTGTGTGTGTGTGTGTGTGTGTGTGTGTGTGTGTGTGTGTGTGTGTGTGTGTGTGTGTGTGTGTGCGCGTGTGTGTGTGTGTGTGTTTCTGTGTGCATAGAGCTGAACAGTACTTTGTAAGCAAACTTGTATGAAAATGCCTTAAGGAAATGTCTTCATCACCAAACACCATGCACTATCACACCATTTCCAATGTGTAGGCGATCTGTATAGTCACTATTTAGTAACTGCACTGAAATAATTATGGTCTATTACCAACTAAAGGACAATTCAATTCAATTTATTTAATTCAATTTAATTTGTATGGCACCAAATCACAACAGAAATTATATCAAGGCACATTACAGTGTAAGGATTAAGACCTTACAGAGTATAATTGTACAAAAAATTATATAGAAAACCCAACAATCCCAACAAATGGTGTTAACATTACAGGATCATGAGATGGGCAGCCTCTCGATGAAAGCAGGAAGAAGGTGTGTTTCAGTGTACCATAACTCCAACCCCATTTTATCAGCACCCACACACTTAACACAACACATCGGCAATATGTTGTGGAAGGTTGTTAAGAAAGGAGAGCAGCCTGCCTCAAAAAAAGTCCTGTCCAGAGGAAGAAAAGATTTGAAAAAACTTTGTCTGGGTTATTTCTCCTCTACATCAGCAAACCAGGATGAATTTAGATCAAGCACAGACGCACAGAGAAGCCACTAACATCAAAAAACAACTTCTTTCACTTGTGAATAGATATCTGAATTTATAGATCTATCCATGAGTCATTTTTACCACCAGCAAGAGAAATGTGTTGCTTTTGGTCAGTTTGGTTAGTATCTGTGATGTAAACCATTAGATACAGTCATGTAGCATTTAGATTGACCAACTGTTATAAGAATCAGGTGTGTGTGGATGATTAGGACAACAAAGAAGAGTAATAAGCTAAATTATATTTATTTTTTTTAATTTATATTTACAAAACCTATTTAAACCCAACCAAATGGCTGTGTGGACAGATGTGTGTTAAGCCAGCCACAATTTTAGTGCAACTGTAAGAGGCAGCAGTTTCCATTTTGGTGCCTGGCACCGAATATGTGCAATGTCAACACATGCCTGCTGCCATGTACGCACCGTTTCAACAAATGCTTCTAAGGGTCATAAGAGAGGCTAGGGACAAACAACGTGTGGTTTGGTTTTATGTAGGACTTGTTGCATCACATGAGAACTGCATATCCTAAATTAGAGCTCCTTGCGTTGCAGGGATTGATCTTAGCAGTTGCTACATATTTCTCATAAGACAGGAGAAAAGGGGCAGAAATCAGATTTTAAAATAAGAACAAGATTTACTTCTCAGACGATAAAAGACAGTTGTAAGCAGTGGAGCTTTGCTCTGGGTGGTTCTCTCACTTAAGTTGTCTGAAATAAAAGTCCACTATTTGAGAATTTACAGCATTTTCTAACTGTAAAACGCGACTGCGTTTATGTGAACTTGTAGACGCGCTGGCCGTGCAGACTGAGCCTCGTATATCACCCTGATCCCCAGCAGTATTTGGTCCAATCTGAAGCTTTGGCATTAACCGAGATGTCCTGACGTTTAACTGTGGATGTATTCATCACATAGGAATGCCTTTTGCTCTCTGTAGCCTCTCTACCACCTGTGTGTGAGGCTTGTTAAAAACTTTATGAACATATGAAAGGTCTGCCCTGTGTTTCATATGACACAGATAGCCCAGTAGAGGTGTGATGTTATATAAAGTAGGGTCAGCACATATAAAAGAACTAAGTTTCATTTGTGCTATTTGGGCCCAGTTTCAAGGTTTGCCAGAAAACCTGGTGTATAATTTATCAACGTCCATTTGTGAAAATACAGTGTCTGTCCAAAAAAAGTCACCACCTGGATTTAACTAAGCTAGTAGACAAGAGCCTCCCATTGGATAATTACTTTATAGATGGTTATTTTTCAGCTGGCAACAAGTTATTTGAACCTAACTGATACAGTAAGTAGCTTTTCATTTCTTAAACAAACAATATGAACCAATGCCACGACAAATGCGTGCAAGTGTAAGCAAAGCTAATTAAAGCTAAAGGCGGTCCAATGAAATATTAGTGTGTGACTTTTTTTTTATTATATATTTATATTTATGCAATATATATTTATATATTTATATATTTATAAGGATTGGTAGGTATTTGTGTTGCAGTGATACACAGTAATGCATCATCAGTCGTCATGGTTAGCCCTATTTTGCTTTTAATTACTGCTGCACACCTGATTATGAGTGGAAGACAGCAAAAAAGACCAGTCAAAGAGCAAAGCGTGTAAATGCATCTGCATGATGTTGTGTGTACATGCAAACGTGAGTGTGTATATATGTGTATCTACAGTTACTCAGCTGGGACCCGATGGTGTAATTTCTTTTCTAATTCATTTATTTCCCCAGTTAAAACACTTAATGATTCCCCAGATAGAGTATTTAATGCAGTTTCCACCACACATTAAAGGCACACAAAAACACACAACCTTGGAGAGGACAGAGCTGGTTCATAATTACATTTAATGCCACTTTAATCTCCTAATATAACTGCTTGCTTTCAGGTCTATGTTCTTGTAAATCTGACTCTAGTTTAGTGAGCAAACATTCATCTCATTTTACATCAACACAACAACAGCTTCTGGTGTTTCTCAGTCAAACCCACTGTTATTCCCCATCCAAAGCTGTTGTCATTATCATGCATTTTGGGAGGATGAAGTAATGTCTTCCTTCAAATATTCACATCAAAGTGTAATGTTGTGCATGTTTTACTTATCATTTCCCCTGGAAAATGATTTCATTCCCTTGACATTACACTCTAGTAGAGTGGCACAGGAAATCATTTGTATTGGTTCACATGGGTTGCTGTAAGACATTTTGGACACTCTTGTTACTAATATATTCTACAAAAGCACTGTTCTGGCCCCCACTAACAATGCAGTTTATACATTCCAACATCCATATCTTATGTGAGCCACAAGCACCTGGGTTCTTAGAGGTTTCCTGAACCAGCAGTCATTAGCATGCATTAACTACAGTAGACTGGCAAGAAAAAGTATGTGAACCTATTAGAAATTCATGGTTTTCTGCATTAATTTGTCATGAAATGTGATTTGATCTTCAGCTAAGTCAAGAGTATTAACAAATATGATTTGCCTAAAATAATGACACACAAAAAAATCTAATCTTTTATGTCATTTTGAGAACTACCATAAGAACCTCATAGCGCTAGTGGAAGGGCATATGTTCTAGTAGTGGTAGTTTGTTCTTGGTAGAGTAGCCACAGTCCCAAAGTGTCTCCATTTGTAGATTGTTTGACTAATTGACTTGACTGGTGAATTTCTGTGAATTGTCTTTAACATCACTTTGTAACTATTTCCAGCTTCATGTAAATCATAAATTCTTGATTGTAGATCCTCTGAAAGATTTTTTTTGTAGAGGCATGGCAGCGTATTCTTGTGCTGTGCAAACGCAAAAGGTTTGAGTGTTTTTTGTCAGTCAAAGTAGCTCTAGTCCACACCCTCAAAATAGTTTTCTTCCAGCTCCAAGGGTTTGCATACTTTTTCCATTATGAGGTTTTTATGGTTGTTCTAAATAAAGACATAAAAGGTCAAATTTTTTGTGTTATTACTTTAGACACATTATATTTGTTAATAGTCTTGACTTTGATGAATATCAGATCACATTTTATGACAAATTAATGCAGAAAACTATGGAATTCCAAAAGTTTACATTTGTATGTTGCTTGTTAAAGAAACAGCTGTAGAACATATTGAATTGCCAGTTTATTGAATCGTCATCTTTGACTGAAATTATCATCCTCAAAGTTTGCAACCTCTTTTTTAAAGAAATCCTGTTCACGATGGCAGCATGTTTCAGACAGTACAATCCAAAAACATTTGAACTTTCCAGCAACCCTTGCGGATTATAGAATAACTTTATTGTTAGAGCTACGTGTTTCAGCTCATTGCCTTCATCAGGGTCTCGTCATCAGTACAGTCCAACAAGAAACCCATCAATACTACAACCAACTTTTACATATTTGTCAACTGAATACAGTTAGGAGTGAGGAGGTTGCTGCCCCTCATCGCCCCTCTTATTAACAGAAGCCCAAAAACGTGCCAAAAACGTGTATTTATATTTATAGCATGAACATACTTAACATAAACTGTATGTACCTCACATACATGCAGTGTGTGGTCACATGCGTGTGTATGTCAGCAGAGCATGTCCAACCATCAGAAGATTCACAGCCTGGCCTGACAATCACTACTCTTGCTCTGTAACCTTGCCACTGTCTCCTTCCACCCAGTTCTGTGACCCAGCAGTGTGGCTGGCTGGAGCAGAGGGCCAGGTGTTGTGAGTTAGAGAACGTCACTTCAATAACATCGGTGCAATCAGAACCTTGCACCGCTCACCGCAGCTGCGCGCCTCCTCAGCTGGGAGGTGTGAACAGCCGGTCACAAATGAGTCGCCTTGCACGCCTCATCCATCATTCCTTTCGCTCAATGCTTTCTTATTTCCTCCTTACTTTCCCTCAGCATGTCTGGCATACACTTAGGTTGTACACTAGCTGGACTAATGCCACATTTACAACCTAAAGATGGAAAAAAAGATTCCAATCTGTGTTTGTTCCTCCTTGTGGTTTTAGAAATGGCCGCCGCATGCATCAATAGTGGGGGCAAAGTGCCTATCAGTGGCTTTAGAATGACAAACACAACTGCAGTCTGTGGCAAACACAATCAATGTTCAGGGTCACGCAGTCATTGTGCTGGGGTGGCGTCACATTGATTTGCTGATAGGGAAAGGAAAGGTGTGCACATGTTAGATTGTGTGCTCACCTCTGGCATGCACTGACACCTTATCTTCATGTTAATGTGTCACTGTCTGTGCCTATGTGGTCATTGTGCTTTTTGTCTTCTCATACAGATTGTGTATTCTTGCGAGAGTGTATTTTCAACATGTGGGCTCCTCGCAAAGCTCTGTGATGTATTCAAGGTGCAGGTAAAGGATAAATAAACCATGGAGGGAACAGTGTTTTTAACCATTCCCCTCTGCTATCCTCTTTTCCTTACTGAAAGGCTAAGTGCACTTACTCACGGTCGATTTTCAAATCAATAAACTAGATATCTCCAATGCAGGAAGAATTCTAGCAGTAATGCATTTTATATTCTGCACACACACACACTCCCACACACACACACACACACACACACACAGGCGCAGACAAGCGCACATATTGTGTTTCCTGTTTAGAAATTGATATCATTGAGCTTCATGGGACATGGAAGGAGGAGGGTCAGAGGGGGGGGGGGGCTCAGACTAGGGGACGGCTGACTGAGTTATGTACTTTTGTCAAAGATGGCAGCCATCAGGGGTCATATCTCACATTGTTTCATCTTACTTCATCCTCCTCCCTTTCTCTGCAAGGTGTGCCACTTTTTAAAAGTTTAACCTGAGATTAATTCAGAGACAAGCCAACACAAATTGAAGGTGTGTGTGTGTGTGTGTGTTTGTGGGCTGACATTCTTTATTAATGTTACCTCTGGCAACATTTACAGGAGTCCCAAAAGGGACACAGGAAATAAAAAAAGAGATATTTTGCCAAAAGGAACAAATCCACTGTAAACAGGCACACTCAGTTATAAATAAAACAATCTGCATTATTTATATACAGTATATCGATTTCCTTATCTGCTTTATTTCTGGATATATTCACTTTAGGTTATTTATTTTTCTGTGTTCATTTACTTATAATTAATTTCCTCTATCTGTCTGTCTTAGACCTTCGAATCAGACAAAAAGCTAAAAAAAAAAAAAAAAAAAAACATTCTTCAACAGGATTATTTTTATCCTTATTATAATAAGGGTGCTGGCAGTTAATTACATCACCGTTTCCCATGACTTACATTGGCTGATCGATGCCAGACTGCGCTGCATTGGCTGAGTTCCATTTGGCCATGCCGAACACTGCTATTAGCTGATCATCAAACAGTAGCGGGATGTGAAGATGCTTTAAAAACTTTAAACTCTGACTTTTCACTGGTTTGGCATCTTCCAAATGTACATTGTTTTTAGTTTTTTTTTTTTCATTTTCATCAGATAGGCCACTTTTGTATGTTATGTACATTTGAGAAAATTGCAAATGTTTGGCTGTACGGCTCACATTTCAGTTAGACCCGTGCATGTGTGTCAGTTTAGGGCCACAACGATGATCCCCGTGGAGCAGGATAACAAAAAAAAAAAAAAGCTGGATGGCGCATATATAAAATATATATATGTCTATACAGCATGTCTGCTGCATACCTCTGTATAATTTACAAAACACACTGTTTTTCTTTGCATTAGAAAGTAGCTTTGTTTACAGTGTGAATTATTAAACCTGAAGGACTGGTTCAATTGCTAAGAGCCTCTAGTTAAAAAATAAATAAATAAAAGGCCAGGGGGGCCCCTACTGACTCCCATTCCTCCCACGCTTTTTGCCTTGTGTACTGGTACTGCTCATCAGGAACTGTACACAAAGCAGACTACACAACCAGGAGCAGCTAAACTATATTTCGCCCAAGGTGACAGAAACTAAACCAAAGAAATATGAAGTGAACTGAAATAATAAAGTTTTTATTTATTTATTTTAAACTTATAACAACAGCAACTTTAAAGAAAGGACAACTGTACACAGCCTCCACCTAATACACCCACTCACATAAAACACACACACAAAAAGGTTGTAATGCTGTATTTCTATCCTGTCTATCTGTCCTAAGTATGTTCAAACTGAAAATTTTGATTGTGATGAGTTTATTTTCCTTTAAAATAACCGTGCAACAACACTTTCACAATAATCCTCTTTGGATTTTATTATTATCATTATTATACAAGTAAGTTTTAATTAATAGAATTTTTTCTCTTTTCACTTTAGAAAACAAAAAAGATGTGAATGTGGTTAAACTAGAAGAGACGTTGCCCCACAAATACAGGATGAATATTTTGAAGATGGTGACTGAGGCTGCAGCAGATCCTCTGAGAACACTGTGTAGGAGGGTGACCAAGCCATGCGGGCCCCAGGGCACAGACATGTATATGGCCCCCTGCCCCTCCTCCACTGTAACACACTGCTATAAGAAAACAGCCAAATCCCAACAGTAACATATTCTTTTCCATTTTAACAGGACTACACTGTAGAAAACAATGCATTCTGGGAAATATTTATGGGCTGCTGGTCATTTTTCATAACTACTGTAATACTGTAAATAGCATAGCATCTTGAGAGGCCGTGTAAATATGAGATGCTACTGTATTTTCTCAATATGACTGCAGAATGGGCACGGAACCAACTCTGAATTTCGTTTTGAGCATTGTCCATTGGAATCTAAACTGTAGGAGCAAACCAAGAGGTATACATCATATTAGTTACTAATTAAAACTGAAACTGATCACTAGTTAGTTACTCAGTCAGCTTAACAAACTAGCTTGCAGCAAATGTATGGGGCTCTTTCTGTGCTGTGGGTTCAAATTTGTATTTTCTTTGGTCCGTTTGCATCATATGAAATGAAAACATGTCTTCCTATGGCTTTAATGTTTTCATGACTTAGATATTTTGCTTGCCTTGTACCTCACTTATAAGTCATTTTGGATAAAAGCATCTGCCAAATAACTAGATGTAACTGTAGTTGGTGTTCAGTTAGAAGCATTATTGTGTCGATGTTTTGGGATTCGGGAGTTTCTCCTCTCCTGTCTGCGTTTTTTCATATGAACACATTTCTGATCTGCTTAAATTAGGCCTGTCTAAGGATTACTTTAAAGCCGCCTTGAAGAGGCAGTGTAAAAACGGCTACAGCTCCAGCTGCCTCACTGTGTTGTATCAAATGTATCCAGCCAGTGTGGGGGGTCCACGCAGATCCTCCTTTAAGCCGCCTCGAGAGGTGGTGGCACTTCTTGTTCATCAGGAATCTGCTAAATAACTATCAAAGCACAAGTAGTCATTCCTGCGATATCTTCATTACATCAATGTTGTGGTCTTCTAGTCAAAATATTATAATACCCAGCCCTACTTTCTATTTTAACAGACTTTATTTCAACCTCTGATCTCTATCTGCTTTGCTTTTCGGGAGATTCCTCATAACCCAGAAAGCGGGACCAGTGAGAGTTGTAAAATGGTAAATGGTCTGCACTTATATAGCACTTTTCTACCTAGTTGGTACTCAAAGCGCTTTACACTGCTTCTCATTCACCCATTCACACACCGATGGCAGAGCTGCTATGCAGCTGACCTGACTCACCAGGGGCAACTAGGGGTTCAGTATCTTGCCCAAGGACACTTTGGCATGTGACGTGGCAGCCGGGAATCGAACCACCAATCCTGTGATTGGCAGTCAAATGCTCTACCTATTGAGCCACAACCACAACCACCCACAGCCACACTTGTACAGAAGAAGTCTGTCACAGTCAACCCTCAGGTGTCCACTCTTGTGAAGAACCTGTTAGACTGAGTGGAATTTCATTGTTACTTCCCAATCATTGTCCTACTTTACATATGCATGTTCTTGTTTTCCTGTCTGTTGTTTACACTGCACTTAAACATGTTTTTATGCTGTGGCATGCTTGTTTATGTAGACCAGAAGGGATTAAGTTCACTTGTCTTATATTTTCTTCTTTACCATATATTTTTTATATAAATGCAACATTCTTTATCCAGTTTAATTATCTTTCACTGTATCACCATGATCCTCCTCAAAACATTCACACTTTTCCCTTCCTTCTGCATATGTCAGCCCTGGTATTAGCCACATTTCCCACGTTGCTCTGAGCTTTCCAGTATGGGAACATAAACCACAATATGGTACCATATCAAATATGTGTGTATGCAAAATAAAAGTGTTCCAGCTGGTTGCCGAGCCTGGATTCACTTTGTAATCCCCAGACTTTACCTGACGTCCATTATGTTTTCACACATTAGCACATTCATCCCCTGTTTTTTTATCTCTCTCCATTTTTCGCCCTCTGAGTAGGAGGGAAAGGAAAATTAGCCCAGGGCGGGCCACCTGTGCTGTTGTGGTGTTAGCTTTGTAAATCAGTAATCGGTGGAATTAACTTTTCTTTCTCTCTGTGTGTGTGTGTGTGTGTGTGTGCGTGATTGAGTGTGTAAGTGAAGGTGACAGAGAACAAAGACAGTAAACAATGTGTGAAAGAGGCTAGAAAACATTTTCTATGTACATATGTGTTATCTCATATACTGTACATGTATACTTTGTTATTCCCCTGCCTGTAAAATTTAAAAAAGAACTGCAGCAATATCACAAAATAATAGTGGCTTAAAGCGTTCTTCAAATTCTCACACAGTGAATGTACACTGTGTGCATTATTGCAGTTCAGGAATATTTATCTGTAGCATATGGTGCAGATTCTCTGAAATACTTAACAGTGTAAAAAAAAAAGAGGGAAAAGAAGTTATTTGCATTAAGGTGACTTTAACTAAAGCAAAATGAACAAAATGTTAAGTAGACCTTTTAGTGTTTGCATTTATTTGCTTAAATTACTTCATTTATTTTACTGAGGCAAGCTGGGCTCATTAAAACCTACTTATTTTCAAAATAAGGTGCTGCTTGGTTGTTCTTTACACATGCAGATCTTTGTCATCTTAGTTACAGGGGCTCCTAAGAGATTTGGATTTGTCAACTTCTAGCATATTCAATTAAATTTAGTTTTATATATTATATTATTATATATATTTGAAAAGAGAAAAGTGAAGCTTCCCTGTCCAAAAGGACAATGTTTCCATGAACATGTTGTAACAAAAATAAACCACAGCAAAACAATTAAGAAACTGAAACAGGGCAAATAATTACTGGATGGAGTACGTTTTGGTGTGACTGAATGAATGTCTCTTAGGAGTTACATGGTTTTCTCATTGGTCTCAGTAGTCAAAGCTAAAACAATGCAAACCTTGATGAAGCTAAACATATTTTTCAGTTACTACCCCATATGTTTTAATGCACAAATAAAATGTCATTTTATAAATCACTTAAAAGAAATATTAGTTGAGCTTATGTGGTTGAGTTGCTGCCATCCTGCTACATACACACCCACAACATCTGTATCTTTCTTTTCCATAGTCACTCATAATGAAGTACCAACACATAGTTTACATTAATCCCTACTTTGTCATACACCTGCACTATTAATCTTGTGTGAAAGTCAGCTTTTTCTCTAGCATTCCACACCTCTAGCAAAAGAAAATGCAACTCAAAAATACTGTTTTGTAGAAGAATTGTAAATCACCACTCAGACTTAGATACAAACTGCTTTTCAGAATTTGCTGTCAGACAGGCTACAGCCAGACAGACTTTCATTGTGCAGGAAAAAAAGAAAAATGTCATAGTTGTTCTGTTTATTTCAAGATTGTCACCAAATGCAGGAACAACACTGCAGGGCAAATGTCTTTCTGAATATGGCCTTAGTGAGAGACATTTTCAGGATTTTCCCCACTGCACAATTTTTCCTTAAAACTTAAACAAAAATGACTGTGGTTATTTAAAATATCTTCTTCTTGTTCACTCAAACAGTGAACAGAACTAATCTGTACCATTAAAAATGATGTTCCAAATTTTTCCAATAGAATAATGAAGTTATAAATGTCCTTCACCAACCAGTCAAGTTGCACATGCATGCCTGTCCAGACTCTATATATTATATTCTAATCAGTTCCTCCAGGGATCTAAGTGGACATTCTCCCAAGGTGTTCATGACATATTGCACTAGTAAGTATGGAACAGAAGTAAGGATCACAGTGACCTTGATTGTTGACAATCAAAATCAAATAAGGTCATTCTTAAGTCCAAGTGGACGTTTATACAAATTCTAAAGAAATTCTTTGAAGGTGTTTCTGTGATATTGTGCTTATAACAATGGTATCCAAGGACAACCCAAAAACATACTGTATGTTTATGCATGTATGCATCCGTATGCTAAAGTTAGACTAGATGTAACTTAGTGTTAACCAAGCATAGGAATGTTACAAATTATGTGGACAGGTATGTTGAGAATGATACTGAGAAAAGTATGACATTTTTTCATGAGAATTTTGTGTTACTTGTTACCTGCACTGTTGAATGTATGTTTTTTATCTGTAAATGGGGATTTAGTGAGTGAAACGTTTATTGTACTAATAAACACATTAGTGTTTAAAATGTAGGCCGCTCAGCCATTTAGTGTGGTGCAAAGCGCTAATTAACAATTAGTCTGCAACGATATTTGTGTAAACTGCAACTAAACATATTTTTTGTGTACATTGCATCTCTGCGCACAGTTGTGAAACAGGCAAGGTTTTTTCATAGAGGAAGGAAGACAATGGTCTTCACATAGAGGCACTGAGACCCTGGCGAGCCACCTACAGGCGGGATAACACAGGAAATACCTCAGCTTCTGTGACCTCTCTGCCTCAAACCAGGACACTGTTATTCCCCAATACAGTGGTAAGACAGATTTTATATCATTTTGTGATTCAGCAGTAACACAGATGGCATCTTACTACTAAATGTATTTTTGCTGTGTGTTAAGTGGTAAAAGCAAACACGGGAGAAAGTGGACTTATAAGGAAAGGTCTGAATAGAGTAAATTGAGAACTTAACAGAGTTAACTACTGTAAAAAATAATACAAGAGATTGAAAGCTAATTTAACTAGTCAGTTTACAAAAGAAGAGATCATCCAAGGGTTAAATCAGATTACACAGAAATATTACCTTTAGTTTCTCTCAGTGCTGAACGTTGGGATTAAATTGTTTTACTGCACAAGCAGTTAATGTATGTAAATTTTGTCTTTTGGTGCCAGTGTTTGTTCACTATAAACATCTTTATAAACAAGCCGGCTGTTCAAACTTACCTAGTCTGTGGTCTATTGCCCTTTTGTCCTAGTTATTAACTGCTCCCATGAACCTAGCATCTGGTCCTAGCTGTCTGTAAGCAATGTACAGTGCTACATAGACAGTAAGATAGTATTTCACCATCTTAGATGCTCCATTTAAAGGCTAGATCAGATGTTAAGAAGCTGTAGAACAATTCAATAAATAAACCTTCATTTGAGATGGTTTTGATAGCTGCTGTGCCAAATGAGGTACCAATATGCTGTAACATGTTGCACAAACTTGTAACCTGCTCATTTGCTGGCTGGACAGAAGAGCTTGTTCAGCCAGAGACTGATCCACATTAAGTACTCCACAGAGAACCACAGGAGATCCTTTCTGCCTGTGGCCATCAATC
Source organism: Anabas testudineus (assembly GCF_900324465.2). Taxonomy (NCBI): domain Eukaryota; kingdom Metazoa; phylum Chordata; class Actinopteri; order Anabantiformes; family Anabantidae; genus Anabas; species Anabas testudineus. Next base: position 19,852,999 of record NC_046629.1, read on the forward strand.
TTTACAATTCCTCCCCCCACTGTAAGGGGAGGAGGAGCTGACAATTTATTGTCATATATCTGTTGTCATTCCATCCTGTAATACAATTAGTGACCCATTTTCATCCATTTCACAAATTCTGTAGATATACTGAGTTCTCTGTATTGATGACATTCTGTATGTGTTGGTGTAGATTCTTTATGGTTGTGGTTCATTTTCTTTCTGTCTGAGTTGAGGGAAAAAGTGCAAAACAATTTCCCTCTGGGATTGATAATGTTTTTTAAATCTTTCAGGCTATAGAATATGCACAAATTCTCGTAGAGTCCACATATATTCCAGATAAGGACACATTATCTTGCATGTGTCTCATTGCGACCTTGTGAGCAAAGTTTCAGAACAGCCAAGTACATTAAGTGGACCAGGAGATTGAGATTTTTGCTTTTTTTAAGGTCTAGAATGTGCTCAAGCTCTTTTTCCTTTTGAATGTGGGTGAATCAGTGAAATGTGAGTGTTAAAGTTATGACTTGACATAGTCAAGCCTAACAGTATTTCAGTGTCTAACCATCCTTGCCATAAATTAGAAAAGAATCTCCTAGATAGAATCTGAGCATGGCTAGATGTTAGCGCTGGTGTTAATGAAAACATACATGCAAGGGCAAAGCTTCAACCAACCATGTATTTGTCTAGTCTGTTATGCTGGAAGAACAGTTGGCTGGCGCTGATTGCTGTGGTAGAGAACTGGGACGAGGCCCTGCCAGTACTGGCAAAGTGTTCAAACCAATCTGGCACATGTATGGTAGGACGGTGACCAGACTGTGCGTTGGCCTGCCAAAGGAGATGTGCTGCCTCTGATTTCAGACAGGTGTCTCAGTCAGTCCCTTCTAGTAGTAATGGATAAAATATTACCCATTTAGATCAGACTAGGTGTGTGTAATCAGCTTTTTGGTTTCTCTTGTGGGAAGTTTTAAAGCTTTATTTATCCACAGTGTTATTTTTTTTTATCTGGCATTTGGTCAGATAACTGCCTTACAGGAACCTTTTACTGTGCGACAGTTTGGATAAATACCCCCACCAAATGGGTGTATGTAACATCAGCAACCACTGTGAGTGAAGTCAGAGAAACCCCAGTGTTCTACACCAAACTGGCTTTGTTCCTGCAAAACTGAGTTGTTTCATTAGATTACATGTGATCAGTGCACCTGGTGTGAAAACAGCAGTGTTAGTCATGTTTTGGCCCGGGTTCTTTCAAACAGGCATATGCTGCTGTTTTTAGCAAACTTGTGACAGTGTATAAAGCATTTCCCCAGGGAGATTCTGCATGCAGTCTATAACATGGATGTGATAATCAGATAAAGTTGGCCACTCTCCCTTCAGTGTTCTGTTAAAGAGGGAAAAATGCTTTGGCCCATGGCTGCCAGATTCACTGTTTAATCCATTGCACTATACAGTGTGTCAGGCTTTGTCTCTCTATATGCATGCAATACATGCTGTTGGCATGAGAAATACTTCAGTTACTTGGTCATTTAGCAGAACACTGTGGGATTTTGTAATGTGAGTCACAGCATGTCACACTTTTGTGACCTTTAAAATCTACTTGACAAGGATTTGTGAGAATTTACTTTAGCTTGTGGACATGAAATCACTCCATGCCCTCTACATGCTAACATACTAGTCTCTAGCAGTGTTCGCAGTTCTCTAAGTCCTCCACGGATCCAGTTTTGAAACCAGGTGTGACCTGTGACCTATACCACATTATAGCTTGCATATCCATTTGCAGTCAGCTGCATTCTCAATTATGGAATTATGATTAGATATGAAGTTTTGTACTATTTAAAGAAAAATTGTAAAGAACTAGAAAAACACTTTATTTGACTCACTACCCATTTTACTGGTGCACGAATAAAACCAATTATCTTTGTGAGTTACCTGCAGGTACTTGACCTGGAGTAGCACTCTGGGTTAAAGTAGTAATTTGTGCTAAATGCTAACATCATAATGTTAAATATCTGTTGAGCTTCTCAATCAATCCATGTCAAGGTATTCCCAAAAGTTTTATTTGCTGGCACCTGGATTTACTTGAGGTTCTTGAAGACATTTCAAGAGGACTCTATATCTCTCTAACTCAGTATCTCATAAATTAATCTGCATGCAATGAACTCAGACTTTTTGATTTTATTACCAAACCATTAAATAAGTTAAGGCTAATTTCCTTCAGGCTGAAATTAGCATAAATATTTTTCTTGGCTAACTGCAGAGTGGTATGTCTTTTTTTCACTCTGTTGCTCAGGTGCTGCTCAGAGAACAGCAAGACACTCAAGTAGTCTTAGCCTGGGCACACAGGCCTCGGGTGAGAGGCTCAAGTAGTGAGTCCCTCCCAGGACGGAGGTTTGGCAGTGGGTATTACTGCCTTATCATTCCCTGCTGAGAGGCAGAGGGAGTGTGTGTGTGTGTGTGTGTGTGTGTGTGTGTGTGTGTGTGTGTGTGTGTGTGTGTGTGTGTGTGTGTGTGTGTGTGTGTGTGTATATATATATATATATATATATATATATATATATGGGTGTGTGTGTGTGTGTGTGTGTAATAATTGAATCCCATTTTTTTCATCCCTGGACATCTTTGAGGTATAATGACAGCTAGAAATCTGTGGTAAATTGCTCCAATAGTAGCCACTTATTTGCAGCCTCATCTTCATCACCAGATATGGGGAGGAGGGAGGTAATTGCTCATATCTAATGGCATGCTAATTATCAGTGCAAAATCACCATCGGTTCTGGCTAGTTCTAAAAATATCCGCTGGCAGGTGGAACAGCTGCAGCAACTGGAAAACTTTAATGAAACTCTGTCTTTATTGTCTTGTTTCTTGTATTTCCCTACCTCACCCAGATCTCACTACTCCCCCCCCCCCCCAACACCCTTTGTCTTGCTGTCATCCATAATGTATTAAAACACAACAAAGGCCTATTCCACCTTACATTTATGTTTAAGCCTGCAAACATCCACACCCTCACCCTCTACTAGCATGCTTCAAATTAGAATCATTCACTTCAAATCCCTATAAAGGTTGAATTTAAAAATTGGACCCTGGGTCACTCTAGCAGGCTAATCAGAGAGTCATTCAGGCTTGAGCAACAAGGTGAAGAGAGGCTAGTGACTAACAATGAGAACATAATCGGCTACCACTGAGAGAGAACTCAGTGATCTTCTAATTCCTGTTCATTTTTAGCTTTAAACCTATGATCTGCCATTCAGTGAGAATAATTTGCTGACGTCAATAGATATATACGTACTGTATTTTCTTCAGCCTCCAGTCTGCAAGTGTTCATTATATTTTCCCAGGTGAAGCATATAATCACAAATTGAACACTGATATTGATATTTTCATATATAGTAGTTCTACCTTTGGCTTTATGCCTTCTAAAAACCCTACATATATTTCTAGCTGAGCTGAACATTGGTGAAATATCACAGTGCCAGGACAATCTGCACTAAGCATATGCATTGAGGATTATAATTCTAGCTTAGTGTCAGCTACTTGGAAGTGTGTGTCAAGATGGGGAGAGCTGGGTCCTCATGTAATGGTCAGTTTAGCTAATGCAATAATAGCTTCAGAGAAGGGGCCATGTAATGACCACCGCACTGGGCTTATTCAAGTGAGTGAGCTGAGCCTTTCCAGCCTGGCTCTAATAAGAGATCTCAAGGCTGTAGCAGACACTGGACAGGCAATTGTACATTTTGCAGACACCTTGGCTCAATAGATTGTCAGACGTGAGAAATGAGAAATCAAATTGAATAAGGGAAGAATGAAGAGTTTACACCTTCATGCCGGAGGAGGAGGAGAGGTAATTGTATTGCTTGACATTTGGTTCTTGGCTGTAATTATGAAAGGCTTTTTGCTGCAAGCCTTTTGCTACCTATAGAAAAGGTCCATGTTTCCCCGGCTCAGTTTAACACAAAGTTTGAGATACAGAGGATTCCTGACTTACCTCCTGCAACCTCCTGGACTACATGCTATTTTCTAGCTGCAACACTAGCAGTAGTAGTAGCAGCAGCATTAGTTACATGCAGACAACCTGCTGGGAGCAGCAGGACCTTTCCTGGTGGACTGAGGGTCATTTGGCCTGTTGTGACCAATCACCTTGAGCAGCTATGATATAAAAAGAAGGAATGAGTTGACAAACCTCTCATTTAAATCATGTGTGACTTTCACTGTCTCTGAAGTGTCAGAAATGACGTCATCACACCTCTTGGCCTCTGCCTGCCTGCTTCTGTCCATGTTAGACAAGTCGCCCAGTGAAATGGATGGTCGTCATGTTCAGCAGAAAAGGTAAGGTGGAGCAAAGAGGGAGGGAATGCAAAAGGCCAGGGCCCTTGCCACAGTAGCACAGTAGCCTATAATTACTGTGCACCAGCGATGTTGCACTTTATACAGACTATGTTTTACCTTTGTAACAGACCCATGAGTGACACAAAACACAGCAAATATTCAATGTTAAAAATTGTTATCCTCAGTATTCACGTGTCAAAATGTCAATAAAAGGAAAGGTGATGTGTAACACAGTGATAAATATACCTCAGTCCCAATTTGTTAGTGTGCTGCAGCATCACACTGTAAATTTAATTACATGTATCAAATAAAATTAAGTTATGTTATGTTATGTCTACTTTTGTCAGGTAAATAAAGCTTCATGCCAATTAACAAATCACAAATGTAACTTTTTATCACGTTTTAGAAAGAGTCCCAGAGCGTCTGGAAATGAAGTTGGTAGATCAATCACACCGCAGTGCTTGATGAACAAGTTTGAACTCCCAAGTGGGTGAATAGTTTTAAAAAACTGTGTTATACTAATGTGTAATTGTTTTAAACAAACTGAAACACACACCAGTTATGTTGGTAGGAAAATGTAGAGCAAATGAGCCCGTTTTGGCAACAAACAAGACTGCAAAGATGCATCCCTCTGTAGTTAAGATAGAAAACATAAGGAGGAAAATGTTGTAGGAAAGAGTCTGAGAATTTGGAAGGAAGCCACGTCATTTCAATTAAATTCAAATTTACTGACCACTTTGCTAAGCTGATGGAATTCTGTTCTGGTACAGTGTGCAACAGCACAGTACCACTGTGAAACTTTTTATATTTAGCTGACCTCTACTTTTACAGACAACTGTGATTTTCCCCTATTTTTTTAGTAGTGTTTAGTAGAAGTGTACTGGTGCTATATGAAGGTATATAGAGAGGTTTGTATGAATAGAGAAGATGTGCATAATCAAGCATTCTAACGTCTATATGTTCTGTATGTAACCATACTTATAATAGGAGAGAGAGGAAATAGAAAAGCAACACTGTCTGGTAAATACTATGCCATTGAATTTGACATTTTAATTCACAGACATTGTGTTGCCAGATCTTTGAAGACAGCAAAATTGTATATTTCTGCACTTTTATATTTTAAGTAGGGGGTTAATGGTACTGTAGTTGTGGAGCAGCTAAACTGCACATTAGGTTTTAACTGCAGGCCAGCTGAAGTACAGGTTAAAAACCACAGGCTAAAAGATATCAAGCAATAAACGGACATCTGGTCTTTGTGTTTGAATTCATGTACATTCAGCAGAGTAATGTAAAGTAATGTAGATTAACTGAATATCCAAATAAAACTGAATAGTGTGTTTGAAGCAAAAGAAGGAAAAGTTGAAAACTGAAATTCATAGTTATCCAAAGCCACACAAATGTCAGGGGGAGACACAATATATAGTAGGTTTTGACGTGTGCTCCATTGTTTCATGTTCTTTATATTCGCTTCCTCTATCATTATTGTGCTGGATACATCAACCCTGTTTTAATTACTGTATGTGAAGCCTTTAAGTGGAGGCCTCATCTTTATCTTTTCCCTTTTCCTGTTCCCTTCAGCTTCTTTTATTCCTGCTCTGTTAAGAGGTTGGGAGACGCGCCACATTCTCTCTCTCTCTCTCTCTCTTTCTTTCTAGCAGACGCTCTGGAAACTGGCTAATTTCAGCTTGCCCACCATCTTGTTATCTGAAGCTAATTGCACGGTTTAGCCCAGTTCTGGCAATTACAGCCCTCCCTTTTTTTGTGCAAGCACGATAGCTTTCAGAAGTCTGGTGGATAAAGAAGGATGGGGCTGTCGTTTCCCCTCACTCCATTCAATTTGGTGTTTTACCGAATGCATGTCGTATAAAAGAAGACGCTCAAGGGAAGCGCTAACTAACGATGAAAACAAAACAGTTTCCCTTGATGGGTTGATGGCATCTGGAGTGTCAGGAAGCTGGTACTGTGTCAGAGGCATGTACAAATAGGACCTTTATCTCTTCCAGCGCTGCTTAATGATGAGACCACGTGAGGGTGAAGATGGGAGTATTTGTTTTAATTCTCTTTCTTTCACCTCATCTTCTTTCATTCTTACATTTGGCATGTGTACACACTCCCAGTGACCCAAAGGCACACACACACACACACACACACACACACACACACACACACACACACACACACACACACACACACAAAAACACACACACACACACAAGGGAGCATTGGCTAAGATGGATCCTTTGGGGTCAGGGCTGTCTGGTGAAAAAGGTCAAGTGTCTGGTCTGTCTGTTTTTTTGCCAGATGTGTGGAATGCTGAATACAGAGTCAGTTTCATGTCTTCTGTGCTTATGTGTGTGTTTGTGTATTTGCTTTTTAATGATAAATAATCATATGACTGGAAGTGTCTTTGGTTCTGTCTGTGCAAGTATTCAGATAATGACTCCTGGACAACTGATCCCTTGGTGAGGACTTAAAACTGAAAAAAAAAAAAAACCCAAACAAACCCAAAGACGAACACACAAATATGCTTGCGCGCACACACATACACACACACACCCACAAATACTTGCATACAAACAGAGTAGCATGGCTAAAGAGCCAGAGGCATTTGCCAGAAGGCGCCTCAGATAATTTCACACTCTAAACAGAACCCAGGAACCGCTGACAGACCATGAGCATGCACACCAGAGCCAAAGTCGCCAAACATCGGGCACCTCCCTTGTGGCTGGAAACAGTTGGAAGTGCTACAAGGACGCTTGGTTTGAAGCCCACTCAAACAAGACTAAAGCTAATGGGTTTTTTGTTGGATAAACCAGATCCTGATTGGGGTTGTTGTTGTAGTCAGAGAGCCAAACGTTAGAGGGACTGTGTACTAATGGTGAAGGTAGACAGTTGTTGTGGAAATGTTTTAGGCGCCGACTGATTGATGTTTGAAGAAGTGTATTTGGGTATATGACAGCGTTCCATCTGTGACATTCACCATCCGAGTGGTTTTAGAATGCAGTCACAGGTACACAAACGCATGCACACACACACACAAATACACACCCCACACACTTGTTGTCAATCTGTGTATTCACAAACAGTGCAAACACAAAGTACACATGCACACAGAGTACACATATAGGTGTTCACAAATTATGCATAAACTGTTCCCACTTGTTCATTGTTTCCTCTTTTTCTCTCTTTAACCTGCTAAAGTCGGTTTGGCAATGTGGTAACAAAAAATAATTTATGGAGTTTGTGCTCTTAGTAGAGATTAGTACACATGTGGGCACTCACCTGTTCAAACGTATGTCCGGTGGTGGATGTTTTAGTACGTCACGTGGGGTCCAGCTGGTACTTATCTTTATTCTTAAAATTACCATAAGTATAAACCAAAGGAAAGTCTTGGAAACAACAGAGTTCATAATGATGCATAATATAATGATACTGTGCATAATACACAAACATGTCAGCCCACAAACACCTACAAAGATGCCATGTGTCGATCTGCACTAACAAAAAAGAAAACAAAAAAACAGAGTGGCCTATTTAACTTCAAAACTACTGTAGGAGCTTTGACTTGACTGCCAGGAGACCAATTAAAAGTAGCTTATTAAATTGATCAATCTTAGAGGCCTTTCCTGGTTTGGAGGCAAATCCAACATATTGGACATGTTGCTGACCAGACTGCAGTGCACTGGTGATACACCCTCTTGACTTATTTGACCTATGGTTCAAGTTTTCATCTGTAGATGGCTACAGAAACTATGAATGTGATTTACAAAATGTACTACACTCAATTTGTGTCACCATCTCCATACACAATTTTTAACATTATGAAGCAGATTTAACATTACCATAGCTTATTTGCATGTATTTACAGGTATGTCACACGTGCCATGTTACACTTATAAAGCATACACTACAGCTACTGAATCACCTGCAATACAAACAAGCTGTGCTTACTGTGTTCCTCTTTGTTTCCCTATAGGCTGCCTGCCAGACATGACTGTAGAAATGCAACTTTGTGGAGGAAAATTAAACTGACTACATGGAAGCCAACGGGAGTTTGAGTCATTTCATTGATTGAATAAAAATAGATCAGCCAAAAGCTGTATCAACACGTAATGAACTTCAGATGTTTTTTTTTTTTTTTTCAACTGACAAATTAGTTAGTGATAGTGTTAGTGATATAAAGTTTTCCATTTTCTGTACAACAATCATAACACATAGTAACTGCCAACATACTATAGATAAGATAAGAAGGGATTTATCAATGCTACAAATGGCCATTATTATAAAGTGAATAAAAGTTCACCGTTTTGCAACAGATACTAGGCTTTCAAACTGAGGTAATGCAAAAATGAAGTGAATCCAGTTTTCCCCCCAAGATGACAAAGGATTTTTTTTTTTCAAAACTCTGCATATCAGCAACAAAATATCAGCATAAATTACACATGATTTTCAAAGTTGATTTTAACAATGTATAGGCAATTGTGTAGACAAGCTCAATTTTGTAACAGGGTTCCCCACTTTTGCATTGACACATTTGTTTATTCAAACCCTCTATTTTGTTTTCCTTTTTTTGCATTTTGCGTTTATTTATCTAAAAAAATCACTACATAGTATGAAGTAACAACCAAAAAAGATCAAACAAGACAATGATATATAGCACAGGTAAACAGTTCACTTAAATCTTGTAGAACCTCTGTTTTAACTTCTGGGTATTCTGTTGTTGCTTAACCTAAAATTGCAACTAATCTGTTTATTTGTTTGATTTTCACATAATAAATATGTTTCCAACTTATCTAGTATAGATAATATAAAATATTTTTAATTAGAACACACAGTGGATATCTATCCAGTATATTGGTACATTTAAATAGTAACTTCTAAAGTTTACTTAAGTAATTATATTATTTTCCCAATCAAACCCCTCATCCTCACATAATTATGCTTCCCACTTGATGCATCAGTGACATTTTAAAATGCACAGGGATGTCAGTTGATTGTGTGAGATACCATGAGTTGTCCTGAAACAAGAAGTACTTGTAAAAGGGAAAAGATAAAGATGAGGCCTCCACTTAAAGGCTTCACATACAGTAATTAAAACAGGGATGATGTTTTCAGCACAATAATGATAGAGGAAGCGAATATATAGAACATGAAACAATGGAGCACATGTCAAAACCTACTGTGTATTGTGTCTCCCCCTGACGTTTGTGTGGCTGTGAATAACTTTGAATTTCAGTTTTCAACTTTTCCTTCTTTTGCTTCAACCTATGCAGTTTTATTTGGATACTTAGTTAATCTAAGTATTACTGTGTGATGATGATGGGTATTTTCCCTGACTTGACAATGACCCTCAAGTTCACATGCTGGTATAATACTACTAAGTGCTGGTACAAATTTTCTGTAGCTAAACTCCAGAGCAGCAGAATCTTGAATCTACAATATATTTGACAGTTTCACCAACTTCCTGCAGTCCCAGAAGGCAGGAATGTCACTACTCAGAAATGATTCTGTGCTTTGCCAAAGCCAAACATAAAAGGAGAAGGGGCTGCACATTGGGAACGCTTTTAAAAGCAATTTACAAAATCAAAGTAGTCACAAATCCATCTTCATCTAAAAGAATGCTGAAGAAACTGTATGTGCAAAAGTTCAAAGAAGGCCAGATTTGTATTTAAATCTTGAACAATCCCACACCGGTAATTCAGGCTGAAGAAATGGTGATAATTACAATCTGAAATCTTTCAGCACAAATATCGATCACAAACATTCTGTATTAAAAAAATCAGCTGTTACCCTTGCCTCAAACCCACCTCTGTGATCTTACTTATTCATTCAATGTGGGAGTTCTCTGGTACTATTTCCAACACAATCAGAAACAAAACCCTCCTGGCAAGTTATTCATCAAACACAGTGTTGTAGGGAAATAATTGAGCCAGCAGGGATCAGCAGGCGGGGGTAATGGAGTGGAGTGTTGTTGGTCATGTAGTTGTAGATGCTGAGACGTTCAAGCACAAATGCACACTAATACATATTGCTTGTGAATAAAGCATAGAGGTTGGCTGTTGCCTTTAAAGACATTACCATTGCATTATGCATCAGTTATCATCTGTATAAACTTCATTTGAAGGACGCTGTGTGCGATTGCTAGTTCTCTAATGCAGTACCAACCTAAATGAAGTTGTACAGCGTGCCGTTATGTTTTAACTGGAACACTATTACAGAACCATTTTAAACCAAGTTACGTCTCATTGAATTTCACATGATCAATGCTGATCAGTCAACTGAGTCAGTCCAGAAACTGCGCAGCTTCAGGTGGAGATGGGTGGGATGAATAGGGATGACTGTGCGGACATGACTAACGAGCAGCAGGAGGGATACAGAGGTGTTTATTCTGCATCTCTCTTTAAAGAGAGAATTAATCCCAAATCCACTTTCTTGGTGGTAAATTCTATGTGCACAGTTGATTAAGGTCACAGTATGTATTGTTAATCGTGCAGAAGTGGCAGAGAATACTGAATATGTATGCTTTAATCACTAGGTCACTCACTAAATCTGTGGCTTTTAGCACCAGAGCTATGTGACTGATATCTGACTTTCAACAGCCTAAATGTAGAAGTGAACTGAAGTTCAGTCAGAAACAGTGAGTAAATAGGCAGAGATACACCAAGCCGATATTAAATAACTGCTTTCCATGAAGGCCGATTATTGTGTCTCCTCACGTTGCCTTTGTCTTGGCCACAAACTGGCACATGAACACATCACAAGTGTCAGCTAGCATGTACTTTTTGTGCCTGAAGACTAATAATAATTCTTCATACGGGCAGGTGGCAGTAGTCTATACTCAGCATTCCAAAAAGGAAACTGGAAAATTGATGGACACATTTAGATATATAGATATATAGATACTTAATCCCAGAAGGGAAATTCTGGTGTTGCAGCAGCCACTATACAGAGATCTATACATACACATGCAAAGATAATGCATCAAAAAATAAGACATAGAAAATACACATCTAAACACATCTAGCAGAACAAAACACAAACAAATTGCACCTTATGTTGCACATAGTTGTCAAATCTACAGAACAAACAATTCAACCTAAACCTAACCCATGCTGAATGGGCTAAAAAGTTGCCGGCAGGGGTCTGACTATTGCCGATGGTGCAGGACACACCACTAAAACTAGGCCAACAGACACTCACCAGCAGCCTGGCACTCTGCGACAACCAACCAGTGGCTTGGTATGTCACTGGCTTAAGGCAAGGTTACTGTATGTTTATTGCGCCTCACCATCTCTATCATTGATTGTTAGAAAAATTGTTCAGAGAGTTATCCTTTCACATTTGTTTCTTTCATGCAACTGCCATTCGTTATAACTTAAATTGACTCATGTGAAACTTTCCTTTGCCCTTGAGAGATGCAGGTGCACCAGACTTTTAGCTTAGGGAGTCAGACCTCGGGACGAGAATCAACTGCAATGTCACACCTGCCATTGTTATGTCTTTACTTTCAAACAGAAAAACATCTTCCTCCCATCTGTAATCTATAAAAAAGAACTGTATGTGTGCGATCCTTGGGTTTTGCCTATGTCAGCTGCTGTGCATAGGAATACATGCTCCCTTGAGCAACAGAAATGAAACTACTGCCTTATTAATCTCATTGGTGGTCCCGAGAAGTTTGTTACAGAAATGTTTCTATCATCGGGGTTATGGAGGTATTGCATACTGTGGTGCCAATGTACCTGAACAGAAATTATAAGCTAAGACCAGAATCTCTTCCCAAAAACCGCTTTTGTTTTAGTAAACACTGAAAACAGTTCTCACACATCCATAGATTACATAAGGATTAAGGAATAGTGAGGATGTTTTTTTAAAGTTGTGGGTAAAAAGCAGGTAAGATAAAGGAATTAAGTCTTCAAGGGGAATTCGGATATGCATGGATGTGGGTTAAACTATAGCACAATGGATGGGGGTGATGGGTTTGAAGCTTAACAGCTGTCAAAGCACCATCTGTACCGGGAGACATTTTTGATGCTCACTGTTAAAAACCCTTTTTTTTTCATATTTCATGTAATACCATTGCAGTATCTGGGATTTATTACATTTGCAAAGAAAATTCATTAGTTGGATTTACTGTCTAAAGATATCTCAAAGACTTACAGCGAGTCTTTATTAAATTTAGTGGACAGAAACGCCTCGGGCCAAGGAATGATTGTTTTGGAATTTGGAAGTTATCCGGATCAGGGATTTCCATTATTAAATGATAATTGCTGTTTTGTTTTAGGCATAACTCTGAAATGAACAGAGATGAGAACTTGATTCTAAATCCTCTGGGTCAGTTTGCAGAGTCAGAATAATCTATTAAAGCGTATACAATTCTGGTGGTAGTAGTGGAAGTGTAGAGACGTGGTGGAGGTTTCCACACATGCTTTCTGTTTATGTCCAAAAAACGTTTCAGCTCACAGTTTAATCAGGAGAGTCTCAGTAAATTGCTTTAGTTACCTCACTCATTATTGTTTGTTGTGGTTTAGCATGCCCACATTGGTTCTCCATCATCCCTCATTTACTTCACTTATTTTATTCCTTATCATTACTGCTTCTGTTTCTTAAAACCTACCCTTCTCTTCCTTTGGACCCAAACAGCCCCTCTCTGTCTTCAGCAACCAGTAACCAGCCAGCAGGAATGACCTTTGGGTTAGTTCACATTCATTTGTGTTGAAACTCTGGATCCCTTTCTTAGAAACCCCCACGACACATCATTATCTGCCTGGGATTGAGTGGAGATCACTGCCTCTTATCCCTTGGATCATTGCCGCCGCTCTCCACCCTGAAACCTTCAGAGATGCAACAGCCAACCTTGTGTCACGTAATGTAAAATATTGATGTGTGAGGGATACAAGTCAGGGTGTCTCTGCTATCCATCTTATGTTTATAGCACCACTGAGGTAAAATGAATTTACTTTAATGTTCATAATTTAATATGCTTGATTGGGGAATTGCTGTATCGTTCCAAGTGTTTAGTTTGGCTACTGATTCATGTCCCTTTACAACAAAGTCATCTAATGTGTAGTTAATGATGAGTTAACATTTGTCAAATCATATGATTTGGCCAAGTGTTTTAAAATGTTTTCTTTTCTTCCTTGTATTTGTTCACCAATGTCTCTCATGACAAAACACCATTGCTCAGATATTAAATCTACTGTAAGCCATGTCTGGACACAGTGGCTCCACACATGCTTTACAGTGTGTCAGCCAAAATTGCAAGGCTGACACGGGATTTGATCCATTCTACAATTTAATAAGTTTTAATGTATTATAACCTATAACTGAGTTATTTTTAACTCAGTCTCATAAAATCTTTTCCACACAACTAAAATGCAGTCACAAATAAATTTTTTGTAGGGAACCTTGCGTCACGTAATGTAAAATATTGATGTTTGAGGGATACAAGTCAGAGTGTCTCTGCTGTCCATCTTATGTTTATAGCACCACTGAGGTCCATTGTTGTTTGTCACTACCCTCTCATACAACCTATAGGAGTTTCTGTTGTAAGATAGCACCAGCAAGTCTGTTAAAATTTCACCACTTTTTGCTCCATGCAAAAAACAAAAGGTTACACTGAACTTGAACTCTGGTCTCTCATGGGAAAGTACTGTATTTTGTTGACCCATGCTTCCATCCACTCCAACCTCTTCCTGACAAATATTTTTGGGTCTAAATTGGTTGTGTAATAAAGTTTTTTTATGGTTAGTTTTGGGCAATCACAGCACTTGGTCAAAGTCAAGGAAACATTGTGGGGTTGCTTAATAAAGAACAAATGTCACAACAGTCAATTCACAAACAATGTCTTTATTAAACAAAACCACAAGCTTTTTTGTTGTTTGTTGTAAAACTCAACCTGATACACAAGTACAGACTCAGTCTGTACAGTCCCTCAAATTAGATGTCCTCCATGAACCCCAGCCACCTCCTTTCAACTCACTTTTTATATATAAATACCATTCAAAAAGTGTTGCATCACAACATAATATGATTAATTTGATACTAAAATGTAATTCTGTTTGCAGTTTAGTTGCATAGTAACGGATAAAATAAAGACAGGGTAGTTAATTCTAAAAGCCAAATCACCAGGCAAAAAAAAAAAAAAAAGGTTGGGAGTTTCATGTCTATGTCTCTGTGACCTAGGTCATGGTTATCACAAAGGCGCTGTTCAGTGGCAACTGGACTTTCTTTTAGTTCTTAAAGACATTTCACCTAGAAATCTAGAATCTAGAATCTGAAAGTCTGCAACATCATTATTACTTTTTTATTATTTGGTTTATTATTAACTGATGTTGTTAATCTATATCATTAAGCTTGTCATGACATCCCATGTCTTGCCTAATCCAGTCAACCATTTACTTGCTAATGTTAATTCTGGGGATTACTGGAAATGATCTAGACTTGTTTCCTTTAATTTACCTACCGGGACATCACAAATTCTTTACCTTTTAAACACAATTACTTTCATTAGCTCCTTTTTATTCTTTCCTGCTGTTGTAATGATCTACTTTTATTTAACTCCCTGTTCATCAATAATAACTCCCTCTGTTAAGACTTTGCTTTTCCCAGCATTTGACACTGAGTTCAGTGGAGCGCTTCACTTCACCACATTTAAATCCCATTGCAAGTGTACAAAGAGCATGTCCATGTGCGGCTGGATAGTGTAGCGGTTACATTGCCGCCCTCCCTGCGTGAGGCTGGGGTTTGATCTCTGCTGTGACCTCCTTACACTTACCCTACCTTTGCCTTGTACCTTGTAAGTTGCTTTGAATAATTCTAAATGTAAAAATGCATTTACACTTGAAGCTAAACACACAGTGTTTTCATTTTATTCAACATTTGAACAGCTGTTTGGTGTGGGTAAAAAACTGAAGGGACAATAAATACATTTTTGGCTCTTTAATGGTAGCAGAAACATGCTTTAATACAGTTTCAGCATATTAGCTTAGCTTTTAAGCTGCTATGGCAAATTTTTTGCTCTGTTTTTATTTTGTTCTTAGGAAAATTTCAGGCTCTTACTGCAAGTTGCCAAATGTAATCTATTCATCAGTCACTAAGTGTGTTTGCTGATTGCTGCTGAGCAGGTACATAAAAGAGTTCATAAAACTAATGCCCCAGTGTATTATAAACTAAACAATGGTTGTTCTCTATGAGAATTCAAAAAATACCTTCATCCACAATTTGGATGACATTTCCGCAGCATTAAGCATAGTTGCTATGTACTGCTTTATGGAAGTTCTGGACAGCCAAACACAAACTAAGGTTTTCACAAACTCCTGAGAAATGTAACTACTAAAAATATAACTTTATCTTGCTAAGCCAGTTTTATGCTAGACAGGAAGTGTTGTTTTTCAGAGTTTGTTTTCTGAAAACAGCTGCCTGCCGGACTGCTTAATTCAGTTTAATTAAGAGTTACTCCGCATTCATCCGAACATTTCCGTAAACATTGATTTACAAAAATGTGATAGCCCTAACACATAACACAAATAGACTTCCTCTCTCGCTTATTTAGTTACGGATTCCAACAAATTATATTAACACTTTACTTCTTATTTCATTTGCTGTAATTCTAACCCATGTTTTTTGAATGCAAACAAAGCTGAACCTGATCCTTTAATGAAATAGCTTTCTGTTGAGAAATGTACTATTCTGATTGCATAATTTTGTTTACAGTTAGAGGAAAAAGTGCTGTTTATGTTTGTCAATTATTTTTAATGGGACTCTGTTTCATTTTCAGTTTTCTCATTATACAAGGCCATCAAAGCCTCCGAGACAGTTGTGTTCTCTTCTGTGTTTAACACTTATGTCCATAAGAAAAATAGATTGCAAGTAAAAGAAAAAACAAAAAAACAGATCACAGAGGAAGTAAAAGAGAGAAGGAAATACATGTAAACAGCTAATAAAAAGAATCATTGTACCTACAACCTGCCAGCAGTATTACAACAGGTAAACACTGTACCCACTTGAATCTCATCAAAATGAAAGCTGGTGGAAAAGTGAAGCTACCGAGGGAGAGAGGATACACACACACACACACACACAAAAAAAAAAATATATATATATATATATATATGAGGAGAAAATATGAAATCAGTGTATCGTCAAAGCCTCCAGGCTGTAATTTTGGTCATTCTGGAAAACAATGCAAGCAGCTAATTAAACACCTACGAAGTAAACCCGCTTGGGTAGTTACATTCATGTGGGCTAGACATCCATCATCATACTTCGGTATATGATATACACCACATGCTGCATTTGCCATGCAACCAGGGTTTACAGTCACAACTCACCTTACCGCTGTCACTTCAAAAGTTGGCTAAATAGGTTATAATTTGGACTGTGGTTTCACTAGAAAAACTTTCTGTGTTCATGTCTTTCTGTTGCACTGAGCTACATCTGTAGCCCTCATAACACGCAGTCTGCTTCATTCAATCAATTTTCAAGGATTCAGATATTAAGGGTAATTCTGGTTTTGTGGATTAGATGTCCTGATCTGAACTGATCTACAAAGTAGTGTTAGGAATAGATTAACAAACCTCAGGAGGCAAAATGCAGTTTGGACATTTATGACCTAAACTGCCTCTTCTTAAATTCATTCAATTTCAGTTTGGGTTATTTTGGCAATGTGTGTTATGGTGGTAACACATATTGTAATGCTACTGGCCACACAGTTCAGGGGGCAGCAGCCTTTTCTGGAATTTAACAAAAGGCCAACTCATGTTCTGTATTTCTTGGAATCACTGATATAACTCTCAACTGAAATTCAGAGATATCACATCTATGATATGTACTGTAATATGCATGAGCAGCTACAGATAACAAAGTAGATTGTTTGTCACACAACTACAGCATTGGTACCAAAGCGTTCTTGGGCAAGATACTGAACCCCAACTGTTTTGTGGGTCAGGCCTTGCATTGCAGCTCTGCCATCAACTGTGTGACTACTTTGGGTACGAATAAGGTAGGAAAGCAGTATGTCAGGGGAACCATGAAACCAATGCCAAGCATGTGAAATTGAAATCTAGATATAATAATTCAGAACTGTCCCTTTAAATAAAATGTAAAAAAACAAAACAAAACAAACAAAAAGACAGCTGTGCATGTTTGGCACATTTTGCACAATGGAAATGGAAATGTATAATGCACTATATATCATATGATATCGATATCCTTAAACCCAGCTGGGCAAACCCCTAAAACAAGCCCCTAAATGATCCTTGATTCTCTTACATTTCAAAACAGGTGCAGATTTTGCACTGACATTCAACCGTAAAGAATGTTCTGCTAAATTTTTACAGTTATTGGAAAGAAAACACAAACCTATCAGAAAATCTTGCACACACGACCAACACCACATAGGTGCTTACATTCTTGGTATTCATCTTCTTGCTTTCTCTTGATTCAGCAGCTATGCCTCAGAGAAGTGGATATTGCCTTATTAAGAGTAAGTGCAGGAACACTTCGCCTTCAATATATTCCCAATCCAGGCTGCTGTTTTTGGCACCCAGGCTCTGGGTGTGCTTCATGTAATCATCTCCGGAGTCCCAGAAATCACTCGTGTGAGTGAGTGTGTTTCTCTGGTTTCTATAGTTTCGTTTCTCTGCCTCGAATTTTAGGCCTTCCGCTCTTTTGCTTACTTTGACAGATCGTCTGTTTTCCATCTCTGTTTTCAGCACGAGCGAGTCTGTGCTTTAAAGTCTCTGTTGTGGAATATTTCCCACCTGGAACCTTTTTCTGTCTCCATCTCCATACTGCTCTCTGCCTTTAAAAGTGGTGAGGTGAGTTGTTTCTGCCTGTTTTGTGCCTTGACATTTGTGATTTGCTGACTGCTGGCATATTTCTCTTTTTTATTTATTTAGCTCCCTCTTCTGTCCGCTGTTTCTTAATATGTAGCCTTAAAGTGACAGTTCAAAAATTTCCAAATATAATACGGGTCATCTAGTAGTCTAGTGTTTAGGACATATACAATTATACTACAGCATAGAGTACAGTATTTATTTTGCAGTTTACTCCCTCTTACTCTCTGTTGCTTAAATGTGACTTCTCTGTCAAATAGTAGTTTTCTTATTTGACCACTAAACCAAAAACTGTCTCACGGATGTTGGAGTGGATATTTGGTTGGCACATCAGTACAAAACCTAGAAACCTCACTGTGGCAACAATCAAACTATACTCTTTATGATCACACTTTTGTCAATTCTTTTGGCAAATTGATCACACAGGGACACACAGGGATGATGTGGCTAGGTTAGCTAAAGGTCTGCATAGGAAGGAGAATGAGATAGTTGGATGGGTCAACAACACACCAGAGTTTCCCACAGCAGAAAGACATTTGTGTCTAGCGTGAGATGTTACTCGTTTCCTAAAAATTAGCGTCGTATGCAATCAAACTGCAATTGCAATTGCGCTTAAGCGCTACATTTACTGTATTAATGGAAAGTGAGTCACGAGAAGGTAGTAGGGTAGGGTAGGGTTTAGAATACGCTGGCCTGACAAGTCCCGGGCCCGAGTCCACGATCCTGTGTCAGGTTGGGTTTTGACAAGAAAAACACTTTAAGGTCAGAGTTAGAAAAAGAACATGTTTTTTGTTTAAACTGTAAGACAGACATTGTGTGTGAAGTGATGTGTTGGATTGTTCTTTATTAAGCCAGCCCATGACCTTAACTCAGTGCTGTGAGTTCTTAAATCTGACCATAAAAAACAGTGGGAGTCCCAAATCTGTTGCAAGATCAGGTATTTTTGCGGTAAAGAAAATAAGATATACAACTCCAGTTCCAAAAACAGTAAAAAGACATAAAGAAAAGAATGGGACAACATTCTTTCCCCAAAACTTGAGCAACTGGTTTCAAACAAGTGGGGAGGTTACACTGTGGTAAAAAAAAATCCTAGGATTTTTAATTTATTGGCTAAACAGAGACGTACATCCTCAATATGCTTTAACCTAAGCTTTAAAAAGAGTCTTTTCAAATCAGCTCCTTATAAGAAGAAGTTAAAGAAGTGTTTTTTTTTTTTTCTCTTTCCATGGTTCTAATATGAAATGTGTTAAAAATACCTAACCATATGAATGATGCATTTCAGCTCCCAGTTATGTATTTTCAGGCTAAGTGCTTCATTTTCTGTATCTGGATGTTTTTAGAGTGAATCTAAAACAGGCAAAGCACAGACATAAATACATCTGTGCTGGTTGATGTGCTGCTCACAGGATGTGACAGGCCTATATCATGCTAAAACCTTAAATGGGCAGTGTTTATTTAGAAAGCATGGATAATGTCATCTGTAGGCAGCTGGCTGTGGTTGTGTTTTTTTTTTTTTCCCTTCTGTGCCTCTGTTTCTTTGTCTGGGTTTTCAGACTCAGGGTCAGTGTGAATCCCTTGGCGGGTGGACACGGAGGCCTTCATCAGTCATGGGTCGTTAGTTTGATCTTCCTCACCGTAATGAGGTCACTGTCACCTCGGCCCTTCATAATTCTCTAATTACTCTATGTCCAGAAGTGGACTCTCATTAGAATGAACCACAAAAAGGGAAGGTGTGATGTATATGCAGGAATTGCAACTGCAACTAGTTAAATGTCTGATGCTACTGCACTGACAAAACAGTATTTTTTGGAGGCATCCCAGAGATTTAACCAGTTAAAGTCAATTAACTTGTCATGACTATTCATACTATTGAAGTTAGGACAAGCACCTAACTAGGACATGAGATATACTGAACAAGTAAGTGCTGTTTGCTTGTTTCAGGGGTAGCTTCTTTTTCTCTTTGGTTTGTGGAACTGCCAGTCTGCAGTCAACAAGGCTGACTTCATTCAAGCTTTCGCTACACAGTTAGCTGTTCAGCCACTGGCATCACTCCACAGAACACCACCACCTCAGCTGCATTCTCCATTAATTTTACCTCTTCTCACACTCCTTGCCCATCAGGACGGAGGGGTGGGCCGGCATTGCTCATCAGTAACTTCTCCCACAGCACCCCTCACCCCATCCCTTGTCACTGGAATATTATGCCATCACAATTAATGCACCAGTTACAGTTCACAGTATTGTGATCTATCGACCACTGGGCCTGCTGGATAATGTTTGTGATGGGCTTGACATGCTGCTCTGAAGATAGCACTCCTTTCATCATCTTGGGGGATCATAACGTACAACTGTACAGACCTCAGGCTGCTGAAGGCCTTGCACTTCTGAACCAGTTTGACCTGAGACTGGTCCCCACTCCTCCGACACACAGAGCTGCCAACCACCTTGACTTCATTCTCACCCGGACCTGCATTACAGATAACATCGCAGTTACTCCTCTAAATATATCAGATCACAGTTTCTCACTGTTTCTCTCTCTCCAAAACCCAGATACTCCTACTCCACTTGTCACCTTCTGCCAGAACATCAGGACTCTTAATCCTGAGCAGTTTTCTTCCCTGGCTTCTGCTACCCTATCCCCAAGACAGACCCTCTCTACCCTTGACAGAGACACATCCACTGAGAAATTATGCACCACACTTTCGACTTGTCTGGATAGTCTCTTCCCTCTCTCTTTGAGGCCTTCCCATACATCAGCTCCTAATTCATGGTTCACTGACCAGATCCGTGAACAGCGCACCACGCTCAGGAGTGCTGAGAGGAAGTGATGCAAGTCCAAGGCTCCATCTGCTCTAGCAGAAGATCAGAGCCTGTTGGCATCATTTTCTCACAGTCACACGTCACAAAGGCAAAAGCAGAGTACTACCAGGACAAACTCAGCAATACCACTGACACCAGGAAGCTTTTCTCCACTTTAAAAACACTCCTTACACCCCTCCACTCCCCCACTTCACATCTCTCACTGCTGATGACTTTGCCACCTTTTTTACCAATAAGGTGGCAGCCGTCAGCTGCCAGTTCCCTTTATTGAACAGAGATATACTACCAACCTCATCTGACAGGATATCTCTCTCTTTCTCTCACCTTGTTTGCTACTCTGACTGTGGACGATGTATTCTCCCTCTTCCTCTCAAACCATCCTACCACCTGTTCTCTTGATTCTATCCCCTCCACTCTCTGCATTGACTCTAATCGTAGTCATTACACAAATCTTTAACACATCTCTCACAGACAGTCAACAGGCACCTTTCCCATCTCATTTAAAATGGCCCAGATCACCCCACTTCTTAAAATTGAAGCAGTCTTCAATCAACTGACTGACTTCCTTTCTAGAAACGACATATTTAATGTCAACCAGTCAGACTCCAATAGTGGTCACTCCACAGAAACGGCACTCCTGATGGATCATTGCTATGCTGACTATCACTATGCATCTCATGCATGCCTCGTCAACATTGCTGCCTAAATGAGAGAGTGGCATCTTCAGCTCAGCCTCTCCACGACAGAAGTTCTTGTCTTCCTCCAGACCTTCAATAAAACACAACATCAGCATTAACATAGGGTCTACAGTGATTGTTCCAACTAAGTCTGCAAGAAAACTGGGGGTGATCTTTAACGATCAACTGAAGTTTATCAACCACATCTCCTTCGTTCAAGGGCAGATTTGACCATTTCAACATCAGAAAGATTAGACCCTACCTTTCAGACTAGACAACACAACTCATTGTGCAGGCTCTGGTCATATCTCATCGTGACTACTGCAATGTCTTTCTGATGGGGTTACCAGCATGCACCACCAAACCCCTCCAGATGATCCAAAGTGCAGAAGCATGTCTCATTTTTGAACTTTGCACAGGTTTTCTGTAGTTGCCTGCATCAGGTTCAAAACGGTAGCTCTTACCTACAAAGTAAGCTCTACAAGCAAACAACACCTTGTGGTCCCCTTACCTCACCTCAAAAGATCCAGGAAAGGCAAGGCAAATCTTTTCAGCTCTGTGGTTCCACAATGGTGGAATGACATACCCACCTCTGCACGCTCAGCTGCCTCACTCTCAACTTTCAAAAACCTGCTGAAAACAGAACTCTTCAGAATCTTTCTTACTTATAACCCATGAAACTGAAACATCCCTTTTAGAGCACTTTACTTTAAAGTTTATCTCCGTGACTTAGATATTTGCTTGCTTTGTATCTCACTTGTTAGTCACTTTGGATAAAAACGTCTGCCAAATAACTACAAGTAAATGTACCGTATTTTCCGCACTATAAGGCGCACCGCATTATAAGGCGCACCTTTAATGAATGGCCTACTTTAAAACTTTTTTCATATATAAGGCGCACCGCATTATAAGGCGCATAGAATAGACGCTACAGTAGAGGCTGGCGTTACGTTATGCAACATTAGATGGAGCTGCTAAAGGAAATCTCAACAAAACAGTCAGAGTCAGAGTGTAGTAGGACCAATAATAAGGCCGAAGCAATCTACTCAGTTCAGTGCGTTTATTGCGGCACACAAACAAAACTACAGCGCAAGCATCAGCTTTTCTTTAGAAAAACACAAAAGGAGTCAATATTAATACCTGGTGAAATCAAAGTCCTAAAGGAAATCCAAAATAATCCAACGAACAACACCGGCATTCAACAAAACACAAACCGGGAAAAAGCATCACAGTCCATACTCCAAAGCAATAATCCATGTAGCAGAACCCTCAGCCATCGAGTACTTTAAGTCCTCCACATTAGTTTGTCATGAGTTTGTCCGGTGCACAACAGGTGCAATCAATCGGCTTAACGAATGTCAAACTACTGCATGAACACCATTCCGCCCGGAAACGGGACCTTCAAAATAAGAGGTCAGCCTGAAAGGTAGTCGGCGGATCCTCACACAGAGAGGTCGGTCAACCTTTATA
Organism: Anabas testudineus; assembly: GCF_900324465.2. Classification (NCBI taxonomy): domain Eukaryota; kingdom Metazoa; phylum Chordata; class Actinopteri; order Anabantiformes; family Anabantidae; genus Anabas; species Anabas testudineus. The sequence goes on from NC_046629.1 coordinate 19,876,104, forward strand.
AATAGATTGCCATCATGCCTTTCAGTTCAAGTGATAAATAAATAACAATAAGTTGTGACAAAGGCAGCTACAAAGTACTATAGTATTGTTCATAAAAATTTATCAGAGTGAGAGTTGTGTATTTTAGTTGATCTTTGTTAAGATAATTAGTTGCACAGTGAGCGCTCTTTCCACTCTCTGTTCAATAGCACAGCTTTGACGTATTTTCTCCGTCGGTAAATTAAGCTAGTTTCCACAGTAAAACGAACTGGTTGATGTATATGCTGAGTGTGCTTTATACATGTGTGTCTTGGAAAGCATTTGTCTTTGTAAGTATTAACATGTTTATTGTCATTAGAAGTATGTTAGTTGTTACCTGTTACATGTGATAAATTACTGTGCGTGTTATTGTAATTAGCTTCATTCAAGTCAAGCTAGCGTGTGCGAGTGTAACATACCAAATGTGTAACGATGTGTATTATTTGTTAATTTAGTTTCTTTCAGTTACATAAAGAAAAGATAGGAGTTTGTCATCCAACTGTAGCCATCTCACTTTGTTCTCTCAGAAACTCTGTTTAGTCTTCTTTACTTGGCCATCTTGTTGCTGCCTCCACTTCAGCACCATTGATTCGTTAATGTTAAACGTCTATTCCCGTGTTCTACTGCGTGACTGACTCGATATCGATCCATATATTAGGCGCACCGGATTATAAGGCGCACTGTTGGCTTTTGAGAAAATTTAAGACTTCTACGTGCGCCTTATAGTGCGGAAAATACGGTAATGTAAATGACTATTTAACTTAGAAAAAGCATTGTCGGATGTGGAGTTTGAGGAAATAGTCCCTCATAATGGTAAAGCGACATCACTGGCATCATTCCAGCTTGATGTGATTTTATGATTTCATGGACAATATCAGGTGTTGTCAATGTTTTTCAAGCAATCCCCCAAATTTCACACTGTTGTAATACTAAATCCTTCCATTTAGCTTTAAATGGCAGGATGGAATGTTTTTTGTTAAGCTGTCTTTCTTCTTTTCTTGTCTCATTATTTTTCCACATGTTCATCTTGTTTTCTGTAACAGTCTCCTTCATGTGTCAGGACCAGTTGAAGTCAGAGCACTTAATGCAGATAGATAACGTCTGCATTGATAAAGTTTTATTTCAGATTGTATGAAGACTGGTGCATGATGCTGTTACTTATTAACAGCATCATGCACCACACATTACCGTACACACTTGTGTGCAAGTGTGTGTGTGGTAGTTATATGTGTGTGTAGGAGAGTGTGTGTATATGTGCCTGAGAATAACAGGAATTGGGAGATAACAGGTCTGTTTTTGTCTAGCTCTCTCTCACACTTTCAGTAACTACATCCATGAACTATAGTTAGATGGTTGTCATGGTACCCTGGCATACTGGCTTACCTTTACTGTAAAATGACTTTATAATAACCTGAATGGGAAATTGTGCCATTAGTTAATGAGACTTCCTGAATAAAGTGCTGGATAGTAGAAACTGTATTGGAAGTTAATGGTACATCACTTTAGTGGTATATTAATTATTTCCATTATTTAATCATAAATTCTTATCTCCTCAATATTTTGACTTAGTAAATGTGAGAATTTCCCACCTTTTGGTATGAAGTCTATGAATTTACTAAAAAATACTAACCTAATGTAATGTGCAAATATCATAAAAACAATACCATACCACACACACACAGTAAGAATTTCCTCTGTCTTTTGGCAAATGCAGGGGGCACATACATTTATTTTAAAAAAATGAGTTTTTATAGCCTATTTAAAATGTTCTTGTTTGAAATTTGATCTGCCTAAATGTCAAAAGTATTCTTAAATCTTTGACCATAAATGAACAGAGGCATGAATGGCAGTGGTTATCTGTGAAGTGAGAGAATATACCTAATAGAACAAAAAAATATTAATACTTTAACGTAGTCCCTCCCCCTTTAGGTTACTTTCAATCTCTGGGTCTAATATTTAAATATAACAAAGGAAATGCTGAACAGGGCAGCCTCTATGAAAACAAAACATAGCAAAACACAAATTACATCTGACAAAGGCATTTCTTCCAAGGAAACAAGTAAGACAGATGTGTGTTGTGACATTACATCATAAAAAAAAACAAGCAAAATAAAGACAGCCACTACACACATTCACAAGCACACATTCAGGACATTTATCATGCTCAATTACAAAATTACTTTCAGCTGCACACATCCCATACAACCTCACAGTGCGGGACATTTTCCTGGAAAAGGTACATCACACCCACACGCACAACTATTTTTAATTGCTTCTCCTTATCTGGAAATTCAGCATGTCTGGATATAAACATAAATATTTACAGTATATTACTTTACCAATTACTTTAATGTTAAAGGCAATTCACATATGACGAGAAAGTGAAAACAAAAGCAGGCAAATACTTGCACAATTTTCACTAAGTCCCTCACAATTAGAAATTATGGAAGATCATGGGAAGCACTTTTAACTCAATTGTCTTCATGTAGTTATTTCAATATTCCCTTGTAGTAGGTTTGTGAATAAGAATTATACATTTTTGGAATCTTTTTGGGGTTTGGCTGGCAAAGGGTATTCATTCTTAGTCTTTTTCTTTCTCTATCTATCTTCAGGGACACTCAGATTCTGTAACTCTACCAAACAGACAGCCCCTCTTGTTTTGGTAAGTTATTCATCTTTGAAATGATATGGCAGCCCATTTTGATTGGGCAATTACAGCTTTAACAATGTGCTGAGCTTTATTTAATCCAACAAGCCAGTGACAATGGAGAAAACTCATTCAACATCAATGTCTAGGGGGAGCTTAGAGTGTCTCAAGTTGGTCCTCACTGCACTATCTCTAGCAGTCAGGTGGGAACACAACAATAGCTTTCTTGATTGAGGACCGAAATCCAAAATGGGAGATTGGCCGCAGAGAAAAGGGATAATGAAATTTTAATCACGTTTTAGGGAAATTCCAAAGGAGAAATTCAGCTGCTGGTGGCCTGGTGGCATTTCCACACTTGAGAATCACTGATTTGATCTCTATATTCAGTAGATATCATAGTGAAGTGTCCTTATGCTAGAACCAGGTTTATTAAACCTTCACCTTCACCAAAGATTAGAATATCACACATACTGGCAGATTTTTGGTCTGGATAATCAGAAAGGAGTACAGAATCACTGATTAAGATGGAACAAAAGGAAATGTTACAAGAATATGTGTGTTCTGTTTAAAAATCAGCATTTTAGGCTAACTTCACTGATGTCACTGATGTCTTGCCATAAAAATTATTGTCAAAATGTAATACCCGAAAGGAGTGTGGAGGCTGGGAATAAGGGTTAGGGGTCAAAACTAAGGAGATGAAACTGATTTGAAGGTTCCTAAAAACTGCTGGCTTCTTTATAAACCCGACCTATTCAATCATCAATCAAGCAGTTTGCCTCATATGGTAATTCTGTTCTGGCTCGGAGGATCAACAGTCAGAGGTTTTGCAAGGGTTGCAGCTGTGTTCGAAGGGGAGTTTCCATTTCCCCTTGTTCCATCTTTTCACTTTTCTTTTCTCGCACTCCGCAGTCTGACTCCATTTACTGTATCTCTAGCTCCCACTTCCATAATTCTCCATTATATTTTCTTTCTCATGTTTCGCTTTTCTGCCCACTGCACTGTCATCTTCCCAGTGAATAAGAATATACTGTACTATGCCATGTCAACAACGTTGTGCTGCTGTTGGAACAATATTGGATCACTCCCATCTCTTTTGGTATTGTCCAGTATGTTGATTATAGGACAATAAACACTCCTTTCCCTCAAGTTCATAAGGAAGCAGACAGCTAAAACCAAAAAGATATAATACATACTACTTTAATGGCCAATGGGAAAATTACAACAATCCTGTGCCAAAGAGTAGGTGAGCATGACTGTAAACAGAAACTATAGGTATTTAACAAGGCTAGTAAGAGCATCCCACAAGTAAGAAATTAGGAAAGATATTAGAAAGAAATTAACATTTTATCAAACGTTCAGTCCCATGCTCCTTTATAACAGGTAATCCAATCTAAATGCCCAGCTCCTTTGCTCATGTCATCATTAGTATTGGTGCTACAGGTGCCCAGCTATAACATGTTACAAATAACCAGTAGCGCAAATGACGTATGTACAAGTATTATACAGGACAGACTGCTCAGTCATAGAGCCTAGCTACTAAGTGTCAGAGTCAGATTAAAATCTGTCCAAAGAGGACAAGTTAGACACTGCCAGCAGTCAGTTTATACCATGTGTAATAATTCAAACAAATTACATGGCATCCATAGATTACTATGTAACTCTGTTCAACATCAGGATAGTTTTCAACATTAATCAGTGAGGCTGAAAACGTTTTGCTAATAAGCTCCACTATAGCATCCAGAAATCAGACACTATATCAGTACATCCCCCATAGCTGTACTGATCAGTAGTGAAGAGAAAAGACAATAAATGACAAAAGGACAATCTAAAATGGAAAGAGAGCAGAGAAGAGGCAGAAGAAAAAATGAAAGGAGGGACAGAAGCAGACCATATTGTAACATCTGGAAACCCATGCTGAAACAATAAACCCCCACCAACCCCCCTCAAGACCATCAGCAGACTGATGAGTGAACAGTTAGCTGGATCAACTCAGCATGTCTGGTTCTCCCGCTAGGTCTTTAATCATTCCTTATCTCTGCCGACAATACCACATCTCGGTTTCTCTCTCTCTCTCTCTCTCTCTCCCTCTGTATTTCTGTCTCTCTTAGTCTTTCACATCTATGTCATCCTGCCCACCCCCCCACCCACCCACATACACTCTCCGTCCAGCTGAATGTTGTTCATGGGTGGTGCTCTGTTTTGTTTAGGGGCACAGAACAACACGGCTCACAGTGCTATTATATGTTGTGTCTGGAAACCGGGGAATGCCAGAATGAATGCCAGGGAGTGATGAATGCTGGGTAAATATAGGAGCTGGCTCTTGATTGGCTGGGGTTGTGTGAGGTACTTACAATAAAGGGCCTGAGCTAAAATGCAACTCTCGTATGAATTCTTTTCTTAATCGTGGTCTTAATATAAGTTATCACAGGAGATTGATATCATCCAGCTCCATCCGTTAGGGATGCAAAACGGAGGCGTTATTTTTAGGATATCCAGGGTTCTGAATGTTAAATGGGGAAATGGTGAATGGACTCTACTTGTGTAGCTTTTACCTTAATGGACAAAGTGCTTTACAATTTTACCTCTGATTCAGCCTTTCACATACTGTCCATTTTCTGCATGGAGAAGATTAGTACTGTAGCGCCAGCAGTACATAGATCTTTCACACATTTACTTAGCATCCTCAATTTTGCATCATTATTGGCATCTATAGAGTTGCACAATTTTAAATTTCTCATCTATAAAATTCAGAAATACTCACATATTCACTTCCCTACCCTGAAGTTTTCACTTTTCATTTCTTCTTGCTCATTGTGGTTGCTTTGATATCAAACCACAGGACTTTGACACAGAAGACTCAAGTTCCTGTCCAGTATAAGATAACTTTCTATTGATGTGAGGGTTAGGGTTATTACTTAGTAATGTGACCAGTCAGATTGTCATGTTTGTCACATGACAAATGTGAAGCTAAGGATGCTCATTTTTAAGGCTGAAAAGAGACATTGTTACTGAGCCCTAAGCCATTTTTATTTAGTGCCTAAACCTAACAAAGATGTTTTCTGCCTAATCCCAAACAAATAACTGTTTTTACAATTGTTATCCAGCATTTTGGTCAAATCAACCATTATACCAACTGCCATTTCGGTGCCATTGTATGAAACAGCAGCTGCCATTTTGGTGCTTTACTGTATGTCTGGGGGGTTAGGACAAATGATTTTTACATACCACTATAGACTACTTTATACAATATAATACATTGGCTTTAATATTGGATTTTGTTTTTTATGTGTACTTCCATCATCAGAACATCTGCATTTCTAATAATTTTAAGAATAAACTATTTCACATCTCTCTGTTGCTAGGCTTGATCCCAATCACAATATGCTGAGAAAGCAAATAATGCAGGCAAATCTTGAAGAAAGTCAATATCAATAAAACATAATCCTCTTAAATTCCAATGCTTCATTATTGCACACCATCCAGGCACCATTGATTCATATCATTTATTTCAACCTCCCACCCCCTTCATAGTGTACTTGTGTCTGCTTTTGAACATATTTCATGGAATTAATTTCTTCCTCTCTCTCTCGCTCTCACTTTCTCTGTCGCTTTCCTTCAAGAGGGATGTCATGAGTTTAATTGCCACTAGGAAAAACAGAATTAACCTTGTCAGGCCAGAGCCATTCCTCTCACCCCTCCTCTTCCTCTCTATCCGATACATCAATTAAAGTTAAGCCACCATGGCCCTTGGTTTCAGCAGGCTCAGAGTCAGATACACAAAGAAAGACAAGAGCAAGACGCGAGAGGTACAATAGAGAGGGGAACAAGTGGGATTTATAGAGAGGGGGAAAAAAACTGACAAAACGGACAGGGTGGATGAGACAGGAAGACAGAGAAACAAGACAATGAGCCAAGCAAAGATAGACAGACAGATTTGGCAGACAGACTTGAGGAGGGATAAAGTGGGATTCAGCTGTTGTGGGATTAAGAAGAGAGGATGATGGCACAAAGGCAGATACAGCAGCAAGGTGAGAGACAGAGAGAGACAAACACGAGAGAGAGATGGAAACAGGTGGATGTATGTAAGTTTTGCAAATGGAGCTTTTTGGCAGTGGCATATTTACAGTGGTGTTGATTAATGGTCATTGTCTTTGAAAATAAACTAAACTAAATCAAAAATTAGGATTTAGAGAAGAAAAGTGTGTACAGAAAAATACTGTTGAGCATAATAGTAGGAAGAGCTGAAAAATGACCAACAGTGTGAGTTTGTAAAAGATGAAATGGAAAAAATATGATGTAATGAAAGCTAATGGAAGATGGAGTACAACTCATACATTATAGTTTCTCTATCTGCGTCATCTCTGGTTTGAGTCCACAGTCTCAACCTTTAGTACCAAAGCAGCAGGGTTTTGGCACCCTATTTCATAAACGAGATGGCCAAAACATTAGAAACTGTGCAACTGGAGCAGCCACTCAGGCCTATAGTAATTAATATATAGTAGAATGATGATGAAAACTGACAAATCATAATCTCGTAAAAATGGGTCAAGGTAGTGCTGCTGTACTGGATTTATGTGCTGTATGTGAGTAAGGTATATATTATTGAGGACATTGTGCATGTAAGTGGAGGAAGTCCAGAATTAGATTAATTTTCTGCATTTTGATACGTCTATTTGAAAAATAAAATGGGAAAGGTATTAGCAAAGAATTTGTTTTGGACTGAAAAAAGCCTCCCTTGGCCCTTTAAAATCTACTTTGGAGACGGTCCCTCAGTTCAACTCCTCAGTTTCCTCTTTTCAAGTTGTGCACAGTGCCAGGTTTCAATATCACATTATGACATACTGGTAACACCTGTGAAACACCGGTCAGATTTTAATCTGCACTGCTCAACTACTACAGGTGAAAAGAGTACTGAAAAGGTTTACATTATCAGAAGAGCCATGCCTTGGTCTGTCCTCACAGTAGTGTCTTTGTGTGATCCTCTAGACCAGGGGTGTCCAAACTATGGCCTGCGGGGCAACTGCGTCCCACTATTAATTGTACCATATCAAAGTAAAAAAATATAATGGTCTATAGCCCACACATAATATTTGCGCTTAACTGCATTGCATTTCTTAGTTTTAACACTAGGTAAAGCTACTGTCTTGAACCATGTAGAGTCTCCACAAAGCAAGTAATCAAAGAAAAAATTTGCTCAGGGTCACGAGAAATGGTGGAACCAAAGAGATGCAAGATTATGAGTGAGTGCAGAAAATTTCAGATGGTGGAAAAATTTATGTTATTTCATAGAAACCAAGGGGAAGTGTGAAAAACCAATGTGTCTCACTAAAGTCAAGGCATAATGTGCCTAGAGAAAATTCAATGTTAACATGTCCAGAAATACGGTTGTGCTGCGAATTGAAGGCTAGTCAGCTAACTGAAAACAGCAAGTGTCGGGTAAAGCTTGTGCTTTCAATTTTTAATTTATGGCATGTGATGAGAGTGCAAATGTCACGGACACTGCACAGCTGTTAATCTTTTGCGGGGAGTTGATAAATGTTTTTCCATTATGGGGGAACTGCTTGATCTTCGGAGTTTAAAAGGGACAAAAACTGGTAAGGACATTTTTAAGCTCTGTCATATACAATATATCAGATTGGACTTAAATGGGACAAGCTGTGTGGACAACTGATGGGACTCCAGCAATGAGAGGTGAGCGCAAAGGAATGGCATCTATGGCATGCGCCAAGGTGCAAGAGAGGGGAGGTGAGTCTGTCAAAATGCACTGCATCCACCAAGAAGCCCTCTATGCCAAGACAGTCCACCTTGGCGATGTGATGAGCACAGTTGTGAAAACTGTCAACATAATTCGGGCACGAGGGCTTTTTTTTTTTTTTACTTTCAAACTAATCCCAGATCTTTCCCTAACCTCAACCAACTTGCTTGTATTGATCTTTTGGCGTCTGTACCATGACAGTCTTGTGGTTTGCATGCCCACCACCCAGCCTGAATACCTTATTATGACTCTGTTGCTGTTATTAGCTCTTCACTCATTAAAACATTTATTATATGGGAACATAATCCAAATCATTTTACATTGCCAACAAAGAAGGATTACCGTTGCAGTTTAGTTGCATAGAAACGTAACTTCTGACAAACAGGGTTGGTTTTTTTGGCAAAAAATTGACATTCAAAGTCCAAAGAAACACATGTTAAGTTGTTTGACATGTATTAATAGCATAATATAATACATGTGACTGCTTGACAGAAACAACAGTCTGTTAAAATAAATAACTAATACAAAGAAGGACCGAGGGTCACTGTATCGTGACAGCTTAACCCTCCAATGTAAATCAATTAGTTTAATGTGCTTACAACTGCATACATTAGACCAATTAGCCCATTAAAATATGCGAATGGGGACAACTGATCAAGCGTTCACTGCCACGCAACCATATGTGCTTGCAGCAAACTCACCAGATGACGCAAACAGCAGGGGGGTGGAGGGTGGGTGCTAGTTTGGGGAGCACTTATTAAATAAAGAATCTAGTATTGCTATTATCTTATCGTTGTGTCTCCACCAATTACCCCCCTCTTCCCTTTCCTGTCCCTCCTTCCCGCCTGTCCCTTTTTCCGTTATGACTTTATTTGTTTCCAACCCCTCCTCCCCTATCCCCTCCAGTCACTTTCTAAGTCTGGGAAAATATTTCAGCAATAATAGCGCTTGCTTCCTTGATGTTCAATATGTAAGCTCTGGCATGTGTGTGTGTGGGGGGGGGGGGGGTAATTGTCAGCCCATGCACAGAGGGCCAGTGAAACCATGATTTTGTCAACTCCACCAAACCCCCTGCACCACCACCACCAGCACCACCTCTACCCGCCCCTTTTGCGCTGCCCTGTTCACCCTCATTCTGTAGCACTTAACTAACTTTCACAGGCTGATAAAAAATAATTGCTGCCCCAAGGGTAGGGGAGGGGGGGTTGGGCTCCAAATACATTAGCACCACAAAGAGAAGAGCTTGGATCACATTACCCAGAGCACTGACACTCTAGTCTCCAGTTTGAAAAAAAAAGGAAACGAATATCAGGTCAGACACCAGAGAGACAGACAGAAAGAAAGCCTGCATGCTTGTGTTCATGTGCTCGACTGTGAGTGCACCGAGCCGCAAGAGATGGTTACGGGGCCCAAGGAAAAGAATGCGCTCCATTTTTTATTTTGGCCTGATCCTCTTGTATTTCTGTCTCTGTGTCAAAGGACCTCATCTGCCGCCATGCACCATTGCAGACCAATAACACAAGGCAAGCAGGCAGGAGGAGGAGAATGGGAGGGCTGTGCTTTTGAGGAAGCATAGGAAGCAGGGAGCAAAAGCAGGGAGTTAGGTAAGCATGACTCTGTCGCAGGAAAGCTCTCTTTAGGACAATAGCAATCCATGGAGCGGGGGGTGGTGGGTGATGGTGGGGCTCTCATAAAGTCGTTTAGCCATCATCTCAGTCATGTATGTATGTATGCTGGTGTACCTTTTTCTTTTCTAAACCCCACCTCTGTTAATCTTGAGGAAAATAGACACCAGGATTCTTTTGTCCAGTTTCACTATGGGCTCTCTGCTTCAAACAGTAGGGTGGATGAATATAATAAAAATGTAACTAATTAAAATGTTGTTACTTTTAAACTGTCTCACTTCTTTTAAACTTAACTGCATCTTTTTAACTTTGATGAAGTCAGAACAATCGATCAACTGGCCACCCTTTCTTTCAAAGGGACAAAGGGAAGAAAATACTGCAGTGTGAATGCTACTGAACTCAGCATAACTCAAGCCAAGAACATTTTAACTTTAAGCTAAAGCATGCTGTGCTGTTAAACTGTTATTACCAGTTTCATAGCAACAGCCGGAGCCTCTACTATTGCCTCTCCGAAACATCTGCTGATTGCTGCTGGCTAGGGAGGAAGGAGAGAGGTGCTGTGTTGACTGAAGGGCCCAGGGAGGAAAATCAAACAGCTTAGCCTCGGAGCTGCTTTTAGCAACACTCAGGAGGACAAGTGCCACTGTTATCTTAGTTATTTCCCAGGTTAACTTTTTTATTGTTGAACTTTATATGTTCAAATAAACTTGTGAGTGCTGGCGGCTAACATAAACTTAATCCCATTCACTGAAAAGTCCTTGATTTCTTTCTCATTGCTCAAAAGTAAATGTCAAGTGTGAATCTAACAGAGCCACTTGTACATATTTAATTAGGTTTCTTCAGAATATCTTGAGTAGCCCATTCACATTGCGTAAAACAGACGAATATCCAGAAATCAAGAGATGAAACTGTTGTGCTTGAACAAAATATCACTTTGAAACATCATCTGTAGAACTACTAAAACTGAACTCCGGAAGAGTCCAAGGCCACTGAGATGTGTTTCTGTGACTTCGTAGGAGGGCTCTGGATGAGGATTTAAGTCACTGCAGGAAAAACTTAAAGATCTAAAAAGGAGGAAGCCGGCAATACAGTGAAATTACACTTCCATTTAGTTTTACCTGCACAGCTTTTAACAAAATGACTGTGATTTTCTCTCACATCTCCAAGACCAGCTGCAATTTTATAAAGTAGGGGCCCCAAGGTGTGCTTTCTAAAAATAGATTTGAAGGTTGTGGTTGAAGTTGGCATTTGGACTAAATAACAGTGGCTAAGATGTGCTTGGTTACTTTTGTCTCACGGTACTACCTCATCTTTGTGAGCCCAACAATTCAGTTCCAGTCTGGTAAATGCTAGAACACGGAGAAATGAAGTGAAATAAAAATGTGACTATTTATCTATGTTGCTTTAAATAATGTGTGATCTGACTTTCTCCTTGGCTCGTGTAAAAATTACGTTCATCAGAGATGCCTAACTTGGTCATAACGTCATGTCCGCACAAACAATGTATGAACTCATTTACTAAAGGAATAAAGGTCCTGGGCTTGTTATATAAGTCCAGCAACTCTCTATGATTATGATTAAATTGCTTTTGTTGACAGCTGCAATTGATGAGAGCACTACTGTGGGATTTCGGTGTCCTGTCCAAGGACACCTCGACATTTAGCCAGGAGGAGCCAGTAATTGAACAGGTAACTGGGGGGTTCATAGATGACTGTGCTACCAACTGAGCTAAATGCCCTCAATGATGCTATGCAATGGTAAGATTTTCAGTTGGACACAGCAAACAGATTTGAGTTCACAAACAAAAGAAATGGGCTGAAATGCGTTGCCTTCAATTATCTCTTTTTTTACAATGTGTATTTATAGTATATATTATTTGCCTTCATTGAACTTCAAAAGACAGTGACCATACAGTAGACTTTTGAAATGAAAGGCGGCCTCTACATTTTTCGTTTCATTTGTTAATTTGCAGCTCTGTCTGATATCTTGGCTTTTCAGATTTTGTTCTGGCTGCAATTGTTTTCCACATGTTCACTAGTTCAGACATTGGATTAATGCTGCTCTGTGTTGTGGCCTAGCCTGTTTCCTTCATACATACCTGATTAGATTAATCACGTCTGAGCCAACACTGATGTCACCAGCCCACTCTCTTCTTTGTGGGTAGAGAGGGGAAGTAGTAGCTGGGGAGGAAAGGGGACCCGAGAAATGCAATGTATCTGGTGGAAGAGGATAACATCATACTGACTGTTGATGTCAGCAAACTTCCTGTATTTTAAGTTCACCGAAGACATTAAACGTAAAGAATGATGAAACAAAATTAAGGAAGTACCTCGGGGTTTGAATCTTCCCCCAAGGACATGTTAGAAATTCCCTCTAATTGAATGAATTGGCATCGATCTCTACTGTTTAAGCTGAAGATACATACATATAAGGTTTTGTCAATTCTCTTAAAAGCTAATTGTGTGGGATCCAGTGTCATCCCCTAATGTAAAGCAATATCTCCCTTTATATGTGTATGTGTCTTAACCATTAGACCACTGCACTGGTAAAAAAAAATCTGTGTAAAGCCTGTGTCTCACTTCTTGTAAACTTCTCGACCCTGCCTGTGGTTCTCAGCTGGGCTGTTTGCCTCTTAAGAAGTAAATCAGATTGTGATTTTAAGCTTACTTATGTCTGAACTTTGTCTCCTAACATGCCCAAGGAGAAACATAGATCAATAGCTAAGATCAAATTAAGATAAAAGACTTCTGGAACTTGAGAAGTAAACCAAATTAAAATGGTGAACTATGAGTCTCCCAGATGATGATAAGCTGCATGTGTGTGAATTTTTCATCTATTCATTTTGATGTATATAAAGTGTTTTTTTCATGTACTGTTTAATCCCATTTTTTAAATGTATGTCTCCTCTCTCTGTCAGTGTCTGCAGGTCACACTGTGGTAGTTTCCAGGTGTGAATGTGTGTAACTGTGTGAATGCAATAAAGGTGTTTGTCACTAAGGTGACTTCATGGCAAATCATCCCTGACTAAATAAAGATTTAAAAATAAAAATAAAAAAAGACAGTTGACAGTATTAACCAGCTCTTCTCAAATTGGTCCCGCTTAAGCTTATGAGTGTGTTTGTTTGTTTATTTCATTGCTTGCTTTTTAGTTTTGTTGCTGCTTTGTGGAGCTCACATACCTGTATACAGGTTACATGTAACAAGTCTGCATTAAACATTGAATAAAGTGATGGAATAAAGGTGGAAGAGTGACAAAGGAACACAGTGTCTTTTAATTTTCCAGCCCTGATTGGAAGCGGTTCTTAACCGTGAACTACCGGAAACAGACCTGCACCGATTTCCATTTGCTCCTATCCATCACAGTTGTATGCCTCTGGCAACCTGTCAAGTTGCAGACACATGTTATAATTAGTTAATCCGTTACTGGATGTTTGTTCCAAATTTCAAGAAATTCCATCAGGGTGGTTGCTGTGCTCACCTTCAGATGGACAGACATGCACAGGCAGTTTCTGACAATCCATGCCCCTGGTCTCAGCTGTGAGTGAAGCCACAGGCCTAAAACTGCACTGCTACTGTAGAAAAACAGTAACAGAAAATAATGATTTGCTGAAGTGAAAAGTTGGGAAAATTAAATGTGAAGCTCAGGATGTTGAGAATATTGAGTTGTTTCTTGGATATGATAACCACCTTTTGGTCTTTTTCTCTAAACCTTCCCTCTCCTCATCCTGAAAGCACCTACCCAGCTACCCATCTGTCAGGTCCTCTCAAGAGATCTTACTAGGCCAGAGTCAGGGATGCTCCAGCTGAACGGTCAGGGATATAATCACCTTGTCCACAAAGCATGCTGCTCCCTCAGCAAATGCTCCTCACATTTGTCATCTGGTCTTTTTTGCCCTTCTTCTTTTTTTTTTTACTTGTAGAACGTCTCTTCATGTCATCTGTTTGCCCGCGTGTTGCATGACTTCCTCTCTTCTCCTTTTCCTCCCTCTCAGTTCACTGACACACCAAGCCAACATTCGGCTGTTGACTGATGTCACTGAGCCTTCTGTCAACCAAGTTTTTGGTTTCTGTCTCACATCATAGGTACTAGTTAGACCCCCATCAGCGGGTTTTCAGCAGATTCAGCATTTTTAATCTGTACCAGTTGCCATTGGTCAAAAAGACCACTGCCATTGGCTGGATAGATCAGCAATTCACTGCACGACCAAGGTGACAATTATCATTTATTAAATGACAAATAAGCTGGCCACTGGCTTTACAGTGTGTTCAAGTGCCACTTTTTTGCCCACAACAGGCGACCTTTGTTTCTGCTAGTCGTTTCGTGACAGTAAATACAAAAACAGTTACTTAATCCATGTTAGATGCATACTAAGTGTAGCTGAATAGGTCTCTGACAATTTTGTTGTTTTGTTCTATTGTAGCAGTGCAAGGTTAAGCAAAGTATTGGGTCTGTTGTTTTTTATGAATATTAACAACAAATAGTCTCTCAACGAATCAGTTTTATACAGTTTAATACTGCTGGTGTGTTTAATATACAACAAAGACAATGAGAATTGAATAGAAATAAAAACCCACATCTGTTTTAAATCTAAGAAGCCAATGCATTTTTAAGCCAAGTCAGCATTTGAAATATCTGAACCTTTGCAGAAACCGTGTCAGAATGGACTTCATGTAAAGTATTTATTCTGTTTAAACCAAACAAAACTTCTAACAAGAGTCTGCAGGCATGCTAGAAGACATTTTACACGGTCTATGCAGTCCCATATGTAGTAATCTGCAATGCACTATGTGTTCTGACATCTGACCATCACAACATTAAATCAAGTGGATTTAATTACTGACTTACTGGTGATGTTGATCATCTTTATGTTTTACATGTAAGCATGCTAACACTTAGATTTTTTATTTAATGTCTATCACATCAGCAACAGCTGTACCTGAACAATTAATGAAATACACACACTCACCAAAGTTAATAGCATTTCATCCTTATGTGCAAATGCAAAATGAGGTCTAATTACCAACCGTACGTTGACGTTTTGCACAGCAGGTCAACTAGCAGCAGTACAGGAAAAGCTACAGTATCACCACAGTCATGGTGGATCTTCTGGGCACTGTAAATGTCTTCATAGCATTTCATGTCAAAGAAATGTGAATTGAATTGCTGTAGTTAGAAATGTCATCGCATATCTAGTGAATTGACAAATACTGTCATCGCTAGAGAACATTTTTGGAGACACAAAAGATGTCTGACGAGAGTATTAATCTGCTGGTTTAGTCAATTGGTTTAGTTCTTCACTGTCTCTACAAGTTTCTTGTGTCTGTATTTGGACAGTTTATCCCATTGTCCCTGATGGATGCTCTCAGGCTCTATCACATTGAATATGGCATGACTGCTGTTTTCAAGCCTTTCCACAGATCTGTGGGATTTAAGTCAGGAGTGTAACTGGTTTACTGAAAGACAGAAACTTGTTTTGTCTTTAGTGCCGGCTGCAGGTCATGATCCTGCTGAAAGCTCAACCATCACCTTCATGCACCCCCATACTTCACTTTAGGCATAGTATTAGCAGGTTATTAACAATGTTTGCTCAAAGACTTTCATTTATATATCATCACACCAGATAATCTTTTCTTCTTTTCAAGCACCTGCAGTTCTACAAATGCTGGCAAACTGTGAAACTATGGTGGTCGTATGCCTTTTCTCCATCTAGCCACTCCACCATAAAGGCCTGATTGATTATTAATTGAGCCTTGTACAATTTAGAAAACCCCTCCTTTGGCAGATACGATTTATGCCTCTATCCTCTGAGCTGTTATCAATGTGTCCAGGAATCAAAAGTGAAAGGCAGGTGATTTATGTGGCTGCCAGTTGGAAAATAGAATTCCACACAGCAGGATGTTTTGAGTGCTATGGGATGGTACCACATGTCAAACTCGAGAGTCTCTTTATTTTATTTAAAGAGGAAAACGGAAACTGAATATACCCCATTCTCAGATAGACTGTCTGATAGAAATGTAGCTGTTTTTTTAATTTTTTTTGTAGAAAGTATGTATTGGGCTTTAATGTAATATGAGGTGTATTGATTTCTAGTAAATTTAGATGTGATTATGTGTTTGTAGTTTTATTCAGTCCCTCTGTGTAATCAGTTGCCCTGCCTAAGACATTTGATTACACACAGGTGCAAATCGCTGAATCAAAATTTTGCTTTTGAGATAAGAACCACTCTTCTAACTACAAACTGCATTTATCAGTGTCTTTGTTAGCCTGGATACTATTTGGTGTTATAAGACTTGAATAACTGAAGGTTTTCTTGGAGACTGAACCATTTGTATCAGTGCAATTAACCATTAAACAGACAGAAGTAGGATACAATGGTAGGCAGGGTAAGTGTGATGAGATCTAAGAACCTAAGAACCCCTACTGGAGGTAGGCCACAGCTGGGATTTGAACCACAGTCTCCCACATAGGAGACAGTGATGTTACCACTACACCAACTGGTGAGAGCTTTTTTTCTGCATACACAATTAAAGAGAGACAAAGTCAAAAGTGATTCAGGACATCCGGGGTTGCAAGAAATAAAAGTTTTCTACACAAACAATGATGCATGCCTTTTAGCTGGTGCTTGGGCGCATCTCAAATGTTAGATGCTTTAACAGAGGGAAAAAAAAAATCACATAATTTTTTGATTTTTTTATTGGATGAAGTTGCCAAATGTGGAAAGTGTTTTGAACACCATATTCTGCACTAATGGACTTTTCTAACAGTAATTTTGTGTTTTTCTATGTCTATGTTTCAGTTTTGTGTTTTTCTCTAAACGCTCCTGGGTTTTTCAACACAGAAGGACAGGACTCTTCTGGATAGTAATAAAAAAAAGCTACAATTTTTAATAACTTAAACTTTCTAAATTTCATTGTCTTTGATTATGTACTATAGTTGTTCATCTGGGCCAAATTGTTCCACCTGTAAATCACGTAATGAAGGTAAAACGAAGAGGACATTATGCAGCTCTATTTCAGAGTCCCCTCCACCCCCAAAGTTTCCCTTAATTTTAGATTTGCTATAATGATCACGCATTCTTCATTAGTGGCAAAGACTGACTTTCTATTTGTGTTCTGGAATTGTTGCAATGAGTAGCTGAAACTCACAGTCGTGTTAACGTAACTCCACAAGAGAACTACAGTGACAAAGAGTTCACAATGTGGAAACAAGCACTCGAGAGGCATTCAGAGATGTCAACATTGACATTGAGCTGCTTGGGGAAGTCAAAGCCAATGAGAAGCCATTATGCAGAACAATATAGCGGTGAAGCAGCAATAGTACCAAGATAAGTGAAAGGAACAGGTAGGAGGAAACAAAGATGTGAAAAGCAAAGAGCATGCGAGAGAGGCAAGACAACAGACAAAGGATTTGAACAGAGATGAAGAAAGACAGCAGGGGAGTTCTGGGGTGGGGGGGTGTCTTCATTTTTGAGACAATGAAAAATTCATAGCACCTTCGCCGGCTGCCACCACGAATCAAAGGAGGATATGCATGGCTGACGGGCCTTGCAGGAATAAAATCAATTTATGTCTGATTTCACAAAGGGGGTTAAAAATAACCCCATCACTTATACATACTATATATATATATATATATATATATATATATATATATATATATATATATATATATATATATATATATATATATATATATATATATATATATATATATATGTGTGTGTGTGTGTGTGTGTGTGTGTGTGTGTGTGTGTGTCATCTGGTGACACCCAGAGAGTGAGGTGACAGCCACTCTACAGGACAGGGAGCCATAGTGCCTCTCCCCCCCTTCAAGGTTGCTAATTCACACAGAAGCCACCTGAAAGAGTATGATCAAGACATCAGCATTCATGTGGTGGAGTTTGGAGTTGTGTCATGCTCTCAGTGCACAAAGTTTGCCTCTGTGATGTAGAGCTACAACTTATCAGTCTATACATAGATAGAAACGATAAGGACATTTAATAGTAACAGTAACAAAATACTTTATTGATCATGAAGAAATTGTTGCAGTACAGTATTATAGCACCAACAGGGGTTTGGTGTCTTATCCAGGGACAAGATTTGGACAGGAGAAATGAGGAGTCAGACCATAGACCAGGCACTTCATGGATGACTTCTCTATCACCGGATTCACAGTCTCCCCAATACTGAAGTATTCACTGAATTGAACTGTCAGAGAAATGAACATGCTAGATTTCTGGAGATTATTTATGAGGCACATGTGGAAGGCGTCTAGACTAGACTGGCACATTCATGTTATCAGCAACATAAAGTCCAGTGGTGTTGAAGTGGGATTGATGCCTAGAGAAATCACTTGCTTTTCTACCTAGGATACATTTTAGATCGTAGAGTACTTCAACATGGACAAAGAATTTGTGGTACGTCTAGTTGTGCTCAGTTACTTTTTGTTGTTACTAAGCCAGCTTTTCCTGCTACTAATGCCTCAATCAACTTTGCACAACCATGTACAGTTCAAGGTCTCTAGGTGAAAACCTAAGCAAACTGCTTTTTGCTCATTTTTAATAATGTTGTAACTTGATTGACACCAGACTTTCCCATTGTAGAAACAATGTCAGGTTATATTATTGTTAAAATGCCTATTTTATCTGTCAATTTTTGGAAACATGTTTCACAACATTTCAGTCTCTAGATTTCTGTATAAATTCATACTGTCTTCTCCAAAATGTTCATATGCACACAAGCCCACAATAATAAGCCTTTGCAGCACACCCATGGCCACACATACACATTCCATCAACCCATGAGGTCTCCTGTTCCATTTCTTGTTAAGTAATTGCAAAGTAATGGCCTTGCCCTTCCACCACATGCTGTATGATATCCACCACATGTTAGGTCATTAGTGAAAGTGAGTCTCTCCACTGAGAGCATCACATAATGAAGGTGATACTTCATCTGTTAGGGGGACATGCAGGGACAGTGGTGTGTGGCTAAGGTGAGAACCCACAATCACACACTGTTCATTTGAGAATACCGCTCCGGTAGGCCACTACCTCTATACAAGTTGGCTGACTGTGCAACTTCCATGTGTGTTTATTGTATTTTAGCATTTTTCATTTTTTCTTACATTAAATTATTTACTACATCTTTTACTCTTAGCAGTTATTAAAGATATTAGCTGAGCTTAGTTGATATTAAACTGTATATTTAGGAATCAAAACTGAATGTGTAGAGCCATGCTAGCAGCTCTGTGACATGTTGTATACTAAAAAAATGGCTTAATAAAACTAACCAATGGATACTATTTTTGGACCCTTTATGTAAAAAGTAAATGTGACCAGAGGTGGGATTTAATAATGACATACTTTATTGATTTCCTTGGGGAAATTGTGGTTGGACTGCTGCCAGACAGTTCAGATCAGCACTACTACAGGTATCGGTGTCTTGTCCAAGGACACCTTGACAAGTAGCCAGGAAGAACCGCGAATTGGACCACTAACTCTGGGGTTCCTATAACTGTTAGTGGACTGCCATAGACAACTACTCTACAAACTGAGCTACTGCCACCCACACTTGGTGGTCACCTATACAGTGACCATTGTAGAAAATCAATTATATGATGGAGTTAGTTTATGAAATATTGATATTATGACTGAATCAGCTTTCCCTTTTCACTTCATTATTGAGTATGACATCATACTCATAGTAGTCATTTGTCATCAGTCATCTGTTTGGAAAGTGGGCCCTAAGTACCAGAGAAAGGCTATTTTCACCTAAAGTGCGGACCCCCATTTTAACAGCCATGACAGTATTTCACTGCCTGTTTCTTTTTTGGATTTGTATTACTTGGGCTTATTTATTGTGTATAGTACTGGACTGCAGTATTTAGGGAAATGTGTGGGGATTTTTTTTAATATGGAAAACATTTGTATAAGTACAGTATGGTTGTAAATGAAGCAAATTTTATCCCATATTGCATTTAGACAAAGACAATTGTCATGGGGCGTACCATAATCCTATACAGCTCTTTTTATGTTGCACATGCTTTACAGAATACTTTTCCAAGTTTTTATTTTATGCAATAAAAAGTCAATTTGCTAAAGCTTTATGTAACAAACGTACAAGCAAAAGAAGGTTTTCACAGATTCTGAAATTGACAGGTGAGGGTTAGGGTTAAGGTTAAGGTTCGTAAGATTAGGTAGAAAAAGGGCGATCATAGTTAAGGACAATTAGTCCAAAAAGCACAAGACTGAGGACTCTCACAATGTACAATGTATCATAATGTGGAAAAGAAAAAAAGAGAGACTAAACTACTAAAATCACACTGTAAGTAAAGGTCAAAGGCAGAAACCATTGTAGAATGAGTGCCACTGAGCACTCAGGCAGCACTACAGGAAAAACTGCCATGCTACCATGATGAATATCATCACACGTACTTTGGAAATCTGTTGTACTTAACAGTCTGCTGCTGCTGCTGCTTCAAATAATGCAACCTGAAGCTGTATTACTCTAGAAGGAAACCATATGTCAATTCTGTGCAGAAACGCTGGGTTTTCTGTGTCAGATGGACCGAAAAGACAGTGGAAACATCATGTCATGTCATGTCATGTCAACATGTTTCAACTGTGACAAAAGACCAACATACGTCCATTCACACGTAAATGTAAGCGAAAAGTGCAAAAGCCAGCATCTCTGATGGTTTAGGGTATGCAACAATGCTTGATGGCCTCGCAGTTTGACTTTGTCTCCTATTGTATGGTGTATCATTAGGAGCAGAATCAGACAGTTGTAACGACAAACTGTTGACATGCTGAAGTCTTGTATCCAAATATTCCACATGCACAACTGCAACTATAACTATCTTTAGTTTTCAAGGGATTAAAATTTAAAGGAAAGTTGATGTAACACAGTGGTAAACACGACTCAAGAGTGTGTAACAGGCAACACACTCTAAATTAGCTTATATTTAAAAGCTGTAAACCCAGAAAGTATTACTTGAACCTTTGTTTATCTGCCAAAGCTACAAATTACAGATTTAATTTGTTATTGTATTTTTGAAAAAAACTTTCTGTTAGCTAGCTATTATTAACTCTGTTTTACCTCCATTCTTGGCTCAGACTCACTAAAGATGTTTTTGACACTTCAGCCTCCTGAAAACAAATGGATGAACCCATTCTCACCTGGGCTTGGTATTGGTTTAAGTAAGAAGAAAAGTGTTGTTTTTACATCCAGTATTCAAGTGATGCTGCATCTGCATGACTCAGTAGACCGTCAGAGGTGGCATTTTCTCACCTCGGCCCCCATGCTAATGCACATGCTGTGGAGGCTTGGTTGGGAGCAGGCTCCAGTAAATAACCAGCGATGTTTTCTCCCAGCCTGTGACAAAGTGTGATTTTAAGGCTTAGCGTCTAGACCTATGACTCCCTCTTCCAAGAGAGCTTTTGGCATTTGGAAAGAAGAGACTCTGAGAGTCACAGCAGATTGGCTTAAAACGTTATTATTTATTGAAACAGGATATAAAAAAGAGATGTTTTAATCACTGTGAGACAGCTTCTGCTGTCTGCAGCATTATAAACTCTATATTAAATTATGTCTTGCAGTTACAAATGCATGCAGCACCTCCCTTTGATGCAATTATATTTACTACTGTACTGCAGAGTGTATTAGCTACATCAATTAAAGTAAAATAGTATTGTACATTTCCTGTTATGTATAAAAGGAATTGCTTTTTAGCTGAACTGTACACCAAAATGCTTTAGGAACTCCATGTTTAATTGATGAGTTTGCATAGGACCGGCTCCAGAATTCAATGAAATTAATATCCAAAGAAAATGGCCAACTTTTTTCCTCAGGTTTCAAAGGCTTCTGCTTTGAAAGATGAACCTGTTGTGCTGGGATTTTGGCAGGGCATGACGATTATTAAATTTATTTAATCTATTAAAGCTGTTCTGCATTACCTAAATTAATTTTTTAATGGGGAGCAGGCTGGCAGGGTAAAGACACACCAGGGAAACATGTACAGCACAAAAGCAAATGGACATAAACAGAACCAGACAGGGGAATCTGACTGGTTACTCCCCTGAAGTGGCTCCTGCATTATGTGGTTTTAATATCCTAAAGCTCAGCGCTATGACAGGCCTGCCTCTTATGAGACAGTCTATTCAATAAAGCTAGACAAGGTCTTGACTTAAAATGCTGCCAGATACTCTACGGTGAGCAAGAGCAGGGGCTTATAGGGATATGAATCGGGAAAAGTAAATGTAGAAATCTGTTAAACGGGGAGTGTGATTTATTAAACCTTGTCCTTGAAAATGCTATTTTCTCAAGACTCACTTTAATCTTAAAAGTCTTCTTCTTCTTGTTTTGGCTTTTTTCTTGCTTCTATATCTTTTTTATTTTATGCTGCTGTGTCCTGTTATTATATACTGTCTTATCAAAGCTTTTATATCTTGGTTTGGGGTGTTGTGGTGGCTGAGGGCGGGAAGACACAAAACATAATTGCAGTGTACCTGTATTGTCATCTCTTACTTTATTTTTTCCTGACAGCAACAACAGAGAGATAAAGAAAAAGGAAAATATTTGTCCTTCATGTATAAAAGTTCTGCATTCAAAAATGTACTTAAGGACTAAAAGCACAGGACTGTTAAGAGCAAAAAATGACTAATGTGTTATTGTGCAAGCACTATTTCAATGTGGTGTCCAGTTCAAGCATTTGTGCAAGTATACATTTTGTGAAAATTTGTTGTATATTTTAACTGACGTTACTTATTGCAACAGGTGATACTGTATATTGCCGTCCAGTATCGTACTAGTGACTTTTTTCAGAAGTAGAAGAAGAAGAAGTAGTTTGAAATGCAATCAATTTTAGACCCATATACACTGTGTTTCAGGCGCTTTGTTCAGTTTGAAACTTTATTGATCAAAACATCTCAACATTGGTCCCAAAATTAATTCTGCAGAATGACAACACATGTAAACAAAGTCATAAAGAATTCTCTTGAATAACTAAGCATTCTGCAACACATGGCCTGGTCCCACTAAGTCCTAATCTCAACATTGTGGTTATCACTTACCTCATTAGTACAGTAGCTCTGAAAACTATTTAAAACTATTAAAAAACTGCTGCTATTTTACAGGAAAAGTATGTTTACCAAATATTAATTTCTGAAGTAAACACTGTATGAAGTTCATTCATAAATACAAACTATTATTTTTGAAAGCCTCTGACTATTTCATAGTACTTCTAATGTGTCTTTTATATTTCTAAGTTCTAAGTTCTAAGCAGTTCAGCACTGCTGTAACTTTTATTTTGAACAGTGCTATTTAAATCACACATGCTTGCTTGCTTTCTTATCAATGTTATTACTTTTGTCTACCGTACTTCAATCATTATTACATTGTGAATTAGCCATGGTACTTGCTTTGACTTCATGAAAAATGATCCTGAAAATATTTGGTTCTCTGCACAGCCCAAACCACAGTGCAGCTTTATTAACAAGCCAATTGTATTGTTTGTATTGATTTCCAGCATAGTATTGCAATTTATTGGCTCATGAATTAAATATTTTCTTTCCGTGTTTATGTGTGTGTGTGTATTTGGCTTCCTTACCCAAATGCAAGACGTGTCAATACTCCACTTACCTTGTAACTCCACACCAGATGTTTTTTTTCTTTCTTTTGCCATCATTGTTGATTTTACAACACGTGGCACGGCCATGACTGCAGAAAGTTAGAGTGACTAATGGATCAAGGTGTGAAATTTGGTGCAGTCATAAAACAATTTATTATTTATGATAGTGCATGTATAAAATCAGCACTGCTGTCTTCCAGATAGGTGTCAGCACCACTTATCTTCATTTGTCTGACTCAGGAACTGTAGCGCAACTTCTTGGCTTGGCTTTCTGTTAAATGTCTTCTTTAGATCCATCTCTGTGTAGTGTATCTTCCTGCTTCTGTCTCTGGCTCGCCTTTGACAGTGTTTATGTCTTATACTTCATGGATCTTTGATGCTTTTTGAAGTCAGCAGGAAGTGTTTGCATCTATTACATCACCATTTTTATTCCTGTCAGCACATTACACAGATTTGTTTAAGCATATATATATATTAAAGTATTCATCCACCCCTGCTAGAGCCTCATAATGTGACTGTGATATCTGAGCCCTCCCTAGTTGCTTTTTGTTTTTAATGCATGAGGTCTGTACCAGCTGACCAGTAACATACAACATTATGTTTAGGGCACAAATGCAATCAAATGCAATGCAGGCTTTAATCCATGGCTGTCAGGTTGCATTAATACACTGTCCTACACTTTCTGGTTTACAAGAGACAGATGTGTTTTCTGTTAGCAACAGCCGGTGTCGTCATGACTTAGTTCAATCATCTAAATGGTGCCTGGTGACATTGAAGAGCCCAGACTGAACATGACGTACATATTTATTAGATTTATTTATCTTCACTCATTGTATGTTGATCACATCTCAAAGAGCTGAGACCTGGCAAAAACTGCAAATCATAGTGTATGCATGGGTTGAATTCCACTATACTATTTCTACTTGGTAATGACAGTGATGAGATGGGCAATTAAGGGCCTTGAAGAGGACATTGATAACTTGTTGTTAACACAACGTAATCTTTCCATAAGTATTTATTGAAATTGCACCCTTTCAAAGTCCCGACAAGCCTTTTGTATTTCATGCCCAAGTTGAGTTATTTTTCTCTTGGTGTAGGCCTAATGAATTATGAATTATTTAGCAGTTTTAACTGCCTGAATGAACCCAACACAACCCAAACCAGAATATGACCTCTACGTTTCTGCCTGACACCAACCTGACCTGTTCTTATGGTTCTCTCTGGTTTCACTCGGAATCTGCCTTCTTGTGCTGACTAGACATGAAAACCTGGTAGTTGAATGTTTTATATGCTACGGTTTGCTAGTGATAAACAGATTTTAGTGCTCATTATTACAGCATCCCACATATTCATTCTATGATTTATTATCATGATAATGACCAAACTTTCCTCTGAAATTTCACATGTTCCACATCATGGGGGAAGAATATTATTAAATACTTTCACTCTACAAACGTCAATGAGAGAATTTCATTACTGATTACAGTATGTATCAGTGAGCCTGCATGAATAAGTACATGTAAAATGTGGCTGCTGATTACTCAAGCTGTTGAGAACAGCACTTCCAGTTATTAGGAGAAAATCAATGCATTTGTAGCTGTAAACAGAGGACAATCTCCCATTTCCTATCTTCGTGCCAGTGATGTGTGACAGACCCAGTAAAGTGTCTCTTAAACTTCAGCCAGTGAAGCCACTTGGCATTCTCTCACTTGTTTCGCCGTTTGACCTTGCAGTTTGATTAAATGGCTGATTAAACGCAGGGAGGGAGGAAACACCCACAGACAAGACCCCTTCACACACAGGGCATATGCAGATAAGCTCACAAAGAGAGCGCCACACAGAAAATCACACTGATGTACACGGCCACAGGAACACACACTACGTCTTCACATCCACATGTTGTTCTTGTTTACTTACTCTAAATCATCTCAGTTCGATCACAGTCACTATATTGCACTGAAAAAGTATAGTAGGCTGTCCAGATGACATACACTGTGGTTCAGAAAGCTTCTCAAGCTACTAAAGGTTTTATTAGTGTTTGGAATGGGTGTTTTGAAGGAGTGCTCTATCTTCAAACAATTGGCCATGCCAAATACATCCCATAGTTGTTGAAGGCGACTGCCATTAAAGGCAAAACTTAGTTAAGCAAACAGGGGTAAATGATCCAAAGCTTTTGTTTTTAGGGTAAAATGTCTTTATTCGTGTTTTTCTGTAAGAAGTTGTTTAGTTAGTTCTATACAGAACATTTCATGGTGGTTACATGTGTACTGAGAATGTTGTCCTGCGTGCTGTACACTATACTGCATCCATCCATCAAATTTTTTTTGTCACTTATCAAGAGTTAGGTCAAATTCCAGGCAGGTTTAGCAAAGTAATCCAGACATTACTCTCTCAAGCAGTGCTTTCCAGCTCCCCCTGAGGCATGCACAATGAGTTCCCAAGCTAGAGAGGTAGAGGAGATACAGTATATGATCTCTCCAACATGTTCTGCCTCTATCCAGAGTTTCCTGTATATTCAATTCAATGCAATTTTATTTGTATAGCGCTTTTTATAATTGACATTGTCGCAAAGCAGCTTTACACAACCAGAGAAACTAGTAAGCAAGTTTACAAGAAACTATGGAAGTTTACAAGAAACTATGGAAACTATGGTTTACAAAACCTATATATATATATATATATATATATATATATATATATATATATATATATATATATATATATATATATTTTTTTTTTTTTTTTTTTTTTTTTTACTTACATCCCCTTCCAATATGCAGGTAATATCTTGAGCATGGGAGACCTGAATTTATACCATACTGTACAAGTAGGAACAAGATTGTATTCTGCAGTGATAACAGGTTGGTCATTTTAAAGACTCACAAAACCGATTGGAAAGCCCTGTCCTCATACATATGTAATGCGCGATGGCTTAGATACAGCTAAATCATGATCATACGAGGCGGTACCTACAGATTTATAAGCATGCTTGCTGCTTTCACATTAAACTCTGCATTAGTGCGTCATTGTGGGTGAGAGCATGAAATGACATAGGCGAGATAAATGAATGTCCGTCAGAGTTATTAGCCTGTTTTTGTCTGTTTTGTTACGTTTATCAGGTACCCATCCAAACTTAAATCAATTGAATTAGAAGCTGAAAATTATGATTCAGCCCTGTTATCACTGTAGTTCTGTTAAGGATTTGTTAGTACAGGACCTATAGATCAAACATTCTGGTCATATGCAAAGCTGGATGTATTTCATGTTTCACTAATAAAATGGGCATTGGCAAGGAATAAAACTGCCTCCTACATTTTTACAATACACAACCGTGTCAGTTTGAAGAGAAGGTTTTAGTTTTGCATTTATAAATGTCACATAAATATTTTTGAGTTATAAATTTCATAGTTCTGAATCAGTACCTCTAGTATTTGGAGTAGCTACCTCATGGAAAATGTATGAAACTTTATAACTCCTGCTCACCACTAAAAGTAATGACGTATTTTATTGTTCCCCATGAGGAAATTGTTGTTAGACAGCTGCACATACATGATGGAGTTGCTCCAGGGTTCTTGTGTCCTGTCTAAGGACACCTTGACATGAAACCAATGTGCCCCCAAGCGAGAGGGCTCACTGGACAACTGCTGCCATGAAAACTAAACAGACAGATCAATCAGCTAGTGCAGTTGACTGCTGGTTATCTCATTTTCAGATTGTAGCTTAAGGTAATGAACCATAATCAGACTGCTGCTCAGTACTGTTGTTTTTTACCTTCTCAGTCAAGAAAATGTGATTTGAGTTTGGACTGGATTTGATACAGCTTCAGTAAGTGGATCCAAAACTAGACTTCTATTTAAAAGAAACATCATCAATAATGTTGACTTGTAGTATAAGCACAGGTGTTTCTCATAATGTTAATGATGGTGATGTTCTCCTTAAGCGTGACTGTAAGACTGTCCATACAAAGACCCTGAAACTGAAGAAGCTAAATGGAATTTAGCCATTATTTATTTTATTATTTACACTTTTTATTTCCCTTCATGTCTATTTCAATCTATGACCATCAGTGTGAGCATCTGTTATTTTTTAAACACTGTGCCTTCCTGTCAATATTCTCTATTATAAATCAATCTAAGGTGACGGGTGAAGCTACATCCAATTGTGATGTACCATGTAGCAGATTGAACCATGTAGTGTGTGAAAAACTACATTTTTAAAGCAAGCACCTTCACTTCTTTGGCCCATGACTTCACTGTAATCTCTTATGACACAGCCTTGTACACCATCTATTTAGAGTCCGAAATACAGAGATGTAATTTTGGCCATGTGTGCACGGTTGTGACAGCAACAGTATTCCAGATGCAAGAGGTAGATGCTACTTCACTCCTCTCCCAGTTCCTTTTTCTCCCTTTCATCAAATGTTTAATGGAAACTGAAGCCTGGGACATGAATACCAGTCAACATGCACCATTGTCAAGAGATGGGACAGTAGAGTTTTGCAGCCTGGGAAAACAAAAAAAATCTGAGCTGATGGGAAAGCCATATGTGGAATATGTTACCGTCCATAGCCTCAAAAATCTTACAAAAGAGAAAAACCTTTCATATGTGAATTTGCAAGTACAGGTAGTTTAATTAGTCATGCATTTTAGCCTTTCTCACAGCAATTTCCACTCTGGTGCAGACCTGTTATTGAATGTACAATTGTTTCCAATTGTCATTAAGCAAGTGGTCAATAATAAGAGAAGGTTGGACTAATAAATGCCATGTGAGTGGGAACTACTACTAAAAGTATATCTAATGTTAAAAAAATTGAAAAAAAAGATAAATAAAAAGTGAGAAGAGTTATTTTGTGGCCAGGCTCTTTAAGGGCCATTGAACTAAGGGATAAGAAGTATTAGTATAACTGCTCTTTCACACCGATATTAAAGCACATTTTACTCTCTTGCTATATTGATGTTGCACTAAGAATGCAGCTCACATTTTTTGGGTGAATATTAAAAAGCACTACAGTCCCCATGACATCTTACCAATATCTATATTTAAAATGTCATTTAGTGGTCTAATGGTCCTGGCTGGATAATATCGCTCTGCAGTGTGGACTGGCAACACAGCTGTATTCCTATCCTAAAAAAAAAAAATTGAAGAACATGTTTCAGTCTAATTTACCCACCCAACTGGAAATAGTCATAAAACAGCTTATAGATCAGTGGTTACTTAACAAGAAGTCTACTACAGTACTATAAGACATCCATCATAGAGTCACTAGCGAGAAACCAGTGATCTACTATAGATCTTTTGGGGAACCACCATCTACTGCATATTGAGGGGTATATATAGACAAAATTGTTGGTACCCTTCTGCAACTGGCCTTAACAAAGATGATGGTACCCATAACCTAATATTTAGCTGCACAACCTTTTTGAGCAAATCACTGTAATCAATCAAGTGATTTCTGTAACTCTCAATGAAACTTCTGCATGTTTCAGAAGGCCACTACAGAAAAGTCTGTTTAGTTTAGTTTTGTTTGTTTTTTTTGTTTTGTTTTGTATCTGTGAACATAGAGCTGATGTGACTTGCTAAAAAGTTCCAGTTTTGTCTTATCTGTCCAAAGGACATTGCTGCAGTTTTGTGACTTGTCAATGTGCATTTTGTCATTTATTTACGCTTTGCTTTGCTTTCAGCAGTGGAGTCCGCCTCAGTCATCTTCCATGAAGTCTAGTTTGGCTCAAACAGTGACTGATGAACCTTGACCTTAGATTTCACCTCTAATCTCTTAGAAGTTGTTCTGGGCTCTTTGGTTACCATTCATATCATCCGTTTCTTCAATTTGTTATCAATTCCCCTTTTGCGGCCATGTCCAGGGATTTGACTACAGTCCTGTGGACTTTAAACCTTTAAATAGCATGTACAACTGTTATTAAAGGAACATCAAGCTTATAGTCTTTAACCTTTAACATGTTTAAACTTTTCTTTTCTGAGACTCTGTGTGGTGCTGGTACCACCAGACGACGTTCTGGTTGAGTGCAGTGGGCAGGACGGGATGGAGACCTGAATGAACACACCTGAATGAACACACTTAATTTAACTTGTTCCTGTTGACATTACGTAACTTTTTCTAGGGGTACCATCATTTTGTCCAGGCCAGTATTGACCCACACTTAATTTATTTATTTATTTGTGAGTTTTATAACATTTTATAAAATTTATATAACAGGCTTTTTGGGGGCAAATGTGACCATGACTCATAGTCAGAACAGACAAAATTATGAGTATATAGTTCTGTTGGAAGAAATACACAGTACGAGACAAAAAATATTAACTTGCAAATACTATTGATTTTTTAAAAATGTTATTTTATTTTTATGACTCACTGTCATCATGATGCACTTCGGTTTAATGTGGTGCTGCATAAATATTTTTTTTATGATCTAGTCACAAAGGTGTACAGTAAATTAGACAACCACCATTGCATTTATTATTCAGTGTTAGTTTTAACTAATTATATAGCTTTAGTTCTGTGCATAGAGATACTCACACCAACTTTTCAACTAAAGTGAAATGTACAGCGTTTTTCTAATGTGGTTATTTATATGACAAAAAAGTTGCATATTGCAACTTCTGATTTGATCCATTCCTGTTTAACCCACGCAGACTGCAGCCCACAGTGATGTGTCTGATTAATGCTAAGTAATGTGGTGGAAGACAGGCTGTGGGCAGTGGGGTGGTGGGGGTCTTGGTGTCATGCTGTGTGACTCCTCTCTCTCGCTGATGAGATGTAGTCACCTTGGCTTGTCACTCACTTCACCCTAATAAACACCAGGCTAATTGAACATCACCACCCCTGCACCCTTCCAATTACAGGTTCACTTGAGAAACAGAATAAATACATCTGTTTTGTGTGTCTGAGTATGTGTGTAAGAGAGAGCGAAAGGACATGCTGTCACAGGGTTTCCGGCCAGGCTTCATGTGCGTTTGAGTCAGTGTTAGTTTTTTATTGTTGTTCCACTAGTTTTCAATTTCCCAGGTTTTTCTAAGCTGTCTATGTCCATGTCTGACCAACTTTATATTTGGTCCTATCAGAGTTATCAGATATACTTGAAATAGACTGAAATGAAATTTACCCTGTATCAGTTTACAGCGGCACAAATGCAACAATATACATGCCATTAAAATACCGACGATAATATCAACTGCAATGAATCATGCAGTAAATGAAAGCCATATTATAATGTTAAACAGCGTGGAGATGTCAGTAATCTCGTTCTACACAGATAATCTTTCACATTTGTTGACTGTGAAAAGAGGCTGAACCAGGATGCCTTCTGTTGGAAAGAGATCTGTCAGGGGGGAACCTTTCAAAGCCAGATTTGGAGATCACAGAGCACAAAAAAACATCCCTTTTTACAGCGAATGGGTGAATGTTTCCATAAGAACAGTTCAAATTGTTTACTCTGTGTCATGTATAGGGTTGATTTGCCACATCAGAATAGTGTTTAAAATTAAAGCATCCTGACAGAGAATGCTGTGTTTCAAATCTGTACAGTACCCATAAATCTGCAAAGGTAGATAAAGTTAGTACCAAGAAGCAGATGGATGTAAATAGACTATAAGTCTACCCAGGGTAGTGGACAATATATTGAAAAGCAAGAAAAAACTTTATTTAAGATTTTATTCAAGAGAAAAAGATTGTGTGTGTTGTGGGTCAGTTTTGAGTTGAGTCAATTTAATATTTTGTGGTCCGTGTTGTGTGCCTGACAAAACAGATGCAGTATCCCAGTACACCTTTAGCACATCCGAGCTACGTAACAAGCAACATTTTACTGGTAACAACTGTATTAGCCTCAGGTTGCTGCCAAAACACAGATGGCTCTTAAACACATTCACACAAATACTACTTAGCTCGCACCTGTGTGGACCGTTCCGGAAAAACCCAATTAATCTTCAGTTTGTTTAAATCCTCAGAGGTTAGAGAAGGATGAGAGACTTCCGAGTTCATCCAGATATCCAACAAGTGAGGCCTGTCCAAGCTTTGCACTCTGCTGCTAATCTATTGCTGTTTTCAGTGGAAAAACAAAGGCAGACTGCAAGTTTTGGGTTGAGGTTGTCACGGGCAGTGTTCGGCCCGACCCTGAGCAGGGATTGGGTCCCCAAGACTCAACAATACATCATTTTGACTATGAATTTTGAATAGACCATTCAAGGACTGGTTTGGTTTTGGTTCTGTAAAACCATAAAATGTAAAAACAAAAAAGGAGAGACATAGTTGTTTCTGTGTCTACATTTTGAAGATAGATATATAGATGCTGATACTTGTGAAGATTCCCTTTGCTGTGAAAAATTTAAAAAGAAGATAAGTAATTTTGAATCAGGAAAAACAGGGAAAAGTCACCAGTGGCGCTGCACAAACCATGGACAAAGACAATACAACATTTTTGGAATATGTGGAAAAAGAAAGAAATCACTTGTGTACTGAGCAACAGATATTTTGCTTTTCAATTCCATTCAATTCAATTCAATTTTATTTGTATAGCGCCAATTTACAACAGAAGTTATCTCAAGGCACTTTACAGTGTAAGGTTTAGGACCTTACAGAAAATATTTATACAGAAAATTATAGAGAAAACCCAACAATCCCATTTGAGCAAGCTTTAGGCAACAGTGGAGAGGAAAAACTCCCTTTAGAGGAAGAAACCTCCAGCAGAACCAGGCTCATAGTGGGCGGCCATCTGCCTCGGGTGGGGTGAGTGGAAAGAGAAGAGAGAAAAGAACAGCAGGCAATAAAGACAACAACAAGCATCAAGAAACATTGGGCAGATGAACTGGATTCTGGAGATGTACAGCTCCATGCCGAGGATACCTGCAGAAAAGTACAGAGAGAGGGAGACAGAGAGGAGGAAACACAACTAAAAGAGAGAGAAGACACAAAGTTAATGACATGCAATGGTGGCATTTGCATTGATCCAGGAGAAAGGAGAGGAGAGGAGCTCAGTTTATCAGTAGAGGTCCCCCAGCAGATTAAGCTATATCAGCATAACTAAGAGATGGTTCAGAGTCACCTGATCCATCTCTAACTATAAGCTTTATAGAAAAGGAAAGTTTTAAGTCTAGTCTTAAATGTAGAGAGGGTGTCTGCCTCCCGAACCTGAAATGGGTCAGTGTCAATCAAAGGTCAGTGTAGTTGTGTGAGGGAGATATTGTTACTAAACTGTCACCACATGTAAGTGCCTCTTATTTTACCTCGTTCATCTCTGAATTTGAGGATTTCACATTGTATGACAAGGCATGTATTTATGAATGAGAATTAAAAGTTTTAGTTTGTACTACGTACTGAGTTATTGATTCACTCTGTAACACCCTGGATGTGAAAACCCAGTAGATGTTATCTCCCTACTAAAACTCTGTAAGGAAATTTTGAAAGCTGAGTTGATTTAGCTTAAGTTTTAGGGTGTATTTAACATGGAACAGGGGCTGTACATTTTAGTGCTAATTTATTTTTACAGTTAAGTATTTTATTTAATACACAAATCATATTCCAGGCTTCAATTACAAAAACACTAGGAATTTGCTAGAAACAAAGTAAGGACATACCATAATGTATATTGATCCATGTAAGAATAAAAACTAACTGTAACTGTAAATCTGGGAAGGGGGGGGGAGGTCAGTATGGGAAAATATATACAATAAATGGGAGAAAGTTATATACTTTTATATAGCTTTTGTGTGCATTTTATTGCATTTTTATTACATTTTATGGAAAATAGACCTTGCAACCAAACAAAAAAAGAACTCTCACTTGATGTTAAAGGAAGTCATAATAATGTGTTTATCACCAAGTGGCTGCAGTGTAATAAGCAAGGCTTGGGAAAGAAGTGACAAAGTCTGATATGAGTACATGGCAGCATCATCCACAACATCAACTTTTGTATTTGCAGTAATTGGCCTCCTGATAGTAAAGTGTGTAACCAAATGCCGATGCTACTATTAAATGCATGCCACAGCGCATAAATCTTGTTTTGTCAATGCAGCGCTGGGAGAAGAGGTTGTGGGGTTAGGGTAGCTAATAGGCAAAGGGGGAGCAAACAGCTGTACTGTATGTGATGCGAAATAAAGACAAATATAAGAAAAGTGTGAACGCAAGGAGGAAAGTGAGAATAACTGCAAGCTCAGGTTGTAGATGCTGGTTCATTAAGGGGGATACATTGGATGCTTTTGTGTGTGGCATCTGCTAATGGGGGTCGCCTCTTTTTTTCTGTTAGTCTCATGTGAGCTGTCAGCTGTTCTTTTGCTTTGTTAAAATTTGCTTGCCTCAGCAGAAGAAAAAAAAAACATGAAGGAAGATAAAGAAAGACACTGATGAAAGGATCTAGTTTGTAGTACAAAAAATAATAAAAAGCTCTAGTACACAAGAGAAAGTATTTGGATTCTGCAGTATGTCCTGTACATATTGCAAATTCACAATAAAGTGTAGATTCAAATCTAAAACAGAGTTTAAGTTCGTTGTATTTCTTTTTTTTTGACATATGCTATGAATCTCATTTTTACTCTACAAATGTATTAAGATGTAAAGAGCTGAACAACATTAGATCGAGGTGTATTTCCTTAATGAAATAAATGAATAGAAGAAGTATGAAGTATCTGTGTCAACAAATGAGCAACAAAAAATGTACCATTGCTGAGATTGTTTGTGTGCACATACAGTTGACAGGAAGAATCAGTGTCTATGCACTGCAGTAACCAAAGAGGATAAATTGTCGGCGTGTGCGGGGAAATACCGTACAATGGTAGAAATAGTGTCCCTCGCAAAAGCTGCTACACACACACACACACACACCTAACACAAATGTGAAGATGCTTACAAATTTTTGTGAGCGAACACTGTGGGAGGTTTTATGAGACACAAACTTACTTTGGAGCATTTTCTCCACAAGCCTGTGATTGCTCCATTCGTCTTATTTACTGTACATCAGCCTTATTCACTCTGCCCACTAAACACTTCTAAAGTGAGTAAGTGTGGCCATAATTCACAGCTAGTGCTGCTTTCAAAGACCAAAGATGCTTTCCTCATAGTCCCTTCCCATGCTCTTATGTGATGAAAGACGGAGACACAATAAGGAAGAAAGGGAAGATGAAGAGAGGAAAAGAGAGATGAATAAGGCAAGTGACAGAAGACAGCAATATGAGCTGAAGAACTGCATTTCCATTACATCTACCATAACACAAATTGAAACTGGTATTGTACACAACAGAAAGGACTAGATGATGGTAAGCAACTTCAAATGCGTCTTGAAGATGGAATCCCTCCTCCATCGTTTGAGAACAACTTTCAAACTTCCATTATGGCAAAATGGTTACTAATACATTGGTGGTACATACATACTACAATACATGGTAGAGACAGTGGCTTCAGTGTAAAGAGGAGCAACTAGTCCAAACCCACTGTAAGAAAGCTATTTAACATGAGTCTTTGTAGAATTTAATATGACTGTACTGTACAATAAAATCCTCAGAGAGAAAGGCTATGGTAACTTTGGGGCAACCCAGTCCATCACAAATTATGTTTCTATACAACTAAACTGAAAGATGAATATAGGACAATTGCACCTGGATGACTTTAACATAATGAGGATATGTTGACAATAAACATAGATAGCCAATAGTAAATACATTGCTACTGCTCTATGTTTGCCCGTCCTTAATGCCCAACCCCCTCTTGAAACCTGTTTCTAAATTGCAGATTAATTGCCCAGGAACATCATTTGTAGGAGACAGGGCTCTTCGCTTGTGCCACCCCTGCAACCACACCAAACTCCAGCTGTGTGTTGCCAACTAGCAGCTAATATTACTGTGGTGATAATGCAAATTTACATTAGCAAGTTAATGGTAAATCCCATTACATGTTAGCATTGTGCACTGACTATGTCAGGAGATATTTCAGCTATATTTTACATGAATGTTTGAACTTAAAGTGATTGGAGGGTGGGGTTGTCATAGCTTTAAGTGTATTAATGTATCTATCTTAATGTAACTGTAAATGGTAAATGGTCCGCACTTATATAGCGCTTTTCTACCTAGCTGGTACTCAAAGCGCTTTACACTGCATCTCATTCACCCATTCACACGCACAAGCACACACACATTCACACACCGATGGCAGAGCTGCTATGCAGCTGACCTGACTCACCGGGGGCAACTAGGGGTTCAGTGTCTTGCCCAAGGACACTTTGGCATGTGACGGGAATCGGGAATCGAACCACCAGCAGTCAACTGCTCTACCTATTGAGCCACAGCCACCCCACGTGGCTAACTGTACTGTTATGCTTATACTCATAGAGCTAGTAAAGTTGAAAGTGTACATTACTGCAGCTTCTTTTGACCAAGATTGTATAATCAAACAGTTAAAACCTACATATATCTTACCCACTGTTCACACTGTTGCTGTTTTGTCCGCGTGTTGGACGGCAGTTTGCTCTTTATCTAACATATTCTTGTAGGCTTCACTCTAGACTGTTTCCACTCTCTCTCTCTTTTCTTTCACTTCAAAGAGAGGCTGGAATTACAGGCTGGAACAGACGCCCTTACAGCTCATTCATAATGAATGAAAGGCCCAGTTTAATGACTCTATCCACTCAGAGATGCCCTTTGCAACCTCCTCCTCATCCTCGCCAAGGCCTGGGCCTCTGAACGTGGGCTAATGATGTCACTTTTGGCTCCCATGGGGCCACAGATAAGTCTCATTCCTCTGTTTGCTTTAATTATAGATATGATAAATGCCTTCAGCCAGCTGATAGATAATTAGGATTGGATGTCACTGACTGTCTGCTGGGCCTGCTCATAAACAAGCGACCATGTAGTGAAATTAAGAATGACAAGACGAAAGAGCAAAGGGTTAGGTGGCTGTGGAAGACAGCAAGTATAGGAAAAAAAAAAGAAAAAATGAGGTAGAAGGAATACGTCAGTCCCTGCTGAGTGCAACAGATTGACAGATGGGGGTATAAAAAAAAAATAAGGCAGGGAGAGGTGGAGAGTGCTAATCTATCATTTTAATGACCGAATGCAGCCTTCTCTGTTCTTTAGAGGACGATGGCATGATGACCTGCCTGCTGTTAGCGTTAGCTTCCAGTGACGGATGAGCCATGGAGATGAATAGCGCTGACAGGCGTCTAAGCGCAAATTTTGCCCCAGCAGACAACAGTACAGTATGGTACTGACTGTGGCAGTCAATCTGAGGGATATCTATGTCTCTGTCCTGGCTCCTGGCTCATGGCACATAAAATATTTTATAGAGAATAAGCGCTTTGTTGATTACCTTCCAGTTGCAGGGTTTTGTTGTTTTTGTAGTATTTCTGAGAATATGTCAGTGTTCGGAAAAATTCCACAAAGAATCATCCGGTGGCACCAGGAACAAAGGCTATATGTGGATATATCTAGCTCTCAGTCCCATAAATGCCATTTGGCAGACTCCCAGGACACAGGCCATGGCTTTTGTTTAACCACAGTATTCCACAATAATGACCTGATTGACTGATTGAATGCTGCTGAGATTCTAATCCTTTAATCAGGTTATCCCTTCTCTGGAGTGGATGTGTAGAACTCTGGATTCTTGGTCACCTCTCTAACCAAGGCCCTTTTTGTTTGGTTACTTTGTTTATCTGGATGACAAGGAAAGGCTGCTCATGGTTAGAAACATGTTATATATCACAATTACTGAGGGAACTGTCTTTCAAAGCCCTAGAAATTCGTTGATGCCCTTCTATGTCTATGCCTCACTCAATAGTTCCATCTCAGACATCTATCCAGAGTTCTTAAGACATGACTCAGTTTTTGCATGCATGCATGGTGGACTGTTTGCTATCATTGCCAAGTGAACTCAAATCACGTTCTACACACATCTGAAGGAAAATTAAATCTAACTTGACCGCAGTTTAGTGTGGCACACCAAAGGATGTGAATACTTTTGCAAATTAATTATTAATTACTCTTAGTTCATAATTTTTTATACATTTGCCAAAAATTCTATATTATATAAGAGTCATTATACATGATTATATATATTGATGAATGGGCAGAGATACCAGTTGTTTCAATTTCAAATAAAATTGTGTAAGTGTAAATGTACATACAACAAGTTAGTCTTAATGCTTCCTGCAGTTACAATACTGTGTTTAAAAGCATCTCAAACTGATACAGCTCATTTTAACATCAACTTGCTAAATCCATTAGCATTTCTCAGTTTATTTCTTTTATTTCTTTTATCCCTCTCATCATTTCCCTCCCTCCCTACATGTCACTGCTTCCTACCTGAGCAGTCACCTGATGCTTACATGCTGCTCATCTCCCCTGATTAGACCTGTGTATATTTACCTGTGTGTCTCTTTGCCCTCACCGCTTTGAGTGTTTCTCTGTTAAGCCTAGATCAGAAGTGGCCAACCCTGGTCCTCAAGAGTCACAGTCCTGCTTGTTTTCCAACTATCTCTGCCCTACCCTCTGCTGATTACCTGGATCAGGTGTGTTCAGCCAATCAGAAGCAGGAAGTGCATGGATGGCTGGACAACAAGCAGGGCTGTGGCTCTTGAGGACTAGGGTCAGCCACCCCTGGCCTACAGTAGATGACTGTAGTGTTCTAGTCTTTGTCTAGCCGCTCATGGTGCTGGTGTGTTTTTGACCATTTGCTTGTATTTTGGAGTTAGACTTTCTGCTTTGCCTTCTTGTATGTTTGGTGTTAGTGCTATATCATTCTGTTTGAACGCCAGTAAACAAGACTGAACTGTTGTTACACAAGCATAACTGTGAATCGGCCACGGCTGGCATTCCTAGAGTGAACATGAGGATAGTTACCTCAAATAATGGTGCAGTTCTTCCTAAAATTAAAATCTTTAGTGCACATTTAATTACACTCATTTGCATAAGTTCACCACTGCGAATAGGCACGTATAACGATTTCATTTGGGTCTTGTCATGGCCCAGGAGCGGCTAAATAAGATTACACAGCTGGTTATTTCACAGGTCTCTGTGATGAGGCTGCCTGTAAAGGAGGCCACAACAGAGGATCACTAATTGACTTGATTTGACTTCTTAAGAGGGTGTTTATCATCAAAGATATGCATCACTTACAGAACATATTGGCACTGAGGGAAAATAATGTGTCCCACTTTTGGTTTTGCTAAAGTGTTTCATAGCAATTCTTTGTTGTCATGAAATGTGCGCAGCTCGTGAGAAGTCATTACGTTGCATGTGGTTGTTTGTACTTTCACCAGGGTTTTATTGAAGTTCATCATCGCCATCTGCAAACTAGAGCTAATTAGGCAAAAATCACACCAAACCAGAGAAATAAAGAAAAAATATGCTAAAAAATGAGATTTAATAAGTCAAAATGTGGACATAGGGATTTGTAATGACTAACTCAGTTTTACTCTCAAAGTCTAATAAATCGAGGAACGACTTCAAAACCAATTATCGCACTTATCTCACGTGAGAAGTGACACATTTATTATTTTAAAATGTTGAGTCCAAATCTTTAAACATAAACTTACAGCAAAATACTGTGCAAGTTTGTACCCCACGCTCCTGGGGGAAAATCACCTCCAGGAATGTGGTGTATATACCCTGAAGGTTATTAACTTTATAGCTTTGAATCAGAAATGCTGAACTTTGACCCACATAGTATTTCCCACCGAACCACCATGGAAAAGTTCTTTAAGATATCAATCTCTTGGAAGAACAAATCAACAGCCATAAAAGCAATGACACACAGCTGCACAACAAAACCAAACAATCAGTTTGTGTTTTGGGCTGTGGGTGCAGCTGGCTCCGAGATTGATTTTGAACAACATCTCAGATGGTTACATACGACCTTTCCTCTCTACTTCTTGGCCGATGATAAACACGGTCATCAGATAGTCCCCTGTGACCCTCAGGGAGCCCATATCCTTTTGAACACAGAGCCTGATTACCCCCGAGAACAAAACACACACAAACATGCGTGCACACACATATTGTGGCCTTGGGGGAAATGAGGGTGAGATCACTCTGTCTTGTCTGGTCAAGGACAGGTGGGCTCCCTCCCCAAATCACACCTGGGTCACTGTGGCTTACCAGGGCAAAAAATGTATGTATGCCTGTAAGACTGGAACTCAATGTGACAGTTCCCCAAATGACTGTGAAAAATCATTCTCATGTCTCTTTGGGGAATACATGGTGGATATCTATAGCGGAGGTCTTGTGTGACCTTTTATATTATATCTGTGATCTAAGATATTATTTAGTCTGCCAACAATGGCAATTTCAATGACAGGAGAACTTTGAGAAAATTGTCAATCACTCAAAAAGAATATTTCTCAACATGAGATTGCAAACAATTTATGTCTTTCACCATCAAATCTCATTGTGCAAAGGGCAAGCATGGAAACCACTGTTCCTCGCCATCGGGCGACACTGCTTGAGAAACAACATGCCACTATGTATACCCACATGGACTCTGGAGTGCTCTTGTCACTAAAACAAAATAGTCCACTAGAAGGACAGAAGGATAGTGGAAATACATCATGTGGTCAGATGAGTCCATGTTTGAGCTTGTTTTGGGAAGAAATGGATGTTAGGTTCTCCATACCAAAACTGGAAGCCCAGCTAGACTGTTATCAGTGAAAGGTGCACAGGTGATTTCATCAATGAAGAGATATATATTGGAATTTGGGTCAGACATATGCTGCAAACAAGGCAATATATTTATCTGGGAAGTCTCTGAATATTTTAGACAATAGACAAAGACAATATCAGGCCTTATTCTGCACATTCTACAACAATTAGTGTGTACATGCATTCAAGTATCCATGTTACTGAGAGAAACCAAGTTTCTCTGGTTAAAAGGGTTAAGTTATGCTACTTTAGGTTGGTATGCCGGGGGACCACTACTGAGCTTCTCTTCTCTCCTCTCCTTTCGTCTTTCCTTTCTCTTCTATCCCTTGTTGTTGTTGTTTTTTGTTGCCCGCTGTTCTTTTCTCTCTCCTCTTTTCACTCACACCAACCGGACGAGGCAGATGACCAGTCACCGTGAGCCTGGTTCTGCTGGAGGTTTCTTCCTCTAAAGGGAGTTCTTCCACTCCCTTGTAGTGCTGCTCAGGAGCTGTTGGGTTTTCTATCTAATTCTGTACACAATTATATTTTGTAAGGTCTTAAACCTTAAACACTGTAAAGTGCCTTGAGATGACTTCTGTTGTGATTTGACTCTATACAAATAAAATTAAATTGAATTGACATTATATTGGTTACTGGAAATCAAAGTATAAATGCAGCAATAGAGTAATCAGAATGCTCCTCTGCCTGGAGCTGATTGTGGAAGCGTGGCTTACAGATTGTTTTTTTTTTTTTTTTGCAGACAGTAGAACCTGACTTGCTTGACTGACCTGCCTGCAGTCTAGCTCTGTTTTCCACTGAAAATGTATCATAAAGATGGGAATCAGACGATGACAACCATGGACTACTGAGCAGCAGAATCCTTGTATGCAATAAAAATGGGCAAAAATTCCACTTGCAAAAGTGTAACAGTTTATATCTTCAGTTTAATTAAAAGAGAAGAAGACACAGTGATTAATGTTAGCTACAGTCATGAATACAAACCTCAAGTGGAAAGTTATCACATATTTTGGTTAGGTTGTAGCAATGTTTGAGAATATGTGTTTTCTAGTACAATGACCCATGTTTTGTGTAAGAGCGATTAACCACTGAATCTCAGACTTGGATTGGTCTTGGACTCAACTTAAGAAAGTCTTGAGATTCTCAATATTCAGGGACAAAGTCTAACAATAGTTTAAAAATCTTAACAAGGCAAGATCTAAAGAATGTACAGATGCTAGCATTGTCTCAGCCTGGTCCCTGTTCTGCTTAACATATTGCTTCCTAGAGGGTAGTGACATGGTCTGAACTTGGTTTAGTTTTGGGTTACTCTTACACCAAATGAAAAACTCTATGGTTAGGGTTAAATTAACAATGGCTGTATGTGTGTGTGCGTGCATGTGTGACTGCAAGTGAATATACTTACATACACAACCTTGTGAATACCATCCCACTGATGTGTGACATGTCTATCAGCGTCATCCAGGGGCATGGAGATGTTTAACCCTAAGCTGGCAAATGTTGACATCATGTCAAGCGGAAGTAAAATGAAGAAAGGGCTGCCTGTTGAATTATTGAAAGCACAGGGGATATTTCAAGAACAAAAGATTATCCCTTAGATAAATGCCACCTTGACCTGCTTCCCTTGGGAAGCTGTTTATAAGTCAGTCTTCCCACAATGCATCACAATGCACACCAGGAAAACACAGATATTCCTAAATATCCATGTCCACTGCTTGCCATAGATGAAAGCTACATGCGAGTAATTGCTCGCATGTGTTGACTAAATTTTTTGCCTTGAACAAAAGAAGAAGTAAGTAAATTCATCTAAGAAGTAATACAGTGTACAGTAAACCGTTAAAGCTTGTGTGTTATTCATAAACAATTTCTTAACATTTTTCCATTTGAAAAAAAGTTGATGTGGCCATTGCAAAAATAAAGACCAATTTTAGCTAATGGATATATTATATTTTACCACCCATGCTCACACTGCTAAAATCTCATATCATTCCATGTAAATCTTGCTAGATTTGCCACTACTGTGAGGCATCAGTGTTCATTGTAAAATTCTGAAAAAATAGATTTAAGTTTATATAGTATGTGTTTTAAGCAGCCAGTCCCCTCTTTTTAGCATTTAAAGCAGTGGGGACTGGCACCACAGGGAGTCCTGGCAAACACTTTGGACCCATTATTTATACGTGAAAGCCATAAAGTAAGCATGTTTTTTTTTTTGCAGATTTCACTATGTGGGCAAAGACATATCCAAACAGAAGAAGAAGTAGAAGTAGAGGAATACATACCATTGTTTTTCAAAATGGCCCATCAGTCCAAAGACTTTATTTTCTGGAGCATAGTTACAGGATACTACCTGCTTACTCAACTGCCTATTGGCTGCTGTTGTTTTAAATGTTATTTATTCTTCCTTCTGCCATTATGGGAAATGTGAAGTCACAAAATGGATAAGCTCGGTACACGGACTAAGATCAAGCATAAATGTATATGTGCTTTACTGAGACATACAGTAGCTGCAGGAACATATTCCAGACTCCACCACTACGGGGTTTCAGACTATAGAGACTGCAGGCTGAGCAGGTAACGGGGATTGAACTGCTTGTTAATAGCAGGTGTTGTAACCCTGGACAGATTACTGTGAAAGAGCATCTGTGTAACCTGGACTGTGTCCAAGTCTGCACATTACAAGTCTGCTGTGGAATGGACATTTAATTTAATCTAATAACTACTTAAAAATACTGAATCTGTAATCAGGACATGCTGAAACATTTCCTAATAGCGAGTAATTTTTTTTATATTGTAATGTATAAAATCACTTAAACTCAGTATATTATAGAAGAATGAATGCAGAGATAAGGGTATAAAGAGTATAAATTGAAACACCAGACAATTTAATGTGGTAATGTAATTACCAGATCTGTTGATGTCTGCCTGAGACACATCTGTCAGCTGTACCCTGTACAGAAACCCTGTACAGGGTTCAGACTCATTTGATGACCCAGCTTGTGGTGTTTTACACAAAGTGTGTTGTAAAAAATGCAAATGTCCCATGTTGACCCTTGTTCTGGTCAATTACTGCAATGTAATGTAAGTCCCTTTAAGCTGAATAAACCTATTAACTTGAATTTCTCCAGTATTGATAGGTCATTCCAAAGACATTTCAGACTGTGACCACAAGATTTGCTATGACTATTTCACATATGTGCGCCGTCTACATACATTTGCATGCAGGTTAGGTTTCCTGCTCCTACTGTGCAGACAAACTAAAATGAAATGCAGTTTGAAAGGTCATCTTTGGATTTTGGCCACTCTCACAAGCAAACAAAAGTTTCCAAGGTGAGACATTTTCTTTTGTCCTGAAATATTATGGCTTGCAGACTGCTGTGTGCAAGAGCGATGGGCAGAGGGTAAACAGGGTGTTGCTTTGCATTTTCTCCCCTTCTTTCATCTGGCTTTCTCCAAATCCCCCTACCCACCTCCTTGTCTTGATTTTCAGTAATCTTCACAGGCTGTGGTGATGAGGGAACCAGTGGGGGTTCAGTGAAGAGACCCCATAAAGGCCCCTGTGGCCAGAGTGCACCCCCTTAATCTGTAGTGCTTCACCTTCCTTGAAGAATGGATCCGCCACTCGTTTCCTGGCTGCTCCCAAAATAAGTCCCCCTGTGAGCTTCCTGTGCATAATTGTCCTCAGCTGTAACTCTGGGGATAAATAGGGCCGTGGGGACAACAGATTTGTAATTTTGGGGTGAGAGTGAAAAGAGAGAAAATTGGTAGCAGGCCATTCAAATTAGCATTCTTTTGGCTTTAGAGGGCATTAAACATTAAATAGCTGCAAAGTCCCATAAGTATTGAAGTCCTGGGAGCGAGGGTGCCGGGGTGGAGAGATAAGAAGGGGTGATGGTGGTGGTGATGGTGGTGGTGATCAGAGATCAGAGCTTTAAAGGTTTTAGTTTGGGCCACAGATGGTTGATTTCACTAGACTACGTACCTCCTGCAGTGTTTGGCCCAGGAGACAGTGCAACCTATCTATAATTGATGCTTGTTTAGGTTTTGCAGTGCCTTACTGGCTTTCACTTATCAGCTTTCATTTGTTTGGTACACTGGAACTTGGTGGTGAGAGGCCTCTGTACAATGGCCAACACAGAAAAGACTGCA
Source organism: Anabas testudineus (assembly GCF_900324465.2). Classification (NCBI taxonomy): domain Eukaryota; kingdom Metazoa; phylum Chordata; class Actinopteri; order Anabantiformes; family Anabantidae; genus Anabas; species Anabas testudineus. The sequence continues at coordinate 19,920,551 of NC_046629.1, forward strand.
CAATTAAAAATAATTAATAAAAAAATAATTACAAAAATAATTAATTAAATTAATTAAAAAGGTATTGTTCACCTTGTGCTTTATTTTTGGCATGAACTGCTTTAGTTATTGAACATTGCACAGCACAAACATGTTTCTTGCAGTCAATTCACTAAATGTTTTCTTATAAGTTTTCTCATTTACCATCTGCTTGTCTCGTGAGTACCCAAGCACAGTGTGATGAGACATTATTGCTCACGATTGATCTATATCTATATCTATATATATATATATATATATATATATATATATATATATATATATATATATATATATATATATATATATATAATTAAAAGAGATTTGCCTGAACTTTATATTACAAATCTAAGCAAAATGTAATATCTGTATTATGTAATGGCATGTACTTTACTTCCACTGTATACACAGAGATGTGAGTCAAAGCATATGCACTTAAGTCTATTTTTGTGTGATTTATGCAGATACCTACGATGATTGTGTCTTTCAAACATGAGGGACCTTTTGAAGATTAAAAACACAAGAAAGCCAGCTGGCTTCTTTTGATTGTTGTATTTCATTCGTTCATACGTTCATAGTACTGTACTGTATACCAGAGCTTCTTCTGGTGCTATGCTAATTTGCTGCTTGCACCTTTTGGGCAAATACGAGTTATTTCACATATTCTTTGCAGTAGAAAGCTGGTACTTTATCAATAATATGACTTGACAGTCAATATTTCAGTCAGACTCCAGTGTGTTTAACTAGTTGTGCCTCAAGCAGACATCAGGAGTGGGCTCCACAGGTCTGGTAAGCTCACATCTTTGTAAGATTTTTCTAAGGTCTGTCAGTGTTTTTTAAATTTCCAATCTTGTAGTCTTCCAACCCGACCGGCACCGGCTGAAGGTACAACACTTTAATTTATCAGACTTCACACAGCTCCCACACAAAATCTTTATACTACATTTAATCTTTAATATTGAGCATCCTTGGAAATGGTACAGGAATGTAACAGAGAAATGACTGACATTGTAGATTTAGATCTTAGAATTCATAAACCTTTTGTACAAAACAGACTTGTGGGCTTATTTAGACATAGACAAAATTGCTGCCATATTTACCTTCAAGTGCTTGTCTGAAAGGCTTCAGAAAGAGACACAGTGGCAAAGCACTTCCCTACATTAGAAACACCCATTTTTGATCACTGTGTATCCACTGCTGTGGATGAGATGGGAAGTAGGCTGGGTTATTTAGCATGTGAACAGTTGGAGGTTGTACCAAATAGACATCATAGCAATCTCAGGGGCCATTTATAGCCAATCACATCTGATGCTGTCCAACATGATCATTCAGGACAAACATTGCAGCACCTTTTTATAGTTTCTTGATGTTAAACTGGCCCCCATTATGTTAAACTAGGCCCTCACTGCTATCAGCAAAAAGAGATTTTGAGTTAAAGCCTTATACTCCCCAGGTAACTGAAAACTTTACTTGATACTGAAAGGCAAAGCATTTTATTTAAGCGCAGTGTAGAAAAACTGCACACATATCAAAACTGGAATGAACACAGCTCAGTAATGAAGAGTGTATACTGTACTGTAAGAGAATATATATATATATATATAGCATCAACATGAAGGGACTAACTGTAAGCTCCAGACCCCCAAAACTGGATCAACATTCAAAGCATGGCCTGCTCATTTTAAACATTCAGACCGGCCAAGTCAGTAAGAAAGATGGCAAATATGACAGTTTGTCTCCTCTCTACAAAACTGAAATAACATTTTTCCAGTTAGTAGGGTAGGTTTGTTTGTTCTCTGCAAGTCTTTTTTGGTGAAAGTGAAATATTAAACCTGGCTCCTGCTTCTGCAACCTGCTCAGCATGATCCCACCTTTCATCTGCCTTTCGTCACCATCGCACGAGGCTGCAAATGAAAGCAAGACGTGATAGACTGCTTCTCATTTCTGTGCTTGCCTGATGCGCTTTAATTAATTATGCTCTGCAAAGAAGAATCAGAGAAAAGAACCTTGAGAAATAAACTTTTTGTTGATTGCTTGCTGGCTGTTGCTTATTTTGTTTCTCCTTTGAAGTGGCAGCTGAATTGAAAGCGAATGACCCTAGGTCTTTTCTCCAACATTCTTTTCTGTTTCTATTCCCTGCCCCTCTATGAAGACTTACTCATCAAGCAGGGCTAAAATCAAATTAGCAGCCTCTTAGTCTATCTCATGGATCTTTCGCTCATTACATTTCTCCCAGAGCTCACCTTCAGAAGACTCCTTGCACAGATCTTATTGCACTTTGCTTTCATTTCACGCTGTCAACACTGAGTGCATCCTAACCTGATTTGCCTCTCTGTATTTACACTTCCCATCACAAAGTGCTCTGACCTAGAAGGCCTCTGATTTCTATGGAGCATTTCTTGTGCTATAAATCCTTTCTTCAGAACAAAGGAAATAAAACCTCTCTTCTCTGTGACAAAACTATATATAAAAAAAAAAATATATATATACACATATATATATATATATAGTTTTAGAACACCCCAATATTTTCAGTTTCAGGTAGTTTTTAAAATTATGCAGCTTACTCATGACTCATTGTACTCTGAAATAAAAGCACAGAACAAAGAGACAAATTCATGTGAAAAGGAAATTGTGGAGTCAATTTATTAAACCAAAATGTATTATAATAGTTTGACTTATCAAAGTAGCCACCTTTTGCAGATATAACAGCTGAACACACTCATGGCATTATTTCTACAATGGAAATTAAATATTGTTCAGAAATTTCTTCCCAACTCCATTGCACTTGAATGTGTGGCACTTGTGGTTTGGCTTTTACTCTTCTGTCCAGTTCATCCCAAATCTCGATGCGGTTCAAGTCTGGATCCATGTTTCCAAGCTTACTTTCTTTTCTCTCAAGGTACTGGCCTAGCTTTGACTTATGTTTTGTGTCATTATCTTGCTGTAGGATGAACCCCTGAACAACTGTTAAGGTGTGCTTGAAGCTGTTGTCCTATGAGCTTCCTATGAAACAAACTGTTGACTCTCAGTAACATCTTCCGTCTTCCGATTCTGTTGTGGCTTTGGGTCTGCCAGACCTCTTCCTGTTGAAGTTTCCCCTTAGTTCCTCAGTGCCTTTTGATGAGGAAGGAAACTGTACTCACTGACACCTTCACTTCACTGTACAATTTCTCCGTGGTTAGGACCAACACTTTTAAGTGTTATGATGGTCTGTCTCTGTTCCATTGTTAATTGTCTTTTTCTTGCCATTTTTGTCGAAAAAAAAAGTTGCTTACCACATCTTATTCTATACCAGTTGTCAACATTAGCTACTTCTAACAATGAAAAACAATGTTTCTAGTCCTTCTCCGGAGGACTAGAAACATTGTTTGTTTCTTCAATTGTTTTCCCACTATAGGAACCAAAGCCTAAATTTAGTTCTAAGGCCAACATTCTACCCATACCAAACTGTCTGGTAGGGTGGTAGTACTTTCTAAAGGTACTGTCTAAAGGTTTAGCACCTCCACCGAATTTTGCATCATTTATTATTCTTTCTAGGACTTTGCCTCTGCTGTAAAAATGGAAATGACAGTTCCCTCAAGGACTTTGACCCCAGGCAAGTTTCCTGGACTTTAGGACCAATGTATCTCAGTTTATTAAGTTTCTGGTACATTTATTTCCCAGTCACTGAAGTGGCATTTGCATGTCTTCACAAATTAGACAAGGGTATCAAGCCCCTTCTTCTACACATCCCACCTCCCCTGGAAATTCCAGGAGTCTCTGGCACGTTGACAGCAGCTTCCTGATGCCTTCTTCTTCTCTTTCGGCTTTTCCCATCAGGGGTCGCCACAGCGAATCATTCTTTTCCACCTAACTCTATCGTGAGCATCTTCTACCCTAACACTAGCCAACCTCATGTCCTCTGTCAAGACATCCATATATCTCCTCTTTGGCCGTCCTCTTGCCCTCCTGCCTGGCAGCTCCATCTCCAACATCCTTCTACCAATATATTCACTATCCCTCCTCTGAACATGTCCGAACCATCTCAGTCTGGCCTCTCTGACTTTGTCGCTAACACAGGCAACGTGAGCCGTCCCTCTGATGTACTCGTTCCTAATTCTGTCTAACCTGGTAACTCCTAAGGAGAACCTCAACATCTTCATTTCTGCTACCTCCATCTCAGCCTCTTGTCTCTTTCTCACTGCTACCGTCTCTAACCCATAGAGCAGAGCTGGTCTCACCGCTGTCTTGTAGACCTTTCCTTTGAGTCTTGCTGACACTCTTCTGTCACACAACACTCCTGACACTTTCCTCCACCCACTCCAACCTGCCTGCACTCGTCTCTTCACCTCTTTTCCACACTCCCCATCACACTGAACTGTTGACCCCAAGTACTTAAACTCCTGCACCTTCTTCACCTCAGCCCCCTGTAACCTAACGCTTCTACCTTGATCCCTCTCGTTCAGACACATATATTCTGTCTTACTACGACTGACCTTCATGCCTCTTCTTTCCAGAGCAAACCTCCACCTTTCCAGCTGTTCCTCTACCTGCTCTCTACTCTCACTGCAAATCACAATGTCATCTGCAAACATCATTGTCCAGGGAGATTCCTGTCTGACCTCATCTGTCAGCCTGTCCATCAGCATAGCAAACAAGAAGGGACTCAAAGCTGATCCTTGGTGTAGTCCCACCTCCACCTTGAACTCCTCTGTCTGACCTACAGCACATCTCACCACCGTCATACTTCTCACATGTCCTGAACTACTCTGACGTACTTCTCTGCCACTCCCGACGACCTCATACAGTACCACAGCTCCTCCCTCGGCACCCTGTCATACGCCTTCTCTAAATCTACAAAGACACAATGCAGCTCCTTCTGACCATCTCTGTACTTTTCCATCAACATTCTCAAAGCAAAAACAGCATCAGTGGTGCTCTTACGGGGCATGAAACCATACTGCTGCTCACAAATCTCCACCTTCTTCCTAAGCCTGGCTTCCACTACTCTTTCCCACAGCTTCATTGTGTGGCTCATCAACTTTATTCCTCTATAGTTGCTGCAGTTCTGCGTGTCACCCTTGTTCTTAAAGATCGGAACCAGAACGCTTCTCCTCCATTCCTCAGGCATCTTTTCACTCTCTAGAATCCTATTGAACAAACTGGTTAGAAACTCCACTGCTGTCTCTCCTAAGCACTTCCACACCTCCACAGGTACGTCATCAGGACCAACAGATTTTCCACTCTTCATCCTTTTCAGAGCCTTCCTAACCTCATCCTTTCCAATCTCTGCTATTTCCTGCTCCACAACATCCACATCTTCCTCCCTTCTTTCCCTGTCATTTTCCTCATTCATCAGCTCCTCAAAATACTCCTTCCATCTTTTCTGCACACTCTCCTGGGTTGTTAGCACCTTTCCATCTCTGTCCTTAATCACCCTTACCTGTTGCACATCCTTCCCATCTCTATCTCTCTGTCTGGCTAGCCTGTACAAGTCCTTCTCTCCTTCCTTTGTGTCTAACCTGTCATATAGCTCATCATAAGCTTTCTGTTTGGCCTTTGCCACCTCCCTCTTCACTCTACGCTGCGCTTCCTTGTACTCCTGTCTACTTTCCTCAGTCCTTTCTACATCCCACTTCCTTCTAGCCAACCTCTTCCGCTGGACGCATTCCTGTACTTCCTCATTCCACCACCAAGTGTCTTTACCTTCTTTCCTCTTTCCAGATGGCACCCCTAGCACCTTTCTACCTGTTTCCCTGATAACCTCTGCTGTAGTTTTCCAGTCATCTGGAAGCTCATCCTGACCACCCAGAACCTGTCTCAACTTCTGCCTGAATTCCTCACAAGTTTCTTCATTCTTTAGCTTCCACCACTTGGTCTTCTTTTCTGTCTTCCCTCTCTTCTTCTTCCTGACCTCCAGAGTCATCTTACACACCACCATGCGGTGCTGTCTGGCTACACTCTCTCCTACCACCACTTTGCAGTCACTAACCTCTCTCAAATGACCTCGTCTACATAGGATGTAGTCCACCTGCGTACTCCTACCTCCACTCTTATATGTCACTCTGTGTTCCTCTCTCTTCTGGAAGTAAGTGTTGACTACAGCCATTTCCATCTTCTTAGCAAAGTCCACCACCATCTGTCCTTCCAGATTCCTTTCCTTTACACCAAACCTGCCCATCACCTCCTCATCACCTCTGTTGCCCTCACCAACATGCCCATTGAAGTCTGCTCCAACAACAACTCTCTCTCCTCTGGGGATATTCTCTATGACCTCATCAAACTCACTCCAGAATCTCTCCTTCTCTTCTAACTCACAGCCAACCTGTGGCGCATACCCACTGACTACATTCACCATCACCCCCTCAATTTCTAGCTTTAGGCTCATCACTCTGTCTGAGACTCTTTTCACCTCTAGGACATTGTTCACAAATTCCCCCTTCAGGATGACTCCTACCCCGTTTCTCTTCCTATCAACACCATGGTAGAACAGTTTGTATCCTCCTCCAATACTACGTGCCTTGCTGCCCTTCCACCTTGTCTCCTGCACACACAGTACATCTACCTTCCTTCTCTCCATCATGTCTGCCAGCTCTCTGCCTTTCCCTGTCATCGTACCAACGTTAAGAGTCCCTATTCTCAGATCTATGCTCCTGCCTTTTCCCTTCTCTCTCTGACCACGAACCCTTCTGCCTCCCCTCTTTCTTCGACCAACAGTAGTCAAATTTCCACCGACACCCTGTAGGTTAACAGCATCGGTGGCGGTCGTTGTTAACCCGGGCCTCGACCGATCCGGTATGAAAGTCTTGTGGATGATTCGCATAGTTATTTTGGCAATTTTTACGCCGGATGCCCTTCCTGACGCAACCCTCTCTATTTATCCGGGCTTGGGACCGGCACAGAAGTAACTGGCTTGCAACCCCTGTGGCTAGATTAGCTTCCTGATGCCTACACATCATAAACAATATCCCATTAATTTATGTGGAGCATGCAAATATTCTTGTCATAAGTAAACCTATGTTTCCTTTATACACAGACATTGCAATACGAGACAGGCAGCAGCCTATGACAGAAACAGCTTCACTGCTTCATCTATATTGAAGGCATTCAAGGTATAGTAAGTAAGTATATGAAAGCAGTACTGTAGAGTTACAGGAGGCATAGGATTTTCAGTATGGATCTACATTTCTTGTCTAGTCAAATGTTCTGAATGCTTATCTGCAATAATTTTCTCACCATGCTTGCTTCACAAGGCTGATCAAAGGCAAACACTAAAATTCAGTAAGAAATAAAATGGATTACACCCCAATCACTAATTGATAGAGATTCCTAACTGAACTTCAATAAGATTGAATTTAACTACATCTTCAAATTCTGCTATAATCATCCCAATATATTTAAAAAATATATCAGGTGTGAGGGAGCAATGACTGTTATATAGGCAACATTATGTCTTCATGGTAAACAAGGGCATTTCTACTTTTCGAACTCTAGTGTAATTGGTGTGAACTAGTAAATGGCTGTACAGTAGAATTGTGAGCTATTATGTGCATAGACTGTTTAGTTGCTGGGTAAACTACATTATGCAGTGTTGTTGTCCATTAGTGGCCATTATAACAATGTATATTGCAATTACAGCTGATGATGTTGCTCTTGTACATAATGGTACTCTGACAGTAATTGGGATCAAGTGCATACTGGTAAGTGCAGTATTTGGAGAACATTTGCATTAAATGTATGCACGTTCTGGCACTGCATGTTATTCAGGCTGCAAGTACCACCCCCAAACAGCTAACAGGGTTGGTATAGTTCACTCACACTGACAGTTACTTGGAGAAAAGGTTTCCTGTTGTATTGTTGTCCTGTCTAAGTAGAATGGTTTGTGTAACATACTCTTCCATCCTTTTCCTGGTGTGAGCTCCTTCAATCTGCAGCCCATTTTAAATTTTAAACATTATAAACATAGCAGACAATAGCAAAGTGTAAGTGCTCTCCATTTAGCTATCATGGCTCCTCACTTGCCCTTTTTTCTTATCCTCTCATCTCACCTGCTATTGATGATGCAATGTTGAAGATGACCAATGACTAACAATTATTTTTTTATTTATTTGTTTATCCTAGGTTATGTCATTTCCCAAAATTAGCTCCCTGTTCTATTGTTTACCAATCTTGTAACTGTAGTGGTGGTCGGTGAGGAAGGTAGTCATATAAGATTAAAGGACTTGTTGGCCATTAGTATTTGCACCATCTGTTAACAACTATCTACTTGCAGTACACCTCGGGTCTTGTGGATGAAAAGCCAATATGCCAAGGAGTCTACAGTCACTGTTTTCCATTCTCAGTTAAGCACAAGAAACACAATAGTCTACATGAAATAGAGATATAGTATTATCATATAAACTATGTATTAATCTTAAATTACATTGTAATAACTGGTTGTACATGTCACATGTACATTTAATGTCTTGTATTTTGTTGGACATAATGTTCCAAGATCAAACAAAATGTCCATGGTTTGTCTTTGATGTGGTGAGTTAGCTATGAATAAACTTATGACTGTCCACTGTTGAAATTACAAAGAAAAATCTATTTAGCATACATACTGTTTCACCAACTCACTGTGGGCCACTCCACTGGAGCATCTGCATCTATGTGTGTGTGTGTGTGTGTGTGTGTGTGTGTGTATATGTTTGTATTTATTTTTTTATTTTTTATCAGTCACACAATCCCCCATTATAGAGTGTCATGCATCGATCATTTCTATTATATTACAGTTAGTAATGTCAAGATCAAGCTTTTTGGCCCCAGCCCTGTAAATATGTACCATATATGACTCATTGGATTATGTCTCTCAACTCTTAAAAAAAGCCAGATTAATTCAAACAGAAGTGATAAGGTAAGGATATATTACATGAATATATCTATTAAGAATGTGACTTCTTAAACTGAAATCACAGCATCCACTAGAGTAATTAAATCTCACTCCATCACATAGTTCAAGTGAGGTTGTAGAGCAGTGATTCAGCTGAGATGACCCACTGCCAATAGTGCCACCAGTAAGTGTATCAGTACATAATGTTTTGTGCACTGTGGTTTGCTAATGATAAATAGAATAAAATTTTAGCTGTGTTTTGATGACCTCAGTGTCTGAACCCAAAATACTTTGAACTCAGAGCATGTAAATGTGAAACAACATTGGGCAGAGTGGTTAGTAACTCCAATTTTCACTGCCATGTGTAGCAGAATACTCTGCGGTAGAGTTCGGCTGTGAAGATGGGCAGTTGACATTACTGAAAATGTGACTCTGTAGCTGGTAGGTGTTGCTTACAGAAGCTTTAGCATTTATATGTATGACCATTATTATAGAAAAATAAATAAATCCAAAGATACATGATTTCCTGTCAGTGTTAATAGAAGCCATTCATATTCTGGTGTGCCTCCCACAATTCAATTCTCCAGTTACCACTCTAGTTATGAATTCAGAGTCAGAGGAACAATAATCATAATTGCATCTGATTGTTTGTCTGAGTTACTTATTTTATATGACTTTGACCAAATGTCATTATCTGCTGCAGCGTGAATTCAACGAAGGCATACTGAACAAGAGCAAAATCTATCTGAGCAGAAACAATTATCTTCTTTCCTCTGGAGATGAGGTCATAATAACTGTCAGGACCCAACTATTTAATCTTACTGGTGATCAACTCGGTGTCCTCTACCTCTGTTAGCATAAATGAGGCTGTAATGGAAGATCTAACCAGACAGGCAAGCCCACACAAGGTCTCCATCATGGTTTCTGGTTATATGTAGATTATTATTTTTTTATTATATGGAAAAATACAGGTAATCAGATGACCTGAGATACTTCTGCTAGGGATTAAAGATACGTCCACCTGTTCAGGGTATGGTGTCTTCAAATAATACTGACAATGTTGTCATAGAGATGAGGCAAGTCAGTGGGCTCAGTAGACATGGATATATGAACCAGACATGCTGCATGAATATTTCATACAGTATCATCATATCGACAGCAGTGGGAGGAACTTTACCTTTTGGAACCGGAGGCATTAATGTCAATGTCCCCTTCTTTTTTTGTGTTACGTGGTAATCACTTCTAAGGCTTAGATCAGTAAATCAGTATGAAACTCTTTCTATTTAACCACAATTTTATTATTATTAATTCATTTGATGCATGCCAACAAGAACATTTGTGCTACGCACCCCCAATGAAGATGAATAAACCAGTGTTGCAAAAACACACACAAAAAATAAATGATTATTGAGACTTGTAGGACATCTTAAACTGGATTTTCTTCTCCAATCCTAGTGAAAGTTTCCCCTAACAACTACTCTACTCTACTCTACTCACTATTTTCAGGTCAAATTAAGCTGAAAGTCTACATACAGTATGTATGTAGACTTTCCAAGAGTCCAAGAGAAGACTCATCCTTCACATGTCTAAAACATATTGTCATTTGTCAGACATGGAGTTTGCATATCAGCTGTCTCTGATGCAGAATTTCTGGTAAAAATGCCGTGGCCATCATCATAATTTAACATTTAACAGTTTTTTTACAAGTTCAGTAGGATTGCTAATCTTACTTTAAGTGTAAAAGTGTAGACCTGCTTTTAGAGCCTTAAATTTGTCTGTCAAGGAAGACAGAAACTTCATCGCCTTATCAACTGGAAATACGTCTCCCCACAACTATCACTGTCACATTTTTCACCTACACATACAACCTATAGCTCACTGGAGGTGCTTGGTTATCTAGGTTCTGTCAGGATTGTTACACTCAAAAAACTGCTGGGTTAGTTCTGCCCAATAGTTTTGTCACTATAGAACAGAACATGTGTTAAGTGAGTGATTCGTAAGTCAAGTCCACTTTATTGCTGCGTTAAATATTACCTATATTGCTTATCCATGCATATTTAAATATTACTATCACTCCTACTACTAATAATAATAATAATATTAACAAAGATAATGGTGTTATTATTGTTACTATTATAAATGTCACATAACCATACAAATACATTATAGAAAAGAGGCCACTGAGCCAAATTACATTTTCCAAATTTTTGGCTAAAATGAGACATCATGCAACAGAAAAACTTCCTTAACATGCTGGAGAAACTCCCAAGTTACAAGGTACACACTGCTTAGTTTAGTTTACATCAAAAACAAAAAGAGTAAATTTCAACTGACTTCAGCAACAAGTCAGTTTCAATGGCATGGCTTAACAGAACACAGAAAGACTGGCGTCATTTCATCTCCTTAGCACAAATTTTTGGAAATGGTTGATTGGCTTGTGCATTTTCCAGGTAGTCCACCATGTTGGCTCCCAACCGGTAATTCCATATCAAAATATTAACAATCAAAAATGCAAATGTTTAGGACTACTAAACCACCGACTGCAAACACTGTATTAACAAAAAAAAAAAAAAAAAAAAAAGACCAAATACAGAACAAATTAAATGCATAAAATATTGTGAAATATTCAATTGACCAGCTGTTGGAAAATCAACACATAAAACATGGACAACAGGATTCTTCAAGGTTACATTTTTTGTTGTGCCTGGGTTTTCTTATTTAGAGTTTTGTTTCTCTTTAGAAGTTACATTTTTATCATTTATAAAATATAAAATTATTATTATTATAACATTTACATTGATAATTTTTTATTTTTTGCTTTTAAACATTCTACCCCTTAATTATGGTCACAGTTATCAAGCATAGTAACACAAACAACGGAAATGTAATGTAAGTGACTCTTTGCGATTCTGACTGAAGATATGTCACGTAAGGGTGGAATTTTCCTTTAAGGAAGACAAAAATACACAGTAGTTGTCACATCTGGACTTCTTACAGACTTTTTCCCATGTTTCCCTGAGAAGCCCCAGAGCAGAAGATCTCTGCACTGACTTGTTATCTCAGCCAGGGATAAGAGAAGAAGATTCCCTGCAACAAGCCTCCATGTGACTCAGCCACAGCCACAATATATAATCCCTTGCCCCCAAATAAACCATCCATCAAGTCAATCTTTAACGTGTACATTTGTGGCTATAATAAGATGTTTTTCTCTTGTGTAGCACTTAAAGCTTGAAGCTGAATATATATAAAGTGACATATTTTTCACCAACGGCACGTGATGTTGCTGTTGAGGGGCTTGAGGACTTTTTTCTACATAGAATCCCTTGTATATCAGGGGTCTGACAGGGCTGCAGCTCGCTTGAGAGACAAATGGCAATGGATATTATGTGATAGTCCTCCAAATTATGAGAACCATCTGAGCTAGACATGCTAAACTGGAGTGGCTAAAATGGCAAGAACACATAGTGTAATTTATTAGTAGTAACTACTGTATATGCTGTCTTATAATATATTAAAATGCCATTTTCCATTTCAAGCAAAAAGTTATGGCACCACTGAGATCAGAACATGAACTAAGAGTTTTCTGCTAATACTTGAATGAACAGTTATGTTATGTTAGTTTGAATAAACACATTAACACTCATTGCATCAAATTTTACTGTGCAACTCACGTGAGCAACATTAGCTTGTCAGTTAGTTGCAGCTAACCTGTAGTCCTACTTATAAGATGCATGAGAATACATAAGCCCTTTTTTTTAATAATACTTTGTAAGCTCATTTTGGCCTTTTGTGGTTTAAATCCAATCACAAAATATCACAGACTGAACACTGTATATTTAATTGTGCAAACCAAAGATCCAGAGACGGTTCTATAATCTAGTAACGCAGATGTTTCATATGTAATAAATGCTTCACATAAACACTTTTCTTTCTTTAAGTGGGAATGTACTGTATGTGTATTTCCTCCATTATGTTTGCTCTCTCTTATTTCACACACAATAGCAGCTCAATTGCTTTTCTCTGGTTGAGATGTGACAGAGAAGGCTCATTTGGCATGATGTGCTGCTACAAGGCTTATCTTTATCATGTGAAGGTGGTTGGGATTACCATGCAGATGTCTCATAATGGAGCTCCAGACTGCTGTACCATTCATCTATGTCAGTGCCAACAGGGGATCACACACTCATTCACAATAAACAGCCACAGAGATCCATTAGCCATTAAGAATGATGATTACCTGGACTAAATAGGTATTTATTTTTACTCTTTGTATTATGTGCATTATGGACTGACATCATAAAAGGAATAGTGCCTTAGACACACTATTATGCTGCTACATTTCTTTATCTCCAATATGACACAAAGTTTACTAATTACTAATTGTTCTTGTACTATGTGGTGGAATGTGATAGAGGATAAAAGTGCTACTCTACTACCTTTGCCACCCACATTTACCTGGGGACTAAGGATCCAACTTCTAGTCAGTGTCCTTCTAGTCAGTGCCAACCTTTAGCCACCACTACCACTGAACAGTCAGCACTTTTAGCTGGGAATGAAAAATATGGATTTTCACTGACTTTTTAAAATCCACTGCTCAGTTAAATAAAATAAAATAAATAAAAAAATAAATAAATGAATAAAAAATGTTTTTATATAGTATACAGTAGCAATAAAAAGTACGTGAACCTTTTGAAAGTTCTGTTTTTCTGTATACTTGAATTATAATAATATGTCTTCAGTGTCTACATCTGTTCATTCACACTTTTTTTTACATGCAGATGACTTTAGTTTGTCAGCTTAGGAGGAAATCCATGTAGACGGGACCTGATTTCTGCTGGTTGCAAGTGAAATCTGCTTTCACAGATTGCTTTCAGCGGCCCACTATAACAGGATACAACACATTGGCTTCAAAATGTCAAGGATGCCATACATAATCTGCCTTAACCCCCATAGACCCGAAGAGGGAAAAGCATTGAATAAGGGTAACGTCCAGGCTATGATTTGATATATTTGTGTTTGCAATCAGTGCTTTTTGTACTCGATTCCAACAAGTCAAACCTCTGGATGAATCAGTGAAAAGCTCAAAGCACCTGTCTCATTCTAGGCTTTTATTTTGAGCTTTGACTCTGTACATTAGTGCAAATGGATTTTCTCTCTCTCTCTTGTTTTCCTTACCACCCTTCATTGCCATTTTTATCCCCTTTGTGCTTGACAGACTCTGAATTATTGGGATTTCATTGGGGTTACTCAAATAACAACTTAAAGGGGAAATCAGAATTCAAACTTATGTGCCAGGTGCCAGGACATGTGCAATACAGGCTTTGTTGATGCTAATGAATAAATTATTGAACCACTGAGTTCTACCGTAATTGAGATTGTTGTTGTTGTTTTTTATGTTCTTTAGATTAAAAATGTGTTCTCAGCACCAATTATTTTAAATCCAGCTAAAATTCTTACTGCTAATACTGTTTTGATGACAGTATACTCAATAAAGTAGGAAAACATGAATGTCAGTTCACGAATATGTCCAATACTGCAGTGTTAGTTCGTCTGGCATTGATTCATCAGACAAAAATTGTGACTTTCTTGTGCTGATCACGAGTGCATCTGATTGCCGCTGTGACTAGTTGGAGGTATTTTAAAACTAACACTAACATTTTAAAATTTTTAATTGATGTAATAAAATGATTTTATCATAGTCTTGTAATATAAGATATATTTGTTCATATGATTTTATTAACCAGCAAATGCTGCAAATATTTGGAAGAATATTCCATTGTGTGCTCCGGACAGTCTGGGTTTGAGAAACTAACAATGAAAGTGTTATTTCAACTTCATTAACTAAGCTATAGAGTTAATGAGAGGAGCTTCACTTGGACTGTTGGACTGAGAGGACTTAAAAGCTGGCCTGCTCAGTTTTTAAGTCTTCTCAGTCTCTCATTTCCTTCATGGTGGCTTCTTTTTTCAGTTTTGGTAGGGTTTTAGCACACAACAATCCTTATTCATACATGCTTAAACCCACATGACTGACTACTGACTACTATTGATTTACTTTTGATATCATCCACGTGTGTTCTGCTGCCTTTTTTGTCTTGAGTCTGTTCTTAGAACATAAAATGTTTGCTGATGATGTGTCTCTGTACGTCTATCAGATATTCCATTTAAAAACTGTTGTTTTCAGCAATGATAGTCATTTGCAACTTTAACTGTGTCTACACTGTATTTCTGTCAGTTTGATTTTATTTAAAAGACAAGGACCCGAAACGTTTGAACAGTAGCACGTATAGAATTCAGTCAAAATAAACTTTATAAAACTAATTAAGAATTGTGTTTATGGGTATTTATGGTGATTATTACTGGTGTGATATGAGTGGTCGCCAACATGAAAGTGGAATAACCATCCCAAAGGTGCTCCTCAGTAGTAACATCCTTAACATGTAAAGGAGGCCCACCTAAATGTCAAATTAGGATCATGATAGCTTCACAGAAAAGTGTTCTACCGACTTACAGTACAGTCTTGGCATCACTCAGGTACTTTAGCACATGTGACCCTAGCAGCACACATGATGGTTGTCATCGACCCTAAGGGGTTATAACAACACCAAGATTCAAGATGAACGTCTTCCAGAACCTTAACCCATTTTAGCTGTTACTGCAGCATTACATGTGGGAGCGCCAACCTTTCTAATAATACAGCACTGGATGCTAATAAACTCCTGCAACACTGTCTAGTGTGAATGTAATTTCAGCAACTACTAGGCAGCACCACTCATTGAAACTGGAGATGACATGGATATTAATATTGCAACCATGGGTTGGGGCAAGAGAGAAAATCAGATGTTCTTCACAGCAGATGGATGATGCAGTAAACACACAGGTGCTTGTGTAATTATTCCAAAGACGAACTGCAACCATGGTACTTTAGTTTCCCAGCACCTGAACATGCTGACCAGCCATTCTGTGTAAACGAAGACTGTTCAGGTGGGCTTGGAAAATTGTCAAGTGTTTTATTGTCTATTATATCATTGCTGTACCTTTTTTAGGTATACTGTAGTTGGATTTGTCTATTGGGTGCCTTCTATCTATCGCTCTAAGTTTTACACTACTACTGAGGAATTATTTAACTATTTATCCCGTTACCTGCTAAAAGCTACACAAAATTTGCGCAAATACACTATGAGCTGAGGGGATCTAGAAAGTTGGTTATACATATTTTTCTTTTGGATATTAAAAAAAAAATCATATCACACAGTTTTACTAATATAAAACAATTGATCAGATATCTGCTTCCCACAACTGGTTCAATGAAAGCAGATGATTGCTTAAAATAATTAATGACATTGCAAGCCTGCAAGGTGCACAAAGTAGTAGTAGTATCTTTAGAGATTTGTTTTATGAGTATAGACGTCTCTCCATCATTGTTCGTCTCACAAACAGCAGCAGAAACATGTGCAGTGTTCACATTCTCCACACAGATCCCTTTCTTTGTATCTCTGCAGCTTTCCTGTGTGTCTCTCTTCTCTAATTGTAAATTCACTTTTTTGGTGAGGATCACTGAATTGTTTATAGAGACAAAAGAATCTATATATTCAATATTTAACAACGTGGGAACTACTCTGCTTTTTTTTTTTCGAAGACAGTAATTGTAAACTGTGTTCCTTGAAGAACCGGGGAGAGTAGATGTTGGATGTGGATAAAGGCAAGCCGCCAAATACAGCAACACAGACAATCGCATTGACTGTGACAGGGAGTGGTAACAGATGGATGAAAGTCAGAGTGCTTCTGTCTTCATGGGAATGATCACAGTCAACGTTTTCCTTGATGGCTTGTGTATTTCAAATGTGTATTGTTCTACTCTTCCTGACCTAACCGCAGGTCACATCAGCTAAAGAAACATTGATATATGCTGTGGTTTTCCTTACAAAAGAAGAAAGACAAGCTCGGTCGAAAGCAAAACAAACATCAGTTTATGAGATGATTATTTTTACCGTTCTTGTATTATAATTCACATGTGGGTTTCATTAAAGGAGCCTTTTTTGTTGTAAAGAAACAAGTGGCTGGACATGGAGGCATTCAGTGGGGTAAAATGAATGGGGATGTTAACAAAAAGAGGCTAATAATATTCATCTTTGCTTATTTAACTCTTTTCTTCCAGGTGGTGTTGACTGAAAAAATGACATTTAAAATCTGGTGCTGAAAAGATGTCTCTCCTTTTACCCAGACGCACATCCACACATGCATGCATGTGGAAGTACATGTTAAAAAACACACAGTGTTCCCAGTTCCACCACACACACACGTACATGCACACGCAAACACGCGCACGCATATCATAGCCACTGCGGAACATGCTTGCCGGGAGGGCTGACATAATTGTATTAATTGTTAACATAATGATGCATTTATGTTTAATGTCTACCTTCTGGTAATTACAGAGGAGGTGCTGTACCTTAAGGCCTGCAACTTGGGCATCTGCCTCTCTCTCTCTCTCTCTCTACTTGAATATTATTCCCTTTGTTTTTACAGCGGTAGCCGCCTTTGCAGCTTCAAAGACTTTCATCATTTTGTCTCTTGTAGCCAGCTTCTCTACTCTCTCCTTCTCAGGTGCACCACAGAAACCTATCATTAAGTCATCATAGCTTAATTTCTGGTCTAGTCTGGTCTAGCTCTATGGTATCCTGTGAAGTCCTTTTGACACACAGAATCATAAATGTATGCCTTCCATTAAACTTTGAAAAGACAAAGAGAAGAAGGAGCAGGAATCTTCTTCAAAGCTTATATTTGCTTTGAGGTAGATCTTGCAGGTTTTAATAAAAGCTTAAAGCAATTAATGGAAAGGTTATACTGTATGTTCATATATGGATAGAAGAACTGTGAAAATTCAAAGTATCTCATTAGTCTTACTTGGTGTGTTTCAAAGAGAGAGATGAAAAATCTTTTTAGGAACAGTGCGATATGGAAATGGAGTCAGAATGTGTTAGCCTAGTTTAGCATTAAGACAGAAAATCTTAAAAAAAGGGGAATAGTTCAACTACCCCAACAGTGCCTGGCACATATCACTTATATTTTACTGTACAGACCAGTAGAGGATATACATTTTAATATTTCCATCTTTATCTATTCTTCATCTGATTCTCCAACATCATCTCCCACATACCCCCTCACCCCCCAAGGTCATATAGCTTCAGAAGAATTTTATTCCAAATATAATCAATCAATGCAATTTCCACTGGAGCAGTGCATGTCACTTGTATTAGGCAACCTACCATGACTCCTACCTAACATTTCCTGTGCAGACTGCAAATGCAATTATGTTTTTTTACAGGGAACATAATGCACTGGATGCATTATATTCAGATGTATTATTGAATTAATCAGTAATGTTAATAATAGGTGTAGTAGCATATTTTATTTTCTGGCATGTGTATGTATGCATGTATATGCATGCATATATATTTCAGCATGTATGTTTATAAAAATAAAAAATTTACAAATCCTTATGTTGTGGGACTTCCTTTTTAGATTCAACATATTGCTAAGAATGTGTTCACACAAATTTTTTAATAGACAAGCTGGTTTAACCAAACCTACCTACAGTACGTAAAATATTTAACTATTTCTTTACAATATTAAAAGTTCAGAAAAAAGGAGTATTCAGTTTTTAATAAATGCAAAAGGCCTTTTTTTTGCCTTGTTAGTGAGCACGTAGTTCATACAGCTGAAAGTAAAGCCGTTTAAGTGAACGTATATCTAATCTTTTCGTCATATAATTCTGTTTAATTACTGACTGTTTTTATCATGAAAGCATTCCCATACTCAGTTATGGTTGATTTATGTTTTTTTCTTTTCTTTTTCATAGATCCCCGACGTCTCGCCACATATTGACTCAATTCCCTTCTTTGCCTGGGAGCCGTCATGGAGGCAACAATAAAGGCTAGCCACAGCATGTTAGACATTATTACTGTTATTGATGACTCATCGATCTAGCAGGCAGGCCACAGTAATCAAGCACATCTCCAGGGAATGCAAGGATCAAGGCCTAAATCATGACTCCACTGCCAGAAAGGCTGCTACAGGAGATAAGAGAGCACAGTGTGTGTGTGTGTGTGTTTGTTAGCATGCCTCTGTTTGTTTTGGAACGGTTTTGTAATTAGATTAGAACATTTGCTACTCTGTGTTCGTGGATTGGAACTGTGTGTTCACATGTAGAGTTTTGTTGAGTTTAAAGATGTTGCAAAATTCCACGCAGCCCTGGAGTTGTGCCATTTTGCACGTTTCATGAGTGAACAATCATTTTGCCAAACCAGGAAAAATCAATTATATCAAGGGTAGATATGAAAAATACTCATGTCAGCGCTAAGTTGCTGTGTTGGCATACCAGATGATGTGTGTTTGGGTACGGCAGATTATTGATTTGAGATGGAGATTTCTCTATGGATGAATGGAGTATTGCTGCAGTGCTACAAATCTGTGGTTGAACAACAAAATTTTGAAAAAGGCAGGTCAGGTCTAGCTGCTGCCCTTGTATTGAATGGATAAATTACATGTATGCAAGTAACACAACTCTGGTAAAACAGAAACCTACTGTGTTTACTCTACACGCAGATAAATTCTGTTATTCTGCATTATAATTTAGTTATACATTACAATAGATTTATATTTATATTTTGGCATGGTATCAACATTTGCATTTGCACATGTGAAGTCAGTGGTTAAAATCAATCAAAGAAAGCCCTTTCAACAATATTTACTGTGATACTCTGGACTCCGCAGGGCTATTTACAATAATAAATGATAAAAGCAAAAGCAAAGTACATTTTTGTAAGTTTGTGCTTCTATGTTTTACTTGTCTTCTCACTTCTCACTTTATATGTCTCTCTCCCTGTTACTGTCACTGCCACTGGTTTTGCTCAGAATGAAGGTATTCTGCGACTCTGTTCAGTGAAGTTGGAAATAGTTTCTTAATGTGTTTAAGTCTTGAGGATGTCTTAACAGAATATAATATGTTTATTGTCCAATTAAAACTGTGTAGAAGACAAACCATAATCAAATTATATTCAATCACATTGACTATGACTTGAGTCATGGGGATATAAAAAAACTTCAGTGCTCACTTTAGGCCACTGGATATTATGTAATGAAAAGCAAATCGAATGTGCAGGATCAGAAAATATAAAGGCAAACCGTCTAGGCAAACACTTTTGAAATAGCACTGCAGCCATCTGGAATGACCAACTGGGTGTGAAGCCACCTGCTACTAACATAACAACTACTAGGAACGCCAGAGGAACAACTGGCAGGCACATACAAATGCTTTAATAATCAAATCCCTAAGCACTTGTTGTTGCCTTTGAAATTAGCAGCTACTATGGTTACAACTCAAAACTTAACATATAAGCTGGGGAGTTGACATTCCAGAGTTTGCAGTTGGAAATTTAATTCGGAACGCTCTATGAAGTTAGATTACCAACTTAAAAGGTTGAACAAACCTGACCAGCATAAAAGCTGTAGTAATATATGCTTATTTGCACTTCTGTTTTTCTTGTGTCCCATTAATGTGTTGTTATAAACTGGTAATGCTTATAATTTCTAACCTGGATAGAATTGGCATTAGGATTAACCTAACTGGGGAACTTAGACTTTATGTCATTCCCAGCTTTCACTTGAAACTTCCAAACTAAATGGAATTAAACTGTTAGTAGTCTCCTTATCTGCATCATTAATCGCCTACTGCCAGTTATCATTAATATGTATTTGATAAGTACATATAAATAATAAAAGAAATGTACAAATTATCCTATGAATGCCATGAATCCCATGTCATGGCAAGAAACATCCATAATCGTCTTTTTTTTCTGAGCTTCTCAGCTAATCTGGTAAAAACATTTTGGTACAGATCCCACCATTCCACTATAAGCAGTTCCTGATTAGCCTGTACACACAACAATCACCTGGATTTCTTGGGATACTAATAAAAATATCAAAATCTGAACATAAGAAGCCAAGACATGATTGTCCCATTCTTACACCACTGTGAATTCTGCTGATTTAGCAGCAGTGCGTATCATGTCTTTGTTTTGATTTGAGTTATGACTCTGACAAGAAGTGGCAGCAATGCAGTTAAGCAGCCAACAACAAAGCGACCACATTTCCTTCTTTGTGGGATTTGATGACAATACAAAAAGCAATAAATGCCAGTCTTGTGCTTTTACCATACATCTCAGTCAAAGTCGGCAGCTACAGCTACAACAGCTAACAACACACCCACCACATTAACCTTCCTGCCAGCCACTCAGTGCCATGTCACTGTTAATCTTCATTGCACATATGTGACCTTTTAGAAACTTCACTGCCCTTGTTCCCAGGTGATTAATACTGCTTCTGGGTAATTGGATGTTAATTGGAGAGACTATTGACCAAAGCCCTAGAAAAACAGTAAGTGGGTGATTTGATGAGCTATCTCATATTGATATGTGGAAGAGAGGGACAATCAGCATGCTGTATTCATTCATCATCATTATTACTTGTCGTTTGTGAAGCCAGGGGAGCCTGTCTTCCTTGGTGAGCATCTTTGTATTATGCATCTTGGGAGATAAGTCCATGAATTATTTTTTTCTCTTATACAATATTTAAGATTGATATTACAACATTTTGAGTAAGGAGATGGTTTTTAATTGCACAAACTTTAGATTTTACAAAATACTATTTGGTGCTAAGGTCCTATTGTAAAGACAAAGTTATTAAAAATTAGCAAACTTCAAAATATGAAAATAGAGTTTGAAAGTTACAAGCAGTCATTACATTTGACGACAGATTGTTCTAGGCCACCTGTGGTGCCTACATTGAAATCCTGCTTTTTCTTGGACATCCCAGTAAACAAATGCATGGGTATTGCAGCATATTAAACCCAAGATGTCACTGGATGTCACTTGACTCCCCTACTTTGGACCCATCATGCAGATAGAACAGTCACTGGATAAGGGAAAAAACAGTAGGCAAAATAAAAAGGTCAGCACTGTTGTGGGGGCAGCAGGCTTGTCAGGGCAGCCCAAACATCTCTCTCGACAGCAACATTTTGAAACTGCTTTTGGGGGACTAAACAGTTCCCAGGCCACTTGTGCTATTTCACAGTACCCTTACTACCAAGTGTCTTGTGGCAAGGCCATAAACAAGAAGTTACACGGAACCACAAGTGTGTGGACCCATCACCTGCAAGAATAGGAATCAGGCTTGGCCATGATGCTATCTTAGTGGTGGACAAAGGCCACTGTTCTCAGCATTTCAAGAGAGAGTGGACTGTCATCTGAATCCTATACTTATCCGTTTGAATTAGATTTGCCCAAGCGGATCTAGTGAAAGCAAACAAAGAGATGGAGATCATCAGCTTGTGTTAAACTGTATATTGGTTTTCCAAAAATGTGAGAACTCTGGTCAAAATGTAAATAAAAACAGAATTGAACATATTGCTGTTCTTTTCTCTGTCCTCTTTCCACTCACCCCAAGCGGTCGAGGCAGATGGCCAGCGTTCCTCTAAAGGAAAAAGGTCTACACTTATATAGCTCTTTTCTAACTAACTGGTACTGACAGCTCTTTTACACTGCTTCTCATTCACACATTTGTACACACACCGATGCCATGCAGCTGACCTGACTTACAACAGGTCAACAGGGCAGGTTGGGGTTCAGTATCTTGACATGTGACAGGAGGAGCGGGGAATTTAATTGTTGCAGTAATACTAGTCGCTCAGCAGCCACAGCTAAGGGTGAACCCACTCTCTGTGGCCACATCTACATTTATTTAAATTTCTACTGCATGATATGGGCTATACTCTTAGAATAAGTCGCCATGGACCAGTGATAATGCAAAAGTATTGCTAAGTAATGTAAAAGTATTGCAGGGGAACAAAAATATTATTGCGAGGGAACGCAAAAGTAGCTTCAAAATTTCACCGCCGCAACCCTTAAGGGGCTCCGTAGTAAAGTGCCTTGGGATGACTTCTGTTATGATTTGCTCCTATACAAATAAAATTGAATAGAAATCTGTGAGACACAGCCATGCTTACCACTGTGTTGCATCACCTCTTGTTTTAACATTACCCTGTGTGAGTGTTTAGGAACTGAGAAAACCAACTCAGTCCAACTAAAATGACCATTGGCCCAGAAAAGGCTGCACCATTCCTGGATCATGTCTATGTTTTTTTTCTCTTTGCATTGAGGAGTTTCACGTTTTATGTTGTGGTTTTTAGAGGTGTTCCTGAGTGCTTTCCATTATAGAATTGAAAAAGAGTAAAAGCATGTCATTCAATTTTTATTTAAAATTGACTCAGCCTAACTTACCTTACTAAGTCATACATTTAATCACTTTTGGAAAGAGATTTATAAAATGTAACATTTGAAAGAACAGACTATTATATAACTCCAAAAATGAGACAAAATACCAAACCACAAGAATACATCAGAAAGAATATTGACATTTCATACGAGACCCTTAATTCAGCTTATGAAGTTGAAGCAAATGGGAAGCTGGTGTCAGACCAATCAATAGAGCCCTGTCTCAATCCTAATAAGTGTGAGCAGCATGTTTGGCTCTTGTATCAATAAAATGCCCAAGAACAAGAGTCTTGACTTCAATATGGATTCTACAGGACTACAAAGATGGGACAGTCTTGGTAGGAAAATATGAGCACAAGATCTGTGCCTTATCCAGCTTTGTCTTAAACCCATTATCAGTTCACTAAGGAAAGTATTACACTTAGTGTTTTACCTAAAAACTGTTAATATGTAGCAAAACCAAAGCATATCATCAGTATGGAGATTTGGATCTTTTTAAAAGGACCAAATCACTAAATTATTATCATATTTTTCTAATTATGTCTTAATAATGCCACTTATTTTCAAACTGATAGAGCAAGTGAGACTAAATTAAACACCCACTGGACTTTTTAAAGGAAAGCAAAATACAAGGTAGTGGTGGGGGCGGACAGCAGGTGTAAGATACACAGACCAGAGTTTCACTCCAGAGACCCTTGTGTGGTTAAGGTTTAGGCAAAAAAACTTAGCCCAATTTTGTTAACAGAAAAAGTAATCCATTTGCATTTACATTTCCCACAAAAACTTCTAATCAGTACCCAAATGAACATAACTGTTATTTGTTCTATTTCAGTTTTCTATGGCACTTTACTGTCATTCTTCTCTATTGACTACTACTACTACTACTACTACTACTACTCTTTATTTACCATGTGTGTCCTTGAGCAACACACTTCATTCTAGCTTCCCCGGGGACTGTATGTGGCTGCTACTTACTCGGCCTTTCATTTTTTCAGATTATAAGCCATTTTATAACTTTGCTTTGCTTGAAAATGAAAATGACTTAATATTTATAGTCCATGGTGGAATGACAGCAATTATAAGACATCAATTGTCAGTTCCCCCACCCCTTACAGAGGGGGGAGGAATTGTAGAGATTGATGGCCACAGGTAGAAAGGACCTCCTGTGGTTCTCTGTAGAGCACTTGATGTTAATAAGTCTTTGGCTGAACGTGCTCCACTGTCCAGCCAACACACTGTGCAGTGGGTGGGAGGGATTGTTCAGGATTGAGAGGAGTTTGGACAGCATCCTCCTTTCAGCTACAACATGTAGAGGTCCCCACATTTTTTTGTACCTCGGGCCGGTTTAATGTCACACAATATTTTCACGGACCGGCCTGTAAGGTGTGGCGGATAAATACATAAACAAAGTAAAATGATTTGACAGGCATAAAAACATTTTCTAAATATATAAGGCTGCATATTATGCAGAGCGGGCTTGGTGCGTGGGAACAACCTGTTGCAATAAATCCATATTTCAAGTAGGACTCCTGGTACTGTCTTTTAAATGCAGCTTTCTTTTTCTTTGAAGTCAAAGGCTCTTCCTTTGTCTCCTCACGGGCTCTTTTACCCTGTGCAAAGAAACTTTCTAAAGACGTTTGTTTTGTGTTCATTTTGCTAGTTTGGCCATTTCAATTTAGCGGTAATGTATTATGTGTTACCAGTCAGAGCAGCCCCTTTAAGAAGGTAGCGGATGTAGGTAATTTGATCAAAGCAAGCTCCTTGACATGCAGCAAGAGTGACATACAGACAGATGTGGCGGAGAGAATCCAGTAATTTTCCAAAATAAAACATCATTCAGAATCAGATAATAAATAAAAAGGAAATAATTTAAGTTATATATTGTTTCTGTGCGGCTCAGTATCAATTGACCCACGGACCGGTGCCGATTCGCGGCCCGGGGTTTGGGGACCACTGGTCTAATATATGTACTATTTAAAGATGGAGCTGAAGAGAATTTCTCTGTTTTAGGGAGATGGAAAATATCAAAGTCAAGTGAAAAAAAGCATTAAATTAATTTGCCTTATTTGCTTATATCGGTAGTACATCCTGTACATTGACAGCAGACTGTCAATGTTCAAAAACAACTTTAACCATGGACATTAAAATAAGTTCCTTGATGGAGGGCAAATATTAAAAAATATATTCTCACTCACATGTTCAAGATAAACAAATAGAAATACAGCACTTTTCAAAATGTTCTACTATAAACACTCACTCACTGAATTCCCACTAGTGCATGAAGCAGGTTCTTGGCAGGAATCAGTGCATAGAGCCAAAATCACAATGTCACTGGTCACCTGTCTCACAAATCAGTTTTATTAGGAAACCATATACAAAAAAGGCCCCATTGGTGTTTTTAATGGATAGCAGCCATCTTGTGGTGAGTGAGACGGGAAATTCAAGATGACACGACTCACGTAGTGCAACTGTGATGCCGGAACCACCTGCCTCACTAAAGCAGGCAAAATGAGGCCTGTTTTTGTTATCTTCTAACACATGGGGCACATAGAGTGAGGCAAGTTGACACCACATTACATCATAGATGTCAAGGAAATCAAGAAATCAAGGGTCACTGGGAACAGTAACTATTTGATTACTGAATTACAAACTTTAAGAAAAACATATTTTTACCACCTAACACTGCTGGTAACTAGCTTCCCTGAATTTTCCAAGAATCATGTAAAGTAACCCAATCAAGACATTTATATCTTATGTATTTATATCTTGGACATTTACTAGGTGTATTTTATATTTATGCTACGTTATAGAGAGCAAAATACATCAAGCATTGGATTGTAAACCCATTAATAGGGAATGTGAGCTGGGTTTAGATTGTCATAACACAGGTTAGTTTTACCCTATTGATGTTGTGTTGTTGCAGTAGTGATCCTGCTAACAAAATTGTGGTGGACAGAGCTCAGCAACAAATGTGATCTCACAATTGTGCCACTATAATTAATTGTTTGGTAAGTATGTACTTTAACATAACTTCAATTGTAATCCACGTGAGGTTATGTAGGAGATAGGCTCATTAGATTAACAATGTCAGTAAATGTAATAGTTACAACTTTTCCTTTAACTATACCATTCTGGTGGATGTGTGAATTGGTCATGATTTTTCTGAGGGATACTGTGTGTGGAAAAGTCTTGTGAACGCCTTAGTGTGTTGGGTGTGTGGTCAGATATCTGATGTTTTCTAAAAAATCCTTTTGCGCTTCTCATACACACCAGCTATGTAAGAAATGACAAGGTTCTTCTGTCAGCTCAGACTTCTCCATTGTCCTTCTGGATCAGGACACCACCACCACACTGGGTATCCACCTGCTGTGAGAACTGTCTTCAGATATGTCTGCTTTGCTCCTGTTGAGATCGGGATGTTTTCTGTCCTGTGATTCAGTGCCCTAATAACTCCTGTTTGTGCAATGGTTGGTGGAAGTCAAATGGCATGCTTTTGACTCGTAAATTTCTATTTCTAGGCTGCCATTGGCCCCTATGATGTCTGCATATTACAGGAAGGTCTGCTGGCTATCTTTGGTGTCTTCAAAGGATACCATGCTTTCATGAGTATCCAGTTTCCTGTTCCTGACCTCAGAAGTAACTCTTCTCAACTGGGGATGTGTGGGTCTGTGTGTCCAAACAATGGTACTTAGTGGCTAGGCATTTGGCAGTGTTACTTGTTGCTGATGATGATGGGTCTGAGGGAGGCTCCTAAGTAGTTTGAAATGGCAGGGGATACCATTAAACAGTTTGTATTCTTTTTATGTAATTGCAGGTGGCGTCTTTTTTCAGTTTTGTGTATGTGTGTTGATCTTCCATCTACCTTTGTTGCAGACTGTATGGTGATGGTTTTATCACTTCTGAGAGATATTAAAGCAATTCTGTCCTGCCTGGTAAGTTTGGATAGGATGGTGGCACTGAAACCAGTGGCAAATTATTGTTTAAACTACTTATTGTTCTAGATTAATGAGTTAGTTGTACAGTATATGAACTATGTTCAAAATTGTACATGCAAAAAGTACTGCTACTTTTAGCAATTAAAATATTGAGATACTTCAAAGGTACTCTTCCTCAACAAACAATTTTGGTTTCAGCTTGTAACTGTAGCAGCCCTGTTTTTAAAACCGTTCTTGCATATTTGTTTCTGTATTTTTACTCTGACAGTAAGGCTAAATCCAGAGCAATGATGGGTGTAAACAAAGACAGCTATTATGTCCCAATTGCCAGGTGCTGCATGTGGCATGCCGCAGTAATTTGATGTATCCCACAGCTCTAGAAGTAACGCACTCACCAGTGGAGAAAGACAGAGAGCCTCTTTTTTTAAGACTGCGTGCTGACCGACAGATTGGGTTTTTGGCAAGATTTCAGTCTGAGGGAAACAGAGGGAGATAATGAAAGATGGAAGGAAAATAAGCAGCATGGGGCAACCTGCTGTGTCAAGCAGAACATGATGAGGTGAGAGGACAAGAAGGAAGCATGCATGACAGTGTACACATTGCGTGCAAATGTATATTATGTTTGTTATGTGCGTACATGTATTCAAACACTAAAACAACACTCCAACAAGTCCTCTATTTTATACACTATTGTAATGGTTTTGTATATCTTTTTGGTCCACATTATTGCTGTTTTATTTGGAATTAATGGAAACATGCTTATTATGTGATGATTATTTTATGTCTCTGGCTGTTGAATTCATAGAATTAATTGTAAGATATAAGATGCTTCTATCTCCCAACACATGTATACTATAGCTTCAGAGAAAGCAGGCACTTATTATACACGGTCAAAGTAATTGCTGACTTATCAACACATAGTTTTTAAATCTGAGGTCAGATTAGAATCTGGGTTGTTGACATTCTTTTTACCAAATAAAAATTAAAATGTTGTAATTTCACAGTAACTGTTATTGTGAACTTTATTATGTCCCATTGTCAGTAGCAGCAATTGGCTTCTTAGTAACTCATTTGTTTTTACCATATAAACAAATACTAGGATTATTTACTATGGTATGGTTGCCTGTACATACACTGTAAAGGACCAACATTATTGCAAAATGATATATTAGTTTAATCCAGTTAAATCATGCTGTAAGTTAAGGGATGTGACTAGGTTAAAGGCTCAAAAGAAACATAATGGGATGTGTAGATGTGATGGTGTCAACTTTTATTTTGCACTACACGTTCAATACAATTCTTTTGCCTGGAGTATGTACACGTACATACAGATATTTACTACATGTTGAAAATTAGTGGACATAGATGTAGAAACCCAACTTTAAATTGCTTTAAACTTTTTGTCATAAATCATACATTTATCATGGCACTTCTGAATAAACCTAACCTTTCCTAAACTTTCTTAAAAAAAAAAAAACTGAGACAAAAACCAGAGCAAAAAAGCCAAAGGTGCAAAGGCCACCCTACTTAATCCACTTTTATCTTTCAGTTGTTGCTGTTTTCTGTTTTTGTAGGGCTGTGCACAACTTCATATTTCTCATTGTTGATCAGCTGGTCAATACTACTTTTTTGGAATCCAATCAGTGTTTAGTGGCACTTACTGAAATTATTTAACCTTTGCCTGAACAAAACATGAATTCGTTTCTACATTGGTGATATTCAGCTATGAAGAAATGACTTTTTTGACCTCTTCCACATGGGCTTTTATTCTGTCAAGCTTAACTTGTCATTGATGGCACTGTTATGATGAGGAGACAACAAAAGAAAATTATCCTGGCAGGAAGTCTAAAAGGGGAATATTTCTGCTGCTGTAGTGTGCTGAAAAGGCTATTCAAATGCCATTCTGCACACAGTGACTGGCTTTCCTCTCCTCCTCCCATTTGCCCTCTCTCAATGCTTTCCCTGTCATTCAAAACATGAGGAGGCCTTTTCACAAGCTCGGAATAGTTTGCATGGCAGAATAACAAGCTAATTAGAGCTCCTCCGGTGATGGATGTCTGCGAGAGGGTACGAGATGTGGGCACGAGGGCAGCGCGGCTCCCCGATAGCGTCGCAACCATCTGTCTCACTTTGACGGCTTAATTGGAAGAGCGATGGGGGGATATTTGGGATCCAGCCTAATGACTGTGCTGACCCTGTGTGGATGGCTAATGCCATTTTGCCCCTATTTGTAGCCCATAAATTTGGCACTTAGCCCCCCTTTGTTTTGTTTCTCATGTTGTGATTGGATTGTTGAGGTCAATAAGGGTCAATAAGTTGGTTGAAGCGACCATATTAGTCTCAAATTCAGAATGACGGATGAGGGGGGTTGACAGTGTTAGCTTTTAAATTTAACACTTAAATCTCATGTGGGTATTTGCAGGCACTTGGTTTTGTGGTACTTTCACCACAAATCACTAGAGATGGGTGGCCATGTGAAGCACAGGTCTTAAATGTCATTAAGAATAGAAAACAAAGCACTAGCAAGGTCAAGGTACGTTTAGGTATTTTTTGCATCCCTTGTACCTCACTTGTAAGTCACTTTGGATAAAAGCCTCTGCCAAATGTGCAGCTTTTGGGATTGAGTGTAGACAGCGAGAGACTATAATCCACTTGTGTTTGCCCAGCCCTCCTTCTACCTGCTTCTCCAGTCCTCCAGCACGTCAGGCATTAGTCTTGTGCAATTATAATAAATAATATGCTACAAAACCTAGCAATCAAGCAGCAATATTTGATTCTATCTGAATGGTTAGAAGGGTTAGTCACAATTAAAAACCTTTAGGACACACTGCTGTTTACTTAATTACAGTACGTCGTTGCTTAAGTAACATGTCTCTCAAACTACTAATATATAAATGTCCCAATGGAAACAACTAGTGGTGGAAGTGGAAAATAAATAAATTAATCTCTGAAAATCAAAAAAAAAATAAACAAAAAAAATTAAAAACACAGCAGTTTTATCAAGCACAACAACACAGCCACAGACCATGATATAGTTCATTTTTATATCAGTTCCCAGGACTGTAGTAAATGGATTTATGCATTTAGGTATTTTTGGTTGCTTTTACCAGTATTCTCAGAAGAACATTTCAAAGTGCAACATTCAGAAACGCGGTGTTTGGCTTTTTGCTGGTTGGTGCTGTTTCTGACACAACTTCACCTACTGTACATTTAAGATACTTGATGAAGGGAATAAAAAATAAAAAAAGAGTTAAAACAACAACACTTTACTTTGCACCCAGACCAGCATATTTTGGATTGTGGTCATCATATGATCATATTAAGATGAACATTTAAATATAAATGGCGTCATACTCATAGCGTCATTACATGTTGCCTTGCATGTACATATAAGCCAATGGGCTACAGTGTCATGATTCCAGCCTTGTTGCTGCTGGTGCTTCCTCCCCGTGCTTTTATTTTGGCGGTTTCCTGTTTCCCTTTCCCGTTCTGGTCACATGCACTCACCTGATTGGTCACACCTGGTTTTCCCCCACAGTATAAATACCGGCCTGCTCACCTGATTTCTCTGCCAGATAGTTTGTTCTCAAACCCCGGACACTATCCCACGTTTCCTTGGACTGATTTTGTTTGGATTTTCAGCAGTTCGGACTCTGCCTGTTCTGGACCCTGTCTCTTGCCTGACCCCCTGGTACTGTGAGTTCTGTTCTTTCCCTGTCTTTCCCCCTGTTCACGGTACCAGACCTGTACCTCCTGTCTGATTCCCTTTCCCGGACCTGTACCCCTTTACCCTGGCTACCCTGGATTCTCCCTTGTTGGACCAGCCTGACCTGACCCTGCTTCCCCTCTGGTCCAGTGAGTTTGACCTGTGGTCTGTTCTCTCCCTCGTTGTTCCCTTCCCTACTCTGTTTCAGTTTGGATCTCCCTGTGTGTCGACCTGGATTGTTTTACTGTTGTGGTTTTTGCCTGTTGGATTTATCCCTGAACTGCCTTGTTGTGTATGACCTGGATTAACCCTCGACCTCTGAGTTAGCCCTGTGGACTATTTCTTCGTGGTGCTTGTGTGACACTTGTGTGACTGTCCTGAACTTTCTCCATTCTGTCCATGTGCTCTCTGTTGGTCGGCCATCTTGGTCGTGATATCACTTCTGGTTTTCACCCAGTGCACCATACTCGCCCAACGTCATCTCCTTGCATCTAGTGACTATTTCATCCAATCCATTCATTTACCGTGTTCTGTCAATACAAATAAAGATTCAAAACCTGGTCCTGTCCTGTCATATCTCTGGCCATGGAGTCCTTCCTGCAGCTTGTGACATATAGATACAAACGAAGTACATACTGTAAACAAGAGTGCAAGAAGAGTACTATAAGGAATCTCGAGTATTAAAATACTTTATAGACTTCTGCATAATTCCATAGTTTGATTAATTTCCTGCAATGGAACTACTTGTAATTCTTTGTTCTATGATGTTCTCATTATTGGAGTGGGATGTCTCACTGAGGTATACTTAACCAAAATGGCTACAGTATCATATAATTAACATGTTTAGTTTTGTAGGAAATATAATCCTCTATATATAATCATCTTCCAGTTGGTGGGTCAACATGTTCATTAATGGTTGGATTGTTTTGGAGAATTAAACTATGTTTAGAATTATGTTCCTGAAGGGGGAAAAAAAAAAAGACCCACTCCCTCCTTCCCATTACTTCTAACTAATGCAAGTTCCACACGTTTTGCTCAAGGTTTCCTATTTTTTCTTTCTCAGGGTGGATCTAATTTTGCTGAGCCATACAGTTTCCCTGCCATCATTCCTCAGTAAGACCTCTTAAAAGCTATTTGTCTGGCCCTGTCTTCCTTTGCCCATTTAGTGTACACATGCTCACCCTGAGAGGTGAGATGCTGATGAGGTGAATATATTATTAAAAACGCATTAGACATCACTGGTAGGGTTTTTTTTTTTTTTTTTTTTTTTTCTTTCTACAGTGAGCTCTGCATCACATATAGAATTACAACTGTTGGACCTCTCACTGCGGTGGAACAACCACTAAGGCTTGAAGACACATACGTGTTGACCTTTTTTACCCCCTTAGTACATTTAATCCATCCAAATACAATTTCCATGCTGCTGTGGTCTAATGGCATGAGCTTGATGTGAAGCTGGACAAGGAGATGGGAAGTGAACTCCACGCTTGTAAATTTTTACTCTCTTACTCTGTTACTGCCTGTCTGGCTCTTTATACATGCGGACATTGGTGTTAGTAATGCTAGCAAGGCCCAGGCTCAAATGTCATTGGCTGTGGAAACACTCGTGTGTGTGTGTGTGTGTGTGTGTGTGTGTATACCCCCTCTCTTTCCTCCACTGAAAAAGTGGAAAAGAATATCTGAAAAGAAGCAGATGTCAAGTATGTGCTTTGGTTGAGGCTGTACGACACATAACAAATTACTACGGATCACCATGGCTTCATTTTCAAAAGCCACCGGATCAATGGTGCTGCAAAGTTAGATGCTGCTAATTCTTAAGATCACTTCCTGATGACTTCCTGAGTGCTCCCCAAAGCTTCATTGCACAAACAATAGGGTCTCCCTGCACATGTGGCACAGAATGATCCCCCTCAGAGTGCCCTACCACAAATTATTTTCCTGTTGACCATTTGGGGAAAAGTACAAAAGAAAGGGGCTGACCCAGCCAGCACAGGTTATTCCTGTCAGGTATTGTGAGCCTGATTCATAGTGTCGCCTTTGAGGAGGAGAGGGAGTCTGGCCCAGCCTGGTCCTCATTAGTGCCTCTTTGGCTTCAGGTTGGAGTCAGGACCAGGCCTATTGTCACACTGGATCAAATGGCCAGTATAAACACCTTTAATCAAGGTAGCCTTGTATCTTTGCTGCTTGCAAACGCAAAGTGGCAGCCCAGCTTAACCGTACAGCAACCACAGACCTGCTGCATCGTTCCCTCCTAATGCAACTGTCACACTCCCTTGCTCCGAGATCTGCTGGCTCAGCCACAGAGCAAGGGCAGTGTCTGAATATCTGCATACATCCTTTCGTTTTTTTCCCCTCCCTGATCCAGAGGCTTGTTATGTTTCCTCATTAGGCTTGAGGTCAGTTTAAACTGAGCAGACCACCCATGGAGATCAAATTTCCTCTTCTGTTAGTCTGTTGTTGTTCTACTTACCTAAGTACTTCTGAATACATCACCAGGCTTTGAATTATCCAATGCCTGGTATAGTAGAAGCTCCCGTTCTTTGTCACAAAGTCATCATCAAGATTCTGTTGTACGGAAAAAATAAAATAAAAAAAAAAGATGGAAAAGATCCTAATGCACATGAAAAGAGACATTGTGGGGAACTGGAACAGATTAGTGCACGGGAGGCAGTTATTTAGAGTGCTTTGTGGTAGTTTTAGAGTGATAAGTGAACAGAGGGCTGCGGGGGCGTGGCACATCTGCAAGCGGATTGATGAGTTGGCGAATTGGGCCTGCTGCAGAGGTGAGGAGAGACAGAACCCTGCCATTATCTGGAAATGAGTTACATGTCCTCCCCTGTGACCCAGGTCCCTGTCACACACCCCTGAATGATAAGAGCTGTCCAGACAGCACCACTGGGGGACATTAGCATACAAAAGTGGATAGAAATGTAAGATATCATGTGGAAGTGGTTGTAGGGGCGATGTGCTTCAGAAAAATAGGCTGAGCTCAGAGGTTTGTATTCACGTTCATCAGACATTTCTGAGAAGGTGTTTGGGTTAGACGAGTGGAACCACGATTTCAATGACAATAAATCTTTAATATGGAGAGACTCTGGACCTGTCTAATGTTTTATCACATTTATCACAGAATCCAACAAGAAGCTCCAAAATGATAAATAATTGACATAGTTGTCATACTGGTAAGGACAACAGGAAATTGCAACATGCCAATGTTGAGGCTTATTTGGCTAAAACTGCGGTTAACAGTGTCTTGTTGCAGCAGCTTTTAAAAGTCATGAAAACACAACCAGATATCCAGATACAATCTTTCTTTAGATGGGCAGACACTGTCCAGATTCAGCCTGTTTTTAATTCAGAATTTGTCACACTCCATGTAATTTTCCACTTGGGTTGAATTTCAGCCAGAATCACAGGTCACAGGTTATCCTTGCATGATGACCTCAGCTGATCTTGAAATTTTATCAGTCTGTGTTTAACAGTGAGTGTTTCCAACTCCTCAGTAGGAAAAGTAGCTACTGACTGTCCTAAAAGATGCTAAATGATGTTATTGCCTCATGTGCATAATTTTCAATTTGAGTGGAATTGTAATGGACACTGAAGGAAAGAGGAATAATGTTGTGGGAGAAATGAATAGTGAGTAACTAAATATGATACTACAAATACTTTCTCTTGTTGATTCTTGGTTTGTTTGTTTGTTAACTGTTATGAATGGTTATGTGGGTCTGAACTTGCTACAGTAGCTCTACATCCAATCCTCCTTCTTTATCCAGACTTGGGACTTGCAAAGTGACCAAAAAGACACCTCTGTCAGAGATTTACTTTAGTGTGACCCAGAGGAAACATTTACATCCCCCTCTGTAAGCTAAAACGGGCTCAGCGGCAGCTTTGCGCACCCGCAACCAATTTGCAGTGTGGATGTGGGTCTCCTCTCTGCTTCGACTGCACACTGCAGCCACAAATGCAGATATAAGGTTGAAGGGTTGTAAAGGCAATGAACGTGTACTGAATATGGCAATTTTCTATCATTACAAACAAAGTGCTTTACAGTACTATTTGCATCTCATTCACGCATCCACGCAGACAACGTAATGAAGCATCATTAGCAGTTCATTAGTGTTCAGTGTCTTGTCCAAGGACACTGTGTGGACAGAAGGGATCAGAACACCAACCTTGTATAATTGGACAAAATAGGCGAACTCAGAGACTAACTATGTGATTGAAAGCAGCTGGTGAGACAGACAGCAGGGCTGATGAGATATTAGGCAATTGTGTGAAGAGCAGTGCAACACACATGTAACAAAGGAGTCTGTATGAAACCAGCTCCCCACTGAACTTTCCCACTGGAAACTTGTGCATGTTGCCATGCTATTATATTATCAATAGGCATATATAGTAAACAGATCAACTTAAGCAGGTACACTCAGCACAATTAACTATAAGTTCAAGCTGTGTTCTTTTTTCTTTCTTTGTTATTGTCCCCATGTCCAACTCAATGCAACAACTGTAGGTTTAGCCTCACGACCCTATTGCTCAATAAATGTAGCAGCTGTAGGTAAATATCAACTCTACTCACAGTATAAAGCAAAATGCAAAAGATGGTTGCAAATTGGCAATCCCATCAGCAAAGATGTGTACACTTTTCTGTTTTGTTTTTTCCTCTTCTTCCTTCTGTCAGACATTGTTTACCTCAGACTTTCTGCACTGCAGTCAAGTGGAGTCAGTGCACTATACTAGCAAATTGTAGACTACTCCTGTAATCAATAAAGCAGTTCTCTGGAGCCTGTAAGTTGGAAATTCCACCTCAATAATTTACATAATGATAAATTATGTATTGTAAATAGCCCAATAGTGATCTTTGTTAATGCAGGGTAATTAAGATTTTTTTTATAACTCTTTACCCTAACCCTGGAATTCCATGGAGTCTCCTGAATCTTCACTATACTAAATGGCAATAAAATGCATTGCAGTTTTTGGGTATGTAATTTTTTTTATGATCTGCAGGATGCCAGTTATTGGTCATTGGGGAAGTGTTCAGAGAACCACCCCATGGAGACTATTGTAATGCGGTCCCTATCTGAGGCACTATATCCTGGCTCTTGAGAGACAGGCTGTATGCTCCAGACATAGGCACGCCATTCTCTGTTTCTACTGCCACAACAAACACCACTGTTTGCTTTACTGTATATATAGAGGCAGGAAGTTTTCCTTTAGCCTTCAGCTTGTTATCAATAGCAAGTAGAATGGCCAGAGTTACTTTCTTTAAAACATCCAGTTAAAAACTGAGCAGTTTTATCCCCTGCCATGGTTACAACAGTTTTTTAGCTGATCTTTTTGATATCTTTAACTATGAGAAGCAGTTTCACTATTATGCTCCTATAAATATGGTATATCATTTATTTTCTCAGCTGCAGCCATAACCACATCTAACTGTAAACTTTTTCAGAGGTTGAAGTCAAATTAGAATCCATAAATCTGTAGATTCTTTGCTGGAGGTCTAACCTCAGCCTTGGTGTTTTAGCAGCGGTCCTGATACACTGAATTGCCAATGTGTTTGAGCAGATACAGAACTAGTTTCTCTCTGTGTGTCTGCTAAGAAGCAAAGAACACTTACTGTTGGTAGGAAGCTGGCTGATCTGTAAAAGTAAAGTAAAAGCAGCAGTGGTGCTAAGGAGAAAGCAATGTTGGCTGTAAAACAACAAGGTTTTAATGTCATGTCTAAAGGCACCTCGACATTTGGCCAGAAGTAACTGGGAATCAAACCACTGACACTGCTGTGCTGTCCTACTGATTGTTTGCGATGAGTCTAACCTCTGCAATATTTACCCCACTTTGGAAATGATGCCTGACTGGGTATATCTGAGCATTGTGAGTCATCAGTCCATCCAATCCATCTCCACTGACAAAGACAACAGCAACATTTTGTTTTATCAGCAAGTGTTTTCTAATTGCTTTGTAAACCCTGCGGAGCAAATAAAAAATGTTGCCTGGATTTTGCTTACTTGCATTTTACTTTGGTTTACACCTACTCCTACTGCTCTTCACCTTTAACCCGTGTTGTAGATAAACAGGTATTATTACATTGACAGGAAATTAGCCTCTACCCTGCCCCACTAGACATTTGTGTAGAAACAAGTGGAGTGATAAACCTTCAGTATAGGCTCAGGAGAATAGTCTGCAAGTGTCCAGATGTTGTTGTGTGTGTTTGTGATTGTGTGTGTGTGTATGAGTGTGTGTGTGTGTATCCCTGATCCTTGGTGTGAGCTTTGTGTTTGAGCACAACACCTCTGCAAACTGATTTGCCACTGAAAGTACTAAAAGTAGGAGCAGGGACTTTTTTGGGAGCAGATTCGGTGACACTCGCACTAAACTAAGGTTTCTAACATAAGCAAGGTTTCTGGAACCCTAAAAAAAAGGTGGTGTTTTATAGCTTGCCTCACACTGCACGGGCACAGAGACAAAAAGGCTTGGGTTGTATAACCTCGAATTCGCGTTCACATCAAGCATTAAACATCAAAATAATCAGAATAATAATCAAAAGAAAAAGCCCAATGGAGAAAAAACGCAAGAACCAAATCCAATGTCTGTTGACCGAAAAGCCATAAATATCTTATGTCTGTCTCCTGTGGGAAAGTCCTGTGTGTTGTTGACACATTCAACCATCATATCCTACACAGACACTTCAAGTAATATAGTACTTCATATAGCTTTAGGCAGCAAAAGGTGAGGAAAATATAATATAAAGTCATATAACTGCTTGAGTATAACACTGAGGGAGGAAAGGGAACATGGTAAGAAATACAACATTAAGATAATTAAGGTAAACAGCAAATGGATCATAGAATAATAATAATATATATAATATATAAGTACATTTTATAGAACAGAGTAATGCTAATATCTCAATAAAATCAATGGAAAGGTTAGTGACAAAGAACCAAAAAAGAAGAATAAACTACATAGACTTCAACAAACAGAAACACTGCATTGTTTACCTGCTCCTCTAGTGCCTCAGTAACATGTATGGCTCTGCTTTAGAAATGCTGATGAAGACATTCAGTAAGGATGTAAAAAGTTTCTTGACAGATTGACAACTGACTGATTCACTGTATGGAATGATTTAGTTGAGAATGATCGCTTTGTCCACTATCTTTTGCTTGAGCAAATAATGGTGGGATAGATTTCTCTCTTTAAACTTCTTTTGCATTCGATTGAGGAAAATGGCTCTAATTTTCTTTAGCTTTTCGAGAATTCAAACAGCCTGTAATGGCTTCCGCTTAGACATTTCTAGGTCAATTCGCTCACTAAGGAACCTTGCTAATCAACAAAATAATTTTTCAATGAACGCCTTGGCTTTTTTCACTAGGTAGTGAAATGTCAGTCTACTGTTAATTAGCCAGAAGGGACTAAAGGAATCATCTTAGCGGCTGGAGAGTGTAGTGATAAGATCGCTGCTTCCCATGTGGGAGACTGGGTTTCGGATCCTGTGGTCTACCTCCAGTAGAGGTCCTTAGGCAAGACCTCCTTACGTTTATCCTGCCTTTGCCTTGTACCTTGTACTTCACTTGAAAGTTTCCTAAATGACGTATTTAAATGTAATCATCCACAGTTAAGTTCACTTCCGAGCAAGAGAGAAATATGTCAACACTAAAAACTCAAAACCAAAAACTGTTCAACCTGTCTTACTTCTGCACTGTAATGGGTCAGTATACTGCTCTGATTTCATACATGCATTATTCTTGTAATGGGCGGAGGAGAGCACAGGGGAAGTTTGGATAGAGGAAGGAACCAGCTGTGAATGACAGGAAAAGGGTTATGCACTGGAACCTAAATGTAGGGCTCAACGTGCTTGCAGGACAGACCCTGGGAACGCTCCCTACACCCAGCACAGTCATACGTCAAAAACAATGCCACTCGGTGCTGCACAATAATAGAGCCCCTCCCAGAGAGGCTGAGCTCTACAAGGATACACATTGCCGGCAAAAATGGAGCTAAGGCACTGCTCGGTTCACTCTCATACTCTCTCGCCCCCTCTCTCTCTGTGTTTATGTGAGTGCATTTATCATTCCTCACTCTGTCTGCGAATACTTCTCTCACCCCGTTTTTCTCTATGACTCAAGAGCACCCCCCATGGGAGGAATATGGGTCTTTCAGAATAAAGGAAGGTGCATTCATCCTCACTGAACACAGCACAAAGGGAAAACATCATTTTGATCTCAACATTAATAGCAAATTAGTAATGCTGACACTTCAAAACATTGTTTTAAAAGCCATAATTATTTCCTTTTGTGCTTCATATTCGTCTCTGCTTGTTAATATTCATGGTGACTCATAACACTGCTCATGTATTAACTTAAAACAATTTATGGGGCTTTTATCTAGAAGTTATGGTTGTGTTGTGATAAAGGGACTTTTTATTAAAGATGTTCCTAAATTAAAACAGGCAAAAACAAACATATATCTACCAACAAAAGCTTAAATCACATAAAGAGGAATATACTGCAAGGTGGTGTGTTTTGTTTAACTAAGAAAGTCCCTGCTGCCTTGAGAATATGAGTAAATATTACTTAGGTTAAAGTTATGAATGAAGATAAAACAATTTGGTGAGTTGTGATTTTTGTCAGTTAAGTTAACTAAAAAAAAAAAGGTATAATCACAGCCTGTCCCAGCAGTCATTTGACAACCTGTCCAGGTTACCTGTAGCTGGACAGGTTGCCAGTGTATATACAGGGCCTGATTTTGTTATTTAAGCTCAAAAGAGGTATAATATGGGCTCTTAAAATGTCAAACTATACATGTTAGGAAGTTAATGTTGTTATTTTAAAAATGTCACCTCGTTTGTGTTACAGTTCCTCCCTCCGGCCCTATCTTTTGGTTTGGTTTTGTTTGTTCTGTCTCACTCTCCTGCCACACACCCATATATGGACTTCCTCTTCCCCCACTCTCCACACTCTGGACTGATTACAGACTCAATTCACCTGTGACTCCCTCCATTTTAAAAGCACCCCTCAGTCCTCAGTTCGGTGCTGGTTTGTCACTTCCACTTGCTCATTGACATTCATTCATTGCTCACTCATGCTGCTCACTTCTGTTTGGTTCATGCTCCACAATTCTGGTCAGTTTGTTCGTTCGTTTGTTTGTCCATCAGGAACCTCTGTTTTGTTTGTTAGTTTGAATTGTTTGGCCTGCCTTTTGCAGTGTATTTTTTGTTGTTACTTTGTACGTCTAGTTTGTCTGTTGGTTTCTTGTCCGCTTTAGTGCGTGGTTTTCCGTTGATACTTTGTACTGTTGGTTCGTCTGTTTAATAATGTTCTTCTGCCTTGTGCAGATGATTTTGGTTTGTTACTTTGTGCTTCTGCTTTGTCTGTTAGTTTTGTCCACGTTAGTGTGAGGTTTTGTGTTGTTACTTTGTATGTCGGGTTTAGG
Source organism: Anabas testudineus (assembly GCF_900324465.2). NCBI lineage: Eukaryota > Metazoa > Chordata > Actinopteri > Anabantiformes > Anabantidae > Anabas > Anabas testudineus. Next base: position 19,960,820 of record NC_046629.1, read on the forward strand.
TTTTGTTTGTACTTACCACCGTGTGTTCGGGTCTCTTTCGTTTGATACTTTGTTAGTTTGTGTTAGTTCCCTGTGTCCCCTGCCCTTTTTGTTAATAAATATATATATTTTGGTCTTACTCGTTGGTCCCGTCAGTCAGTTCGTAACAGTTTGAGTTGAGTGAACCGTCAGATGTTACTTCGTTCAGCTCAAATCAAAGTTTATATTTTTACATTGAGTTGATAATAAGAGCAAAATCAAAAGCAAAATTCATGAGCACAGTGAAAGGTCTGAAGGTGTGCAGTGATTAGAAGAATGGGTGAAGTGGGTAGAAGGATCGAGGAAAGTCTGGAACAGAGAGGTGTGAAAGAATCTTGCTCAGCCTTAGCAGTGAACTCAATTGTTTATTGCTATCAGCATTTAGTTTGGAGGACTTGTTGGTCGGATCATGTTGCTTATATATTACTTCTGTGACTACAGAGGTATCATAACCAGTTGATGGTCAGGACTACAAAATAAGGGGAAATAATTATTACTTTTCCTTTAATGAAAAGACCTTGATGATAATTTAGTACCCAAAGGAAACACCGTGCTATTTCAATTACAGCTGAAATTGTACCTTGCTGTTGAATATTCAACACTGTGAAACTGGCGCTTTTAGGGCCCGAGAGGGTCCGGAGTCTCAGAACAGTTTCCTGCTCAGCGTGAACACGGCAAAGTGCAGCACGAAATTAACACTTAAATTTAATAATGAAACAGTCACGACACATTTTGGGCTCCATTCTCTTGCGTGAAACCTGAAACTGCAGGTAATTATACAATTCCAAAATTAGGATTTGATGTCTTCCAATTCGCTTTGAGATCACTTATGACCTGTCACAATATGCTGATTGTGTTTAGTGAGAATTAAACGTGGCAGTGAGCGTGTAGCAGAATGCGCTCGATATTTGATATTCACACAACATAATTATTCCCTGCACTCCAACGCCAATTTATTGAGATCACAAGTGAACGTAATTTGTTATGGGAATAGTGAGGTAAGACCACAACGGCTTCACATATTAAACAGCTGCACACACACACCCTCCTAACAACACATGCATTCATGTGTAAATCCCCTTCCCAACATCCATCGACTGTATACAAACACCTACAGTGCCTCACACAGTGCACATTTACGCTAAACCTACACACACACAGCGTCTCCCTCACACAACATACATTCATGTCGAAACAAAAATACATGCACACACACAGTAAATATTCACAATAAACACACACACACACACATATAGCACATGCTTATCACTCGGCCACACACAAACACAAACATGCTCACGTTGATAACACCCACATTGCCTCCCACTGGTCGTACAGTCACACACACACACACACACACACACGGACACGTATCCAGACTCTCACACTCACCACATACAAATTAACACCAGCCACCCACCACTGCCACACACACAATCTGAGAACATGAATGCCCAGCACAAAAACAAGCAGGGCAGACACAGTCCTGCCACAACCAGTCGAGTTAGCATTAGCAGTCTTAGTTTGCAGATGGAAGGGCTGCATATTTTCCCTCCACTGCTCTCCATCACTGTCATGTACTGTAAAAGGAGGCTTTGTTGGCTTATGCTTCCTTCTCCCTGGACAGTCTCAAGTGGAGCCCCCTTCCTCTCCTGTCCAGTCTGAGCCTGTCCGCCTGGTGCTGCGACGTCGTCCTCCAGACGTGCAGCCTAGGCCGCCAGTCCAACCGCCTGCCTATCATCCCCGCGCAGGGTGTAAATCAGCACAGGCCAGACTCGGTTCTACTGTGTGCTACGGTGGCGACAGATTTACGAGAGGGCAGCCTCTTTGTGAACCTGGCCTGTGTTTCACATTCAAACTCTGCTTTAAAGTCCAGATACGACAAGCTGACATATTACATACTGTATTTAGTTTTTACATGAAAAAAATAAAAGGAAAAACTTCCTGGAATTTGAAAGCAACACTGACATTAAACACAAGCATCGATTAGCACGTTACGCCTGCAAGTTGTTAACACTTCTGCCTTGACGGTGAACACATTTAGAGGTTTCTAAATGATGATTATTTCAGCTGATTTTATAATAATAATAACAATAATAATAATAATAAAGAAAGTTTGCTAAGTAATGCTGGGCATAGACTGGTTAGCATTGCTTCTCACAGCAAGACACCTCTTGGCCAATGAGAGCTGGATCAGAACCCACAAGTTCTGGTTTCACTTCAGTTCTGTATAAAGCTGTTACTGCAGACACAGAACAATATGAGCAATCAATTCAAGACTTTTATCCCCCTAATTTTTCACAAATTTTAACCAGAGTGGTGAGATTGGATTTGAATGCAGGACCTTTAAGTGTAACAGACTATACCTACAGTATAGTATTAGTACTTTTACGCAAGTTGTTTCACCTCTGATCATGTAGATAACATACATAACTCTGTAGTACTCTTACTGATGTTATGTTTTTAACTCATGATTTAATCATGTATTTGAGTCAGATGTTTGATATAAAGAACAAGGTTTTAGTGAGATGACATTATGCTGATTACTGTGTCATACTTACAACAGATTAACTGGGGATTGTGGGGGATTGATTTTATCATAGTGCCGTCTGATGCCACGATGTGTGCTGTGGGATTGTGCCTCATAAATCATCATTGTTTCAACTAATAGATTCAATTTGCTCTTTGTTCGATGCCATAATTTGCAAACGTCACGTGCAACAAAGCTCCACTGTCAGATCCCCCGATATTCATATCTCATTAATTAGACACGTGCTGCCTATAGAACATTGCAATCATACGTGCGTGTGTGTGTGCGTGTGCTTGCACTACTGTAATACAGTTTAGCAGGTTGATTTTGTTCTCCAACAAGCTAAGAAGATAGGTAATACCCAGTGAATTATTTTCAAATAAGGTCTGTAGATAATGGGGATTATAGGGAGTGTTAGAGACTGAATAATAAAACAATAACAAACTTTCCAGGGACTGCAGGGAAAATAATTAGCCTAATCCCCATGCTTTCTGACAGAGCATCACTTGAGACCTGCCAGCTATAGCTGCAAAGTACAACCTAAGTCTAGTTCTTGTTTGTGCTTCTTCCAGGAGAGCCTGGCCGAAGCATTACTGAGAGTACTTACGTACTTACGAGAACCACACACAAATCCTTGAGGTAAGAGGACACTTGCAGCACTCATGTTCCTGGCCACATTAGTATGCAAAAGCACCTTCTGTTTATGTCTGCCTTCCTTGTCTGTCTGACTTGACACGATCACCACCGCAAGACTCATCAGCCACAAACAGCGAACAAATCTAAAGGCTGACACACTGAGTCTTTGTGGGGGGAAAAAAACGAAAAACATGATTAATGTGCCATAGAGCTAAATGAGGATTGAACACATCGGCACGTAAGGTTTAAGTTACCTGGCTTGACCCTAAAACTAGATAAAGTAACCCCTGAAACATCACTCACTCAAATTCCAGGCCCAGTGTGCATGTGTGTGATGTACAGGCAGCAGTGGAAAGTGACATGTTAACTAGGAAAGTGTTCAGTCAGGGGAAAACAGGCAGGGACATTATGGTGTGGGAATTACAGGAGTGATAAAAGAGGCTGTAAAAAAGAAAGGGGGTGGAAGTCTGCACAAAACTCAGTGTCTCCATTTTCTTCTTCTCTTTTGTTTCTCAACATGCCTCTTTTTATGTTTCTCCCTTCCTGTTTTTACCTAACATTAAACCCTGGCTCACTATGTGCAGCTGTACTCCCACCCTGCTGTTTTTTTCTTACAGGCACAATTAGTTTGTTGTCTGTGTCCTGTCAAACTGCAGACTTGACCAAAGTGTGGTTACTGCATTAACAAACGACAAACAGACACACATATTATAAAATTCCAAAATGACTTTTACATGTTCTCCCAGACGGCTCTCAATTAGGCAAGTTGTTTGTTGACTCTGTTTGAGAGTTGCCCCCTACAGAAAGAAGCTGTTTCAAATAGAGTATTAAATTATTTCACCAGCTGCCTAAATAAGCCCAGCGTTGTTAAGAATATTATTAACTTACAAGGTACGGCACAGTAGGGAGACAGTTGTGTGCTCCTTGCTTGTGAACTGAAGTGCCCCCCTTTCATCAAAGACAGAAACCTTTGCTGTGTAATTATGTTGTCCAGAGGAGCACACCTGCAGAACTCAACCTATTCACTAATCGACCAGTTGTCAGTTTTTATCACGCCCATACTGTAGTGGTTCAGTAGGGCAGTAGGTGGTTATCATTGTAACTTGGAGGCATCAAGCAGTCATAGTAAATCTGACAGAATTTACTGGCAGTTCGAGTGTTATGTAACTTAGTCTGCATAGATGGGAGTTCAGAGTGGATGGATGGCAGATAAAACACCAGTTCATCTCCTGTCTCAAATGGTTAACTTTAGTCAGTGTTGTTACTCTATCCACAATATTTTCTCTAAATCCAGAACTTGTTTAGTGCATGAACCTTTGCACAGTAATGCACCACATTCATTCTTCTCACACATGATACTGCAGTATCACAACTTACTGAGCCTATTAGCAGGCAGGGGAGGGGTATGTACAGATTTAGACAAAAATTGTTGGTACCCTTCCAGTAAAGTAAGAAAAACCCACAAAGGTCACTGAAGTAACTTGAAACTGATATATAAACTTGAAAGTTAATAAATAGAAATGTGCTAAAAAATAACTCATGAAAATCAGACATTGCTTTTTAATTGTGGTTCAACAAAAGCATTTAAAAAAAACTAACTAATGAAACAGGCCTGGACAAAAATGATGGTACCCTTAACTTAATATGTTGCTGCACAACCTTTTGAAGCAATCACTGCAATCAAGTGATTTCTGTAACTCTGAGTGAGACTTCTGCACCTGTCAACAGGTATTCTCTCCTTAGCTTTCTGTGGTGCACGTTCAGTGTGGTACACACCATGACATCAAACAGCACAGTGACCACTTTTCACCATTTAAATAGGCAAACTGACTGATTACAAGTTTAAAGACATAGGACACATTTTTGCTTAACATGTCTTTATGGTCAAAATATTTTTTGTCCAGGTCTGTTTTATTAATATGTTTTTTGAAAATGCTTCTGTTAAACTGCAACTCAAAAATGTTTGATTTCCATGGGTTAATTCTGAGCACGTTTTTAAATATCATTACTTTTGAACAGATCATTTGGAATGGATTCTGTTACTGAAAGATTGTCTTGTGAAATGAGCAAACATCCGCAATGACTGCAGCCGCTTGTGTTCTCAGCAGTTAAGTCAGATGGTGGAAGTGAAGCATGATGATAGATATGTAATGTAAAATTACTGTACCAAAATTATTGTTTTCTTGTTTACAGAGCATTTTTTAAAGTTTTTATTGTCTCCCAATCCTGAGTTAAAACCAGGACCAACAATGTGTCTGTTGGCATTTCATAACTGCATCTGCAGCACACAACCACAATCCCACTGGTTCCTGCCAAAGATGTAAATCTTCAGAAAACAGGTTTTAAAAGAAGAATTTTCCTCAAACCACTCCAGCACGAGCAACATGAAGTGCATTTGCTAGGGATTATTTCCAGCTATATGTATTACAACAGTGTGTGTAGTATTGACTCAAAATAATGAGCAACAAAATGCTACGTGAGCTCACTTTCTATGTTTGCTCATGACCAACATGGGAGAGACTGAGGTACTGCAGATCTTTACAAGGCTTTTCAGAGTACAAAGGGTGATTAAGACTGAAAAAGTGTTGCCAGAGCTTAAAGACTGCTGCAGCTCCTTCCTCTGTTTCCTCAAAATAAATGGCACAATTTAAAGTACATTCACAACAGCTCTCAGCAACAAAAGCCCTGTGCTAAAGATGTCATAAATGTAAATACAGTACAAAACACACTTTCTCGCCAGGAGGACCGCACTAGGGTTCACTAGATGATGCCGATCGAGACCACCTCTTTGTCAGGGTCTTGGTGTGGTTGTTTTGGTGCGTACTCAAGTGCGTTTACCACTTTCACACAAGACAAAAGAAACCGCCCCAAGAGGGGAAAACAAACTTGAAACAAAGCCTGTAGGTATGAAAGCACCCTACACTTCTAAATGTTGTTCTAGTTTATATTTCTTTAAGGGTTAAAGTTCCAACTCAACTAAGTTGTGATTAGTTGACTTTAGTCTGTGGATTCCGGTGAGTATACTGACAGTTGACCTAATGAGTGTCTTTATATTGTCAGTTAATCTCACTTTTGTTTAAAAATCTGCTTTTAGCTTTTATTTCTAGCAGAGCACCTGCCCTGGGTCCTGCTGACAGTGGGATTTTCATCTGCTGCAGTACTCCCCAATAGCCTTGAGTGCTTCTGGCCTTTGAGTTTAATTGAACAGGAAATCATTTCACATTCTAGAATCATCCTTCTACTGAGGTATTGTGGTTTGATCTTTTTTTTTTTTATTTTGAAGGGTGTTTGACAGACAGCTCACCCTTAACAGTTCCCTGTGGTGATATCGGGTGCTACTGACCCTTCTCTCAATTGCAGTCTAATTGTGTATTAAATGTGAAGTTAATTTCAAGTTGTAAATTTTACCTCTGGATTTTATTTTAAAGAACCAACTGATGGCAAATGCTAGCTCAAGTTGGAACATATTCAACTCATGTGGACATGTCTTTACTTTAACATGTGCCATTTATAGCACCATTTCCTATCTGTTAGCCCCTCTGCAATGATCTTCATGAAAATACAGACACCAACATTATATTGATCCCTAGAGTATTATATGGGTATCCAAAAACCTGGTATTTTATTGCTTTGTACCACATAGCTCCACTACACTACTACAAACTAGTGAAAACACATCAGTAAGCCACACTGTTGCTCTTGGTAGAATGCAGTAGCACGTCAAGATCCATTTTCATAAGGGTGCCCAAATTTAAATGACTTTATACATGTGTTTTTATGGCAGCACAGTGGCCCCAAAAATACAAACATAAAGTACAATAAATGTTTGAGCATTAACATTTGAAAATATACGTATAAAGAAATACATGATCCACTCACTAGCGGTCATCTATTTCAATGATATACTGAATAAATGGCTTCATTCTTCAGTCTACAATGGCAATGAAGAGACATGTTTCAAGGCTGCAGATACTAGAAGACTTTGAATGTTGGATCATTTTGTTTGATTTAAACATAAAAGTGTGTATTCACCACTTATTGAAGTGTGTTTATACATGTACAAATTTGTCTATCAAGCCCACAGAGATCATCTTGAGACCGGATCACACATGTTTGAGCTGAACACACCCCTCACAGTCAGATAACAAAGCAGGAGGGCCCTCATACTGTGATCTGTTCCAGTTTGGATGCTTGATGTCATTTGAGGAATACAGTAGTGCAAGGTGGAGGATGAATAATACATTGTGTTTTGAAAGTCTCTCCTCACTCGTTGAGTGCTGCGAATGAAATCTTCACACCTGACATCCTGTTTCAAGTTGCATTCAAAGTTGGAGAGATGCTACTGTAAAAGTAATCTAGATGTACGTGCAGTGTTGTTTGATGTCCTGTAATGAACAGAGCCCATGTTTTTGTTTGGGTTCATGCTAGGTTAGGGTTAGGGGTTAGGACTTTACTGTTCATGGTTAAGGTTAGGTGCTAAATAATGCCATAAATGTCAATGAGTGTCTTTAGAAGAATAGAGACATATTCATGTTTATATGCATAAGTTAGAAAATCTTCCTGCTGACAGAATTCTCACCATTGGAGACATGTCAGGTGATGTCATTTGGAGGCACAGGGCAACTGAGACTACATTTGTCTTAGTATGAGCAACAGGATGACATCATCTGAACAGAAAAACCCCTCCATATGATGTAATCTTGATAAGTTTTCCTCCAATTTGGAGTGAAGGTGTACTTTTCATCACAGGTGGACAGGGTCGCATTGGCTCAGACCAGTGCCTGAAAATGAAATGCACAGTGTACCATCCGTTAAAGGTGCAGTGTGTAGGATTTAGAGGGATTTATTAGCATTTATATGTTGCAACCCCAGAGTTTTCTACAGTAGCCCAAAACAAACACTGGCTCTAGCAGGGAATCTGATTTAGCTTGGAAAGAGAAAACTGATGATATACTGTATGAAAAAGCAACTAGTCACAATAATAATATTAATAATAATAATAATAGAGCTTAAGGGAGATATTTAAACCCTGCACACTAGCTTACTACTGTCTCTGGGACTTGGCTGTGTTTTGTCAGACTGTTGGTGTCAAATGTTAAAAATGTAAAAAAGTGCCAAACACACTCCTGCTCCCCACTTTTCTATGTCAGAAAGGTGTGGGCGGTGGGGGTTTCAGGCTGTTTGATGGTCCAACAAGCGTTTTGTTTGAAGCACACTGACCTCTTCAAGAAGTACACTTGTGATTTACACATCAAAGTCTGTTGCTGTCAGGGAATTCTACTGCATAGGTGTATAAAGTAATATGAGTGTGTGTGTGTGTGTGTGTGTGTGTGTGTGTATGCATAACAAACCTGTTTTACAAAAGAATTATATTTATGCATATATATATATATATATATATATATATATATATATATATATATATATATATATATATATATATATATATATATATATATATATATATATAAGTTAACTGTGGTGGTAGTGGGTACAACAAGCAGATCAAGGTAAAGTGACATGGTGATAATAAAACAGCAAATCATTCAAAAAATCAATCATTGTTTCCAATCCAGGCACCCAACAAGTTAACAACACATAGGTAGCTGGTCTTAATCAGCTGCTCAGGTTAAAAAGAACACATTTAGACAACAGAACAGATGGACCCATGAAACTGCAAACATGAACCTTGTAACTATTGTTGCTCTTTCTGTCCAGGTAGAACAAAGTGTTATGTGAGATATGAGAGCTTGTCCGTGTTGTATACTCTTGGTCCTCCACATAATCATAACTTATGTTCTAAAGTAATTTTAAACCTTGCCCCAAAGTCAGGGCTGTAGTTTACCTGTAGTCATACATGGAGGCCTTGCTGAGTTTATTTCCACAATGTTGGTCACAGGGCTGGGGACAACAAATGAATGATTTAATAACGGTCTGTAATATGTAGTGGTCCAGGACCAGCATGTGCAGAATTGTACATGCTGGAGTCCACAACATTGCAGCCCTTTGCCAGGAGGTCATCACATTGGGAAGCAATCAGGGGGAATGCTGAAGCCTTTGCAGGACTAGCCAATGTCCCTCTGTTCAGTATGGCAGGCAGTATGTGAAGGGAAGGACCTTGTTATACAACAACTTCGTAGGACATCCTGGCTCCTGGAGAAAAACAGAACATCTACCAAGAGGTTCTGTGTCCTACCTTTTAAGGTATGCCCAAGACAAACTGTTACTGTGAATTGAACTTATCAGCATTCATATAATGCTGTGAATTGGCATTACAGAAGGTAATACTAGCTTTGAACACCTGTGACCCGACACATCCTCTGTGGATTACATTTCTGGTGTTTTGTCTGCTCTCCTCCCTGCCTCCTCATCATCCACAAGACTCCCGTCTCACCCAAGGCCGTATGCGCAGCTCACTACTCATATATCTGTCTCTTCTCTGTGGAACGGATCCCTGAGGTGGCTTTCTTTAGGGTGGAGTGCACTAGAAAGATGTTTTATTGTAAATAATATCGCAGAGTGAGTTTGCAAGCAGTACACGGCAGACAGCTTTCTCTGATTTTATTGATGTTTAATAATGCCATTAATCATTACTGATGCATCCACCTGACACTGAAAACACAACTGGGGTTAACAGTAGCCTCAGTGCCAAAATAAAACTCTCATATTTCATTAAGTACAGAAGAGAAGGAGAGGAAAGAAGGGATGATGTGATGATACTTAAGGGACTCATCACACTAATTACATTTTGCATGCTGACTGGAGATTAGAAACCTACACACCCAGGTGACTGCAATTTTGTACGGCTTTTATTTTATGCTTATTTAGTTTGTGCAGAATTAAACAGATATGACTTTAGTTATAACTTGAGAAGCCTAACCCAGGGTTTAGCACATCTTTTCTTACACTTGCTGTAGTGTTGCATTCCTTTGTTTAAAAGCAGTAATTTTTGGCGTCACTGGTCAAATCAAGGAATCCTGCAGAGGTCGTGTGGCAGGAAAAAATAAACAATCATGGTAAGAATCTGTGCAGTGTTACTAATCGAATAAGCTAACAATCAAACTACATACACATAATATAAGCAGGAAACAAACATGCATTTGGAAGAATATGCAATAAAGATGCTTTCATAAGAACAATTACTCCTCAATGATCTCTGACCTCTAGGAAGAAAATATAGCTATAGATATCATTAAGATGATACCTAATTTTTATTACCCACTCAATGACAGCAGAGGTTATTAATTTGTATCAGGACATTAGTGAAAAGAATATATGTGTATCTCTTCTAAATACTATAGAGTGAGACTGTGAAGTAGACACCACATGTGCCCTATTTGTAACTGTACAACTTAACTTTGGATCATTGTGGTGTATTATCATTAGGGCATGTTAGCATAGTGGCATTCGCATGTGGTCAGTCATTCTTATACCTTTCCACTGCCTCCTTCCATCACCATTTACAAATAGATTTCCTGCATCAGCTTTGACCTCATGCACTCCAAAGCACTAGAAACAATAAGTCTTTGATTTATTAACATCCCATTTGAGGGATTCCATTGAGGGATTTGAGTGATTCCAGTTTCTTCTTACATCAACCTTGGTTTTAACAACGTTGCTGTGTTCCCACCTTGTTCCATATAACTTGGTGTGTACAGCGTTACTCTAGCTTACAACCAAATTGGAATAATCCTGAGTCATGCTTTCAAAAAGTGTCCAGCAGGACAGCTTTTGAGAGACATTTTGTAACATGGGTGTAATGATGTTCACAAATCTCCCAGCTACATGTCTGCAGCTATTGCGCTGACTAACAGTTTTTAGTCAGCATCTCAGTGGAAATTGAACCTTGACCTGGCAGCATCCACAAGTCGCTGGATTTTTCTGATAGTTAACACAGTTAAATATTTCAACAGCCAAAACTGTCATCACACTAAACTTTAGGACTCAAGCCTTTTCCTAGCTTGACAGATAGGAACAGCCTGTAAGCATCATTCAGTTCCAAGTTTCGTGAATATGATGTGATGCGTTTAAACCCACATTCAAGACAGTAAATGACATTAGTTTCGTGACTTTTTTTTTATGTTTCTAGTTTGGGAAGGCATATAAAGCTTCTCTAGATAACATAATCTGAGCTGCTGCTAATGAAAAACCTTTCCAGTTGATTTTATCTGAAGGAGGAAAACTTATCAAGATTACATCATCTGGAGGAGTTTTTGTGTTCAGATGATGTCATCCTGTTGTTCATACTACGACAGATGTAGTCGTGGTCAGCCTGTGCCTCAAAATGACATCACCTGAGTCCCTGACAATAATCTTTGCCCTAGAAGGAGAGAAATATTTGAATGTACTGAAGTCACATTATTTACAGACAGCAAGTTCAGTCTGTATAAGTAGCCTGGAGGTGTAATTAGCTCACATTGCACTTCTCACCTTTTCTTTTCAGACTATGAAGGCTATAAAGTCATGATACATACCCGCCACATGTCAGTTGCTGACTGAGGCCTTTATTGACACTACACATTGAATACCATAATGGAAAACATATTGAGATTATGACAATCAGAGTGAATGACCATGTTTCACTGCACATTACCGTTGTACTTTTTAAACAAAAAAGTATTGTTATTTTCTTGAACATATGCTATTTATATATTTTCCTATGTGTTCTATCTAAAGATAAGATATGATTAGAAGTGCTTGAATTCACCATAAAGTGTAATTAGTCAATAATTACCGAGTGGTAATTACATCTGAAAGGAAACCCAGGGTTGACTCACAGCAGGAGTGCTCCTGAAGAGACCTCATGCTGTCTTTTTCCTGCGCGTGCAAACACACACATACTTGCACACAGAGATGGAAACAAATAATAGACATACACCTACATGGTGTACTTCGCTAATGATTTATTCATACAAACGTGCTCCTATTACAGACATAATCACAAACACAAACATATCATCTGCACGCACACATCCTCTCGGGAGTCTGCATTAATTTATTTTCCACTTTAGGTCTATCCCCATGTTAAATTTCCCTGAAGAAACACATCATCAAACAACATGCTGTGGCGGGCTAATGGTTAGGTTTACAAGAGGCTACAATAATTTCCTCAAAGACCAAATGAGACCCTCATTGTGAACTAGTAAAGCACAGAAAGATCAGAGTTTACATTTAAAGCTTCTAACACACTTTTATGAAGGTTTTACAGTGTCATAGTTCAAATTTTTATTTGCAATTTATTTGTCAAATGGCAATTCAATATGTGTTTTTTTCATAGAATTTGAAATTTCATTCTGCAATTGGCAATTCATTGCCAAAAGTGGCAATTAAATTCTTCATTTCTTTAATTAAACATTACGAACCACTAAACTAGGCGAAAGATTAATAAACAAAAAAGGATTTTATTTTGACCACGTCTAAAAACAGAGGACACTGGGAACCAACGAGACAAGGGAAAACAAATTGACACTACAACAAAACCTAGATGAAAGAACAAAGTGACAACGTAAAGAGCTGAAACACGGTGATAAACAAGAATGAACAAACCAGTGACCATGCAACCAGGAAAACAAAGTGAAACCAAAAGCAAACCAAAATTCAAACCCTCGACCCAAAATACAAGGTAGAAACAAAAAATCACTACACTACCGCAGGCAAAACCATATATACAAGGTAACAACATAAATAACTGCTCTGATGTAGACAAAAAACAATCAAACAAACTAACTCGAAATACAAAGTACCAACAAAATATATGCACTAATGCAAACCAGATACAAACCAACCCACTAAATAGAAATATAAAGTAACAAACAAAAATCACTGCAAAATGAAGGAAAACTACTCACAAACGGGGGGAACAAAGTCCGAAAAACAGGTGGTGAATCCATGTAAGAGTCCATGTAGCAGTAGTTGCAAACAAACAATCAACAAATGAACAAACAAACCATGTGTAGAGAATAGTGTAAAGTGTAAATCCAAGTGCAAGCAATAAACGAACAAACAGGTCATGTGTGGGGTGTAAGGACGTCCAAATTCCCTGATTAAATTGCCATTTGAATTATGACACTTAAAAACTTCCATACACGTTCTTTCTGTGCCATGCATTATAATCACGTTTAAATAAGCACTTGCTTCACCTTAGTGAGGACCTAACCACAACACAGACCTGAACACAATCCCCTTCCCCCGCGTTCTCATTTAGCCCCAGGTATTGCTCAATCCATCACCACCTTCCGTCCAACTACACCTCGTAGGCCGGACTCTCTCACGCACCATGTTAAACACACGTGTTATCCTCATCAGGCAGTGTGCTGTAACCCTGAGTAATCTCACATCTCTGGCTGCTCCTGCACCTTTTCAATTTCCTGGTAACGTTATCTTTTCTGTTTCTCCATACCTCATCACAACCAAGGAGAAAGAAAATGGGGATGGCGGTGTGTGTGTGTGTGTGTGTGTGTGTCTTGGGGTAATAAATTCTCCCTTTTCATTTAAGTTGGATTAGGGAAATGACTGGGTCGTGCGTGAGACTCTAATCTATCATAAATATACAAATTCAGCAGTGGATTGGTGCTAAAGTCAACATCACACAGTTCCTCTAGTTTACAAAGTACCTCCTCACAAGTGTTTACAAAATTATAACATGATTATTTTTTTGTTACGTGGACTACAATATCTGTAATCTTTCATTCCTGTTTGAATAAATGAGTAGTCCGTAGAGAACGTCATTGTTTTGCACTGGGTTGCAAGATTCCTGTTGAACATTTGTGTGGGTTATTAGACACAGGCTTACATGTTGTACAGTTACAGTCTATCTGAAGTATACGCTCATTATTTACAAAGGTTTGGCAACTTTTTAAATGAAGTTTGTCATTCTGCTGTGCATGTGCAGATTTGGTTTGCTGAAATAAACAAGGCCTTCCCATGATCTCCAAACTGAATTTCAAATTTGGATTTATAAGGCCACAGCACAGTTCAGGGCAAAAACAGATCAAACTGTTCCACTGATTTGGACCAGAGCACAAGTTTAAATGCATTAATGTCAAATGATGATTTAGCTGCTTGGCTAGTCACAAAGTGCTAGTAGGGACACTCCCTCACTGAGGACGTCCTCTAAAAATACCTTTTAAGAATGACTTGTATTGGCATTGTTGCCCTTAAGGAAGTTTAGGAATGCTGAAAAAACATAACAACTACTTCTTTTAGATGTTCATATACATGTACAACCCACTTTTCTTACATATCTATGTAGTCTATCATATTACAGTGGGCAGCTGACTTGACAGCCTTGAAATATGGCCTATGTCAGTCATTAAAACAAACATAAAGTTTACTTTAATAGGCCTTACACTAAAAATGAAGTTGGAGGGTTTTCTTTATGACTTTTCTTTTAAGGTTTGTGTCTGTTTTACTAACCTTTGTCTTTGGCGATAATGCTATCCTGGTTTGAAGTCAGTCACGGAGATTTTTTTACAGTCTAGTATCACGTTATGATGGAAAGAAAGATGTTTCCACTTGGTGACGATTATGCACCACAAAAAGCTTTAAGCCACAGCTGCCAGTCTGGCTTAGGTTTTATTACAGTGCATTGCAGAATATAGCTTATTGTAAATGATTTTAAGGATGCCCTGTCTGCCCTAAAAAGGGCTTTTGGAAAAATGATCCTGCCGCCCCACCGCATCCACCCCTCCGCAACCCCACACACACACACACACACACACACACAGACACCCCTGACATCTTATGGTACTCTCTAAATGACCTCTTCTAAACTTTCGCTAGCACGCTTGGATCTGGCATCTATTGAAATCACATTGGTTCATAATCTATGCCCCCTTGTAATATAAAGAGATTCAGCATCAGTTTTGAGGTCAAACACCAATAAAATCAAAGACGGCAATTTGTCAAGAGCCCTGACATCATCTGCAGTCTGTCCGTAGACACGAGAGTCTCCGACAGAGGGAGTGCCTGCTGGTGCTCGATCGTAATGTAAGTAATTCCAGATGTAAATCATATCGTTTCCCATTACACATCGACTACTGATGTAGCTGTAGCTGCACATCCACATGATTCCTGATCTGTTATCTTTAGAACACAAACGACAGATGAACGTGCATCATAGTAACCTGTCATTTGCTGAGGGTGAACATTCCTGATATTAATCATTTGTTCAAGGGTTGAGGCAGGCAGGCAAGGCAGTTACTGTCAATGAGAATTCACGGCTACCCAAACCATGCACCAAAGTCTCATTAACAAATGGTGCAGAATAGAATGAGCTGATTTCACTGTGAAGCTATTGTATTGAGGAAACAACCTTTAAGTGGCTTTCTCTGGTTCCCTGTGAAGCTTGAGCTGAATTCCTGGGCCTGCTGCCTGAAAGGCTTCGCTCGGGAGCTCTCCTTTTCTTCTTGACGGCTTTGATGATGCCCAGCAACTTTCATCTGTCAGCAACATCTGGGGGAAGCAGCTTGTTTTCAATGGCTGCGGATTTTTCTGGCCGGTCCTGTCAGTCTGACTCATGGAGGCTCATAACAGATGCTGTCGTACGTTTAAACTCGTTAACTGCATCCCACACTGCGTTGTGGTTGTCTTTCATTTGGAGTGACGTTCACACGGTTCTTGTGTAAATGTGTGAGTTCATAATTATCGACCAACAGGTAGACATTAGTACATCAATGGCTTCATTTTGGAATTTTACTTTAAATATAAGCTATGTAAGCTATTATACTGAAATTTAAGTCACTCATATGTCAGTTGGTAAATTAAAGTACTGCTCTTGCCTTATCATCATCTAGACAATGTCAATAGCAGAGCCAAGTAGAATCAAATTCAATTACAAATATTCACCTAAGTATAATTTGCTGATTGCAAAGACATGTCCAAGGAGCTGGAAGATATTCATGTTTAGCTTATGCATAACCAGAAGCAGGTCATACCAAATCCAGGAGAAAGGGGCAATGGATACATGTCATAGGTGTGTGTGTGTGTGACTTTCATGCTAATAGCTTGTGGAACAACCCTGCAGACCTGTGTGATCCCTTTGATGAATAGTGATGGTGAAAATCTTAACTGCAGCCATCCCAAATCCAACAGCCATGATGCTGGACCAATTGGCAGGGGCCATTAGGGGCGTTCACATGCATTTAGATGATCCCTCTGTTTGCATTACTCAGGCACAGATAATCTGTGTATATAGTGGGGAAATTAGGGCAAAGCAGCCCTAGGCACCGGAGAAACAGACCTCCACATGTCCACTTCAAAAGGGCTGTGGCTGAGTGGAAGCAGGTGTGTCTTGTCCAGAGTCAGGCGCAGGGTGGCCCAGGCTGGGTGGAAGAAGGAGGGCGGGATCGCTGCAGGCCAGTGCCTGTGTGTGGTTTAAACAAAACATCAGTGCATGGCAAAAAAAGGCCATCTTTATAATGTCTTCACTTTAAATTCACTTGTGATGTAGTCATGTTGAAATATATTTTCATGTTTATGATATGAAAGTAAGTAGGGTTAGGGTTAGGGCATATTTCTCCCGGCAAATGTGATATTTGATGCCAGCAAAGTTCCTGCACATTGCTGCAGGAACAGCAATATGTTTCTAATAACCTAAAGTGGAAGCAATAACCACAAATTTGACTATAAGACTATTTTGCTGGGCCAAATATTTTTGAAGGAAACATAATTGCTGCCTAAATGATGTTTATTGGCATGTTTTGTATTCCTCCTTTATTTAAGACATCCTTATACCCAAGAGAAGTTACAGGGCGAGGTCAGCGTTCAGTCTACTAAAACTCTTAAAGAGACACACAGATTTTCCAAAAGTTAATTTAATTTGTCATGAGGAGGATTGCAGACCGTGTTAATCCTGTCCCTCCAGGAGTGACCATTTCGTCAGGAAGACTGTAGCAGTCTAAAATGTCGGACTTAGCAGCAGCTTTTTCTAAAAACTGTGACACGACACTTTTTAAATTGAGAATGTTGAATGAAAATTGCTGTATATATTGCAAAAAATAAATAATTTTATTTACTTACTTACTTTACTTATTTTTTTAAATATATCTTGGACTGGAGCAGATTTACTGAGAAAAATGCAAAATCAAAATACTGAAAAACAATGGATAATTATAACACCTCTGTAAATCTGTGAAAACTGCACAGTGTAACTGCTGTTGTCCGGATCTTGTTCTAGCTGCAAGAGATCCTCCTCATCTGATGAAGAGTCAATCTGGCAAAGTTTTGCTCCACTGTCTGTAGACAGCGCCAACAGTACATCCTTAGCTGAAGACAATTCCTTCTTATTCTTGCCTTCCATTATTTTATTTTTACTGTATGAATAAAACAAAAAGACTGTGAAAATGTGAGAACTTATTTTCTGGGTCTTAAGCACAAAAGTGAACTGATTTAAAATGACAATTCAGGGGCTGAATTCATAATGCTCTTACGCAGTGTGATATCTCGGGAACCCATTGTTCAATTTGGATGATTGACCCCTCTATCAAATTGTCAGAGCCAATAGAATCGAGAGGCTGTCCCCAAATATACGCCAACAACATTGTTCATATATCACAGGGAGGCAAATACACTGCGTTGAAAAGACGTTGTTGTAGCTACTACACATTAGATGCCCTCTCCCGGAAAGAAAAGTGGCTGAAGTCTTTATAAATAATTTTTGTGTGACACAGTAGCATTGGATTACCTGGATTAAGGTACTTGAATGCAATTTATCGTCACAAAACAGCAAAGGGAAGACATAATGTAAAGTTTTTGGAGTATGAAGTGAAATTTATTTTTGCTCTTCAACTGCTGCTGGTTCAGCAAGTTTTGTTGTATTGTTGTATTCTGAAGAGATATGCCGTTTGCTGCTTACTTATTTACTTGCTTATTGTTGGAATTGTGTTATTTTAGGTGAAAATGAAATAGCTTTAAGTGGATATGCAACAAGTCTTTGTTTGTCAGATTTTTTTGTGTGTCATTATTTCAGGCACATTATACTTTTTCTTGCCACTACATTGCAGAGAATTCTTTTTCCAGGTATGTTTCTCTGGGAGAAACCTACCTCGAAAAATCTGGGAAAAATCGAGTTTGCCTAATCCCCTAACCTAATTAATCCTAATTACACAAACTGACCGTTAAGAAATCAGCTTACTCAAGAAAGCCAACTGTAAACTCGTTACTCAAGTGCATGTGAACACACTGAATGTCTTTGAAAGGGTCTGCAGGTTCACTATTGACAAACCAGATCAGTAATAAACAATAGATAATAATTGCTGATATTTTATTAATCCTTTTTAAATAATTAATTTAATTTATTATCAAGTGTCCTTTTTAATTAAGTTCCCGTGGACAATGGGCAAGAAACTGAGGGAAAACGGGACTGGGGTTTGTATGGATAACTTCCCTACATACTGGGCCATGATTTCCCTTGACGATCATAACACAGGGATAAAATTTAAAAATGTAGTAATGTAGTTAAAAAATAAAATAATGGAACTCGGGGCTATACAGTAATACCTCTACCATTAAAAGAGGAAGAGTCAGTAGATGATCAGATATCAGAAAGGAAACATTCATGACCACTTTCATGATGCCATGGTTCTCCTGCACCACAGGCTGCATGTTAACTCAATCGAAACAGAAGTTACAAGCCTTCAGTAAGCAGTCTTTGTTGAACCAGTTCTACCAAATTCTACAGTTTGGTACCATGGTACCCAGTTCTTTGGACTGATGACCTCTTACAAGAAAATGATGGAAAGAAGAAAGGAAGAAAAAAATGTTACAGCTCATCCACGTCCTTTGTCAAATATGGCTTTACACAGTATGGCTGTAAACTGAACTGGCATGTTGTCATTTATTGATGTTTCTCTGCTGCTAAGATGAATTCAGAAAAATGCAGGATCATTCTGTGTATAACGGGACACTTCTCATGATGAAGAGGTATTACATTCTCAACTGAACAAATCAATCACCTTATGTCAGTCTAAGTGAGCTGTGCTCCAATAACTGATCACTGGACTGAAGGTAGAGAGATTCCATAACATCAGCTGAAGGTGTCTGCATTGACGTCCTGGAAAAGTATCACCAAGGAAATACTATTGGTCAAAGTCTGCAGACAGCCATCAACATTAAAGTTTTTTTAAATATGATTTTCCCTTGACTTTATGTGGAGCCGTCAACAGATCCACATAAATCTGGAGAAACTGGAACATGAAATAGCCTAATCCACATTGTAGCTTTCAACGCTGTTTGAAATAAGTATTTGCCGCCATAGTGGCAAATTGCTATAGTTGGCAAATCAATGGTTCTAGGTTCTGGTTTCCAGTGAAATCAAGATTTGAGCTTTCTCTCAAATTAAGTTAAGAGTATATTTGTATAAAGTTTTTCAGCTTGCCTCTGTGGTGTAGCTTTTGCTCCTTTCGTATCTGCCAAGCTTCATGTGGCTGCAAAGCAAGATCTCACTGACAAAGGACTGCTGTTGTCAGCTCAGAATTTTGAATCTCTATGCTTAAGTCACCAAGTATTTAGCTCTTGTTTTAGGTGAAATCTAGAAAAGGGTGCCTAAGCTTTGAGTTATGTGAATGTCTTGCTAATGTACCAAAACCCTGACTTGTTTGATGCTGCAATGTACCAACTACTTAGGATGCATTAAATGAAGTGATGTCTGACAAAACTTCTGGTTGCTATTTACTAACTTGGCTTCTTGCCATCTGCTTGCAGCTTGAAGAAAAACAAAAACAGCACAACAGTAAATGTGGATGTGGATATTCTTGTATGGCTCTGTATGTGTAATGTGTGGCTTCATATATGGTCTTGTTTATAGCTTATGTGGGGCAATTGCACATGCCACCTGTATTTGTGCAAGTTCCCCCTGATAGTGCTGTTCCTGTGTCTGTTTGTATGTTTTGCTTGGGGTTAAACACTTTGTTTCCCCTCTAATGGCTCCCTCGTTTGGTTCAGAGGAAGAAGGGGGTTATTGTGTGAGCAATTTGTCACCGCCTCAATGAGTTCTGAGGTCCTCGCTGACACCATAAATACTTAATAGTTCATCTGGAGAAAAGCTGTTCTTTATACTCCTTTCCTGCTATGACCTCATGTGCTACCTTTTTGTTTAGGGGCTAGGGGGACTGCACTCAGCCTATGGCATCAGTAAATAAATGTTCATCTGCATGCTGGAGTACAGACGTCTACCAATTTGAGCAGCCACTGCATGAACAGCTGACCTGCATGTTATAAATCATAGGCAGATCTTTTTCTGACCAAAACTTTAATAAAAGTTTGACTATTGTAGTACAAGGGTACCATCACACTGATATTTACAACAATAGTTTTCATCTTTTAAGCAAATTCCTGATAGTCCAGTTCTTGTATAAAACTGTATTATACCAACTACCTTAAAAAGTGAACTTGCAATATCCAAGTAAATACAATATATTTAGAACAAGCTCATGTTTAATAACTGTTAATTAAATGTTATTCATCTTATTTTAGTACAAAAGTTACATAGTTGTTGGTGTAATCCACATCGATCCTCATTTTTTTTCTCTTTTGAGTACAAAAATATACTTTTGCAATGCTATTATTTATTCATTTTAACCATTAGTCAACATTTAACAGACTCTGGTGGATACATTATGTAGATTGATCAATGATATGTACAAAGACCTTTATGCTTGACCTGATCAACTTGTAGAGGTGGGAAGAAGCCAGCTAAGAATTTCCGAGAATTCAAATGCATTGCTGCAGAGGGTGGCAGGGAGATGTTCCCCGTCAAAATGGCCCAAGGTTGAAAGGGCACAACATCTGTGAAGTGTAGTCCCTGGCTGATGAATTCATCCATCTGTGGAAATTCCCTTTAGAATAAACATCATATAACGGTGCTATTCTAAAGGTGCTATTCAGTGGCAACTGGACCTTAAGTTGTTAAAGGTTCAGCCTCTGTTCCGAAAAGCATCATCAGTTCTGAGACTGGGAACCCAAGAAAATCTCTTAAAAACATTGTATCGTTCTGTCCTTGACTGAAGGAGCATAACAGACCCAACTGTCCATAACTGAAGCACATTGATTGATGAACCTCATGTAAAGGCTATTAGATCCCCAGTGGTTCTCATGTACAAACAGGTGCATATGCATAATGCAGGAAGTAAGCATTCACACACATACTTCCTTCCTCTGTCAGCTGTATACTTTTGGGCTGACAAGACTCTGATCAGCAGATAACCTTTTTTGCATTGTGTGTCTTGAAGACACGTCACATTATCTAAATGTTGTTTTCTTCCTCTGTGAGTGCAATCAAGACACTTCAACGTTCAGCATGTCCACGACAGACCACACACTGCTACCACATAGCAAAACGAACGGACATACACAGAGTCACTACTTTTAAAAAGGTGTAAACAGGAAAATGTATATATAAACTTGTCACCAAACTGGTTCTGTTATTTGTCTATTTGGGTATAAAACTGCAGTATTATTGTGTCTTTAATCTTTATCTTTGCTCATGGCTTTGGGATACTATTCAAGATGGAGGTCTGCAATAACTTCTACGTGTGAGTAAAGCCACATGGGTTATAATCCATCTTCTTCTGTGTTTTATACTTGTTTGATACAATTGAAAGTGTAGTTTGCATTGGCGTTATAATATAAAATATTAAAAGGCAGGGAAATTATATGTGTGTCTGTTATGAGCAAACCTCTGACCTCTTGCTATGGCTGCAAAACAATTCTACAGTTAAAACTTTGCTTCATTTAATTTACATGCACATTACCATAAGACTCTCTGGAGTCGTCCTCTGCTGCTAACCTTGTTGACATGTACCATTATCACTGTCTATTGAGATATATTGGGCTTTTTTGAAAAGAACATACCACCCCACTGTTCTCACCACACACTGGCTTGTCTAATAATCACAGCTAAAGCATCAAGAAACATGTTTTTTATGGCCTTACAAAAGCCATAATGTAAATCCCTCTTGCACTCTGTGCTTGCAAGGTCCTAACCTGGGGCACTAAAG
Organism: Anabas testudineus; assembly: GCF_900324465.2. NCBI lineage: Eukaryota > Metazoa > Chordata > Actinopteri > Anabantiformes > Anabantidae > Anabas > Anabas testudineus. The sequence goes on from NC_046629.1 coordinate 19,982,999, forward strand.
TACAGGGAAATATTTATATTCTTTTCAGCACAGAGGCTGTAACTTACAGCAGGGAAGCTAATTTCACATGCTGAATGTCCATTCTCAGCCTAACCTGATCTCCCTGCTGCCTGCCTGGTATATATCTAATTTCTTCTTCTCCTGTCAGCTTCAGTAAGAGTGTTGCTTGTGCTCGCGGGGTTAGTGTTATATATGCATGCTTTAATAATTTCTTTCAGCTGGGCATGACATCCATGTCCTTTCTCGATGACATGATCAAACAACCGCAGGCATTTTATTATTAGTGTGCATCTAATTGACAGCTCAATCTGAATAACCTACCATTGTGTTTCTGTTGGTACATGTTATGAGATTTGTAGTTGGAAGGGGCGGTTGTTTGGTTTTGCCTCAATTACTATAGATGGGAATGTCACAACTCCCATCTGTAGTAATAGTCAAAAATCACTGCTATTTTAGTAGGCCAAAATTCACAAAGGCAATGGTGCAGAGGTCCAAGTTCCAAGGTGAGAGTAAGTAGTAGACAAGTAGTCTGAGAGCCAGCTTGAGCAAAGTTGCATGTAATAATAATAATAGACTTATTTAAAGAGCAATCTTCTAAATATGTGTTTTCTATGCTTCACATCGAAAACTGAAGGAGAACAGTTAGAAATTAAATTTAAATAGAAAACAGAAAACCCAACAAATCCTATATGAGCAAGCACTAGGTGACATTGGAGAGGAAAAACTCCCTAGGACTTCTAGGAAAACTTTTAGCAGAACCAGGATCAAGTTAGGCGGCCACCTGCCTCACCCAGTTGGGATGAGGGGTATATATGTGGGAAAACTAGTAACAATAAACAAGTATAACAACAAAAACAACAATAATCAACTATAGTTTTCCTTATGAAAACCAGTTCCAGAAGAAAGGTCAAAAATCTATAGATTTAAAGGAAATCAGTAAAGGCTTGCCGGTTGTAATTATGTTTTAAGAAGAGATTAAAAACAGGTTAGTGAGTCAGTTGATTTTGTTTTTCCTCAGATTAGTCATTCCAGATGACTTGAAATTATTAATGGAAACATAAAATTATCTTTTGGACAGTTATGAAGAGAACCACTCTAGTGCAGTACCTGTTATTCCAGCCCAGTGTTTTAGTCCCTCCCACCATTTTACAGTAATTTTTTTACTTACAATAGATGGATGGAGACGAGCGATAAAACACAATTATGATCTGAGATGGAATCCTTTAGTTCAAGCCAGTTTAAAGTCAATTCTAGAGTGAGGATTAAATCAAGGGTGTGGATAATGTTAAGACCGGTGCCTTTAACGTGTCACACCAGGTTGAAAGATTCAGTTAGACTGATCAAATATTTTGCTGGAGTATTTGTATCATAATCTGTATGAAAATTAAAGTTTTCTAGAAATAATTGACTTATTATACCTAACAACAATGTCAGCAACATATTCAGAGAATTCTAATAGAAAGTTACTATTTGCTTTCGGTGGGCAGTAGATGACAGTACAACATACAGGAACAGAATTTTATTTGTATAGCGCCAAATCAAAACAGAAGTCTCCTGAAGGCACTATACAGTCTACTTTACAAAGTATAATTAAATAATGAATTATATAGAAAAAACTTGTTGTTCAAAACAACAAGTACTTATGAGTGTCTTTTTTTGAGAAATGATGCCTCACTGCTCTGGAATTGGACCTGATTAAATTGACAGACACAGACCTAAAAAGTTTCTTGCACAAAATAAGAATAACAATAATGGAATGATGAGGAGAGCCGGGATTGTCTGACGGGAGGTTGGGTGCAAGAGATCTGAGGAAGAGAGCCAGGAGAGTAAAACATCTTTAAAAAGAGAATGTGAATTCTAACCATGAATCGTGAGTCCAAGGGCAAAGCTGGAGAGACAGGCACAGGTCCATACACATGCAAAAACAAGACAAACACTCTTTTCTAAGTGGCAGAGCAGAGGCAAGGTCTAAGTCCAGAAGAGAGTCAGAAAAAACATGATCACAGGCCCAGGCAAGAAAATCAAGGCTGGAATGTTGAGCAAGTCACACAATCTGGCAACCAAACTGTGAATTACTGGGTGGTTATAAAGTGGCAAGGGAACACAGGTGAAACAAATCAGGTAAATTGAGGAAAGGGGGAAATCAGAAGTGGTGACACAATAAAAGCCTAGAACAGAAAGTGAAACAGGGATCATGACAAAGAGCAAAAAGCTTATTTTTTCTTTTTTGGGTAAAGGTTTAACATTTTATTCAACCTTTATTCTGTGCTCATATATGCTTTAAAAATCTGCTGTTCTTTTTTGTGTTTTGTGATTCATACAGTATACAGCCATTTGATTAAACTCTTTAGCCTCATGACCTTTCATGCTGCAATGTCTCTCTTTTTGCCATGTTTCGTTCTCCAAAATTTCTTGAGGGAAATTTCCAGCTCCTTAGGTGGTAAATCCTGAACTGTTCACCAGTCTCCGTATCTGTAAACTGTATCTGTCAAATTTTTAGTGCATGGCAGATAGCGTAAAATGTAATGTACACCTTTTAGAGCTGAACATAGCTGCTTGGAAATAAGGTTTATGAAAGTAGTGAAGAGGGAAATTGCAGGCTTTAAGTTAACTCCTCCTAGCAAACACTGGGGCTAATTACTGTTGTGCCAACTAAAAATGAGAATGGGATAGACACACTGATAACCTCTGATTGGCTACGGGGAAGCTCTAGCTCAGGTTAAGGCTGGTGGTATAATCCCCAGCTACTACTGTTTACACATTAAAGTGTCCTTGAGCAAGACACCGAAGCACAAATTACTACTAGTAATTCTACTGTATGTTAAAAAACATCCACGAAAAAGAGTTGGCCAAATCGATGGCAAATAACCTCCACACTCAAACAGAACTTTGCAAACATGAACATGATGTCAGACCTAATAAATAAATACAAATGAAATGGCAATTCAGCCTGATAACCAGCACAATGCAGAAATCTGTCAGTCTTCAGTGCACCTTAACAGCTTTCTGCACACTTCTGCAAACTGATGAAAAATTCAGGAGACAAACCCAGGTCATTGTGTCACCAGATGTCAAGATATAAACCAAGGTGCCTTCTGGGAGCTTGCAGCAGCAGAAAGGTGTGGTTTTACACATCTATAAACCTGATTTTATTCAGTCAGTGTAATAGCAATCTCACAAAAACAGACTTTTAAATACTTCTGCTCTTTAAAAGTCCTGATATTTGCACAGTTCATCCATTCGTCACTCTGAAGATGTTAAAATGTAAAGAATTGTGTGCACGTAGCATTTGACCCCAGTCTTGAAGATGGATTTAGGTGGCAGCTGATGGAAAAGGCTGATCTTTAGAAACTCCCCTGCTAGACTGTGGCATTTACTCAGCATCGACACTTGATCTTCATAATGTGTCCATGATGAGGTCACAGCAACCTCTGGCAAGCATGTGTCTGCTGCAGCGCAGACTGGAAGCAGAAATAGCCTGTGTTGTACTGCTTGTCACAGCACATTTGAGTCTCCCACTAAGACATAGCCTCGCATTAACATGGCACAACACATGGAAGCTTGCTCACTGTGACACAGAATAGTACGATACTGTTTAAAGAAATGCCTTTGTTTACAGTGGAATAGCCTGAAGTGTCCTGATATTCCCTGCTGGATTTCCAGATACAGATTTCCAGATGCTGTTCAGAGATGAATTTTGCTTTCCCAGAGCATAAACCTCATGCTTAGTTTTTCATTGGATTTGAATTAGATGAAAATGGAGCCAAGTCATCAACTTTGACACCTTTGCTGGCTAGCCAACCAGGGGACTTCTTGGATGAATGCAATGGAACACTGCTCTGCATAAATATCATGGTCTGTTTGAATGCTACAAGACTGCTCCTTGTATCACTGCTTGAGAGTTTGTTTAGTATTGCATTTTCAATCCATCTGCCACTCAAAGAGCTCTAATCAGTTCATCTCTGATAATAACCTCTTCACTACCAAAATAGTGCCCTGTGTCCATGAACCATGCACTATTGGGCAAAACACCTGTGGGAAATCAATCTTATGTATTTTTGGTCCATTCCTGATGCTTCAGCCTATATTTCATTAATAAAGTAGTTTAGTCTCTGTGAAAGTTCCATCTATATATTAATCCATGCTTAATTTTTTGCAAATCTCTTACAGTTATTTTGCAGCGTTTCTTCTCAACAGGTTTTGCGACCCTGTCTAACCTCATTGGCAAATTGTAGATTGTGCCGTGATCACACCTTAACCTTTAGGCCGTTTCAATACTGTTGCAGCCTTGTAAATTTGTGTCCCATGTTTGTTATGTGTAGAAAAGAGACCTGTGTGCCCACCCACTAGTAGCTGTGCACACCAGAATATAAGGCCTGCCTTAGTTTAAGCCAAACCATCTCTTGAAGGACACTTGGCTAATGATTATGCACAGAGTGTATATTTAATACTGAATATATTTGTATATTTAATACCATAGTCCTGTTTCACTTGTAGTAAATCACATCTGTGCTGTGCCCTATTTTCATAAGCAGAATTATTTCCCAGAAAAATGGGCAGTGACAAAATTAGAAAACTCTAGCACATCCAGCAGAATACAAAATGCATGTATTTATTTTAATTAATAAAATAAATCGAAGTAAACATTTAGTTTTGTTTTTTCAATGTAACATTGTATAGAGCTACTTTCCAACAATCTTAAGGAAGCCTCCAAAGGTGTTTTTGAGTGCTTGTTGGCTGCTTCATCTTCACTCTCTAGTTCAACTCATCCCAAATCATGTTAGCTGGATTTAGATAAGGCATTGTGGAGACCAGGTCATCTGATGCAGCACTCTGTCACTCTCCTTATTGAACAACTACCTCCTCAATAACCTATAAATGTGTTTGGAGCCATTGTCCTATTGAAAAACAAATGATGGCCCCACTGTGCAAGTGCAAACTGGATGGGATGGCATGTTGCTGAAAAATGCTGTGGTAGCTGCTGGTTAGGTGTGCCCTCAATTTTGACTAAGTCACTAACATTTTCACCACCAACGACACAATGGTTAGAACCAAAAATGTCAAATTCGGACTCATCAGACTAAAGGACAGTTTTCAGATTACCTTCCTACTTCCTAATTCCTAAAGTAATGATGGTGTAAAACACATTTAGAAGGCAAGAAATGTCACAACTGAACTCTTGACAGGGCAGTCTGAAATGAAAGCCATCCCAGGTGACTACCTTGTGGATCTGATTAGAGAAGACAATGAGTGTACCAAAGCTAAGTGTAGCTACTTTGGACAATCACAAATATAATAAAATAATGAAATATAATATGTAGTCAGGGTCATTTAACATTTTTTGTTGACTACATAATTCTATATTTGCTTTGCTACAATTTCAATGTCTTTGATATTAATGTACAGTGTTGAAAATTGTTAATTCTTCTCTCTTCCATGCCAAGGAGGAAGCTTTCAATTTACCCCTTGTCCAAATTCGTGTGATTCACTGCTGCTCTGCTTAGCTTTTGGGGGGTAACGTCTGGGACTATTGAAAAAATCCCAGACTTTTACCCATCGACTTATTTGGCCCATTTTCCACCTCTGCTTCTATCTTTCACAGGCCATAAATTTGAAACCAGTCAACAAAAGTCCTCTATGGAAAAATCTAATTCCTCTGATTGCCAGCTGGACTGAGTAAACTGCTCCCTCCCTGCAGGGATTTTCTTACAAAAGTTATGAAGAAAAGCACAGAAACCACAGGTGACAAATTTAGATTTGCCTTTAGAAGTTACCATAGCTGAAACAACAGTTATACACAGGATGAATCTAAGAACTCTTAATTAGCATTGTGCAGCTTTATTTTTTCTCCCTGTGTCACTTTCTCTGCTCCCGTGGCCCGAGGTGAACAGACTGACTTCTTCACAGCCAGTAGTTATCATGCGGAGAGTGGGTGTTTAGAGCATGGAGCTTGCCGTTCTGCTTCCTGGACAAGGGTCTGTCCTTCTGTCTGGCCTGTCACAGTTAAAAGACCCCTCATGGCTCTTCTGTTTCTTCCTCTACATTTGTCTGTATATATCTCAGGTCATAGAGGTCAAAGAAATAAACACACAATACATGATGTAATAATTGTTGACAACTAACAATGGTCACATAAAGTAATCATTGATCAGTATGTTGTCTAAAAGTTTTAAGAAATTCAAAAAAATCCTAAACAAATCTTAATAAAGACATAATTCTGATATTATGTAACAAATAGATATTATTGTTTTAATCTACAGTGCCAGTTCACCCAAGTCCAAATGACTGGAAAAACAGCAAAATTCATCAAACCAAATAAATAAACATTACAAAAAATGAAAAAAAAAAATAATAATAAAATGGCCATTTCAAGAATGGGGAAGAACCCTACTACACTAAGAGACAAATATTTTTGTGGGCCCTCAGACTAGCCCCCTGAGCTCTTCCATTGCCCCGAATGTTAAATTTCATCTGAGATGGAGTTGGCCGACATGCTGAAGGGCCCACTTTGATATATCGCTTCTGTGACCACATTTTTCAGTCCTCAAACATAAAATTTGCACAGGCAACTCACTAAATTATCCTGTCTCAGGAAATCATGTTCAGCTAGGACTTAGGGTTTTGCTAAAAGCATCGTCTTTGTGAGAGGTTTGATTGTGTTTAAACTGCTTTGACTCAGCACTTTTCAGTTAGCCTGTTACTCCATCTGCAACTACAAAAACACACCCAGTCACTGGGGCAGCTGTGGATCAACAGGTAAAGGTGTGCACCACCAACCATGAGGTCAAGGGTTTAATTCCCGAATTTTAGCCCATTCTTCCCACAGAACTGCTTTAGCTCTGTCTTATTCTTTGGATGTCTCATGTGTGGCTCTCTTAAAGTCTATCCATAATCTTGGGGTTGAGGTCTGGGCTCTGACTTGGCCACTCCAAAAAGCGGATTTTATTTTTCTGAAGCCATTCTGTTGTCGACTTGCTCTGGTATTTTGGGATTGTCATTTGAGGAAATGGGGTAATAGTGTATGAAGCCATTGGGGTATTGATTTCAACACCTGCATCCATGGTGGCACCATTTAAAGAAATGCTCTTATGAGTGGATAATTGGCAGTGTTTGTCTGTTACTGTCCTTTTATTTTTATCTTTGTTGATTTGTGTTATAATAATAAATACAAGTTGCATGACAACATCATCAGTTTCAGCTCTACTTTCCTTTGTGCTCATGGCAAAAACATCTTATATACAAAAGATGGTAAACACTGTAAAACCAGCATGATTTACTGCCTTCTGTATCTCACTCTCCATCTCTTCATGTCTCCTTAGCTGTCTGTTTTTTTTTTCTCTCTTCCTCAGACCCTATCTGCCAAGCTAGTATGTGCCTCAGCATCTGCCATGCACGTGCTTGATTGTCTCATTGTCTTCAGGACAGATCTGTGTCTCATCTCCAGACAGGGCGAGGCGGAGAATAAGGTTTAGCATTGCGTGAGAAATGTCAATGGTGATTTTGTGCACATGGTTAGATTTACAGGGTTCAGCTGGAAAAGTCAACATTTGTGCTTGGAGTGATTTTATTCCTTCAAATGTACAGTGTTTTGAGTGTGCAGAAAGCAGTACTTGTATTAGTCTAATATGAAAAGCAAATAAAACTTGATTGTTCTTGTACACTTGGAGAAAATTTCTGTGTAAATTGCAGTGGACTTTAAACTTACAGTCTTTTGCAGTGATGCAAATTGATAGGGTGCTGGCAAAATATAAATTTTAATGCCAAACGGTTGTGAGCAGTATTAGTCTGATTGCAGAGGTAAACAGTCATGGGATCCCCTACTGGCAATTTCAGCTAGTCTCCCCTCTTTTCTTTACCTAGAGTTATCATGTGAATAGTGTGTAATGGTAATCTATTTCACTTCACGGGTAATACTAAACTCAATTGCTCTTGATTTGCTGAAGGTCAGTGATGACGATATTAGAAAAATGTTCTACAAAAAGCCAGCAGGGGCAATTGACCTATTCAAGTATGCACACATGTCATGAGCCATTTTAAGGTATCACTGTGGTTCACATAATTAATCTGTTGTATAAAAATGATGTGTAAGTTTAATTCTCTCACCAAAGCAATAATGAGATACAGATGTACGATACGTGAAGAGATCTTAGCAATAGAACATTTAGAAATAAATGAAAATACAAATTCAACCTTAGGCAAACCCAAAAAGAACAAATGAAGATCCATCTTTCTGTCTAACCACAGGAACATGGTGTGTTCTACAAAAATGTTCAATATGCTTCAAATGAACTAAGCTCAATAATGCAATGGCAAGAAACAGTATGTAAATTTTTTGGGAATATCCTGGTTTTCTGCAATAATTTGTCATAAAACGTCTGATCTTCATCTAAGTGGAGTATTAACAAATATGATGTGCCTAAATAAAAATTGTGATCTTTCAAGTCTTTATTGAGAACAACCATAAAAACCACATTGTGCTAATGGTAAAATTGCACTTGCAATTAAAAACTAGTACTGTACTGAAGCCATTCTGTTGTGTGTTTTGGCTCACTGTCCTGTTGGATCACCCCTTTCTATTTTGATGTAAAGATATTCTCACTTTCTGCTGAATAGTTTTTTGCTAACTTGAAAATTCATCTTCTCCTCAATCACTGCAAGCTGGCCAGGTCCTGGTGCAGCAAGTAGGCCCAAATCATGATGTTTCCTCCACCATACTTTACGATTGGGATGTGGAGTGTCAAAGTGCTCTTTGTCAAACTTCAGACATGGATCAAAGTTTTTTTTTTATTAAGCACTGGCTTACTTTGCATATAGTGTATTCTTATGCTGAGCAAACTTAAAAGGTTTAAGAGGTTTTTGTCAGTTGAAGTAGCTTTAGTCTACACCTCCAAACTAATTTTCTGAACTTATGCTAACACTCCAATTAGCGTTTTGACGTCATTATTCAAAGGGTTGTTCTCAATAAAGACATGAAAGATCAGATTTTTTTGTGTTATTACTCTTGACTTAGATGAAGGTCAGATCAAATTTATGACAAATTAATGCAGAAATCCATAAAATTCCAAAAGGTTTCCATACTTTTTCTTGCTACTATACATCATGCAGCCATAGTAATGTACATTAAGAGGCAGTGGTGTTTGGTTTGAAATTTCTCCTGGATGTTATCTGCACCTACTGCACCAGAAAACTTTATTTGAGGTTATGTCTGTCAAAGAAGGCGTACATTTTTCTATTAGTCTTTTCTTGCATGTTCGTAGTATTTCATTCTTTTGTACACAGAAAATTATTTGTGAGACAAATAAAAAAGAGCTTGAAGGAGAAGTTGAAACCCTGATGCTATAACAAGGCAGTTCCTCATTTGATTTCACGTGGCTGGCGCAACACCTTCCAACAAACTTCACACCGGTAATAAGGTGCTCTTACCTGTCTGCACTGCAAAGGCAAATGGTACCGCATACTAGCACAATATCCTGAGGGCCAGGATAGCACTCTGGATGTGTTTGATAATGACAGGAAGAAAAGAGACAGACAAGTGTGTGAGAGAATTTGTTTTTGGCTCCTGTCTAGCACCTTTGCTAATCCCAAGGCTCTAATGTTAGCAGAAGCTGCAGGGGAAGTGTAGCTAAGAGCCAAATGTTATTGCTAGGTGAGGATGAAAAAAAAAAAAAAAAAAAAAAAAAAAAGACATGACGGAAGTGTTGCACTTGGGTGTTGTCTTCTCAAGAGTCTGGTAGTCATGTCTGATCTCTGTGGTGGTTAGAATATGATTAGCAACTTTATATCCATGTTGAATGTGGTGTTTTATAATGCTTGATTATTATGCTGTCAGTAGGAGACTGCAAAAATAATACCTGAGCAGCTATTTTCGAGTCATACGGTAGAAGCATCAATCGTGAGCCGAAGCCCATCAAAACAATAATTTTTTTTTTTATTTATTTTATTTAAGTGCATCTTATAGACAGACAGATTGGTCATCTGAGCCATTTTGATTATCCTATTTCTAAATATAATGTGCAGCAGACCAATCAGGAGAATTGTCTGAGCAAAAAGCAGTTCAAGTCCTTTCTTTGTAATCTCATTCCATTTTAACTCTTTCTTTATCCCACAGAATCTGTTCATTACTAATCACAAAGAGTGCAGAGGGGCTTTGTGTTTTGTTGGTTGCCATGGGAACCTCACTGTCATCCGAGTTGTTTGGTTTGCTCTCCAAAGGTCAATGACTTGTCTGATTGAATAACACTTTGCATGTAAATAATGTGCTTTTTCTCATCGGGTTTTCCAAAGTACTTGGAAGGATGAGGAATAAAGCATCCCCAGTCACATGAAAGTGACATGTATTGAAAGTTTAAACTGTTGATGGACACTGACAGCATTTCATATTGAAACCTGTCCGTCCTGGCTTGAGGCATATCCCTGTCCTGCAACACAAGAAGAGAGCAGCCAAATAATCAACAACACATTTTTGAGTTGATTGTTTTTCTTTTATGAGTTTGGTGTTACTATTGTGTTCTGTGCTCAGGAAATAGCCACAGGTTCATATCTTGAGTCAGGCGCTGATAAAAGCAGAGGTAGCAGAAGTGCATCCATCCATCCATCCATCCATCCATCTTTCTCCGCTTATCCGGGAGTTAAAGAGATGCTCAAAATATTCCTTCCACAGTCCGACAAGGTCCTCAGTCCTGGCCTGGTAAGACTCCTTCTTCAGCTTGAAGGCATCTATTACTTCAGGTGTCCACCACCAGGTTTAAGGGTCGCCACCACTACAGGCACAAGAGACCTTCTGTCCACAGCTCCATACAGCCACATCGACAATGGAGGTGGAGATGGTCCATTTAGATTTAATGTCCCCAACCTCCCTCGGGATCTGGTTGAAGCTCTCCCAGAGATGGGAGTTAAAGACCCCTCTGGCACAGGGTTCCACCAGACATTCCCACCAGACTCTCACAATACATTTGTGTCTGCCAAGTCTGTTCAGCTTTCTTCTCCACCACCGGATCTAGCTCACTACCAGGTGGTGATCAATTGACAGCTCAGAGGTAGCAGAGATACACAAACTCAGTAATAATATAAAAGTTCAAGTAGTGGGCCACAAATACCAGTTTACAAGTAGAAGTACCCCTTTCAAATTTTTTACTAGCCTAGTAAGTGTTAAAATACAGTGATAGAAAAAGAGTAACGTTTGTCCCCCAGCTTATCATCAACCACACACTGCTGCAGAAAGTATATAGTTAATATATCATAGTACTATCATTAGTAATAATAGTTTATAATCATGTTGTACACAACATCAACTGTGTAAAATCATTTTTTCAATGTGCAAATTTTTAAAATCAACAACAATTCATTCACATGTTTTGATGGTGATGTATATCTAATGTGCATGTTATATGTCACATTAAACGTCATACCGCTAAAGCAGGGGTGTCAGTTACCCGTATAAAATTGACATAGCAGCACCTTTACGGCATAAAAACAAACAAAAAGGGTTTGTTATAACTGCCGGTCCAAAATGGGGCACGAAACACAAACTAGAAACATACAAAGTACCAACTAAATAATCAATACACAAAAATACTCACTGCAACTCACTAATTAGAAATACAAAGTAACATACGAAAATCACTGCCCAAGGCAGGAGAACATTAACCAACCAACAAACCAAACAGCACAAAGTATCGACTAAAAACGCTGCATAAACGCAGACAAAAACATTGAACCAAAACACACAGACCAAACCGACAAAGTAACAAATGACAGTCACTGCAATAGCAGGCAAAACTTACGATACAAAGGAACAAAACAAAAATCCGTTCACGGCTGACAAACAATACAAACGTACAAACAGAGTCCGACAAACAGGTAAAACAAAAGGGGACCAGAGTGGTTCCTGATGAACTTACAAACATACAGACTGAACAAAGGTGAGGAGCATACGGCACAAACGAAGTCCATGAATGAGGCAATGAACGCCATGCATGACAACAAACCAGCACTGAATGACACATAACATAACAAGTGAAACGAGTCAGTAATCCGTCCGGTGAGTGAAAAGTGGAGGAAGTCCATATATGGGTGTGGCAGGAGCGTAAGAAACAAAAATCAAACCCACAGACAGGGGCAAAGGGAGGAATCGGGACATAAAAGCTCCTTCCATCTCCTACTAACATGGCTGTTACACGGCTGTCAAATTAACTTCTAACACCTAAAATGGGAGCATTGAAACTTTCGACAGTCAAACAAAGTTACGTAAACTGTGTGACAAAAACGGTACAGGTGGTAACAGACTGGTGACCTATCATAACCCACCTACTTTGCAGAAATAGTTAATTTACCAGTTCCACTATGTGGTAAAGATCAGTCTAGCATTCAGTAGTAGTAGAATTTAATCCAAGGGCCTTTAGCAGGCGGCGCTAACCAGTTAACACATAAATGTGTGTCATGATGGCATGTTATGTATGAAAACAACATGGCAAAGACAGTATGTGGACATTTGGATAATTGTGTTTACTCAGGTGTGAATGGTTATGTCTGTATATATCAGTTTGTGCTACTGTCAAAATGTGTCTACTGTGTTTGTGACACTGATGTGGCTGCAATGTGTGCTGCATACCTTTGCAGGCAAAGGATTTAAAACATCTGTCTGAGCGTGGAGGCTCTAGAGAGCCCCGGGAGGCAAACTCATACTCAAACACACACACATACACACACACACATTCCTTTACCTCCAGGCCACAAACACCATGTTACCTTTGATCTGTGATGCCAACACAACTTCAACAAAGTCAGGACAAAACAGTGCAAACTGAGCTCGCCTTGGAGAGCAGTAGGTACCAGCAGAATACCTATGCTTCACCTAACACAAAATAAATCACTGCTTCTTCTTGGGAACTTGTGTGTTGTGTGTGTGTGAACCGCTTTCTTACAAAATTAGTAGCCATCATTAGAAAAGAATGGGACTAAGAGTCTGCCTTTTTTTGCCAAAGTACACCATTTCATCGAAAAACAACCTTGATACACAGTTATCTATTATGCTATTAGGTATGTTGTTAAGATTGATGAAAAAAAATCTAATCTGAAAATCTATTTCCAGAAACTTTAAAATGCTCTGGTGAAAATGATGACCTTTGTGTTGTTAGGATTGGTCTTGACCAATATAATGTGAGACTAAAAAACAACAATTAGTGCAAGAAACTGAAATCACAAACACACTGTCAGCTCACTAACACAGTCAACAACTGCTTTTTTTAATAGATACTAATTTTTGCTCTCTTTCATATCTTTGCTGAAAATGAGGCAGAGAACACAGAGCTGCAAAGTGATATAGATAAGCAGGATTCCGAGGAGGAGTTGGACAATCTATGAGTATTAAAGAGAAGATACAGACATATATGATGAGTCTGAGAACGAGGTCACCAGTGATGTAGCTGCTCCTGGTGAAACATTCAAATCCAAGCGCTCAGCACTCCTGATTTAAATGGTTGGGCAGCTGCTGTTCAAAATGACCCCTGAGGTTACAAGGTTTGCTGTGATAAGAGTAAGTGACATAAAGACATACTACGAAAACCTTGAAGGAAAAAAGTACATGGTGAGACATGAAATGACACTGATGAGGAGTAACTGGATGGTTATATTAGTGTTGTGCCTGCTATACAGATCTAGCAAGGAGGTATGCATGGAATCTACAGATTTACACAGGCAAGCAAAATGCTTGTGGGAAGGCGCATCATTGAGAATAATCAAGGAAAGTCTAAAAGAATGAGTTGCCAGGTCTGCCATTTCAATAAGGACAGAAAGACAAATATATTGTGCTTCTGCTGCATACTACTTTTTTTCACACATACATCTAAATACACACACAGAAGAAGGGGAAGACTTTTTCTTGAAGTAAATACATTATATGTAGGTCAAAATTGACCCAAACACCATATATGTTACTATAGATAATAATACAAAAAATAAATAAATAAACCTAATTTGTTTAAGAAATGTGTTCTTATCTTTAATATAAGCGATATTAACAGAAAGCTAACAACCCCTCACCCAATAACTCTACACATACCCTGTGCCAAAAAAAGAAGGGTCAAATTATTGGCATGAATGAAGCAAAGAAAACATCTAAGGAGGCTGATGAAATTACTAAAATTGGATTAAGAACTGTCCACTGGAAGAAAGTCATGTAGTGATGAGTCCAGATTTACCCTGTTCCAGGGTGATGGGAGCATCAGGGTAAGAAGAGAGGTGATGCACCCATCATGCCTAGTGCCTACCATACAAGCCTGTGGAGGCAGTGCTATGATCTGGGGTTGCTGCAGTTGGTCAGGTCTAGGTTCAGAAATGTTATGTGTCCAAAGAATGAGGTCAGCTGACTACCTGAATATACTGAATGACCAGGTTATTCCTTCAATTAATTTTTTCTTACCTGATGACACAGGCATATTCCAAGATGACAAATCCAGGATTTATCTGGCTCAAATAGTGAAAGAGAGGGAGCATGACACATCATTTTCACACATGTTGGCCACCACAGAGTCCAGACCTACCCCCATTGAGAATCTTTGGTATGTGCTGTAGAAGAGTTTGTCCCATCATCAATACAAGATCTTGGTGAAAAATTAATGCAAATCTGAATGGAAATAAATACTGTGACATTGCATAAGCTTATCGATTATTGTAAATATTAGAGTGTGTGACTTTCATTTTAGATGCACAGTGTATAAAATAGACTACTTTTTAATTGGGTTCTTGAGTGGATACTTTTTTATACCGTCAATATTAATAATTTCATATAATAATTAGTACTATAGTGCAGACACTAGAACATCTCGGCATCCAAGATACAGGATACTCCTGTATCACTGTTGCTACCTGTTATGATGTAATGGTCCTAGGAAACGGTCTGGTTTCATTTCGCTGACCAGTTGGAGAATTTAGTAGCACTAGTAACACATTCCTCTAGGAAGGATATAATGAGAGGTGTGTGATGATTATTAGTTTAGTCCAGACCTGTGCATGTCAGATTTGTACTCTCTGTTATAGAAAGAATATGGTTATGATTTAAAGTTAAGATATTTTAGAATTCTCGTGTTTCGCTCTCCTGAATCTGTTTATTGATGTTTTTCAGATTTCTATACCTTTATCAAAGATGCCAGGCTATCAATAACACAAGTTCCTGGAGTTGTGACCTTTCAAATGGAACAGACAGCAACAAGAGCAGAGAGATGAAACACATGATTTTAATAACAAGCGTGAATAAATGGAGAGTTTATGGGCAAACCCAGGGAAATAACAATTACAGTATTTAATTGGTAGTGGTAAAAGCTTTTGATTTTTTGTGTTTGTTTCAGGCCAGAATTAATATAATTAATAAATGAAAGTCTGGTCTGCAGAACAGAATCAACTTATATTGGCTGAAAAGGGTGGTGATGGCAGTGGTGGTGATATTATTTTAACTCTTAACTATTGCATTCAAAGTGTAGTGTATTAGGATAACACTGTTATCCTACTACTTTGATCCTAAATTTTTGACATTGTTAACTTGATGTTTGTGTGGTTTTCCAAGCAACTGCTGGACACAATCAGAGGTCTTGTGGAATCCATGCAAGTCTGAGCTTTTTTAGTGACATATGGGGACCTATACAATATTGGAGATGGTCTGTTATGGTCAGTCATTGATTAACAGTGTATATGCAATGATATATATATATATGTCACACCATTTAATTTATGTCTAACCATGCCATGTTGTGAGGATCATGCTGCCTTTATTATGCAGCTTGTGCATTAATGGATCTTGCACCCAGCCAAAACTGTTCATAATCTTAGAGATCTACAGCCTTTGAAGGTGTATGCACTTAGTCCAAAAATGAGATACCATTATCTGGGTAGTGGAGATAGTGCACAAGGCTCTGTAATCCAGTTGTAGACTGCCAAGTCATGTGGATCAATGTTAACAGTTGGCTTGGTTTTGTAATTTAATTTAGAGTCCATTTTGGTGGAAACCACTGTAGCGGTCACAAGTAAACACAGCACGTGCCTCAAAATATGTTGCCCGGTGTTATATAATTTCACATTCTTTAAAGTGGACACTATGTCCTGTGCAGACTGTCCTGTATTGAAGCATCTGCTTTTGTTGTGTTCATTCATTCCTTTAATTCAGATTTGACCTTTAATTTGTCATCTGACCTTTACATAATGCAGGCGCATACTGTAAATTCAATTTGTTATCCTTATCAGCAGAGGTGTGGAGGTGATGGTGTTGTTATTCACATTTCCTTTATTAGAATGGCTGAGATGTCCTTATATAAAGAAGATGCAGAGAAAACATCCAGAAAATACTGAAACCTATTAAAAAGTGTTTTTGGAAGTTGATGATTAAAGAGATGTAAAAATGTTTACTGTGATAATTTTTTTCTTCTACTTAATTTTCTTCTTATTTCTTTCTTTCCTGTCTGTCTTGTGTTGGTAAAAGAGGTTTTCTCAGCTGTGGATGTTTGTTATGGGGTGTCTCCTGCAGAGCAAACCATTTATGAACTCTGCTGTGCTCTTCGTGGCTGCTGGACTGACCCATTTATCCAAGCAGGGGGAGCGGTTCACGCAGGTTAAACTGAGACTGAGGAGAATCTGCTCTGAAATGAAACAGATGTTTAACAGCCAAAACAGGGTAAAAAAAAGCCTGGTTTGAGTTTGAGTCCCTGTTATTATTAGTCAGACAGTTTGGTGTTGGATTTTTTTTTTTTTTTACTTGGTTTTAGGTTTTAGCTTGGGGCAGTGATAGAAAGGCTCAGTCGTATACATCACTTTTATCTGACAGAATGGACTGACAGAATAGATTGCTCTTCCCACTGCTTTTATGACTCAGTTAATTAGTCTAAAATGATATTTCTGTGCTTTTTAATTGATTTTACAGTGTTTTCTAATAAATAACTGTAATTGTTATTGTCTGACACTCCAGTCTGTGTAGATATTTATTGTGTGTGGCATTTTTGTGCACTTTTGTCATGTCAAATTATATAGTCCAGAGACAGCAGAGTTAGAAGACTGACAGTGTCATAAATAAAGCAGCCATGATTCACTCTTGCTGAGCTGCGGAGAACACAAAACAGTGACAAGATGACAAAGAAGAAGAGAAACAGTTTATGGCATGGTCATTTTTAAACCGTTTATGATTACAGCGAGGGTATGAGTGTGGGGTGCAGATCAAAAGCACAAGAATATATTTTATACATATAATAAGCAATGTCTCAGTTTGATGATGTGGCAGTTTGAGACTGTCCATTAACAAATATCAGATACAAGTGAGTAATAGTTGACTGTGGGCAGTATCATGCTGTGTGTCAGTCTGTAGCATAACATAATGGTTTGAGGCTTTCCCACCCTGAGAATCAGGCACGTGCAGAAGAGGTGACTCTGGGGGCTCAAGCCTCTGTCCATTTCCCAAATCAATCAAAGGTGGCCCTCTCAACACTAGTTAACCATCTGAGGGTCAAACCTTTGTTTTTTTCCTATTACTGATGTCTTACATTGTGTATATATATATATAAAACAGTGTAGGCTTTTGTATATGATTGATATGATATAATTTTTCTTTCTTTTTCAAGTATGCATTTCATTAGGATGTTCTGTTTTTATCTACCATGGTAACTGTTTCTGTTAATGAGCTCCAGTCAAGTGAAGAAAAGAGAGAAATATAAATATGGTATTTGTTTGATTTTTTGCAAATTCCAAAAACAAATGACGCCTTGATCTTTAGTCCAAAACATTTTATTTGCTAACACTCTTTACATCTTTGAAGAATTTAAATTAATTTATTTAGAAAGAAAAATACTAAAAATTCAGTTTTTATGTAACTAAACTGCTATCACAAATAGATTTGGGGAAATATGTTGATACTGAACATATTGATATAATGTGCTCAAATTTGATTTTTTAAATTCTATTCTAGCGAAATATTTATTCTTGCAGGGAAACATTCACTTTTGTGACAACAGTGTCATTAAGCTATGTTACGGTTGGGCCATAGCAGTTGAGGTTAATCATGATTGTGTAATGATATGATTGGAAGAAGATAAACATTTTGGGGACCACTGCAGGTCCAACTATAATTATGATAATTACTTTGTTGTTGTTTTGTTTTTAGCACCATTGGCTGCAAGACATAGGCATGCTAGCATCAGTCAGTCCACCACTTAATGCATAATATCAACAATATATACATGTTGTATGTACAACATTCAATTTCAGTTACATCTATATAGGAGGTGAAATATTTTAATCTGGACCAGACGATGAGTGCTAATGACTTTGGCGATCCCCTGACTTTTCCTCTAATACCAGAGAGAACTTGACATTTGGTATTCAAACTAAAATGTCTTGCCAACTGTTGGATGGATTACAATGCAATTTCAGGCAGGCATTTATGGTCTGTGCAAACTTGTTTCTGACTCGTCTTAATGGGTGTCTGTAGACTCCTAGTCTTGCTAGAAGCTGGGACATTTGTGTAGCACAGTGATGCTTTATGTGCTGCTATAAAGGTTTTTACTTAATAAACTTAATGTCATGTCTATTTTCCCACCACTTAACATTGATGCTGCATGATTCAAACCTGTGTTAAACATATTTGTCCCATAACCACTTTAGTTATGCATATGCAACCCTGTGGGATATATCTCTCATTAATGGTAATGCATCAGCACATTAGCACCACATCAGACTTACACTGTAGTGGCCTATCAGGCATGGATCCAGGGTTCAAAGAGGCCAGAGGGTCCACAATGAGATGACTGCCAGAGGGTCCCCCACCTGAGAACCAGGTGGGGGGGTAAATATTCTTGTCAAGTCTGAAAAAACACATGGTAGCCCTCCAATCACATGCAGCACTCATTATCCTATGTGCAGATGATGTAATATTCAGTTAATTTGGACCAGTTTTGTGTACTAATGTTTCTGTGTGGTCATGATTCATGAGTCACCAGAGTCACTAAAGGAATCCATTGATCTTTCTATCTCAGTTAATGACAACAATAATGTCAGTTCCTGTGGTAGAGTGTGAATGCATAGCTGCTGCCTGCACAAGGTGAGAAAGGATACAAATCTCTATTCTCTGGGAAACTAGTCTCCAAATAGCTGGGTCTATTATGCGGACACGGCTGTTATTATTGCCATTATGCTCATACAATTCAGGACAACTGAAGCACAGTAGTCCCTTTTCTCAGAGCCTCAGCTCCTTTGGTGAGAACAATGCAGCAATGTCAGAAGCACAGAAGCGGTAGGGGTGTGGGGGGGGGGGTATCACTGATGTTTACCTTAGCCTGCTATGCCAGCTTCCTGCTTTTATACGATGGCCATGTTTGTCAAGTATTGTTCTGGCACAATGTCGCTATTCAGCATGCCCTCAAACGTCAGAGCACAGCAGCAAGGTCTGCAGTTTCTGCCAGGAGTTGGACACTTAGGATGAAAGAACTGACAGATCTCTTACAAGAAATGTTACATTAGTATTACATATTGTATTTAACAAGAGGCGTAGTATACAGTGCATATATAGACTAAGGTTAGTCAATCTTAAGCAACACTACACATTCTGCTGCACAAGTATAACAGTTCTATCATTCGTTACATACCTACTTGTATTGAGACAGGTTGTTCTGCGTTTCAACCTTATCAAACCAGAATAAAACACATCGTGGCGTTGAATTTAAATATAACTCATCCATCTTCCTCAGCTAATTCGAGGCAGGGTGGAGGCTGCAGCAGTCTATGGAGAAATGCCCAGACTTCCCTTTTCCCAGACAGCTCCTTCAGCTCTTCCAGGCCAGGCCAGCCAAGAGTCCATCCAACTTGTCCTGGGTCTTTTCTGGGTCCTCTTCCCGGAGGGACATGTCTGGAACACCTCCCCAGGGAGGCGTCCTGGGGGCATCTGAAACTGATGCCCAAGCCAACTCAGCTGACTCCTCTTGATGTGGAGGAGCAGCAACTCTACTCGGACCTCCTCTAAGGGTGCGCCCAGCCACCCTGAGAGGAAAATCATTTTGGTCACTTATATCCGGGACATCATCCTTTCAGTCATGACCATAGGAGGATCTACTCCTCCTTCTTCACCACAACAGAACCTGTACATCGCCCGCATTGCTGCTGGGGATGCACAGATCCGTGTGTCAATCTCACATTCCATCCTTCCCTCACTTGTGAACAAGACCCCAAGCTACTTAAACTTCTCCACTTGAGGCAGGATCTCTCCTCTAACCTGGATAGGGCGTTCTGGTGTGTTATCCTGATTTGGACAGATGAACCAGAACAACACCTGTCCAAAACAAGATAACACAAATTATATAAAAAGAGCTTTAAAGATTTGGCGACATGGAAAGACAGAACTTTAAAGTTAGATCTGTTTTGTGGTGAGAGCACAAAATGAAGACAACTCACAGATATATAAAGCTCTTCATACTTAAATTGGTCAGAACAAAACTGTCAGATTAGGTGCTATTAGGTGCCGGGTGTTATTTTCTGCTGCAAAAGCCACAACTCATTTATCTCGAGTCTTAGAAATAACTCAATAAACTGCCTGCGGTTTAGGTTTAAAGAGGATTCTCAGCAATGCTTAAAGTTTTCATCAGTAAAGGTATCCTGGGAAGGGGATCGTGCATAGTGGAATTAAATACTTAAGAAAGGAATGAAAAGCATTGAGGCAATAGCAGGAGCCTGCATTGTTTTACATGTGTTATGGAAATGTAGCCGACATGCAACAAGTATTTGGCTGTGTGTGCATTCGAATTAAATTAAGACAGAAATATATAGTGTTGGAAGTGAGGTGAAAGGTTCAGGTGCACACAGGTGTTCTAGAAATTGCACAGTTTACACAGTTGTGTCGGTGCTTTCATGTTTCCCTCTACTGCCGCTCTGTGTTTTCTAAAAACAGACAGGTGGTGCTATCATTTGTACTCTCACTGAAGAGGTATTAAAGAATATAGAGAATAATTTAACCTTCGCTGTTGTGCAGATATTTGTTTTAACTCTCCAGACAACCCTGTCTCCATAAACGTGTGGTTTTAATAGAGCTGAACTTGAAACGTTTTTTTTTGTATGGAAAGCAATTGCAACTGTATCATTGATAGTAAGTATTTATATTATCCTCATTTGTGTGTCTGCCAATTACATAGATCTATTACAGCACTGTCAATATGACAATCATCACAGTGACCTACAGTAAAGAGCACTCACTAACCTAACACATTGGATTCATCGAGATGTGGAAGAATAGAGGAATGGAAGATGGAACCTAAAAAACCTAATAATAATTGAAGTGTGATTATAGTTCCTCTAGAGGCTACAGTTTATTAATGTGTCACTTCCAATAAAGCTCTTGCTATTCTGATTTCGGTTGTCATGGAGATCTCAGTCACTCCTGAGATGGAGGCAAAGGTTACAGTGCCAGTGCATGATTCCTGCTGCACACAGTTAGATAGTAATTGCATTCCTGCCACTCAAAGTGTTTCTTACTGTAGGAAAATATATGTTTTATTCTGTTTTATTTATATGTTTTAGTAGCATCACTTCTTCTCTGAGGAAAATTAATCCACAATACAAGTATTCATTATCTCATTAGGTATCAGCTTTGTTTGAATGTAATTTTTTTTTTCTTCTATACAAGAAATAAGTTAAGTCACGTCTTGTCATGTTCCTATTACCACAAGGTATTACAGTGTGTCTGACACAAGAAGAGGAGTTCACCTATGCAATAGAAGGACACAGCTTATCAGTCAAAGCATTTTCAACAAAGCAAGTTTCGAAACAATGATTTCAAGTCATTATCAGGCTGGTTCACTCTCCTTTCTGTCTGACTGATATGCTGTTATTATATGCCTTCCTGCCCCCATGGCAGATAATATCAAAGGATTTATCAATGTTGAGTTTGAGCGGAAGATCGGTTCACATTTTACTGAAAACCTTTATGATTACAGACAACTGTCACCTCATCCTCAGCTGTTACACTATTTTTTCACAGGCCAAATAATGATTCACTGAAGAGGCTCATTGACATGAAGCCAGTCAATCAGTGTTAAGCCCCCAAAGAGACACGTTCAGCTACAATTACTGCATTGCAGTGCCTCTGCTAACCAGTGACATTGTGGTCCAGACTCGAAATAAGTTTATCCTCAAGTGTGACCTTGTGTGTCCCTCTGCTTCTCCTGCTATGACCTGCTGTGTGTCATGTTTAGTTTCTCCTCAGCCTCCTTTAGTGGTAAGGATAAGACAAATTTGGAAACTTGGCTCTGCACTATGGCAAACAAACCACCTAGCTCAGCTCCCGTTACCTGTCCTCCACCAGTTCCCGAGCAGCCGGGAAGTCAGGCCGGCTGGGTGACAATTCATAGGAAGCATAACCCCAGACACTCGCCCAAGTTTCACCACGACCAGGTTCACGTTTATAACCGATTCTAACCGTTTCTCCCTACTTTGCGACAAACCGCTGAGAAACCTGCTCTTATCACTGGCAGCTGTGTATTCCCAGGTCCAGAGGTGGCAATGTTGAATCCTATTTAAAACACCTGTGTGAGGATAAATGTAAATACAGTAAGATAATAATTCACACACGACGAAAATTTATGTAGAATCGGTGTGCAAGTTTGCTAAATGTGTGTCCAACTCTTTCCTCTGAGCCCCTTCACAATCTGACCAGTGACGACATGTTTAGTCGCATATCATCATTTAACCGTTCACTGTCTAAGTGGTGTAACGCTAACAACATGGGGTATATAGACAATTGGAAAACTTTTTGAGAATACCTGGGCTGATTAGAAGAGACGGCATCCATTCCACTTTAGATGGTGCGTCCCTACGCTCTAGAAAAATGGCAGAGGAGATCTAAAACCTGACATCTCAGAGTGGAGCCCAGGACGCAGAAACGCCATGTTACACACCTCTCCGCAGCTTCCTTACAGCCATCATCCCCCCAAAACTACCATAATCTATAGGACAGTGTGTGCTCCCTGACTACCTAAATTATTTATATCAAAAACCAACACAAGAGGAGTTATTCATAAGAACTTAATAAAAATACAGACGACTTCTCTCTCAGAACAAAATAAAAAAACATCAAATGTGTGTTAAATATCAGATCTCTCTCGTCTAAATTCCTGTTAGTGAATGATTTGATAATTGACCATCAAATAGACTTATTTTGTCTCACTGAAACCTGGCTGCAGCAGGATGAATATGTCCGTATGAATGAATCAACCCCCCAAGTCGTATTAATTATCATGTTCCTAGAAGCACAGGTCGGGGTGGAGGAGTAGCAGCAATCTTCCACTCAAGCTTATTAATCAACCCCAGACCTAAACTTAGTTTGAATTCATTTGAGAGCCTCACTCTTAGCCTCTCTGATCCTAACTGGAAAAGTCAAAAACCAGTCCTGTTTGTTATTGTGTACCGTCCTCCTGTCCCTTACTCTGAGTTTTTAACTGAATTCTCAGACTTTCTATCTGATTTAGTTCTTAGTGCAGATAAAGTCATTATAGTAGGCAACTTTAACATTCATTTAAATGTTGATAATTGATTCACTATTAAACTCCATTGGCTTTACTCAAAATGTAAATAAACCCAGTCTCTGTTTTAATTACACCCTTGATTTTGTTGGCTGGTTTAAATCTTCAGTCTATCAAATATATTCCAGTCTGTGCATATTAAAGTCTTCCGTGCAGAGTTCCTCAGGGTTCTGTGCTTGGGCTTGAATTGAATTAAGTCCAAGTTGATAGTTGTGCCAAATCAGAGTTGGGTGGCCATATGAATGGATGGATGTTCGGACAGATGGATGGATAACCTGAAAACATTATGCCTCCAGCCCTGGCTATCGCTAGCACAGACGCATAAAACATCAGAGTGAGAGAGAGTGTATTATTGCTCCCATGAATGGAAGTGTGAAAATTCGAATTTTTGCCTTTTGACAGAAAATTTTGAGTCCTTCATTATATAAAGAACATGCTTAAAAATGATTTACTATTTATTTGTAAGTCTACTCCGTTGCTTGAAAAAAATCAGCAGGGTGATGTAAGATCTGTAACCAGATAATATGTGGGGACTGTGTATGTCTGATTGGTGGTGCCTTGAGGAAGCAAGGTATGAACTTCAGTATAAACTGAAAAACATCGTATTGTATTGTGTTGATATATTGGATATATATTGTATCGTTCCATGTCATGTGGAATCATTTATTTATATTTATTATATAAAATTATATATTTACATATATTTACTAGTATTATTCAATTTATGTACTCATACCATTCTTGCTTAAATAGACACTGATACCTGATGATTGAGGAATATAATAAAGATATAAAGAGAGCTACCAGGTATCACTTGTTTTCTATATGTCTATGATTTTAATGTTAGCTATTTTACTGAATTCCTGCTGATTGGGATTTATGACAAGAGGATTACAGAGAAACAACAGACTGTAAAAAAGCCAACCAGGCACGTTGGCAGGCAAATTGTTCTATTAATAACCTATTCATAACCTTTTTTATAACATTATTTCATCAAATAATGTTCCAATCCTCTTTTAATCCTCTTTTTATCCTCTTCTTATTTTTAAATGACCTCAAAATCATCAGTGACCTCACTGATCAAAACAGCCCTCCTCAGATGCCCAAAACAGAAATTACAACATTTTCTATTTCTAGTACATGAGCAGAGCAGGGATTATCCAGGACTGATGTGCAACAAGCTGGCATGCAAGTGAGTGGAAATTGCTTTGGGAGTGAAGTCACATCCTACTTCTGCTTCCAGCCCAATCAGATAAGAGCACCCACTTTGAGCCCCATGGGAGTTTTTCTCACCAGGAAGTCACACAATGGTCAAACCCATTAGCTTTCACATCTGGCCATGTCAGCCTTGTGCAAAGGTCCAAAATAAGCATCCATTACATTTTGTAGTCACAGATAAGTTTGGGCTTGTTAGTTGTGGCATTTCTTTTCTGTAATCAGCAGTACCTGCTGATGGTGAAAACACTGGAAAAGTCATCAGGGGCTTTTTGTTCCTTGGCCACCTGTGTTTTCATCAGAGCTGGTTATTCAGTATGTCTAGGAAGGAAGTGTAATTGCTCTTTGTATGTCATTTAAGTGCTTTTGTGATGGACAGGAATGCATTTAGGCCAAAGTTTGTGGCACATGGAGCTGTCTACACTTGACTGACCTCAGGACTAACAACAGGTGAACATTTCTAAGGAGTAGTGTATAAATTAAAAAAAAAAGGGGAAGATTTGGGAATGGTTATGGGGTAAATGTGTCATTTTTATTTTATTTAACTCAATATAAGTAATATATCAGCTGTGCTCTCTATAGCTATTTGTGAAATTAGGTTCCTATGCAAACAGACTGGATATGTGATTATACTTTGAAGAGAATGCAATGCAGTGGATGGATGCAGCTTTTTTTTTTTTTTAAGAGCACTACATTTACTAACAGAGGCAAGTTGCAAGGAGGTGGTTGGGCTGAATAGCTGAATTTGACTCCAGAGTTGTGAGTTCAGACAACGAAAGCACTTTGATTAAGGTACCACAAACATATTCTTTAAGGGACTGTAATGCATGTCGTGATTCTCCTCACCAGCAATGGTTTATTCGTTTCCAATTCACATATTTATGGAGCATGTGAGTAGGTATGTTGACAGCATCCTAATAGTCCGGTAGGATAAGGTGCGAAAATGAAACCAGAACATCTTGGTTGTGTTTCAACCAGTAAAAACCTGCGTTGAAATTCCAGAATCACTAATAGCTAACTACTAACTAACAGCTAATGATGCCTTTCTCAATAGTATATCCTGTTATATATATGCTAATATTATTGTTTATTATTATTGTTTAATATTTAGGTTTGCCATCAGGTTGGGACACAAGGAACACAGTTTCCATAATACTGACTATAAAAAAGAATGTTGTTGCTAACATTAAAATCACAGTGTTTTATAGGTGTGGACAAAACCATGTTAGGCAGCAGTAAGTACTTATTCTACAGCATTTCTTTTGTTTCATGGAAGCTGTAGTTTTTTCACATGTAAGGTAACATTATAAGGAATGAGCTATTCTATCTAGGCAACATCTCTTTATCAAAGACATCCTGTTGACCAAAGTGCACAGAATGAAACCATCATAACACATTGTTTACATTAGCTATGCAGAACTAGAGGATGAAATTATGGGGAGGGTCCCAACTAAAATGAAAAAGTCCAGGTCTTTTTAATGAAATCAAATCAAACATTTAGCAAACCTCGCCACTGCAATAACTCAGACTGTGACAACATGATACATTTGCTTAATTAGAATACTAATGCCTTTTGAAGTAATTCTTACAATGTGTCTGCTCAATTTGTAATTCCAACTAATTTGCCCAATTCATTTGTGTTCCCACATGCTGAGCCTTTAGACACAACAAGACCGCAGAAAATGCCTATGTAGAGCCTGATAAAAGCCTCACATTAATCCAACACTTGAGGCTAAGGTGCACAATAATTTGTGTGGTACTCCTATCCCCAGTTTTTAGCTGTGAAAATGGGGCTCTACATATAGTCTAATGTACAGCACACTCATTCAAAGCTTTAAGTCTTTTTTAGGACAAGTGACAGGCACATCACTCATCGTACAAACAGCAACTCTTGAATATGTATGCTCAGCCAAGCTTGTTAACATTCCCTCCTAATACTGACCAGACAGGTGAAGTGCACATGTGGAGCATTTTACAACTGAGTTAGCAACCCCATGGAACAATCAAACAGAGTTGAAGAAAGAGTTGGGCCGATGGGTGACTGACAGTGTTGGTCAGCTGCGTTTCTCTCCCTCAATTGCTCTCATGAACGGTATACAGTTCCTGGAGAATTGCTTTAATAATTCCCTGTCTGCTCAATGCAAATAAGCTCTCAGCAGGCCACAAGCTGTTTATGGCCATCTTGTTTGCCAAGAGATTTATTCTGCATCAATTTATGCTGAAACATTTATCACAGCATCTGTCAGGGGGAACTTGAAACTGGTAGCTTCTTCTGATGTCAATACTTTAACAGTCTTATTAGTGTGTGAAAGGCATAATTGTAAATCCCATATAATGCAGAGTTTAATTAAGATCCATCAACATGATGTTTGTGCAGGATGTTTTCCTTCAGAACCTTGTGGTTTTGTATGTCTCAGCTGGTAGATGACGCACAGGAAAGAAATAGGTTATTTTATCTTCCATGCAAATTAAATAAATAATTTTTTTTTAGCTTGTATTAGATACGAAGCTGTACTTAGTGACTGTGACTTATCCAGTTAGCATAGAGATTGTCTTAATTGCTCCTAACTATGAAATAAGCCATGCTCAAAGTGGAATAGTATGAGTGATTATCATGAGGTTGCATTTTTAAAATTAAAATGTTTTTATCTGACATGTGCACAGTTGCAGAAATTCTCTTATCTTGTACCTAAGACTGTTCCATTACCCAACACGTTCTCATCCCACTGTGTCAGATGTTACTTCCCATCAAATATCGATGTTTTATAAGTCATATGGTATCACGTGCCAACACCACAGCCTTTTGTGTCATCCTGATAACAATCATAGAAGCTTGATTACACTTCTGGAAACATATTTATGTAGCATGTATTAATTCTCACCATCCAACATTATTGGTTATTTTTACAGTGAATTCATGTCCTGGTATCACTGTCGTTTACAGCATGGTAATAATATGGTAAAAGTGAGGTAATATTTTGGAAATAATGAAGTAATAATGGAGCTATATCAAGGTAATGCATGGTCATAAGTGTAACATTATGGTAATAACAAGGTAAAACGGAGTTGGCTAATATTTTCCTGTGGAGTTTGTCTTATTGCTAGTTTAAAGTTCATGTTTTCCAGGTAATTACTGTAGATATTGGTGTGGTTCTAACCTGACTTTGCCTGATCTAGATATATCTATTGCTCATATGAACCTATACCCTGGTTATTACTTTGATAATTACCATTTATTACCTTATCGAAAATTGTATTATTGAGGTAATAACCCAGTTACATTGTTATTATCACACTTATGACTACGCTATTATGTTACTTGGAGGTAAGTGGTGCCAGCCTATAGATAATGATAGAGACCATTCTACAATACAACGACCAGCCCATACACAACATGCTGATGGACCAGAGAAGTGGCTGGAGCTGACAACTCACATCAATTTGTTGCAAGACTGAAATATAAAGGAGATTTTTCATCCCCACAGCCATCAGGCTCTACAACACCCTAATTAACAGCAGATGATTACTTACTACGTTCACTAATTTACTATCTACAAGACCAACTGAATTTCCCTTTAGGGATTAATAGAATTGTTCTTATGTTATATTAAGCTTACACCTATTAACCTCATCTCATCATTAACCGTAACCTTAGGCTTAGCTCATCTTAGTGCTGCCGTAAACATAAAATGCATTGATTTTTCCAGACCCAGCATGTTAGTAATGCATTGTTGTACCACTCAAAGTACATAAAGACTGAAAATAACCTTTTATAGCGCTGATCTATTTCATTACATGTGTATGCCTGGAATCTTTGTGATGTTCTGTCACACCACAAGTACCCTCTGGTTTCTGACCTGTAAAACAATTTTTGTAAGTCTGTACATCTTTTTGTGTAATATGCTTTATGATGGTTCATAAGAACAAATATGAACATTCCCGTGTGTGTGTGTGTGTGTGTGTGTGTGTGTGTGTGTGTGTGTGTGTGTGTGTGTGTTTGTATGGATATCATTTTGAGGACCAACATTGACTTTTAACCATTGAACATTTTTACAAAGTGAGGACATTTAACTGCTCCTCACAATGAGAAGAGTGTTTAAAGAGCAATTTTGGGGAGAAGACTAGATTTTAGAGTTAGGGTTTGGTCTTGCTTAGGGTTAACGTAAAGTATTATATGAGGCAGTTAGTTGTGATGGTTGGGGTTTGGGTAAATACACATGAGAAATTAAAAATTGAAACGGAGTAGATTAGCATGGCCTTCACAACAGTAAGGGGCTAGGGTATGCATCATGTCAATGAGTGTCCTCACACTGACTGCCATACAAAAATGTGTGTGTGTGTGACCTCTCTGTGTCTGTTCCACACACTCAGCTGTGGCATTTTACGGGTGGATCATCATCAATCATGAATGAAAAGTTGTCCTTTTTTTCTCCCCCTGTCCCTCCCAGGCATTTGACCTTTCCCAGAGTTTTTCTTAGAGATTTCTTCCTACTGAGACATCTTAATAAAAGATAATGTGATCTTCTTGGTGATGAGGCAGATATACCCTCCAGAGAGCACACATATTACAGTATAAGCTTCACCATACCAGCACTGCAAGGGATGTCTACACGTTGAAAATGATTCTCCCAGGAGGCTCACATGACAGCTCGCACCACCATGTGTTCCCTTCATACAAAGACAGCAGTCTGCACTGGTCAAAAAGGTGGTGATTTAAATTCACAAAGAAAAAACAAGATCGAGATTATACCACAAAGATAATGAATCAGGGCAGGAAGGATTCGTCAGTGCTATTATATAATGTACTTTACATCAATAATGCTAATGCTTTGTAACAGATTAGCATTAGGTGGTAAAACATGTCTACTGGAAAGTACTTTTACACTGCCTGTTTTACATTTTAGAGGAAACTTGATTGCAAGTGTACTTGCACTGAAACAAAGACTTAAGGAGAAATGCATTTATCTGATAAAAGTGTGCACTATAGGAAACACTGATGAGATACTCAGTGTCAATCAGTGTCTTTACTGATTAGACCCCATCATGACATTTTGAAGGTATTTAATGCATGAGCCATACAGTCTAGACACAGGTTTTGATGAAGAATATAGTGAACAAAAATAGTTGTAGATCAGGGTGGATTACATAATGTGCAGAGTTTGTCATTAGTGAAATTTCTGTAACCACTGGGCAGCTGGTTCCAATTTAATTTGGTCGTAGAGGGTGGAGGTGGCATTTTATCACCTTTAAAGATGACAGACATGTTAGCAATCAGTTGCTTATTTACACATCTGACTGGCCATGACTATGATGCCACATTTTATTTGGTCTCTGCCAAGTCCTGTGGGAAAAAATCAGGCTCTTTATGTGCTTTATGTTCACCAGCCGGTCGCTAGCAATGTTAGTCTGCTGCTTAGAGCTGAGCAGGTACAGTAGGCTATTTAATGAACTGGGGAACTGCAAAGTTCTGTTTCTGTATGAATAAAATGTGAATGTCAGTGCACACTTTAAGTAATTATTGTCTTAAAACAGTAGATAATGGCTCAGTTGTTCTAAAGTATGAGACCAATTATCACATGTTACAGAGGAATATTTCTATAATGTTGATTAAGACATGTTAACATAATATATTTTCTCATGCAGATTACATGTATATCAGTTTAATTCTTTGGATAAATGTTGTACAGTGAAGTATCCTTATTAGACTGCAGAGTGTTGATGGTTCCCCCTTAGATGACCTGCACATAACCTGAATTAGCCGCCTTGGCCTCCTCCCTCTCCAGTACCCTTCCCTGTAGAGACACTGCTACTTGTTTGCCTCATCCTGCTGTGAACTGGCCTGCTGTGGCCTTATTCCTGTGGAGGAGTAGTGCCGGAGAAGCTGGCAGAACTTTCCAACGCCTTCATGCCGGGGGCCAGACAGCAGCTCTTCCCCCGAGAAATGTCTCAGTGTGCATGGAGAACCTGCTGGGGCTGTGCCCGTTTTCCCTCCTCTCAGTTGCTCTTTTCCCCCTCGTGGGAGTAATCCTGGCCTGGCAGCGTACCAGAGCTTAGACAGGAGTAAAACTTGTTTTTTTGTTCAGAAGACAGGGATTAATCTGTACCTATCCATCTCCTGTCTTTCTTTTTATTAACAGACTGGGATTTGAAAGGTAGACACAAAAGCCAATTGAGGAAAAGCAAAGAAGCAGTAGTGTGTTGGACAGCAAGCGCAAAGTGAAACACAAAAAAACACAAATATCTGTAATAAGGTGGGCTTTTGATGCAACCAGCATATTTCACTGATATATCAAGTGAAGGTCAATCCTCTAAGCGAGCTCCTGTTGCAAAGTTAAATCTGTCTGAGTCTAATCTAACAAACCTAGTATATTACCAAAGTTTCACACAGGGAGCTGTAATGCTCACAAAAGATGATAAAGGATAAGGGCAGAAAATATAAAGGCCATCAAAGCTTCATGTAACTATGGCTGAATGTGGACAGTGCTAAATCTCCAAGGTAACTTAAGGAGGATAAGACTAACACAAGAGGTTCTCTTAAGGCTTCTTTATTATGGACAAACACACACACACGGACAGAAGACCAGTCATGCCACTCAGCAGTCATACACGTATGATGGCATGCAAACCTAAAGAAAGTACAAATTCGTATGAGACGGAAAAGACACAGGGTCAGCATGACTGCCCATCCATAAATCCATGTAATGAAACAGGGCTGTGAAGTGGAGTCACAGCGTGTTCTTTTCTGATTGGTCAGCCTGTCAAAAAAGGGGGCAGCCCACAGATTCTAATCTTGTCCCAACCTGACACTCACTGTCCACGACCATTAGATCCGTTACTAAATCCTATCAAATATATTGCCATCTCTGAGCAGAACTTGCCACCTGCAGTCTGTCATCATTAAATCTCTGGGTGAACATACCCTGTTTGTGTCAGCATTAGTGAGAGGAGGAATCAGCGCAGTGCTGAGCTAGGATTAGGGCTGCCGCGGGATGGTGGGAAACATCAACAGGAATTCAACTGCAGTGATTTCCCAAGGCTGTAAGAGCCTCCAGTTTTAAGCCCAGACAATAAAAATTGTGCAAGTATTTATGTGTGTTCCCACAGATGTGAAGAGAGAGAGAGAGAGATCAGGATGATGTAGCAAAAAGTAAGGATAAAAAAACTTCTAATGTGGCAGAAAACAGGCAAGATCTGTCAATTCACCTCCTCACAGAGCAACTAACTGCAAAGCCTGATATGATGATATTTAGCAAGAAGAACTTTACTTTCTACTGTGTAAAATGTGTTTGGGTTCATTTTACAGACAGTAAAGTAGGAAAAACTCCTCTGTATTTAAATAATTTAATGTGACTAGAAAGCACGGAAACCAAACCACCACCGGAGAGCCAAATTTGTTTTTGCTGTTATCTTGGGAGATTTACACATTTAGTAAAGTTATATTTACAAAGTTTGAAGGATGAGGGATCATTTGTGATCTAAAGAACTGGACACCAACTTCTGATCAATTATCTTGTTATTTGTCTCTTTAGCTCTTATCTCTGTCCTTATGTGTGCATCCGAAAAGCAGAGAACTAGACGAGAACACTGGTGCTTGTGAGCTGTCCTGGCTCTGTGTTGCTGGAAAGCTGCACCACATTTTTTAAACATATTGTTATTGTTTTCATTCAGGATTGAACTTTAAATGCAATAAAAAGGAAGTCCTGATAGAATCCATTTACCATTTTTGCCATTCCCACAGACAGTGTCCACTTACTTGAACTTAGAAAACAGTAAAGATGAGCAGGCTTTCATAGTCAGACTTCCTGTTTAGCAGCAGCCTGTCTCATCGTTGTTCATCTTTTAATTACTCCCCTTGTTATCAGTTGCTTCCTTGTTGAACTGTATTGTTTTAAGAACTCTTTTGCTTAGACTGTCTTTAATAAAAATGTTTTTCTATTGGCCTGATTACATTTTTTAGCCTGATTTTATTACACGTATCACAACTTCACCTCTACTAATATAAGCACCTTGTAATTGTGTTTTGATTGCTATGAGGTTATTACAACCTCCAGCAAACACTGTGAAATGGAGTTGGTGTAACTCCATCCTCTGCACAATCGTCTCAGTCTAAACTTGTAGCATTTGAATCATTCCTGCACCTGTGCCAAGTTATTACAGTGGGAAGAGCCACAAATACAATTATGGTAATGGGGTGCAGACAGTGGAGAGGATAATTGCATATTTTTTGGATGAACATGACTTGACATTAGGAATAGAGTCCCAGTCCACATCTGCTGCTCGTCACTCATCATCTGTCTAGTCTTTTTTTTTTCAGCCAAAATGAGACAACCTTGATGGAGACGACGATAAAAACTCAGCATCAGCTTTGTGACGTGAAGGAGAGCATCTATCAATTAGGGAGGAGCTGACTCCTCGTCTTCTTATTTATTGATATTAGGACCTGTGTATGTTTGTCTATGTCTGTCTCTGCGCTGACAAGTCAACAACTGTGAATGAAATACACCCCAATAACAACAAATCAACATTGAGAGGGAGTGGGAGTCACACAGAGTGAGAGAGAAAAAAAAATATGGGTTCGGCGTGGCTGACAAAGCCCATCTTTAGTTCACTTGCGCCCCGAGTTTGTTTCCTTTGATTCAGCATTCAAGGAAAAAGCCATTAGTCAATCCCAGGGAGGCAGGACACTGCACGAGTGAGTTATGCCCTGCATCACTTTCCACAGAAGCAGGGCAGATTAGTTTGCTACACCACTCACCATGTAGTAAACAGATACGGTAAAATATGGCATGAGCCTCCTTGTTTGACTCAGCACAGGTGTTGTCAGGAGCAGATAAGGATGTATTAGTTGTCATTTCCTAATCATGTTACAGTTTGTTCTTTTAAGGCTTTGCATGGATGGGGAGTGGGGGATATAATTAGTATCAATAAAAAACAGAAATGTTTTTCTACTTCATAATGTGAGACGCCCAAGTTTAATGTCTGTAACAAGGTTCTTTTTTTTTTCTTATACATACTTATACTGTACATCAGGGGTGGAACAAGGTAGAACAAGGTTGTGGACATTTGTGTCACAAACCATTCCTACTGTACATGCATTTTACCTGTATTCTGTTCTTCTCTTTCTATTTTATAAACTACGAGTCACATAGAGCCTGTTTCCGCTCAAACGCTCCTGATATTTTCTTCTTCCAAGAACTAAAGCCCAGGAGCCCTACCTGGGGTCCCTTAGAAGTAATTAATTTGCATTTCAAATCAAAATGTCCTCACAAATCCCTGGGTAAACTTAAGTAAATAAAACTGTGTCTGTATGCATCATGATATACAACATGGGAAACCTTACATTAAGTATATCTTTGACATTTTCTTAAGCCAGTCTCGAGGTTGGACATACATGAAAACAGAGGTGTAAGGTGAGGCGACTACAAAAAAAACAAACTATGGGAAATGTAATCAGTTCTATAAATGCCACGGCAACAGCACACACTAGGTGATTGTTTTCTTCTTGGAAACCAGGCTGAGATCAGTTCTCAACTATATTCACGACTCCAGCCAATCACACTCCAGCAAGCTGAAAAGACAAAAAGGGTCCTCTTCACTCTGAAAGCCTCAAACAGCACTCGCTTTTTTGTTGTAGCTATAGAGAAAAATCTCGGGCCCCCTGGTGGTTTTATTGCCACTGTATCACTTTCAGTGCCACATGTTTGTGAGGGGCTTCTGAGTGAGGAATATGGGCACTGAGTTTCTCAAACAATTCTAACCTGTGTCTGAACAAAGGCCAGGCCTCAACTCTGCTGGGTCCTGTTCAAGCTCTTTATTTAAAGCTGAAATATTGAGATGCGCTCTTTGCCAGAAAGTAAAAAGCAAACACTCAGGAGGGATTAAAAAATGGGGGCATGGCCATGACTACAAAGTTGAATCATTCCCTGCTTGACTTCTGCCAAATGTAATTTTTCATCATACTGAAACGAGTATTAGACAAAACAGGGAGGCATGGCAAACACCTGCAAGTCTGATTATTAATTAAGACATTTAAGTTAAAGAAAGCCATGGTGGTGTTATCACCTGCCTACTATAACGACTGAGCAAGCATGTCTGAATGATTAGCCTTTTTTCTACTCTTCCATACAAAGGTTGGCGTTTATTGAGGTTTCAGCTCTAACACAGCTGTCAGGATCCCGGTACCAGAGGCAGGAGATGGATGTACATTGTATATGTGATGTACATTGTAGTGCTGCTGTGAACACTGTTTAGTTGAGCTTTGGTTTTCACTGCACATCTACGATGACGTGATTCAGTCTCAAATACATGTTAATGACCAGAGATTTCGTTTCCTGTGGGCAATGTGTTTCTAAGGGACCCCAGGTGCAATAAGAAACATGATGGTAAGGATGAAGCAAGACTGAAAAACCTTTACAGTCTAAAAGTTCAACATCTAGATACACTTTGGCTGTGATGTCTCAGCAGTGACAGTTAATGCCAATCCAGAAGGTGTGTGAGGTCCGGCGAACACGGACCTCAACTCTATGTATGCAGTCCCCAGTGATGTGGGACACAACACCTTTAAAGCAGTAGCACAGGTAGATGAATAAAAGCTGATAAAATGTTTTATTTAATTAATTTCTCTGGCCTAACCGTGATTTAAAACCCTCACAATCAAAACTGATTTGAAGCTGGGCACGTGGATATTTTTAGCTGTGCACATTGTAGAACTGGAGGTATTCTTAACTTCCTCACAGCTATAGTTGAACTAAAAAAGCTACAAATCCATATTGAATTGGGAAGAATAATGGTTCATTTTTTGCACATTGCATTCCCTTTCACACTCTGCCAGTGCTACCTTTGTCATCATCTCTCTACCTAGCGCACACTTGTTATGGCCTCCACTCCAAATTCCCTCTCAGGCAAATAGGCTGGGCTGCTTTGTCACAATGTCATTGAACAGGGCTCGATATAGAGAGAGAAGCGAGGGAAATTGATCCTGTGGTTCCATGCACTCCTCCTATTTGACTAGGCGGCGGTATGAAACCTCTCAATATTCTACGTTTGGAGCAGCTGCTGTCCCACATCACTGGGGACTGCATACATAGAGTTGAGGTCCGTGTTCGGCGTGGTTAAAATGCATATATTTCATGCCTCTGAACTCAAATCATTTCGGTACCTGTGGAACCCAAAAGAGAATAGATCTTTCCTTCTTTTCTAACCAGTAGACAGGTAGGTGCCTGGAGCAACGAGAGGGAGCACTGCACAGATCATATTGCATGTTCCACATGTATATACGGAGTTAGTTGAGTGCATATTTAAAGTTTGAAAACTTTTTTTCCTACCAGTACATGCAGATGTAGAAGACAGAGGCACCAGTGGAGAAACCAGTTTACTTATTATTACTTAATATTACTACTACCTCACACCAGCAAGTGATGAGCATCATCCTGGGCCCCAAAATGTACATTTTCAGTTTCATCTGACTAAAAAACATGCAACCAGTATTCAGCAGGCTTCATTTGATTTTCATCATTTGCACAGTGATTAGTTGCTAGAACAGTATAGACAACCCTATTAAAATAGTTTACAGCTTATTTTACTACCTTGCTTACACAAATATTTAAAATAAATGACGTGATCTTTTGTGACAGTACTCACACGCCTTTTGTGCGTATATTATTAGTACACAGAGGTGTACTATATGTTCGTGTGTATGTACACACACACACAAACAGTGCTGTATGTGTCATCTCCTTTCGCTGGGTTAAAAAAGAAAAGATACAACCTTTATATCCGATATCCTGGTGTGGTGGTGCAAATGAGGTGGGAGCACACAAATGCACAGACACACACACACACACAAACAGCGGTAATCAGCCGCCATTGATAAGAGGCCTGCCATTCTTCCTCCCAGGTTCCTGACATTGTGAAAATTAATGTCCTCGCATCCATTTCTTTGGCACAGACGGGGGGCTCAGAGGTGGAATCGGGGTGCTTCTGCATTTGATTGTGATTTCATTTCAATATTTATATATTTATTTCCTCATAGCTCTTTCTGCGGCGTCCATGTGGGCTTTGACAGATAAAGAGGGAGGGTGAGAAACAAGGGTTTGGATGTGTGTGGAAGATGGAGGGTGTAATCTCTCAAGAAGTCACCGAGGTAGTTTTATTTTTCTATGAGCCATCAAAAGTTTGTCATTTGGTCAGGCTTTCTTCACCTCCTGAGGATTGCTCCATTTTACCATGCCTAACAAATATTCACAGGGAACGCACGAGCTCTGGAATAGCAATGGAGCTCCACAGTACAGTAGAATAACACTGCACTAAAGTTTATGTGTTCATTGGTGTGTGTCTGTGAACAAGCAATCCTAACCTGTATCTAACTGTATGTAGTCACTCCAATAAGTATAGTATACTTGGTTTGGTAACTCTCAGGTAAGCCTAGGCCAAAATAAATAATTTCGGATCACATTATTTTGTTTAGAGCAAGTTCATTGTGCAATTTTAGCTACCCAGAAGTTTCTTTAATGCTTGGATGCATAATTGGTACATCTATTTGCTGCAGCCTCGTCAATAAGCTCATAAACAATTGCCAGACACTTTTCAGTGACAGTTTCACCTAGATTAATGAGATGAACTGTGATCTTCATAGAGTCATGATAGGTTGCCTCACCTCCTAAACCTGAAGCGACACCACATCATAATGCTGTGCTATATTGATTACCAAGTGCTTTCCACTTCCATGCATGGATGCATGTGTTAATTGTGTATTGTGTCAGAAAAATACATGACCAAATTAGCTGGAGTTACCTGGCTAGGGAAACAAATTGGGCAGGGTCGGTTGTGGGCAGCTGCTGACGAGCTGTTTTCAGAGCCCCAAACTCCTCTGGGAGAGCTGAACATTATTGTGCACTTTTAAAGAAATCTTCTGAAGTAGTTCACCTAATAGATTTTCTCTACACTACAATCCTCATGTTCTGCTTTCTGGATAATGCTGATCTGCTGATGTAATCAACAGATGGCCACCCACCCTGAGCCCTGTTTTTCCTCTCCACTGTTGGTTTTCTATATAATTCTTCATACAGTTATATTTTGTAAGACAAAACACTGTAAAGCGCCTTGAGATGATAAACTGAATTAATTTCTCAAGTTAGTCTTTGCTGCTTCGAGACTTTAAAGTTAACATTTTGTGTGGGTTGGGTGGACTTGTTTTTTGCTTTGTGTGTCTGTCTGACTTTCTATCTGTCTGTGTATGTGTGTGTGATTGATGAGCAACATATGATGGTCTGTGATTGGCTCATTTGAAGTAATTGTTATCTCTAGATTGAACAAGCTGATGACCATCACTTTATTTATACTGCAGTTTCCAGCCTGTCCTTTATCTGTCTCTGCTGTGTCAGCCAATATTTTAGTAGCTGCAACTAATGCTGAAATAATTGTCAGAAATGAATCTAAACAGCAGAAGGTTTGCTCAGTATCAGACCATAGGTTTCTAAGAGGCCACTGTAAAACACTTTACAGAAACTGGATCAGTTGTATCAAAGCATCATGGCAGACCAAAAGTGACCACACCATGAGAAGACCAATATGTTGAGATCCGTTCACACAGAGATGAAAAAGCAACTTAATCACAGATACAGAATTTACTCAAATCAGCAAAGAGACTGACATAAGAAGACTGTGTAGTAATCTCATAGGGTGGGTCGCAGTCTCCAAACCAATTCACAGAAAGAAAACAACAACAAAGGTAGTTTGGGATTTACGGCTGTAACAGGAGAGTGTATGTGGGAAAATAAAATAGCTTTGTATCAAACCGACGGTGACAGGGCAGGGAAGGAAATTGGAGGAGGAATGTAGCATAATGTACCGAATGTGTCCATAGAGGTGTAGTTACTACAGAAGTGTGGTGCAGGAGATGGTCCTTTGTTTCCTTCATCACATTTTAGTAATTGGCATATGCTCACTGCACATTACAGCCAGCGGGGTCCTGATAATCCACACAAGCACGGTACCGGGTATTGTATTTGTATTTATTTATTTATCTTTGATTCGCCTTTGTCAACGTTCCAAAGGAACTGAGGTAACGAAAAAAAATAAATGAAGTGAAAATACTGCAGACGACTGATCAGTCAGAGACGCCACCACAACCATCATCTCCCCAATCTCTCCATCTTTTAATCTTTTAATCGGCAGTCTTTTGTTTTGCTGCCTTCTGAAACAAACTCTGTCTCCTTGCTGTGACAAACAGCCACATATTGGAAATAATATTCCTCCAATATCCTCCTCATGGGAGTTTGCGGCAGTTACATGCAGTGTCACTATGATGACTAAGAACATTGAAGATGTACTATTTGCAGTGAAAAATAAAGTACCAGATACCAACAAACAAGCAGAGGAGAGTGGAGTGGAGTTGAGCTGGTACCATATGGTTGGAAAAAAACAAAAGATGTTTCTGATGTTTGAGTATATACAACAATTGTTCTAGTTTATGTGACTTGACATTTAATTAGTGAGATTATTATTATTTATTATTGTTCAAATCATTTCCTTGTTTCTTGATCTAATTAACAGTGGATCATAGTGCAGCTGGTTTTTCTTGTTGTGTCTCTGTTCGAGTTTGTTCAGAACAACTTCTGTTTGGCTTGGCTCTAATTATCAGCTCTATCCTTAGGCTCCTCTTGGACGGGTTTTTCTTTTTTTTTCCTTAAAAATGAAAATGTCGTGCATCACCCTGTACACCGTTGTGACAAATCATGTCTTGTTCTTCACATGTGAAATGTGCTTATCCACAGTATCCAAGGTGCTAATCTTAAATTTCTGACATTTTCAGTCAGCAATAACTGAACAACTTAAACATACAAATGAACAGATCCATGAGTTCTTACACTCAACAAACACTGTTTCACTCAGGTAATTATAAATTATTTTTTGATTAACCAATCATAGCTTTTAAAACAATGTGTACACTGAGATAAAATGTTGCTCTGAGAAGTTTCCTATATCACTCTTTAGATAGGACTCTCTGCTAGGACTTTGTAGGCTAAGTCAGGAGCTCTTTGAGAGTTTTCGAAGAAAGTTTGCGAATACGGCCCCAGGAGTTCAAATGGCATCAGGCATATTGAGGCCTGCTCAGCACCACTGTTTTATCTCCCTCCACGCACTGTGCTCCAAAGAAAAAAAAAAAGAAAAAAAAAAGCTGGGGAAAATATGAGACAAGCACAAGTAAGATCTAGCCGTGTAAGAAAAATAAAAGCTGTCATAAAGGAAGATACACAAGGAAAATAATCAAAGAGAAGATTCATTCATGTGCCTCCACACTGCAACAAAATAACAAATACAAGAGGGATACGAATCAGATGAAAGACTTGTGACTGTGGCTCATGGTAACCAAGGGGACCTTCTCTCAATTTGGCAGAACAGAACAAGCTAACATATGAGGTGAACCATATTGAATTGCGTAAAGTAAAGGTCAGGTCTAGAACACGTTGGCAGCAGAGAGCCCACCTTCAACCTGCTTTCCAGCTTGCATCAATTTTTATTTGGCAAACATTCCTCCGTGACAGTTGACCTTATCTCAGCACCCTGAAATATGGGCGTCAGAGCACTTGATAGAAAGCAAATTCATTTTATGAGCTGTACTGTAATATGTTGAGTTAATCCCCAGCTAAATGTCAGGTGAAATGCTGGTTGAGGGTTTTTTCCTTTGCACTCTGCTGGTGTTCTAAACAATCCGTTCCACCTGATGAGGCTCAATCTGTATGCCTGAACTTAATAACTCTCTTGACTCACACCAATTGTGAGACTGATTTGTTGCTTGTAAAATGTCATTTGGTTCTACAACTCATTTGTATAAATCCTGTACGTGTCACGTTGAGACGTAAGTGTACGTACACAAACACCTGGAAATAATAAAGTGAAAGTTTGCATCCCAGTCTCTTGCAGTGTTTCAAGATACAATCACACGATGACGCTTTCTTTATACATACGCATGTGTGGTGACCAAATGTGTGCGTGGTTAATTCAAAACTGCAGGAAACTCTGGACTGCACAATTGCAAGTGTTTGTTTGTATTGGTAGCCTTGCCAGCGCATGTTAGAAACATCATTAATAACGTTTAAGTACTTCCCCACAGGTCGTTTACCGCAATTTATCATTGGTCACTAGTGCCCGGGGGCAATTGTGAGCATTTTGGTGATGTTACATCACATCACATGAAGGTTTAACAGTGTGGGCCACTGCACTGACATGGCCATTACCTTAATGTGATTTATAGGCTCATTATTTTCTAGTTAGATTTGGGGGGCAGTGGACAAAGCCCTGTGAAACAGAAAACAGTCCCTAAATAATGCTGAATAATAATCTAATATCGCTGGAAATAATGTACTACTTGGCCTTTACTACTAGTCAACCACAGGGAAACAAGAGGTCCTGCGAGACTTTGATCCATAATGTCGACAACATCCCTTCACTGCAAAAGTGTGCGCCACAGCCATTACATGTCATCCACTGTTTGACTAAAATAAGAATTACAACAGCAATGCTGCCAGTTTGTACCTTTTTCAACTGGTGATCTCTGACCCCCTGGTGTTCTGTGAAGGCACTGCAGCTGCCAAGAGTTTTTAGAACAGATAGTCCTAAAAAGCCAGTTAGTTTTTAAGCCCTGGGGGAAGTGACAGCATGACTTGCGGCAAACCAGCGAGTACTCCTTGCCGCACAGTCAGTGCACACCATTCTTGCAATTTGTCTAATAGTATTTTTGCTATTTAGGTCTGTAGTTTTTATATCATGCTGTACATATGATACTAGTAAAATAGGACTATAATATAATATAGAGTACCACAGGAGGGAGTATGTAAGCTGTGTTTATTGTATAACTTTAATTACTTTACCATAAAGAGCTATTGTTAATGTCTTATTTACAGTAAAACACTGTATGTTACTTTCTAAGTAGGTTTATCAGAAACTATAAAAGGTTTTAAAAGTCAGTTAGACTTTTCCAGTGACACAACATTGTGAAATGAAAACTGCAAACACATGTCAAACTGCTTTAAATATAAGTGTTAATAGCAAATCAATCATAAGCTACTATTTAACCACAGTGTTGATATCTGTTCAAAAACCCAGTATCCATCAGACTTTAACATAACATCTGAAAAGAATTCCTTCCGACCAGAGATGGAGTGAGAAGACAATGAGGAACTCCAAGTCCAAGAAGAATCTCCACTCCTCTGAGTCACCAGTTAAATGCATGCAAAACACCAAGAACACACACATAGAATCTCTTCTGGTGTTGTCATTGGAGCCTATTAGACAGGATAAAGTAGAATTGTTGGCATTTGTTCATTTCAAACAGAGAAGAAGCAGCATGTGTAATTGATGCTTTGCAAACAACGTATGTGAAGCCTGAAAGGGGACTGGGAGCACGGCGATAGTTTCCAGACGAGGCGCGTTTGCTTTTATCATCTCTTGTTGTCAGCAAACTTGCAACATCTTTGAAGGCAGAGGGTAGCGATATCTGGCGCAAGTTAACAAGCCGCTCCACTTGACTTGAAATCTAAGTCGAGACAGATGTGTCCAGATGTGTTGGGGCCCAAACACCGTAGGTAACTCTCTATTCGTAGGCAGCATCTTTAGTGGAAGACTCTCTCAAGCACTCATGCTTGTGAATGTGTCAAAAGTCAAACTGATTTACAAATTATGGAATTCTTAATAAACACCACTGCCTCTGGGCATTCATTTCATGTTATAGTTCAACCCATTCATTATTCAGACACATTCTTTATATTCATTTAATTATAAAATAATTAAAGGTTAACTCCATGAGGATGCATGTGCTCACTGGCATTTCGTAAGATCAAATGCTTGTTTTTATCTTCCTTTATCAAAGGCAGATAATTGAATAATGGCTTTTTCTTCAAGCTGTGGGCCAGTCGACCTCCATCACCATAACCAGAGTTAACAGAAATGACGTCCACCCATCCACGCTCCGCACTGGATCTGTTTACGGCGAGGAGCCACGAGGGCTCTGCTCCATCTTAATTAGCGCTGAAGTGTGAGGAGGAAAGGAAGTGCTTCTCTGTGTGAGATATCTTTATTCATTGGAGCTTAACTGTGACTGGCATGGCCTCAAGACATTCCAGCCTCTTTCCTTGAGAAGCCCACCAGATGTTATTGATATTCACAAATTGCTAGAATTTGCATGTTGATGTTCCAAAGGAGCAAAACCCCCCCCGCTAAAAAACAAAAAAACTAAACAAAAAAAAAAACAAAAACTGCTCATCCAGTTCACAGTAAAAGCTGCGAAGCTGGGTAGGCGGGTTGACTTGTGTTGAATAAACAAAATTAGTCTGTGGGTAGAGGTCTATGTGACAGGGAGTTTAACTTTCCCTTCGTCACAGTGATATGGTACAGTGCAACAGGCTCAATATCCACTTCCATCTGTGGAATATTTTTGCCTCCTTCTTGATTAGTTTGCAGCAGCGGTCGATGGGAAACAGAGATAGGGGTTTGTGAGGGGAGGAATTGTACATTATGCATG
The DNA here is from genome assembly GCF_900324465.2 of Anabas testudineus. Taxonomy (NCBI): domain Eukaryota; kingdom Metazoa; phylum Chordata; class Actinopteri; order Anabantiformes; family Anabantidae; genus Anabas; species Anabas testudineus. The sequence goes on from NC_046629.1 coordinate 20,026,271, forward strand.
TCTGCAATGTCCCGTGCCATGCTTTGATAGTCACATTTGCTTTCTCTTAGCCCCGTTTGTTTTTGTTGTCTCTCTTGGTCGGGCGGAAAATCCACAGTGTACGCAGCTGTGGACTGTGGTTGTATGGATGACAAACAATGATCCACCAAAAACTGCACACAGAGGCTTCTGCAGAACGTTTGTGTCCGAAGAGGGGTAGATAAAAACACAGGATTTCTAATAGGCTAAACTCGTGGCAGACTGGGGGGCAATCATCCAAATTAATGAGCAATGCATTGACAAGCAGCTTAGTCTGGATGCTGTAATGTCATTCTAATCGTTGGCTAAGGGAACAAAAAGAGCTCATCCTTAAAGACAAGCAAGAGAAATATGGATATTTTCTATTACAGTAGTTTCACAGTAGTTCACCAGGAGGATCACATAGGTTTCAGCTTTCATATACTTTTTTATGAGATGTTTATTCACATGGGGGTCTCATCACAAGGCCAGACTATCAAAAAAGCCACAGTGTGTGTTGGGAAGTATTATTAGGTTCAGAGCCAGGACCAGACAGGATATCAGGTGGCCTTTTAATTACTCCTCTTGTAGGGGAGGTAGGCAGTGGACAAAAAAAAATGACAGATGGACACTTTGACTTCATTTATCAAGGTCTAGTGATCCAGAGCACCTTGAGAGCCCTTCTGCCCAACAACAGAAAGACTTGCTAGATTAGCAAGTACTACAGGGAAAAAGAGTGTGAATATGAAACTACAGCCTTGAGTCTACACCTTCACATAGCCATGCCCCTGTGACCTGCATACCAACTCCTCAAAACATGTGCACAGCCTTTTCTTTGGTGACGCCCACCTCCCTGGGCTCAGAAACCCAAAGCAGCTGGCCATCCATCTGGGGCTCATCAGTTGCCCCATAGAGCAAAAACAGTCCCCACCGTGGCAGACCTGGCACCCGTTCTACATTATCGACACCCCCACCCCTGCCACAACCTCCTTTTTCCACCGTGGCGTTGCCATGCTCGCACAGCACCCACAACCCGCTGCCTGCAGTCCCAAAGCCACAGCAAAGAGCCCTGTTAACGCTACATCGTTCAATAGACTGTTCTTCCAACTACTCTCACTGGCACAATATAAGAAGCTCTCAGATACCAAGCATGTGAGAATGTGAGCTGTAATTAATGTGGTTGTCATCATAAGCAGGGACACAACATGGGGCCCACAGTCTATATGAGCTATTAATGATAGTGAAAAAAGATCCAGTATTTTAGTGTATATTTTTTTTCCACTGAGCTTTGTTGCATTTATTTTTTCATCTTTAATATAAATTGATTATCATCTTTTTATGTCTTGTTACCCCTAATAAAAGAACACAGAACTGACACAGAAACAGGGTTTCAACCAAATAGAGAGGCTACAAACCCCAGTGTAAGTGTAAGAATTAAAAATATTTTATAAATGTACCTTTGTGCTTGTGGTAGTTCCTTTATGAAAGAAATGTTGACTATAATGAATGTATCATGTTCCACATTACGTTGAAATCGCTAAGGAAGTCGCTTTTACCAGAACTGCGAGATAGCAGCTAAAAAAACAAACACTAATGTTTGAAGATGTCCAGAACTGATCCAGAGAATTGGTACATGTATCTGTGCAAAACCAGGTGTATTTTACAGGACTGGCTGATCAAAATCTGATCCTTTCTCTTCTGCAATCTGACATGCTTTGTACTGCGGCATTGCAACATTAGCAGGTTGAGATGGACAAACAAGATAAGATAAAATAAGATAAGACTTTATTCATCCCCTGAAGGGGGAATTCGTCACAGCAGCAGAGTTAAATTGACATTAAAATAAAAGAAACAACAGAACTAATCTAGAATAAGTCTAAAATATAGTACAAAAATACAGAGTAGATTGATATTGTAAGAATAATATACAATTAGAGAGATAAGACACAGCAGATAAAGTTTGTGGGAAGCAACAACACTGAATTGACAGGTGTCTTTAAGTTTAGGAATTAAGCAGATCGGTCTGGCTAAATGCATCCATTTCCGGAACCCAGGTGTTAATGTTATTAGGTAATATCAGTGTACAAAACATTCCACTGGCTGCTTCTCGTTTTAGCCAGCAATATAAGTGTATTTACTGGTTTTAATGACAAATGTGGTTTGTCACTTACAGTATGATTATGAGCATCTTGGTAATTGGGGTCTTTCTGTATCAGATTGTTTGTGAGAGATGTTCTAACAACATGTTCATGTAGTTCCTAAAAATCCTGCAGAGTGATAGATCACTGCTCTAGTGGATTTAAATTTAAGCAAATGCTTTACTTTCTCTGTAATTGTCAAAATGTCTGCCCCCTGCCTTTCAGCCCTGGACACAGAACTATGTTAATGTACCAGAAACTGACAAGAGAGTAGTGAATACTGTACGTGTGTGTGCACGTGTGTGTGTGTGCGCGTGTGCGTGAGCGATTTGTGTTTACAGTACATCAGTCCATCATAATTCAAAGTACTTGGCGTGTTCAGGTCTGTCGATCAGTTTACTTTACCGCCTGTTTCCCTTCAATGTCCACATCAACCTCTCAAGCTAATCAACAAAGGAAAATAAACTGCTAGAGAGCAAGGCGGAATCTGCCATGTCCCTGTGGAAAGAACTGAAAAAAAAGAAATTGAAAACAAGAAACAAAACCCAACTGGAACTGAGTTAATGTCTATAATTTGTAAAGAAACACCAGCAAGAATTTACAACTTTAATTGCATCTATAAGCTCCAACCAAACTGATTAAACAAGAAGGCGCACTGTTGTACACTGGACGCTGGAAGTGGGCACCTCGGAATAACTGAATATGGCCTTTCATTGAGTAAACAACTTTTAATCAAAACACAAGGGTCTAAAAATTGTATGGATGGTTTCATGCCAGGCTTGGCGGAGTTCACCTCGTTGCAGACCAGGAATGCATTTTCCCTCCTTATTTTCTTGGTTCTACATGACTTCCTTTTGATATACACTCCATCTGGATGTTAAGGGAAACACTCAAACACAAACTCTACTTCTACACATGCCTAAAGTTAGAAACCACATGCTCCAACAGTACCTAAAGAAAAAGTAAACTGTTCTAATTACTATTGAGTGAGAGGTTAAATAGTAGGAAACTGGACATTTCTAGATGCTTTTACTTCCTAATTCCTGCACACCATCAAGCACAGGATTATTTAATAAATGTACACGAGTGAGAAAAAAGTCCAAGTTTAATTTTTATAGTCATAAATCACCATATGTTCAGAGTATGAATTATGGTCTACAAGTACCTCATCCAACATTTTTTTTTTCTTTTTGGAAATTATCAGGCGCAGGATGTTCACGGCCTTGGGGTAGTTCTCATTGTGTAATACGGCAGATGTGGACACAACAAGAATCGCACTGGATCTAATAGACCGCTGATCTCTTTCCCCACAGGCTCTGATTAGAACCGTCTCCAAGGAAACCAGCCTTTATAGTGTTGCAAACATGTGAGTGTAAAGTGGGAGCGTTCAAAGAAATCAGGGAGCAAAGAGACAGAGAAACCGAAAGGTTATGATGAAGAACAAAAAGGGGGAAAAAGGTGTGTTTGTGTGTTTTTGTATGTGTGTGTGTGTGTGTGCAAATTGTGTTTCTTTGATGTAGACACATCTGTGTGGATATGTTCTGTTGAGTAACTACATGCTTAGTCTGTGTGCACTTCCCCACATTTGTTACAGTCCCTTTCCAGGGGGCTAAGCGTGGGTGTCATCCATGTTTTCCAGGAACGTCAGCCGCAACAGAGACAGCTGAAATTGCTGGTCTGTTGTTAGAGATAAGGTTCAAGTGAAATCACAGGCTGGCAACGAGACAAGACAAGACATCCAAGGGGGACCGGGCCATGCTGAGGCCAACCCTGGACTTTCATTTCTTTCATGTCTTCCCTACAAACTCACACACACATACACAGACACACACGAGGCTCAAACTGACACAAATTTAAAGTGTGGGTTTGTGGCCCCTTTTTCTGCTAGCCATTATAGGGGGATATGGACACATATTGGACACAATACCTTAATACCTTAAAACATATACTACATGACAACAGCTCAGTCAGGTGGTTATATATATATGGGACAGTGAATCCATTTTTATATATTTATCATCTATTTGATTTGTTGATTCTAGATTTGTAGATTCCTAGTTGTGGTGAACAGTTAAATGCAGACTCAGCATTATTGTCACAATTATTGAATGAACCTTGTGGCAATTATAGACATTTCATTCAGCAAGATCAGATATTTAAATTCTTAGCTTTAATTTGTGGCTGTAACTTTCTGAAGTCTGGAGCCCACAGACATCACCAGTTCCTGGATATCTTTCCTTGTTAATGCTCTGCCAAGCCAGGTTTCCAGTTCCAGTTTGTTGCATGTGGCTGAATCTGAGCTCTTAACACTTTCAAATTCACCCTGCAGATTTATGAGCAGTTGCATAATCAGTACACACAGCCATACATGCCCTCACCATGACACTACCTCCACCAAGCTTTACAAATGAGGTGATAGCTTCAGATCAGCAGCTTTTTCCCTCCTCCAAACTCTTCTTATCTTACAGAATCTTTTGATGCAATAAATTGATTGATTGAATTGTTTCCATTTAAGAATAGATTGTTGTTGTTAAAACCATTTTAACCATTTTGTTATATATTTTTGGACAAACTCTAACCTGGCCTCCTGTTCTTGACATCTGCCACTGTCTTTTGCCATGGTAAACCCTCCATATTAAGCTCAAAAGAAGGGGTTTAAAGAGTTATACCCACTTCTGATTGAATATGTATCAGGCCACATATTTCTGTCCAAACCAGACCAGAGTCTGAGGGTGTGGTGGCTGACTCCCAACTCCAGCAGGCACATTGCATTTCATGTGAAAACCTGACCCTGTTGGACTTAGAGTGTGCGGTGTATTTCTAGTATGGAACTTGTGCATGACTGTCGCTTGATTTTGAGAAAGAACTAGGGGTCAAAACGTCAGCCTACCCCTAACGTGATCCTCAGCTACTGACCGTAACCTCATTTTTTCAGTAATCACCCAAGAACATTGGTGGGGGTTGGAAGATAGACTGGTAAATTTGGAGCTTTGCCATCTAGATTGTCTCCCTCTTCATCATGGTTCACCACATTGTTGATGCTGTCAGCAGAATAATAAAAAAAAGTGATGGTGGAAAAAAACATTGCATATGAATCATATATATATATATATATATATATATATATATATATATATATATATATAATTACATGCAGTCACGTGTACCCAAGCTGAGTCTCACAGCTTGAGAACCTCTGGGTCCACGGCAATACTAACCACTCATCTGTTGCTTTGAGTAGCGTCACCTTCACAAAATCTCGCGAAGCTTCCCTTACCCTGTCTCCTTCATTTTGCTACCAATGCAAAATGTGTCCCTTGTTATAATACAGAAACAGAAATAAATTTGCTGGCTCCCAGACCTGATTCATCTTACACACACGAGTGCTTGTTTTGTGGTTTCTCCAGCTCAGGCCATGCACAATTTGCGCTCCACACTGCTGTGGGTGGAAAAAATACTCAGAAAAGGACAGTGTAATAACGGCAGCCTTCTCTTTCAGCTTCCCTCTCTCTGTCTCTGTCTCTTCTCCTGTTTTTCTCTTACTTGAAGGCACTGCAGAGGCTAGCACAGCTGTTTATTTGTTCAATGAGATTGAAACAGCCTGGATGGGTTTGAAAAAGGAGAGGCATGGTTGGCCTTTTTAGGCTGGCAGACATTTTCAATTTTACATTTACAGCAACACTAAGCTTGTGACAAAACTAGTTTACTTTTCTCTTACGCTGAAGAAACATGTTTGATAATCTGTAAAAAAAAGCTTTAAAAAAAAGATGACGGCATCCTGCACAGCGACTTGATAATGGAATTTGCAGTTTTACGTGACAATTTTCGCTCCTTGGAACGATTCTCGCTGACTGCAGTGCCTTGCCATCTCCAGAAACTGTCTTCCTCACATTTTGTTGAATAATAAATAACAAATGAAATGTAATTCACACTTACAAGATTTTGGCACCAATAATTGTTTAACAGAATTTGTGTTTGTGGAACGTTTTCTACAAGATAATATCGACAGTATCATGCACAGTAATGCACCTGTGATTGTGGGCTTATTATAACACTAACATGCAATGAAAAATAAACCAATTAGTACTGGCACAGATGCATTGCTTATAGTAAAAAACAGAATGAAGAAGACATGGGAAACATACTTTAATGAGATATTGCTTGAATTGTATATGTGGGGTATTAAAAATGATTTTGGTGCACAGAGCTGTCTCTGTATAATCACTTACACATCCATCATGTTATAAGTGAAGAGTTTACAGAGAACTAGCCCCAGAATAAATAGATTTCAACAAGAGAATCAAGGGAGGGAACGAAAAGGGTTTGACAGGAGACAAATGCAGTTTGGAGAGCACTCTTACTGGAACCTCTCTCTGGTTCCACATTTCTGTTCTCAATATCTTTTTGGTCCCTCCCTGTCCCTTTCTCTTCTCACCTTTTTTCCATTCTCTTCATTCAAATGGCCAATTATCTGCTTCCCATGGTTCTAGTTTGAACAGTACATCTATTTAAATTTCATCTGCCACTTATGTTCAAATATCTATGTCTTCTCTCTTCTAGCTAAAAAAAATCTCCAGAGGATCTTTCTGATCTGGAGAAGTTCTGTGGGAGCAGGTTGACAAAGTCTGCTACCTCTATATGTATGAGTAGCCAGATGGCATCATCTGAAACTCTAGATGACCGGATCTGGAAGAAATCAAAGAAGTTGCCCTTATAAGGTAAAGACATCTACAGTACGTCTTGTGCAAATTAATAGAACTGCTTTTAGGTTCACATGTTACATGTAGAATAAATCCTCCCGGATGAAAGAACAAAACCACATATTCATTACATTATTACAATGCACACACACACACACACACACACACACACACACACACACACACACACACAAACACACAATTTAGAGTTACCTAATAAGTTAAGTTTACATATAAAGGTGTGTTTGCATTTTGACAGTTATGATATGATATCATGTGATAGAAATGACTTTACAATGAGTACTCAGAATTGCAATAAATAATTTATCCCTTTCGGTGTTTGACATATTGTTTGAGTGTCCACATGACATACATGCACTTAACTCAACCAGGTATTGCAAAGGCAAAAACTGCAGTTACTGAAATGACCAAACATAGACTTTGGCTTTGAGTGTTAATGTCGGGAGAAGCTTTTAACGTGTGAGTTAGGGTGCTTTAGGCTTCTCAGACACCTAATGAGTTTTCCAAATTTTTGCACAACCTGTTCCAAAGGAACAAGAAATACACATTTAACCATTTCTTCTCTGGTCTAAGTTACCTGGATGCATGACTATCAGAGCTGGACCTGTTCAGCATGTAATGTCAGTATAGCAATAATATCCTATCTTCATGCTGAAATAGGCTGCCAAAACAGCCTACAGTATAGTTACTAGGAATGGACTTTTGGGTGAGATTGTAAGGGTAAAAGAAACACAGGATGCAAATACCTCCAAAAATATTACTTCAAAATAAAAAATAACACTTCCTGCGAGTCTAGAGGAGCAGAACAGAAAATGGAGAGTAGAAGAAAAACAACAAGGAGGAAGACAAAGAAAATAGTGCTATGCTAATACACTGTGATGATGAAAAGGAACTCTGTTGATCATGTTTGCTTTGCTTTGGTGGTGAAAACAGTGTCTGCTTAGATGAGGGGGCGCACAGGACATGTGAACCTCTAAATGTATCTTATAACATACAGGTGGGATTATAGTATTTGAGCTTTTGTTATTTTTGTATTCATTATGAAAACTCTAAAAAGCTAAATGTTTTACCAAAGTAGACCCAATACTTTTATACAATCCATGATTCTTGTCAGAAGTAAATAAAAGCTAACGTTCCGAGAGCCGTACGAAATGTTACCATGTCTTTCCACTGGCTCTGTACGCTGGCAGAGGTTGTGGCACAATCAACACAAGTGATTACAAATTGCTTCATGCACACATACACAGTAAACCAAGTAAAACAGTTTGATAAACAATTTTCTCTAATAAAACTAATAAAAACAAAACATTTTACCCAGCTCAGCATGGAGGGTGTTTTGTCCCAGTGTTTACCCCTTGGGTTTAGTCTGTTCTGCCCCATTTGCAGCCCTGCTGGTGGGACCATAAGCAGGCGGACACTGGATCATAGTGTAACAATTTAAAAACACATACACACACACACACACACGCACACACACACTGCCACACATACACAGTTCCCCACTCAACATTCCATTAAGGATTAAGGCATGTGTAGCCTTAGGTAATGTCAAACAGAAATAAATACCTGTAGAGTTATTGCATATGTTTGTCTAAGCCTAAATAAGAAATAGGACAGAACTCAACAGAGTTAGCTGGTAAAAAGTTACACACTTTCTGTCAATGTCAGTGGACAGTTTCTTCCTCCTTTTATGTTCATGTACTGTTCTTTGGTTGTGTAAAGCTGCTTTGTGACAATGTCAATTGTAAAAAGCGCTCTACAAATAAAATTGAATTGAATTGAATTGAATTATCAAAAAATCAAATGTACCTAATAACTTCTTCGTGTTTCACTATATATATAAATTTGAGAATGCCATTTTCCTCCTCACAAAAAATAATTTCAATCATCAAGATTTCAAGATCATGATGCTTAAGTGATGGGCTATAAAGGTTCTGTTAATAATATGTAATTGTTTAATTAAAAAAGTCCTGTCCTATGATGTTCACACTTGGTCACACCAAGTGCAAAGTGAGCCACTCATTCAGTCACCATGACAATGCTCCTGCATATTGAGTCGTCTTTTTCATTAAAGCCTTTGGATGCCCCACTCCGCCCGCCTGTAATTTCTGCCTCGCTCCCCAAATCCACGCCAACATGCTTGGAAAAGGCTGCGAGGTTTGAAAAGGCGAGAACAATGGAGTGAATTCAGCTTTTCAAGTTGGAAAACAAGATGGTCTTCAAAAATAATCCACAGAGAAAAATTATTTTCAAATTGGGGGTTGTCAATTTTATTAGTTCTATCTATCTTATATAGTATATAGATTTTGTCTGCTGTCTGTGGTAACTTCCTCTGTCCAAAACCAATTGTTTTACTGAATAAGTCAACCTGTCTAATAGAAAATTACAATTTTCAAGGTTTGTCAGTCCTGCCTAAAGGTCAACAAGAGTTTAAATCGTGGCCTTTTTTGACTTATTGTTACTAATAAAAGGAAAAAAAAAAACAAAACAAAAACTTATAAGAAAATATCTGCAATGTTTTTTTCCACCATCACTTTTTTTTATTATTCTGCTCCAAACAGTTAAGACGTGCACTAACACTGATCGCAGCATTCTCTGTGTAACTAATTAGAACTCCACAAGGAGTCGAATGAATTCAGTGCCTGTAAAAACACAGAGAGACAGATAAAATGGTGAAGTGACAGTAGCGCATTTGGACGGTCCTCTGCCATTACCATTTTCCCAGCGTGAGCGCCTCGATGAGGGAGGTGTGGGTTGCCACCGTGGCGGCGGCTGCACCGGCTGGCATGCAGAGGCGAGTGGGATCACCCTCTCACCTCTCGCAGTCACTGTGGATCAGTCTCCATGAGCTGATCAAAGGCATGTGACTCCTGCCACACGGGATGCTGATTGCTTCCATGCACTCAATGACACCACTCGGCTGGCTGTGGACACCATAATTAAAATGGAGAGTATGGGGAGGGAAATAAAGCCAGCACTCTGTCTTTCTTTGTCCTCTCTTTCTTTGTTCTTCTTTTAGGGAGTGACCTTGCATTGAGTGTCACACCACTGATGTTGTTCAAGGAGAAACGCTTGGAGGCTGATGGTTATAGCTGCAAATGTTCACTTTAACCTGTGTTCACTGGCAAAGCCATGAGCACAATGTCAATGGTAGCACACTATGTCTCGGCATTAGGCTTCCTGGTTAATAGAGAAGTGGATTCAGTTCACTAAGCATGGCTAATGTTCTGAGTGAGAGCAAGAAACTGTCTTGAGGCAGAAATGCAACCCTCATATTCCCCAAAGAGCTGGAGTTTATCAAATTTCTATTTAAAATTCCAATATGCTGTTATAAACAGGGGTGGGAGGGATCCCCAGTCGCTGCCCTAGACTGGGCTGTTTCAGGTAACCTCTCTTTGCTGGTCGCTAAGCAGCAGGGATCAATATCATATCAGGGCCCAGTGGAACACCTGACAGTTCAATTTTGCAGCAAGCCTCGAAATCAATACTTTTGGAATAGTTTTGGACTTTCCCAAAGGCTACCCACTGGAGTTAATCTATGGTGTCATTAGCCTGGGTCACAGCGTGCATGGTCATTACGCTTTGTAACAATAAATGTTCATAAAAGACGACACGCTCCGTCCGCTTGTGCTCGACTGCAGCCTCTAATTGAAGTAAATTCATTCACGAGTGAGAGCGGACACTCGATCGACCGGCCGCAACGCTCCTCTTTTGTATTTCACGTCCCAGAGAATATGGGGGGAAAAGCTGCCACGTCAAGCCTGTCTGATGGGTACAAAACACAGGAAATTGAACAAGGTTTTATCAAGCAGAAAATGTGTTAAAGTGTTTAGTTTGTGCCAGAGTGCCTAAGGGAAGGATTGTTTACCCTTGAAACATAGTGGTAGTTAAGCTCCTTTAGACAAAGACACTTTAAAAACATGTTTTTAGACTCCCAGAAGGGCATCCATCTTGATCGCTACTTATTTGCTCATCATTCCATAGCCAACAGTAATAAAGACACACTGAGCCAAACACTGACCATCAATTACTAATGCAGCGACAGATAAATTGCAGCAGTAATAGGGCACAATGAAATCTGTCAGAATAGAGAAATAATTAAAACCATTTTGATCTTAGTGGCTCGACCAAAGCTGTTATACAACACTTTAGCCAGCCACATAAATCAGCATGGGTTCCCCTTTAATGTTGCAAATTCTATATAGAAATGAAAGAAAAGGCAGAGGCAGGGGGAAAAAAAAAAGAGTTTAGCTGGAATGGCCTGTCAAAATATACCACGGAAACCCAGTGGAAAAATGACACAAGCTGCCCTGGCTTTGAGTGGCACAGTTGTTTTGGCCAGAGCCCACAATAAACTGGAATCTATTTTCCCTTGGTGGATGTGTTGGAAGGAGGGGACAGAGGGGTGGGAGCAGGCAACGGCCAGAGGCAGGACAGGAAATGGCGAAGGAGGAGAGTAATGGCTAATATTTTCTGAACTGGCTAGGCTCTGCTGCAGTTTTCTCAAGGTCAAGGCTTGTTACCGTAGCTGTAATAAATGTTTAGACTAGGCGTGTGCCTTGCTGGTTTGGTGCTTTATGCACCTGACTTTTTTGATCAACTATCTTCTGTATACGCTGTTTCTAAATGTTTAAAAGTGACGCCACTAACTGAGACCAAATCATTATTATTTTCCCTTAAATGCAGTGCACTGGCCACTAAGAGTGCATTCATGTTTGTGGCAGACAACATATTGGGAAGTCCTGGTTTTTCAGAGCTATCTGAAACTGGCTATTTCATAAACAAAAACGCAGAGGCTCAGCTCACAAGTGGCATCATTTCTGGGATTCTGGCCCCAGTGTATATATTCCCACTCCTTCTCTTAGTCTGCCTATATCCCAGCTGTATAATTTACAGGAAGGCTTGAAATGAAGTCCAAAATTGTCAATTTTCCCTCCCTTGATCATACCTCACATGCGCATTTGGAGGCCGCACTGCAGAGAGGATTAAAAATCTAAATAATTAACAATGTTAATGTAAAAAAAATGAACTCAACACAAAACAAAGTGCTTCAACAAGCTTCACAGCCACTGTTCGGAATAAAGAACTGACTGATTAACTGGTTATGTCTTGGGGCATGCTTGGAACCAGGGAAAGGGGGTGAGTGAGGCAGGTTGGATCTGTCACTGGAGACGACTTTCACTGAAATGTTATCATCATCATCATTTCCAGCATTGCAAGAGACTAGTTGGCGTCTGTTATGTAACCGTGACGTTGTTCTGTGAGAAATATGATGCTCATGACTTGCTTGTTTATGTTTGATAATCACTCTGCACACATTGGACATCTAAATATAAAATGCCCTGCCAGTTGTTCTACTGTGGTGAGATTACATATTTGAGGGAACACTTTGGTAAAAGTGAGAGCTGACCACTGGGAAACCTGTGTGTGATGACTCACTGAAAGGAGCTGAGCACAGAGACTACTCTGGCAATGCAGCAGCTCTGTTTGCCATCAATGCTTAACATCAATCCTATACTCTTAACTCGAAACGGATCATACATTCACAAGTTAATGTCACATTGTTGGTTATAGCCTACTCTTTTCTCCCCTGTTTCATGTCTGCTTTCTTACTAACTCTAAAATAAAGGCACTAATTTGCAACTGCAACTATGTTTTGTTAGGGAATGCAATAGTAACTGGCTTATGTGTTAATCAAAATATTGTACTGTAATGAGGATGCACTTACATTTACCATTAAATGGCAAGTACCAAAACATATATTGAACATATAAACAAAATGTTTATGTTTGTTATCCAATCCAATCCAAATTTAAATTTATTTTTACTATTGGGTCAACTGTGCAAACTGTTATATGGTGATATTTAGGGACTCCTGGTTAAGGTCAGATAAAGATTGTGGTCAAGTTTAAAAAGAGAACCTCAACTGCAACTTCAGACACAAACCTAAACCCAATCACATTCAGGAGTCAAACTCAGACATGCAGTATGTAGTAGGATCTCAACTACTTTGTCTCCATTAAAAAAATGTGCTCTTTATCATTCAAAAATATGGTGTATTGTTAACTTAATTCATCGAGTGATTTTATTCCCTACAAGAATTGTATTTAGCAGTTTAGTTGGATATGAACTTTGTCTTACAGCGATACAACAAAAAATAACCCCTGACAATTCTGCCAAGTGATTTTATTGCCTAGAAAAGCTCCACTAAAAATCCTATATGGTGACTCCTCCTTAAAATATGTCAACGTGAAACCATGGAAATATCACCACACATGCACAGTAACTTCTCTTAATGCCCTCATGTATCTTGTATGTAACAAGGTGAATGAGAGTCCTCATTGTGTGAGTGACAGTATCATTACAGTTACAAATGTCTTGAACATTATCTGGTAGTGCATGTGTTTCTCTCAGGAAACACTGGGATGTATTACAGCCTCAAGACTATTAAGGTCCTGAGGCCTTGCCATAGTTTAGGTATTGATTACAGTCATCTGTCGGTTTAATGGAGTTTTGGACATGTCTTATAATTGCTTCATTAAATAAATCTCAGTTTAGTAGATGGTTGTCATTACAGAGAGGCTCCTGCATGCATCAAATTAATCTAAAAACAATACATGCAAGCAAATCTGACTTTCTACAAACACAATAACAAATCTTATTAATGTTGATCTCTTAATTATACTTTTGACTCTCTACTAATTACTTCAAAGTGAATTCCCTGGCTACCTAAAAATACATACACACCAGACAGACCATATTCATCATATCCATACAGCATCACACTCTCACTTGAGAGCTTTACAAGAAGGCTCCTTCATAATAACTGTCTGCATAGAAATATGAGTCAGAAGGAAGAGATGAATACTATATAAACAAACCCCTAGAACTAAATCTGAGAAATAACAAGCAGCAGAGAACAGTAAAATATGAGAAGTGGATTCTCTGCACTGCAAAAAAGGTAATTTTATATGGAGTATTAATGTTCTCAAATAAGGACAGTGTTTAGTCTCAGTAAGTTATATTTGCCTTTATATTTTATATATATTTTTTATATTAAGTATATTGGCTCCTTCTACACACTAAACTTGGAAATGTTTATACATAGAATAGATAGAATATAGATTTTTGCTTTAAGTAATTATATCCTGTAAAAGTAATAAAACATTAAATAGAAATAATACTGTACATTTAGTTTTAATTTAGATTAGATAATGGTTCTTAATCTTTTATTAATTTGACATGAAAATAGGATTAGGGTATTAGGGTAAATTTAGAAAATGTAATTGATTGGATTGATTGATATAAAATGTGTTTATTTTATACCTAAATAATCATTTTGGTAATTTCCAAGCAAACTAACTTCATCTTGGTGTGTCATTAATAATAAATTGAATGTCTTTGATTTTTTATTTAAATATATCAACCTGAGCCATATTATGAAAAACATTTTTTGACTTGATTTGGCAAATTAACTCAAAATAACAATGTTCTGGGGCAGCTGTATTAATTTTACCTGAAATGCTGAAATACATATTTAAGGTGGATAAACAATTTTTTTGTCATGAAAAATAATAAAGATTTTAGGTTTATTTATGATTGCCATCGTCATGTTTCATAATTTGAAAGTTACTAATCAGAGTAATGCTCTTAACACATCTCTGAGACGTCTGGCTCTGGCACATGCTAGCTTAGCACAAGCTATATAGGTGCAGTGAGACTAGCCTAGCCAAGCTAGCCTGCACATGCTTTCTATAATTCCAGAGTTTGTTTGTTTGTATATTTTGATGGCAGTACCTGCACATTCAAGTATTATCTGATTTTGTTCACAGTTGCCTTGTGGTTTAAAGGGCGATTATGGGTGAGTTACTAAACACTACACTTTATGCAATCGCCAGAGCTAATGTTAATCTAGCTGTTGTCAGTAAATGCTTCCAACTGTAATGAAATTGCTTGCTAAACCATTCACCTTCCCTTAAGTTATTATAAACAACATTTTACAACAACAGTATACAACAACTGATGTTGACAAATGATGATGCAAAAACAATGTGACGCTGTGGAAGTTGTCACTCATTGCAACAAACCTAAGAAATCTGCAGCTCCCCTCAGCTTACTAAAGCACTATAATGAGTTTCAGATCATTGTTCAGCTGTCCAGAACACAACATTGCTGTTTTGGTTCAGTTACTGCTCACATGTTGTCATTTTTGGCTGCAGCAAGGGGCTGTTTTGGGAGAAAATGCTCTCAAATTCGTCTTTCCAATCCAAGAGTTGCTGTAAATCTGTCTTGGCCAGGACAGTGATCCGCAACAGGGGGATAGAGATCCAGGAAGTGACCACAGATAAGAGTGGCAAGAAAAAGCATGTAAACCTTTTGGAATTTGATGGTTTCCTGCATTAATTTGTCATAAAATGTGATCTGATCTTTGTCTAAGTCAAGTGTGTGACAATGTTTCTAAAGTAATAACAGAAAAAAATTTGGATCTTTTACGTCTTTATTGACAACAACCATAAAAATCCCACAGTTCAAGTGGAAAAGTATTTGAACCCTTGGAATAATTACCTCAAAATAGCCAATTGGAGGCAGGTGTTAGCATAACTTAAGAAAATTAGTTTGGAGATGTGAACTAGAGCTACTTCGACTGACCAAAACCACCACACAAGAAGAATATGCTTATAGGTATAGTTGGGCAAACACTATGACTACTCTACTAAGAAGTCAAAATGACCCCAACAGCACCAAAAACACTTATTTATGAGGTAAAGAAGCAACCCAGATAGACAGGCAAAGATTTGAAGGCATCATTGAAACAGGCTAACATCTGTGTTTATGAGTCTACAGTATGTAAAACATCGAACAAGCAGGGTGTCTATGGTAGGACACCACGAAAGAAGCTGCTGCTTAATAAAAGAACATTGCTGAATGCTTGGAGTTTGCCAAAGAGCACATTGACACTCCACAGCAATATTGGCAAAATGTTTTGTGGACTGATGAAACTAGATTGAACTATTTGGAAAAAACAGATAGCACTACGTTTGGCCTAAAAAGGGCACAGCATATCAATATGACAACATCATCCCAACTATAAAGTATGGTGTAGAACACATCATGATTTAGGCCAGCTTTGCTGCATCAGGGCCTGGCCAGCTTGTAGAGATTGGGGAGAAGACGAATTCCCAAGTGTATAAAAAAAACAAAAACTTCAGAATAATGTGAGAATGTCTGTAGAGGTTGGGTGATGCAACAGGACAGACCTCAACGCAACAGAGATGCTATGGAACGATTTCAAGAAAGCCAAACATTATTAATTTCAAGGGTTCACATACTTTTTCCACTAGCCCTATGAGGTTTTTATGGTTGTTCTCAGTAAAGACATGAAAGCTCAGAATTGTTTTGTGGTAATACTCTTCTAGAGTCTTCTAGATCCACATTTTAGGACAAATTAATACAGAAAAGAATTAAATTCTAAGGTTTACATACATTTTCTTGCCACACTATATGTTTTTTGATATCTGAGGATAGCTACTGCAGTGTTTTGAAGCTACAAATGTGGTCTCCTTCCACACATTTGTTTTATCCTGCTGAAAACTAGTCTAGTCATGTTCTTTTTCTAAAGAAACATGCAATGTAACACACAGTGTCATTTTTAAATTAGAGACAGATGTCGGCCCCAAACAAGGCCTTTTCAAGTTAACTTTTAATTTAGCCAGGCCTTATGACAGAGTAATTATTTACTCTGCAAACAACAATCAGAACTGCATTGTGGTTATATGTCTGTGTCAACCGGTGAACTTGCAGTGTAGATGCATCTGTGCCCAGAACCATGCTGAAATCAGTTCCCCTAATGTTGTAATGTTATACATATGTGCCATATGTGATGAAATTTTATACTCAACGTGCTGATGAGCATGGGATAGATGTGAGGGCACAGTGACCTTTACCTTTGACCACAACAATGTAATCAGTTCATCCTTGAGATGACATGGATGTGCCATATTTGGAAATGAAACTGTCTAATCATTTCATCAAGTAGATGTTTTTAAAGAAGTTCTTGCAAGGCACTCCTGACCATACATATATAGGCAGACAACCATAAAACATAATACATAACATAAAATAACATAACATAACAACTACATAGTCAGGATTCTGCATGTTATGTTTGATTTAGCCTCACTGTCCTAACAGCCCCTTCTTATATTTAGCTTATTGTCACATTTTACTATGCAATCATACACAAACAAGGATAATGTGAATTGAATGGAATAAATCTTCCCCACTTCGTCTCCACCAAGACCCTCACATTAACTGGGTTTGATAAGTCCTGTAGCAAGTGAAAATTAAAGAGCAATAAACACATCTCTTGTCCTCTGCTCTAAAGAACAGGGCTTGAATTTGTACTTGCCCATGTTCAACACTTTGTCACACGCAGCCCGAGTTGGTGGAGTATAATCCATTCTTCCATTACATCAACAGTGCAAAACACTTTATGCCATTTAATCAGTCTGAGCTCAGCTCGCTCCAGCTCTACTCTCATAGATTTACAGGAATGTTCAAGTTGGCAGTTATTTTGCAGTTCTGCAGTAAAGGCAGCCAGCCTGAGGGTACTGTACTTTGCTGTAGTTGAAATCCTTTTGTGTGAATTCAGCCTGAATCTCTTCTTCATTAATACTGCTGAAACTCCATAATCACTTGCTATAACTAAAGTCATAGTTTGCTTTTGTCATTATAGCTTTCCTCATACTTTTTTCTTTCACCACGCTTTCTTTTAGCTGATGAAAAGTAAAGATCGGGACTTTGACCATGTCGCCACCGCATGCCACAGCTGCTTTAGCTCAGTGG
The DNA here is from genome assembly GCF_900324465.2 of Anabas testudineus. NCBI lineage: Eukaryota > Metazoa > Chordata > Actinopteri > Anabantiformes > Anabantidae > Anabas > Anabas testudineus. The sequence continues at coordinate 20,043,972 of NC_046629.1, forward strand.
ACATTTCATGCTTAGCTTGCTCCTTGTGTCAAGTCACTTCACTCAACACTCAGCAAGCAATCGGGGTCAGGGTGGGGCTGCCTTCTTTAATGAAACAGCAGATAATCGCCTCCGCTGTCCAGGGAGAGACATGACACAAATTGCGATGTCCTCTGACTGGGATTTGTCGTAATTATTGTTCGCCTTAGCAGATTAATGGGATAGTGGCGCGAGACGTCGAGGCCACCCTTTGTGTCATGTTAGCTTGATACCAAGGGCACAGTTGAAGGGCAGTTGGGTTCCAGTGGGCTGGGTTTCCCACATTCAGCTGAGCCTGTCTTGATGGAGTGCGTTAAGGCAGTTCTTAGCTGACTTTAAGATGCTATAATGCCACTGTAATGTACTAAGAATCTGATTTAACTAACACAGAATGGAGATTTGGTCCTACAAACATTTCTCAGATACAGCTGTTTTGGAAGTAGTAGTAGTATGCTTGAGTCAAACCACAGTGGATTTAGCTGTTTCAACGATTTGATTTTCAAAGTGTTATAGACAATCTTTTTAACCAAATCTTTACAAAGTAGCCAAAATAAATGCAAACTAATATATATCATCATTGTTATAAAATTTCTCAGTGGTGTCATTAAGGAGATGTCGTAATGACATAACTAAGAGCATCTATCAGCCTGAAATGTTGGTTAAATGACTGGTTATTGCACTGCTACCACCAGGATCTAATGTTTTATGTGCTTTTATTTTCAGCTCTGGTGTGGGGTGGGGTGCACGCTTTAGTGGACATTTAAAGGGCTGGTTTATTGCCTCTCAGAACTAAGTCTTGGCATGTGGTGTCCAACTACGGTGGACATTTCTATAGGCTTCTCATCCTCTAGAACATCCATGTTGAGTGATGTGGGATTTGTGCACCACGGCCTCGATGAACACTAGCCTACGTGTCAAACGAGTAACTGTGCATCATAACCTTCATACTTCTTAGACATCCACCACTGTTTTATGACCCCACTTTCTCATCCCCCTGCCAGTTCTACAGATAGAAGCTCTCCACTCGATGTCAGGCAGCAGAGAATCCCTCCCCTCACCTCTGCAGCGGAGGGACAAACCTGCCATTAAGGACGTAGCCTAATGGCTGCGGCTTTGCTCTCATGGGTTTTTAATTAAAGCACCCGAGATGGATACATGAACACACATGCATACACATGAATGTTAACATACACACACACACTCAGCCTGTGGCAGCACATAAAAGCAAGAAAAATGGGATTTAATTGAGAGAGAGTGTATAATTTAAAGTGGAGTGATCCTTTATGGTGTGACAACATTGACCTATGACCCCATTCTTGCCTCAGTCATCTCCTCCCACTGTGTGAGAATGCAGTTGGTTAGTTAATTACAACAGTATAAATCTACATGGAGGTTACATAGGGAGTCGAGGAGGCATTTTAAGGCTGTGCAGAGGTTAGACAAGACTTACACTGCTGGAAATATCCAATGTAGTAGGATAAAATATCCTATCAAAAAAGACCTGACTCTCAGGTTAAAGTACTATATGTTTTTTACCATACATTATTGTCATTGTCATGAAGTAGCTCAGTGATGCTGAGAACTACAGTAAAGAGTTAGACGCAGACAGAACAGTTCTGATCTCATTTCATTCAACTGTTGAAGCAGACAAACATATTTAAGCAATGCTCACCAGGTAGAGCCACATGTGGGGAAAGGGAGAAACAGAGCAAAAGACTGTTGTCCCCATTTACGCTTCCATTCTCCTTCAGTGATTCAGATTAAAGGCAGCACGGTGGAGGTTTCGTTGTGTTCGGTTAATTTGCTATAAATTGGGTCTTCTCTGAGATGCTTTAATATTTTGAAAAACCTTATGAGGCTTATTTGCCACATAGGGAAACAAAGCTAAGACAGGTTTTGAGATAGTTTTTCTGGATGTGATTTTTGTAGGTGCACAAGAACAAATCTTTGTCTGCAACATAGTAAGTCATGTCACAAAAGAATGCTTTTACAATATATGTGCTTTTTTTTTTTTCTTTCTGAAAGTTAAAAGAGAAGACGAATGCCAACAATATACCTTTTGATCTGTCTGACCTGGTGGCTCAATGAGTAGATCATTGGCCTGAGATACAGAAAGTTTGGGGTTCAGACACCAGGAGCTTGCTCCTTGAGCAAGACACTCCACGCTAGCTCCCTGGGTGCTGTATGTAGCTGCCCACTGGTCCCCCCAGGGGTTGGGTTAATTGCAGAGGACACATTTCATCTGTAAACAAGTTCTAGGAGTCTAGCTCCCCAGAAAAAGCATTATATAAATTATAGTGACCAGCAAAGGACAACTGAAGTTTTATTGTAAATGAAAAAATGTGATTGACACCAATCAAAAGATTAATCTTATGATCAGGCTTAATTAAAAAACAGAGTCAAAACATAGATTAGGTTATTACATTTCTTATTAGACATAATCACTATCCATAGCAATCCTAATGGTATCCTATTTTAAACCCAAAGATGGCTTACAAAGCCAGGAGCAACACTTGTAGATGCTGTAGCATATGGTGGTGTTAATGTTGTGTTGGATCATTTTATTGCTGACAATCATTAGGTATCAGAACACACAGTGCATGACTGCTCAGGAGTTCCCGTGCCAGTGCTGACCACATTAAACTGAAAAATGTGACTGCTAAACTACAGCATTGGCAAAAAGTAAAATTCAAAATGCTAATTGGACAACGTTAAGGTTGACATTCTGTCTTAAGTGTGCAAATTGTAGGGGTCCTCACAGAAAACTCAAAACACCAAACCCTGAAAAAATGACATGAATAACTAGTGCTCATAGGCTGAATGCACAAGGATGTGCTTAGACAACCTGTACATGCAGTGTGTATCTGTTCCTTCGATCTTGAAACAAAAATGCTTTCCATCTTCCTCTTGTACAAGCAGTTTTCTTCTGTCGAAGAAGTGAAAGGAATTGGTGGAAGCCTGTTCTGAGGTTTGGTAATGGTGGATCTAAAAGCAAAGTACCCTTGAGTCACAAGCATGTGTCAGACTGGTCAGTAAAATAAGAAAGGTGATTGGATTGTGTGAGAGCACAGCTTGTACCAATTTCCTGAGTTAATGGGAAATTTCTCCTCCCTGCCTTGTCGTGTTTCCCGGGGCCCTGGCAGCCGCCGACCGTCGTCCTGGACAGCACGGGGGTCTTTGCGACCGCACCGATAGAGGTAAACAACAACCCTGTCCCGACCCAGAGCCACCTCTGTGCTGTCTCTAAATATCTCTACAAGCATGTTGTGTTTCAGAGGTGCGCCATCAGTGGAGGAAGGAGTACATTTATTTATTTATTTATTTATTGGAGAGCTACAAGAGCGAGGCTACTGGCCAAACAGTCTGTTTGTAAGCGTGACTGGACAAACATGGCCGTCCTCCTCCTGAAGTAGAGCCAACACTTCCAGCCATCACCACATCCACTATGATACCCAAAATCAACACGGCATAGAGAAATAAATACTGGCATGAGTTATCGGCAAGCTAGTCGAGCATGAATTATGTGCAGTCCCCAAGAGGTTTTTCAGACTTTCATCCGCTCTGCATGTCTCTCTTTCTTTTGACATCTGTTGGGATGTCTTTCTCTCTCTCTCCCTCTTTGTCTGTCTCTCTGTGGAATGTTAAGATGCAGCATGTGCTGAAGCACAATGGCATGATCAAACAAACTGTGGTTCCTGATGACTGCGGATAACACTACAGATGAGACAGATGGAGTCTGGATATATAGTGCAGTGACATCTTTTGAACAAAGAAATAAAGCTGCTAATGTTCAATTACTGCTTTTTGTGTGATGCAATAACAAACATGCAAAAATATTTCTCATTAATTTCATCCGAAAAGTCCTTTTGGAACACAAGCCTACTGCTGGTTTTTGTATTATTTTTAGAGGTTATATTTGTTTTTGCACCTTTCTATTTCCCATCACATCCCACTGTGACCTTTTAAGGTGTTTTTTAAAGTGGAGGTAGGAGAAGGCATGCCTGCAGCCCTGTATTATCGGATGAGGCAGCTGACAAATGTGGCAGTGTTCATGCGTGAGCTTCATTAATCTCTCAAACGATGCAAGGCCTAATGGGAAGAGGACTTAAGAGGGGACACCGCCGCTTTCTGCTCTTCCTCCAGGACACGGGCAGAGAGTAATGTCCTATTGCAATCAGATTACTCCTTTTTCCCTCTGACTATTTCCTGACACCGGCCACGACACTCCCCATCCGATTTATTTCAGTGGCCACTGTTAATTCCCACTTGTAGGCATCCATCTTTTTTTTTCCTCTTTACTTTAGCAGAATTTAATCTTTCCCAGTTTTACAATTCATTTTCTTTGCCTTCACTCAGATTACACTGAGAAATTGTCTATGAAAGATTGAACATAGAGCATGTTGCACACTGCCAACCCAATGGATTACAAGGTCATCTAAGCATGGTCAGACATATTGTCACAAAGTTCTTGGTTATCAACCATCTTGTTTTTTAATTCATATACATATACAATATATGGAAAAAAAAGAAAAAAGAAAACCTTTTTTCAACACGTTTGATGCTAGATTGGTGAGAAACAGAACAGAAATGTGCTTAATCAAAATTCCTTTTTAACATGTACAGAAAGTGATGTTGGTGAAGTGAAATAGTTGTTAGTTGTAGTTAATGAATCAGTGCTAGATCACAACAGCAAATCAATGTCGCAGATCAGCAGTAGCTCAGGTGGTAGAGCAGTTGTCTACAAACCTCAGGGTGAGTGGTTTGATTCTCCGTTCCTCCTGGATACTTGCTGAGGTGTCCTTAGACAAGACACTGACATCCTGTAGTAGCGCTGACATACAGTCTGGTATGTATCTCTAAGGGGATAAATAAAATATTTACTATTATTATTAACCAGTGACGTGAAAGGAAATACCTGTCCATACAACAGGAGGCATTCATCTGTATTCACACTTAACCTGTCTATGTCTGGTGGAGACACTAAAAGCAGGGACCTGCTAAGACACATGTATGTGCTGATAAGAACCAATTACAAGGACAGAATCAGGTGTTCTGTTGTCTGGAGGTAATGACATTCATGCATTGCAATGAAACAATTTCATACATCTTATTGAACAACACCACAAAAATTTGCAGAAGCCAGGATGATTTCTCCATAAGAGTTTTACAGGTTTTGAGCTCTGGTATCAGAGCGTTACTCATTTTCTGCCACTACAACTAAGTTTGGGTATGTTCCATGTGAATCATCGTTGTAGTTATTCGACCTTCAGGTCACAGACATGCACAACTTAGACACTACAGGAATAAACTGAGCAGCAATAATAAATAGTCAATCACATAAAAAAATACAAACATATAAAAAAGTAAGTAATGATAATATACCAGTTAAATTAACACTTGACATTTAAAGTAAAATAAACATAAAAACTACAGAAACAGCAGCAGATCTAGCAAAAAGAAAAAATAACTGATTGTACTATTCCATACCGATCAGGATTCAGTGTATAAAATTCATGCTGCCTTTTTTTATATATTTTATTGAGTCGAATGGGGAAATTCTTGCAGACAAGATGCTACATTTAATGCACCAGGTACAGTTCAACATGTGGCCAGGAGGAACTGGGAGTCGAACCACGGGCTCTGCAATCCGTGGACAACTGCTTAACCAACTATATATGTCATGAGAATTGAATTTCTATTAAGTCAAGCTGATGCAGAAGTAAACATTTACAATTAAATATGATTAATTAGAATTAAATTTACTACCACCTCCAGTAATATACATCATATCCTTCCCACCCATAACAATCTCTGCCATGTTGCTACCTCAGCTGCCATGGGAGTGCCTGTGATCTTGCTCAACCTGCAGAGGAGCGAGAAAGCAACTGAAATCATGGGAGTGGGAAAGAGAGGGGAGGTTGGGTGGGGGTGGTGGTGGGTGGCTGCCCTTCCATATGGCTTACAGAGGGAAATGCAATAACAGTGTTTCAGCAATACAGACCAAGAAAAATCCTCCAAGTCAGCGACTCCTGACTCCCAGGCCTGTGAGGACTTCGATATCAGTTCACTGACCTGCCTGCTCCTGCACACCTCTAGGTGTCTCATTAAAGTCGAGCTGATGCAACTACACAGAAACAAAATCTTCCCTTTCGATCGCCTCACGGCAACAATGGAAAGCTTACGACTAACACATCTGCGCTTGATTGGTACGCAGTGTCAGAGCCATTCTGGGCATGTTTTGATCTCTTCTCACATTCAGGTACATGAATATCGAGTGCATTCCACTTTTTAAACTTTTTGTTGCAGGAGTTTAACCTCACAGAGTCCCATATTACAAATGTCAGGACAGACGCACACAGCAGCACAGGGAGGATGGCTGTAGGCTGAGAAAATGCAGAGAAGAGTGTGACTGTGACATTTGCTGACACGCTGGCACAGAGCAAAACCTCTGCAAACCCACAGCAAGAGAGAATTTCTTAACCTTCCACCTTAGCCTTGATATCCTGAAGGCCTGGTTGTGTTGAAGTGATAAGAGCATGTCTGTTTAATGGTAGGTCGAGTTAACTTTGACCTCACGGCTCCCAGATTATTCATTTTATATAGAAAACCTTTCTACAGATGTGTTTCTTTTTTATCTAAATGTCAATCCAGTTGTTCTATTTGTACAAGCTTTCTTCTTTCCCAGGTTACTTGAAATTGTTTTGTCAACATGTTTTAGCTACCACTGGTGACCACGGCAAACAGGATAGCCCCAGTTAGCATACTCCAAAGCCCCAAAACAGTCACAGGTCTTTACTACATATACTCCAGTCCAAATATGATGTAGCTGGCTTGTTGTGTCTCCAAAAACAAACAAAAGGCAAGCTCTTACAATTAGAAGCTGAGGTGGAACACACATATAATTTAAATTGTATTTTTTATTATAATAATAATTATTATTATTGTATTTCAAATTTCAGTTTCAAATCTATACAACAGGTGTTATTATATGTTAATCTGGTAAAATAGTTTGTATGCTGCTGGAATGCCTAAATGTATAGAGCAACGAGAAGCAAAGGAAATGTCATTATTGATTTGAGAAAAGGTCTGTGTGTGTCCAATCCTGCCAAGAAAAGCCGAATAATTAATTTGTCCTTGTTGGAATGCAAGTGAAAATTCATGTCGAATGGAGCACCAGAATTGCACTGCCCTTATCTCAAAGAAGAACTTCACCTGCTGTGATTCTTGTGTGGTTCTAGAGAGCCATGAAAATGCCAAACAAACACAACAAAGTGGACTGTAGCCTGATGAAAACCTGCACTATAAACTCACCTGTGGCTTTGATCATATGCTTATCCAGTCCAATGACGGACTGTTGGACCCAAGCCTGAATTCAACAGTTAACTAGGCCAATTTCAATGCCCTTGCACATGCCTCTATTCGTATAACTAAGGATGCCATCCATGGACACATTCCACACATGCGCACTACAAAACATGATGGCAGCTCCACACAGTGAGAAGAAGCCCTTTTGAACAACATGAACAATTAACAGAAATAAAACAGCATGACAGACTGCTTCACGAAGGTGTCATCAAACCTCTGATTTAATCAGGACACACTGATGCAAGAGGATAGTCATTGAAACATTTGACATATTTCACCCTTTTGATGATTACCCAACAACACTTAGCAAAATTCTAACATTTTAGTTCCAAAAATGGCTCCACTTTAAAAATTACTTACTAACAAACCATCTTTATTCTAAATAATTTAATGAAGATAAACTAGATTTAAATTTATCGCTCCCACCTAACAAGTTTTAGCCTTTTAATTAGCTTTAGCTTTTTAGAGGAGAGTGTGTTAAGCTAATTAAATGTGTTATTGGCTTGAGGCAGACACTCAGTGATTAAAAGCAGAACAGACTGAAAGTGAAACATTTACAGCCTGTCAGTACTTTGATAAGTTCATTCTATTAAAAATATATATTTCAGCAAGTTTTGACTTTTGAAGAAGTTGAGAAAAATTACAGCTCACTCACTACAAAGAGTCCAAAATGAATCCAGTAATGCATGAATATGAAACGGAACTGACTTATAAAATAGAAGATGTACAGCATAAGTTCATCTGCACCAAAACTTCAAATAGATTTCCAATTCTTTGCAGACACTCGGGGCCACCAGAGAACCATTTCACAGGCATCCCGGAGTGCTACAGTAGAGGCCATGCAATACAGCGTATAACCTGCTTTCTCTGTGACAGCTCCCTCTATTTCTCTTCCAGTTCCCTCCATTCAGCAGGTGTCAGCTGTCATGTCCTTGCACGGCACGCCGCTGTGTCCTAAAACTGCTCTCTTACATGCTTAGACACTTCCTCAACCCACCATGCTGCGAGAAACACAAGAGCGGATGAGGATTTGTTCAAACAAGAGTTGGAAAACGATTCCTGTGCAATCATATATTTGAGCTAATTTCCTTTTACTAGTAATCACATATTCCTTGCACAGAAGAATGGGAGAATTTAATTTCATTATTCATTTCATTTCATTTAGAAAGGCCACTATAGTTTCTAATAGTCCAGATGTTATCCTGACTGTCTTGTTTGTGAGGGCAGATGAACTGCTCATGCTTTGTGACAGGATTGATGTAGAAAGCTGCTCGCTGACAGGAGATACCGGTTGTTGTTTTCTGGTCAAATTGCATTTGCCACAAAGATGTCATCAGTGAGAGATGAGGTGCAGCGACCTATAGGGATGATTAGAAAACATCATTATATCGCAGCTGTGGGACACTAACTATTTATGACTGCTGGTGATTCATTCTGTCGCCATGGTGCACAACCTTTCCCCGTATTATCTTCTCTGCAGCCGCAGAACAAGGTATCATGCTCATAGAAAAGAAAAAAAAAAATCAGCTTTTCCAATTCGCCGTCCTCCGGTTTTCAACTTCATCATTGATCAAGCACCAGGCCCGCTGATGGGACCAAAGTGCTTTAACCAGAGCATCTGCATGTGCAGACACTGGAATATCTGTCAGACAGCGAAATGATTTGTTATGCAAACCATTATTCATATGTGACAACATGCAGAGTGGCTACTTTGGTATTAATGGCCCCTCACATTGGAAAGCCCTTATTGATGTTGACAGCCACACCTTTTGAATAGCACACTCATCTCTCGGGCCACTAACAAAACTAATAAGTGGAAGAGTGATGGGAATTTAATGTGTGTGCCTATGATTTGGTGCATGCTACATGTGCGAAAAGGTTGGAAACCTTGGTGTATTTGGGTATATTCTCACAATTATTATTACCCAATAATAATTACATCACATATCACATTTCACTCAGGTTTCTGTTATAAAGTACACCTAGTTGACATTTTATTAGATGCACCCAACTTAAACTAAACAGTAGCATTAAAAAGTCCTGAAATACAAATTAATTTGTGAAAAATGTAGTTTAGTGGTGATAGTTAGTTAAAAAACATTATACTCATAGGTGTTTCCATTATTTTGTCCACATCATTTCTATTGTGGCTAACTTAAATATCACTTGAGACACAAAACTTAATTGTAGTTGTAGTTGTTCATTGTCCAAGTAACTACTTAAATACATCAATAAATGGATCTAAAGACCATCAGATCAATCAGCCTGTTAATCAGTTCACCCTCTTACACAGACGTCATGTGCAGCACGTGAGTCACATAATGACATGGTTGATTATGATCCTGTTTACATGGAGTCATGACATGGTTTTAAAAGAGACCTTGGGAGATTGGACAGTGCCAAATACAGGTGAAAGAAACCATGTGGACACATGTTCACTTGTAGTATGAAGCTAATGTGTACTAGTGGATCTCTGACAAGGCTGTTATAGAACAAATACTTCAAACCTCATACAAAATATGTTGGTGAGAGTGTGTTAGACCATGGGATTCAACCTCGGCACCTTGGAGATGTGACATGTACTGTGATGTGTCTCAGCAGTTCCCTTTGGTTCTGTTAACCAAACAAACAGGGTCTGAAATCTCTGCCTGTTTCTGAGTTTGTTTACCAAACTGATTCTCCTTTATCAAACCTAGTTCCAGTGGTGGGAAATAATCATTACTTTATACAACTTTACTATTACTTTATACATACTTGCTTATATACTTTATTATATATTATAGGTCAGTACTTGTGGTCACATATTTATTTTTATCAAGGTGCTCTACTGAAGTGATTTTGTACATTTTACAATTCAAAAACTGCTTAATTTACTCATCAGGTACTTTATCCACTACATCTGTTCACCTTCTGTCTGAAAACAGCTCCTTTTAGTGTCTGTCTCTGTAAGCTCCCTCTCATCCCTCTGTTCTGGTTGGCCAGCTTGTGGAAGCCTGCAGGTGGGCACGAAAAGATCACAGATAAGATGGTTGCCATTTTATCTCACCTGGAAGTTGGCAACTTTTTCCAGGACCTAATTTTTTTGGAATATTCCTGGTGCCTATTGTCTTGACCAATGTCTTTCCCTAACCCTAACCACTCTACCTTATTGCCTAATGCCAGCCATCTTAATTTTCATTTTCTGCTAAGATTAACAACCAGATACTTTATGGACTGACAACTATTAATTCCAAATGAACATTTTATATGAACTGTCCTTGTGCATCATAATTACATTCATGTTACTAAAAACACACATCACATTTGAAGTGATATATGCTCATTTCAGTGGATAAACTGCATGTGTATCCTCTCTCATACTCCATATTGTACCCTTTAGAAAACACATTAATTAGTACGAATCTGACTCTGGCAGAGCTTTGTTGCTGTTGAAATCCTCACTTTAGCATGCTAGTTATGCAAACATTACATGCCTGGAACATTGGCTCTGTCACTTTGTGATTTCACTTTTTGAAAGCAGAGATACGACCTCCCTCTTTGTCTTTCATTTCCCTCTGGGCAAGTGTGCGGGGCAGCAAGAGCAGAGAAAAATTATTCTCTTCTTTATTTTTTCTTCCTCCCAACCAAGGTCAGTCAAATCAGTGTGCAGAACTTTAAACAAATTAAGCCCTTACCTCTGGGGTTCGGGTACCATCTATCTGAGCTGTAATGTGATAAGGGGGTAAGGTGGAGAAAAGGGAACCAGCAGGTTCTCGCCATGGCTACTGCACATGCCCATTTCATCACCCGACACTGTTCCTTTTCCTTGCTACACCCACTTGTCGGCAGGTTCCAAAGTGACTATGCCACAGTTACATAACATACACATAATAGAAAATAATGTATTCTTCCTGCTTATCAAAATAGCTACAAAATAAACAAATCTCTTGTAAATCCCTAGTAGCTGATGTGTGCTAGCGCTGATACACCTACAGCAGCCTGGATCTCCCTCCAGGTCTATGAATCTGAGAAGAAAACACAACAGTGTCAGAGAGGAAATCCTTCACTTGCATGCAAGACCCAGAGCAGCTGTGCTTTTGTGGCAAGTATAGATTATGGCAGTTTCATACCCGAAGATGTAGGCACAAATGGGGGCTGGCTTGTTATAGGACGCTGGGTAATGTGGTGATTGTGAGCAGACAGTGATTTGGCTCTGCATCGCGGTGACAGAGCGAAGAAGGACAGCAAAGGAAAATGAAAGCTCAGCAATGAGGAGAGTGAATACGGTGATGTATGGCCGTCTCAATGCCCTTATGACATTTCCATTAACCTATAAAGACTTAATGGAGGATGTATTGTTGCACATGAAATGAAAGGAGCGAGGAGAGCCATTCTGAAACCACAGAATGGAGGCAAAATGAAAGGGGGAAAAAGGGGTCAAGGAGGCAGGCATTTAACAGGAGCTGGCGCATTGTCAGGTAAATAGCATGTCATTTGTAAAACTTGGAGATGATCATATCACTTCTCTGCTTAGCTCACTTTCCTCCCATCCTTTCCTTTTCTTTTTCCCTCCATGCCAGAATTAACTGGCGTGTCCATACAATGACAGATCGCCGTCCACCGAGTGACGACAGAGTCTAGTGCGTTCCACGCTTCCTGCCGCCGACACTCATCAGCCGAGACAGATTGAGGGAGCGTCACTCTTGCTAGCTCATGGCTGCTGAGTCTGCTACAGTCCCTCAGAGGGTTTATCATCATGCTGTCGCAGAGATCACTGTGCAGCATATGGGAACGAGGGCCCTAGCTCATATTAACGATATACATATTGAGGAGTTGCAAATTTGTGTTGTTTTGTGCGTGAATATGACAGTGAAAGCGTGGTGAGATGTGAAATGAAATTCACTTCTCCGAGCAGCAGATGGAATGATTCATCTTCCTGGGTTTGAAGTGACAAAATCAAACCTAATGAGAAAACTAGATCTGCATGCACAAATTGGCTCAAAAGCATTTCACAGTGGGAGCAGATGAAGCACTAGTTTTAATGTCATCATGCGTTTAGTTGCTTTTATGTTTGTAAATCATGCACTTTAACATATATGTATTCAGCTGCACGCCCTTGTCAACACATCCAGACTTGCTGACACATCTCTGAACATCACATGGTCTTGGTCTCAGGAAGCGATAATGAGCGCATTGAGACTCTGAGGGATGGAGCGTTGGAGGAGTGACATATTGAACATAAAGAGGTATGGGAGATTCAGGGCCTCGGAGTCATAAAACAACGCTGCGGAAGCCATCATTGTCCTCTACACAGTCACTGTAGGCATAAATCTCTTGCCTCTGGGGTTTGGAGGAGATGTCACCTGGAAAAATGCAATGTCAAAACAATGTCATTTCAACAATTCCTGCAAAACTTTCTATCTACATACACTAGGGAGTCTAGACTAGAGCAAATGTAAAACAAGTAAACAATGCTGAGTGACAAGCTGAAAACTAGCATGTTTTTTTGTTGTTGTTGTTGTTTTTTTAAACACTTTGGTCAGCCATGCTAATTAATATTCTGCTAAGCAAACAGTTTCTCCTCTAACTCAATATTTTTTTAACCTGGGTATTTTTTATCTGTATTAAAATTTAAAGGCTAACATTTTTAAATTAAAGTTCTATATAAAATGTATTACTGTAACTTTGCTAAATATATTCAAAGTCGCATTTGTTTCCAAGAAATATCCACACATGAAATATGATTGTGGTTTCTGTGGTTGATTTTGTAGATCGGAACCCACAATATTAAAGCTGCACTAATTAATATTCCCATTGTTATTTAATAGAAGAGAACCATCTCAATGGCAAAGTATGTTTGTACATACAAGGAATTAGACTGATCTGTTGTAAAATAAAGTAAAATAAGGCCAGATTTTTTTGTCAGGTGACTATAACTTAAAGTGGACCATTGACAGCTAACATGGGCTGTCCTGATTAGGTTTGTTTCTGCATTCAATCCAAATCCATTAATATTGGGTGTCTGTTGAGCCAAGTTCAATACCTGATAGCATATCTGATGGTATCAAACTTAATCTGACACTCAGACTTAATCACTTAAGAAGTGACTTTATCCAAATACTGGAGATCCGGGTTAAAACTTTACATTTTTAAAGTATTGATGTATGATGTATTCTTAACTTTACTGGATGGAATACTCCACACGGATGTTGTTTTTAAGCCTGTTCCTCTTCAAAAACAGTTTTTCTACTTTAAAAGTGTGTTAGAATATAGTTACATTGTTAAGGTAGCTACGAGGTAACAGCTCAACTCAACACTTAACACAAAACCACTAGAAAACTACAAAACTACAGAAACTACTGTTGGTTCACTTGCGATTTGTACACGTTGAGCATCCTCCTTCATGAACAATTTAAGGCTCCAAGCAAACAAACACTAGCCACATACAGCAAATAAAACAACCCACTGCCCCGGTGTTAGTCAGTTTCACTAGTAAATGACGATTGGTACAAGCTAAAATGAGAAGCTCCTAGCTGAATGATGCTATTTATCATCAGCCAATATGCTCAAGAGGGACCTCAAGTCACTCTGCTTCCCATGAGCAGGTTGAGATAACATTTGCCTCGATTTGCCTCAATTTGCTTCGTTCTTCAGAATCAAATAAAAGGCTTTGGAACATCCTTCAAGATTGAGGAGCAGAACAACTTCCGGAGAGAATGAGGTTTAAGGACAGGTCAGTTAAGGGAATTGGAATATGTAGTAAATAGAACTTATCAGTCACTGGAGCAGCTTAACACAAAGGTTTTGTACTGTCTCTGACTTTGTAGACGGTGTCCAACAGCAGAAAGGTCATCATGTTAACTGCAGGAAATATAGTTCTTTTGAAATTGACATTGACATTTTTAATTAGGTGCCTAAGTTAAACTATGAAGAATGTTCAATAATTAAACTTCAACTAAATAAATAAAAAACAATCTAATAATACTGACATTCACACAACTGATCATTCTAATAAAGCTGACATATGTCAATTTTACCAGTGATTTCAGATTTGTTACTGAACAAAAAGTAAAAAGTTGAAAATCATGCAATAATTAATCAAGATTAACATTTGAGTAAAAGAAGAAATTGCTTTTGTTGACTTTAATGGAAGATTTTAATTCAGCTCATATTTTCAAGTTGAAACAAGGTACAGTATATGTTACAGTTTGGCTTGTGAGACTACAGTCTTCTGTACACTGGAAGAAGTTTAAGAACAAGTCAACCACATTCATTTGAAAGTTTCAAGCCGTACTACAAGTTATTGGTAGTTAAATAGTAGTAGTGATTCTATGTTAGCGTCACTCCCGAACTGTGAATATTATAACCATATAGTACACATCAATAATGTTCCTCTGAAGCCTATTAGCAAAAAACATTTACTAGTATACAAGAAAGCTATTTCTAGGAGATAATGTTGCTTTATTATCCTGCAAAAGTGGAAAACAAAGTGGAAGATCAAACAGGCCTCAACAAATAGGAAAGGAAACTTATTAAATTCTGCAGATTTCTGTGTGTCATTTCTAATTATCAGTGTATCAGCAATTATAAAGCACTCCCATGACAGGCTTACTGTGCAGGTGTGACCTCTATCCATATTGCCATTGTTTAATTACCACCATCATACAGAGAGCTGTAAGTATTCCTGTATTATCACACTTCTTCATCACCGCTCATCTTCTATGGTTCTGGCAGGAGCCTGACTGCAAAGCGCCAAAGGGTGAAGTAGGGCAGATGCACGTTTCAACACAAAATAGCATATGGACATGGTGAATACACACAAAGAAGGTATAATTACTCTGGTGTGAACTTCCTGCACATCTGTTGACGCACTGAGTGGAGGTAGAGCAATGCAACGCTGATGCTGCCTTTTGATGAGGTCCCTGCAGGAAAGCAGCATCCTGAGTTTCTCTCTGGTACATTGTGTCAAACACCATTATTAGCAGAAAAAAGAAAATAATCAGCAGGCCTTTACATCTGAAACTGTTGTGAAACAGTAGGTCCTATCATTTTAAACTCTTTATTTCTAACTCAGATACTTTAACAGACAAGGTACTGCCTCTCGAGTCAATCTCAGCATGAATAACTTTTAGTTATTATAATCCTTGGCTTTTTTGGTAAAAAACTATGGCCAGGAAACTAAAGTACTGGATGATTTCATCATCATACGGGTGAAGGTTAAACATTTACAGCATCGTTACAGGAGGTTCTCACAGTCAAACTTGTCCCTTGGGTCTTTTATTCAGTTCATATAAATCACATTCATACTTTTAACAAACTGTATTTATATTTTTGTTTTAAAATATTGTACAGTATATCTGTCTGAAGTCAAACATAAAACTGCCATTTATATGTCCTTAGGTTCATTGTTGACCTGGAGCAGTTTGTGACAAGTTGATCTAAACTGGCAACTAATGAGCTTTTTTATGGGCTTTCGACCTAATCTCATAGTTTTCACCAGAAGAGGGCAAATGGCTGTAGAGCTATTCAGTGAACTAGATGTGTTCACATTTCACACCAACAACCATATTGCATAATGGTAGCTACAAGCCTCACACCATTCCTCTCACTACGCTATACCACCAGTTGTAAAGCTCATTAACATGCATGGTTTGAGAAGATAGTAGGAGGGCTTTAGTTTGAGATGTTTTCCTCAACTGGTTATTGTAGCTTGTAGCTTTGTCCTTGCCTTTTACTTATAATTATACCTGAACAGAAATAAGAATGGGAACTGCAGAACTAAGCATGAGGACAAATACATTAGAGTATCTGGACCATTTGCAATGTCCACAGTAAAGAGGTGACTCTGGGAGGAAAAGAAAAGTCCTGATCTCAAACTGGTCAATAAAATGAAAAGATTAACCTGGGCAAAAGAAACACAGGCAGTAGACAGAGGAGGATTGGAAAAAAGTGTTCTGGATAGACAATTTTGAGGGTTTTTTTCCCCCAGTGTCTTCTAGATAAATACACAATTAATGTATTAGTGCATCTCAGTCCATCCGCATGCCAGGTTTAAAGTGTCCCTCCTTTACTTTAGCAACTGTGGTGCTAAGTAAATGTTGTTTGCTGTGACGCACAGTCACTCAGCAAAATCCTGCTCTTCCATCCAACACCCATTGTAACTCATATAGATAGTAAGCTGGTTCTCTCAGCTGGTGCCACTTGAGGGTCCATTTAGCGATACAGACTGCTTACACTGAACATTCATTCTGTGCTGTTTCATTTTATTTTCCTATTATTTTTTGTCTCTATTTTCTCTATGAAGTAGCTGTTAGCAGCGGTTGCCATTGGAAACTGTGTTCAATGAGGGTAGGCTATATCTGCTGAGAGATTTATGTAGTTGTGTAGACACATTTTAGTTGGATGCCATCAGTGATACCCCTATTATCATCATCACCTCTAAAGGTCTTGAGACTTTTAGGCTTTGTGTTAGAATTAGGTTAAAGGACGTTTAAGTCGTTAAGTTAAGGAATGCATTTCACAAATTAGGTTCCTCACAACTACACTGTAACTCACAACTAACAAAGACTAGAATGTGCATTTGTGCATGTGTGTGTTTGTGATTTGATAGCTTGAATCCTCATCTGAATCTCCTATTTAAGTTTGAGCCTTTTAATATAATGAAGGCAAGGGACAACCAAATATCATCCGCTAAATATAATCTATAATATATATAAATTAAATAGATGGAGTATTAGAGAATGAAAAGAAAAAAGGATCCACTGTTGAACTCAGTGTGTACTGTACTGTGCAGCCCCCCAGGAAAGTGTGCAAAATGTAAAAAAAAAAGAAAAAAGAAAAGCAAAAGTTGCTGATTCAAAGGAAATGTGACATTTACAAAGCACAATCTGTGCCCTCTGCTTTATTACAGAGTCATATTTTGCATGCATGGCCAGCTGTATGTGATATGAATCCATGATGAAGCGTCAGCCTTTTCTTGCATTCAGATAAACCAGCATGGCATGAAGTAAAATCTGCACCCACACCTCCTGTTTGCTCAAAAAAGGATGACAGAGAAGAACGAGTGAGAAGACAGAACACTGGCTTATAATCAGATTTTATTTGGAGAACAAAAGTGGTAATGAGCAACAAGAGCAGCAGAGTGAATAAGCAGTATGCTAACACGGTCACACAAATATGCAGAAAAAAGAAATGGAGTTTGGTAACACAGTACTACATACAGGTTGCACATTATACAGTAGGCCTGCTAAGGAGAGGCATTCCAGATACATATGAAGAATGAAATGCCACCAGCACTTCCATTGTGTTTAGAGCTGTTTTCTACTCACAGAATAAAAGGCTGCTTGTGTCGGAAAATGTCGGTAATATTTGGCATTGAAACCAGCATTGCTGCACTAAAAAAGTAAACACTAAAAAAACTAGGTTGCCATTGAAGTAAATTATTAGTACTGAAAAAAGCTGCCGTTAAATATAAACACAGGCATAACTAATCTAGATTTTGAATGAAAAAAAACGTTTATATATACACCCTAGACAGGTCTCCATCTATTACATTGTATTAATATGTGTCTGTATAATATTCTATTATATAGACACAGACAAACATGTACACAAATTTAGAGTCACCAGTTACCCTAACCTAACATGCCTGTCTTTGGGCTGTGGGAGGAAGCTGGAGTACCTGGAGAAAACCCACACAAACTCAGGGAAATCACAATTTCCCTTTTAGATTTTAGGCAACAGTAATAACCAGGTGTAGAATGTGTGGAATAAAACAGAATAAACAATGTCTTTGTCAGTTTTTTATTGTTATGCTGTTAGGTTGTTACATTCTCATAAACACAATATCTCAGGAACACCTTGAGAGAATTGTTCTTTGGCAAAAATGTCTGCCAGACTCTAGAGTTGGAGAAATCTTCCAGCTAATACACACTGTGTAAAACTTTTAAAACTATTTTAAGGCAGTATGTTTATATGTTTTTTAAACCTCATTCATGGTTTACAAATGTCACAGGTGTAAGCAAAGAAAGTGGAGACAGAAGCTCCACCTTTAAACCAGCCATTTTTGAGAGGGTTTTGTAAGACCCAAAATGGGCATAATATGGGCAATTTAAACTTTCCATTGTGATACTGACAATGGTTAATTAGTGGAATAGACCTTTACAGAGCAGAGACAGTACTGTTATAGTCTCATTTGTTCCTGTTTGTTGTCTCTTGTTTTTGTACCTCTGTTGGGTTGAATATGATTTTACTAAATTATGATTACAACCCTTAACAATACAATTTCCAGGTCATTAACAACCTAATGAAATGTACAGATAAAAATATGCAAATATGCAAAGTATTGCATTTTATTTCAAGTGTGTGTGTGTGTGTAATGTATACAGTATATATTCATAGTATTACTGCCCTTATTAAGATACACACTCTCAAAGTAAAGATACATTTGTTCTTTTACCTAACTAATCTCTTGATTAGACACTGTGACACAAAAACCGAGGATTAGAGCTATATCAAAACAGCCAATAAATGGGGAAGAGCTCAGGTGTTTGACTTGGCTGGTTAGTTGCTGCTGGACTTTGGGGCATCTGCAGATCAAAGCACACAGACAAAGTCTCAGCCGGAGAGGAAAGAGGGACAGCAGTGTCCTGTCGTCTGCTCTGTCCAGGTGGGGAGATGAGGGAGCATCTGGTCCAGGGACTGAGGAGGATTCTTACTTGGTCGGTTCTGGTCATTGATTTGGGAAGTTTCTATATTCAGCATTGGTGATCAAACAGCTCTCTGTTCTCTCTGTTCTCTCTGTGGTGGCTTGTATTGATTAGAAGGTTTAGAAATGTGTCACTGATAAACTACCTTCATTAATAATGAATTATGTTTTATGTTGTTGCTGAGCTTTGACAGCTTTGCACATCTTTAATATCTCATACATAATATATTTTTAATATTTCAAAAGATTTGTACCATAAATTATGAACAAATATGTCTTATAGTTTCCATTAAACTTGTTATTGGAAACTTTTGTGGTGTTTTGGAGACTATGACGTGAAAGACCATGTCGTTCTGCAGTGTCCTCAACAAGCAGCAGCAGCTGCTGTGAGCCTTTCCCCTGCCCCAAACCACACACAGGTGGTCAGTCTCATAGCAGCCTCCAGTAGCTACAGTCAGAGCACAAAGGAGACCCAAACCACTCTGCATCCACACTGCAAATTCATCGTGCGTGTGCAAAGCCTCCGCTAAACCCACCCTGGCTACAGAGGGGATGTAAATGTAAAGGTTTTTTTACTGTCACACTAATAAATCACTGTCTGCATTTGACATGCACAGTCTCAGTCACTTAGGCACCTCTTCCACTGCATGTGTGTCCCTCTGTGACATAAACATTTAACAATATGGGACAAAGTTGATTTATGGATTGTGGGTCTAGACAAAGTATAAAAGTCGTGAAGTTACTTTGACAAGTGATGGCCTATTTCAATGGCAAAATAAAAACGAATTAAATTAAATTAACAGGAAAAAGTTTAGTTGTTGTTTTAAACATATTAATAGTGTTTTTTACTCACAATTTTATTCGTCTCTCCTACAGTGTCTATTACAATTTCATGTGAATGGACAATTATGCAAATTTGGTAATGATGTCATGTAGCAACTTCCAGTGACTTTAAGGATAGCCAATAGCTACTTTCCTTACTGATGAGTTGGCAACACTGCATGCAAGGTGCCCAAAGCAACTTGTCATTCAAGTCAGTGCAAAAACAGTAGTCAGACAAAGTTAGCAACTAGCTTGTATCATGTGATCTTAACTAGATACCCGGTCTATCAGGTTTTGTGTGTATCTTCAGCACGGCAAAGCAGGAAGAATCAATATTAAACACAAACAAACAAACAAAAAAAAAAAAACATTTAGCTATTGTAGAAACTTCACAAACAAGAACAAAGGAACCTGGACCTGGACAGGCCTGATGGGGAAACCGTGCAAAGGTCAGAACAAAACCTTATTGCAGATAGATCATTACTGATTTGCAGTCTATGGAATTAAGACGTTACCCTAAAACAAAGTTTAAAAAAAAAAAGCCAATATTGAGTAAAAATCATGTAGTGAGGTCAGTGTGTGAGGTCAGGCAACACTGACCACAACTTTAAATGTACCATATTTTATATTATGTCAGTAATTTGTTTAATTTTGCTGCACCAAAATGGCAAAATGTGAATTATTCTAACTTTAAACACAAGTTTACTTAAGAAGCATGTTTTCTAGTTAATAAAAACACTACAGTCAAAACACTTTACTTACTATAAAAGCATTAGTCATCCACTTCACCCACTGAGGGTACCAACAATGTGTCACTCACAGAAATATCAAGTGAAATATCACCTTCAGGCCAACCACACAAGCCTTGATCTTGTTTAGTCATGGCTTTCATGTTAATCATAAAGACAAAAGATCTCACAGAACCTTTTAGAAAACTGTGTGATCATCACTCAGAAACTTGTGTCAGGAGTAGGAGGATGCCCCGTGAGCTGTTAGCTCAGTAACCACAGCGCCATATGCTGTGATTTCATCTGCAGTGTGCTCGCTTCACATAATTCAAGTTTTGGGAGGAGGCTTTTAGCTCTGTAAAATGCGTTACAAGTCCAAGTCTTTGTACAATAAAAGCGAGACGCTGCTATGAATTTCTACAGCTTACCTTTGTCCTCCAAATCTGTTAACAGCTCCACAAGAATATCAATTAGATCCACAGCCCGTAGCTATTAAAAGCTGACACTGCTGTTCACAGTGTTGTGCCAAGCAGCAGACATACAGAAATTATTCACATATTGTTCCCAATTTTAATTATTTTCTACTTGTTAGAAGATTAAAATTGATTTAAGCAGCACAAAGCAACTGCTTCCACTCTTCATGCAAATTGTCACCATCACTGCCCTTCACTATTATTCACAGGTGTCACAACATACTGTGTGGTTTCCATCGCAATTTTGATTTGTTGTTGTTTTTGGTTTTAGGGAAGTTGGCTGCTGCTGCTTGACTTTAGAGAAAAAGGATTCCTGCTCTCCAAAACTCATGAAACACGTTAGGAAGTGGGCCTGACGAGAACCATGTTCCTGCATGTGTTGTGTCATGTGCAAAATAAGAAGTCCAAAAAGTTTGTTTCTGAGCTGGGATCTTTTAAACAAAAGCTGTGAGAATGAATTCTGAAACATTTGAAGATCTCGCAGGCTCTAATAAGAACATATTGAAACATGAATTCCTCAAGAGCTTTAATACAGAAATGTGAGAGATTGATTTGTTTGAAGCGGAGTTAAAACAAGCTTAGTGTCTGGATAGAAACTATCAAGACAAAGATAAAATCTTAAGAATGTTCCCTTCCTTCTGAAACCACTCATTCAACTCACCCAATAATGCTGTATGTTGACTGATTCTTCTCATCCATGTTGCCTGAATTAGAAGGTGGTCAGCAACCTATTTCCTCACCACCATCTATCTTATGAAGTGACAGGCTCTAACATCACCTGATGGGCACTCACTGTTGAGTCTACATGGAGTCAGTAGATCAGTGGATGTATCTAAGAGGCCCTGTTTTCTCTCAGATTAAAACATTTGCTCTGTGGTGACAGAGAGGCCTATTTCAAGCCTTCCTCAAACAGGATGGTGACAGGCCTGCTGTCCACCACGTTTATTCAGTCTCTGCGTGGATCTCTGCAGATTCTTAAGGCTGCATAGATCTCAAGGGGGTTCTCTCTGGGCCATTCAAACAACAACAATAGCAGTGGTATAAATCTTTCTATATAGACTTCGACTTTGATAGTGAGGCCTGACAAGACTTATTTACCTTACTGTTCCTTCAGGGACTTTGCTGACATTGGCCTCCTTAGGCAAACACAGGCTGTGTTTTTGCGGCACAAATTGGTGTGACCAGCGGACTTTGGATCATTCATTTTCTTCATTAAAATGGCCTCCTCCCAGAAAGAGGTTGGACGTGAGACTAAACAATGCTCGCCTGCCAGATGGGTAGTGTGGAGGGGGGACCTTTTTGTACCTTTCAACACAGCACTGTTTGCCTTTGACATTCATCAGCTAGTCTCTTTGGTTCGTTGCTAATATATATCTTGCATTGGGGTGTATATCAAAGTGCAGGACAAGACTTTTTGTGTTCCTGCCAGAGTTGTACAGGAATGTGGAGCCATGGTCACCAAGTCCACTGAATGGGGAGAACAGGAGGGAGGGAGGAACACAAATCACTCTGACCTGTGCATTGTTTAGCATATTGTATGTTACCTTTTTGTGTTTATTATCATTTTGCCTGTGTTGCGTGTTCACTCAAACTCCACTAAGTATGAATAATATAGGAACAAGTGTCCAGATTTTAAGAGTGATTTTAGATTCATTTTGTTTAGTTCTAAGGTAAAATGATCTCACATTTTGTGTCAAAGGCAGCCAATAACTTCTCATCCCATGGTGTCAAATACTGATGTCCTTTGGTGTCTCATATGGATGGTAAAGTTGGCATCACTATTTGATGCCCATGGAGCGCCACTGCTTGACATCAAGGTGATGATGAAAGCCGCATGTTGGACCTCTAATCGTGATAACAATCAAATGCTTGGTTGTGGAAACCTCATTGCTTGGTTGAGTTTAGGTGAAAAGATGTCTGAGGTAGGGTTAAGCACAAAAATATCTGAATTTGATTAGGTGAAAAGAATAAGTACCTCCTGGAACAATCTTTGTAATGACACGTGTGTGTGTCACACTATTTAACCAATCCATCTTTCCTATGCGGTATAGTGGCCTGGCCAGGACTGGACAAAGTGGCGTTATCTGACTTGGGAGGCGAATAGGCTAGGACAGCATAAATGCACATTAACATTCACTTTATTCAGATCAGTAAAACTCAGTTTTGACTTTTTGTCCAAACATTCTTAAACATGAAACCCTACCATGACAAGTCACTCTAACAAAAACAGTATAACATATACACTGCTCAAAAAAAAAATGAAAGAAACACTTTAAAAATACATCATATCTCAATGGGGCAAAAAAAATCAAAATGGCAGGCGATTCAAAATGGTACTCAGTAGTTTATATGGCCCCTTTTGTGCTTGTATGCGTGGCTGACATCATTGAGCCATGGTCCTAATGACACAAAGGGTGGTGTCCCAGGGTATCACCTCTCAGATCTGGACCAGGGCATCAACAATCTTAGGTGCAACCTGGCAACGCTGGATGGTACCAACATAATGTCCTATAGGTATTTTATTGCATTTAGGTTAGGTGAGCATGGGAGCAGGCCAGGAACTGCCTCCATATTCTGCCACATGAGGCTGGGCATTGTTGGGCACCAAGAGGAACCCAGGACCCACTCCCCAAGCGTAAAGGCTGACAAGGTCAGTCAAACTGGTCAAGCTGAACAATGTTACAGGCAGCAAAACATTCTCCACGGCTTCTTCAGATGCTTTCATGTCTGTCAAATGTGATCAGGATGAACCTGTGCTTATCTGTGAAGGGTACAGGGTGCCAGTGACGGCGCTGCCAATTCTGGTGTTCTATTGCAAATGCCAGCACCCAGCTCCATGGTGTGGGGCAGTGAGGACATCAGGCCCCCAGGTAACCCTCATTTAGTGTGTTTCTGATTGTTTTGTCAGAGATGTTCACACTTGTGGCCTGCTGAAGGTAATGTTGTAGGGCTCTGGCAGTACCCAGCTTGTTCCACCTCCTCAAAAGAGCAGACTAATATATATATATATATATATATATATATATATATATATATATATATATATATATATATGACAGCTTTTGTTGTTATAGTCTAAGTTTAGTGCTTCTGAAAAGCTCCAGTTCTGAAAGTGTGATGGAAACTGTGTTGCGTAACTATGACAACCATCATCTGCAAGCTGCTTATTTAATTGGGTGGATTTGATGTTTATTGGTAATCTTGAAATGAAAATGAAAAATAAAACAGTGGTTGAAACACTAGTTTCCGTATATACTAGCTAATCTTCTGTATCAGATCAGATCTCATGACAAATTAATGCAGAAAAACTGGAAATTCCAAAAGGTTCACATACTTTTCTTTGCCACTGTAACTCTAAAATGTTCTCATCACACTGTGTCACATAGAGATGCTTCCCACAGCATCATGCAACGATGCCTTAAGCCCTGGATCTTATAGTAACACTGAAGGTACTCTTTAGGAGAGACACAGTCCTCTACATTAAGCTCTGTCTGAATGAGCAGGGCGTTACCACCCATCATTCATATAACCTGTGCAGAGCTGACGACTATGCACTGTAAGTCCTCAGCTCAAGCCGAGCAGGTAAGAGAGGGGACAGACAGAATGCATTGGCTGGCATGCTGTGAGTCTGTATGAAGTACACGCTTTAATGTGTTTGCCTCTGCACTTGGGTGCATAATGTGCTCTGAGCCAACATTGGTCTGGTTAATAAGCATGTGGAGGCAAGAGGATGCACAACTCAATCAGTAAGTTGCCCTGCAGAGCAGACCTTTCCTGATCTGTTCGGGAAGCTTGGAAAGTCATATGTTGCGCTGCAGTGTATTTCAGATGCGTGATGCCGGTATGCAGATGCCTTAATTTTTTCAGGTAGGTCCTAACGCCATAGCCAGAGGTGGCTTGCCCGTGTGTTTAAGGCACTCCTGAGTAAGGCACTTTCTTTTCACCATAATCCATATCTTCTACCCAGAACAGTGCAGAACCAGGAGGGAGAAAAAAAAGTAGAGTAGTTGCCTCCAATAATAGAGGGAGCCAAGTCAGAAGAGTCTCGCCCTGTACTGTGCCCACCCCCCGGACTGTACTTGGTCCAAATTGTCAACCTCACATGCTTCACCACTCTTCCTCCTGGAGCTCCAAAGACTTCATGTTGATTATGGTAGTAGCAGTAGGGGCACGTTACCCAGGGAGGGAGAGCTAGCCAGACATGCTAAGGACCAAGGAACATTTTGCAGCAGGAGATTCATGAATGCAATTTTGCAGGATGGACACACATGGACACAGGATGTAATCACTTCTGGGTAACAGGAGCAGTCTGTCATGAAACACAGACTTAAATGGGGAAATGGACCAATATGAGCTGAATTATAGGTGGAGACCAAGATGGCTAAGATTTGTCGAGTGTGTGTGGAAATTGGAAAAATGTCAGAGCAGGCAAGCCGAGGTGGGTATGTGGGAATGAACAAACTCAGAACAGCCCTGGGGGATCAAGAAACACAGGCAGTGACATTAGAAGGGGTTAATTAGTCCAAGGTTCAAAAAACAATAAATCCCTGAACCAGCAGTACAAAATCCTATACCAGAAAAGAGTCACTATCCAAGAGTCCAATACTATAATACCCACAAAGAAATACCTACGGTACCAGACTAGGGCAGGGCAGTGTCGAAAATCAAAGGCTGAAGAGATGCTTGGATGGAAAGGTATAATCTGGTGGGGCAATGAGGATTGCAGACCTGCTTATGTAGGGAGCAAGACAGGTGACAGAGATGAGGCTAATTGTCAGAGCGAGAGAGCAAAGAGACACAGAGAGAGAGCAAACAATTAACCAAGTATGGTCACACAGGAAGCTGAGCTAGAGACCCTGACAAATTGCCTGTTATGCTCTGCAACACTATGCACAGAACCTTCAGATAAAATTATCAAAAGAATATCATAGTTAATTAGAAGCTGAAAAAGTTGAAGAAAAGACATAATTGCAATGATTGATAAGGAGAGCCTTGCTCAGAGGAACCCTTAACCATATTATCCCATTATACTCCTGCAAGTGCAGGTGGAACCAGCTCTGAGTTCAGGTTCAGGAGGCAGACACCCTCTTAATGTTTAAGAACACGTTTAAAATGTTCCTTTTTGATAAAGCTTATAGTTAGAGCTGGCTCATTTGACTCCAAGTAACCATTTATTAGCTATGCTGCTATAGACTTGAGCTGCTTTCACACATGCAATGAAACCCTGAACATGGGGTGAGCTGGATGTAAGAACGTAAACATCCAAGTTTATTCAGCTCAGAAATGACCTAGACTTTACGTGGTACTTTGTACTAGGAGGCCCACAGGATAATGTCCAAGTGAGCCAAGTGTGTTGGGAATGCAGCGGGTAATAGTAAAAATGTAGCTTTCTGTTATTGGATTTTACTTCTTTTCTTCAGGAAGTTATATACATGAAATGTTGTTTCCAATCATGTGATTTACTCTACTGATGCACTGTAAACAAAAGACAATTGATTTCCACTAGTACTTTTTGTGTAACGTTGTTCCTCCTGCTTGCTCTGCACTACAACTATCCCGCTACCACAAAATCAGATGGACTATTTCCTGCAGCGGGAAACGCACGTCAACCCGGACTTTCTCCTGCTGTGTGCCACATGTGTGCACGCACACATCTGCACAATGTCTGGACCTGATCCTGCAGAGAGATAGTCCAAAGTGCATATGTAAAAAGGGCTTTAGTCTGCTGAGAGAACCTTGATGCGCTAAGCTCTCCTGTCTTCTTTTCATCCATTGATATGGCACCATTGCATGTCATTAACTGTCTTTTTTGTCACAATCACCGTCTGCTAGGTATTTGTCTTCATCATAAAGTGTGACCTATTCAGACAGTATAATTATTGTTTTAAAACTATATTCTCAGTTTTTATCTCTTATGTATCAGCCCTGGATGAAATTATGTTACTGAAGGAATATAGTGTACATGGACTGGAAGATACACCATCTTCCCTACTGCCTACTGAGAAGCAGCAAAGCTCTTCCCCTTATTTCTGTCCAACTCTCAAGCAAAAGTGACTCCTTCAGCCTACATACACATTGTTCTTTCCCTGCCCATATGCCTAATTAGATGCCTTTGATACAGTATGAACAGAGAGAGGGACCCAGTTGGTGTGGATTCTCTAATGCATCCTCCAGTGGCTCTTACATTGATCCTTTTCTTTGTGAAGCTTCTCTGACGATTGCACATCGCCTCAGCATGAGCTCTAATAAAAGACATGGAGCACAAGTGGAAACAAAGTGAAAAAGAAATGGGCTTTTTTATTTTATTAGAAGCTGCGAAGGCTGCCCGACACCTGACAGATACAGCTGGCATGCTAATGCAATGCTAATTGTAACCCAAACATATCAGTGACATTTGTCGAGCAGTTAAACAGGAGCCCTCCTGGGGGTTGTTTATGTTATACAAAAGATTTATATGCTTAGGTTATATTTAACACACTACAGTGATGTCTGCTATTGTCCGAGGCAGGGCTTTGTAAGGTACATGAATTACAAGTTTGAATTCCCCAAGTGATTTGCCGCCTGTGAGGTAGTGAGTCTGACAAGCGTTGTATTTGTTTTTCATCAGTGTTTGTTTGTCTTGGCAGCAGCTTTCTGCCAGGCAGACCAGGGTGGGAGAGGCAGGCAGGCAGGCAGGGGGGGATTGTGGATTTCATTGAATGAGCCAACAGACTCCAGCGCCTCAGCAGACAGTGATTGGGCTATGGCCATTGTAGCCTCTCTGGGGGGAAAAGGTGCCAAGTGCTTGTCCATTATAACAGGTTGTTCACGCTCTCAAGACACACCACCCCCTTTGCACAGTACTCCTGCAAGTGCAGTGGGGACAGTGCATGGGCAGATAGGGTTGTTGACATTTTCTAAAATTGCCTGAAACATTTTTTGGTCAGCAGGAACTAGAGCCAGACTTGAGCTGTTAAGTAGCCATAAGTGAGCTGAAGATGTATGAAGAAAACACTTCAGTATTTAAAGAAAGGACAGTCTTTTGAGAAATACACATGTTCAGTTGCCTTTTTAACAATGCTCATTCATCTCCACGCTGTTCTGTATAAAAGATACAATCCCAGCATCAAACGTCACTGCTGACTCTTCATCATACCAGCGCTCGAGTTAGTAAAATTGCTGCATCCATGTAGCCTTGCAGTCTGCGGAAAGCTGCAGCTTAAGCCTTGTGAGCAAAAGCATGTGACCTGTGAAGTCATTTCTAAGCCCAACCACAAGGGTGATTTCTGACTCAAGCAGAGCTGTGTGTCATGAACAATATGTTAGATTATGGATGCATTTTCTAATCAGAAATTGTCTTTTTTTATTTTGTAGGTCAACTATAGTTGTCTTGTGTTAAGATGCTTAACCTTAAAATGTCCCTACTTTTACCTTTAACCAGATACCTCTGGTTTCTTTTCCAACATAAATTTTACAGAATGAATATATTTTTTGGAAAAAACAGAGTTTTGCTAGTCAAAACTAGCAAAATTGCAAGAAAATGCATTGCCTTTTAAAATAGTAATGGTGGATGAATACCAGTATGTTTTGTATTTCTGACATGTGCCATGTTCTGACAGGTCCTCTAATAAAGCTTTGCTGGCAGCTGTGTAAAAAGGGGCAGTGTTTTGCTGGCTTTGCTTTAGTTTAGTGTGAATATGCAAAGCTAATTCTAAAGTGCCCATAGGTGTGGATGTGAGTTGTGGATTGTTGTCAGCCAACTTGGGTGTACCCTGCCTCTCACCCAGTGAAGGCTGGGATTGGCTCCAGCACCCTTATGACCCTTAAGAGCAAAAGTGGTTAGGATAATGGATGGATGGATGGATGGAATATGCAAAACCATAAAGTTAATAACAATTTCCAGGATTTATATCTAAAAGGCATACTTTCTTACTGGCAATGAAATGAGAAGACAATTAATCTCATACCACTGTGTAAAATTGCATAAAAAAATGGATGTGGGGGAACTATAGGTATTATAAGTATAATTAAGCTTTTAACAAAACTGTTTGTTCTCCTTTTACAGTCTTACAAAAATGTGTCAAATGTGATATTTTAACCTATATTATAATTAAATTGTTTTTAATATAATATTTTATTTATAATATTTTTTATTTAATTTTATGCCGTATCATATATTATATGATACGGCATTACGGCATTGTTTCAGTAAGCTTCTGCAATGTCACAACATTTATTCATGTTGCATTAATTTTTTGCCAAGATCTTGTATTGGTGATAGGACAGCTGGACTGCTGCACAGAGTCTTCTCCAACATCCTAGAGAGTCTCAATGGAGTTAAGGTCTGGACTCTGTGGTGGCCAATCCATGTGTGAAAATAATGTGTCATGTTCTCTCAACCACTCTTTCACACTTTGAGCCCGATGAATCCCAGCATTGTCATCTTATAACATGCCTGTGCCATGAGAAAAGAAAAAACTCCATTGATGAAATAACCTGGTCATTCCGGTATTCTGCTGACCTCATTCTTTGGGCACATAACGATGCTGAACCTAGACCTGACCAACTGCACCAGCCCCAGATCATAGCACTGCCCCCATAGGTAAACACTAGGCATGATGCGTCCATCACTTCCTCCACCTCTCTTTTACCATGATGTGTGCCTCAGTCTGGAACAGGGTAAATCTGGACTCGTCAAGCCACATTACCTTCTTCCATTGGACAGTTCTTAATCCAGTTTTAGTAGTTTCTTCAATCTCCTTGGATGTTTTGTGTGTGTGTGAAGCCTAAGGGGACACCTTTCCGACTGTTTGCAATATGTAGTTTTTCATAATTATTGTACATTTGAAATTGCAGTTTAACTTGCAATATGTGATTGAACAAGTTAAAGGTAAAGGCTTTTTTAATGAGTTAGTTTAATTGGCTTCAATAAAACAGTATATGGATTTTATACAGTATATGGTCCTTTGTGGACAGTTGACTCCCTTCATACTATGTAAAGACGGTGCCGTCCAACCATTGCCTCAATCTCCAAGGTGCCATCTCTTATGAATAATATCAGAAATGGCTGTACTACCTCGGTCAAGCCACAGCATGCAGCTGAAGCGATGGGCATGCAAATTAAGTGATGTTCATTCTATTTTCCAAGGCATACAGTGCATATATATTGTGCTTAAAAGACCCTGGGGCAACCGCAGCCTCTCTTCAATTACCATCAGTAGATCGAGACAACATTGCACAGACAGGTGGCAATGGATGATGTACTGATGTGAATGATGGGTGTAAAGACATGATTTGAATGATTACATGAAAATATAAGAAATATGGGGATAAAAAGCCTGTGAGAGAGTGCTCTCTGGTTGTGAACGTTGTCTGGCCCTGTGACTTGGATATGCAAAAACATGTACAGTAGAGTAAATGCATAAAATAAAAAAAGAAATACAAAGAACAGAATGAGAAAGAGGTCACAGACAAATACGCACAATGTGGAAATAAATAGTCACATAGAGTACATCCCAATATACTCAGTTACACACACACACAAACAAGAGCACACACAAATAAGCACACACACAAAAAAATGTGTCACAGGGCTACTTTCAGCAACCAATGTAGGTTTATAAGACACTCTACAGATGGACTCTCTGTATTCTGTCCAAATGAAATCACTGTCAGTGTCACTCAAATCTAAGAATGAATTAATCAGTAAGTAGCAGATTACAGCTAGGCACACACACAGTACTTGCATGGGATGACTAATTTGTTAGCTGTACTAATAGCCTCACTTAATTCATTTTAGCATAAGTGAAGAATTATTACTGTGCCTGCCAAAAATAGAAAGTGACCGTGACTAGTATTACAACATGAACACCAAAATACAGTGAAAAGGAGATAAATATGGTTTTTATGCGAGCTGATGAATGTGCCTCCAGCTATGCTGTTTTATGGGACTTAAGAGGTGATGAGAAACCTCACTGAACGCACACAACTATGGGACACTGATTTTTGAAGCCTGACAGCAATAATTCCATCCTTCTCAGCCACAGGAGTTAGTAATGTCCTACAATGATGAATGAAGGTGATAAGGCCTGTTTCAAAGACAGTTTTCCAGTTTATCCTGAATATGTTGAATGAGGTTGAGGTCAGGGTATATGGACAACTGATTAATTCTTCCATACTAAAGTTTGCTCGATATGTCATGTCATATCGTGTTAAAACATGAAAGGGACAAAAACAGTTAATACAAAGTTGGCCTTGAAGAATGTTGTAAGCTGCAACACTAATTCCTCTAATTGAAACAAAGAGGCCTATACCAAACCATTACAACAACCCAACAAATAAATGCACATTAGGCCTATGGTCTAAAGTATATAGTATATCCTTTCCACAAATACTTGTAGGTCATTTGGACATAAGAGATATCCTCAATGCAATTGTCATTTTATTTGTTTTATCTGCTCCTACAGACAACTTTGCAACTGTGGAAGGGGAAGTAAACAAGTCACCATAACTGCTGTGTTGCCTCAGTTGTGGACTAACACACGGTATATCATTGTCATGTGCACTCGCACAAAAAAATTTGAAAACACCTACACCCTTATGTATTCTTATTATCTTTTGTGAGTTTTATTCAATCGCATGGTTGTTAATGGATAGAAAAAAATAAAACATGAAGAATTCATTTTAAGCATATTTGAGTACACAATAATGATCAAATCTATTTTGCAGGTTAAATGTTACATTATTGAAAAAATGCCCTTCGCAGCAAAAACTGTATCTGTGACATTCTAATGATTAGTTCATACAGATATTGATGTATGATTTCCTATTTCTTCAGCCCTTCCCAAAAGTCTGTATGGGAAGTGTTCCCAAACACTTCAGTCCAGCCTGTTCCAAACCATGTTGCTGGTTTTCAGATCTGGTGATTGAGCTGGCTGAGTATTCCAGCAGCTACTATCTTCACCAGATAATTTTTACTCAGCTGTGAAGAATGCTTGGAATCATAGTCTTGTTGCAAAATGAAGCTATTCAGTTGTTAGCCAGAGGGAATGGATGTCTTAATCAGAGTGGTATCCATGCTGTTTGAGGATGGCATACATTGCAGATTGTCCACTCTTCCACTGCCAAAGAATCCCCTGATTACCACGTTTCCACCTTCAAGCTTCACCGATGGTGTTAGGCAGGCACCTATCATCTTGTCATGAGCTTTGTGTCTGAGTGCTTTTCTTTATTTTCTTCACTGGGACTAAAATACCCCAAACTTCCACTCATCAGTCCACAAGCCTTGGTTCTAGTCATTTGACTTTGTCTTGTTTCTGCATCTTGACCCAATGCATTGTTATTGCTATTATGCTCCTATCCTGATTGGATTTAGTTGCAGCATGTCTCTGGATTAGTCTATTTAAAGAAATCCTTAATTTCTTGGCTATATTTCGTACAGAATATCCTGCGTTCATGAAGACAAGTATAACTGAGGAAGGTCATTAACTTCTTTAACTTTACATTGTTTAATGATCCTGGTTAAAACACAATGGTGTGGATCTGAAGAGAAATGGAGTAGGAGTTTTCCTGAAAGAGTAGTTTGTCAGGAATGTTCTAGAGGTGAAAAGAGTATCAGATAGGGTGATGACTCTGAAGCTGGAAAGGTGTAATGTTCAGTGTTATTAGTGGGTATGCACCACACGCAGGATGTGAGTTTTGGAGTGAGTAAGTTAAATGATGTGATGCAGAGCATCCACAGAGGTGAGAGAGTGGTGATTGGTGCAGATTTCATAGGACATGTTGGTGAAGGGAACAGAGGTGATTAGATTGTAATGGGCAAGTCTTCAAGACAGAAACAGAAGGACAGATGGTGGTAGACTTCACAAAATGGCAAATGGTTTGCACTTATATAGCACTTTTCTACCTAACTGGCACTCAAAGCACTTTTATTCTGCCTCTCATTCGCACACACAAGCTCACACACACACTCACACATTGATGGCAGAGCTGCTATGCAGCTGACCTGACTTACTGGGGGAAACTTGAGGTTCAGTATGGCCAAGGACATTTTGGCATGTAACAGGAGAAGCTAGGAATCGAGGGTAGCAGAGCTTAAGATGTTGAGGTTCTCTTTGCGAGTGATGAGGATGGATAGGTTCAGGAATGTGTACATCAGAGTTACAGTCCATGTCATGCCGATGGATGCAGAGGTAGGAGCTGCCAGGCAGGAGGTCTAGAGGAAGACCAATAAGGAGATTTTATGGATGTAGAGAGAGAGGACATGAAGTTAGTTGGTGTGAGAGAAGAGGATGCAGAGGATAGGGTTAAATGGAGGTAGATGATTTGCTGTGGTGAACCCTGACAGGGAACAGCTAAAATGAAAAGAAGACGACTGTCATCCAAACAGAGGTATGGATCACAAAGAATTTTTTAGAACCAGTATGGGTACAGATACATCACAGGTTAGAACATAATGGCAAATTGCAGCACTGACAACATTGCCAATCTGGCAACTGTAGTCGTACTAGAAGTCAAATCTCCACAAGGAACCTTTGATGCAGAGATGCTTTATTTGGAGTGACTCTTCTTAGTGAAGTTCTAATGAGCAGGTTCAGTGTGGGAAACAGCGGTACTTTCCCAAGTACTGCTCTATATTGCAGTACTTACTTGAGAAGCTTGGGAAAGCAGCAAATTCATGGTTTACAAAATGTTCTCCTTGTCTCTTACATATGAAACCATTTTGTTCCTTATGCTTTATTATCCTTTGTTAGGACTCATGAGTCACACAGAGGGTAAAATCATTATCCTTAATTTATCTAAAGGCTTTTTTCTGTCTTTTGAGTTGTCCAAAATTTCTTTCAGGGCTGTATATGAAGATGGTAAAAGGCTCAATTTTAGTATTTAGAGTGTATAGAACACACTGAAGAGCTTCATAATGGCCATCCTGATGAGTATCCCATTTGTGGACAGGCTTTGTGGGAACACTGTCACTGACTCAGCTGCTGGACCATGTTTTAAGGAACTATCTTTGCCAGATGATTTTAAATGGCCTCCACAAGCATATTGTCTATTGTGAAATGACTCAAGTCATGGACGCATGAAGTGACACAAACAAACAGAAATAGAACCTGCAACTCTTTTTGTTACCCCACACAAACAGAGGTATTCCTCTTCATAGTTGGTCTAAGTGCCTTTCCACTCCAGCTCTGCTGCTCTTTTCATCTCTCCCGCTCTCATCTCTTCCTCTCTTCATCTCGCTGTGGGGAAAGATGAAAGGAGATATTGGCACTGGCTGTGAACTCCACTAGACATGAAGATAATATTTTTTTGCATGTGTATTCTCTGTGCATGTGTGTGTGCATCTCTATTGATTTTTACAACTACTGTTCAAATAACCTTTTGTAGGTACCACTTAAAAGTAGAGATGGGATCATTGAGAACGTGATAAAAGTGCATTTTGTGCAAGATAGTGATTGCTGCAGCCAGTGACTGACAAGGACACACAGTAGCTAGTTCGTTTTAAAATGATTTTTATGTAAGGTATTACAGTACAGTACAGTACAGTACTGGTTTTCCTGGTTTTCTGGATGAATTGCTCATGAAATGTGATCCTCCTCTATTTTTAAGCTGATAAACCACAAACACATGATTTTACATGCCTGTATTAAACATACCTATTAAACATATAGCTCGATAATGTAAGAAGTAAGTGAACATGTACTCTAATAACTTTGCTGAACCACCTTCCTGTAGCTGTGGATTAGACCTGCACAATATCCAAGAGGAACTCGTCCCTTACAGAACTATTTCAGCTCAGCCGTGTTCTTAGAGATGCTGCAGGCTGTCACCCCACACGTCCTAATGGGCTAAAAGTGAAGTTTGTGTATCTGAAACCATTTTGTAATAGATTTTCTTAGGGTCATGGCCCTGCTGCATCTTCCAACTTCTACTGAGATTTAGCTTGCAGACAGTCAACCTGACATTATCCTGTAGAATATCTTGATAATTTTGGGGAATTAATTTTTCCCTCCTTGATTGCAAGCTGTCCACATCCAGAGGCTGCAAAGCAGCTCTAAATCATACATAGGAACATAATTTGTAGGAGACATGTTGGTGTATATTGCATTTTTTCATTATTATAATTTGACATATCTACATGAGTTTGACAGGGTTGTGTACCGCCATTTTAATTGTAATTACAGTGGCGCCTGTGTGTTGTGTTGATTTTAAGCCATTCTTTTTCATGATTTCATGGCGGAAAATAAAACTGTGGCCTGGCCAGTCTTTAACACAGATAAATAATACTGTATATGAACTGCCAGTTCTTTTTAACCTCTTTCAGACAGTCATTATTTAAGTCCATGTACATGAATACATGATCATTCATTTACTATATTATCAAGTTCATTTGACATAACATATTTTTTGGTTTATACTGTAGGGGGCATTTTTCCACATCTGTAATTATGGTGCTACCTCAACGTGTGGAATTAGTGAATGTTGACTTTGCATGTTTCTATGACATGTTGATAACTCAGCTACACAGAGAACAGCAGTTACTGGCTTCTCAATTACAGTACATGAGGTCTCTCCATCGCACTCTTTCCATATGAATATGACAGTCATGTTGTAAATTATTATATAAATGCACAGTCTTTACTTCGCATTTTTTTCCACACCAAAAAGTGCAGGTCTTTTAAGTTTCTTCCTATTTGCATGGTCCCTTGCCAATCACAATGGCTTTGCTGATTATTTTCCAGGGATTAGGGGTATTTTTCCAGTAGAATGTAATAACTCCTGTATATTTTAACCTCCTTTTAATCAGTGGGGAAAAGCAACAATCAGTTACATCACTGAGATGGAGAACGCTTCCCCCTCGAGCCAAAGTGTGCTGCTTATTTATCCAGCATCCGAGGCTCCCCTCGTTTATTTTATCTGACTGAGTGAAATTCCAATATCAGCACCAAATTTCTACAGGACGACGGGCCTCGTCTGGCCTCAGCAGATGTGGAGGAGTGGATTGGCAGTGGTGTGAGTGTGTAATGAGCGAGAAAACTCTCTGTGGTCTTAATAGTGGAAACGTTTTAGACTTGCAGTAATTGGATCATTTAAAGGCCTGGTGACAGAGATGTGCACAAACAGGAAAATGGTTCAGTGAGAGATACTGCTGAGAAGAAATGGAGCTATGTAATAAGTGTGTATAACATATAGTAAAAACTTCTGAACGATCTTACAGAGTTATTATTTTCACGTTGCTTTCCATGCATGTCATCAGGGCCCTACATTGAAGAAATGATTGGCTGAAATGAGTAACTATGCTCATAGGAAGCATTGAATTTGGCGCTGAATTCTTTTTAATTCACATTTATTCACA
Organism: Anabas testudineus; assembly: GCF_900324465.2. Lineage (NCBI taxonomy): Eukaryota > Metazoa > Chordata > Actinopteri > Anabantiformes > Anabantidae > Anabas > Anabas testudineus. The sequence goes on from NC_046629.1 coordinate 20,080,398, forward strand.
TACATAAAGACACGGATTGAACAAACAGGGAACCTGTATTGTTTCTCTTTTAGTCCAAGGAGTCCTGCCCTAGTTTAGAGGGGTGAGGCACCTTTCACATGTCTGCAGGGGCTCATTGTCAGTCTGTAAAAATGTATTTGAAGGCAAATGTATGTACACTCACAGTCCAGTGTGGACAAAGGATGGGATGTCTCTGTAACTGAAAAATTAAAGCTAGTGAGGTGCTCTGATGTTCTCTGGTTTTAACAGGCAAAAGAAAAAACACAGTAAGAAATGTCACTGAGCTGTACAGTGTTATATTCTGGGTGATCTTCATAATGGATTGAAATTAATGACACTTAAAGAAGGCATTTGTGTGTCTGCTAACATTCCAGTTATGTCAAGGAACTTGACATTGCATTTTTTTTGAGAAACATTACACCTTTTAGACTTAATGGAAAGAAAACATATTTGAGAACATTATATTGATATGTTTAGTATCATCATATTTGCATAATCAGTTGTAATCAACAGTGTGCCATTAAAGGCTAGACTGGCATTACCCAGACTTCTGATCACTCTCACATACTTCAAACATACTGGCTGATTGAAAGTAGAAAAAAAAAGACGTGACTCAATGTGTCATTTGAGTATCAGTCTCTTATACAGTGAAAGAGAACTCATACATATACTAAAGGTACCCCTTTGTGTGTTACCTTGTGACCTAAACCTAACCCTTACTCAGCTGTGTCTGTGCCAAAACTCAACCAGAACGGTATATTTCCTTAACTGTCGCTGAGCATTTATGAATTTTGTCACAATATTAGGAACAACACTCATCCAACATCAATACAAGGCATCTAATAGTATAGTATTACTCCCAAAGGATACCTTTAGGGTTACCTAAAACGTCATTATTGCTGTAGGATAAGAACATGTTGTGTATTTAGTTTTTTCAGAGCTCGATCCACATCATATCTAAACATTTGGATGCCTCCATCTCTGCTGCTTTATGGTTCACTCTTCTCTTTTTAATCTGTCAATTGTGAATCCTCCAACATCAGCCTCACATCAGTGTTTCTCATCTACACAGTGAGTTCTCTTGGGAAACACCGTTCCCAGAAGCTGAAGGCTTAGATGTTGTTTCCACAAAATCATATAAAAAACGATTTTATCCTTTTTTGAAAACTGGAAACATACACACTTTAGCTGCAGTGTCATTACATTAAGTGAGGAGAATTCCAATATCAGTTACTTAGCTCTCAGCTACCTCAGAAATATGTAGTTTTGCTGGCTGATTGTGACACTTCCCACACTTAAGTCTGATTTGACTGTTGATTGCAGGAGCAGTCAAGGTTGATTGGTGTGTGGCTTTGATACCAATCAGGATGTCCAAACTACCACTACCAATCACAAAAGCACATCCACACAGCAGAACAGCAGGAAGATATAGAGCCTTGGATGGACAGTGTAAATATATTGGCAACAAATATTTAATTTAAAACCTATTTCACTGCTGTTCAAAAGTCAAAGATGAACAGTCAAAATAAATTTTTATTGTATTGTTTCACGTGGATGCATCCTCCTTTAATCAGCTCATTGCTCCTTCACTCGCTCACACTGGCTTCCAAGAACGGGATGGGATGGTAAGTCTTTGATCTGTATTAGAGAAGTTTTAAATCAGTTTGATCTCTTCGATTAGCCCACAATGTGGTGTCTAGACAGCGAGGCCAGCGGGTGAGGAGCTCTCCTTCTCTTTGTTTCCGTCTGCTCTGTCAGGCTTTAATAACCCCTGAGGGACGCATACTGCATACTTCAAAACACACTCTGGTAAAGGGATGCATAGGAAATTGGCACTGTAAGTGAGTGTAATTGCATTGGTAATTATTCAGGACGATATTATCATATACTAATGTCTTCATTGGAAACAAAAACAGTGAATCCCTCAGAAATCATGGACATCATTAGGTGTGAGAAGCTCAAATTCTGCCTCTGAATTTTTTACATAGTCGCTTTGAGAAGTGCAGCTACCATGCCTGTGAGCATAACCCTTAAATGTATTCATTTTTTAGCCTGTTTAAACTTCCTCCACATTGAGGCTTCTTTTTTGGCAAATATTCTACATAATGTACAATGAAAGTTGGCAGTCTCTTTTCTCTGTCCTGCGTTCCTTCACGTAGGTGTCAGGTGATTGACAGGAAGCAGAGTTTAACATAATTGTGTGGTGAAACCTGAGGACAGTGAAACAACGCTGCCAAAACAAATTTAAACATTGATACTTAGTCTTATTGATTACTGTATGTAGGGGAGGAGAACACGTCAGTATGCTTGCAGTAACTCAGGCTGTGTGCAGATGGCATTGGGAAGAGTGGAGAAGAGAGCAGCATGCTGGTGCTGACTCATGCATTTACTGTTTTATAGTGTAGCCATAATAATAAATCACATATTTCTTTGCTTTGTTTTATCACTAACCCAATGTTTTCCTCACCCTTAAGCTGATATATATCAACGGCTGGATCAAATGAGTAGTGAATGTGGTTTTGACAAACCGATCACTTTTTGATATGATCTATTACCCGTGGTTAAGCTATATCATAAGGTTTTAGATGGCTTAGGGTAGCCACATAAAGTTACTAGTCTCCCACCAAGTGGCAAAGCATTAAATTAATCCACTGTGGAAGCTATGTAGACTAAATTTAGGAGTACTCAGACCTATGCAACGATTGCGCCTACTCCCTTTCGTTTTTTTGAAGCAGTGCCTCTATGACAGCAGGTGTCTTTTGAAATAGCACCCTAATGTCATTTGGCAATCCAGGCCTCTCTCACCTTCATATCATCATATGATCTGTATCATAAACACCAGCTTACAGTTGTGGACTGGATCAAAGTTTGGTTTCGTTTGGACACATGGTTTGGGTTCAATAAGTACTTTCTCAATATTAGAGAACCATCGCCACCATGGTATAAAAGGAAAATGGACTGGTTCATGTTCGCTTCTTCTGAGAGTGTATCCTTGGTGTTCATTCTGCATGATATTCACATTTGTCAGTTGCAAATGGATTAATTAACCAGACCTTCTCTTTGTCATAATTATTATGGCTGATAAGTAGATGTATTAAGGACTGTGGAAACTATGGGGGATCCACGGGTCCTCAGTTTCACTAATGAGTCATGATAGATAGATAGATAGATAGATAGATAGATAGATAGATAGATAGATAGATAGATAGATAGATGCCTGAATATAATCATTGTACAGGGTGATGGATGTTGGCAGGAATGACTTCCTGTGCCTTTTCATTGTGACAGCGAAGCTGGAGAATTCTCTGACTAAAGCTGCTCTACTATTTGACCAGCAGCTGTGGAGAAGATGTGTACTGCTCCCCATGATGATCAACACCTTTTTCAGCATCCTCCTCTCAACAACCTGCTCCAAGGGTTTCAATAAAGTCCCCAGAAGTCAAAACTGTGACTGTCAGGTGGTTAGTAATCCAGAAGTCAACCTGCATCTCCAGGAGCTTCTCTCGCAGAAGGACAGGCTGGAGAAGTCAAAAAACACGATCCACACAGGGCTGCCTGCTCTGTCCAGGTGTGAAAGAGCTCTCTGGAGCAGGTATATGATGGCATCATCTACTCCAACCTGCTGGCAATAGGTGGACTGTAGTGGGCCTAAAGATGTTTCAATCTGAGGCCTCAAATGGGTCAGTATATTTAATAATAATAAAAATGAATACTTTATTGATCCCCTTGGGGGAAATTGCGGTTGGACAGCTGCCAGACAGTATGTCAGCACTACTACTGGGTCCTAGACAACTGCACTACCACCTGAGCACCTGCGCATTTGAGCTGCTTTTACTTTTACTCTACTATAATTCAGAGAATTGATGTATTGTACTCCACCAGATTAAACATAATTTGATTCAGTCTATATACTGATTCAGCTTGACTAAAGAATATTAACTGGTACTTCTACTTGTATTAGAGAGTACTCACACTTCTTGCTTAATGCTTTATAGTCAATAAAGTTGTGTACAGCCTCTGCTGATGTGTTTGCTTGTTTTACCCTCTTCTGCTTTCTTGTTGATGCTTTTAGCTGCATCAGGGCTTCACTGACACATCAGGACTGGTATGACTCCAACTCGTCCTTTATGGTGATGTCAGTGTTCTGTTTTATGCAAAAACCATTTATTGAAAGTTTAGCCAAGTAGGTTTTAATTCTTAATCAGCAATTGGCTATTCATAGCACTGTAAGGTTACTAAAGGAGGCTTTTGTAAAATAACTTTGTGTAGCTTAATGCTTGAGAATCTGACCAACAAAGAATTTCATTTGGACTGGTGGGAGAGTGTATTTTACATTTTCCAACATTTAAGAGGGTGGTAGTATTGTCATAGTTGGGGTCCTTTGTTGTATTCTGTGAAAAAACTGCAAATCTTTCAGGCCAAGCTAAAACTACACAGGGGGTTGGTTGTTGTCCCTTTCTTGTCTCTGTGGTTTGTCCTCTCTATCTTGCAGATATTTTTGGGTGGACCTTCATTAGGGTGAGCAGGAGTGCCGGGGCCCAGGACTTGTCACCTTTGGGTTCACAACACCGCCATGCATTCACCCCCACATTCATTGATCTACTGACTTACACATCGCATGCTTTGTGATCTTGCTTTGTACACATTTTCTATTGAGTTCTTTAAGTAAAACCTTACTTTATTAAAAGTAAATCTTCTATCTCTTCCACTTACTTGTCAGGATTTTTAGCCGGTCATGACAGGAGTAAAAAAAAAAAAACAAAACTAAGTATGAAACACTAGAGCAGAGCTGACTGAATAGTTTATGATTTGTAGAAAGAGCAGCAGCAGGTTCCCCACGCCACAGAAACAACTGTGAAAAATTCAATTCCTCCTGCCTTTCCCACTCACACTGTGGAGGATTAAGGCCCAGAGAGGCACACCCAGCTACCTGCTGCTCCCGGTCGCCTCGCTCACAGGACCCAACATACAGGAACCCTTCAGAGGGTGGCCATTCTTAATGCTTGACTTATGCCCGTGCTGCTATTTTAGTGACATCTGCACAGCATCCTGCAATCCTCTTTACACCGTCTTTCCATCACTCTCCTCCGCTGTTGTTTTCTTTTCACCATCTCTTTTATTAAATCTAATCAGGATGACATGTCTCACCTTTTTCATCCCTCCTTTGTGCTGCGTTTTCTTCCCTGGCGTCAGCCGTGGTGAGCAAGACGAAGTCGACCCATGTGTTTACATTAGTGTGGTGCCTCCTCCCTACTGCGGTATTGATGTGGCATTATGGGGCCTGGGACTGAAGAGGCACAGAGAGGTAGACAGAGGAGGGATAGCCTAAAAAGATGAGTTTTCACAGTGCTTAACAGAGCCTGGGGTCCACAGGAGTGCAGTTTGTCCCCCTCTGAGCTTTTTTTCTGCCTTGCACCTAATAGGACTGGACTGGACGAGGGTAAAAGGAGATTAAAGGTGCTGTGTGTGTGAGTGTGTGCGCGTGTGTCTCTGCCCGATTTTGCAGACAACAGCATCCCTGCTGGTCATTCCCAGAGTTGAACCCTAGCTGCGGATAATCAAATATAGACTTTTCTGTCTGATGCAGTTTCCACAGAGCTGTAATTCCCATGTTGCAAATACTATTGGGTTAAAGTAATGTGTCCCAGTTACTCCAGTTAGACCATCCTGGTGTTTATTCACAGACTGATTGACAAGTTCCAGAATAGACAGGGCCCATGAGGCCAGTGCAGACACTTTGATAATTTTCTGTCACACAGACATTTGTTGGAGGAGTGAGCTATGCTTGATTTGGCTTATTGAATTTTTTTTTTTTGTGCTATTTTTAGTGATTTCTGTTCATTTCTGGTTCGTTTACAAATGCCCATTCTTTGATTTACACTCATCAGTAGTCAGAATAAAAGATGAATATGCTTGGAAAAAATAGAAAGTGGTTTAGCAGAGCATGTGCAAAGAAAGAAGAAAAGGTCAATCATCAGAGCATGTGTAAATGCTAGAGTGGATGTGTCTTTGCACATGCACAAATGTTATATTCATGGTCTGACTGGGTTCAAAGTCCTAACAGAATGAAATCATCCCATTTTGGCGTCTTTTGAACCGTTTAAAGCCATGTTTCATGTTATTAAGTATTAATACGGAGCCTGTTGTGATGCTTCCATCTGCCGTCCGACTGCACTCAGAAATCTGCAATAAAAGAAACAGATGTAAAAATACACAACATTGGCAGGAGAAAAGCATCACGCCCCGTAGCGAGAAACACGTGTGTTACAAATGAAAGGCATACACATGTAATCTCAAAGCATTTTGCTGCTGACAGCACTCGGTTTCTCTGCTGCAGTAAATAATGTGTGGGAATAAAAGCTGTCTAAAAATACAGTTGTAGAAATGGTCTAAAAAAATCATTCCATTTGTCAGATTGCACTGATTTATTATTGATATACAGGACAAATCTAAGCAGAGAGCAGTGCAGCAAGGACATTTTAGAGTGCTAATCTCACTATTTTTTTTTTTTTTTTATAGTCTTGAAAATATCTTTATACTGGGACATATGTCAAAGTTTCTTAACTTGGGAACTGGGACACAAACCCAAGTTGTTTTATAAGCTCATGGGACACAAACAGCAACAGAAATGTCTTCATTTATTCAAGTTATTAGTGTAAATATTAGTGTTTTTAAAGCTTGAAGTCAGAACTGTATTCTAAAATATAGTCCAGGATGACTAAATTAGCTTTTAAAGAATTCTTTGTGTCAAAAAGTTGACCAGCTCCAAATGTTTTTTTTTTAAACAGCAAAAGTTTAAATGGAGTTTGGCAGAAATTGTTCAATTTATTACTCCTCTTTCCTCTCCTAAATACATCTACTGTCCAGCCCTGACTGTAAGTCATAAAGCCCGTAGGCACATGATGTCTGCGCTGTGAATGTTTATGTAGATTTCTGAGCGTGCAGTCATGCTGTCTATCATGTTTCACGTGCCGTGCCCAAAGTCTCCAGTTCCCACTAACATGCAAAAGTGGAGAATTCCTGTGAAATTTGTCTCCGGCAGATAACAAAAGAGAAGTCATTTATCAAACTGACACGGGGAAATTATGCAAGAATTGTTGATAATTTACAACCTTGAACTACTGAATCCAAATTAATGCTAACAAACTGCAGCACACGTAATAGCAGAGAGCAGAGCAGATTTCTATGAAGCATGTATTAATTATTCATGTTTGTCAAACTTGAAGAATAATTTTAGTTTTGAGGTTTTGGCAAGTGAACCAAAGGTTACGTTTGAATACCAGCTGAACATCTGTTAAGCACACTGGATGCTATTTTAATGTATGTGATTATATTCTGATGTCTGAGTTGTGACTACTTGGCAATGCAATAAAGATATTAATTGTGAAACTGACAAATGCAATTAACACCTCAGTAATTATGTGATCATTATTAACATGATTTATAATATTAAATTATAATATATATTCATGTAATTGTGTTTTGTTTCAATTTGTAATAAATTATTTTTACAGTCATAAATAACATCATAATGTATATACACGTATATATATATATATATATATATATATATATATATATATATATATATATATATATATATATATACTTACATTTTTAAATAGTTGTAAATTATGTTATTAAAGATTACTTATAGTCAAGTTTATAGTCTTTTAAATGTTTTTAATGTTATTTATATGTTATGATATACATAATATTACATATATTTACATATTATTACTTTGTACATATTATACTTTATACATATACATACATATGAGGGGTGTAAATTATGGTGCTGTAAAGTTCATCATTCATTATTTCAACAACTAACATAAGGATTCAATGATGCATCAAAAAGACAAATACATAACAAATACATAAAGTCACAAGTGCAAATGTCACAGGAACAAATTTGCACCTTACAAACAATAGCTTTCTGTTTATATGAGATGTCAAAAATGTAGTGAAACAGAAAGAGACGGCCGAGTTTTGTTAAGGTAACGTTTTCACCATCAGTCAAACATCAAACAAAGGCGTTGGTGTATCTGAACTGTGGAAGCTTTGAGAAGCTTTATCCTCCACTGCTGTAATTTCTTATGTTCAATCCCAGCCGTTGGCCGCAACTGTGCCCAGAGGCTTCGTTTAAGGGTCAGGGTTAGGATTATCTGAGGGAAAAAAAGAAAAACATGAAGAGAGAAACACTGCCTCCCCCACCCCTCCACCCTTCCTTCTCACCAACAGCCTCCCATCCATAAACTTGTACCAGCTGTTGCCTCGCGCTAAAGCCTGCTTAAGAGAAACTGACCTAAAAGGCCCAATCAAGAGCACGGCTCCACCGTGGCGTTGGTGCGCCACCCCTGTCTGTGGCTGAGGCCGACAGCGCAGGCATCAACAGAGACAGAGACTGAAGTACACTCAGAGGTACGAAGTTTCACTTCATATGTAAGTAAGAGAATCCAACTCTGAGCACCACACAAGTAGTGTTTTCTCTGACTTCATGCACAAGTCTGAAACAGATACACACAAAGTGTAGGCAAGAGAGTCATTGTGGAGAATACAATTTATGTACCAAGAAATCAGATTTTGTATAAATAGTGTAAAATGGTTTGACCAGCATTGATGTGATTCTGTATTTCAAAGCATGATGCACTTCTTGACATTTCTCTCAACTTTCTGCTTGAAGGGAGATGAATGCGGTGTGCGGAGAGAAAGTAGAGATGGAAGGACAAAAAAAAAAGTGAATCAACTTGTCCATTTGCAAAAGCAAACATTATTGCAGGGAGGATGGATAGCTGTGGGGTGGTGGGGGAGGGGGGGCTTGTTGGGAGCAACAATCAGAATACATGTGACAGTTTGGGGGTGAGGAAAAGGCCCGTGGGACAGACACACCACAGGTTCAGACAGGGGTTAGTGTGGCAAGAGGTGGGAGCTGCTCCCACTGTTCCGCCTCCGCCGTATCATCACCATCACCGTCACCATCCTCTGTACCAACGCCATCGCCAGCGACATCACGAAAATCTGCATCAGTGCATCGCTGAACTCCCCGTGAACCCTGCAGAGCCTGTTAATTTGGCCACGAGGTCGGGAGGTTTTGAGGATGAGTTGTTTGCATTTTAATCCGTAAAGCACAGGGTTGAATTACAGGCCACACTGACCTGAAATGACTTCGCTGTGGGTCTGGAGAGGTACGCAGTGCATCACTCCGTTCACTTTGATATGCATAACTTGACTAAAATGAAATATAATAAATTAATATTATTGCCAATGAATCAAATATAATTTAATTTAATTTAATTTAATTTAATTTAATTTAATTTAATTTAATTTAATTTAATTTTATACCTCAACATCACATCACATATTTATGCAATAATTACATATATATATAATAATTACATAATAGAAAAAAACTTACTTTCATGAACTAAATTATCAATATAAATTAATAATTTATATACAATTATAATTATATTATAATAATATATTTATATTGTACAGTGTTATAACATTATAATTTATTTATGTAATTTATGTTTATATGACATACATAGCCTATATTTTTCTTAATTTCTACTTTTACAATTATTACCTTGAACAGTTATTTGTTGTCAATAATAATGCTAATATTTAAATAATAAAAAAAAAATCTTATTTATCTTTAGTGATTAGATTCATTAAATGGAATAAATAGGTCATATATGTTTCCTTTTTAGAAAATTAAGCAGCATTTAAATCGTTATATTTTAATTTTATGAACAAAGAGACAAGTCCAATATATCAAAATCACACATACATACAAATATAAAGGAAGGCAGGAATATATATATATATATATAGAGAGAGAGAGAGAGAGAGAGAGAGAGAGAGAGAGAGATATACTTATAGTATAAGTAAGCATTCAATGTTAATTTTCTTAAATATAATACAATTATATAAAATACTATTTATAATGCATTTTTATACCATGTCATACTATTCGACTGCACTGTGTAAAGTAATTAAAAACTGTTAATTAGGAACACCGAGCTAAAATGAATTCAGTTTGATAGAAACACCAATCACTACATTTTAAACCTAACCATCTGAGTGTGCGTTGCAGTTTTTTATGCATTATCTTAGTTCATTCATTCAAACATGTTGACCCATGCAATATACAAATTTAGACATTTTGTAAAATTTACAATTTCACTATATTAATCAAACTAATTTTTTTTTTTTTTTTTTTTGTCCAAACCATTTCACATTAGTTTAACCTTTTCACCATGCAGGGATTTTATACATTGTTGAGATAAATTGTTTTAGCTGGGAGTTTACCCAGAAGCCCCCTCGTATCTGGGCCTTTCATCTCTCAGAGCCTGGCAGCGAGACACAACAGATATTATGAGATAATTAAAAAGCCTGTGGAGCGATTCGGTTACTCTCACACGTGGGGGGCAGCGATGGCAGCACCAAAAACCAGGCTTCAGTAATCTCCCAAATATAGAGCGCCGGCCTCGTCCAATCACGTGGCCCAATCTGCCCGGCTCCCACAGATACAAGTGGGTTCATGTGGAGTTCAACATGGCGGCCAGTGGCGGAGCAATCTGTACTGAATGTGACGGCAGAAAGTCGGTCACGCTGAAGTTCGTCATTGCTCCTGAACTCTTCCTGCAGCCATGGGGTAACCTGTTGGCATGAAGCTGAGGGGAGATCACCTGCGTCGCAGTTTTATTTGTGATTTATGCTTCTTTCATTGCAGTTAATTCTACTCCATGATGTTTATGCGTCTTCAAGCCACACTCGGGCACCACTTACGTGATTTACGTTCCTCCATTCCTGATCTCATAAAATGATTTTTCCATTTTGCTAAATTCAACCCAGTTATTGAAATCCCTGATAGAGTAATCTGAGTTTGCCCTGCTTTTGCTTGTGATGTTCAACTGGGACGATGCTGTCATCGCCAGAGCAAAGAGCGAATCAGGCCATCAATCAGTCCAACACTACACACTATGGATTCGCCACCAGAGAATTTTTCTCCCCCTCTGTTACACGGGGACATGTAAAGTGGCAGCAGGACATAGGACGTCCCCATTCACCTGCACGTTCTTTGTCTCTCCCAAGAGCATTAAAGGCGTAATACCTCAGAGAGCGCAGATTGCAGACCCTTCACCCTCTTGATGTTGTCGAGCAAGGATTGCAGAGCAATATCTAAACCAGGTCACGATGTGGCTCCATGATATCATTACTGGCTGATGTCCTGTACAAATTTAGAACAGATTTGCCACATGCCCACATACAGCGTGCATACATTTGTGCATGAGTGTAAAAGCATCAAAAGCTCAATGTAAAAAGAGCCGCCCACTCGCACACACCTGTTCCCAGTTTCCCCACTAGTCAAGCTAGTATACAAGCCTAGTATATTTTTGTTCCCTAATTGCAAACATTCCTTTTTTTTCCTTTCCTATAAAATGGATTGAATACTTTTTGAGGGTACCATCCAGTTGGAGCTGGGTGCCCTGTGGCTCAGTGCCTTATTTAAAACCACTCACATTAGGATACCATTAAGTCCTTACAGCTTGTAACATTATAACCTCAAGGTAAGAAAGGGTTAATAGAAACAAACCATGGTAACTCCTATTGGCTCTGCCAGTCCTAGCTTATGATATGGAAATAATCTAGTTTGGATTAGGTCAGCAAGTTATTCAGTATAGCATAATGTGCTTCAGTGGCTGAACTGAATACAGCTCCATCATGGATCTGTGTGATATTTCAGTAATGATCTGGGCCAATGGTACTGATGGAGCGTCCATTGTCTTCATTTCTAAGCACCCTTATCGTGTCTGTATGAAGGAGCCAGGTTGTCGAGGCGGCTGCAGCACCAAGCTGTTATGTAGGTTAGCTCCACAAAGGCGCTTTAATCCAGTGGAATAATTTCCACAGTTAAACAGTGGAAATAAATAAATAAAGTGTTTAGGGTGAGGTGAGTGCTCGGTCAGCGCGTCTGCACAGCCCACACACTGCCACAGTTGTGTCATATCCGAGAGCAGCCATTAGGACTGTGCTGAGCTAATGTGGAGCGAGCGTGCCGTCTACCGTACAAAGTGGGCGCTGATGGAAACCGCTAGCTGAACTTGCGCGGTGCCGTGTGCGAAGCAAAGGCCTCACGTACAATCACAGTGTCTGTGCAACTAATTGACCGTGTCATCATCAACCCCTGGAATATGGGCACTGCCCAGTGAACATGAAATGTCCGAAAAGTTGACACTTTGGCAAATGTTTAAATCAAGGTCATGATTTTATGACTAGTTACAACTTATTTACAATACAGTTGTGAGTTATCAAAGAAGGTAAGATCATAATGCAAATAATTCACTCTTTAAATTTTTATTTATTTTTTGGAAAATTATTCATTTTGTCTGATTTATTTATTTATTGGCATATATATATATATATATAGTAAAATATACTGTAAAATTACAGAAAAAAGTTTAAGAAAGCTGGTTCTTATAAAACGTTATATAAATTATTTATTTAATTAGTTATTTTTATATTATTTTTTTTTAAATATGCTAATGCCAAAATGTGGGCAACAATGTTGATTTTTTGTTTTTGTTTTCAAAATAAGACATTGTTTTGAATTAACCTCAGTAAATAAGTAAATATACAAATAAATTAAATCAATAAATAAAATTTATTTATTTAAAAACTTTTTTTTTTACAGTTCAACTACCATTTGAGTCTTTTGTTATAGGTAAACTAGATAACAGAATAAGTTCAGGGTTTTTCTTTTTTCTTGTTTTTTTTTTTTTTTTTTGTATTGTATTTTTTACAACACAATACAATGCTGCTTTTCACAATAACATTTTTTATTTATTAATGTTTATTTTAGTACCTATTTTTGCCTTTTTTAAAAAAAAATTATATCTAAATTGTCATGTTGAATTATACACTTACATTAAATTAAACTAAACTGATTAAGACTTTACTGGACATGGACAAAGATGATCATTTTTCAAGCTGACTTCGTACAGGATTTGTAATATCAGAACCGGGGCTGTTCAGTTTCTCTTCACACCACATTCCACACGATTTAAGTTCAGTGCTCCTCTGACACTTTACTCTCTCCACAACTATAACTCTGGCTCACTGCAGGAAAAAATGAACACCACAGGCAAATTAAGAGTCCAAGGTTTTCACCTCTTGAATCCTTCTTCTCCTCTGAACAAGGTTAGAAGCCAGAGGCTGTCATTGCTATAAAGTGTGAACTTTCCTTGGTACAGGCAGGGACATGGAGAAAGCACCGGGGGGCACCGTGTCAGAGAAAATACTGCTCCAGCCCTACGACTGAAGTGTAGACTTAAAGTTGTGATGGAAAAGGGCAGAGCATCTGTCTCTCTGGCAAATGGCGTCTGAAATGTTATATCCGCATGGCACTATGAAAGTGCATTACCTTTTTCTACACAGCCCTTTCAACCCTTTTCAAAGCCCCACTGCTGCAATGTTACGAAAATACATCAAGAGGTGTGTTTGATTTGTGTGCATTTGAGTGTGATTTCCAGTGTCCCTTCCATTTCTCAGTACTTCTGTTGGACATAACTTCTCTCTTTCTCTGGATTTTTCTCCTCCTTCCCCTCCCCTCCCTCCCCGGCTCTGAGTGACCTCTGAGTAACCAGCCACTCGCAAACACTCAACACCAAAAGGCGAGACACACCGAAAACATCTCTGCTCAAAGTGGAAAACGCAGAAGTCTATACATATTTTCAAATACTTTGCTTTCGTCATAAACAGAAATGTTTTACGCATTCCAGTGCAAAGCATGTAAACAAATGTTATATACTGCACACTGGAAAATCTCTGCTTCTATATATTATATAATAAACACATCCCTGTTGCTTTTAGTTTATTTTTTTTTTTTTGTATAAAAAGAAGTAGTAATTTAAGTGTATTAATGTATATTAATGTTGCTATACAAGTCATGCTGCACCTGTTGGAAATCAAAGATATTATGTTGTCTGAGTTAACCATTTTCTCTTAAATTATTTTTTAAAATAGTATTATATATGATTACAATATGTAATTACTCATCACATCATGGAAATATAACACTGATCAAAATATGGAGTTTTGTTGAACAGTAGTAAGATTCCAGCTGCAGAATACATTTTTCGCACCAAAAAATCTTAAAACAAACTTTAAAAAATTGATTTTAGATTAATACTGTAAAATACTAATGTTAATTTATTTGGCTAAATAAAATTGCATTAATGCACTTCTTGTAATCTAACTTCTGAGATTTCATGATACATATATATATATATATCAACATTTAAAACTGACAAGCAAAATATATGTAATTATGTGTCCACATTACATATAAACACTTATTGCAACACATTTAGCATTTTTAATAAATGCCAAAATATATTTCCTCAGTAAATATAGATTGCAACTTTGCTTACTTAGATTTAGTTTAGTTCAGTTTTATTCACAGTTAAAACATAAAAAATAAAAGGCAAAGCTATAACTGAAGTCAACTGGTGCACATGTCAAACTACTATATAGTCTTCCGAGACATTCATGTCATGTTTACATTTTACATGCAGTAAACATGGTCACGTCAAATATTGTCAGTTGCCTAATGATGATTCTATACAATTATACTCTGTAAGGTCTTAAAGCTTAAACACTCTAAAGTGCCTTGAGATGACTTCTGTTGTGATTTGGTGCTATACTAATAAAATTGAATTGATTTGAATCATCGTGGTTTTACCAGGCCCATTTCCTGCCGTTTACACCGCATCATGCGATTTGTCTGTTGATGTTTAAAAGTTGAAGTCACCTTGTGTTAATGTGAGATATTCACTAAGATGACTGAAGGCCTGAAACAACCGTGCACCTGAGACCTGCAAAGCAAACCCAGCTTCACCTGGTTATATAAAAATATGGTACATCTATGCCGAGAACAACAACAAGAGGCAGCCCTGTAATAATAATAACAGCCCACAGCTGAAGGGCCACTGCACTCTCTGGTACACTCTGGCCCATATCCACTGAGACTGAACTTGTGAAAAAAAAGTGCTGCCTTTCAGATTCCCCTGTCCTCTGTCTACGAGCCGAGTGTGTTTACGCAGACTATAACACATTTTATATTAAAAAAGGCTCCAGATCGAGTGTGAGTGGAGTTTGTATTGTACAGAGTGTATGGACGCCGCCCTGCTGAAACATGATAGTCTGCAATCACATAGGTATGGCTGTAATTTCTGCTCCTGCCTGATGATAATTGCCGGCTTGGATCGTCAGGATGCTACAGTGGCTCACCCCACACACACAGATCCTGTTCTGCTGGAGAAAAACAACCGTTGTGCTTCTGTGGCTTTTGACCCCAGCTTTTTATCAACTTCTTATCCTCCATGCAAAGTATTGCAGCAAAGGCCTGTGGTTGTGGCTGATGTGGTGACTAATGATGAATCATCGTGACGGCCTAAGTAAAATGATGAAATTATGATGAGCATGTCCCCTTTTGCACTGATCAGTTCCACGTTAGTGGGTTAAGGGCTGAATTCCAGTTGAAAGTTTTGGTAACAATAAAGATTTCTTCAAAGTCAGTGTGGGATTTGAAAGTTTTAATGATCATGAGTGCAATAAACAATTACTTTACGAAGTTAGCTAAGAGCTACAGTGTCAGAGTAAGACTGTAGCTCATGGTTGAAGTGCTAGTAGTGCTGTGGTAGTGTTTGCGGGAACCAGTAGCAGTATTAGTAGTAGTACTCAGACTCTACTTAAAATTTTACTGATTAATTTTACTGTTAAAGCAACAATTTAAGTTTATAAATAGAAATTATAGATTACAAGGCGGTTCATTATTTCCGCTACAGGCCGTCAACATGGTATCTCACATTTGTCCTCGTCGTACCCAAATGTAGTTAGAAACCTCTCCTTACATCTATCAAAAATAAAAGTCCTACTAATGCGAGAGTAATATTGTATTAGGCTATATATGAGTTTTGTAAAAATATTTAATCATGCAGCTTATTTTGTGACATTTTGTGGTGAAACAGTGTAATCTTCATAAAGGGTATATGTGTAGTGCATCAAATAAATACAATATCTGCCAATGGAAAATACTTAAGAAAAATGTAGTGAGTTGGCCGCTAAAGGCTGTTTTGTAATAACAGGAATAGTGTTCACAGTAGTAGTTTAGTAGTAGTTTAGCAGCTGTGTTAATGTATTAAGAATTGACAGTACAATAACCAGCTGAAACTGTTCGTAGAGAAATCTTAATACTCTATTAGAGCAATAACAAAAAAAGTAATATTAATATAATATTATTAATTACAGGACAGCATTAGGTTATGTCACCTGTTACTAACTACAGACAACACAATCCACTATTAGTATTTGTTTCATAAATGGTAATAAAGTAAGGCTACAGACATACATGCAAGTACACAAGGTTAAAATGGCCGTAGAAGTAAGTATTAGCAGAGGCTAAATAGTAGTAGTAGTATTAATAGTAGTAGTAGTAGTATGTATTTGTATCCACAGCAGTAAAGAGGCAGTATAGGAAGTAGTAGTAACAATAAGCCAGCACTAGGAATTAGTCTTTATGTCAGGTGCAGACACCAAGTTAAGGATATAAGGATATACAGTCAGGGGGGATACAGCAACAAAAAATACTAAAATGTGAAATCTGTCTATTGTATATTAGTGGAAATAACAAGATTACAAGTCCTAATTTAAAGAATTAACGAGCTGAAATCTTTCCACAGTTTCTTTACATAACTGAAAGGCTGCTGTGTTTGTGTTTGTGATGAAGGCATCAGTGATTAATGTGAACAGTCAGACGCTAGAGGACAAACTGAAGAAAGATGGTTTCCCAAGTTTCACTGCAGAAAACAGGTCAACTGCTCCTAATGTGCCTGAACTTTTGACCTGGATGAAGAGGAACTCCTGTTTCAACAAAAGCTGCCCTCCACGCCGAAAACATCCTGCCGCTACTTAATCTGAGCGTCGGCTTTGTTGTTGCCCAGCAGAAAATGCTTGTCTTTTATGACTTGTGTACAAGCTACTTAAAAAAGCACACACACGCATAACTAAGGGGGGAGCTGTTAGACTGAGAGCTAATTAGGTTTCTGTTATTTTGAAACTGTACTGACTCTCTGATCTCCAGTGGCATCCATGTTGTCAGTACACACTAAAGCTTGTGCATTTCCCCTTTCTTTCTTTTTTTTTTCTGCTTTCTTTTGCAGGGCTGTTTGCGTCACATCATTACGCCGCCTTTGACCTAATTCCTAACCACAGCAAACCTCCATTTAAAAAAGGAGCGAGCTCAGTGTGAACGAGAAACAAGATGGCGGCGTACAGTACCTTGCGTCTCGCTCGTCCCTTGCGTCTCTTCTTTTTGTAAGACAAAGACTGAGATGAGGCCTCTGTCAGAACTGCGCCGCCTTCATTTCACATTAACATCCACGTCGTTTCGGGATACATTTCTCAGTGAGTTCTGAACTTCACCGTCACACAGCAAAGATGAATACTAGTAGTCATAATCATTTCATAAAAACCCACTCTGACTGTGTCACTCTCCTGCGTTTGCCTCGCTGTGTCTTTTTTGAGTGCTATTTCAAGCCCTTGCTCTCTCTGCGGCGGGGCTCATAATATCAGATTGCACAGCCGGTCTTGGCCAAATGTGAATTTTATACTCTAGTGAACACAGGCTTTACACTTTCATTAGCTCACATTCTCCTCAGCAGTGCAAATGCCATGTCGCTGGTTCAAGGAGGAGGGAGGAGGGATGGGCGGAGGGGCTGCTGACTGAGCCCGACGGGGTGGAGAGCTGGAACGGAGGGACGGGGAAAAAGAGCTCCCACAAAGTACAGTTCACCCTCGAGCCCTGAGAGTGAGCCAGTCACTCTGGAATAAAGGAAAATGGCCTCATCAGGCACATACTGCTGACATCCAGGCCTGCAAACTAAACCAAATCCAAGCTTGTTCAGTCATTAGCTTTACACATAGTCGCAAAACGAACCCATTTCACTCTTACGATGCAGATTAAAAGAGCCATACAGACTAAATGTGCCACACATCACATTAACGTTTCACCTTTAATGAGCTGCCTCAGAACGGAACATGTCGCATGCCTCCTCATGTGTCGCAGAGCCTGAGAAGACGCGATGCAAAACCACCTTTATCTTTAATACAGTCATCTTTTTTGAGTCACTTGTTTTCTGACGCCAAAAAAGCGAAGCACACATGTGGATTGGCAAATGGAGGAGGGTTGTGGGGGTGACTGAAGAGAAGGGGGGGTAGGATGAAGGAAACGAAAATAGTTTGTGTCAGTGCTCCCCCTGAGAGATGAAAGCAAATGCTGGCTGTGTCTTAAGCCATTAGAGTAAGGAGCACTGTTCTGGCCTAACTCCCCCCCACACTACCCTTCCTCCTCCTCCTCCTGCCAGACATGGACGGACAGGAAACACTGCCTCGCCCAGAGCTGCCCTTCTCACTGGAGAGCATTAACTTTCACTCCAGCTCTGTGCAAAATGCAACATTAGGTTATTTGCGTGGCTTTTGGCCCCTGCTGCATTTCCAGTCATCAGCTTTAAGAGGCCCAGTCCGACAAGACTCTGACGTCTCCACAAGCTCTGCCTGGGCCAGCGTAGAGTCGCCATCTTCTTATGGTACACCCGTGCCCTGTCCCGTGTGCCGTTATTTTGAAACCAACCCCTTGAGTTTGGAGGCCTGAACGGGTCTCACAAAGACAAGAGAAACGAGGAGGAAGAGCATGACAGGAGACGATTCGAGTTCCTGTTCATAGGCCTCTGGGGTCGAGTCAAGCCACCACCTTTTTTTAAGGTTTGTACCTTTTGAGTGTTTTTTTTTTTCTGTGTGGTAAAGAGGAGCAGGTTCACGCAGAGGGCAGTGATTACAGATTTGAATGGAGCTAAAATGGAAACATCTTTGGGGCACACTCTGACCTGTCAGCCTCATTTTCCTTCAGTGGATGTGCGAGCGGCTGTGCCATCCCCCTTTTTTTTTTTTTTTTTCTTTTCCTCTTAACTCCTTCTCTACTCTCACATCGTCCCATTCCTCCCCTCCCTCTGTCTCTCTCTACACTAGCCCTGCCAGGTCAGGTTTGGCATACAGAGACATCCTCCTCCCCTCCCGCAGCACACACACACAACCACACACTATGTCCATTGTCAGCAGCGCCGAAAGCAGATTTGCTCTTTAAACTAATGGCCCGTTATGTGAAACAGACCTGATTACTGCCTGACAGAAGGAATTAAGGCCGTCCAAGCCAAACGAGTGCGCCAGCATCCATGACCTGGCACAACCACTTAGGGTGACTTTTATTTATAATGTGCACAGTAAACATGTATTTGATATGCAGGGAATAAAAGAAAGGAGAGTGCTGCACTGCTCACTTGACTTTGGTGGTATGTTCTATTGATTCAACTTTTTCAGAGGGATTTCTAGTAATTTATCACATTAGGTATGTGAAAAAAGGGAGATGGATTTTATAATAAAATTTAGGCCATGAAACATAGAAATCTGTTTTTATAGTTCCATAAAAGCTGAGAAGAGAGTGCATTTGCTCGCTCCAAAGCCAATCTTGTTTATCTATAAGTACAGGCGTAAAGGACATTTGAGACTTTTGTTCAGAAAATGGATTTGGGAGCTGCAGTTTCCGAGTTTTCAAAGTTAACTTTTAAAACTTTGCACAACTGATGAATCACGAATTTCTGAATGACAGGTTGTGCAATCTATGGGAATTCTCCAATTTTTAGAAATCAAAGTAAGTTAATCTAATCTCCACATCTAGTCACCAATTCTATAGTGTTAAGTGTTTATATACTTTTATAAGAACTGTGCAGCAATTTGACAAAGCCCCACTCGATTTTAGATTACCATACTTTGAATGAATGCTTGAATCATTTCTCTTGAGCACTGTACTGTAAGTATTATAAACTACTGTGCAAACGATCACACTTTTTTTAAATGCTTACCTGCTTCAATAAATACGCCACATCATCATTATTTATCACAGGTGGCAGATTAATAATAGAAATAATAGAATTTATAATTACTTAATAATAGAAATCACAATTTGAGCAGGAAAAAGTACATTATTATTCATTGAAATTTGTATGAAAGCTAGATATTTGTTACAATTATTGGATTTAACATACAGTTTCAGATACGTGTTTTTTTTGTTTTTTTTTTTTGCATTTCGTAGCACAAGGCAGAGGTGTAACTGATTTCTTTTTAGGTACTATTTTTATTTCTATTGCTGGCAAATTTATTAGAGGATACAATATAAACAGCGAACCACATGTCATTTTTTTCTGGCTGCTATCTGAAGAATGCTTTGCAAAATGCAAAAACTTTTTTTTCATGTATTCATGTCTTGCAGCATTGCCTATTAAATATTATGCTTATATACATATCATGCCCTGTACACAATGATTACTATAACTGCTCAATTACTGACACTATATAAATGCAAATCAGCAGTGCTGCATGCAACAATTACCTTCAGTGTCAAAGACAGCGCTGCTCTGTAGTGTATGTTGTGTCATTATGGTGCTGTGATAGTTCACCAACATGAACAAATGTTAATTTATAGTGTCAGTGACACTACGAAAAAAAAAAAAAATATGACCAGAGGATCGTGTACTGTAACAAAAATGAGTGTGAAAACTATTGACCTTGAAACATTCTTGGAAACTGGAATATAAAAAAAACTAACATGAAATAACAGCATTAATGTTTTGCCATAGATGCACAGTCAATGTATGTGTGTCCAAAAAGAATGTCTTTAAGGCGATCAATAAATTATGTCATTATTATTATTATTGTTATAAAACTATAAAAAATAACATTTGGCATAAGAAATTCTCAAAATTCTGCGTGGTTATTACACTACACTTTTTAACGGAAATCAAGTTGCTCCAGAGTCCAGTGTGTGGTTGGGTTTAGACAAGAGAAGTTCTCTGTGTAAAGCTGGAGATTGTTCAACACTTTCTTTAAAGTTTAAAAAACATGGTCTGTGCAAAGTTTTTCTCTCATACTTTCAAAACATACCATAATCTCTCACCCTTAACACAACTCAAAACTCAAAACTAAAAATAGTTTAGTTTACGCTGTGGTCAGGAAACTACATGTTGTCCTGCTAAATGAGATAATTGAGTAATTTGTTGGGTTTTGTATGAACATATTTTTGCCATTTCCGTTAATTAACACATTGTAATTATGTTAAAATAGAATGTTCTTGCGATTACAGTTAGTTCCCTAAAAAACGTTTCTGTGATTACCATTTAGTTGCACAGACACATAGACGGGGTTGGTCAGGAAGAAGATATGTGGGGCTATTTCTTATAAAAGTGCGAAACTGGTACAAAGTCAAAGTCATTTCAGGTGACGGCATGTGTGGCATAGCAAAAGGGAAACCCAGCAAATCGTTTAATTTGTTTTTTATGAAATTTTCACAGAAAAAGACGCAGAGAGAATCGATACCCCAGTACAATACAAGAAATGAGAAGAGGCACTCCAGGGGTTGTCTGCATCAATTCCTTCATTGTGCTGAAGAATTACAACTGCGCGTGTCAATCTGTTGTTAACATTTGAAGTTAACTATACAGGGTTGACTTGTTACATTGTTGATGTGCATTATGTTCTAAAGGACAGTTCAAATATTCTGCTATGGTGTAAAACTGTAATAAATTGAACTGAAAATAAGTGGGAATTCAGATTGAATTAAAAAATGATAAAAATAAAAATATACAATTAAAGTACATTTGAACATAGATTCATCATTATCATCATTATGTTGGAACTAAGGCATGCGTTGGGGTTAATTATGGGTATTATGTGCAAACTGTAAGTATAATCCAATACAATACATCCTAATTAACTTTGAGTTAATACTATTATTACTCAGATGGACCATGTTCCTATAGCAGCACAAAGTTACCATGTCACATGAACAGGTTGGTTATTTGTGTTTGTGTTCTTAAATAAAGGTTTGGCTTATGGGAAGCCCCCACAGGTGGAATAGCTGCACACTGAATAGTTGAGTTGTGGGTCACATGCTGTCGCTCCCCATCCATCAGCTCACTTCCACCCCGATAACAGCAAAAGGGAAGGGGAGGTTGTTGGGGGGGCTTAAAAAAAGAAGGAGACGAAAAGTGGGCTGAGGTTGACAGAACTGTGGTCATGTGACCTTAAGCATCCAATCATCGCATGCTGACCTCACAGATCTGCAGGTGTTGAAGTGGAAGTGATGTGACTTTGTGGTGACCTAAAGATGCAAATCCAACATGTCGGACTCACTGGCACACACAAGCACACAGGTGTACATGTGCATACACATGCTTATACGCGATGCACACATGCACAAACAAAATATGTCATGAAATGAGTGAATTTGGATGTTGAAGAAAATTCAGCAGGAGGGCATATGGGAAAAATAGTGTGTGTGTGTGTGTGTCTGTCTGTGTTCACGATGGAGTTAAATTGCATTTGACATCACTTAGCAACGACTTTGTGGATAGAAACTCTGAAGTTCAATTTATGGAGATTTTTCCAGCAACCTCTCACTTTAAAGAGCAAAAAGGAATTCAGATAAATAAATACCAAAGGTCATGTTGAACAGGACTTTTAATATTGAGGGTGAAACATCGGCTGAATCGTATACGAGGTTTGATGAAATTTTTTTCTGCACTGCCCTGTGCAGAACTCCACTTACTTAGACTTAAATAAAAACTGAAATGTGATAAAAATTCAAATATTTAATTTACCCCATGTCAAATAATGGAGCAAAAATTTACTTTCAAATAAAATAAATTCACTTTACTTTCACTATTTAGAAGTGGCAGCTTCTATTACTGCCTTTGTGTTACAACCTGCCTCAGTGAACAAAAGCCATTTTCACATTTCAGTAAAATGGTCCCTTTTCGACTCACTCACTGTCTTTCATGTGCTTACTTAGCACTTGCATGCATAATTCTGGTTTTGCGAGAAGACTTTGTTTGACTGTTGTAATAATTTAAAGCATGAGGTACATAACAGTCCTAAATAAAAAGGTGTTGTGTGGAAGGGGAACTGTAAGACGCAATAATTGCTTTTTGAACAGTGAGATTTGCTGTTCTATCATTAAAATGTGCTTTTCTTTGAAAAACAAGAAGCTTGACATCAAATGTATCCGACATACAGTAACATTGCTAATGTAAGTGTGCAGTTTTTTAACGGAATAACTGTAGTTTAAGTCTCAAAAAAGACCATCATCGTCATCTAAAGTACAAACACGAGTACTCTGGTCCTGTGGCGTGTTATGTTAGCTAATTAAAGTTTATCACAACAGAAACTGCTCAAAGTTGACTTCCATCTAGTCATAAAATCACTGTTGACTTATAACTAAAAACCATCTTTTTGAGACTCAAGTCATGCAACTGATGTGAGCCATTCCATAATTTTGGACTTCTTTTACCCTGAATTAAAGAGCATTGGGATCTAAGCGCATCCAGAACACAGGTGACCTCCACTGTGTATTGGAATCCGATTGCTCCTGTGTAGACACAGGACTGCTGCTCTAGCTCTGCTAACGTGCTATTCTCTCAGTGTAGGCACAACAGTGGTTTAACCACTGTTTAAACTGTGAGAGCATGTGCATAACCATGAACAAATGTTTAGTAATGCTGTAGTATCTACAAGAAGACAAGGAAAAAAACACAGTATATTCACAGGTGGGAATTTGGCAGGAAAACACTGATGTACAGTAAAAAGTAACTGAAACAAATAAAAATAATAAAAAAAAAATCACATAAAATGAAAATGTAAGGAATGAAACTAATGCCTAAACTTTGCCATGGCAATCACCAGTTATTCATAGTTATTTCCTGTCATTTTCTGCCTGTGGGTTTAGAGTATGCAATAAATGGTGCTAGTGAATAAATAAATGAAATTTTCTGAGCCAAAGTGCATATTTTGTGGTGGGCCCAAAGTTATCGGATACGGGTCAGTGTTATCACACTCAACGTGCAAGAATGGTTCTGTTAGAGGACACGCAAATAAACACAGAGACACATTCAGGAAAGACGACTTTTTAACTTTCCCTACTTTTATGCATAAATAACTTGGATTGGCTGTGCGCTGTTGCAGCCCTGTGGAAATACTGCCACATTTGTTTTTACGACCACTACAGTTTAATAAAGACACATGGAATAAACAGCCCATACACACTCCACCTCATTAAGCAGCATATTGATTTTATCAGCAAGGCTCATACAATTTGCGAAGTAATTGTGACAGTAACTGAATAATTTCCATGGGAGAACAAAACCTCGATGACGCCACTTTAACAGTATTTAATGTTTAACAGAAATAAGAAATAATATTATGTTTAAAGAGTATATATATATAATTTTTAAAATATTTTAAAATTAATATATTTTTTATTGCTATCTCAAGATTTCAACAATGAACTGTGAATCTCAAATAAACACAACTTCTAAGAATAAAGTTAGAATAACATGTTAATGGAGTATTCAGAGAACATTAAGGGTGAAAGTCAATAAATAAATATCAATGTAACTACAGGCACAAAGCTTACACTGTTTTAAATGAAAAGGAAAAATTAGGCTACTTTTCAGCAGAGCTGCCAGAAGCTTGTCTGCACAAATTGATGATCCACTAGTTTTTTTTATTTCTTTCTTTCTTTCTTCTTTGTACGAAGAAAAGCATCTTGTTGTTGATGTTTCATGTAAAAGTGTGATGGGACATCATTTGGCATTGTTTAAAAATGCTTTTGAGTTTAAATTTTAATTGTAAAAATGTAATTGTAGTCTTATTCTTTTATGTTTGTAAAATGAGGGGTCTCAAAATTGCTGTGATGTACCAAATATAAATATATTATATGTCATAAACCAAACTGTACATAATGAAGTTTAAAAAAAAATGTGATAGAAGGTAACTAAGTAGATTTCCATAGGCACTGTACCTACACATACTACAATTGTGAGCTATTACTTGAAAATTGCCATTTTCTACTACTTCATACTTTTCATTACAGTTCAGTTTAGAAGCAGATATTGTACTGTACAATCCAGGTTAATAAAAGTACAAACCACTCAGAAGCTTGTAAAGTAATTCAAATTCAAAATTAAAAAAAAGTGCAATATAAAATAATACAATATTGTATGTTAAAATAAGCTCAGTCATTAGCAGTTGCAACATTAAATAAATTAAGTGCATGACTAATTGTAATCAAGTAGTATCATATTCATTGATGTGAAATGAGCCATTCTGCATATATTTATATCGCTACTTGAATTTAAGTACTGAAAACATTTTGAATACAGGATTTGAACTTTACAGATAATTTATTTTAAGTTAAAGTAATAATACAACTGTGTAAAAATATTCTGAATACTTCCTGAACTGTTTTTTGCTGCCTGCTTATAAGGTCTTAAACACTGTAAAGTGCCTTAAGATGACTTATTTTGTGATTTGGCGCTATATAAATAAAATTTAATTGAATTTGATTGAATTGAGTGTTCCAAGGGCATATCCTTTCTCTGGTGTAATCCTCTAAATGGAGGTGTGGAAAAAAAAAAAGACAGCAGTTAGAAGCAGTGAGGGTTCAATCAAACGCATTGAGTTGTAGGACTCGGTAATTTTGGAGCTTGACTAAATGCTAGACTGAAAATGACAAAAGTCAATCTACTGCTGAGATTTTAACTTTCTGATTTCACCCAACTTTACAGATGTAAGATAGAAGTAAGTTGCTTGCCCCTTGAAAATGATCCCGTAAAGCAGCAGAGTGGTTTAGAGAATGGCCTGAAATGTGTTGGAAGGGTTCGTTTCCAGTTGTCCGACAGTTTCCAGTTTGAATGGTGGGATATCAGAGTTAAGGATCGGGGTCGCCCAGAAGTCCCAGTCACACACTAATTGCTCCTCAAGTCCTGCTGCTGGAAGTGATACACCACAACCTTTCTGAATTTCCAGCCACAAACATCACAGTTTCCAGCCACTGTCAGCAAGCAAGATCCAAGAAAATGCCCCATGTTTAGAGTAGTGCTCTGTTTATGGTTTATAGACAGTTTAACAGTTCAGTCTGAAATTCCCCACTGCTCTGAAATAGTGATATTTCAGGCGCCTCAGTGACGCACTGTGTCATTACTTCAAACTTTTCATTATTTATATGTGTTTCATTTACTGCTGTTTTTCATTCACATGCACTTAAACCTGACTGTACTGAATTTGTAATGAGATTAAGTGGAGGCGGCACTGCCCAAACACAACATCGTTATTAGACCTGACCTACAACCTTTCCAAAAAGGCCCCTCCCTCCACCATGGCTCTCTTTTTTATTAGTCCCTGTATAAGATGAGGCTGACACAGTTCTTCCTTTGTCAGTTCATCAGGAGCACTCATGTGAACTGCATTTGACAGCCGCAGTGTCTTTCTGAGCAGGGAAGGTCAGATAGAACACAGACTTAGCTAAATGCTACATGAGAAAAAACAGCGACATTATAAAAATATTAACGACTCATTAGCCTAATAAATAAGGCATTAGCCTCCAGAGCTAAAAACTGTGGTTTAGGCATGTAGGTGAGGTGGTAGAGCAGTCATCCATGAGTCCAGTTCGACTTCAGGTTCTTCCCAGCAACAGTATTAATTATTATTATTTTTATAATCAGATTGTCATTATGAAATCATTTGTATTAAAGCCTTGCACGCCCTCTTACTGCCACAAATGTATCTCAGATCAACTGCAGCTCTAAAAAAACGAATGTATTCTCTTTGCATGGGACACTTCGGCCACTATTTTATAAATGCTAACAATGTCCTCTGAGAACTGTAAGCACAGAGGCAGAGAGTCCAAGCTGTTACGCCACAGTGCTGCTTCAGTGGCACCAAGTAACAGATTGGCTGTCAAGTAGCGTTCTGCACAATTTAAAGCATGCAACAAATATAAGTGGTCGAACTAATATCCCAGGGGTCTAAAGGCTTTATCTAAAGGCTGTCATATGAACCTTTGCAAAATTACTGTTTGGAGGCATTCATTTGATATAATATTTGTGCATGCAAACAAAGTTGTCAGGATGAAAATAAACGATATGATATTTAAAATGAATTGTAAATTAATATGATGCATTAGGACACGCATTAATATAGGCAAAACGTACACTGTTAGCATTATAATGAGCAGGGGAGTTGCATCATTGTTGCATCGAAGTCAATAGAGTTTAGTTGAATCAACACAGTCTCCTAAAACTGCAAAAGCTATTGAAATAAGAATAAATTGTTTACATACTAATGGCAAGTTGTAAATAAAATGATACTGAACATATCTGTAAAATGTTTCTTTTCCAACAAGAATTTCCTGATCTATCAGTTAAATGTCAATTTTTTTGTCATCATGTTCAGGCACTAACTGTGTATAGGCAAATAAAAACAGTTATACTTCTCGCTAGAGTTTGACCTATGTAAAGCATTTAATTCTGAAAGAACTGTGTGATACTAAAGTCCTTATGCATGTGTATTAGTTGATGATCAGGATTCTATATATGCTTTTATTATTGTACCCCATGTGCAATTATTGATATACAGTTCAGCAAATGCATGCAAACAAGAGCAGTGTTTCTACTATGGAACCAGTCTTCCCATTAATATGTTACTGTCTTGACATTTCAAATGTTTACGTGTTCAAACACTTATGAGGAAATCTAAAACAAGGGAACCACAAACTCATTAAAGGTTTTGACAACAGATTGAAGACTCACTGCCGTATTGTGAAGGAGACTTGTCATATTTTTGCAGTAACATGAAACATAAAAATATAAAAGATTGTTACTTTAACAAAGTTAGTAGACAAAAGCAGTTACTTCATAGGCTCTGAGCCTGATACTTTCCAGCCTTCTGTGGAGCCATTGTTGTGGAAAGAATGGCCATAATGATAGGTTGTTGTTCCGCTGTAGTGCTAGAAATGCCCAGGCTCATGCAGCGCTGTGGTTTCCCTTTCTCAACAACACGCAGCAAGAAAAGAGATGGTTTAACAGTTCCAGGCAGAATAAATTCACTTTCACTGGCTGATTAATATTTGTTTTAGTAACTCACCAAATATTCTTTGTCTGTGACTTACAGCATGTTCAGTCTGGTCTTTCAACAAAATAAAATGATTGTTGATGCAGAATAAACAGCGTACAGCGCTGATCACTGTCTGCAAGACATGGCTGATGACTGATTGTGATTTCGTAGCTTTGCTTACGTGAGGCTGAAGTGTCACACTTTGCTTTGTCATCACTAGAATGTTGAGTGATGCTTCCGTGTCTTTAGCGAGCCTGGACATCTGTTGTGGTTTGTCATGTGAGTATTGTTTAGCTCTGATGTCTGACTGTGGGAGGTCCAGGCTTGATTCCACTACCCATGGTGATTAATCTGCTTCCTGCCAGACGTCCAAGTTTAAACAGTAAATAAAATGTTATGCACAGGAGTGACAGATAATGTAATTTCCCTCCTGTATAATCTAGTTCTATCTGTATTGTAATGATAAACTAATAGACTGGGTTTCCGTTTTCCTTAAATTGCCAGACCTGTTACGAATGACAGTAGGAGCAGAAACAAACTGATTTTACTAAATGAGTTATATATTAAAATAAACATTACAGTAGAGACAGAGGCTTAACAAGAAGTAGAGGACAGTGATATGATACAAAGATATTGCATAAAACTAGCAAAGGAATTAACAAGTCAAGTGATCAGTTCCTGTAGGTGCATTAAGACATTAAAAAAGAACATGTAACCAGAGTGTTAAAGTCATCAGATGGTGGATTGCTACCTTTACTCTTAAAGGGGCTGCAAAGGTGTGTCCCATGGAAGCCCTGAGAGGCAAGTGAAAAGACATACATTAACATCTGGTTTTCCAAGTCTGCTTCTTTTTTTATAACTATGTTTATGTTTATGACAAATGTTTTACCAGGATCACTTTTTTCTTGCAGCTGACTTCAAAATCCCCCACATGCATTCTCGTGAAGAACCCAGTCATCAGTAAGATGTACTTTGTCTCTGTGTTCCCTACAACAGAACATTATAGGCTGTATAGGCAGAACATCACACTAGATTAATTATTCATAGTCCAAGCAACCACACTTACAGTCTAACATGTCTGTGTCTAGTAACTGTACAGTATAAATAACCACGGTGTGACAGAACAAAAAGAAGAGCTGAAAGAAGAATGTGGAATGATAAGCAAGCAAATGGGGGATTCATGTCCGTACGTTCATCACTACATACTCTGAGCACTGTCAAAAACAGCTTAGTATTAGAAAAAATAATATTAAATAAATAAAAAACAGGAAGGCAAAGTAAGATTACACAAAATTATAGCTCAGTCTATGCTCAGTATGTTGTTGTTGTATGTAAGCCTGTATAAATGTTGCCACAGCTTTGGGAAATCCCACAATAATCCTATAATAAAAGCATGGTGAAATGTTTCCTTAAAAAGCTAAACTGAACTAAATGGTTGCTCTGAATGCAAAGATAGATGTACCATGCTCTCAAATTTTAGTCAACAGAGTTAATGGGACTATATCACTATAATATTCAAGGCCTTGAGACTCTGTTTGTGAACGCCCTGTTTTATCCTGTGTGTTTTCAGGTTTTTAGTATTTTAGGTAGACAGTTTTGACTTGACTCTGACAACTTTAGAAGATTATGTTTGTTTGTGCCCTGCCCTTTAAGCAAATCCAGACTATAATTACCATTGACATTAAAGCCTGTGTAACTAATTTCAGACAGCCTTATGAGAACCAGAACTAACTATAACAACTAATGACCATATATGTTATTCCTGTAAGACTACAAAACCTTTGCACCTTGCCCCTATCATTCTGTTTCTGTACTCAGTCTCCTGTCCAACAGAACACTCTTTGGTCTTCCAGGTCCGGTTTCTGATTCCATGTGGCACACCTTGCTACACCGCTTGTCTGAAAAGAGAACTCATGCCTGGGCCTAATCTTTTTACGAGTGTTGCTTGGTGTCAGTAATGACCCAAGCAACATGTAGTAATAATACATTTATTTATAGAGCACTTTTCTAAACATATGTTACAAAGTGCTTCACAAGACAGACAAGAAACACATGTAGCCCAACAACATCAACTTGAGCAAGCACTAGGCAAACAGTGGAGAGGAAATACTCCCCCTAGGGGAAGAAACCTCCTGCAGAACCAGGCTCAAGTGAAATGGCCATCTGCCTTGACCGGTTGGGGAGCAGGAAACAGTTATACAAACAAAACAATAATACAAACAACTACCACATCGGTCCTTGGGAAGACCAGTTCCAATGTAAAGACATTGTAATCTAATGGAGAGTCTTCCCAAGGACAGATTTGTTTTAGCTTTACAGAAGATTGCAAAAGGCTCGCCGGTAGAGGTATGTTTTAAGGAGAGATTTAAAAGATGTTACTAAGTCAGCTGATCTTATTTCCTCGGGTAAGCTGTTCCAGAGTTTAGGGGCTCTAACTGAAAAGGCTCTGTCACCTCTAGTAGTCATTCTGACATCACGGACATACAGAAGATTTCTATCAGAGGATCTCAGGCTACATGCAGGCTCATAAGGCTTTAAAAGCTGGGATAAATAGCTGAGTGAAAGGCCATGCAGAGCTTTAAAAGTTATTAATAAAATCTTAAAATCAATCCTAAAACATACTGGCAGCCAGTGTAAGGAAGCTAATAAAGGAGTGATGTGATCATATTTTCTTTTTCTAGTTAAGAGTCTTTCAGCTGACATTTACATGTAAACATGTAAACCTACATTGCTCATCTGTATGCAGTCCAGTGCAGTGCAGAATGCTCTGAACTGTACATTGGAGAAACCAAACAGCCGCTACACAGGAGGATGGCACAGCACAGGAGGAGTAACACCTCAGGACTTGAATCAGCTTTGAACCTTCATCTTAAGGACAAAGGACACTAATCCGAGGACAGTAATGTTCACATATTGGGCAAAGAGGACAAGTGGTTTGAGAGAGGGGTGAGGGAAGCCTTGCATGTGCAAATCAACACCCCCTCACTCAACAGAGGTGCAGGCCTCAGACACAACCTGTCTTCTATTTATCATGCTGCCCTTTCATCCATCACCAGAAAGATCAGGCCCAATTCACACCTGCACCAGGTTGGACAGACCTAATGACCCACTTTAGGGGACAAGAGGGCTTGGCAGAGGTGTGACTATTACATCCTTCACAACCTCCCCTTCTATTGTTTCACCTAACGAGTCTACTCAGGCCAGCAGTGAATTGAAACCAAACCTGGAGCGTAAATTTGTGGTCTCTAACTAGCTATCTTCATACTGAAGAAGCTACTTGGATGAGTAAAGAAATGTTTCGACCTAACAAGAAGGAAGTCCAGTTGCCATCACTCAACTTCCAGATAACTTCACCTGGATGACATACGACACTAACAGTTGTTTTAGGGTCTTTCTTTACAACTCTCACAATGTTTCTGTTGTCTCCAGCTGTTGTTTTCCTTAGTCTACTTAGAACACTAGTGGTTTTCATGTTGGAATAACAATGAAGGAACTTTCAGATTATTAGGAGGGCAAAAACTTTATTCCACCTGTTCTTATGTCATAAATACAGGACGAGAGTTGGTTTGCCACTTACCTCACAGGGATGTGAGGTCCTGACTTCTCCCAGGGAGGTTAAAAAAATAACCTAGGACAGTGACAGAGAGGAACCTGCTGTGTTTGTTCACAATTTAATGTCAAGACTTGCAACCATACAAACTCTGTCATACCACTGCTGTCAAAGCCAAACTAGCCAGCACTCCATCTCCAGCAGACTAGCAATTGTTTCCAATTTATAACACAATTCCATTTATATAAGAAATGGAAGCGTAGTGTGATACCACAGGACAGGGTGGAAGGCAAAGTTAGTTTCTGACCTCTGCAAACAAACATTTTCACTACTACAAGTCTGAGCGTATAAAAGCACGGTAATAACATTGTTAAAAGCAAAAATCCAGCAGTGCTTCCTTAGTAGAAACAGATAGAAAGCCGTTGCTGGCATGGCACGCTGTGTAGAATATGCAATGAAAACAAACAACTGATTTCCCCTCTCACTGATGTACGGCGGCATGATCGCAGCTTAAAGACATCAGATATGAGTCTCACCCCTTTGAAATAAGAATAACCCCTATTTGTGCTTCAGGAACTCTCCAAGATAGGAGTGATCCTGCAGAGATGACAAGGACAAAAGTTATTACAGCGTCAACAGAAGAATGACAAAATAAAATATCTGATTTCACTGGTGGCAGGATTAAATGTGGCCTTATACTGTATCTGTGTTTGCCAAGGAGCCCTT
The DNA here is from genome assembly GCF_900324465.2 of Anabas testudineus. Classification (NCBI taxonomy): domain Eukaryota; kingdom Metazoa; phylum Chordata; class Actinopteri; order Anabantiformes; family Anabantidae; genus Anabas; species Anabas testudineus. Next base: position 20,112,742 of record NC_046629.1, read on the forward strand.
GGATCATTGTGAGTCGAACTGTAATGTTCCTTTATCAAAATGTGAAGCACAAGCAGACAGAGGTTACTTCACAGGTTGAAGTTAAACCAACAGCAGTTATAAGTAGGTTTCCAGGGAAACGTACAAGATTAAGGTTAAACTATCCGATTGCATCTCCTTTCGAGTGTTTTTATGGTTACAGGAGGCCTGGCTGGAGTTACTCACCTCCACTTCCTCTTCTCCCATCAACAGCTCCACCTCTGCTCTATTCATCTGCTGCTCCCTGAGAGGTGGTCTCTCTCACAGTTTCATCAGGGCATCTGATAAAAGCAGTTAAAATAATCTTTATCACTGCATTACATACTTGACTGTGTTTGGATACTTTTTTCCATTTCACCTTTGCTGTCACCATCACCAATATAGATCTGAGTTGTATGTACTTGGTGGATTTATACACTTACTTAGAAGTTTGTACACAGTACAAGCAAAAGACCTAAATCTTTACCAGCCTAGTTTGTTGCTTATTTTTAAATCTAAATTCTGAACAAATCAAAATCAGACTTGTCCCAGTAGGCTTCCAACAATGAGGCAGTGTAGAGTAGCTCAGGTACATGAAAGTGATACAAACATATTTATTGGGCCTTTTCATCAGCCACAATGGTCTTTTATTTTTCTTGAAATAACCCTTCGATTTCTTGATTGTGAGCATGTGTTAACGAGTTGCTCACAGGTTATATAATTTAATTTGAATTTAAAGTTGTCACAAGCTTTGCTCTGTTGATGTATATGTTTTGTGCTGACTGCTTCCTTGCTCTTCCTGCTGGGTAATATCGTGGTTGTTCTTAGCGAAAAGGTCTAATGATAACTGTCTCTTCCCTCGAAGAAACTCATGTGCCATGAAGCAAATACTTGGGTAAAATGATTGATCACTCCTTAGTACATTCCAACGTCTGACCTATTTGCTTTGCTTTTCTCTGTTTGACGTATCCATTTTCCACCTATTGTACCTCTGTGGTCTTTGAAATGAACTTAAATGTCAAACAAAATTCTTTATTTATAGTGACATCCTTAGGAAATGGATTGGGAGGTAAGGGCCGTCTATGGAAAAGGACATGTTTAAACGTTGGGGTCACCCAGTCTACAAACAGCATTATTTCGTTCCAAAATGAGCAGCTTTACTGGAGCAATTTTTTTCAAGATTTACATGAAGGCATTTTGCTGTATCTGCTCCTGGTCTCTCTGTCTCTATTTACAGTTACAACCAAGTGAGGCCAAGCAAACAAACAAACCAACAATAAGAAGAAAAATAATCCCAGCATTCAGGGAACCTGCATTTCAGTCTCCAGCAAAATGAAATGCATTTATATTATTGGTCAGCCAGTGTAAACATCTACAGTATACTTTCTTTTTGTTGCTCTGTCATTGTGGCCTGTCAACATTCTGCAAAAAGGGAAAAAATGTCATTATTTTTAAAAGCTGCATGAAGTCTGGTTTCTGTCTACACGCTGGCCCTAAAGTCACTTCTTTCACATTTAGATTTGGTCTCACTCACAATTGTTTTCTTGTCATGGCTCCAATTGAGCTTGGATACTATTGAATAGTGGCTTTTACCCATATATGCACATAGTTTTAACTGACTGCTACATAACAACATGTTCTCATCCAACAGTGTCAGGCAAAGATGGAGTCATTTGACCCTAAGCGTTATTGCTTGTTTTTTGTAGTAGTGTAAACACTGAGGTTTGGTTCAGCTTAGGTACAAAACATTTAGGATTACATTAAATTAAAGGATGAATAAAAAGTGTATCACTGACTCGAACTTTAGTTTCCTGTGAGAAAGTTCTGCCTATCTGAACTTAGCTTCATATAAGTTCAAATAGGCACCTCGAGCACTGACCTACAGTATACTAGGTCAGCATGTTTATCTGACACCATCATAAAATCGTGCAGCTCAGCTGTGTCTGCTGCTAACAGAATCTCCATGATCCTGCTGTTGTGTCTTTGTAACTCGTAGGGCCTCCATGTTTGTTTTTGTTTTTGTTTTTTTTCTTAATTTATTAATTATTCACAAAAGTCACAGATGCAAATGAAAGGGGGTGGCGGCTCAATATAGAACTTTCGCTTCTTTGTAAGACCCCTGAATTGCTGCCGATAATTTCAAAATGAGAAAGCATAAGAGCATAAGAAAATCTGATCAGAATTCTGAATTTCAGAATTTGTTCTCTTTGTAGTATTTTTAGCTCAGTATAGGTTTAACAACAATCTTTGCTTTTAGGGTTTTTTTTATATGTTACACAGCATCACAACTTTTTTGGCAACAAGCTTGTATTATGTATGCTTGTATAATGTATAAAAGTTACAATCACAGTGGATTTCGTGGTAACCTTTTCTTTAATTAAGACTGTTTTGAACACCCACAGCCATATATTGAAATTAACACTGGTATTAAATGTTTTCAATGACCTTTATAAGTTATTAAAACAAACAAATTAAAAAAATGTTTGTCCTGGCCATGATATTGTTCAGGAATTTGTGTACAGCACTATGAAAAATATTAGTAGACGTTTACAAGTATACATATACAAGATTTCCTGGTTTAGTCTTGAATATGTCATGCGGTTTGGAGCTGGGCTTGGCTCCATGGCTAACATGTATTACTACTATGTTATATGGTATTATAGTGCACATTTACTTCGTTCCAATTCAGTTCCGTCCCTTTCCCCGGATTTGAGCCTGTGATAACTGGAGGGCAGGAATGTGTATAAGCTGTTTAGGTTGGTCAATGGCTGTGATGGGATTTTCCACCACCTCAGTGTCATTTGTAACCATGCTTAATAGATCTGATTATGGCCTCATTTAGTGGATAAAAGGTTTGGTGGACTGTTCTACTGGCCAGAGATAGAGTGAGTTAGAGAAAAGAGAGAGAGAGAAAGACAAAGAAAATTAAAACATAAGATTTGTTGTGCTATTTCAATACAAATTTGAAGTTTGCACTTGTGATATAGCTAGCTCTTTAAAAAAGAACTTGTAGAACAATATTATGGGCAGTGTCATACCAGTTTACCATGCAGCTTAATTGCTGGGTATGTACATGTGCATAGCAGTTGCCTTGGAGATGTGAACACGAGTCACTCTGGCTGAACAATAGGGATTAACCTGCTGAGTCACCTTTTGTGTTTGTTAGCAGGTTGCAGTGAAAAGGCAAGTGTTTCATTTTTATGTTTTCTACATTTCATTACAAGACTTTGTGTGGTGTGCAATATCAGATTATTCCTTCCATTGAAGGAGAACTTCAGTTCTCTGTGAAGTGGAAAGGACAGTTGTTCTAAAAACAGCAGGATGTTAATGAGCTTGGCTCCAAAGTCTGAACAGTCAACAGTTGCAGCAGCAGCAGTGGCAGTGACACACAGCTCATGGAGTTAATTACTGTAAGGTTGGCTATTTTCAAACCATCAGTGTTCAATTACAGCAATTTATGTCAAAGATTTGGACTCATAACTTATTAGGATCTGAACATGATGACAAGACACACTTGTTTAATTCAGTGTTCTTAGGGTATCATTATGTCCACTGCAAACATTCATTACTCAATTAAAGAAATCAAAGACAAAAATATGCTCATTTTAAGTGCAGAACTTGCCTTGAGAATTGATGAATTTTCTTTAGTGTCACAGTAAATCATAGATTGTTCTCCCTACATTTACTGATGCATAGCAAACTGTTAACCATTAATAGTGAATTCTGTGTACTTAATTTCCCAAACAGTAATCAAATGCTAAAAAAGTTAAACTTGTGTAAGTAGTATTCCAGCAATGAATCGATTTTGGTGTCCCACAGTCTCATTGGAACCACAACGAGGAGTCAAGAAAGACATCACATACCATCAAATGACAAGACAGGTCATGGGAAGCTACCTCCTCAAGGGTTTACAAAAACAAGAGTCAAGCCACCAACACATAGTATATGTCCTGCCAGTCATTAGATACCCTGTCAGTATTGTAAGCTCCCTAAATGAGGAAATTGGAGGCTGCTGATGTGAGGACCTAAAAACCGACAATGTGTCAAGGTTTCCATCCCATGTCTCATATCCAGACACTGTACACCAGCTAAAACTAAGGCAGATGGGGCCAGGTGAGTGTCAAGGCCAATATCTTGGATGAAACCCAGAGCTTTAGTTATGTTACCCAGAGATGATCTGTTGAGAGCATGTCTGAGTTAGCAGCAGACAGAGAATGAGGATCAAGCAGAGGAAGTGGTTTGGCATGACAAGACCCTGCACAGGATATACCATCAATGGACTGCTAAGGTGAATCCTACCAGTGACTGGAAAGGGATGGATTAAAGGACATTCTTTATTACTGATAGAAGAATAGATCATGTAAATATCTGTGCCAAGTATGAACTAGACTTTACCAAGTCCAGATGGGAGACGATGTGGAATGTAAAGGGCAAAGTGGACTTCTAAGTTGGGGCAGTGTCTCGAGCAGATTCCAGGAGCAACAGGTAAGATACTGTGCAGAATGTCAGAGAACGCTGAGTGAGTGGATATGCATTCATATGCACACGAGGGCACGCACACACATACACACACACACACACACACATACACACACACACATAGAATCTTCAATTTCCCATATTAGTTTGTGCACATATGAGAAGGTAATGAATTGACAGAGCTCTGGGTTAGTGATAAGGAGGAACAGGTGCAACATAATGTTTGTAGATGAGCCTTCTGGGCTCAGCAGGGTCTCACCTCCCTCGACTCCACTCGCTAAGTCTCACTCTCAATTCAGCTCATTTTAACCAGTTTTATTAGAACGCACAATGCTTCAGTTTTGGCTCTTTTATGTTTCCGTTTTGTCTCTCGTTCTCTTTCTTTTCTTTTTTTTTTTTTTTTTACAAATTAGCCTACAGTGTGTGGGTTAAAACTGTTTTTCATTTTCACTCTACCTGTATTTTGTAGCTGATCTCTGTCTGACACAGACTGTTTCCTGATGATTGTTCTGCAAATAGAAAATGCCACAGTGAAAATAGCCAGCATAAACAGGGGTGAAACATCCATTATACTTGCTTGTCATTGCTCCCTGAGCTGATGCACTGTAGTGACCTCAATGACTATATAATATTGTTTCTATAGTAACAATGTAGGTATAAACGTTGCCTGGCTTGAAACCTATTGCTTATACTATACAGTATGGTGTATAAGAATTACAATGCACAAGAATCATCCTACTTCTTTATCTTTCAATAAGAGATGTAGATATGCATGTTTCAGTTTTTTCCCCTTTGAAGAGTTTATTCAGTGCTCTGTGTTTCATTATTGGTTTGTAACCCTATGCTGAATTTCAACAAAGCTGCATAATAGAACGTTACACCATCGGACGAGTTTCCTATGTAAGGTCTCTCTTTCAAAAAACCCCCTGCTGACTGTCAGAATTTCTAAACCCTTATTGCACTTGTTTGACTACTCGCAGAGTAGAATACAATTAGTGGCCTTGGTAGTTATTCCTATATTGCTTTTATAGTTTAGATTGAATTCTAATTTACTGGTATGTGCGTAAATGCAGTCTTTCATTAGTCTTTTGCAAAACAAGTTGTAAATAAAGATTATCCGTTACGCTATCATTCTAACGGGATATGTTTTATTTTACTGTTAAATGACATGGGTACGTATTAATTTATTAGCTCATATTGGTCAGTAATGTACATTTGTTCAATTTTACATTTCTTAATTTGAGGTAAAGTAAGCTCTAAAAGCTAATCTTGCTATCATTTAAACACACCCTTGCACAGTTCAGTCCATTTGGGGATTCTACTACAGTACTTTTACTGCATATTAATGTGAAGGAGCAAGCAAGCAAAGTGCTTGTTTTAAAGTTTCAACATTCAAGGTGCAAACAACTTCGTTAATCCCAGCGGGAAATTGTAAGCCAATGATTTGCCTTCTTACAGTTGTTCTCAACACAGAAAGAAAGGGAACCACAACCAGAGAAGATCCACATTAACACAAGTACAGAACAACATCAATACAGAAAACTCAGTATATATATACAGAATATGTGAGAAGGATGAGAATAGATGAATGAAAATGGGTCAATAATTATAATCCAGGGTGGAATGACAAACAAGGTGTACCTCTCCAAGTGTGACCTTCACTTTATATTACAAGGCTGCATTCTTCTCCATGTAGCTAGCAAATGTATTACCGTGTGGGAGTTTGTCATTGCTCTGGAACAGTATTGCTGGTACATTTCTTTGCATTTTAACAGAGATAAACTTAAAAAGACAAATTGTCCAGCAAGTAAAAGTAGGATGAACCTCGCTCCCTCATTCTCCGTCCTATGATAAGGTTTTTGGCTAGTAGTCGAGGTGAGTATAGACAACATATGATAGCCCATATACAACAAATATCAAAGAGTTCATGTGTAGTAATTGTGATTATATTTCATGTAAGGATTCAGTGTGATCTTTTACATTACTAATAATATTACTGCAATGTTGGATGGATCAGTTCTTGCCAGATGGGGTCATAGGATTGGATCAGCTAGGCGTCTGGGGAAGACACTTGTGTGTCAGTGCATTAACACAGATGCTGAAACCATTGCACAGAACCCACAGACGAAAGCCAAGTGAGCAATGACAAACAAATTGGACCAGACTACATGTAGATGAAACCTGCAGATGTGTTTGCTCTCCTCTTCCAGACACAAAAGCCATTGTGGCTTTCAGATTAAATTGCATTAGTTATTTGCACGGCAGTGCCAGGGCTCTTTTTTCACTGGGGGAGGCTAGGCCCGAGGGACAAAAGATCCACTTTATGAGCTCTGGAGAGCAGATGCTTTGCAAGGTGAGTTTTACACCTCAGTGACTCTTCAGGGCCTTTATCTGTGAGCAAACCGCTCAGATTTCCACAGTTCTTCCGCAGCCTGATCGGGACTGCTCTCTAATAAACCTCAGAGTGTGAAAACAGGTGCTTCAATAGTTCGCACAAATCTCCAGCCAAGTAGACGGCCTCATGTCAGTCTCAGTGCAAAAGCACTTACAATAAATAAATAAATAAATAGATAAATATCTGGTAATTAATCTTTCAGTAATTTAAGCTTGTCTTTGATAATTTAAATGCATATGATGGTGTCACATTCCACTGTACAAAGTTTTAATAATGTGTATTTTATCATGTATCTTGGTTGTCTGATCCACAAACATGCAACGTTAGGGTCTTTAGCAAGTTAATATTTCTATATATCTGATTTTATTATACATCAAAAATTATAAAAAAAATACAATTCTAGCATGCTACTGTCCAGAACCAAGGTTTAACCAGGTTAACAGTTATGGACTATAACAACTGTTGTTGTCTGTTGTCTGCATAAGTGGTCATGGAAATAATATATATATATATATATATATATATATATATATATATATATATATATATATATATATATATATATATATATATATATATTTTTTTTTTTTTTTTTATAAAGTCAGTAGGTTGCATATAACATGTTAGCAAATGTTACACAGTTGGAGGTGGGTGGTAGTATGAGACTATTTTAATTGTAGATTAGGACACATTTGGTGTTGTGGTGCATTTACAGTAGTGGGACATTGAATGTGGGACTGACTCAAAATAAATGCTAATGAAAAGCAGGTCACTCAGTGAGCTGGAATATGTGTTTATAAGATTTTGACAATAATGGGGCTCTCTGGCCCAGAGGATTAAGACATTTTAAAGATCTGGATAGTTGTTAGTAGTATTAGTTTTGGTCTTTTCATGTAATTTGTTATCAGAATAATCCAGTTGAAGACTTTCAGAGTTTGTAGCAGGTCATAAAAAACAGCATTCTCTGTGACATCAGCCACTGCAAAGACACTGCTTTGGTTAATAACATGTGTTCATTCCTTTGAACACCGTATTTGACCTGCTTTGCTTCATTTCATTATAACCAAACACAGTTGCCACAGTGATAATAAGCTTTAAACACATCATCAAAATTTTCTTGGGGCCTTTTTTGATTGTATTACATCGTCTCACTGGTACTAGAAACAGCCCACCATCACAAATTTAGCCCTTTGCCTTGTTAAATCACAGAGCCAACAGATATGTCAGTCGAGCCTTATAATGTGTACTTTCAAGACATGGCTGACCTACAGCTTAATACTATGCCTAACAGCCTCCTGTGTAAACACATGTAACATTCATGCAAACACTATGCATGCATGCTGTTACAACATGTATTCAATGTTTCATTAAAGTCCATAGACTGTGGTTAGTTACAGCAAAGCAACGCAGCAACTCTTCACCAGGGCAGACAGTGAGTCATCACAGGGAGGAAAGTAGGCTTGGGAAACATGGTCAATTCGGATGTGACTTTTAGGGGTCACATATTTTCTGGTGGTACAGCTGCACCTAATGAGGAAAAAAATGTATAAGCAGCATGTTGTGGTCTGCCGCAACCTGAAACTGACAACAGGAGACGTCTGGAGAAAATAATGAGGTCAAACATTGTGATTGGTTAAGAGTGTTATTTTGCTGCAGTTGGGCCAGACTGTTGTCTGCCAGAGGAGAGGTACACATGACATTTTACTAATTAATTTGCTTCTGGTGATGAATCAGACTCAGAATGGTACATGTTGGTCACTTGAGATGGCACTAAAGCCATAACAAAAGAAGAACTGTCACTAACTTATTTCCACATGTCATACTAATGTAAAAAAATCATGTCTATGTTCTTTTAGCTGTGGACCTTGTGGCAGAACATCTGACACAGTTTGGGATGAGAGCAGGAGAAGATTATAAGGTTCTTGTGTTTTTTTCCCCACAGAGGTGTGCAAACAGGGTGAGATGATGAGGTACTGGGGCAAAGCTCGTGCTCTTCTAGTGAAGGTTGAGCAAAAACAACTTTGTGAAAGTGAATGATTTCCCTTGCTGTCTTGAAATAAAAGACCTTGCAGCTCTGGATATTAAAGATGCTGATAAAATTGTTATTGGCATGCTTTCAATATCAGATAAAGCCCTAAAGAGAATGTATTGCAGCTTTTATAGATACAACAGAATTTGTACATACTATCCCACCCCTAGCCCCTGACACAATTCTTGGTTCTAGACCAGCAAAGAGTATGTAATACCCTGCAACCAGCTTTCCCATGTCTGGTTTCAATTTAATCTGCCATTTGCTTGGGTGATGATAGGATTCAAGAACACTTTAAAAGGTGCAGAGAGTTGTAATCTTCTACTAGTGCAGATAGATAAACAGGAATAACCTCTAGACTACTGAGAGGGCTATGGCCACAGATACAACTGTCACTGACTTTGCTTGAGTCAGGATAGGAATAATCTAAACATCTAGTAGGTCAGTTCAAAGGTGAAGTATATCAGGGCTAGAACACTTCATATTCAGCTTGAGCCCAGTAATGGGAGAAATTTACCAACACACTGAAACATTGAACTGAACTAAACAATTCAACAATCAAAAAATGATTTGTAATGTCTTGTTTGTTATTCTGCAAGATTTGACTGGCTTCAGATTTAATGTGGTTTTGGTCGCTATTAATTATCAGCATTTGCTCAACTCTAATTGTGCCTTGTCAATCTTTGGGGGACAGAGGCACAGTACAAAGTGAAATAGAAGCTTCCAGTTCCTGTCACAAGTAGTACAGTTGTGGATATGTGAGCAGTTGCTAAAGCCACCGAAACAAAAGGGAGTATTTGCAAAGCCCCACACAACAAACGAAGGATTTGTCAAAGCTAGTTATGTGATGGATCGCAAAATTGCCTGAGAATGTTCTTATTCTCAGAGGGGGAATTCATCAAACAATGCTTCATGGACAATGCAACAAGAATCTGTCCAGACGAGAGAGTCATTTGAATAAAATATCACTTTTGAGACAGATTGTGATGAGTCAGTTGTGGAGCAGAAGCAAATGGAGCAGCACTTCAGTCTCACCTACTACTCAATGTCCCTGGATAAAAGTTGTTAGAGTACAGCTTCTCGTCTTTGTGAAAGGATTAACACAACTTTAAAATAACTGACCTCATCATATCTGTTCATAAAATGGATTTCCAGCAAAGACTACAGTAAATTTACAGGAAGCTTAATGACATAATGTACTTTACAAACTTTTTAGTGCAGTGCAGAGTAATTTTTTTGTAGAAAATTGTCTTGAAGTAGAAATTAATATTCTACCTGACAGTGACTAACAACATCTTGGCGATTAAGAACAAAAGATATTACTTCACCTGTTGTTCTTTATTTGAAAGAAAACAACCATTCAGTTTCTCAGCTTTGGTGTTAAAGGGTAGAAGTAGTAATGCTGCCAATGCAGAGATGCTAACCTGGAAAGGATGCTACTGCAACATAAAGCCTATTGGATTTTCACATTAAATTGCCTTCTATATCAAACTTGACTTTATTTATTTTTGTTATTTCATTTTATCCTACACTACACTGGTAAAAAAAAAAAAAAAAAAAAAAAAACAATAAATACCGAATAATACATACATAATCATACAATAAAACTGAAGAAGTGCTTCACACTGAAAAGGGCAGAGTTGAGTTATTTGTGGGTCCCTGCATGCTGACAAGGACAGTTAGATTAAAATAGATGCAGGAAGTTTAGAAAGATTTGAGTGTACAAATCTTTTTCGTCTTTGACTGATCACAATGTTCCTTATAGCTCTCCTAGCTGACAGTACACTGTCTGACATCTAATGGAAGTGGCAGATTTCTGATACCGAACACCTGCTTCAGAATGTATTCTAACTTTCCTTTCAGACAAATGGCCAAAATGAAGCTAAAAGATTAAACAAATTAATGAAAACCATACCGAATAAAATCTACTAACAGTGTCCTCTGCTCCCAAACTTGAGTGACAAAGTAATCCTATTCTAAGACAGTTGCATTTTGCACCAATAACAGAGAGTTTAAACTTCAGCCATCATTGCAGAGTGCCTGCTGATGCTTCGATGCTATTTTCTATATTTTGTGTTTAGAAAACATAACAAGATAATGATTTTTTACAAACAAACAACATGCATTTACACACAGTGAATTGAAAAGTGAACAAATCATTACACTTATAATACGCAGTGCTTCTGTAGTGTATGGAGTAAATGAAAAAAGTGATGGCTCTAGTACATTTTCTTCATATTGGCATGTGTAATTCCCAGAATTACTAATCACATTGGATTTAATACTCAATCAATTCTGTTCTCTTACAATACTGAGTGTTTTCCTCGCCCATTGACAATGCATCCTCCATCCTCCATTGATTGGCTCATTGAAAGAATAGATCATCCATTTTTTTTCTCCTCTATGTATTATTTGGCTCCGTCTGTCCCATGCTTATCTGACAGGCCCCAGCATCATAAAGCTGATTGGAGTGGCAGACCTACGCTCCTCAGCACCAGAGATGGCCCCCTTTAGTGGCCATAAATGACAAGCTGACTGACAGCCTGGGACGTAACCCTAATTACACCTGGCTAACCAGAGCCAAAACATAGCATTTAGAAGAAAAGCCCTTCAGCTAGCCGAGGCCCTGTGAGTTTCACATGCTCTCTGGATGCTTCTATTTGTCCCTTGTTTTATTTCCCTTCCTCTGGGTCCTCATGACAAAAAAAACAACTTTATACTTACCATTGAAATTCAATAAACGTGTTTATGGGGGCAGAACAAGCACAAGACCCTGCAGAGTTTCTGACAACTTAGGGAACTGAAATAGAGCTGAGCATTGCTGTCGTTCTTGTCGACCTCAGTTATCATATCAAGATTTAACATGAAATCATTGAAGCCTGATCTTTCACAAGCTTCTGTTGCTACAAGAAAACATGCTACCACAAGGATAATCATGAGACAGAATCTGAACTAACTCTCCACATCTGTGTCTAGGACCTCTTGTGCTCTTACCTCTATTGCAAACCCCTCTTCACCTCTCTCATGTTCTGTTGGCCTTTTTCTCCATGCAATCACTCTCTTTCCTCTCATTCTTTTGCCACTTCGCACCTCCACGCCTCCCTGATGGTCTTCGCTCTCCCTTTCTCCCATCTCTGGCAATTGCTGTGGGGAGATGGTAGCCTGGCAGGGCTTGGCTGCTTTATTGAACAGCACCTCCTCATCTTTCATTTTATCGAGCGGGCTAGCCATCAGCAGAGCTGCCAGCCTTTTCCTATTGCACCCCATTTGTCTTCATGTTTGGGCAGCTTCTGAACACACGTCGGACAACTTACCTTGTGCAACCGACTTGCACATACACACCGTGCATGTGCAGACACTTGTATCTATATGTATATAAGAGTGCTATTTTGTGGAGGGGTTGTTTTTGTAATGCATATGTGTCATAGATGCCAAGCTCACATTAGGACCTCTTACGTACCTCTGCTGGCCATGTACAATAGTATGATTTCAGAGTATCACCTACACAATGAAAACCACATTGAGCTACATATGTTAAGAAAACTCAACAGTATTGGATATAAACCTTTTGTGCTACTGACAAGAATATGCAGTTCACACTGCCACAGATTTACCCAGACTCCCATAGAGCCTGGTGTTAAATCCCCTGAAAAATTATGAATGACGCTGTAACGGCAAAGTAAATCGTCCGAGGAGAAAAATCAATTTAGAAAATTGCTTGAATTCTTGCAGGCCTGTTTCATTGTCATTAAGAGATCACGCAGAAGGGAGGGGATGAGATGAATGTCTCCTTGTGCTTAGGGGGCAAATGCATAGCTTATGCAGCAGCCTCCATGGGCTTATTAATTTTGTCTCTGTTCCGCCAACTGCTATTGGTTAAATTCTCTGCCTTTTTAAAGCACTGACAGCGAATACAGGTGGAACCTGAATGATCGATCAGAAACTCTCAGGAGGAATTTAGTCAAACTCTTATATTGATTTTCTCAATGCTGATGAATTTTGTCTGTTTGCTCTGATGTGGGATCTTTCCTGCAGAGTAACAGCCTTCAGTAACAAGTATATGACTGGTAATAGTGTTTAATATTATCCATATTGAAATCGTGGAGCAAATCTTCTGTATTCTGTGACAGCACATGAATGCAATATGGCATCAAAGCAAGGAGCTGAGCAATCCATAAATTCCGCTCCCCGTCACTCTTTTTCTCTCTTTCTGTTTCCTCCAGGCTTAAATTAGATCACTGTCCAGTGTTTTGCTCTGATCATTATCTCATAAGCTACTGCAGGCGCCTATGATCACTGAGGCATGAATGGAACAAGCTACAGCAGAGGGAGTGACTAGTTGTCATGCAAAGTCCTCCTATAGCCATCTGTTCCAGCATGTAAAATCACTGTGTGTGAGAGCCTACAACATATCCCAGGGGTGTCACACATTCAGCCACTGAGGAAACTGAAAACTGCGGAACCACTTATGTAGGTCATGTTAGGCAGGGGTCCAATCCTGCATGGTCTACTGTATTTCCACGATGTAACTAATTTGAATTTGTAGCTGGTGCACCCTAAGCAGGAAGTAGAGAAAGATGTGATAAAACTTTACTGTAAATCAGTTGGAGGTTCTGCACATTCATGAGATATTCAGGAACCACAGGTGGGCTGTGTCTAAGTTCAAGCACTGCTTAGTGTAAATGTAGTGTGTAATGTGGTGTATATGGATGTTATTACGAAGCAGCAAAACACGTCTTAAAATGCCTTACAATATTACTTACTGTTACAAACTGATGTTATTATTATTACCTCTTCAAGACAGCTTTGCAGCACCAATGCTCCACTACTGTGCTGTATAAAATGTACCAAGACGATGTGGGGGGGGGGGGTCCACGTGGAAGTTCTTTAACCTGAAGAGATACTGTCAGAGGTGAGGCACGTTCACCCCAGTGTCTGTGGGAAAGAACTGAGTGGGTGTCGGGTGTCGGGGGAGAAGGGGTGTGAAATTTTGGTGATGTTTTAATGTGTGGCCAGATAGTGTGGGTTGTTTCACTGGAGGAGAAGCAGCATTTATGACATGATTTGAACTCAAGCACAGTTATCATACATTGTGTTCAGTATGTTAATTTTCACTGTTACATGTGTCTTTATTAAAGCAATGCGTCGAAGAGGAGAATCGGGGGGAGTCAAAACACCGCCAAGATGTCTAACTAGTTAAATGGAGGTAGCAGACAAATGTGGCCAGTTATTTGGTGACCTAACCCAACCAATCATGTATTATTATAATTAAACAGACCCCACTCTTACTTCAACTTGAACTTTATACATTGACTCCTTCATACTGTACAGCTGCACATCGGAGCAGTCCTAGTTTGTCCTCCACAAATTGCTGCAGGAAACTGAATCTGTGACCATAACAGTTCATGATAACACTTTACTCGATGGGCAACAACTTTGTTTTGAAAGCAAATCATTTATGAAATGTGCAAAACTAGCAAAAGCACATTCACAGTTCACTGACCGGTAATGTTTTGGAGGTGATGGATATCCGTCACATTTAACTGCACTCTGCTAAAGCCGGGGGGGGCCGATTACCTGTGTAAAACACACACTGTAGCACCTTTAGTGCAGTGTTTTAAAGTTCAGTGTAAATAGAGATATTAATACAAAAAGTAACTGCTTCCTTATGTTGCATGATCATATTAACATGTACGTCACATATGTAGCATCAGATCACATACATAGCGTCGAATAATGTGCATCATATACGTCTTCATGCTTCCAATATGAACAACACAAAATGCTTCCCACTGGAGTTGAACTAAAGTCTTCTATGAGAAAGTCTAAATATTTGTCGAACGAAACATTAATATACTGGCACCAATTGGTTCCCACACAGTTTTTTATTAAATCTGTGATTACATATTTTGTGGGGCTGAATTTGGTTGAAGCTACACTGAAATATGCCAGACTATATAATATCTATCAACAAAAATGCTAACAGGGAATATAGCCCCGCTGTCAACCAAGCATAGTCTGCACATGTTCATTCAGTATTGAGAATACAGGAAGTCTAGAGTTCTTGTGGTTGAAACCAAAAGCAAGCACACACAAGTTAAAATAAGTTACCGTGAGTGGCAGTGACAAACTTGAACAAACTGAACATGTAAAGTTGTAATCCAAAGTTCAGCTGGTACAACAATATATTAACTCCATGCAGAATAGCAGCTAGTTGGTATTGAAATTTCCACTGACAGAAGGTATTTTTGTTCAATAGGGACTTAAATGTATGAGTAGCTCTTCAGAGATTTCTTACAGCCTTTGGATGTTACTATTTACAATGTGGTTAATCGCTCAGCCCTTGAAATATTGTGTTGGATGGTTCTTTTATGCTATTGGGCACAAAAAGGCCCCAATCAAGCAAAGTAGTTTCTTTTCTGTGGTCTACTGTAATTACATACTTTATTTACAGTAGTTCATTCTGCTCTGTCTGCATGCTGGACTGTGTGGTTTCTGCAAATGTACTGCTACATAAAACCAACCAACGTCCAACAATATTCACACTTCACCAAATGCATGGACTAGAAGAAAGCAAATGACCAGGGGTAGAAGTGTCAGCTGAGGTGTTTAGATGATGTCAAGAGTTCAGGGTGTCTAAGGATGATATGCTGTAGTAGCCAGCAGTGCGTTTCATCAGCAAGTGAGTGTGAACAAGCCTCCCGATGTGCCGCAGCAGTGTGATTACAGAGGAAGACATGGCTGAAGGGGTGTTTGAGTTCGTACATGTTAATATGAGCATGCACTGACTCCACACTTTAGCTGTGGGCTGTCATGAATATTGATCTGTGTGTGTAAAAAGGTGCGAGTCAGTGTGCGTGTGTATGTCTTGTGTGGGTGTGAAGCATGTGTAAATGGCTGTGTGTGAGCTGTTTACTGCTGTGATGGCCCAATTTCTTGGTAGTGATCATTAAAATTTCATCTTAGGCAATTACTCGAGGTTTCTTCTGCTTTCTGAAGTCACTTCAGTTAACAAGGAAAAAAACAGTGTTTCCAGGGTTAGTGACTGGCATTTGGTTTGACTGGTGTTTCTACTTAAGCCATGAATTTAAACTGAATATTTCCAGAGAAAAACCTGAATATGGAATGTTGGATTGGAGAATGAAGAGGATTGTTAGTCAGTTGTTTTATTTGGTTGTGTCACCTTGTAGATAATCACCACTCTGTAACTATTTCCTTTCGTTTCACAGCTTCTCATTGTTTTCTTGCCAACTTGGTTTTTATTTGCCATGATGATCAATAGTTCTATCTTGAAGTAACTGAGCATACAAAGAGCTGATTGTAACTAATTCTTTTAGTGCTATAAATGTTTTTCAAATACCCTGTAAAAATAATAAATTATGTTTGCAAACGAATTGTGTGCATCATAGAGCTATAATCTGAATTATTATTATTATTTATTTTCTTATCCTTCCCTATAAGCTAGGTCTCTCAGTATCCTCTGGAATGCTTTTTTTTTATTTAACAGCATCTGAACTCCCCCAAACCCACATTTAAAAACCTTAATAATGCATCTGTGAACACCACAAATAATGACAGTCCACAATTCCATACTACAATATAATATAATATTCCCATTTGTATGGTTTGTCCATGACCCTCTTTACAATATGTTGGAAGAAGAGATGAATATGAGGAGCTGAGAACTCACATTTTCAGGAAATGTTGACAAAAATACATTTGGGATCCAGTGTTTTTTTTTTACTCTGTGCCTTATGTCTCTGGGCATAAACTATAATAACAAATTGACAACCTGTACAATGTAAAAAAATAGGTCAGTAGAAAACACAAATGCTGTACATGCACTGTACAGTATATTAGTGCACCATTCTGTGTAGGAGTGAGCTTGCACAGAAACATCACAATGGTTGTAATCAATAACAGTCATTCTAGCAGTGACCTGTGCACCCTCACAGACCACTTAGAAATGCATCAGCCTACCTATTAATGACTCCCCAGCATGCTATTCCCTCCCTCTCTTGGGCCTCCATGCAGTAAGGAGAGCTAAGGACAGTGTGCATATATATATATATATATATATATATATATATATATATATATATATATATATATATATATATATATATATATGCATTGGTAGGTGGAGTGGAGTTTGAAGGTGACAAGCAAAGTCTCTCCAAAGTGGCTCAAGGTTGCAGCCCACCCTGGAGGCTTCTCAGAGAGAGGAGGGAAAGGACAGAATGACAGCTGTGAAATAAATTGACCCACACATGAAGTACAATGAAAGAGCTGTGTGCTCAATGCTTTTGTTGACCAAATTATAGGATGGCCACACATTCAAATACATCATTTTTATGTTAGAAATCATAGATATTTGATGTAATAGCATGAATACATTCATCTGGCTGGCATTTGAGGGAATTATGTGTCTGAAAATAGCTCGCTTAGAGTTGTTATTTTCTTACTCCACCGTTGTTAATTACTGTTGTGCCTCTGTGTGTGTGTGTAAATGTATTACACATTATGTTTCACCCTGGTGACTCATGAAGAACTGCACAAAATGATGTCATGTCAGCTTACCACCATGTAGCCAGTTATCATGTGCAATCATCATGTTCACCAAGTTACAAGCAGAATCCTTCATCATGAGCTGGTCAGTGGGAGTCCAGCCTGAGTGATCCATGCACAGGGCAATGCAGTGGAGGATGTTTTACCATAAAAAAGACACCATAATAAAAACACTGTTATGCTAATAATAATTCAAATAATTATAAAATTATTAATATAGTACCATAAATCACTGTGCCTCAACATCAAATATCAATATGTGTTTGACTTTTTCTTTACACTTAAACTAACCAGGTTTTGTACCCAACTACCTAACTACCTTAGCAGTACATGTTCAGAAGAAAAAAATCTTTCTTTCTTGCCAGTGTCATCTTCTATGCTTTGGTCTGCTTGGGCAGCAACATGAAGGTGGCAGATACTAACAGGCTAAATAAAGATCAGAAGGGCTGGCTCTTTCCTGGGGGAGGGAGAGGTGGATCCTCTACCTGTGCTGCTGGACAGAGGAGCATGTTCAGCCAGAGACTGATCAACATTAAGTGCTCCACAGAACATTACAGGAGATCCTTTCTACCTTTGACCATCAATCTTTACAATTCCTCCCTCTGTAAGGTGAGGGGGAGATGAGAATTAGCTTTCTGGATTGATGTTATTTTGAATTTATGTGATCAGCATTATCAAAAGTATAATGACAAGAACTAAGACCTCAAACTCATATTTGCTGTATGTTATTGTAATTAATGTAAATAAAATCAATGCAGTCAACTCTAAATTCAACCCTCTTTTGAAATTTGTTTTCTTTTTAGTGGAAATATGCTCCAAAACCTGTCTTATTGTGGAGAGTCACTGTCTACGCCTCCCGTGAGGTCAGACTCGCAGAACAATGCTGCCAGCAGTGCAGAGATGCTTGTTTCTAAAAGTTTTTGAGTCTGGCTCTTTTCTCTTACCAGAGAAGTTAAACAATTTCTCTTTGAATAGTTGCTTCTTTGGTTTACATTTATAATGATAATTATATTTATATATATTATTTAATATATGCTTGCTTAAAAGGCTGCAATGATTAAATTACAGCTGAAAGTACATTAAAGACAGTAGTTATATGTGTAGTGTACTTGTGTATATCTTTGACCTTGGCTTGGTAAACAATGTATATGCATATGACCTGTACCAAGACATACAAGAGATAAGTAGATAAAATAAATGTCGCTGATACAGTGGCATGAAAAGGTATGTGAACCTTTTGGAATTTCATCACTTGAACATCAACAAGTCTTGATTGTAGATCCTCTGAAAGCTCTTTTTCTAACATTAGGCAAATAATCTACAAATGGAGACACTTTGGGGACTGTGGCTAATCTACCAAGAAGTGGCCTACCATTCAAATCGAGCCCAAGACTTCAACAAACATCTTATTAATGAGGTAAAGAAGCAACCCTGGGTGATATCCAGATTTGAAGGCATCATTTGAACTGGCTAACATCTGTGTTCATGAGTTACATAAAACATTGAACAAGCAGGTTGTCTATGGAATAACCTGGTCATTCAGTATAATCAGGTAGTCAGCTCAGACCTGATCAACTGCTGCAACCCCAGATCATAGCACTTCACCCACCACTCTTTATGATCTGATCACTCTGGAACAATGTAACTCTGGACTCATCAGACCACATGACCTTCTTCCATTGGACAGTTCTTAACCCAATTTTAGTAGTTTCAGCAATTTCCTTAGATGTTTTCTTTGCTTGATTCATGCAGATAATTCGACCCTTCTGAAACAGACTAACATCTTTTGCATGACCAGAGGATATGTCCTCCGACATGGTTGCTTAAGAAATGTTGGCAGCTGAAACATAATCATCCATGCAGTAAGTATCCAATGGGAGGCTCTTACCTATTTGCTTTTTTTTGGACGGGCAGTGTATAGGCTTGTTTTAGCAACTGTTCACCACAGTTTCTTGTGCCAAAAAGACCTGATAGGTTACTTCATGAATATACTGTAGGGTTGACTATACATTCACAAAGTGCCTATGAACCCATCCCTAACCCTCTAACTCCTAACCCTTACCTACTTCTCTAACCCTTGCCCTTTACCCCTACCCAAACTGTACTTTATCGGGAAATCACTGTAAAACTCAGTAATTTCCCCTCAGTGGCACCACAAGGTGAGGGTGTAACACAGTATGCACATCCACATCCATGTAGCTAATTATGTATCCTTCACTTACAACAGATTAGAGGATAAATGTGCTTCACTGATCATGCTTTATTAGGTTAACATTGGAATACATTATTTTGATATGAATTATCCCCTAATGTTCCCGCCTTTGCCGGAGAGCATTGCTGGCTTTACATCATTAGCAGAGCCAAACAAATAAACTCCAATAATCATGTGCCTTAGGGGAATGCTTATCCTCACTAAGTGAAGAAGCAAAATCAATTTATGTGTGATATTTAATGTTTCTGTAAATAATCCATGTCTTCTACAGCAGCAAATCTTACATTAATATCTGTATGGGTACAAAATAAAGTTATAGAAATTATGGCTGGATAATGGATGCATGTGTTGAATAGACAACAAATATGATTGTTTGTCTTTGTTAATGGTCATACACAATACAATAATAACACAATATACAGTGTCTCTTGGGCCATATCGCACTTCCCATTTTCTGATTACATAGTGGTTTCTCATCTTAGATTAATGTAGCTGTTTAGAACATGGTCATACCAAATGCAGGTTTCAAAAAACACACATCTCCATATAAACACACATTGATTTTCACTTTTTTGCAGAAACCTGAAACTTGCTCGAGAACATAGTCAGAATAAACCATGGACCTGGGAAATTATTTAAATCTGATGCATTCATGTGCTGATGGGAGCATTAAAGCTGCATTTTTTCCTATGCAATTTCGCAGAACTTGAAGTTGGGGCGACATCTAACTGACATGTCAATTAATTGATTTGCTTATTTACACCTTGTATTGTTAACATTTAGAGCAACAGCAGCATTCATTTTGTGTTGTGTTAATCTTTATTCTATGAATGTAGAATGTAGAAAAAAATAACATTCAGCGGAAACACACTCAAATGCTGTGTAATGCTCAGAATTGCAGAGTTCGGAGATAATTTATGTTTTTTTAATTACCATGAGTATTCCCCACACAATCATGTGATCCATCATTAACATGGAAATTCTGTTAGTGCAGCTTTAAAACAAGTTTGAGATGAGCAACATGTTATTACACAATCTTGTGTTACACAAAAGTGTATGGTTTGGTTAAGCCATTTATTTCAGAATCTACCATACAGGTCTATGTGTGCCTGACTCAACAGCAGGTCATATCGTGATGTGACCAATGGCAATTGTTATGCCAGTCATGTAGCCTGATAACATATGGCGGTGCTTCAGAGTTCTCTAAGTGTGACATGCTTTAAGAGATGTCATGGCAGATTAACAGATTTATCATTGAGGGGGATGTCAAGGCATACAGTGGCAAGCAAAAGAATATGAACCTTTTGGAATTTCATGGTTTTCTGTAATAATTTGTCATAAAATGTGATCTGATCTTCATCTAAGTCAAGAGTATTATGAAATATAATGTGCCTAAAGTAATAATACAAAAAAATTCTGATCTTTCTTGTCTTAATTGAGAACAACAAACAAATCCCCACAGTGCAAGTGGAAAAAGTATGTGAACCCTTAGAATAGTTACCTTAAATAAGCTAATTGGAGTCAGATATTAGCATAAGTTAAGGAAATTTATTTGGAGGTGTGGACTAGAGCTACTTTGACAGTCAAAAACCCTTAACTTTTTAAAGTTTACTCCGCACAAGAAGAAGATGCTTATGTGAGCAATGCCTGATCGAAAAAACTGTAGACTGTGGCTACTCTCCCGAGAAGTGGCCGGGCAGTTTAAATGACCCCAAGAGTGCAACAAACTCTTATTAATGAGGTAAAGAAGCAACATTGAGTAACAGCCAAAGATTTGAAGGCATCATTTTTACATTTTACTCAATCAGGTAAGCTGGAATGGAGGTGGCATTGCACTAATTTAGATGCATCTTCCCTAGCCTGGAAAGTTTAATAATGTATAAAAAACGTTCTCCATTAAGTCAGAATAAGTCATGCATTATTCATCATTAATAGAAGCTAATAAGAACAACCCAGAAGTAATTCAGTAATTAATTATTCTAAACCATCAACATGTCTATTAGATCCTATCCCGACTAGACTGCATAAATATGTTTTACCTTTGATCAGCACGTCCATATTAGATCAGATCAATCTATGATTACTAACGGGCTAACAGGCTTTTAAGGCTGTAAAATCCAGAATAGAATTTATAATTCTTCTCCTCACGTATAAATCACTTAATAATCAGGCTCCATCTTATCTTAAAGACCTCATAGTTCCATATTTTCCAAGAAGAACTCTCAGTTCTCAGAGTGCAGGTCTACTTGTGGGTCCTAGAGTTTCCAAATGTAGGATGGGAGGCAGAGCCTCTAGCTATCAAGCTCCTCTCCTGTGGAACCAGCTCCCAGTTCCGGTTTGGGAGGCAGACACCCTCTCTACATTTAATACTAGACTTTCCTTTTTTATAAAGCTAGTTAGAGATGGATCAGGTGACTGTGAACCACCTTTTAGTTATGCTATTTCAGTTAGTCTGCTGGTAGACCTATATTGATACACTGAGCTCCTCTTCTCTCCTCTATCCATTCAAATGCCACCATTGCATGTCATTAACTTTGTGTCTTCTCTCTCCTAAAGTTTTGTTTCCTCCTCTCTGTCTCTCTCTGTACTCTTCTGCAGGTATCCTTGGCCTTGGAGCTCTATATCTCCAGAGACCAGTTACTGCCTCTACTGTTTTTTGTCGCCTGCTGTTCTTTTCTCTCTGCTCCTCTCTTCTCTGCTGTTCTTTTCTCTTTCCTCTTTTCACTCACCCAACCGGACAAGGCAGATGGCCACCCACCTTGAGCCTGGTTCTGCTGGAGGTATCTTTCGGGAGTGTTTCCTCTCCTCTTTACTTGCCTATTGCTTGCTCAAATGGGATTGTTGGTTTTTCCATATACGTTTTATACAATAATAGAAGGGCTTTTGGTGCTATACAAATACATTTAAATTAAATTGAATTTAATTATTGGAACTGGCTAATATCTGTATTCATAAGTCTACAGTACATATAACATTGAACAAGTAGGTTGTCTATGGCAGGACACCACGAAGGAAGCTGCTGCTTACTAAAAAGAACATTGCTGTGTGCCTGAAGTTTGCCAAAGAGCACATTGACACTCCACAGCAGTACTGGCAAAATGTTTTGTTGACTGATGAAAGTATATTGAACTAATTGGAAAGAACACACAGCACTACATTTGGCGTAAAAGGAGCACAACATATCATCATGAAGTATGGTGGAGGAAACTACCAGCTAGGTTGTGTGCAACCTAGAGTTAGATGGAGATGTCAGCATAAAACTAAGAAGTACAGGAGGCAAACCACCATTCTCTTGCCTACCTGTGTTCCTTTTCGTTGCATTTATTAAGATTTTTTTCTGCTGAGGTTGTAGTGACATTCAAATTCAAAATTAATTACTGTCACAAGGTAAGAAATTGCTGAAAGCTGTTTCTTCCCATTAAAAAGAAAATATCAAACCAGTAACTGACATCTCTGGAAAACTGGATAGCTTACCAAATACCAATTGCATGAAAGGCAATTACAACATGTTAGGGCTGTACTTATTAAAAAATGCATGGCACTGGTCCTGATCTTTAATATTGGGTTTCTCTTGATACCATGTCTGGTCTGTTACCTACGTTAAATGTTTGTTTAATATGTGTTTAACATACTAGTAGAAAGAAAAAAATGAGCCTACTAAACTATTTCACAATTTCCTAGATTTCTGCATAAAGTACTGTAAGTCTTCTCTCTCAGAAAGAGAGTCGCAGTCACAGTGCACCCAAAATTAGTTGAGACCATCTTTACACTCAATAGTTTTTTTCCACCATTACGCTCTATGTTTAAAGTTTAATGGGATCAAAAGACATGAGGAATTATGTGTTAAAATGTGTGACATTGGTGAAGATCAGATTGCATGACCAATTTTGCAGAAAGCCAGAAAATTAAAAACTATTCAACATCATCCTCTAAAGTAAAGATGCGTGACTTCTTTGTTTTTATGGAGCTGCAGAAACAGTTTACTTGTGGTTGTACAGTACCTGTATTGTTATGAAGGGGAGCATTTTCTCGCACAAACTGTGTAAATGTAGTAAATGTAGCTTTTGCTAGCACAGGATAAAAATTTAAAAAATGTTAGCTAAATGTTTTGTATTTTGCAAATGTAATAGTTTCAACCAGAACCTCACCCATAGCTATAGTGGTGTTTCAGTTCTCAATTCTCAGCCAGTGACTGCAGTTACTGTTGGAAGTCTGGCCTGTGTTGAAAATATAGATCAGAGAGAATGCAAAACCTGTCTTAAGGGAATGAAAACTTGATGGAAGGATAACACAAATGGAAACGTTACTAAACAAGATGTAATAAAATATATTTTTTAATGCTTTTCTTAAACTATCCAAAACAGATACTAACCAGCTTTCTTTAATTAAGTATATTATTAAGTATAATCTAAGTAACACACTAAAACACAAACAAAGCATAAACTGCAATAACTTATGCACACAAAGACTAACATGTAAGTGAACAAAATGGTCCTATAGCTAAAGCCTGGCTGCTATATACTAGCAGTAGAAATATTCTGTGCGGAGCCGTTTGTCTACTAATTTTACATGATGATGATGATGATGATGATAGGGTCAGATGTGGTTGCCAGGAGATTTCAGATGCAAGCCTGCATTTTGAGTTTACGCCCTACTGTGGAAATCCATTATGATCTAAAATGAGGTTAAGCTGGGACCTTGTGATTTCAAACAGGCTCGACATGTCTGAACTTAATGTGACGTTGTCTATAATATACATCCTCATACCATCCTCCGATGAGGAAACGTTGTATTTTAATTTAATAAAGGACGTTACATGAAGTCGAAAACTAAAGTTGAAAAGGGGAGAGATGTTTGGAATATGGGATGCACAATATCTACTCCAAATGATGCACACACACACACACACACACAAACACGCCACGTTGTCATATCATCTGACAGCACTGGCCATAAATGCTTGATGTTATGTGCAAGTGAGAACATGAGGATTAGCTTTTACCAGAGGTGCTGCCAACTCTGACAAGACAGGAGGAGGCAGAGAGAAGGTAACAAGATGACTAGTGCTGCCTGGTAAGTGGAGCACTGGAGTGATGTGATTATATGAGCGCAACGAAGTGGTCATGCATAGACACAGGCACACACACATGTGGCCATGCATCAGGGCTATTATTAATAGCTAATACCTAAAGGGACATCTTTTGATTGTTGTATCAGGACAAGATTGCTAGAACATTCACTAGAGCTCTACACAAATATTAATTTGCTAGCTGCCTGCTAGATAAGGCAGGCATCTTCAACTATTTCTGCAAGGGAGGCTTCATTTGAGCCCCTAACATGGTTAGGAGCTGACGGCAACTTCAGACAAACTGCTGGAAGAGGATAGGGAGTTAGAACATATACATATATAAGCATGGTTAGCTAGTCGTCCCTATATGACATTCATTTCCATTGTGTATTTTTTCATTGTGTTGTCTATTCCCATTACAATGCATGCATGTTTTTCTGTTTAGTTTAGATATGACAGTTCCAGTTTCACAATTATTGAGCATCATAGAAGACAGCATTCATGTGCTTCCTGTACTGAACCACACAAATGGTTTTAAAAAGGATAATGGGTGAACGGACAGCAAGACATACAAGTTTAAATGACCACCAAGATGGATTATGGTCTGATCACTCAAGCCAGTTGCCAAAGAGGTCTGAGAGACATTTGATGGGGACATTACAGGAAAATTGATTCCCATCAGAGCAACTCAGTAAAGCTCTAAACTGAACTGAATGAGTTGCTTGCAAGTTCAGTTCTGCCACCTAGCTTCATCCACTACGCCTTAGATTTTTTTTTTTTTGTCTTTTCAAGAAACACCAACACATTACTCTCTGTGAAATGACAGTGATATGCATGTTCACAGCTCTATAGATGTCAAGGAAGCTTCACAAACCTCTGGCATCTATCGACTAATTGTTTCAGCAGTTTCATAAACTCATACACAGATTCTGGGCTGCTTTGCTGAACTTGTCAAACACATTTAAGTCTCCTCGCTTCTGTGATATGCCTTCAACTTGAAAGCCCATCTGGCACTCTGACAATACAGCTCCATATTAAAAGCAAGCCTGACATTTAAATGTACCCGTATCTCAATTCTGATTTTCCTCTCACAAGTGACACCAGTCAAATGTCGAGCCTCATGCTGCGGCCACATGTCAGCAACGCTCGTCTTACCTGAGGCAGGCACCCAGATTATACACTTTTATTTTTTATTGCTTAGCCAGCAATAGCTCAAACATTCTGTATATTGCCGACAGCCAGTGACGCGCACATTACGGCAACCAGAATGGTGGAAGAGGACCAGGTGTGGTCAGTGTTTTCCATATTGCTGACTATTCATGTTTCAAACATAAGGCTTGAAACCAGATACAGTTTGAGCAGATTTCAGCCCAATGTGTCAATGTCACCATATTAATGAAAATATGTATGAGTCATTGCATGTCCATGTGCACCGTAACCGTTTTTCAAGGCAAAGTGGCCAAGTAGCTGGAAGGCAGCGGCCATATCCTGCAGAGATTAGACAAATTAAAGCAGCACTTAAAGTATATGGACCTGATTAGCCCTGGTAATGAAATCAAGCCTGACACCACAGTTCCCCTTTTACACACACACACACACACACAGTTTCCTGTGCCTCTGATCTGCTTTCTCTTCGCTCTCCATCGAGCCTATAAAGCCCGATACTGAGCTCCACACACAGCTCCTCTCTCACGCTTTTTTTCTGCCTCTCTCTCTTCTCTCACACTCAGCTCGCACACAGCTCATAAGCCTCCTCCTCCTCCTCTCTGATCCTCCCTCCTCCTTTACTTTCTGTCTTTCTCTGTCTTCCTCTCATTTCTGGAGTAAGTGTGCTCCCTAGTGTTGTCTCCATCAGTGAGAGATGGAGAGAGAACAGAGAGATACATGGTGAGGTGTGGATTTTTTCAGTAATATAAGAGTGGTTTGGACATTTTAAGTATTTCTCTATGCAGTACTTCCAGAGCTGTGTATACTGTATATTGAAAGAGGTACTAGCCACTGTAATCTTTCATCCTGTCGATAGTGAGATATCAATGTGTCGATATGCTACTGATCCAACAACAGCTTTTTTTTTGTTTCATGATGTTACAGTTGTAGGAGAGATCCTTGTTTGGGTCAAGGTCATGGAATGTGTTGCAAAGGCAAAAAAATTCCATCATTTAGTCCAGATGTGGTGATGTGTCCCAGATGCTGCACTGGTTGTCTTCTACATGTACTATGTAAATGATGGACAGCTATCACACTTGTCACTCCTTTCTTTTTTTTTTTTTTTTTCTTTCCAACATCCTTCATCTGGTATGTCAGGCCATTACTGGATTGACATTGCTTAGTCTCAGTCTGTAGCCAAAGAAAAATCCTCTGTCATCCTAAAGTTGGATGTGTGTGGATTCACTTCCAACACTGTGTCCTGCCAACAAAACTTGATGCAACCACTAAATGAAATGTCTTCAGTTCCCCTACACTTCTGGAGCCTTATAATATTAATAAATAATGATACATGTTTAGAAAAGTACTCTATAAATAATGTGTTATAAAGTGCTTTATATAAGACAAAAAACACAGGTTGAAGGTTTCGCAAACAGCGGAGAGGCTCAAGTTAGTCGGCCATCTGCCTCGACCAGTTGGGTGCAGGAAACAATAAACAATAATACAAACAAAACTTCAACAACTACAACATCAGTCCTTTAGAAAACCAGTTACAAAGGAAAGACATTTATCTAAGTTAATAGGACGTCATCCTAAATAAGGAGTTGTCGCTATTTAAAAAAGATCAGAAAAAGCTCGCTGGTAGAGGTATGTTTTCAGGAGAGATTTAAAAGATGTTCCTGAGTCAGCTAATCTTATTTCCTCAGGTAAGTCGTTCCACAGTTCGGGGGCTCTTACTGCAAAAACTCTGTCACCTCTTGTCATTCTAACATCAGGGATATACAGAAGATCTCTACCAGAGGATCTCTTTTATGAGCTTCAGCTTGTATGTTTCAAAGTTACATGGACTGTATAGCCACCATTTTTCCCTGCTGTTTAGTGCTTCTTTACTTTATATCAAAATCTTTAAGCAGTGCATGTAACATGCTACTTTTTGTACTGCAAAACTTACAATCTGGGAAACTAATAATGCAAAAACGTTTAGTTTTCTTAACACATAAGGACTTAAAGGACAAAATTATGTCCAACAAACATCCATCCATCCATTTTCCTAACCGCTTGTCCACTAAAGGGTCACAGGAGTGCTGAAGCCTATCCCATCTGTCATTGAGCAAGAGGCAGGGTACACCCTGAACAGGTCGCCAGTCCATCGCAGGGACAGCATACAGAGATAGACAAACTTCCACACACACATTCACACCTATGGGCAAGTTAGTAACCAACTAACCTAACATACTGGTCTTTGGAGGTGTGAGGAAGACGGAATAACCGGAGAGAGACCACACAGACAGGGGTCCTACCAGGGCCCATCTTGCTGTGAGGCAACAGTGCTAACTACCACACCACATGCCACCCTCCAACAACCATAATTCTATTAAATAAAAATAGTAGATTCATGTTTCTGTTTCTTTTATTTAACCAGGTAAAATATCAGTCAGATTTCAAATCTTGCAAGCAAGATCTGGGCACAACAGCAGCATAATTTTGACTTACAGGAAACTTACTTCTCAGTAAAAATATTATTAGAACACTTATTGTTATTACGGTACAGTACAAGCCAACAAATTAGCAATAGTTAGCATCTAACCCAAAGTGCAATAATAGCAGTGCAAAAATATTTACATATGTATAGGTTGGTAGAGTGGGTATGAATAAACATAAATAATCTGAATAAACTGTACATGGAAAGGGGGTTATATTCAATGCAAACGGTTATGAAAATAGATTGAAGGAAGCAGTGCAAAGTAAACATCATCAACATGAATATAATTTGTGATCATTGTGATTTCACGTTTGCATAATCTTTTACTAATAATACAGAATATTGGTGTCTTCTTTTGTAACACATAATTTCCTTCCAACACCAGGAGGCAGATCCAGCAGCCACTGTAGAGTGAGTGTAGCCTAATGTGTAAACATCACATTTTGTAGCCGCCAAGCTGCATCTCTGTGTTTAATGTAATTACATGGCACACAAAACACAATTCTACTTTGTTTGCATGAAGAACATGTCTCCTGAACTGGTTGTTTAATTGAAAAATCAGTTTAAGTTATAGTTAAAAGTCTTGTAAATGTAGTTCCACTCTATTCAGATTGCTCAGAATACCAGTTATTCTTTAATGTACACATAAGGACTTCACAAAATGGATTTGTAAGTCGTATTAGAAATAATTTATACCAAATATAAAACAATATGGACGAGTAGACATGAGATCCTAAAAGAGGTTAATAAAATCACTTGAATTCAATTATTGTGGCAAGTGATACATAAAAAATAAAGCATTCATGATGCTCTTTAATCAGTAAACTTACTGTACCTATGCGCAGGCATCCAAATAGCAGCCACATTAGGTCCCAAATACATCAACCACTATACTGTTCATGTATTCATTTATGCTGAATTCACACACACACAAACAGGATCATCTGTGTGAAATGACTCTGTGTCACGTTGCACGCCAACTATTCAGATTCACAGCTGCACTTGTGCTGAAAAGCAGTCTGTCGTCAAGGCTTTTTATTTGACAGCTGTTCCAAAAAGACTGCAGTCCTATCTATTGCTTTTTTATTATCAACATGCTCTTTTTTCAACAAGCTCTAACACTTGGAGGACTTAAAGGATAATGGAAATAACATATCAGTTACTCAAGCCCTGTGAAAATGCATGTAATGCTCTCCATAACCCTATTGTTAACGGAAATTGATAGGCCAGATCCAAAAGCCACCCAGTGTAGGCCACATATCTCTATAACTTTTTATGAAGTGACGGTCATTTAGATGCAGGTCCAATCCTTTCTAATTTAATTTTGACCTTTCCATAAATTCACACCCATTTCCCAGCCAGAGATACAGAAAAGAATGATCTTTAGTGTTTTAAATTGAAAAGGTTGTAATTCAAAAAGTGCCCAGAGCAGAGAGGAGAAATTGTAGGATATTCATTTTTTATACTGATACCCCTGAGAAACGCGGTGATAGAAGCGTGTAAGGACATCCTCCATGGCTCATTGCAAGAAAAAAAGAGAAAACCTAGAGGTACTATTCCATCAGTGCTCCTCTGACATGTGGAACATTATGTACACAATACAGTGTAATGCACTTTTGTATTTCTCATCCATGAAATTGTTCCCAATAAGAGCTGAGATTTAGGAGAGCTGGTTCCGTCGTCACCTTTTGCAATTAAGTAAAGCCACACAGGAGAGCGGTTGGCTCTCCTTTCCCCTGCCACACAGGAGTAATTTGAGAAAGCCAGCCTTGAGGCTGTCCTTTAACAAGCTCACCCAGATCGCCATATAGTACACCACTCTGGAGGCAGCTGGCTTTAAGTGGCTGCATGTCACTCTGAAGACCAACTGACAAACACACACAGCCCCACTTAAATGTGAAACCCAGAAACTGCATGAATCAAGATGCCATTTATAATGCAGTACGTACAGTATGTGAGTCCTGCTTTTTACAGGCACACAGCACTACTGTTCATTTGCCACTGTACTCTACCGACAGCTGGCTCTCACTGTGTCTCTGTGCTCCTCAGCTGGCTCTCAAATGGACCATACATGCACAGTCACACATGTGATGAATCTATGTATCATCTTTTCTTTTCCTGTTTGCTCCATTCCCGCTGAACTGCTGCATCTTGGTTTCTACAACCGCAAGAGGAAATAGCCTCAATCACAATTACAGGATAAATGCGGGCGAAAAGAGAGGGGGAAGATAATTTGCAAAGAGAAAAGGAGAGAAGAAAGAGGAGTGGGCTCTTGTTTGGCCTGAAAAGAGAGGGGGTACACTCCATCGCATATGGGGGGGTTGATTTGATTAGCAATTACCCCCACCCCCCACCCCCCAGGTGATCAGCCACCGTTTGAAGTTTATTGGCTTCCTGTAGTCGGCTGGGGGGAGAAAGTTCTTGAGGGGCTTTGACCCCTGTCGACCTCAAGGCGAGCGCCGCATGACCTGGGCACCCTGGATGCACCTCATGTGCATCAGTTATGCAATCCATCCTTGTCAGATGTCAGACAACAGATGTCGCTTCCTGTTGGCTCCATATATTTGGAAACCCTTGACTGCACCACAACACGAAGATGATGCAGAGACCCATGTAATGTTAAATGGAAAGTCAAAAAGAGATTGATGTACACAAACACTGTCTCTTTACAGCCTCAAATGCACAAGCAACAGACCAAACACTTACAAAGACCCTTTCAAACCCCTTCATCGAGCAGCTGCGTTTAAGATAAATCTAATTGACCTGCCCCGGCCAAGTGCTATAATGCAATAGAAACTTAATCCCTGACATAACCATTGATGGAAAACTAATGCCATCCTTCTAACTCAGCAGATGACTAGGGTGTGGATTTAAAAGGTTAGATTTGATTACCTCATGTTGGTAATTGCCTAGTGTGTGACTTGGGAAAATATGTGCAAGAGCAAAAGGAGACAAAGAGCAGATACAATGGTGGAAAAGCAGCATACATCATAATAACTAGAAAATATATTATTTTTACTGTTGGAATTTAGGAAACCTGTCAACAGTATCTTTGTAAATGTTGTATCATTTGTCCTGACCTGATCACAATCTCTGGTAGTGTTCAGCTGTCTTTTATTTTGGCCTGATCTATCAACATCATGTCATTGAAATATATGGGATAAGATCACTTTCTTTAATCAAGAGAGTAGCTTTTTAATTTGAAAGCACACTTTGATGATTTCATGCTAAATATACACTGTAATGACAAACACATTTATTTGTTAAAGATTTTTTTTTTATTGACCGAGGTTTAGACAACTTGAACTTGTGTTTGTATTTCAGCAAATTCAAATGCATCTCACTTAGTTACTCAGTTTATATTTTCTTTTGATTTTACTGTTGCAGTTTGTAATGTATAACTGCATATATTTTTACAACGCGGATGATTTAGGCAAAAATGACAAATGTCCTTTAAAACAACAGTCCTTTAATACACTTCATTTTCCTTCATAATTATATTTAGTGTATGTTTGAAATGTACTCTGTTATACAAATGGGTTAACTTACCAGCATGAATATAAACTGGATGGAATAAAATTTAATAAACACAACACAACAACAAAATAACCCTACATAGAATAATGTGTGTATGTATGTCATACAAAGTATGTTCATGTCAGTTCATGATTGTTGTTTACTGTATATATAAAATTAAAAATGGATACCAACAATGAGTGTTTCTTGTTTTATTATAAAATGTGTGTGTTACATGTTCGCTGTAATATCAGGTTGAAACAACAGGTATTCTGCAGTCTGCTTGCAGGTGGTGAAAGCCTCATTGGAACAGTTGCTCCCAAGCTGCTGTAGATGTCCATGTCCATTGGTTGCTGATTTTCTGAAATTGCACAATTAAAGTCTGTCTTAATAACATGAGTACTAGTTGAAGTAGGTGTTCATTAATGTTCATTAATGTATGTATGTTATGTAATGTTATATATATATATATATGTATATATATATATAATGTCAAAACGAATAGACCATAGCATTACTGACATGGGATTCTGAATATGTAAGTGATGATTTACATTTCTACTCCTTTATAGTTGTAAAAGTCCAGGAAGGTCAAAACTGCAGCAGGGAGTTTCTCGTCTGTGTCCACATATTGCGGATATCAGCACAATGAGAAATCTGGTCTTCTGTTAGCATCCTCGTTCTGACCCTCCCCCATGACCTGATTGGTCAGTTCCACGTTGAATTCTATTGGCTGCTGATTTTTGATAGGGTTGTCACTCATTTGGTTCTCGCTGAAATCCATAAGTGAAACATTGTGAGAGGAGATGTTTGAGAGTGAGAAGAAAGGTTGAAGCAGAGCACAGGAAATCTGAGAGTAAAATACACATTTGAACACAAGCAGTGCAAATCTGAGTGCTAGCAGAGACCTTTTGAATGCGAGAGAGAGGTTTTGAGAGAAAGCATAACAAAATCTGAACATGAAATCATTAAAGTATGCTTTCAAATTGAAAAACTACGCTCTTGATTAAAAAAGCGATCTCATCCCATAGAAATACCACTTGCAACTCAAACTGAACTATATTGAGTTGAGGAGCATGAAAGAGGCAGATGGGGGACTTAATTAATTCTTGGGGCCTTTTCAGTGTCAGCTGTCTAGGCTCAGAGATCCCCCTCTATGAGTCTTAATTTCCTTCAGTCAATATTAATCTTTCACTTGTTACATTTGCAACACCGCATTTAGTTTACAATCGATTTGTTTCACAATCTGAATCAATGAGCTTTGTCTTTCAAAAGTCTATTTTTATGTCATTGT
Source organism: Anabas testudineus (assembly GCF_900324465.2). NCBI lineage: Eukaryota > Metazoa > Chordata > Actinopteri > Anabantiformes > Anabantidae > Anabas > Anabas testudineus. The sequence continues at coordinate 20,145,928 of NC_046629.1, forward strand.
ATGGTGTTTTGTTGTCTTGGTATTGTAGTGAGGATGCTCGCTCACCACAGTAAACAGGGTTTATTCATATGTCAATAATTAGAAATAATGTTGGCTTACAGTATAAAGAAATAGTACTGACTGGCCACAAGCCAATGATATGGGTTCATCTGTTCATGCCACCCAGTCTATTAAAAATAATGCTCCTTTGCAAAATATAAACATAATTATAAATTTGTTGCATGGAGGTGGGTACAATGGATGGTGGGCATTTACTGTGCAGGCAAATCCCAGACCCAAGTTCTGGTTTGGGTTCAGGCAACAAAAGAAATGTGGTTAAAGTTAGAGGAAGATTGTTGTTTTGCTTCAAGTTAGATATTGTGTAAGGTCAGGTGCAAAAGAAAACTGCAGGTTGTGATTCAGATATTTTCTTGGATAATAATACACTGTCTGGATACCTTCAATTGTTCAGTATCAACATATATACAAGCTGTCATTTATGTTAACTATCAAAAGTTAATAGAAAATATGTGCAATTTTGTTCTCTACAAAAATATTTTTGTGAGCGTAGTATACTCATCTTTAAAAAAAATAAAAGGGATCGTTTGTTACTAATAAACATGAGATATCATTATCAATACAATACAGATTATGTTCTTACTTTCACTTTAGACAACATGGTAAGAGCAAGTAACAATTCTAAACCGGAAAGAAAAGTGGGTGTCAAGTAGTTTAAAAATAATTTTCCTATGACAACATTTTTGTCATCTTACCTAAAGAAGACAAAGTGTTGCCTATATATTGCATCTCTAATCTAGACCTCAATTCTATCCCCTTAGAAGGAATGGTGCTTTTAAACAATCATGACTAACATTCCAGTTGCACTCACTTGATAGTTAATTAGAGTTTAGCTTTCAAGTACTCAGATAATGTGTAATCAAAAAATGATGTCTTTTATCACATTAGGCTTGTAAGATTCTCAGATATATAGTAGTTAACTGAAGTAACTTATCCTATCAAACCTATATGTCATCTTAGCAGGCACGTATACAGAAATGATGGAGAAAATGCAAACATCAGACTTTATCTATGTGAGGAAAATAACTAATATGGCAGAAGATAATTATGACACGAGTCAACACATTCATCAAAATGAGGGACCGTGCAATTTCTTCGCTCATCAAGTAACAGTGACCCTCCAAATGGAAGAACTTTATTACAGCTGGCACTTTTAGTGAGCATCACAGAATTATGTGCATACGATACACAGTCCCAGAATTAATGCACAAAGTCTGTTCACCTTCACTTCACATGGACGCACAGACAAAAATACCAACAGTTAAATACATTCCACAGATCACACTGTGGTACTTGAACTTATGAAAAGAGAAATACATTAGGATTCAAATGAAGTGCTTCAATAAAAGTAGAACTGCAGCAGTCTGGAGATTCTCAAGTGGCAATGAGATCTACAGTGAGAGAAGTTTAATGTTGACTAAAGATTCTCAGAAATTACCAAACACTCTCCTACCTTACCAAACTGGATTAGATGCCAGAATACAAATGTTAATATTTATCAAAATTACGTTTACAGTCAGCTTAAGAGACACAGATGCTAACTTAACATCTGAGTTTATTTTAATATTGACTCTCCTACAAAGTATATGCATAGATCCATTGGATGTTTTTGCCAGATATAATATAATTTCTGAAATACTACAAAAACTATCTACTATACTACTAAAAATCTACTCCCCCTTGAGTTAATGTGATAAAGTTGAAGAAATTCCATCAAGGCATTTCTGTGACATCAAATTCACAGGAATGCAATAGACCAGAGGTCATGATGACCATGACCTTTGACCTTTTAATACCAACACTTATTCAGTTTATCATTGAGTCTAAGTGAACGTTTGTGGCAAATTTGTGGAAATTCCCTCAAGTTGTTCCAAGAGATCGTAAGAATGGGATGGGCAGATAAAACGAGAAAAGATAATAAAAACTCAAAGAGAAATTCAGGTAGTCGCATATATAGTAAGATAGTAAAAGTGATAAGTAACAATCTGCTGTTTTCTAGGGTGTTGTAGAGCCTAATGGTTGTGGGGATGAAGGATTTGCTGTGTCTTTCAGTTCTGCAATGCAGTGAGGTGAGTCATCCACTGGACCTACTTCTCTGGTCATGGATGACGAGATGGACAACCTGAAAACATTGTGCTCTGACCACAACTGTCACAGAGGCTTACAGGAAAATAATTAATTGTTTAATGTAGGTCTGTGTCTGCTGGATATGTAACTTGACAACAGTTTTCTAATTTAATGTGTAAGCTGTCATTAATAAACAGTTCTATATGTATGTTTAGACATAGTAAAGCCTGACATCAACATTTGAAGACACTAATTAAACATTCTAGAACATGGCATCAACATTCTAGAACCATCTGTCAACATTCTACATGTATGTATACACATAAAACAGCCTGACATCAACATCTGAAGACACGAATTAAACATTCTAGAACATGACATCAACATTCTAGAACATTACATCTACATTCTAGAACCATCTGTCAAAATTCTACATGTATGATTATTCATAATTATTTTTTATTATAATTAAGCCTGACTTTAAGATCTGAGACATTCTAGTACATGCCATCAACATTCTAGAACCATTAGTCAACATTCTATTATTTATTAACATTATTCCTCTCCATGACTTCAACATTCAGAGACATTAATTAAAAATTTTAGAACATGACATCAACATTCTAGAACCATTAGTCAACATTCTAAAAGTATGTTTAGACATGATAAAGCCTGACCTCAACAGTTGAAGACACTAATTAAACATTCTAGAACATGACATCAACATTCTAGAACCATTAGTCAACATTCTATTATTTATTGACATTATTCCACTCCATGACTTCCACATTCAGAGACATTAATTAAAAATTTTAGAACATGACATCAACATTCTAGAACCATTAGTCAACATTCTAAAAGTATGTTTAGACATGATAAAGCCTGACCTCAACAGTTGAAGACACTAATTAAACATTCTAGAACATGACATCAACATTCTAGAACCATTAGTCAACTTTCTACATGTATGTTTATTCATAATAAAGCCTGACTTTAACATCTGAACATACTAATTAAACATTCTAGTACATGGCATCAGCGTTCTAGAACCATTTGTCAACATTCTACAATTATATGTAAGCATTGCATAGCCTGACTTCAACAATCCCAGACTGTAATTAAACATTCTAGAACATTTCATCAACATTCTAAAACCATTTGTCAATATTCTACATTTATGTTTAGACATAATAAAGCCTGACTTCAACATTTGAAGACACTAATTAAATTAAATTCAATTCAATTAATTTTTATTTGTATAGAGCTTTTTACAAGTGACATTGTCGCAAAGCAGTAACAGGAAGAAACCTTGAGAGCAACCAGATTCAACAGGAAACCCATTCTAATATGGGTGATTACATGCTGTGTTAGGCAGCAGGCAGTCTAGTATAACAGTTAATGTCTTAAGTTAATGTGGAGTCTAGGTAGTTATTGCAGGCAGACTTGTTCCAGTCATGGACTATCGAGCGTTGAGTTGAGACCTCAGAGGAACAGCTTCCGACGTCCACCGTGGCCAGGACCGACTTCATGCTAGCATGTAACCAACTCCAGTCACCACACGCATCCCATAGGGGCCATACGGGGGATTCAATAGAGATGGGAAATTAAATTCTTTGAACTGACTCCAATCTGTGAGTCTCGAACTGTAAAGTGAACGAATCATTTTGAGTTATTTCGTTCATTTCGTTCATTGGGTGGGTGGCGCTGTAGCCTGCTGAATTGGTGGTGGAATGAGGAAGTACAGGAATGCGTCCAGAGAGTAGTTGTTGGAGCAGACTTTAATGGGCATTTTGGTGAGGGCAACAAAGGTGTTGTGGGCAGGTTTGGTGTAAAAGAAAGGAATCTGGAAGGACAGATGGTGGTGGACTTTGCTAAGAAGATGGAAATGGCTGTAGTCAACACTTACTTCCAGAAGCAAGAGGAACATAGAGTGACATACAGAAGTGGAGGTAGGAGTATGCAGGTGGACTACATCCTATGTAGACAAGGTCATTTGAGAGAGGTTAGTGACTGCAAAGTGGTGGCAGGAGAGAGTGTAGCCAGACAGCACTGCATGGTGGTGTGTAAGATGACTCTGGAGGTCAGGAAGAAGAAGAGAGGGAAGACAGAAAAGAAGATCAAGTGGTGGAAGTTAAAGAATGAAGAAACTTGTGAGGAATTCAGGCAGAAGTTGAGACAGGTTCTGGGTGGTCAGGATGAGCTTCCAGATGACTGGGAAACTACAGCAGAGGTTATCAGGGAAACAGGTAGGAAGGTGCTAGGTGTGTCATCTGGAAAGAGGAAAGAAGGTAAAGACACTTGGTGGTGGAATGAGGAAGTACAGGAATGCGTCCAGAGGAGTGGGTGTGAGGGGAGGGTGGGGTCGTCCACAATGCAGGTAGCCTTGCGGATGCAGCGTGTGGTGTAAATGTCCGTGATGGAGGGGAGAGAGACTCCAATGATCTTCTCATCTGTCCTCACTATCCGCTGTAGGGCCTTGCGATCCGAAATGGTGCAGTTCCCAAACCAGGCAGTGATGCAGCCTCTCAGGATGCTCTCAATGGTCCCCCTGTAAAATGTAGTCAGAATGGGGGGCGGCAGATGGGCTTTCCTCAGCTTCCTCAGGACGTAGAGATGCTGCTGGGCCTTTTTGCTGATGGAGCGGGTGTTGAGTGACCAGGTGAGGTTCTCCTCCAGATGAACACCAAGAAATTTGGTGCTCTTGACGATCTCCACTGACGCTCCATCGATGGTCAGTGGAGAGTGGCCGCTCCTTGCTCTTCTAAAGTCAACAACCATCTCTTTAGTTTTCCCAACGTTCAGAGACAGGTTGTTGGTCTTGCACCAGGCTGAGAGCTGATGTACCTCCTTTCTGTACGCTGACTCGTCGTTCTTGCTGATGAGACCCACCACAGTCGTGTCATCAGTGAACTTGATGATCTGATTCGAGCTGTGCATTGCTACACAGTCGTGAGTCAGCAGAGTGAACAGCAGTGGACTGAGCACACAGCCCTGAGGGGCCCCTGTGCTTAGCATAGTGGTGGTGGAGATGCTGTTCCCGATCCGGACTGACTGGGGTCTCCCAGTCAGGAAGTCCAGGATCCAGTTGCAGAGGGAGGTGTTCAGACCCAGTCGGCTCAGGTTCCCAATCAGTTGCTGGAGATGATGGTGTTGAATGCTGAGCTGAAGTCTATGAACAGCATTCGAACATATGTGTCTTTGTTGTCCAGATGGCTGAGGGCCAGGTGGAGAGTAGTGGTGATGGCATCGTCCGTGGAACGATTTGGACGATATGCAAACTGCAGAGGGTCCAGTGAAGGTGGAAGCTGGGACTTGATGTGCCTCATGACCAGCCTCTCGAACCACTTCATGATGATGGGTGTGAGTGCAACAGGGCGGTAGTCATTGAGGCAGGAGACAGTAGACGTCTTCAGCACCGGCACGATGGTCGTTGACTTGAGGCATGTAGGAACAACTGCTCTGCTCAGGGAGATGTTGAAGATGTCAGTGAAGACATCCACGAGCTGTTCTGCACAGCCAGGAACGTTGTCTGGACCAGCAGCATTCCGTGGGTTGATTCTGCGTAGAGTCTCCCTCACGTCGGCTGTGGAGAGACAGAGCACCTGATCATTTGAGGGAGGGGTGGATTTCTTAGCTACCGTGTTATTCTTTACCTGTACCTCAAATCGGGCATAGAGGTCGTTCAGCACATCTGGGAGGGAGGCATCGCTGTCACAGACGGGTGGAGTTGTCTTGTAGTTAGTGATCACCTGGATGCCCTGCCACATGCGCCGGCTGTCTCCGCTGTCCTCAAAGTGGCCGTGGATCCTTCTGGCGTGCGCGCGCTTTGCCTCTCTGATGGCTCGGGACAGTTCAGCCCTTGCTGTTCTTAAGGCCGTCCTGTCTCCTGCTCTGAAGGCGGAGTTTCTCGACTTCAGCAGCGCACGCACCTTAGCAGTCATCCACGGTTTCTGGTTGGAGCGTGTAGTAATGGTCTTGGACAGGAGTGGCCAACCCTGGTCCTTAAGAGTCACAGTCCTGCTTGTTTTCCAACTATCTCTGCATTTCCTGCTTCTGATTGGCTGAACACACCTGATCCATGTAATCAGCAGAGGGTAGGGCAGAAATAGTTGGAAAACAAGCAGGGCTGAGGCTCTTGAGGACCAGGGTTGGCCACCCCTGGTCTTGGAGATAGTCACATCATGAACACACTTGCTGATGTAGCTGGTCACTGATGATGTGTACTCCTCCAAATTGACGTAATCGCCGGTGGTTGCAGCCTCCCTGAACATGTCCCAGTCGGTGCATTCAAAGCAGTCCTGAAGAGCAGAGATGGCTCCTGCTGGCCAGGTCTTTACCTGCTTTACCTGGAATTAGCATAACAGAGATGTGGTCTGAGTATCTGAGGTGGGGGCGGGGCTCCGCTCGCTACGCGCCAGGGATGTTGGTGTAAACCAGGGCGTTCTCCCCCCTCGTTGCAAAGTCCACATGCTGATGGAGTTTAGGGAGCACTAACTTGAGATTTACATGGTTGAAATCTCCGGCAATGATGACCAGTCCGTCAGATTGGGCGTTCTGCACGTTGCTGATAGCTCCATGTAGTTCACCCAAAGCCTCTTTGGCATTAACGCCAGGAGGGATGTAAACTCCAAAAATGAAAATAGTGGTGAATTCCCTCGGTAAATAAAAAGATCTGCACCGAACAGTAACACACTCCACAAGTGGTGAACAGTAGCTGGAAACCAGCACAGAGTCTTTGCACCAGTCCATGTTAATAAAAACACACACACCACCGGCGCGACTCTTACCGCACAGAGCTGGGTTTCTGTCGGCTCGAAACGCGGCTAGGCCGTGTAGCTTGATGGCGGCGTCCGGGGCTGAGCCACGTCTCTGTTAAGACAAAGACGCATCAGTCTCTGTACTCACGCCGCGTAGTTCGCTGAAGTCGGATGTGGTCCAGCTTTTTGTCCAGGGAGCAGACATTTGATAAAAACATGGCCTCAGGCGAGGCCGGCTACTGGGGGCCTGGTGTTCGTGGCCGAGGTCGTAGTAACTCGGTCGCGGATGTCGTCCTGCAGATCGTCATGCAGCTTGGTCGGTGCATTATATCTGAGTCGAAGCAGTTTGTTCAATAGGATTCTAGAGAGTGAGAAGATGCCTGAGGAATGGAGGAGAAGCGTTCTGGTTCCGATCTTTAAGAACAAGGGTGACACGCAGAACTGCAGCAACTATAGATGAAGAGTAGTGGAAGCCAGGCTTAGGAAGAAGGTGGAGATTTGTGAGCAGCAGTATGGTTTCATGCCCCGTAAGAGCACTACTGATGCCATTTTCGCTTTGAGAATGTTGATGGAAAAGTACAGAGATGGTCAGAAGGAGCTGCATTGTGTCTTTGTAGATTTAGAGAAGGCGTATGACAGGGTGCCAAGGGAGGAGCTGTGGTACTGTATGAGGTCGTCTGGAGTGGCAGAGAAGTACGTCAGAGTAGTTCAGGACATGTATGAGAGAAGTATGACGGTGGTGAGATGTGCTGTAGGTCAGACAGAGGAGTTCAAGGTGGAGGTGGGACTACACAAAGGATCAGCTTTGAGTCCCTTCTTGTTTGCTATGCTGATGGACAGGCTGACAGATGAGGTCAGACAGGAATCTCTTTGGACAATGATGTTTGCGGATGACATTGTGATTTGCAGTGAGAGTAATGAGCAGGTAGAGGAACAGCTAGAGAGGTGGAGGTTTTCTCTGGAAAGAAGAGGCATGAAGGTCAGTCGTAGTAAGACAGAATACATGTGTCTAAACGAGAGGGATCAAGGTAGAAGCGTTAGGTTACAGGGGGCTGAGGTGAAGAAGGTGCAGGAGTTTAAGTACTTAGGATCAACAGTTCAGTGTGATGGGGAGTGTGAAAAAGAGGTGAAGAGGCGAGTGCAGGCAGGTTGGAGCAGGTGGAGGAAAGTGTCAGGAGTGTTGTGTGACAGAAGAGTGTCAGCAAGACTCAAAGGAAAGGTGTACAAGACAGTGGTGAGACCAGCTCTGCTCTATGGGTTAGAGACGGTAGCAGTGAGACAGAGACAAGAGGCTGAGATGGAGGTAGCAGAGATGAAGATGTTGAGGTTCTCCTTAGGAGTGACCAGGTTAGACAGAATAAGGAACGAGTACATCAGAGGGACGGCTCACGTTGCCTGCGCTAGCAACAAAGTCAGAGAGGCCAGACTGAGATGGTTTGGAGATGTACAGAGGAGGGATAGTGAATATATTGGTAGAAGGATGTTGGAGATGGAGCTGCCAGGCAGGAGGGTAAGAGGACGGCCAAAGAGGAGATATATGAATGTGTTAACAGAGGACATGAGATTGGCTAGTGTGAGTGTAGAAGATGCCCATGATAGAGTTAGGTGGAAAAGGATGATTCGCTGTGGCGACCCCTGATGGGAAAAGCTGAAAGAGAAGAAGTTTGAATGCATCTCTGCAATCCATCAATCTGTTACAGTGTTCCAGAATCAAAAATGTAATAACCAAGTTGGATTCTCATGCAGGCAATGAGAGTTGTGGTGTACAAATTGTATAAAATGAATAAAAAAAAACAGACACAAAGTCACTAATCTAGACAATATAAAGGAATGCACCCCAATCACCTGTATGAAGGGCAGCTACACTATGCAGCCTCCGCATTGAAAAAGAAACAGGCTGCGCTCCATCACGATTAAACCTCATGCCACAAAACTGTGTCCAGCATGGGAAGTATTAGCTATAATCTTGCCTGTATGCTTCAGGGTCATAGTGCAATGGTCAATAACATACCTAACAGTTATGCTGTTATGGAACAGTGTGGAATTGCACCATAACTGACTTTGGCAAGTTGAATTCTCTTAGCTGCTGAATGGAGCACATCCAATACTTGGCCTTCAATGGTAGAGAACTGATGTTCTACATCCGCTGGAGATCCTGGTGCCAAGGATGCATAAGGACTTCACAGTGTTCATTGAGAAGTCACATAGGATTTCCCTCTGACCTAGCATGATGGATGGGGCAAGTGAAAAGCACCATTTGCCCTCCACCATCAATATCACTTTGGTGCCCTTGAACAAGACCCTTATTCCCAACTGCTCCAGTGAAGCTGCTCAGGGGCCACAGGTCAGACTATGGTTGTACTAGGCAGCTTCCAGTCCTCTCAATGAAACTACCCTAAACATATAAAGCCTAAAATAAAGACATTTTATTTTGTGCGGTGGACACAAGAAGTACTGGTTGTGTTCTGGCATCCAAAAGCATCTCCACATCTCCACTCTTTTCCCTTTTAGTCAACTTTTCACGAACTTGCTTTGATACAATGCTCTGCAGCCCTTTGAGCAATGACCTTTGGTGGCTTACCCACCTGTCAATAAACTGAACTGTCAAGTCAGCAGTCTTCCCTGTTAGAGTGGTTGTGTGTACTGAAAAAGACACAGAGACACAGGATATTTATACTTTAGAAATGATAATTTACTCAAACTTGAAATAAAACATACACTCACAGCTTCTGATTGGCTCAACACACCTAATTCAGCAGAGGAAAGGACAAAGATAGGACAGGACTTTTCTTTAGGTTCACGGTTAATTACCAGTCATAGATAGATAGATAGACTTTATTCATCCCACGATGGGGAAATTCTTCAATATTTTATTTATATATCTATCTATATATATATATATATATATATATATATATGTATATATACACACACACAAGGTAAGAGTTTGTTAGAGTTTGTAAAATGTTAAAAGCTGAGTAACCTAGAGTTGCATTTGTAGTCTCAGTGTTCATTTTTGGTTTTACTGAATTCAGTACAGTTGAATACCTTCAATATGTTGAGTGATGGAGAAAAGTGGGGCAGCCCTCGTATGAACTTGTAATTTTTCTCCTCCTTGTTTTCAGAGGTAATACATGGGTGAATAGAGTTCAATAAAGATTTCAAACTTCAAATGAGCGAGAAATAAATAGAATATTCTCAGAGGAAAATATTCAAAATACTACAGAGGAGAATATTCAAACGACTACTGGAACCAAATCAAAGCACGAAGCAAACAGTTTATAACAGCATCCAAAATGATCTAAGTGACAGAAAAACACACACAGTGAATTCAAACTGAATATATTCCTTTTTTCTCTGGTTCACAGGATAAATGACAACTAAAGAGCATGCTGAGTGTGATCAGGGAATTCGTACAACATCCTGTTAGCTGTGATGATGAGAAATGGAGGATTTTGATGCTTCAGCCAACACATTATTTGGTTTAAGTTGTAACATTATGCAATTTATTGAAGTGGTTCTAATCAGCCACTATCACATGCACATTGGACAGGGGTCAGCATGGGCACTGTGACCCGCCTGCAGCTATACAGCTGTTCTGACACCTGTTCATCATGGCAATTATGTGAATTTAATGTTGAGGTTGATTGGTCGAATTATTATGCTGCCCACTAAGTTTATATGTTAACCAATTTTTACCCTACTTTGTAATACCACAGCAATCAGTCATTTGACATGCTCACGATTTGAAAGGAGAAGTGGAAAAGTAGAATACACAGGCCTGCAGGGGATAAAATAATAAATCTCCTCACACTTCCCCACACTCACACCCTCTCTTTTTCTCACTCACACAGAGAAATATTAGATTATTTCTATGTAACAACTGAAGTGTTCTGTTTTATAGTTGTGAGAAATGCAAAGCTGTTGAGAAAACACATCAAGCTAAAGTTAGTTATCAGTGTTCTCTCGTACATTTTAAGTATGTTGGTACCGGCAGGAGCAACATTTATTTTGGTACCATTGTTGATTCCACAACACAGAGCAACATCTTCACATCCCATGCTGCTGCATAATAATAATTATGCACTACCACTTAATACAAGTTAGAACCTAGTGGTATGGAGACGTAAATAGATTTTAGGGAATTGTCCACACACAACACTGTTGCCATAACCTTTTATGCAGCATGGAAGAATGTCAGCAGTGTTTTTGCTATGTGTACTACATATAATGTGCACTACATATAATGTGCACTACATATGTCATGTAACCAGTATGCGCTTATAGTAATTAGTCCAGCTATCTAAACTGCCTGCTTGACAGCCTGCATGACTCGCACCCTACATGGGGAAATGTGACTGAAAGTGTACTTTCATTCATGCGTTCACGTGCATAACCATGGTGGTTGTCCGAGTGCTTCTAAAATGCGGGTGACCTACACACAGCTAGAACTACGCTTTACGACTTCTGATGACGGAAATGGTGGCCTGTTACCATCACTGCAGGAGAAAATAAGGCAAAAGTGAAGAGCGTGGTAAAGAGAAGTGAAGTGTTTTTTCGAGCCATATGGACCAAATTAAAGGGAAATGAGCACAAGGAGGTAAAACCAACTGACACATTAGCATTTCAGGTTTATTTGGGTTGACTGCACTTTGGATCAGCTTTAATTATATTCTGGCCTATTCCCGACAGACCGCGCTGTGCTTTGGTCTTCACCGGGTTGGGTCTCACTTTAAAAAATAAAAAAAATACTCATGTCAGGTTTGGGTTGATTTTCCGTTGGTCCATTTAGGGCGGTGTCCAAAGCTTTGGTCTTGTGGAGGCTTCTACCTCACAGTGCTCAACACTTTACTGTTACAGTAGCTGCCTGAAGGTGTTTCCTCAGTGTTGAGATAGATCATTTTGATGCTAGCAGTATTTTCTGTTAAGAGCCTTTCAGAAGGAAAAACGTTGCTGAATGTTTGGCATTTATTCCCAGGCTGCAAAGACAAACAAGGTAACCAATCAAAGGCAACACTCAAATGTCGAGTGCATATTGTACTGCCAAATGATGGAACCCTTACACAGATAGATTCAGCTCCATGCAAACTATCATACCCTTGATAGTGTTTGGGACTTAGATTTGTTCCAACAGCTTTACTGACTCGGGTCATCCTGAAAAATTCCAAAAGAAGCCGTTCCTGCACAGAGTGAATGTCATAGTCTATAAATATTTTATGGAATGTAACCTTTTTGTTATCACAAACATTTTTATTAGCAGACAACATTTTTTATTAATTTATTTCAATTATTGTAACTAATTACATTAGTTACATATGATTTGTAATTTAATTACTAGTTATGTTCCAACACTAATTAACCCACATGCATAGGGAGCACTGTTAGGAGGCTAGTGTAGGCTAAGCCTTCCCAAGAATTATCAAGGAAATATTATGCTCTGTGTTTTTGTGAGTCACTTGGCTTTGCTGAGCGTTGCCTATATGCAGTGCTACAGTGTACATTATTCTATAGCACTCAACAATCAATGGATGTGTTTAAATCTGCTTTAAAAAACTACAACTAATGTCTAAAAAGGAAGAACTCCGTAGAGAGGTCTGTGTCAATTTATTACAATAGTTGATTTTAACACAGCTGTTTAGTACTGTAGAAACAATTTTCTTCTTTTGAAGGGTTAGGGTTAGGTGCCAATGATAAAAAAATGCTACAAAATTACACACACCAACTCATATCTACTGTACATCGGAGGGTACTCTCACTGGTATAGTTATAGGATGGTGGATTTCTGTGGCTCAGTAATTATGTGCGTCCTCCCCTTATTTGGAGCTTAGTTAAAGTTTTATCAGCAACTGTCATTAATCTAGACAACATAAAGTAAAATGTTTTTGTTTATGTCATACCCAATCACCACACCCCAACCACCTGAAAAACCCTCCCGAAACCTGACATCCTCTGCTGCCTATGCCCACACAGAAAAGTCTAATTTGGGACAGTTTCACCCAAATAGATATGATCCTGGGACCAGAACTAAAAGGTAATAATATACCTTTGTTTTCCCATTGGGCAAGTGCAAATCAACTAAACTAAAGGTTTGATTTTTATTAAGAACAATAGACTGTTAGCAAATTAAAAAACATATATATTCTCCTGCTCTGATTTATCATTCCCTTCCAGTCATGATGAATCCATCGCTTCCACAATTTCTGTCTCCATTTGCCACTCACATGTTATCATGCTTCCCTTGAGTTTTAGGATGCCTTCTAGGTGTCAAACAAATGTCTGACACATTCTTATTCATGTTAAGCTGCTTGTATTGACATGATCATAGGCTGAATGTGAGACATATTACATTTATTAACATCTGAACAGTAATTGGAGCTTCAGATGTACACCATGTAAACACCTCTAATGAACAAACACAAAAGATCCAGCATTTAGTGAAATAGGTAGTCTCTAGACAATGCAATAGTCAGATGTCCAGTGCTTGTAGGGTTGGTCAGGCAGGTAAAAAGGAAAAACTTTCACTCACTGTACAGCAAATGCTGCAGGTGCTGGATTTCTAGAAGCAGAAATCCACACACAAACACACGTTCACAAAATAATTTAACAGTATCTACTGACGTCAGTTACATGAAGTATATGCACAAACACATGCATACAAATATGCCCATTACACAAACACGCACGCACATACAGATTGAGTGTACCACACACAGTAATTCCCTCCTTCAATCTACCGTCCATTCAGTGTAACAGTGGTGTGCCAGTGTGTGTGGGGGTTTATAATAATGGGCTGGCTGCTCGGTGGCAGAGGGGGGTTGACACAGCGCCTCACATGTATTAGCGTGGCACAAGCTCACTGATGAGGCCCGCTGAGAGACAAGCAAACGGCCTCATCTCGGTGAACAGGCTCACTCTGCGCAATGGGACTTGATGAGAGAGGATATGATTCATAGTTCCTGTTAGCTTTCCAACTCAGATTCCCTTCTATTTCCCTCCTTTGTCTGTCTCTCTCGTTTTCTAACTGAGGCTGATGGTGCAAGGAGTGGGGGGTCCTGGCTTTTAAGTAACACCAGATGCAGAAAATTTTCATTTTTCTTTTAAAGAGGGAAAACTGGGCTGACATATGTTGTAATTGCTGATCAATTGGAGGTAGAGGATCCTGGTGCAATAAATAAAATCTACCTGTAATAGACCCCTGTTTAACCTGTGCCTGTTTTGCAGTGACAATGACTTTGTTTCACTAGCTTATGAACTTCAACATTTGTTTCCCATTTTCTATTTAGATGCAGAGAACATTCTGCATCTCAAGCCGCTGCAAACTTAATTACAACATACCCACTAAAGAAGAAGTCAAAGGGTCAAATGTTTTTTTTTCCTTTGCTTGCTTTCGGCTACCACCTTGGAAACACATGTGGAAACATCACGTCAAAAGATTATAGCATTGAACTTTAGCTGCCTTGACAGAACAGAATGGCGCTGGCTGCTCATTCATAAAGTCAGTGTGTGTGTGTCTGTTAGTGTGAGTGATGCATGTTTACATTGCTTGCTTGATTTATTAGTGTGGCACTAGAATCTGCACACAACATATTAGTTATCCTGTTCTCCATTTAAAGAGCCTAATTATTACACATTAATTAGTTGTTCATAACAGCCCCTATATAATAAAAGACAAGGCGAAAATACTGAAAAAATGGCTGAGATTAGGTTTGGTGCTAATGTCTGTGTTAACTCAGGGTCTTGTGAAAGCTGGTCACCTGCACGATTTGCTGCTGTGGTGACTCCACTCAGGTATACACAGTAGTGTGTAAGTCGTGCAAGTCAACAAGTCAGCACAGGAACTGAGAAAGCACATTAGTCAAGTAACTGCAAATGGCTTAAGAGGTTTTCATTCACAGCCTTTGCAGTATATTTGAAATAACTTCAACCAGTTAAAAGTTTATTCTAAATATACTGTCAACATAAATTTGGCAGGCAATTATAACACACAGTATATCACAGTATGGCTCTAAACTGACTCCTCTTCTGTGCTCTGTTACGCTCTACTCCACATACCAGGTACCCATTAATCAGAATTCAGCTTAATGCACCACTTACTAATCAAGCAGAAAGAATTGAAACTCTTTCTTTGCTTTGATATATTTGCACTCAAATTCTTACATGTATATTAAAGATTATTCACCCATTGAGATGTTTTTGAACTACTCCCATGTGCGTTCCTATTCAACCTTTATGCAACACAGATGTAACTTTGGGTTTGTCCAGTCTTTGTACTCGACATAGTGAACATCAGATAAGAACCTACAGTGGTATTATTTTTCTACAATTAAATAAATTGAATGCAGACATGCATTTATTAAATCACCTTTTGAATGTCAGTTGCTGGCAGCAACTCATTTCAGTGCATTACTGTCAAGTCAGAGTAGTAACTCACTGTGGAGGTATCCTTTAGTAACCTCCAGGAGTGCTGACACAGATACACTTTAAACACATTAAATATGGTCCAATAAATAACAAAAAACGACTGTTTCGCATTTTGCTTTTGTTGTACTGCATGTGGTTCAAAGGATTCATGTAATTCCACTTAATGGGTAATCAGTTAATTTGTCAGGCATAAACGCACTGCCTCCGTTCATCTTTCATCAGCTCTCACATTGTCCACAGTCATTAAGGTGTAATCGCGAATGAAAAGCTCTAATGTTTTCGGAAGGGTTCATTTAAAGTGCATGGCACATTTCCCCTGGCGAAGACCAAAGGGGTCATCGCTTATGAGAGATGGGGAGAAAAGAATTGTTTGGGGACTGATCTGTCACGCCCACAACAGGAAAGACTCAGAATGCCTTCATGTCCCATTCTTTTCCGCTTGCTAACAGTCGTCGGCTAATAGGTTAATCATCTCATATTTCTTGCTTAGGTTTGGAGAGAACATGAGTCCCCAGTAATAAAATGATCGCATGCTTGACCCTCACTTGCAAAGGCTGAGGAGGGAGGCGTGAACATCAGCTGGCAGGATGTCAGGCAGCTTGAGCAGGCCTAGCATGACATAAACTTTGCCAAAAGGGAACAAAGCCGACAAAGCGAGCCGCCAAAATTCGGTCATCAAGAGGTTTGTGGGTCAATCTCAACTGCCGTCAGATTAAGCTCAATATATTTTGTCAACATTAATATTATCAAGGTTTTGGAATCATTTTTTTTTTCCTTTGCCATCTGTATTTTTTCATATGTGTAGACACAAATCATTATCCCATATTAATATTTTGCTGGTGTAGAGTTCATGCCGAGTTCAAATTAAACGGCACAATGGGATTATGGTTTTTAAAAACATTTACACATATTCAGTATTTAATTCAGTCTTTCGCTTAAATTAAGCAGTCCAGACAAATTACCACTTATCAGATGTGTTCATATGTACTGTTTATTTAAAATGTATATGGATGGAAGATGTGACATGCTATTACAGTACACTTGTTTACGGTGTACAGTATATATATATATTTTTTAAATATGTGCATAGTTTTGTTTCTTTGGTATAAAGTTCAGTGTCCTATATATATTGTTACTTGGCATGACTGTACGGACCATACGTAACTTTATATTGAAATATATTACAGGAAAATTTGACATATATTTAAAGTTTTACATGGAATAATTATGTTATTCCAAGCAACACAGAAAGCGCTGGTGTCTATGTCAAAATAATTTCTAGCCAAATTCATGTGAATTAATTTGACGCAACGTGATGTGACTCTAGCAAAGAGATCCATGATCAACCAGGAAGTTGGTTGATCAAGAATTTGATTGATTTTTAAATAGATTTTTAATTTTGTTAATCACAGAGCTCTGTTGCATGTTTCCTCATTAGTGGTCAGTTTTTTGTTCCTTATGGTGTGATATAATTTCCATTCTAACAAATTTTAGTACTAGTATATGTACTACCGCTTTTAGTAGTTTAGTAGGCCAAGTAGTAGTAGTAGTAGTAGGCTACTAAACTAAACTAGCAGTCGCAGTAATTCTTATCAATCATTTCTGCCATGTGGCAAATTAAATGGATAAAGCCAACTGTTTATAGTTAGACATCAAAATATCAATGTTGAAAACTGTCAAATAATAATTATTGTATTAGCAACTTTATTTTAAATAAATATTGAAAGGTGAAAACGTTTTTATAATGTTTGCCATCCTTTACATATTAAATATCTTTATATTTTTAGTCAGTATGTGTTAGACTTTATCAGCAAATGAGAAACTGATGTGTCCAAACACCGTCACGCAGCTTTACAGATTGATTCTCAGTGACAATGACATACAGCACTAAGAGAGAAGGAATCGCATATGAGTGCATACATAGTGCAAGCCTGCTGCACCTCAGGGAGCCAATTTTGCACATCCCTCTCATCTAACTTTAGGGTTTGGCTGCGAATGCTGCTCACTGCCGGTGGCACTTACTCAGTCCTTCTTTACGCTCGCAGCGGCCCTCTTGAAAACTATAGGGGGTCAAGGCGTGCGACGTCTTCCAAGAGCTCTGACAAATTGGTGAGAAATTAATGGTGGAGGGAAAATGTCTCAAGTGTGGCTTTCATAACGCTGTCCTGCGTGGTGTTGTCCTCCCACTGTCCCACAGTACGTAGAAGCACAGAGAGAAAGACAGATAGGAAGGCTTTGGAACCTTTAAACCCTGATGCAAGAAAAACTATTAGAGCTAAATGGTAAGTCTGTGAGATGTGAACTGTAAATTATCTGTTATTCTGAAGGAACCAATACAGATGAGATGTTTGTTGTGATGTGATTTTGTCTTTAATGTCTATGATGGGAATGATTCTTGTTTCCCCACAGAGGAATCAGACCATCACAGGCTTATAATTTCCTCAGAATTGTCGGCAGATAGTAACATACAAGTGCACTTACAGAGTCATCATTTAATGTGAGAAAATCGAGACTGATGCCATAACGTATACTAACATATTTTCAAGTGTCCACATATCCACCTATAAGTACACACACTCAGTGCCGGTTGTGTTCAGTAATCAGAACAAATTCCTCTCCCATAATTTCTCTTTTTTTTTCCTCAAAGCTCTCTGACTTCACATGCCAGCCGTCAAGCTCATTTCTCCTCCCACTAATCCGTCCATTTTAATGCTTGTCCACATCAGGCTTGGCTGCATTAAACTGGTGATTAAGGATGTATTGATTGGACTGTTTTCTACCACTGAGCCAAGGTGCTGAGTTGACAACACACTTGCTTATCTGAGCCACCCAGCTTGCCAGGGGAGAATGTTTTTCCTGCGGGTAAATAAAGGCCCGGTACATACTGGAGATGGGAAACGCATTGGTGCACTTTTGTTTTCCAATTGAGTATTTAAAAAAAAGAAAAAGGATGATGGATGTTTCCTATTTTCATGTCACCTAATCATCCTTTTGAGAAACTGTGCTTTTTAAAACATATTTTATGGAGACCTTGAGTGTCCAGCTCCATTCATTTCATATCCTTTTTAATTCCTTGACACATTTTTTTCTAAGAGTTGCAGTCAGTTTTAGTAGGCTGGACATTTTACTGTTGTAAAATAAAAAGTCACGGCTCTCTGGTAGAACAACTAGTGCTGGTCGATACCACTATATCTGCAGTGTTATAATAACTGGTTGATATATCAGCCTGGACATACGTTATTACATTAATATCATTAAAACGCCTTAATGTCAGTATTTACTAGATGCACTTTTGGCAGCAGTTCCAACCTGTGTAAATACTGTAGGTCTCAATCAGCTTTACACGTCTGGATGCTGCAGCTCCTCCATTCTTTCTTGCAACACTGCTCAAGCTCTGCCAGGTTGCATGATTATGAGTGAACCCACAAAAAAAAAAAAACATTTGAAAAAAATGCTTTAATTTAGAAAAACAAACCAGTCTTTTATTGATCGATTGATATGATTTTTTTTTTTTACTCCTAAGTGCTAAGTGCACCAGCACTTATCACAATATCATTGTGACTTTAGGCACTAATACCTCAGTGTTATACCTCATACCACTTGGTGGTTATCTTATCAGCCAGTACATGAAGGGGCCTACGACAGGACACCTAGATAGATTCAGCGCAGAAGCATAAATCTTTATAGTTAGAGCTGATCTTCTACCACAGCAAACTTTCTGTCAGTCATTCCAAATAATAACTACTGATGTGTATAATGCACACAATGCAGCTTTCCTTAGAAATGTCAATCTTTTACTTACTATTTTGTTGCTGTGCCTGTATACAGTTACATTTGGTCTAGCTCGGTTCTGATTGGTCCTTGGATGAACTCTTAATTATCCAGACAACAATCTCCTGAGAGATGTATCTATTTGAAGGTAGATACGCTTGTTCTTTCTGGTGGTGACTGTTTGACGCTGTCTAATGAAAATCTGATTTAGATCGATACATTGCTTGAAAATGAAACAGGCTGTGGATCTAAGGCACAATAAGAAGTTATTTTGTTCCTGTTTCCGATTATGATTGAACAGCACATATAAGTCCAGCCACAAACTCTCAAAGTTTGTTAGAGGTCTGGACTCTGATTCGGCCACTCCAGTGTATTAGCATTGTTGTTTTAAAACCACATATGGATAGCTTTGGCTCTAAATTTGGGCTCCTTGTCTTGCTGGAAAACAGCAGACATAATCAGGTTTCGTTCAGGATTTTTCTATATTTTGTTGCATTCATTTTAACTTTTTCCTTCTCAAGCCTTCCAGGGCCTGGAGCTCAGAGGCGATGATGCCACCACAAGGCTTCACAGGGGGAATGAAGTGCAGTTTGGCAAACACCAGTCATAGTATCTAGGGTGAATAGCTTAGTTTTGGTCTCACCAGACCGTAGAACCTTCTTCCAATTATCTTTGAAATACATTTAAAATATTTAATGTTGTTTTATTTTAAGGTTTTAGTGTATTTCATTTATTTAGGGGAGAACTTTTTTTCGCTCATCACTACACTGTACATGTGGCCATCAGCCTCTTCTGACCTGGCCTCTGCCATTTTGCAGAGCACATTTTAAGCTGGGCAGAGTAAATTACCTGTATGGAGATGGCATTTCCATCTAGTGTTCACTTTGAGGTGAAATTGGCATTTCCCCCTAAACTGCACAATAGAGAGGGGGAAAAAAAGTCTGATATTCTCTTTCTATTACATCCACACCCCCTCTCTCGCTCACTCCGTTTCTATTTGTCTGAGTCACACTTGCTTTCTCTTCTGCTCTCCCTCTCTCTCTCTCTCATGACCCACGTGTGATTTTTTTTTCCAGCAGCAATCTATTACATCCCCCTCCCCTTGCTCTCACACAATCTGAACAATGCGTGATCCTTCGTTCCCCCTTCTATCTCCCACCATCGTTCTCTCCTTCACCTCCTCGCCCTCACCTCTCGCCGATCACCTTACTTCCTTGTGTCTCTTCACCTGCAATCCGCTTTTCCTTATCGCAGATTTTCTCTGTGATTGGAAGATAAGTATCATTTTGGAGAGCCTCCACAAGTCACTGCCTTCTCATTTCCTGGCTGAAATGGTTTTTCTGCTTATTTGCACTGTCAGTGATCATATAGAACATTCCCTGCATACAGCACTGTTTCCTGTATCCCCCACAGATACAGTCCAAGAGAGGGGGGGGGAGCAAGTTTGAGAGTAAAAAAGTCACCTTTAAAAGATGTTTTTTCCATGTTCTCTCTCTCTCCCCAGAAATGTGTATTCTTTCCTTTGATTTTGGTAGTAAAAGGTCAAAATAATTATTCTGTGTATGTGCTCAGCACTGAGGTGAGAGCTACAATATGATAAATGATAATATGAGAGCCTCCCTGCAAGACTGCAAGCCACCATGCTGTTGCAACCAATAGGAAAGTATTGTAGATATGCACCTCTACGTAATCATGACATGAGCAAAGGAGAGAGTTGGGTCACTTTGCTGCTCTAAATACTAAGTCCTTGTTGGGACAAAGTCAGAGTCGGAGGTTGGGTCAGACAAATGACAAAGACAAATGGCTTTGAGGGCATTTACAGTAGGTTAGAGGAATTGATGCTGGTCATGAATAGTGTGTAATGATACAGTAATATAAAATCTTTTCTAAAAGTACAACTTTGTTTGACTAAACTGCACATGTATTTGACAGTTTGTGACAGAGTGAAATGAGCAGCATGGTAGCAGAGCAGCTGTAGCAGCTTCTGTGCTGCACATGTGCAGTCAACTCAAACGGACCAGCCAGTCAGAGAAAAAGGCGAGTTATTCAAGATTCAGAATATTTAATAATTTTAGTGAAGTGATTAGAGATGAGTACACACTTAATTCACTCAACAATAAACACTGTAAGGCCATTGGTTTGGTTGCTGCAAAAAGGAAACATCTGTCAATGAATTCATTCTTAAGAACTGGCCTTGTAGTGAACTGAACAGAGATGCTGCAGAGAGATGTTTTGTTTTAACAAGACTTCTCATTTTTGTGACTGTAACATTTTTGCCACACACACACACGCAAAAGCATTTCTTGAAAATGTGGAAAAAAAACCTTTGACCAGTAACAGGCAAAAACCACCAGTCAAGCTGTTGGACTCACCTGGGAATGTACCATCTTTTCAGGTGTTATTTTTAAGATATGTGTCTTCAGTTGTGTTATCTTATGAGAGGGGTTTTTAATGATCACTTATTATTTTAAATGAATAAACATGCTATTTCTATGTGACTCCAAAGTTTTACCTTGTAATGAAGACTGGGCCGTTACCTGGACCCCTGTTATACGCCCTCCACCAACCACCTGCTTGGGGTGTCGGTAGTTGATATGTAACAAATCTTACAGCTTGTCCGTATAACAATTCTGTCAAGTGAAAATGATGTTCCAAGCAGCTATATAATGGCAAAACAAATCCTTAACTTTAGTAACAACTAATCATTTTGAAAATGCACTTTATCAAACTGTTCCCGTACAACTTTATGGCCAACTTGAGGATAACAATCTTTTTCAGGTATGTTGTGTCTCTTTCTATCCTTTTGTTATGCAGCGTGGAGCTGTAATTTCCACACAGCCAAGTCTCCAGTGAACCATAATCATGGCACCAGAAGTGGTTACAAAAAGATTTATGAGACAAATGCAAAGTCTCCACAGGTTTACACAGCATGCTGAGCTCCTTTATTGGATACTTACAGTTCTGATACACATCAGACTAATCGCAATTAAAATACACAGAATGAGAGAAACACAGTACTTCTGCTTCCTGTAACTCATAGATAATAAAGGCCATGTTGTGTTGTTTTCCTCTGTGTTGGTGAAGCTGAGATTTTTTTGGAAGGTGCTAAAAGGCTGTCGTCATCTCACCCCACCCTCCCTGCTCCGAATTCAAGGTTTTACGTGTCCTCTCTGCTTGGCCCATGCTGAACTGAAGCTGTGAATCCTGTCAGCTTTCCAAATTGTACAGGTAAGCGCCCACTCCACATTGTCACGGTGACACTAATGCCCGCTCAGGGCCTGGCTTAAGTCTACCCCACCCTGGGTGTGTTAGACAGGGGGAAAGTAAGTCATCAACCGATCTCTGCATCTACCGAGCTGTCGGGTCCACTGAGGTGACAGGATGTGATGGACAGAAAGAGAGACGGGTAGATGGGGAATATGAAAGTGAGAAGAAAGAAGAGGGGCAGGAAGATAAAAGCACACTGAAAGAAAGAAAGACAAGAGGGTGCGGTAGAAGGGAAGTTAAAAAGAGAGATGAGAGACCACAGGGGAGACAGGGTAGAGAAGAGAGAGCTTGTTGAAAGGGAGAATAGAGACAAAAAGATCAAGACAGGGGAAGGGAAAGAGAGAGGAGACAAAGAGTGAAATAGAGAGAGACTCAGACAGGAAAGGGGGTTATCTGTTATTTAGTTCCAGACGGGGTCTGATGGTTGCTCTCTGTGCTTCTGTCAAGCGCAGCATTGATATAATGGCTTATTGGATGCTTGGTCTCTGTGGCCCAGAAGACCACTGCTGTTATAATGTCAGACAGGCAGTCTGAACCAGGTCTGGTGTCTTTTGGGACCCAAAAACAAAGCCCAAGTGGTGAGAGCCAACGGAAAAAACATTCACCAACTTCATTAGTCTATAAACTCTTGAGCGGCAGCATATATACTGTGGCAGCTGAAGCGTTTAGAGTTGCCACTGTTTTTTAAAGCAGGTATAGAAGTAAACCTTGCAACATTGTTAAGGTTAACTATGTAGATATAACAATTTCCAACTCTGTTTTAAGAAGTTTTCACTTTTTCAGAGACATTCGACAGTACACATGATGAGCAATCAGAGAATGCTCCTACACAAGGTTTATTTCTGGAATAGAGCTACTGTATAAAGTAGTACTAGTAAAGTGGTGATATTTTTAAGGCCTCCTAGATACAGGTTGAGGTGTTCTTAAAGCAGACACTGAACCCTCACTGCTCTAATGTAGCAGCCTGTCCACAACAATGTCCCTCTGTCTTTCAGAGCTGAATTGTTTATTTTTAACTAACCTAGGTCTAGTTAATCATTATCTATACTTTAATACATCAGCAACCACCTACTTGCAACAGAATAATAGGACTATAATGGGTTGGTATAATGTGCACGGTGACACCATGCTGTTTTCAATAAGCTAACTTAACATTAGATCAATTCAGAAACTATATTTATAGGTATTAGATAGGAAGTCAGGAAATAACAATTCACCATGAGGGGGACATGAATGATAAATGGATAATATAAATTCAAAATGCTAAATGCCAGGTGTTTTTCTTCTGAAAGCAGCAGTGACAAAGCAAAAACTATAAAAAAATTGGCAAGTAAGGAGAGGTAGTTTAATGTTTATTTAATATAGCAAGATGAACAGATTATGTTTAACTGGTTATATACTGAAGATTTTAGGATCATTGGAGCCTCCAGGAACTGACAGCAGTGACTGTCGGCCGGCTTTATGTAGAAATATAGGTCAAATTTGGATTATGGGGAATATAAGACTTCATCACTAACCTTTGAAATGGAGTTTTAGTGTCATCGTTTTGGCACCACAGAAGCTCAGCTGTACTGGCATTAGCATCAAAAACACCATAATGACATGACATAGCAAACTTTCTGTTATTTAGAGAGACAGCCCGATGCAGTCAAACGTCAAAGATGCTGCATGTGCCATATCCAAAAATGTGCTGAAAACAGAAGTGGATGTGACATTCTCTGCTGCTGTTACTCTGCACAGGCACAAACACTGCTGTCATGCAATGGGTTTTTATGTTGAAAAGATACAAGTCATTCATAAAAAAAGAAAGTCAAATCATAAAGACCTGTAGTAACAATGAAGTTTTGTATGTTGAATATAAAAGTAGCTATAATTTGTCTTTCTTGAGGTTTTGTCAATAAGCAATGGTTTTTAAGTGCTAACATTACAGGTATAGTTTCTTTACAGTCTAGTAAGTCTAGTTAACCCACTTAACCCTTTCCATAATTTAGCAAGACCTGGTGTGGTGGCAACGACAGTTAAAGGTCAGTAACTATAAGGTTGGTAGGGAAACACATGGCTTTTAAGGCTACTGTATTGAGATTAATGTTATTATATAAATGCATTTTATATTGTAATTTTGAAGTCCTAGACTTTCACGAGTATTGTGTTAAGGGGGGTGCTCCCCTCTACCCCTACTTCCCACAGTAATGTTTAAATCTTTAAAGTAAAAAGGGTAAGATTCTGTAAATTGAAAACTTCAGCTGCATGATTCTCAAACCATGTTGTACCATCAAGACCGAATTGGAATTACATGTGGAAAAGCAAAAGGGCTAAACATTTGAACCTCTACGGTATTTATTTGGTTGAGAGAGAAGATTGCGAGACCACCATTACAGTCAAACCCCTCCCCAAACAAAACCTCTTCCAACTGCTTCATGTGCATGTGTATATTCCCTCTGCGATTCGCTCTTTACTTTGTATAAATAAATCAATGCTCAACACAGACAAGGCAGGCAAGAAGAAGTAAAACCTAACATTTACCCCACTGATTCTCATTCTTCACAAACCTCTCACTGTTTTAATACATAGGAAAGAAAAACCTCAAGTGTCAAGATGAGGTATTTGACTAAATGACCTTAAAATGCTTTCATTTGCACCCAAAGGCAGCCGTAGATGGATCCTTCCATATGTGGTGAAGTCCACCTGCCTTGGTGCTGTCGTACTTCCTTCCTTGGATTCAACACTTAAAGGCTCCCTGCATCTGTTCATCGTTTTTCATGTGTGCCGTGTGGTCAGCTACATTGTGTATACAGTACCAGCTGCCATGTGACAGCATGATTTCAACGCTGGGATTAAGCAGGTTAAATGGGTTTCTTATGTCAGATATTGGTCCATTACGCACTTGAATGCAGCAGCAAGTCTGAATTTCAAAACTTCATAGAGACTCAATTTGTTTCTATTAAGTTTTTTCGTCTCCAGACTATATCATATATCTTAATTTCACTGTGTTCATACTCTGACTGAAACAGCCATGTTTGCAGCTCTTTCAGGCTGTACTTTGGCACTGTAAAAAGTAAAGCATGCTCAGATATTGCTAGATTACATCATTCTGCAATTTGCATATCAGTGTGATCATTACATAACTACACTGATTATATAATCAAGAAAAATGAAACTTCTGAAAAATGAAGCTAAACTTACCTGATTCTAGTTAGATTGACCATTAGTATTTTAAGATAAACGAAATACAGACTATCTTTTAGAACACACAAAAAAGAGAAAATATGGTAGGTATAATTTGCAGATTATAATTGATCATTATGTATGTATTTTGTGATTCTGTCTGGCTGCTGAATGATCGGCCCTGGCCGACAGTGCTGATGCTTTTAAGTAGCTTGCAGAACTCCAGAGAACTCCCCTGTCTATATGCACTTTTTAGGGAACACATAAATACAATTGGATTAACATAGAGGGATCTGATATACTACAATTATCTTAAATGTCACAAATACATCAATAAAAAAATAAACTCACTTCGGACATGACATATTTAATGACGTTTAAACATTTTCTAACCTTAAGTTATTCAGTGCTTTTGTTGCCCAAACTAACCATAAATTCCTTATTTATTCAAGTCATATGTTACATCACGTCGATAATCAATCCAGAGATTTGCTGGTACCATGTTAATAATAATCTTTGTCATTCAATCCATAGACATTTGGCTACACTTTACAACAGCTTTATTAACTCATCTTATGAAGTTTCTCGTTGGCCTGCAGGGGTTTCATACTGACAAATAAAATAATAAAGCCTGTGTTCCTCGCACCCAGTTTGACACAATTTAACGTTTCAACATTTCACTTAAAAACATTTCATTGTTTTATGCCCTTGTGTTTACCAGCATTTATCCCTCTGAGTGCACTACAGAGACACATCATAATGTTTTATTAAGTCAGCTGTTAAAACCCTCAGGGAGTGGATATGTACTTATGGAATAATTACATCAATGGGCCTTTACATTAGAGCACTCTGTTTATATGTAGCCTATCATTCTTTGCTGTTGTACTTTCGTCTAAAAACATTTCACATGATGGTTATTTCTAGGATTGAAACATGCTGTGTTAAAGCTGTGATGTCACTTGTTCAAGGCTGCTTTCACTGAGTGAAGGGAGTCACGCCGCCAACAGATTTTCAATGGAAATATAATGGAAGTTTTTTAATCACATCAGAGGCAGAGTCAGATCTTATGAAAGCCAAAGCACACATCCTCTATTTAATGTCATAACGTCTCACAAAGAAGAACCATTATTGTTTTCCACACAAACTGGTTTGTGTCTCTGGCACTTAGTAGCAGTTTAGAGCTTTTATCACAAGTTAATTTTAGGCCCTACATAATATGACTATAATATTTTAATATCACTGTCTGGACACAGTAAAAGGTTTTAGACTTCAGTAACTTATTATGAGCTCATAAATAGCTAATATTGCTTTACTATCACTCTAATGTCACTTTAAAATACAGACAACTTGCAGTGGCAAACTCAACATTATGGGACAAGAAAGAGAAAGAAGGGGAAACAGATGTTGCTGCAGGAGTCAATGCTAAACAGAAAAAATAAAATAAATATGGCAAGGACAGTGACAATCACACCCAGCCTAGTGTTTCCTGCCTTCAACAATACTTCGTATAAACAAGACTATCACAATTGGTCACAATTCCTTAACCAGATTGTCCATTAGTGTCACTACCACAAACATGGTAAAATGAAATGGTCAAAAATTTGTTGTGTTTCTCTCAAGATGTCTGGTATCACTCCAAAATAATAAACTATTCATTTAACTCCAAAAAAATTTAATAACTAGCACCATTCGTAGTTAGAAAAAACTTTGTCTCTGCCTCAGTGTGTCTGTGCACCAGATTTCAGTTTTCCTCTGTTGTTATAGTTGTTATGCTCTCTTACACTTTGGAACCAGATCTTAATGCACTTTTTCCAAGGGTACCAGACAAAATCACTGTACAACAGACAACACTACATCTCTAGATGTAGAGAAAATACTAAATACAGCAATAATCTTTTAAAAAGAAGTATGATGTGATCTTACGTGTAAGTGTGCATATCTGTCTGACTAATTGTTTTCTGAACTTTTAAAAAGAGAGAAGTGAATTACGTTACATGAATGTATCTTGTTGACTATAAAGACTGACTCTCAAGATTACAGGGAATTAAATAAATCCAAGACCCATATATTTATGTTGACATAGTCATTAAATGTAACATTCTGTACAATCGCACTAAACTGTGACACACATATAAGTTTCTCCATCACTCTGCTCAGCCTACCAGCAGCCTACTGCAAGTCAGAACAGTCAGAACAAATAATTTCAGTAGAGAACGGAATAAAATGACAAACCTTTGTAATATGGCTATTTTAAACTTTTTCAATTTAAATAACCATAAGTTGAGTCGTGTTAAAAGAGTATGTTAACATTGCACACCTTTTGCACCAGGCACCAACGTTGACAGACATGATACAATTTTATGTCCAAAACAGTCACAAATGCTGGATTCTGACTGTGTAATAGGGTTAGTAAAAATGTTGTGGTTTGGCTTAAAATAATGGCTTCCTTAACTTAATGTAACAGACAGCTGTTTCACATTAGAGTCAAACTCCAGTGCCCTGTAGGAAAGTTCTGTGCTTTGTTGACCCAACCATCACACACTGCCTCTACACAAAAGTCTGTACATCTAAATAATACGTTAATGTGTTATGTTCACTACATGATGTTCCTCAATGGAAGTACAGCTCTTCCAGTCGTATTCTGGTGCTGATACAAACAACCTATATTTTGTATTTTACTGGAATTTACTAGCACCTACTTTCCTCCAAATGGTTATAGGGTCATGTGTAATGACACAGTGATGATGGGAGGAAGTACAGTACACCAGTTGTCTCTATGTTTGGGAGATGAAGGTATAGTTTGGTTCTATAAGGGTGGTGGGCTTTTATGTGCTGTCTTGTGCTAGTTGGTACTAGACAATATCTCAGAATTATTGTGTCCCCGAGATTGTTTTCGTACAGATAGAAAGAGACAGATGCCACCAACACAGCGCATGTGTCCCTGCATATGGTGTACCAGTGTGGCAAGACATAAAAACGTGAAAAAAGTGAAGTGAGTAAAACAAAAAAAAGGAATAGAAGAAAGGGGAAGAAGCTGGGGTCAGTGTGCAGTCTGTTACTTGGGCCTAATTAGTTTCCTCACAGAGCACTCAGAGATGGTGAGATGGAGGGAGCAGCGGAAAAGGAGGCAACAACCAACGTAGAATTCTCTAGATTTACTACTGAGCTACTCACAACGACACAGATAATAAAGCAATTTTAACTGCCACTGTTCTTGCTAAGCATTTGGAAATGTGTGATTGTAGCAGTTTTGTGGCTGAAGTCATAGGGCGGCTAGAGAGGACATGCACAACTGACATTACAAGCCAGGAGAAAAATTACCAAACGCTCAGATCTTACTGTAGCATTTGATGTACAGCAGAAAAAAGAGGAAGGGCAGATACAGAGAGCTGGTGCAGAGAGACTGAGAAGGAAAATTAGAGGGGAATAAATTAGGTCTGCTTGGTCATGTATGGCGTAATGTGAAAGGCGCTAAATCAGCAGCATTACTCCCCTATGGCAAAGTGAGAGGTGCTGTTAAAAAAAAAAAGCACTGTAGCCTATTTCTGAAATAAATTCAGCTTTTTACTGGGAGCTAGACATGGTGCCTGCTGTTCGGCATGTGTTTTCCAAATCACTCGCATATTGTCACAAAGGAATCCACCCGTAAATACAGGGGTAACACGCGTACCTTCACGTGTGCATTTAGGAATCTATTTTTTGTATTATTATTTTTTGCCACTCTGTAACTAGAAAGTTGACAAAGAAAACTAAAAAGTTTTTTTAATTTCAAGGACAGTTTGGGAATACATGTTTGAAAGGTGAGTATAAGATGAACAGATTCATTTTACAAACAAAAGTGCAGACATATAAATTGTCATCAGGATGCCATTAAAGTCTTATCAAACCTCGTGGATGTTGCCTTTGGAAAATGTGTTTTGCTTCTCTATTGGAAGATTGTAGTGATCCTGTCACACTAAATCAGGAGAAAGAGAGGGAGAGGGATTTGGCTGCTTCAGTTTTAAGAATGAATAACATCAAGGTCTGCAAACTAACTGTATATTTTACCAGAAAGAAAGTCATCCTATGCAGGTGATGAATTAAAGGTGCTGTGTTTAGTGTTAACTTATTAAAGTAACAGATCTAATGGTGAAGGTCACATGCTGAAATGGATTAGTGTAATCATAAAGTTATTTGATAATCTCAAGTGTTGCTGGAGATTAGATTTTTTCCAATTCTTTTTTTCTCCATGCATCTTAACAGTAGGTATAGCTGTGCCAGGAATTTCTACTTTGGGCTAACAGGGTACATTAGCACACTATTTCTACCTTAGTATGAGGACAAAGACTTTATTCCAGCAGTCACAGCACTGTACCTAATGTTATATTGCATTCATTTCATTAAAACCGTATTTACTGTAAGAATGTGGACAAAACCTTAACATATCCATCAGATTTTTAATACTGTGACTTCTGACACCATCAATATCTTCTACTTTATATTTGGTTGGAAATGCATCACAGATGGTGGTTCCATTAAAATCCAGAACTGAAACTATTACAATTCACACACACACACACACACACACTCACACCTGACTCCACTCTGTTTGATTATCCAGTTTGTTCTCAGTCACCTGCGTCACTCATGCACACACTTGCTCGCTATTCAGCTTCCTCCTGTTCAACAGTCGTTTTGTTCTCTGTTTTCGTTCCTTTTCTCTCTACCAGGCTCCCGCTGCTCCTCACACAAACACTTTACTTGTATCTGCAATAGCTGTACATTAGCAGTCAGCAACTGTAGCACATACTTTGTTGGATTGTTACAGCAAATTGAGTTTTGCTTGCACATCTATGAAGACTGTCTCCCAGCTTCAGTTTATGTCCAGACTGCTTTGTCCTGTTTCTTTGACTTCTGTTCACCCCTCACAGGATCAAATGCCTCAACTGGTCTTATGACTTGCCATCGCTGACAGTCCTATCTCTGTGTCTGCCTTTGCTGTGAATTCTGGGTTCCTCCATGAGTGCCCTGCACACTTGGATCTCAGACCAATGCAGGTGCTTCTTAAACTGTTCAGTGTTACAACCGTTTGTTAAGGTCTTTCTGAACTTTGAAAGTTTGAACTCATTTTTATTGATGAACAGAGTGACTGCTTCTGCAAACTTTGAATGTAATTATCTCAGGTAAATTACGTGCAAGGAATCCCTTTGTAACACTAGGAATTTATTAATATACCTGCTACCATTATTTATTCACAGCTCACAGTGACTCCTATTTTATTATATTTTACTGTTCCATCCACATCCAAAATTCCAAATTTCATCCTAATTGCACTCACAAATTGTGAAATGATCATAAAAACTGATACTATCGCAAATATTTCTAATAAAATGGAAATAAGATCACATAGGATGGATGACTACAAGCTTAGCACTACAGCCAATGAATAATAAGCTAGCACACGATTTCCTGGCATAGATTAATGAGTGAGCAACCAAAGCTGAGTTAACAGATGTTTTTTCTGTTGTTCCCATTCTGCCATTACATTTAGTCATTTCTCAGATGCTTTAACCAAAGTGACTTACAATTGAGGTATGAAGCAAGCAACAAATCAAAGTCAGGGAGAATACATTGGAAGCAGAGGGCCATGAGAAAATTGTTTCATGAGAAGGAGCAAAAGATGCAAGTGGCAGTGCTTTGAATCTGATGCAGACAGCCACTGGAAGCCAGAGCAGAATTATGAACAGTGGTGTCCTTTTAGGTTGATCAAAAATGAGACATGTTGCTATATTGTGTATCATCTGGAGAGGTATTAGAGAAATTGAGAAATTGCAAGTGTCTGCACAAGAAGCTAGGTAGAATATTCAGAGATGTAGGGTTTGATTTTTCTGATATTGTAGATGGCAAATCTGCATGCTGGAACTATGGAGTGAGAAGTCAGCAAAGCCTAGGTGGTTGTTCTTGATGACCCCCAGATTTCTAGCAGTCTTTGTCGGTGCAATCTCTCAGGACCCCAAGTTCATACTCTGCTGTATAGAAGGACTCTTGGCTGGTTTGGAAACCAGTCATACTATGAGGAAAAAGGCTGAAATCTGAGCCCTGTAGCACACCGGTGGAGAAGCAGTGAGAGTTGAGTCTTGGGTCTTGAGTTGAACTTTATCGTTCCATGTGTTCTTAGATCTAGGCAAACACTTTGGTTAAGATCAGAGGTTTTATATAAATGTGAAGAAGAAATAAGTACACGTCAGTCCAGACCACAGTGTTCCCCAACCTTAATAAATAGTTTTATGAGTCTAAATATAATCCTAAAGTTTGATAACACAGTTGTCAATAAACTGGATAATGTACTGCAAGATTGGATATTTTAACAGAAAGCAAATGTATTGTCTGGTAACATTTTACGTCTGTGTAGCATCAACTTACTACTATTCTGCTTCTTCTTTTCCTAGCTATTCCCTTTTAGAGGTCGCCACAGCAAATTTTCTGCCTCCATTTAACTCTCTCCTCTGCATCCTCTTCTCTCACACAATCTAACTTCATGTCCTTTCTTACAACATCTACAAATCTCTTCGTTGCTCTTTCTCTAGAGCTCCTGCCTGGCAGCTCCAACCTCAGCCTCTGTTTACCGATGTGTTCACAATCTATCCTCTGAACATGACCCTGAGACTTGTTTTTGGTATCATATACAGTACATCTATAAAATGCAGCACATTGAATTTGGAATTTTTAGCACAAATGTGTATATATTTCTGTCATTTCATAAAATAATAAATAAACAGGACATTCAAATAAAATTAAGACATATAATACAATGTACATCGACCAGCTACAACTTTACAACCCCTGGTGATATGATCATCATCATCATTATTTGTAAAGAGGAAGTGATTTCTCAGTCACACAAAGTTTGTTTCTACATACAAATATTCACATTCATGACACAAAATGGTTGTTGTTCAAAACAAAACAGATCCAAGCCCTATAATACACATCAGTGTAAATTTGTTTAGAGGAGTGGTACAAAGTGAAATACAAAATCACACAAATTGTAGTAAGATTAACTCTGCATTGCAGAAATTAGTTAACTCATAAATGCATTTCTGTATGGGAGCTGTTTCCACTCAATGGGAGATCAGAGGTCAGAGTCGGCAGAACAGCAACTCTGGAGCCAGTGGAGAGACAGTGTTGTGCTGATGGACAATTCAAAGGGGATGCTTGTGTGCAAGAAGACATATCAAATATAAATAGCAGCATTAGCTGTCTCTGCATGACCAT
The DNA here is from genome assembly GCF_900324465.2 of Anabas testudineus. Classification (NCBI taxonomy): domain Eukaryota; kingdom Metazoa; phylum Chordata; class Actinopteri; order Anabantiformes; family Anabantidae; genus Anabas; species Anabas testudineus. The sequence continues at coordinate 20,178,687 of NC_046629.1, forward strand.
GCTCAAGAGTGGATATATCACATAAGGAAGCATATTTTCCATTCCAGCAGTATTCTATCACCATGTGAAATGAATAAGTCATAAAGGGAGAAAGTCTGCTATGCCGATGTCAACAAGCACAGAAAATTCCCTGGTGCCATACATTCCAAATGCTAATGGATTTGTGCTATCACGTGTTTCTTCAGTATTTCTTACAGAACAATATTATATAATATTGCTCTTTCAGTCAGTTACAAAAGAAACTTACTTCCATGCAGCATAGGAATAAACGTACTTCCTCAGGTAATATGTTGCCGACAGTCAGGTGACAAAATATTCAGAATATGGTTTCCCTGCTGCGTGTGCATATTCCCCTGTTGTAAAGTCTGGCAAAGAGAGTTAAACAGAAGATATGCAAATGGAAAAGCTGCCAATCGTCATCTGTTGATACCAGTTTCCTCTCTGCGTCTGTTACGAGCCACGGGGGGAATCATTTCAGTTGATTACTATACTGTGTCAGATATCATCATTAAGCCGAATCAAGAGATACAGACAAGAGAAAGCAATAGGGAGCAGAGAGGAGAAAAAATAATCAGGGAAAAAAAGGGAGAAAATTTGCCAAAAATGCAACAGAGCAATGGAGAGGAAAGATGGAGAACAAGGAGTGTGTGCGTGTGTGATCAAGAGGATGAAAAAAGACATTTTGAAAAGTTCATTGAGGCAGATTTTTATGATGAGTGGAGCTGTGTTGGTTTTGACAGCAGGGGATCAAAGGGAGCCATGTGTCATGGGGACAGACAGCGCCTTTTCAAGGCCTGTCAGCCTGGTAGCATTTTAAGTCATAGTTATTTAGTTTGCTTGGACAGACACAGCACTAAAGTAGAGCGGAGGAAGAGACAGCATGGGCACAACTGGCATGTGGAGTGAATGGCACAGAATTACAGTGGCCAGTGAAGATTTATCCTGCCATTTTTGGACTGTCAGGGACTCAGAGGAGCCAACTGTCACTCAACCACACAGTGCTTCTGTGGATTATTTGCAGTAGTCTTTCACACTGATTTTAAGATTAGGTGAAAGATCAGCCACTGGACGTACAGGTCCACCTGTCTGTTACACTCCAGCTGATGTTTTTACCTGACAATTAGTAAGATAAAATAAACTCAAGAATGTATTTCACTGTGGCAAGCTATGGATGTGTGATGTTGGTCATAAAAGTAGAAGAGAAGCGTTGTGTTGAGACATCTGCATGGAAAATGAGCTTGTGTGATATAAGGAATGTGGAGTCACATAAGGGTATGTATCTGGCATGTATTCACTTAGACTCTAAAGAGAGATGAACATTGGATAAGAACACTTGCAGTTTGATACTCAACAACTCATGTTTTTATCTCTTTGTTCATGAAAAAGTGGCTAAGATATTTAAATAACAAGCACAATGATAGTTACAGATTGAAACCCCAGCTCTATGAGTATAAGGATAATAGTCACACAGGAAATTAGAATGTTTGAAATGTGTTTACTTGACATCTTTCTCTATTTTCTGTAGAAATCATTTATTTTTCGTGCTTTCTGTGAAGCATTTTACGTGTGGACCTAAAAAAAAAAAGACTTGAAAGTGTAAAAATATGCCTTAGGTCATGTTTGCACGGATGTAACGTACCAACAGTTTGTACAACTACACTGATAAAGTATGATGGTTGTGTACACGCATGTCAAAAATACAATTTTTTGGCGGAGACTCTGCAGAAGAAAATAAACATTGTACTCAGTATATGAGTTATTCACAGTTACAACATGCTATCTGCAATGGTAGCAGGGCCATTCTAAATATGTATTTTTGCCTATCACTTTTGTCTAGACTGAAATATCGCAGCTATTGGATGGATTGCTTTTAAGTACATTTTATGGTGTCAACAGTATGAATCCCACTGACTTTCTCTTCTCCCCTAAAGCATGAGGTTGACATGTGCCATTTAAAATCAAATGTCTGTTATATGAATATTAAGAGTTAGGTGCATTGAGATAAAGCTAAATCTGAGCTCATTCGTTACAATTTGTGCAGGATATGACAACATCTATGCTAAGATACAGATCAATAGAGATAAAGAAAATCTCCCCAGAAAACCTTCAGATGGGAAAAATATGAAAGAAATCTCAGGGATGAGCAACAGTGGAGCAATCCCATCTTGCAGGGGAGACAGGCAGTTTAAGGTTTTAGTGCTCTTCACTCACTTCTCAAATTAAAGCTGAAACTTTGCACTTTAATGTTGTAGCCATAACCTTTTTTAAGACTGAACGTGCTAAAGCACAGAGACCCAGGAACAAAATAAATGTTGTTCAAAAAAGAATAATATACATTTATTACATGTTCTAAATGTACTTTGAACATGTACTTTAAATGTACTTTATATATACTTTATATATATATATACTTAAAAAAATGTGTCATCATTTGTAGTTAAGTACTTAATTTAAGTAGTCTTAACATATAACAAATGACATATCAAATATTTTCCACTAGAGAGATAACCGTGTGTGTTACATGGAGATACAGTATGTTTACTGATGCATGGTGAGCAGTACCCTACCTCTCCACTTAGGACAGGTTGGACAACTGGCTCCATGTTTGGGTCTGCACCATTTTTGTTACTTTTACTAATAAGAGATTTCTATACATTTTTAAAAATGAAAAATGAGTGAGAGCTATACAACAAACATATTTGTGATTTATGAATGCAATTACTGCCTAACCACAATTATGTAAAACCCTAAGATCTTTTGGTGCCTCCTTTCACCACTCTCTCTATGTACTGTACAACATTTCTGACAGTATAATACTGTACATGCAGTACATGCTGCCTTATGTGAATGGAAAAATCAAAGAGAAAAGAGTCTGAAAAGACTGGAGAATGTAACAATACTGTTCAGATGGACAAATTTACCACATAACCTGCAGAACTCCAGTATATATTTTACCTTTTCATTTTGATCTACACTTTCTGTGTACCTGCTCTGGTTTATAGAGCCTTAAGCACGTCTGATTACATGCAATTATACCCGACTTATTTTCCTCCTCACATTTGGCAGCCAACTCTATTGGAAGATTGGCAGATGAAAGCAAACCATTAAGTAATTTCGAGCCGATATCCATATCCAAAGCCTCCGGGGCAGAAAGAGCCTGTGAAGAAATACATTCATGAATGAGCAAGGGACTACTTCCCTCATCCAAACTTACCATTTCAACAACTTCACAGTTCAAACTTTACAGTATACAAGTGGTACCCTTATGAATACTGCTCCTGTCATTGTGTTTAACAGAACAACTCAATAGCTATTAATTTAGAATTTGTTTGGCATTGGTGAGGTGAGGGGAACACAGTCCAAAAATAGCCTCCTATTGAATAAGCTTGACAGTCTTTGTGTTTTCCTAACTACCTAAATACAGGTCATTACTAATAGAACAGTTGGGAAACTAACTGTGACATACAACTTTATATATATTATCTTAACATGGAACTGTATATTCACAGTATGTTCTATAATACAGTTGATCTACTTTCAAGTCTATACATACTACCAGAAATCTCATCTAAAGATATTAGAGTAAATAAATAATTCACAAATTCATTACACTTGACCTTATAGGGTAGGGTCAGAGGTCGAGTGGTCCATTGGAGCAGTCTATATGATGAACTCAAGAACCTTAAGATGAAGCATCCATTTTAGAGAGCATGCAAATCTGGTATGTAATTTGTGGTTCCGGCATCCACGACCAAACCCCTCCAGATGATCCAAAATGCGGCAGCACGCCTCATTTTCAATCAACCTAGAAGGTCTCATGTCACACCGCTCTTCAGATCTTTACACTGGCTTCCTGTGGCTGCAAGGATCAGGTTCAAAGCTCTGTCTCTTGCCTACAGAGTGGTGAACTCCACAGCTCCATCTTATCTCAATTCAATCGTTCAGGTCTACATCCCCTCCCGTCCACTGCGCTCAACCAGGGAACGTCGTCTGGTGGTACCAGCACCACACAGTCGACACCAAGGAAAACTGTTCAGCTCAGTGATCCCAAGATGGTGGAATGAGCTGCCTATCTCTGCACGCTCAGCCACCTCACTTGCAATCTTTAAAAAACTGCTGAAAACAGAACTCTTCCGCATCTTCCTTTGCACTTAAAAAAAAAAAAAAAAAAAAAAATTCTACCCTTTCTTTCTAACATCTCTTGAAACAGTAACACTTTTTTGATAGCACTTTGCTTTGTGGTTGTTAATGTCTGTTTATGTGTAATGACGCAATGAACGACTTCTAAAACAATGAATTACAATTGTTATACCCTTTCTGAAAGTAGTGAATCTGTAATGGTCATGGAGACTAAACCCCCAAAAATAGTCTAGTGTTTAATGTCAGAAATATCATCAAGACAATCAATGGGTCAGAAGATTTTTTTGTATTTCATACTGTATGAGATTTATTGAAACCAATTTCATAGTTAACCTACAGAGTCTCAGGAAAAGTGTATGTCTCAATCATCACAGTTAAACTTAGCCTAGCCAGACAAGAAGATTTACATTTTTAAAATGATTATTAGGTGCCTAGGAATTTGGTCCAGAGTTTCATATTATTAGTAAATTATAGTGCGATTAGTAAACCTGCAGAGCGACCACCATCTGTTGCAGTTGCCACATCCGCCCAGCTGGGTCGGTATCTCCGTTAAGTCAGTCCAGTTCAGTTAGTCTTTGCTCTAAGGTCCTAATTTACTAAAGGTTTGTGTGTATTAAATCATGTGCAAACTTGTTAGAAGCCAAAAAAACATTTACATTTACATTTTAGTCAATTGGCAGTTGCAAATGTATTTATTAAGCCTTAAACTGACTTGTGGTGTCTGGGATTGCACCTGAATTTAATATCTTTGAAAGGTAGTTGCAATCGACTTGGGAGGCTGTTGTTAGGATGCAAAGGAGAAATTAAAGAATGTGTCTAAATGGTGTGTATTCATTACTTTTGTTCATATATTTGGAATGATTCAGAAAAAAAATACAAACATGTAATATGTCCAGTGATCCAGTTTTGGACCTGTTAGGTGAGGTATGGGTTATAGCAGATGCACCGTTGGGCCATAGACATGCAGGGCTCCACAAATAAACTCCTTTTTGGTACAGTTAGTTGTTTAGAAGGACCTAACCCAAAAACCAATACACAACTGAGATGAAGAACACCATTTTTAAGCGTCTGTGAAGATTCTCAGTCATCCAGGTCGTGGTTGTACCATAATTGCTGTTCAGTGGCAACTGAACTGTGGCAATGAGGCCAAACGTCAGTTAGTCTTTGCTAGTGTAGAGTAGTCAGTCGGACAGTCAATCAGTCTTGTTCTTTTCCTTGGTATTGATTTGTTAGTCCATTTAGCCTTATTAGCAATTGTTAGCTCCTGCTTTGCAATCCTTTTGGTTATTAGTTTCTTTCCAAATTATAGGGTTTGTTTTTGTTCACTAGATAATTGTTAGTCCCAGCCTCTTGCTGAGATTCTGTTTCCTAGTTGTTTCCAAATTCATAGTGTTTTTCTCCTGTCTTTGTACAGTGATTTTTCTTCTTGTTTACTATCCTTAGATGTCATAAGTTTACCTGCTTTGCAGAGACCCTTAGTTTTGTATTTCTTTTGTCAAGATTGTCATTTGCATTCTTCCAGCCTGCTCTGTGTTTCGCTGTGTGTGTGTGCTATTAAACTTGTTGAAATGCATCCTGTCCACCATGTTTTTGCATCTGGATCCTCTAGTTAATGTTTATAACAACATCATGGGACCACTGAGCTGAAAAGCTTTGGTTGTGATAATTTGCTATGTGGTCTTGCTACTGCACTTAGTAATGATGTTCCTGTGGGTGTGATGGGTTTTAGACCTAGATAAAATTGCTCATTTAGAAAGATGCTGCTGAGTTGACCACAGGGAGTGTCATGGCTTGAAACCTTTAAACCTGAAGCCAGCAGGTACTGGAATCTGTGCAGATAACAGAGGTGTGAAGAATCTGTTTTCTCGGTTTTGCTTTGAACACAAATAAGACATTTTGCTGCATTTTGATTCATCTGAAGAATTCATTGGGCAGTCCTGGTAGTTGGCCATTGTGCCAGGCAAGATGAGACATAGCAGGTGCCTGCATGAGGAGTCTTGATGTTGTGGGGGAGGGCAAATCTGTCAGTGATGACCAACTGATATATAGCAGACTCAGTGCAAATCATAAATTGAGTTTAATTTAGCTTGTTGATAGACGATAACGGATCCAACTACATTATAATATATTGTAGTGTTTATGTATAAGTGTGTAATCAACTACAGTCATGCTCTAACCTTAATAGTTTGTTTTCAAGTCGTTGAACTAAATATTTGATAATTCTGCAAAGCAACTGGGTGCATTACGTTTACTATTTATTTACATTAAGCGCTAATACTTTTAAAATATTTGATTTCTAGAGTTTGAAAGCTCCACTAGTTTAAAGTATTGAGGTTTGCTTACCGGTCTTAAAATGTCTTATACAGTATGAAAGTCACAAGTTAAATGAGATCATGAGTCATATTTGTCAAGAAATGTGAAGTCTGTAGCACACACAAAAAGCACCGCGTGTAAAGTAGCCACCAGGATTTGAAAAGGACCAAAGAAGGCGCAACATTAAAAATGACAATCTTACTGGTTTTGCTGCATTAAATTTCATCTTGTTTTTCTTTTAACTGTCGACTGGCAAGGCTAGATGAGTGAAGTTCTTTTTCAAGGTTAGGGAAAGATTGTATTGGTAAGACTTTGCCAATTGTTCTTATAATGGTCTTAATTCTCCCATAGGTTATTAGTTGGGTCGGTCTTTGTTAAAAGAGAAAACCAGATAAATTGATTTATATCATCAAGACAATCATACCTTGTAGAAACATACAGCGATGAATCATGTCTACAAGACTTATTCTTTGTACATCTGTCTGAAACCTCACACTAACCACCAATTTCACTTTGGCTTCAACCAGTTTCATTCTATATTTTTTTTATCTGTCACACACACACACACACACACACACACACACACTGCTGCTGTGTAGAAAGTTACATTTTCTTAAAAGCACTTGGTTGCTGCTGTTTTCAGGTAGTTTAGCGCATACGATGGAGCCTGCTGGTATGGGGTCTTTGCAGCACAGCAGGGGAAGGCTGTTAGGGGAGGAAATGAAGAGAAAGAACAGGGCAGTCACACAACGCATATCATCTTGCTCAATGTGAACAGTGACTCACATAGCACAGCCTGAAAGTGTGGCAAGGTGGAGCCAAAGCTGTCAGAGATGATGGTGCACACTGTGTCCTTCATGTTTATGTTGAGTGTTTTTGATATTCAAAAAGAGCAGCAGTATTGGTTGTAGTGTAGACTGTAGTGTAGTACTGGGTTTAGTGAAACTGTATGAGATTTAAAGCAGTGGTCCTTTAAAACAAGCTACTTAGTGCCATAAATTAATGCCAAATAAACAACTGTAAATATTGAACAAATTGTCAATAGTTCAAAATTTTCCTCCAGAGAAAACATTTACTATTGTTTGTGCACATTTTGCCTTACTTACTAGCCACCCTTCTGACCTCACAAAGGCCATTCACCCTTCACTCTAAGGTCCTAATTTACCAAAGGTTTGTGTGTATTAAATCATGTGCAAACTTGTTAGAAGCCAAAAAAACATTTACATTTACATTTTAGTCAATTGGCAGTTGCAAATGTATTTATTAAGCCTTAAACTGACTTGTGGTGTCTGGGATTGCACCTGAATTTAATATCTTTGAAAGGTAGTTGCAATCGACTTGGGAGGCTGTTGTTAGGATGCAAAGGAGAAATTAAAGAATGTGTCTAAATGGTGTGTATTCATTACTTTTGTTCATATATTTGGAGTGATTCAGAAAAAAAAAATACAAACATGTAATATGTCCAGTGATCCAGTTTTGGACCTGTTAGGTGAGATATGGGTTATAGCAGATGCACCGTTGGGCCATAGACATGCAGGGCTCCACAAATAAACTCCTTTTTGGTACAGTTAGTTGTTTAGAAGGACCTAACCCAAAAACCAATACACAACTGAGATGAAGAACACCATTTTTAAGCGTCTGTGAAGATTCTCAGTCATCCAGGTCGTGGTTGTACCATAATTGCTGTTCAGTGGCAACTGAACTGTGGCAATGAGGCCAAACGTGACTTTTATAAAGTTGCTGGTGTCCTTACTCTTGAGTGATTTTTCCATAAGACGTTTCTACCTGTAGATCATCAAAGTGATTATTAGCCTCTTTGGGCACAAAGACATATGGGTTAGGTTAAGGAACTAAATTGTATGGTTAGAGTTAGTAAAATGTTGAATGTTTGCCAAAAAAGTAGTACTTCTATAACTTCACCTGATGTTCGTCACACAGTGGACCAGACAGCTGACCTCCTGTGGGAAAATCCTGTGTTTTGTTGACCCATCCAGCCACGCCAACATCCTCCTGACAAACATTTTCAGTCGTAAATGCTAGGTGGCTGTGTAATATTAATTAATAATAATTAATCTAGGAAATATACATTATATTTGTATTCATTTTCACAAAGAGGGGTTGTATGATATAGTCAAAAATATGGCTTATTTACATTGAATTTGAATAGTAGTATTTTTATTATTATTTTAAATTTGGTGGTAACTTACACCAAATTAACCCTAACAATACATAAAACTGCTGTAACTACTGGTGGTTTTAAATAATAGTAAAAATGGCATTGCTATTTATTTAACACTCGGACTGACTATATGACTATGTAAGCTCAATATATATATATAGAGCTTACATAGTCAAGGTTTCAAAAGTTGCATATATCTTTGAGTGATGGTCAAGCCTTCACTGGTCAGTGTTATTGTGTGATAAACATCACACAGCCAGCGATTTGAGGTGGGAAGTGAGAGGATAGTGGCCTTCAGTGCCGCTGTATCAATGGGGTAATGGAGAATGAAATGATGTCTGTCCGAGGTCATCACAGATGGAATGAGTGCAGATAAAAGAACCAATTCTAAGAGCAGTCATGTGAGGAGACAAGGCCGAGTCACTCAACTTCATGTTTACCACAGAGCGCAAATGCCCGTCTTAACTCTTTTATAATACACAGAAAGAAAAACACATAAAACTTATAAGTATGAATAAATAAACAAAACAAATCAAATCCTTTAATAGTAGAATGGAAATAGAAATCAGCACTGCTGAAACAAAATTAAAGAAACACTTACTGTACACTTACTTACTGTAAAAATCGCAGTATAACAAGTCCATTACACATCAGGGATTCAGGACAACCACCAAAAATGGAGTGGTTTTACATTTGTTGGCCCCTCATTATTCCTTACTGATTCTTCTCAAGTTTTTTGTTTTGCTACTGTAGTCGTGACTACTGTTAGTATGAGGCCATACCTGCAGCCCAATCAGTTAGGGTCCAGTTACTTGAAGATGGCACATACATACATGCAGTCTCAGGAAGGTTTGCTCTCCCACCACAGTGTCAAGAACGTGGAGACACTAGGAGTGCTGGACAGGGCCATAGACAACCCAGCATTGCTTGCAAGGAGGAACAGGAGGAGCACTGCGAGAGCCTTACAAAATGAGCACCAGCATGTTTCTGGCCAAACTGTCAGAAATCCTCAAGGTTAGCAAGAGAGCTTTCCTGAGAACACCTGAATTGGCAGGTCCACCAATGAGAGAGATCAGATGAGAGCAGGTTCACGCTGAGCACATGTGACAGGTGGACATGCCATAGTGAATGTTATGCTGCCTGTAACATCATCAAGCATGACCAGTTTAGTGGTGGGTCAGTGATTGTCTGGGGAGGTATATCTTGGAAGGGCACAGACCTCTATGTCATAGCCATTGTTACCCTGAATGCTGTAAGGTACGGGAATGAAATCATCAGAGCCCATTGTAAGACCTTACACTGGTGCAGTGCACCCTGGCTTCCTCCTTGTGTAGGACAATGTGACAATGTGGCCAGAGTGTGTAGACAGTTTTTGAAAGACAAAAACATAGACACATACAGAGAAACTTTTCACATTTGTGAGCAATTTAGTCTTTCCAATCATGGTTGCATGGGTTTTCTCCCACAGTCTAAAGTTGACACAGAAATTTCTAGCTGTGAGGTGGCAACAGTAACAACTTCATCACCAAGGTGCCCTCTAGTAAAACGTTTTTAGTTCATTCTACTGGATTGGTACACTTAGGAGCATTCTTATTTATTGTAATTTCATATTGTCTACCTGAAGCAATAGGCAGTGTAGCAGAGCAGGGCTGGGTGAAGCCGATCAGTCTTTCTTGACTTACTGTGTTGTAAAGAAGAAAACTGGTAGGTATGGAATTAGAGTAACCTGATAACTGCAGGAAGAGTCCTCCTCCTATCTCTATATAGTGTATGTATAACATTATGATGGCTAATTAAGAGTGCACATGTGCATGACAAATTGGGAAAAATAGTGAAATGGCTGGATGAATGGAGAGCTTACTATATGTCCAAGTCTAAGTACACTAACATAAAGTGGCCTCTACAAGTCTAAAGTTTACAACTGAACATTTGTGTATTCAATATATTCTGATCTGTCTACTACTTTTAGTCTAGTCAGTATATACAATATATACTTATTAATCTATTATTTTTTTCAGTACAGACAGTATTAGTAGAGTAGTAGAGTCAGTTTTTTGAACAAATAAGTTATTTTCCAAAAGGTCTTACTGATTTGTAATGTGAGGGCAAGAATTGTTCATTTGAGGGAACCACCTTTCATAAAACGTTCTCTCAAGTCACTTAACTTGCTCTGTAGGCTCAGTCTCACTGTACAACACAAATCTTTGTTTTTTTCATTTTTATTTTTTCAAGTCATCAGCTTGAGTGTTCAGAGACAGAGAAAGCTGAGAGATTTGAAATGAGATAGTAACAGTCAGCCAGTTACTGTATCATCTACATGGCTCTATTACCCTGTTGGCGAAGGAAGTAATCTAGGAGAGAAGCTAAAATCTATGCAAAGGTGCAAGTGGTGAGTTTATCATTGTAAAAAAAAAAACAATACCCATCATCAGCAGTGAAATTACTGGATGCCTTCTGGTTGTTAATTTGCTGATGTGTGATGTGCCGATGTGTTCTATTCTAATGGAAATGAAAATTAAATGACATTTTCCTAATATGACTCACTCATGTACAAGAAAAGGAGAATATGAAGCTGGATAAAGGCCATCCCCCTTGTGGGCGGAAATGATCACATACGACAAACACTAATAGTCATTTCTGCACCCACAAATGTGCTTGTTAAAATCTGTACAAGTCACCCACTGCCTGTTAACTTCAATCAGCTTCTCCCTCTCACAAAGATCCTTGGTTGCACCGATGTTCCCCACTCATCAACCACGCTCGTAGAAAAAAAGCAGCACAGAAACTATTTATCTCTGATGCTCTTGCTGCGTGTTATTTTATTAATTTGGCTGCCAAATATTCTTTATGTATGTGTAATGGTCCCCAGTCAGCTGTCTTAAAGTCAATGGATTCTCTGCCTTCTGTAATTTTCATGTTAGTCCCCATCACTAGCCTTACCAATAAATTAGACTTGCTTTCATAGAAAAGGCTATGCCTGGTAAATACTCCTCTCGACCTATGCGAGAGACAAAGAGAGTATCTACAGAAGGAATATATGAGCATCGATCGCCCCTCTGACCACGTCTGGTCTCCACAATGGTACGCTATTGATGTGATGGAATTGCTTTTGAAGGCAGACGGATTGATATAATGGTGTGGTGTGGGCCCTTAAGGGCTGGGCTGCCAGGGCTGAAGTCTGATTGACTGACCTGGGGTCAATCTAGCTATTTGCATCAACTCTCTTTTTTTTTGTTTGTGTTGAGGCCATTGGGACGACAGGCATGCAGAGTCCTGTGGAAGGGGCTGGAGTTCTTCTCTGAACCAGGCCCCCCAATAAATGGAATAGACCTTTATGAGTCTAAGATTGGCTTTTGCTGCAGATACATTATTGGCATTATGTCTGTTGTAACCATAGACTGTATATAAAGTTTCACTGTTTACTGCTATACAAAATGAAACTGAAATATTTCAAATACAGGAGCTGGAATTTGCAGACAGACTCTGGTTCTGCCCTCTGAATATACTGCATTCTAAATGAGAAGGACTCATTAGGATTTGTTTGGATTATTTTCCAAAATAGAAAGAATATAGTTTTTCATAAAGCATTTGTGCTTTGAGCCTGCTGTCAACTACACTGAATGTGAAAGATGAAAACCGTCACAGTATAAAAGACTCAGCCTTACCGCTTATGTCAAGTGCATTTTGTTTATGTTTCTGAGTGATTACTGGTGTGCTTGTTGCTCTTAGCAACTTCTGCTGTTTGTTGTTTCACTTTCTTGTGCTGTTTTCAGCCAGGACGTGTGTATTTTCTCAAAAGCAGGAGAATAAAAAAAAATCACACCACACATGAAGTAATATCTCCAGTGGAAAACACTCATAGTAGGTGGTCCAGTTTCTTTTTCTTTCAAAATGAAAGGACAGAATGAAAGCTCTGACCTTATATGTGGGCCTAACCGGAACAGGGCTCCTGAGATTGTTTTTGGCTTTGGGCACTTTACTTTGTCTCTGTGAATTTCTCAGCTTTTATTTTACTTTATTTACCCCTCTTTTGATCTCTGCACATCTACCTCTCTCATGTCTACACAAGCCACCGCCGCTACGGCCAGCGAACAGCTGCCCGTGGCTTGATCCAACTCGGGATTGCGTTAAGTTCCTCAGGGCTTGTTTCACTCGTATGATCTCATACCTTCTACCTGCCTCTTTAAACCTTCAACTCTTATTTAGCTTGTAATACATCTACCGGCGAAAAAAAGTTTTATTTCAGTCAAGATATTCTTGGTAAGAATTGATTCCTATTCTTTACAACATCAGATCTAACTACATCAGAATATATTTTACATTGCATTACTGGATGTCTTCCCAAGCTGGAGGCACTGGTACACTGTGATTTTTTTTTTAAGTGTATGAGGAAATATCTGAGCAATATTCAGAAGTTTGAGGGTGCAAGATAATTAGTATATCAAGAGCAGAGTCTCCTTGAAACAAAGTCTGCACTTGAAGTAAAGGAAAGATCTCTTCCCATACTTGTCATGTTGAATGATAGTGAGATTTTATGTCAGGAAATTTGATCTCTTATAGACATTCTTAGACAGGAGATGGCAAAGGAAAATAAAAATAACATCTGCTCCAGAAGGGCTGTCTGGGATTTCATGCCAACAATGCTAACATAGCTCAAATGCATAACAGGTTTTCTCGGTAACAGGAGATGAGTGCGTTTTTGCAGAATGCGAGTGCATACATTTTTAGGAATGGTTTGTATGCATCTCTGATAAAAGCATGGCACATAGGATTGTTAATGGTAACATTCGTAGTTTGGAATCTATCGGTGTGTTTCTTTCAGTCCTGGGGGGACAGCTGTGATTCAGTTAGTAAAGTAGTAATCCATGAACCAAATGGTCAATAGACTCATTGCCAGTTCCTCCTCTTGAACCCACCTGTTGACTGAAGACAATTATACTGAAGACACTGAAGACAATGTAAGACAATCATGCATAAAGGTCACCAAACCGGAATCTCGTGCTTCTTGCTAATCCCTCACTTTTCCTACATGCTGTGAATTTGAAAGATGTAACTCCAGCGCCTGTTTATTTATCACATGTAAACAACATGAAAAGCCATTTTTGTTAGAATCCATCCATGTAAAGCACCTACACTCAGTTGTCAGTTTGCTGCTGAATCGTCTTGTCTATTTCAAACCAATGTGTCTCTTGTTTTGTGCGCTCCACTTACCTAGGTGAGGGTACATACAGTAATAGAAGAGTAGAACCTCTTTCCAGCACTATGGATTACAGCTGAAAAATGAACTGTACCTTCATAAAGTATGGATTTATTTTAGATGTATTGCGTTAAACTTTTTTTACCTAATAAACAAGCAACTCTGTGTATATTAAGTAGATCCCATAAAGATATTGCTTACTGTTGTGTCCTATTTTGTCCTTTCCTTTGATCTCCACTATTTTTAAGCACCAATTGTCCTCATACTTTTCATCCATCTCCAGACATTTGACTCACCTGTTTCCTATTCCCCCAATTACTTCTGAGTATATTTACTAGCCAGTTTCTGCTTGAAGCTTGACACCTTGTCTAATGCCTCTCTTGTTTTGTCTCCACATTATTCATGCCTGTTTTGGACATCCTGTTTGTGTTTATACTTGTATGCTTGTATCTACCCACTTTCTGGTCACCTGCCTTTTTATGGGTTTGGTTCCTTACCCAGTTTGTGCCGCCTGTCCCTATGTATGCCTTCAGGCCTATTCCTCATTATTTAAAACATCTTTCTTGCATCTGCCTGCCTCTGTGTTCTTGAGACCTTAATATCTGTTGCCCATGCACACTCCCTGACAGGTACATGACCCCCTTGAAGCTTAGACACTGGTAGAGGTTGAGAAAAGCCAGCAGGCAGTTGATTTAAACTCTCAGTTACTCTCCCTGAAGGTAATGGTGGTGATGAAGAAAAGGTTGGTTCAGTGATAGTAGATAGATTACAATGATACAGAATTTAAAAAATATAGAATCTGATGACTGACTGGCTAAAGAAAGATAGGTAGTAACAAACCTGTTGTCAGTTTTTAAGATACCTGCCATATAATGAGCATTTTTTCCCATTTAGTTTTTCACAAATGAGACAGTCGTAAACGTAGCCTTTTTAAGGTAACAAACCATAATATCACCATCTGCCACCCAATCCAATATTGAATCTACTTTAGATTTCTTATTATATTACATTATCTTCTAAACAGAGGCTGGATAAAGCGTGGAAGATAGTGCAGCATGCAGCTGCCATGGCAACGCAGTGGCACTGGTCATTTGGTTTCCAGATGTCTTTGAAATGGTCCATGTGCATCCGCTTCAAACAGCACATCACACAGCGAGCCCTCTGAAGTATCCATGCCCTTACCTCATCCTTTCATCTCTGGTTAAATAAGTCTTTTCCTTTTACCCAACTGAGGGAGGAAAAGAGGAGGAAAATAATAATCAGGCACTGGACATTCACATTGTCACAATTGCAAAGGAAACTATTTGAAATAGATCTAGTTGAATAAAATATGTCACCTCTATTTGTTTGATTGCCTCATGAGTTCCCCTCTGACACAGTCGGAGGCATTCCTAAAAGGATTATTTTTCCTTAACTCTGGTGCTATTGTCATTCAGGTTGAAATAAACTAATGTTTCCAGCTTAAAGTTAAGAGACCATGTCTGGTGAATCAAGGGTTTTAATTGCTGACTGCCCAGAAAGGCATCCTTTAGTGGACTCTTTCCCACTCAGAAGCCTGCAGGACGGTGATGGCAGAGGGCATCATATTAAGAAGGACAATGTAATGTTCTTTGCCATTTCTAACCATTCCGCTTCATTTGGCTTTCAGCATTGTCCATAGCTCACAGGTTATGATAATGGTTATGGACACCCGGGTTCAATAAGTGTTTGGATGCCAACCGGAGTTGGCATTAAGGAACATTTGAGAAATGCAGCTAGTTATTTCCCCTACTTCCTAACACTGTCAACGTGTTGCATCACAGGCAAGGCTCAGCGTCAAAGTGCCTTTTCTTGGCTGAATGTCACTTGTCATTATTTTTGGGCCTTTACAGAAGCTCTCAGGATTCTTTCCTCACACCTGTGCCTGATGCAAAGGCTGTTAAATTGAAAACTGCTGCTTGAAACAGGTCAGGCTGTCTTATTATCAACCACCAGCTGGCTCCATGGAGTGCCCACTTCACCTCGTAACACAGGGCTTATTCAGGTACAAATGTCCTGTAATGTGCCCCCCCTCCACCCTCACCCTCTGCGCACACACACACATATTTCCACACCATCTGCTCTCAATTATGCTGATTTGTATCTTTTTAACAAGGAGGCTTAACTGGTAGTTTCACTCACATGCATGATTAACAAGAGCAGAGGAAATATGTGTATGTGTGCATGTGCGGCACAAGAGCATATTTGTGTATGTGCAAAAAACAAGGAAGACAGAAAGATGTATTTTAAAATATTCACTTTTGAGGTCATACTTTTGAAGATATGACACACCTAGGTAGAGGCTTGGTGCACATTGTTGTAAGGTCAACATATAAGTCAGGAACAAAGAGACATGATTCATTAAGCAGATAGAAGCTGACTCAGTCTCAGACTTCTCTATATTTACATCTGTGCACAGATGGTTAGGGTAATGAAAAGTTCTTTTGTTGTCATGAAACTACTGCACTTACTGGGTCAAGCAATTTATCATTGTACAAAAAACCTGTACTTTGAAAATTCTAAGCTCAATAGTAAGGGTAAAGTCAAGAGGGAAATGGAATGAGGTCCTACTGTCTTTTTATTTCTTTATTTATTTATTAGTAAACACTTAAGGAAGTAGAGTTTTAAAAAAATGTTTCAGTTAACTTAAGGCGATGACCCATCAAGCCGAACCAAAGAACAAGTAATGCTAACAATGGAGGGACACTCACTGATGACCCAATATTGGCCAACATTACGAAGATTTCCAAAATAGTTGTGGGGACATATGTGATAATTATTCTATATTTAAACAGATTATTTCTACGTAGTCACTATATGGAGTGATGTAAGATGTTTTAGCAAAACAAGTCCAGCCATGAGCACACGCAATGCAGAAGCATTATTATGTATTTAGTATTATTCGCATTTACCATCTCTTTAAGCTTTGTGTTTGGTGTTTGTTGTCTCATAAAATATTTTTTAGATTTTATGTGAATTTTTAAATAAGTTACTGTGTGTTTGTGTGATATGTCGATTGTGTTGTATTGAAAGCAATTTTCAATTTTGACAGCAAAGTGTAACATGATCTTTATGCATAACCAGAAGCAAAAGCAAAGTGAATGCTTACTGAGTGGACATTCCGACTTTCTTTATGAAGCACACTGTAAATACTTTTTAATGATTCCTACACTTACACTCTCCTTTAAATTGGCTCACGACAAATTGAATTTACGTGTTAATAAGTGTGTCTATATATCCCGGCCATTAAAATGCAGCTGCAATATGATTAAGTAAATATGCGAACAAGAGTGTGATAAGACATCCACTAATGGTTAGAGAATTACAAGCTTTGAAATATCTGGGTATACCTACTCTGCTAATGAGTTTGGGGCTCTTACAGCATGTGTATCAAGGATATCAGAGAAGTGTATGAAAGCCATTATTATAAGGGTATAATTATCGCTGTATTGTAGTGTAGTGATTTTATCACAAATGATAAACAATGTCTCAAATCAAAGCTCCCAGGAATAAATGCACATGCACATAAATGAGTCTATCACTTGAAATCACAAGATGTGTTTGTGTGGTTTGTCATTGTTACTATCTTGACTATGTAGTCATTCCTAATGTTGATTCAGCTGTTGACCTTCACATGCCAACATCCATAAAGCATCCGAGACGTGCTGAAAAAGCAGATGATGCAATCACAGGAAATCTACAAAAGGCAGTACTCGTAAAGACTGCATATGAACAGGTTTTGTCTGTTATGTCTGCAGTCTGTTACCTGGCTTTTCACTTTCCTCCACCTGCCCTCTTCCTTTCCTTGTCTTATGTGGATTTCTTGCAGATGATAACCCAATAACTTGACCAGCTTGACACTATCTGTGACAACATATTCTGGGCCAGTGACGCCTGCCCTCTGAAACATTTAGCTCAGGGTCAGACACAAACCTAGGCTTCATGGATTTGGTATTAGTTGTTCAGATGGAGCAGAGCTCTTTGTTTCAGTTTGTCTGCTTATTATGCCATGTACTACTACTTTTTTTGTTAGTTTTTACATTATTAATTTAATTAGTTATTAAGTTAATATGCAAGCTCTAAATGTGTAGAAAAAGAAAACATTAGTAACTGAAACAGATTTTTAATAATGTGTGTCTGAAATGTGTTTATGAACAGTTTTAATGCTTTTGACGCCTGTTGGTCATTCTTGTCTTTCTTGCATATTGAAGTCCAGTCTTTTTGGAGAGGAAAAACTAAATTTAGACGCCCGGGGCTCTCCAGATGCTGGAGCTTCAGCCACTTCTGGGCTCTCCAGTCAGCAGTTCTCCTGCAGTCTCTCCTGTCTCCTGTTCTGGCGCCCCTGGGTTATGTGATGTCTGCTTTAAACTACGGATTTGTGAATTTTACCATGGAGCTAGCTTCCTCTGATTCACTTCCTTCTTTTTCAGAGGGGCAACAGTATCGAGTATTGTTCGGAGTGAGGCTAATGTATTATCAACAAGATGGTCGACTTGTACTGGAGGGGGTCCAGAGGAGTCCAGAGAAAACTACAGAGTCATTGTTTTTGCTAGATTACACACCGGTTCTATATTAATTTTAGTGACTTCTGATTGGCGTAATCGTGTGTCATTACCTCCTGCCGGAATCTCTAACTTCGTGTTTCTCACTATAGAGCTGCCTATTATCAGAATAGGTTTCTCAGCAGATGTGTCACTGAGTAGGGTAAATTGTTTAGAAAAGTGAACCTGATCGTGGTAAACCTTGGGCAAGTTTCTGGGGTATACTTCCTATGAACCATCACCAGGAACAGGAACTAGTCTAGGTGGCTTGAGTTTTTAATTCGGTCAGCCTCGGCTCTAATGCTAAAAATAAGTTACATTTATCACAAGTAAATTAGCGTATGTTACGACTCTTACTCCAGTCGCTGCGCACTAGAACTATGTATTTAGTTTAATTTGTTTAAGGTGTTAAAGTTAGTTGTGCAAACACAGTACAATTGAATAGTGAGGCAGCATCAGCAACAGGAAATTATGCAATACTCCTACCTTAGGAGCAGCAGGAGGGGTCTAGCCAAACCCTAACCCACTAGGTTAAGTGAGATGGTAAAATAAATACAGTTGAAAGATAAAATAAATACTTTAGGAAACAGAAACTATCTTTATTACAACACACAATGTCTTAGACCGTCAAAGTTTTGTTTCTTGTGGGAATTTTCTCCAAGATACTGACCCATTCAACAACCATGTCCTCCTCCCAACATGGACTTTTGTCTTAATATACTACATTATTGCTCCAGGTGTTAAATATTGACATGTCTGGGTTATTATTGTAGTGGACTAACATCCTTGTATGTCTCATACCAACACTAACACTAAAGTTACGCCTTTGCACCAAAGGACTTGACAAAGCATCAGTATTTGATGCTCTGGGAACGATAATAGCCTGGATATTTTGAATCTATGAGCATCTGCAGCTTCTTTCGCTGCTGTTTCTGTGATGTGGTAGAATCTATATTATGTGAGAGGTTTAGTGGTGATTTGGAGCAAAAACAGCGAGAGAGAATTATTGACCTGAACACAGTGCAGCTGAGGTCAGTCAGCAGAGCGTGCTCAGACAAAATGGCTGTCAGACAGGCAGCCATAACAAGACACACACACACGCACACCCTCTCCACCTCACCCTAACATCCAATAAAACACCACAGTCACTCACACTTTTCCACACATACATTTGCATTGCAAGATGTTTTCTCTCTCTACTGCATGTACTGACTTTCTTTACAAGATCTGCCAAGTTTCTGTCATAGTTTCATCAATCAATATCAAATGCACTACAGTTATGAGTATACAGTATATATGTATATTATATTCCCATGTCTCTTCTACTGTTAGTGTAAAATAGCATAGTTTCAAGGACTGAGCAGATTTGTTGTTAGTGCTGTATATTGCTCTATTACAGTACCTACAGGATTTTTCACTGAATTTAATAACCTAGTTTTTGACTTTGTGTTCTCTCAAAAGTTATTCATGGGTCAAACTTTACCCAAGATGAACATCCATCTATTAGCATAAGTGTTTGTCCAGTTAAGGGCCCAGTTATTATTTGGCATGGACGGGGTGCACCCTGGACAAATTACCTGATCTATCGCAAGATTAGCCATAGTGTCCCACAACCATTCACACGTACATTCATACCTATGGGTCACTACCTAATCTAACCATCATATGCTTGGATGGGATATGTAAGGGGAAAAAGTGAAGGAATTCCACACAGGAATAAGCTAATTTGAAATTCATGCAAAAAGTGAATGCAGATTCATGATCATTTATTACAGTGATTCCACTAGGCGAAGTTTGCCATTTTAAATGAGGTGTATCTGTGCAGTGAAGTATTAGTGGGGATCTGAATTGAAGTCTCCTGCACTAAAGGCGGTGAGCTTACCACTACACTATCCAGCCCAAAATTCAATTCAATTCAATTTAATTCAGTTTTATTTGTATAGCGCCAATTCACAACAGAAGTTATCTCAAGGCACTTTACATTGCAAGGTTTAAGACCTTACAGACTGTAATTATACAAAACAAAATGATATAGAAAACCCAACAATCCCGTTTCAGCAAGCTTTAGGCAACAGTGGAGAGGAAAAACTCCCTTTAGAGGAAAAAACCTCCAGCAGAACCAGGTTCATAGTTGGGCGGCCATCTGCCTCAACCGGTTGGGGTGAGTGGAAAGAGAAGAGAGAAAAGACCAGCAGGCAACAAAAACAACAACAAGCAGCGATAAAATTAATTTTACATGGTCTACATGGAGCCCTTATTTTAATACAGTCAGTCAAGTCTTGCATTAAGCTGTAATGTCAGCAACCTATCACAGACACAGCATGCACTCACACTGAGTCAGGCAACAGCTGCTACATGGCACAAGAGCCCACATTAGCTTGCCTGCTGAAGTCTCATATCTGTCTCTTATCTAACTCTCAAACACAAACACACAACTCGTCCTGCACTGTTAAACAAGCCACTGTGGACTTTGGACCAGTTTACATGTTGGTGTGAGTCTCACTCTTCACACTGTCTGCCCATCACACGTAGCTACGCCACTGGATTGTTTACTCCCAATGGTGTGACTCTCTGCAGCCCACCAGCATGCTGTCAATCAGACACAGAGACACAGCACCAATCCAGCTGCTGTCAATCAAATAGAGACACAGACACACCCCTTCAGTCAGCTGAGACAAAAAGGAGCAGTTCTGATTTTTCCCCAAAGACCATGTCACTTTGTTTGATTAATAGCAAACTATTAGCAGTTGATTTTACGTACTGCATAGAGACATGACTAAATGTGATTTTACTTTTTAATTAATTAAATTAAATAGTAAAAGTAAAAGTGCTTGTTCTTGCTTGCACAGACTATGTTCATGTCACAGAGTGAACCTACTGGTTTTTAATAGTATATGTGGAAGGAAATACCACCACTTGTCATATTGCTGCTTCTAAAATAGAGGCCTACATTTCTGTTTTGAGTGATGGCTTAGTGCTTATCCCTGAATGTGCAATGCTTGTCTCAAGGCCAGAGTACACTGAGAGCAAACACATAGTTCAGGTATTGTATTGAGCTGCTGAAAGCTTTCACAGCCTATACATAATCATTGTGCTTATGCAGGTAAAAATGCAGGAAAATAGATTTGCTGGTAAAAATAGGTGTCACTTCACGCCCACGTATAGTTTGAGTAAAATGCAGTTACATTTCTTTTTTTACATAATTTCTTCACAGAATTGGAGGAATACTTGTTCTGATTCTCATAAGTTATTTGTCTTAAGCCAAGAGACAAACAGATTTTTCTTTGTGAGCCTCTAATGGGAGTCCCCCCCGACTCCTCCATTGCCCCAATGTTAAATTTCATCTAAGATTTTGGTTGACACGTCACATGAGGCGCACCTTGATATCTCGCTCATGTGACTATTAACACACGCTCAGTCATTGGTGCATCTGTGGTTAAACAGGTAGAGGGGTCTGCCACCAACCATGAAGGCGGGTGTTCGATTCCCACCTCTAACCACCTACATGTCAAAGTGTCCTTGTGCCTGTGATTGTTTGATTGTACAATTTTACTAGATGATTAAGTAAACAGTGCATATTAACATACCTTTCCCCTCCTCCATCACAGACACTCACTCAGCACTGTTTCTGTTAAACTGACAATTTCCATTTGTAGCCACTGAATCAGATCATGTGATCAAGAAGCCATGTACCCATGTAGATGCTCAAAATAGGTCTACATTTACTAAACAATGATATACTTATGACATTAGGTTATTTATATTAACATGGGCCCCCTTTAATGACCTTGCAATGTTCAAAATAAAAGTCTGTGAGTCCTGTTTTCACATAAAAGCTCTCATATCTAAAATTGGCTTGATTATTCAAAGTGTTAGCACCACTTAGATTTTCTAATTAAAAGCTAAGAAGTGTCAATGTATTGTTTTTCACTGGTTTCTGGTTCTTTTTTCCTTCTTTTCTGCCATATACTTCTGTCCAACAGTTTTATTTTTTGACAACTTTTTCTCATGGTCAACTTTTAATCTTTGTGAACTTTTTTCATTTTGTCAACTTTCGCCTCTTGTCAACTTGTCCCCTTTATCAACTCTTCTTTGTGATGTTCTTTTAGATAATAACTTGAGATAACTTGTCATCGGTCAGCAGCTTCTAAGCGGCTGTCATCTTTTTGGCAATAGATCAGCCCCCCCATGTAATTTCTTCAGAAATTGCTTTCTCTAGTTTAAAATGAGAACTTGTCACAGTATAACAACAGAGGGCTTCTATGTAACCCAAAAACATAAAATAAACTATGATACTAACATGCATCCCCTTGGATTCCTGGATGATTTAATTTTGGTGGTTAAAGATCAAGATAAGTGTGGCCTCATATCCAAGTCATTCTTATTAATGCAAGACCTCAGGAAAGCCTGGAGGGAAGTTTATTACCTTTGGCACAAGTGTCCACTTGGACTCATGGATATAGTGATCAGAATATACGTCTGGACAGACATGTACGTAAACTGGACTTATATGATTGACAGAGGTGCAAAGAGGTGCAGTAATTCTAGTTTAATTTGCACCTTTAACTCTTCTGTACTAATGACGATGATGCTCTGCTGGGGTTGATTTACATCCCAAATAATATAAACACACACACAGACACACACAAGACTCTCTGACAAATCAACACAGCCACTCCAAACACACAAAGAAACAACAATTATAAATCAGTTATTTACCCAACCCGCTCGCTTTTCTTCATTTGGTGTGCTGCGGGATTGTTATCTATCCATCATCCATCTATGTAATTGTGCCTGAGTGTTTCTGAGAAAGCTGTCACAATCTCAGTCTCTGTGGGATGTCATTTATGCATCACTAACACGCAAACGTCAACGGTACTCTCGATGTGCATCCAGGCCTTACACAAGCAGAGCAGACCTGGTTTTGTTGATGCAGTTTGATGCTTTAGTGATGACTAAATTAGCTATCCTTTAATCAACTGGATCCTTCGACACTCCTTGAAAAAATATTTGTTCTTTTGTTTGGATAAAATGTATATATAGCATAGTAGAGTAAAGCATCTAATTTATCTTATTAATTAATTAATTAAAAATGACTTACACAGTAACCTTAAGTCAAAGATCCACAGTCTTCATCAGAAAGTGGACCAACGCATACATGTAATGCACCACAAAATAAAAGGTGGTTGAATACCTACATTAACTACAGTTTTTGCTACTCTGGTACCTGCTCATCCTTCTCAAATTTAAATCCCATCTAGAGCCATGTCTTTGTCTTTAAAGTGAATCTAAAATTTTTGCTTCTTTTGCAATGTGAAACTGTTCTTTAATCTGCAATCTTAAATGTTTGATTCTAGTAAAGAGTAGGTAGTTACAGGTATAGTCTTTTCAGCTGTGTTTTTTAACATTCATTTGCCACATTTACTATTAACACGCCTTTCTGTTGTGTACCCATGCTTAGTTGTTCTGAAACTATTAAAGAAATAAAAATAGAGAAATGTGGTAATTTCTGAAACATTTCTTGATGATGATGATGAATTAGATTTATGGATAATTATGGATATGTGTCTCATGTCTATCTGTTAAGATGTGACTTGACTTATGTCTAGGAGAAGGAGTATGATTATTGATGTAGCATTTTTGCCTTCAGTTATCCTCTCTCATTTGGCTTTCACTACAGACCATACCCTGTAATTTCCAGATGGCTAAGATGTTATCCAGAATGTTGGTTTATTTTTTCGCAGGGCACCATGAATATTTAATTCCTCACCTCTCCCCTGTAATTTTAATCTCTTCCAAATGGGGCTTTAATCTTGTGCACACAACAGTTATACACAGTTGTGAAGTCAATCTGACAGATCTGATTAGTAAGGTAATGTAATAATTGCATGTAATTGCATCAGCTGTGTTTCAAGGTTTATTCATTTAGCTCAATATCACCTGGTGGGTAATGTTCCAGAAGGGCTTCACAGGCAAATTATTGTATTAAATGTGCTTTGTTTTTGATGGATTGATAGTTTCCCTTAATTGGATTTGTTAGCTCAGCTCCCCAAAGATAACTTACACATGACCCTAAAAATCAAATCATAACCCTTTGCTAATAAACAGTCATTTGACAACACTCACTAAAATTCAAATCCCCAGACACTATTTCAAAGCTTGATATATGCCCATGCAAGCAGCCTATGTTGTATGTATGTTTGATTTAATATCAATGTACAGTATAGATCTGTGCTGGTGTGTTTATTTCACTTTGCAATCACATTCCCAAACCACTAGTTTGAGGTGAGAGCCAACAGCAAAGATTTGACTCAGAAGAATAAATCCCTGATACTGAAAAGTATCTTTTCAGTTTAAAATATAAGCTGGGCCCCTTAACTAAAACAGTTTTTTTACTCAGTTTCTCAGATAAGCAATGACTGCATCGCCACAACTGATCACAGAAAGAAGTGTTTTTAGTTAAAGAGTGTTTTTAGTAAAAAGATTTCTTGGTGATGAATTTCACTGTATTAGTGATGTAACTGCTAAGAAATGTTCTATACACCTCATTCTCCTAAAATTAACATATATAAACATTGGGTAATCTAGTAAATTGCTACCCACTGGGCACGTCCACAATTGAAGTGAAATTGAAAAAAATTAGTGCAAAAAAGTGGCAAACTTAGTTTGAAACAAATTGGAAATGGTATAGTATTACCTGGAAATATGTGCCAATATTTTATCCAATTAATATAAAACATATTGCAATTGACATAGTATAATACTTAATATTATTATAACATTATGTATTATATGTGGTATTAAAGTAAAATTATGGTTGCTTTGCTTTATTTCTCAAAAAGTAGGTGAAAGATTGTCTTAATAGTACACAAATGACCAATTAATATCAGAATGTAAAACTAATTTTGCACTAGTTTGCTGCAATTTCACTGAAAATGGCATTTTAGTGACATAGGAGACATGTTGTGTCTAGCTGGTAAAGTCTCAGATTGAGTATTGTTTTGTGTTGCCAAATGAAGTCAGTGACAGAAGTATGGAAATTGTCTTTATATGGGAGGAAATGTATCCCCTGCCTCTGTTCAGTGATTAGCTTTGAACCATTCCTACTGGGTACTGTCACTGTCGTGGTTTGTGTTCATTAGCACCATAAACACATGTTTTTTTTTATTTTTTTACCATGCAGGCATTTCCTGAAGGAGGAAATGTAAATGATCCCAGCTGTAATTGACGAAGATAAAGTCTGAAGAAAATGTAACACGGTAATGCCCGAGGACAATATTGGCATATTACACTCCTGAGGATGCTGGAATCATGGAGACATTATCATATAACATGCGCTACCTATACTCTGTGGGGGTGAGAGAGCTAATTTTCTTGGCATTGATAAAATTGAAAAATGATACATGAAAACATGCCCCCCTTGTTATGTGTGGTGCATACTATGTAGATGAAAAGTACCTTGGATATGAATCTATTATTGTGTGATGAAGGATCACATGGGGTTTTTAAGTATGATAAAGATATAACATGGAGACACCTCAACATGAACACATATTCATTAACACCTAGTTTCACATTAAGCAAGTACTGTGGTACTCTACTTGTACTGTTTTTTATTTTTAAATCTTAAGGTTGGCACAATACAAAGAGCTGTAACAGCCACAAGTGGGATCTATATACTGTATATGTATATTGTAATACGCTTATTTCATTAATACCTACCCACCTTACTCGCTGGATGCCAACAGTTTTCAGGTAGATCTGTTAAACTAAGTGCACCTGAAGTGCTAAGTGCTAAGTGCTATTTACACCATGCATATTGCTGTAAACAATTCAGTGTTTGTTTCATCATTCCACAAAACATTTTCCTGGTAGTATTTTGAAGTGTCAAGGTACTCAACATCAGATGTGCTGCAGTGTGTTTTTATATAGTGTTAAAAACATAAGTAAAAAAACAACATGAAAACATCATTCCAACAGTGTTGCGAGCCGGAGGGAACATCAGCATTTGTGGCTGCTTCGCTGCCTCTGGAAGTGTACAACTTCAGAGTCACAAACTCCATCTTTTGAAGTGGCCCAGTCAGAGCCCAGACCTCAACTGGGCAGAGGTGCTGTGCAATGACATGAAGAGGCGTTCACACCAGACATCCTAAGAATCTTTATGAACTGAAGCAGTTCTGTGAGGAAGAGTAGTCCAAAGCTCCTACTGAACAATCACACCCAAAGGGCGTTCAGTATGGTACAAAGAGCATATTTTGTTAATGGAAACATTGTAATACTGAACATAATACACTGAAATATTACACTTCCCTGAAAATGGGTGCAACTACTGTATATCAATATTTTAGCTCTGTACCCATATAATTCCTATATACTGTATTATAGGGATGGTCAATGTTCTTTTGAAGTGGATCCAAAGTTGGCCCACAAATGAAGGGATGTCTGTGGGCAAGACGCTTAACTCAGGTTGCCCCTGGTGTGTGTGTGTGTGTGTGTGTGTGTGTGTGTGTGTGTCACTCTATACTTATATTATTGTTGTAGAAGGCAAAGTGCTGAAGCTTTGTTGATGTTCAAGTCAAGCACTTTGAAGTTATCTCTCTGTTTGACATTTACTCTTGGATACATAACTTGATCCTTTCGACCCTTTAGAGGACAAGCAGTTCAAATAATGGATGGATGGATGAATTATCACTCATTTAATGAACTTTTTCTTTTTTTTGATTGCTTGATTAGTGCTGTATTTGATGATCTGAACATGAATGTGGGTGAATGTGCTGATTCTGGTGAAAGACGCCTAATGTGATATTTCCTTATTACATCTTTATTATTGAGATTGCATCTCAAATTGATATAATGGCATTCTGTGAGATTTTTCATTATTTCTGTGATTGTTTCTTAACTTAATTAGAAAGCACGTATTCCTCTGTTACATAACTGACTGTTAAATCATTTTAAACTTGATCCTTTGATGTTTTAGTCAGTTCGTAATCAAATGTTTTCACATATTTAACACTGCTCATCTTTGATTATTATTATTTTTATGATTGATTGCTGATAAGAGCTTGCTCATGTTTTGTCACGCCAGCTGTTCCTGTTCGGATCTAAACACTCTTTTTAATTAAATCACTGATTTGGTTGATTAATAAATTGGTTGTTTCATTGGTGATTGTGGTTTGTTATTGCTTACATGTACAACGTATTATTGTATGAACACATTAAAAATCTTCATTGACGCATAAATTAAATATATAAATTACACCAAGTGAAATCACAAAATGATTTACCTGGGTGCATGTTTCCATCACCTGCTGCACAAAGGCAGCTGGTCCTGGCTTGACTAAGTGGTTTGATCAATAGCATTTCCAAGGACCAGGAATCATAAACAATTATAACAAGGATTTGACTCTATGCATCCTTCACATTGTTATTCATTGATAATGACCATATAGAAATTGAAAAATATTCTGTTGCTGTGCAGTGGAAGTGAACAATTGTCTTAAGACAAATATTATTTTTTACAGCCGGGACTCCAGTGATTGGGGTTAAAGGACTTGCTCAAGGGCACCACAGTAGTGAAAATGAAGGAAAGGCAGGTTTAAACCACAAACCCTGTCACTACCTCTTTAAGAAGCTTGTGTAATTGTAGATTTCTATGCGACTGTAGAGCTCTGAGCGTTGCTGGAAGCATAATGACCCACCTTGAACCAGAGGGAAAACATGTCGGAGGTGCTTCAGTACAGCTGAGCTCTCTGTGTAAACAGCAGCACATAAACAACCTTGAGATATGTTCAGTGTCAAGTCTTCACTTTCTTCCTCTCTCACACATTCTTTTTTTGTTTGTTTGTTTGTTTGTTTTTTGTCCTCTCTGTCAGACATCTTGTCTGACTTTCATCCTCCCTGTCTCTCTTTCTTCGACAGTGGCATCACTGTTTGAATCTTCTGAAAGCGACTGATATTGGAGATGGGAGAAAATGTTAAACAGATGTACCTCTTGACCTTTTCCTTTTCCTGCATGTGTGGTGTCTATTTGTTTTGTTTTGTCTTTTTTTTCTTTCTGGGAGATCAATTGGTGTTGTTATTAATGTACAGAAACTTGGTGAGGACATATTATATTACGGTTAGATCTGACTTACAGTTTGCCTCTTACATCTGCAACAGTGATTACTCTTATGACAAATGGCTGCAGTTAAAAGGAAGATAAAAGCAAAGCAAGTAGTTCTACAGAAAAGAAGCTATTTGTAGTCATATTTACAGTTTATTTATGATCCCTTTTTTTGAACGTGTCAGGGAAGAAGATGCTAAGGTGCTGACAGACAGAATGGAATCATTAAATGCAACCTGAGCTCAGAGGCCTTTAGCTGCACAGTGAGACATTTTTCAG
The DNA here is from genome assembly GCF_900324465.2 of Anabas testudineus. Taxonomy (NCBI): domain Eukaryota; kingdom Metazoa; phylum Chordata; class Actinopteri; order Anabantiformes; family Anabantidae; genus Anabas; species Anabas testudineus. Next base: position 20,207,456 of record NC_046629.1, read on the forward strand.
AATGCATGAGTGTGTGTGTGAAAGCATAAAATCGTTTTTTTGGCAAGTTTAAATTCGGTTTAGCGGTTGTGGAATTTAAATTGCCAATAACAGCAGAAGTGCCACTGTTGGCGTGTTACTGAACAAGTGGAGAGGGAGCTGACAGTGGCTGATTGCACGCGGCTGCTGCAGCTGAGTGCACATGCGCACAACTCTGCGTGTCTTTCTTTGCGCACACTGTAACTCGCTGTAGAATTTGAGAAGCAGTTCATGTTCTTTTGTCAGTGATGGACCATTGGTAGCAGATCCGAGGCCCCCCCCCCACAGCAGGATCCTCCCTGGCTGTTAAAAAAGCCTGCTTTCAGGGCCAGTCCAGCTTTGTGGACGTGAATATGAACTTTATGAACTTAAGTCAACGACTCAGCTCTGTGTGTGTGCCCCGCCTTTAACACAGAAGCATATAGACCCTTTTAAAGCTGAAAGCTTGGCGTGAAAACATACAGTTCATTTCAGATTTTGTTCCTGTTCAATTTGATGGCTTCCAGTTGATCAATAATAAATGCAACTGCAGCCTGAGCTCTTGCTGCACATGGTGTGAGTGGCTTTCAGCAGAAATCAGGCTTTTGTGCACAGCTTGCACTAAATACTGTAGATTTCACCTATGAAGGAAACTTTGAGAATATAGTTGTTGTATCAAGTTGATGATAAAATAGAGATTGAAGGGGGTAAGGAAAGGAAGAAAGGAGGGGAATCAAAACAACATTGGGATAAAATAGTAGTTATTTCTACAAGATGTCTGGTGTGCAGTTTGTATGTATTTGCCTTTTAACAGTCTACTCTACATGCTGCAGGGTCACCCTGAACAACTCAGTCTTAGCAAAGAAACTGGGAAAATGTTTTATTTACTGTGACGGGGCGGCAGTAGCTCAGGTGGTAGAGTAGTCGCTTATACACCCCAGGGTTAGTGGTTTGATTCCTGCTTCCTCCTGGCTATATGTCGAGGTATCCTTGGACAAGACACTGATGCCCATAGGAGTGTCTTCATCTACTGCAGCTGTCCAAACAACAATTTTCTGAAGGGAATCAATACAATATATCATTATCATTATTATTAAGGTGCACCTTGGAAAACCTCAGGCACCGTTGTAGCAGCTCTAACTGTTGACTGCATTTGTGAGTAACTATTAAAAACAGATTGTGCTTGACTGTCTTAAAGAGGTCATAAGAGCTCATCTACTGATGTGCTGGACATTCCAGGCCTTACCTGTGTTCACTAGCACCCTGCGGAGACAAGCAGCGAACATGAATTTCCATCTAAGGGTGTCAGGGCTCAGGGGACAACATAATGTGGGGGGACCTTGACATCGACTCGGAATAGACCCCCCCAGGTGATTTGGGTATCTGATCAGGATGCCCCCAGGTAGCCTCTCTCTCTGGGTATTTCAGGTATGTTCAACTGGGAGAAGACCCTTGGCAGACGCAGAATATGCAGGAGAGATTACATATGTCATCTGAACAATATCTATCTGAGAATATCCCCGGAGGAGCTGAAGGAAGAAGCCACAAGGTGAAGAGTTCTTGGCTACTTTATCCTATAACTAATAAACACCAGAAAAAAAGGGCTTACTGGACTTATTGGACTATTATTATTCTTATTATTAATGTTATATAACAAACATATGGGTGAGTCATTATTTATCCTCGGAGGGAACGACCAAGTTCTTTCTTTCTAGCTGAACTCCAACACACTCAGAGGTAAATAAAACACATTCCCCTCTGGCACGAAAGCTTAAAAAAACCAAATCGATGGCTTGAAGAGGTTGAGGAACCTAACCTTATGTAGCATAATACACACACATGCGCGCACACGTGCACACTATGAAAATCTGAGCCCTCTATGTGAGGGTTGCTCTCTGCTCTCAAGGTCACAGTGTGTTGTATCAGTGACACAATCAGGATTTCTCAGCCTTTTTCAGACCGTGGGGATCGTCAAGTCAAGGGCCGTGTGTGTGTGTATGTGTGTGTGTGAGTGTGTGTGTGTTAATATAGTGGACTTGCTGAAGTGCCCTAAGCACCTTTGTGTACAAATCCATATAGAGATTAGGTGACATTCATTTGTCCACAAGAGAATTCTATCTGAACCTCATGCACATTTGCAAGCAAGGAATACACTCCTTCCCTCAAAACACACACACACACAATCCAACTGCACAGCAGCCACAAGACTCATGTAGCCTAATAATATAGCATGTGATGCTTTAATTTTAGAGCAGCTCAAGCTCGTGGTGAGTGGTACATTAAAGTAAGAATCTCTATCATAGTCTCTTTTTTTTACATCTCTCCTCTTTGCTTGCTTTTGTGCCTCTTTCTCTGTCTCTCGTTCACTTTCTCTCTCTCTCTAACTCTCTCTTTCTCCCTGACGTCTCCTCCAGCAGTATCAGCTTGGAATTATTTTGACCAGGATGTCATCGCTGACAAATACCCCACTATCCCACAGGGGCCAAATCTATCCATTTCTCTTTCCACAGAGGTGCCCTTCATCTAAGTGAGAGAATTTAGCATGTCACACACACACACACACACACACACACTGGTAAAAATTCAGCATTCAAACTGCAGTGACAGATTCACAGTAAGAGTTGAGTTATTACACGTTTCAGACCTTTGTCTCCTTGTCAGCTGGAATGATTCATGCCTGTGGGTGCCCCTGTTCACTAGCTGGGCTTTACTTCCTGCCTTAGTCTGTCTCTTTCTCACTGTTACATGCTTATCCATACATTGTAAATGAAAAATATACTCAGGTACATAGTTCAATCTGCAGATGTCTAAATGGAAATGGGGTGGTGGATTAACTGCACCTGTAGTTATTGTATCATAATTAATACACAATAGTCTTGCACTGAATACATTAATGTACCACACATGCTCTGGCAGTTTTTAAAACGTATTGTATATGCTGTTAACAACATTTCTATCTAATTTGGATAATTTTGAACATGGGCTGGAAAGCTTTTGATTCTAAGGCTTATTATGACTGCATTTTATTAATAGGAACTTGAAAAGTAACTCAAGTTATCAAATACATAAATGATGACCACATTTGCTTCTGACATATATTGAAGGATGAAGTAGCAGAAAATGAAAATACTCAGGTAGAGGCCAGTTTGAACAGCAGGAACGGAGGTACCAGGCACCTTTTGATGGAATTAGGTTCCTATTCCTGGTTCAACTGGTGTGTGCACCAGGGTCTAAATTTATAGTTCTATACCACTGACCATATTTCATGGTCAGGGGTTGTCAGAACCGAGAGCTATGTCGGTCCTTCAGAACTAAATGTTGATGATTGGTCCAACCCCACACCTGGCAAATATATTTATATTTTAAAAGTTAGGTTTGTAGTAAACTGTGCCTGGATTAGCTTTCCTGGCAAAAAATGTGTTCAATCCCTAATGTTGACAGTGCCAGGAAGTTTGGGAGGTTGGTTGGATTTTACTAGAACGTTGACACAAGGGATTAAATTGAGTGCAATGTGCTGTTAAGCCTACAGCATAATGCTCTGATTACAGTTACAGTAACAGCTACAGTACATTACAGTATACTGTAAACCTTATACATTCCCACAGGGCAGCTAGTACCTCATGCCCACATGTTAAAGTGTCCGGTCCACTGTCCACTGTCTGTGCAACCAACCAATCCACTGTGTGTCTGCACAAGAATTTACCAATAGTGATTTCTTTATAGCTTATTGATTTAGCACAGGTCTTACAACGCGACACAACCCTCTCTAATTTTGCGCCAAGCTTGGGATCAACATATGGTCAGTAGGAGCTGGGGCACGATGCACCAAAACCTAGGATTGCTCATGACCACTCTACCAACTGCACCACTGTCACCACCAATGGGGACTGATATAGTATATATTAAACTTGCATGGATGCTGTTGTTGGTTGATATAACTTAAAATGTTCTTGCTGCTTCACTCATCTGCAGCAGAATTATCCAAAGTGAGTTACCTTTGGTTTCATGTGGCTCACGATAACATACTGAATTGTGTTCGATTCCATTCATTTTCTATGGGAAACAAGTGATTTGCTTGTCATCGAAACACCTGCACCTTTTGTTTTATTTCTAAAAGCTGACACACCACTGGCATCTTGACATGTGTTAAGTCTCCCCATTTATTACATTTGTTTCCCGGATGTGCGCTACAGGTGTTGGTGAACGGGTTGTCATTGTCAGTGGAGTTTAACTGTAGCTTGAAGTAGATGTATACTTGTATTAGGCTGATAGAGACTGTCAGGAGAAAATGGCTATGTCCATATATGATGAGTTAATCAGCATATGTAGACGGGATCTGATGTATGCACTGTACTAACCAACGGCAGCAGTGTTATTTTTGCTGTCCTTTATCTGCCTCTGTCGGGTTTTCTTCCTCTACATCTTCCCTCCACCCTGCCAATCACAGCCCCGCTTCATCTCGTCACCATTGAGCTTCAACACATCCTCACCATTTCCATATCTGATCGGCTCAACACGTCCTACCCACGTTATCTCTGTCTATTCTGCCGCGTGCAGATGTGTCGAACCTGTGTTAAATAAGCCCCCCCGGGCTCAGCTGGATGCTTCTCTGGCGCCGGAAGAACAGATGTAATCCCCTCTGTGTTTGAATATGGCTTACAAAGTCAAAGCTGCCCCGCACACCTGCTTCACAGATAGCCACATGCAAATAGCTCGAGCGGTGGTTTTTCAAAAGCACAGCCTTCGCTTATCTCCTCTTGCACAAAGTGGTCATGGTGCAAGTGTGGGTCCACAGGGCTGGTTGTGAATGTGACTGAAAGGCTTACACAAAGGTGCAAGTAATTTGGATCTTATTAACATTTTTTTTTTGATATATTTCATTTGAAGATTAAACAGATTTCCATTCTATGCTTGTTTGTTTATTAAATTCTTTTTGTATGAGCACCACAACACTGGATGAAAGTGTTGTTCTGTCATCTATCAGTCTGGGATGTTTCACTGAGTTCCATTGACACCCTTTGCCATGCAAAATTTGGGGCTGAGTAGTTGTTGACCAGAGACTGATGGCACCACATTTTCTCTTTTTTTTTTTTTGTCCTGCTGATACCCCAAAATTCAACTTTAAAAGTATTATCAGTGTGACTTTGTGGTTTCTATCCTCTATCTATCCAATGTAGTTGAATTAAACAAACTGACAAGAAGAGTCAAGACATTAAAGACCAGAAGAAGTGAAATTTACCTTGACTGTTTAACTGTTTTTTCAGACTCACTACTGCCTTACCCTGTAAGACATGTCAGCTTTATTTCCTGCTTTGCATTTCCCATGATGCTTTGAGAGGCCGATTGTTTTATAGTTTGGGCAACTAGGGCTTCATAAAAATGCCCAAAATGAAATTCTCATTTTCTCCAAGATATTTGCACTGACCTGGAGGTCTTTCGATTAGTGTGTGCATTTCTCAGAGTGCGCCTCTCAAGCACATTTCCTACGTCCCGCTGCCTGTTCTTTTTATAATCCACATTTACTCTGCATTCACAGAAATATTAATATTTGATAGGAACTAGTTGCAGCAGAAATGCAAGGATGGATTCTACAAGTAGGAATGCTCTTCATCGCCAATCACACTCAAGCATAAATTCATCTGTCTTCATACAAGCTGTGAATTATTAATAAAAATATGCATATAAATAGGAGGGGGCTGCAGTTACAGTAAGTGGCAAGGCATCAGATAGCAATATGCAAAGATCAGTGCATCAGCTGTGCATCATACATTTTAGACGAGTACAGTTTCCTGCCTCACTAGGAAGACGTTTACCACATCACGCGTCACACAGCAAAAATACAAAAATCAAAAAAACACTCTACCTTAAATGGGGGGTGTTGAGGTCTCACATACTTTGCTGGTTACATTTGTGTTACATAAGTGTGTACAGCCATGTGCCTTGATATGAATGTGAAGTGTGTGTGAGTTCAAAAACCCAATTAGACTGAGGACGTGTTCGTTTTCTGCACAGTAAGTCCCAGATAAAACTAAACACTATTTATTTTTGTATTACTCTTAAGTTGCATCCCGTCTTTGTTTTTCTTCTATTTCCTTCATCCTAATATATTAATCTACGCTCCTCACACACCTTCAATCATATTGTAACCCTCATTTTACTCATTGTTCGATTTTCTCCATTCTTACTGGTGGATGTAGATTTTAGTAGTTTTATTTTGTTTTTGTTTTGGTGCTGTTTATTACATTTTTTTCTATTTGAGCAGAGAGCAGCTGTAACAAAGCAATTTCCCTGTGGGATTAATAAAGTTCTTTCAATCTTGAATATTGAATTCCTTTTTTACATAACAGACACACCAATCAGCCACAACATTAATACTACCCATTGTTTTAGATGTATCCTTTAGATCATTGTTTTATAATAGATTGGTTCATTGTAAGGACATGATTTGAGAGGTGAATGGACTAGGAGTTGTTTTATCTCTTTTACCAGTTTGCAGCACACACCTCTTTGGACTGCAGATGATGTCACTGGTGGTGTTAAATGTGAGTTGTAACATTATAAAAAGCTGCCTGATGTTCAGATTTAATTTAATTTGAAAAAGACCATACATGGCTGAAATGTAATTTTTATAACTTATAGAAACCTAATGTGGTCATTTACATTTTGTTTATCATCAAACTACACCACTGTCAATATCCTTCTACACTCACAAATCATTTACATTACGGTTTAATAATATAGTTTTCTGGTTAATGTGAAAGGTAACTCAAGGTAAAACGAGTAGAGATGGAAAGATGTTTTTATACTACCTAACTCTAGATGATGTGCTGTACACTGTGAATGACACTATACTGTGCCATGGTCAGAGCCAGAGCTCCAGTGTAGATAGATACCAACAGAAAAAGTTATTTTTTGCTTCTTACCCCTTCGACAGTGCTTTGACAGTTCCATTATAATAAAGAATATTTAAAGTCCATTGACTTCAAGCAGAAACCTAAGGATATTTTGCAAGATAGTGAGAACCAGGCGTGCTGTATTTAATGTATTTTGTCTCCTTTGAATAGGTCACAAGAGTTGACCTGCAGAAAACACAAGACGGAGAACACAGTTTTGGTTTATGGTCTTTTGTCTATATTGACTGATCGTACTTGCTTAATCATTATCCAGCCATACTGTCTCTCCTACGTGTGTCAAATCAAGCACAACTGCATATTTTGCATGTGCTTTTGGCCGACATTACATTTCATACACATTTTATGTTGAGGTGCAGTTGGTGCATAAAGAAATCTTGGTATCTATACATGCTGCAGTTTGCTTTTATATTGCATCATCATCATGTTTCCAGTAGGCATGTCCTTTCAGCATCTGACAGATGTCTATAGTGGGAAATACCTTAAAGTAAACTGATTCCATGATCCAAACTCACATTGTGCAATGTTGTCAGTTTCCTCCAATTTTATGGCAGTCATTACAAATGCTGAGAAATTCAATTTGACAGTTTATCATCTAGAGACGTGTCTTTGTACTTATGTGAATTCTCAATACTTCATATCTGAAAGAAGAACAGGCATAAGCCAGTTGTGTTTGAGCTTCAACTGACAGACTGATGACCTGATGTTCTCCAGGATTCTCTGGTAGAGAGCAGAATTTATGTTTCCTTCGATTATGACAAGTGACTTTTGCCTAGAAGCATCCCCACATCATTACATTGCCACCTCCACGTTTAACCGTAGGTATGATGTTCTGTTAGTGGAATTCTGTGATTGAACTGAAAAAAACTTGTAGATCATAGTGAGCGACAAATCTGAAAATATGTGTGGACAGAACCTCTAAATAACAACCAGTCTCTTTGCAGACATGTCTGTGAAGTTTGTGAAACATTTCTGGGGAAAAAAAACACAGGCACACTATGAGTTACAGAGACAGCGCAGCTCAGATATGTCTGCTGCTACCACAGAATCTCTGTAATCCTGCTGCAAAGTTATAATGGTGTCAGATCAACATGATACTCACCATTCAATCCACTACTGCTATGAAAATAGCTTTAAAAGTTTCAGACAGTGTCTCTAGGACATCCTGACTGTCCCACTGTGTATCTAGGCTGAAAACTTCTCCAGCTCTGGAGTCTTAGAGAAGCTTACGTTAGTCACATTAAGCGTGTAGCATTACTGTGCAGCTGATGTGGCTACATTGAACAAGCTAACCTGTTTTGTTTTAAGTGTTTAAGTGTTTGTAACACTTATTAAGACAATGGCCATTTTTGACACAAAGGGGATAGAGACACACATCTAAAATATTAATAATTATAAATGTTACTACAAATACAAAGTTAAATAAGGTAAATATTCACAAGGCAACTTAAACTATAAACCAAATACAACTTGCAAACAAATCCTCAAAATAAGTAAACTAAATCTAAAACTGGCTGACTTCCCCTCTTGGGCACAGACAATTGGCCTCTTCTACTTCCTGTTTTGTATAATGATCTCTCTCAACAGGTGCACTATCTTTTGGCAAGGAGGACTCACTTGAACATAGGAACAAAAGAAGTTTAAACAAACGTCAAGACAGAATGCTAACTAAAATGCAAGTTAGATAACAATCTGCCAGAATAAAATGTGTGCTGTGTGAAATCAAGAGACCGTGCGTGGTCATTACATGATGATTGTTACCATGCCAAAGAAAAATCCTGAATATGCTAACACTGTCACACAGGCCATCTTTGAGCTTCAGTATTGTAGTAAATCCAGCATGAACAGTGGCAATGTCACACACACACAAACGCACACACATATACTGGATTGTATTCCTAAGTGAGAAACGCTCTGTCAAAACAACAACAAGACAAAACACTTGGTGTTTGTAACTTACTACAGCTTTAAATTTTGACTAACACCCAGGTTATGGTCATGACCAATCACAATTCTTTCATATATTAGATAGATAATTTAATAATCCCCAAAGGAAAATTCTGCTTTTGCAGTAGCCATTACACAAAAAGAAACATATCACACTTTTATCTTGCACACAGCAGTCGACTCTGCAAATCTACAGAAAAACTACAGTGTTATTCATGCTGTGTAATTATGTCCCAGCACTAATAGTTAAACAGTTGGAGCAGAGCTAAAAATATAGTCATCAGACAGGGTGATTGGCTGTTGTCAGGAATGACTTCCTCTACCTTTCCTTACCACAGAAGAGCTGGAGAAGTATGTGATGAAAGCTGCACCGTTAAGCCTGCAGGCTGTGGAGAGGATGTGAGCTGCTCTTCATGGTGTTCAGCATCCTCCTCTCCACAACCTACTCCTAGGGGTTCCAGTTAGGTCCCTTGCACAGAGCCAGCCTTCCTGATAAGTTTGTTTAGTTTGTTGGTGTCCCTGACTCTGATGCTCATGCTCCAGCAGACAGCAGCAAGGAATATTGCACTGGCCAAAACAGACTGGTAAAAGAGTTGCAACAGCTTTGAGCTTCAGTATCAAAGTGATTCCAGCAGCCACAAACTGGTCAGAACTTCTCATACACACACATACGCAAACACATATACTGGTTTGGCAGCTTGTCAAAAACGAATAAATCAATTTTTTTGTCGAGGATGGGAGGAAGAAGGGATTTCTGTATTCATCCATACATCCAACAGCTGACCACTGTCCTTCCCCGATACTGTTTTTCTGTTGGCAGAATGAGTCCTCTGTACTAAGAAAGAACAATGGCGGACTCCAAGTTTTTGGCCGAGGTTGTTGTGGATGGATGATTCAAGGACTGGTTTCTACAAAACAGGAAAACGTGAAAAAGGAGGGAGTGCACTTCTAACATACTTGGTGTGTGTGTACATTCACCACAGTGAGAGTTATACATGTTTACAGAAATGACCAATAAGTGGATTATATACATTATGAGCACTTTATCTGGGTTAGCAGTAGTGACACACACTACACTGCACTGAATACAATCTTAGATACATGCCAACACAGTGCTCAAAAATAATACTCCCATATGTTTACTACACTCGATGTTGTTGGTGGTCAATATAATTTCTGTTTCCAAAGAAAACTTTAGGAAATTCTGTTAAGTCATATAAAAAATTGATATTTAATGCAATCTTTTTATGCCTACAACCGATAATTCCCAGACACAAAATCTGTGGTGTTTCCCTTTAACTTAGACTGGTGATGTAATGTTGAAGTGGCCCCTACTGTAATAGGGAAAACCTGCCAAGTCATTTTAGAAAGCTACAGCTCTGCAAAGATTAAGAGGATTAAAAACGGAACACAGTTTTGTCAAAACAGCAAAGCTTCAAATGGACAACGCTGTTCTAACAGTGTTTGGACAAACGTCCCTCAGGCCAAAATCAGCACTGCTGTCTCTCCTCCTCTTTCAAATGAGCAAAACACAGGATTTGTGGATTCTCTCAGACTCATCTCCAAGCGCTGTGGCTCTTTGTTGTTGATCTGACTCAAAATGCAGCACCTTGAGGCTGTGTTTGTCACCCCAGTGCTTAAAATCACAGCACTCAGACTTCACCATGCTGCTCTAAGACTGATTTTATTTTTTTCTGCACAGCCAAGAGTTAAACATCAACCTTTCACAGTATTAATTTGAATCATTTAGCAACTCCACTTCCTGAGAAAAGCAACAAAAGAAATGCTACTTAACTGCATGAAGCTCATACACACAAATATACTGTTGTTACTTTTCACAGATGTGCCTGCACTTAACATGGCAGAAGCTTCATGGAATCTATCACCATAGTGACATGGCACATGTTTTCCCTCATATTGTTGCCATGGCAACCTTTTAGAAACAGAACATTTAGTTATGTAGCAAAAGAACACTGTAAAGGCCTCTCCAGGACTACTGATTTCATAGACAGAGCACAGACATACTAATTGAAGTATACTAGCTTGAACCATCATGTACATTTACAGAGCTGGCAGTTTCAAATGTGCAACCAAAGACTTATTGAATACATGCTTCCTTCTCCCTACATTTCTCCTTCTTTGTTCTTTCTGGACCTAACAACTCCTATCTGCTGCCATTTGCTGCAGCTAATTGAAGCGTTTGCGTTAAAAGACCTGGGGAAGGTTCTAAGAGGGCCCTCTTTAATGAAGTCTGATCTCATTAAAAGATACAGCCGTCAATGCGAGCACAGACGAAAAACATGTTGGGACAAAGAAGGAGAGGCCAGCTAGAGCATCAGCACGTTGTGTTCCACATAATGAAACGCCACCATTTAACAATGTGCGAATCGCAAGATTAATATGCGCCGGATGGGCATGCCCATTCAAATCAGGATTCTTGACGGGTCGTTCTGTGGTGCACTCAAGATGTCTGCTGTCATCAAGTTTTGATGATGCTCTGATAAACAGATGGGACATAATGGGCGTGTTTGTGTATGGCAAGCCTGCAGCATCCATAGTGCCATTTTGACTGTCACATTGTTAAGGGTCTAATTTCCACTTATGATAGACCTCACCTCAAACTGTTGATAAAAATACAGATGGACTTGCATGTATATGAGTGATGTAGATGAATTTAACCTGTAGATCTGGATACCATGTTTAAAGATAGAGCCATTTGTTCAAAAACACCAAGCCAGCCCACTTCCTGTTGGCTCTCTCCACATTAATCAGGTAAAGGTGTGATATGGAAGGAAAAACGCTTTTGGATACCAGGGTGTATTACACTGTTGAACAGTACCACTCTGAAAATTTGCTTTGTAACTTTGTTTTCTTCTCACGGTGTACAAATCAACTGGAAAACAGTTTATTACACTATGCAATTTGGGTTGTGCACAACATTTGGTGGCTGGAGATTTGTGCTGCTACAGTATATTTGTTCAGGGTCAATGTGAAGTTAATTACTTGTGTCAAAGATAATTTAAGACATCACCCGAAATAGCATTCAGACAGTATAACAACCAGGGCTCAGTCTGAACTCCGTCAACAAATCAACCAGGAAGGAAGGAAAGAAAACATGACGAATGAACAACTCAGACAGAAAAAAAAAGAAAGAGACACAGAAAAGCTGACATATCTACATTATCCAGTCAGCCTGGACCAAGTGAAAGTTTCCTTCTGGTGGCAAAGTGGCCATGTGTTTTAAATCCTTCCTTCGTGTCTGTGACAAAGCCTGTCACCACTAACACTACCTCCCTATCTTTGTTTGACCAACCACTCGCACATTCCATTCTTCACGTCAGCAGGCTGACACTTGATCCTAATTGGCCACTACTGCAGCGAGGGTGTCTAGTCTCTCAGGCCAGAAGTGTTTAAAAATCTGTCTCTGAAACCTGAGCTTGCCTGCAGGGTCATTTCTCCATGGGTGGGGAATCAAAAACTGACAAACACAAACAACAAGTTCTAGTTTTGGACCAGGCCATCAGACAGCGTGCCCCTGTGGCAGACACATCAAATAGGATCTCCCATCTGTCTTGCCCCAGTTGGACAAGACCCCATTCCCAACAGGTCACAGGAGAAGCTTACTCCACTTCATCAGATGGAACCCCATTCCAGCCTGTCAACAAATTGGATCAACAGGGGCTGGTTTGTGTTCCTCACACTTATGGCTGTGTGACTACTAATAGGCTAACCTTATTCCTGATAATCTGTTGATAGTGATTATGACTGGCCAGGGAAATACAAGTAAGCCCATTCAGTTTCAATTTCCTGTGTCTACTTAAAGATATACTGACATGGTGGCCAGTATCACCTTATTGCAAGTAATTACTACTAACTTATTGATTGATTAATGTGCTCTGTAGCTATTCTATCAGTTTAACTGACAGGTCAAGCAGAGATGATTGAGCTGATTGAAGTCACTGTCTTCGACACAAAAAGCAACATTTCCCCTTTTTCAGAGGGGCAACAGTATTGAGTGTTACTTGGAGTGAGGCTGAAGTATTACCAACAAGATAATCAACTTGTACTGGAGTAAGGTTAAGATGACTGCCCTCCTCTGTGTTGGTACATTACTCTGAAATAAAGATGGAATCAGTTCCTTAAATTTGTCAAAAGCTTTTTCAGATAAACATCTACTGCAGTGATTTTTTTTTTTCAGGTGCACTAAAGTTTAGTACAGTAAATTCAATTGTTATTAAAGAGTGGTCAGATAAAAGGGGGTTTTGGGGAAAAACTATTCAACACCGTATGTCAGAACAAGATCAAGGGTGTGATTAAAACATGCAGTTTTGAGGCAGTTATCATCAATATCTACATGGATATTAAAGTCACCCACTATAATGATTTTATCTGCACTAAGAACTAGATCAGATAGAAAGTCTGAGAATTCAGTTAAAAACTCAGAGTAAGGGACAGGAGGACGGTACACAATAACAAACAGGACTGGTTTTTGACTTTACCAGTTAGGATCAGAGAGGCTAAGAGTGAGGCTCTCAAATGAATTCAAACTGTGTTTAGGTCTGGGGTTGATTAATAAACTTGAGTGGAAGATTGCTGCTAGTCCTCCACCCTGACCTTTGCTTCTAGGAAAATAATAAATAATATGATTTGGGGGGGTTGATTCATTCAGACGGACATCAGGCAGCCAGGTTTCAGTAAGACAAAATAAGTCTATTTGATGGTGACTTATCCAATCATTTACTAAAAGCGATTTAGATGAGAGAGATTTGATATTTAACAGTCCACATTTGATTGTTTTATTTTTATTTTTTGAGAGGACTCATCTTTATTTTTTAAGTTGTTACTTACATTTAGTCATTTTACAAGTCAGTACAAGGGTAGACAGGGTAAGCGTGAGGAGGTCTTGCCTAAGGACCCCTACTGGTGGTAGGCCACAGCTGGGAGTTGAACCCCAGTCTCCCACATGGGAGGTGGTGATGCTACCACTACACTAACCAGCACACTCTTACGAATCTTGTCTTTATGGGGTTTGGTAGTTTTGGGGGGTGACGGCTGTAAGGAAGCTGCAGAGAGGTGAGTAAGAGCGTCCCTCCACTCTAAGATGTCAGGTTTTAGGTTGTCTAATAAACTCTGCCACATTTCTGGAGAGTAGAGATGCACCAAGGTTTTCTTCAAAAAGTTTTCCAATTGTCTATGTCGTCACTGGTCAGATAGGAGGAGGTCCAGAGAAAACTACAGAAACTACGAATAAAACTTAAAAATTGCAGAGCTGAATTATAATGAGTTTTTTCTTCCCTTCATTTTTGTGATTTCGAGGACGCTTTTTGAACATTTCTTCATGATGGGCATCAGAGATGATAATACCTGCCCTGCCATCTGTTGGCCTCCATCTGCCATCAATCTTGATACAGTATATGAGAGATTTTACCTGTAATGTTCAATTTTCTTTTCCAATAGACAACCTTTTGATGCTAATGAAATTAACATTTTGTTAAATATTTGAAGATGAAGATCATTGTCTATGGTGGTAATAATGTACATTCAATTCAGTCGGTATGTATGACACTTTTTGGGCTGTTCCTCTAAACTCTGTATTCTCTTCAATAATTCATCTGCGTATGCTACAGCTCCATTGATCAAATAACTCGTCTTCAAACCATGATAACAGCATTGGACACAATAATGTGCAATGGTCTTTGTTTAATACCTGAGAAGAGGAATGGTTAATAAGTGGTACCACAGGAAATGTTGCTGACCTCGTGACTGTCTACAATAATGTGGGAACAAATTGCCATATATTAGAGGTGGCAGCTGGTAATTTACATCTCACAGAAAACAGGTTGGATGTGGACATAAACAGAGGTTGTGGAAATTGCGATAAAGGACACAATGCTTAACAGCATCCACGGAACTGCTCAGTCTGTAACCAGGAGCAAAGACACTATGATTCTCAGTCCCATTGTCCAAATAATTACACTACTTGTCTTTTAAGTTAGAAAAGTCCAAAGTACTGCAGAACAGTTCCTTTCTGTTTTGATATATTTTGTTTACTTATGAATCTGCTGAGGCAGATATTACACAGATGTTTAGCACGCAGATTTGTCCTCAAAAACTAATAATGTATTATCCATGAAATACTGCAGCTCAGTAATTACCTGACCATCAAACCAAGTACTACTTCACTGTACTGTGTAACTGTGCTGGAAGGTCAGGCATTTTTGCTTTAATGTTTCTCTTTCAATGTTTAAGAAATAAATGGTTTTCCAGACAAAACATGTGACTCATCATATTTGGAGGAGAAGACTAATGTCCATGGCTGCAAAGTGGTCAATAACTGTAGTATAATGCCCAACAGATTTACAGGCTGAATTTCCATTATATGATGATTCATCAAAAGGCTCTCCACATCTTTGAGGAATCCTTGCTGCTAAAGAAACTAATTTGCATGCATCTCTTTGGTATCTAGGTAATGAGTTATAATCATGAAATAAGGATTTGGTCTGCTGGGCTATGTATCCCACTCCGCACCAAAGGTTGCCGTTTATCAACAAAAAAATTTTCACCATGGACATAAGACTGTACTTGTGGTTGCTTTGAAGCAGCTGGTATGACAAGGGCAACTTACCAATTTTTGCTTTTGGCGTGGTGATTCAAAGCTTTTGATGAGTTTGTTTGGGACGGCCCTATCAGTCATCCGTGGAATTGCATCTTGCATATGCATAGTAAGAATTATGCCACAATGTGCACAATCGATGCTCCAAATCACATGTGCTCTGAATTGTCACACCAGAGACCTTGATTCCAGTTTAGGATTGGGTTTAGGCAAACGAAGCAATTTGGTTAACTTTAGAGTAAGATCCTTAATTGTTTAAAAATATTTTGTTCATCCAATTAAACTGAAGTGAACGTAATAAAACCACTGGTGGAGCTAACTAAAAACAAATGTACAAACTGACAATTCATTTTGAGCTTTACATCATTCAAATGCATTAGAATTGAGGTCTTCTTAATATACAGTGATTAACTAATACTAAACTGTTCATTTGCAGAAGGCAGAGCTGTCACCATAGAAACAGATGATGAATAAGATAAAAGTTGGGCCCAAACTCCCAAAAAGTCAGCCTGTACTTGAAACGACCCTCTGATGACTGACGGTACAAATCAGCACGTTGGCTCTCTCCCTTTAAACAGGCTATTGTGAGTTGAGAGTGCTCACAATGACAGTGCCTTAGATGTACTCACAGTGACAAGGACGAATTAAACATTTACCCTAATGGAGAGGCAAGAAAAGCAGGATGATGGGTGGCTTTAATGTAAGACACATCCAAGTAGAACTCAGACAGTCTAAAAAGAAAGCAACCATAAAAAGATGATTATGAGATGATGAGGGGAACTGGCCAGGATCTTTGCCTGAATAAAGGATTTAGAATTCATCCACCCACCTAGATCATTAGCTGTCTTCTTAAAAGCTTGGCAAGCAGCATCAAATCACTAGTTGAGTGCTAGTTACAGTATAAGACAACAGCATCCAAGCAAAACTAACACTGATGAATAATGTAATGAGATGAATTACTAAAGGATGTGTCCTGAATTTGGGGCTTTTTGTGTTTCCTAGTGTGGTCAAATTGCCTGAAGTAAGAATGATTTTCAGCTGGAAGCTACTAGTGAACACATACAGTACATGTTTTACTTGTGTGACATTTTTCTGTCTTATCCAAATCATACTGTAAAACAAGATTAGTTGTATTACATGACTCTCTATCACCTGATTCTCCCTCTTACACTGCATTCCTCTCCACTAACTCTCACACAGTGTCTTTAACTCAGGGACTGTAGAAAAATTATCAGTGGAAGAGAGGTCAGAAAAATAGTGTTTTAATGTTGCTTTTAGCTTAGATAGCTGATATTTAACTGTAACTAGGATTTTTAAAGTCTTGTTTTACTTCAACATTTACCCCAAACCAAATCAGCTGTGTGGAAACAGATAAATAGTGGCAATTCACTTAGCTTAGCATAGCTTAGCTTCCTGGCCTGGAAGGAGGCTGAAACGGCAAGCCTGTCTCTGTCTGTAGACTACCAGCATCTCTCTGTTTGTTTTTTTTAATCCACAAACTAACAGAAAGCTTATATAACATAATATTTTCATATGCTAAGCTAATTATCTGCTGTCTCTAGCTTTAAAATTAGCGTTCAAATAGATGTTTGATTTGTCTTCACTTTCTCTGAAGCATTTTATCATTTTTCTTACCTATTCTTAATATGTGCAGCGAAGGCATTTTATTACATGTTCCATAATTGTCCTCATCTAATGAGTGCATCAGTGCCCTTTTGAGAAGATTGCTTCTATATTAAAGTTAATGAACATCTGAAATACTTTACTGTTTGCTTCATGTAGTTATTCATGTTGAAACAAGTTGTACCATTACTTGTGTTATTATGTTCAGAAAATGAAGGTTGTTCCACTGGGGTGGGCTACTTGATTTTTTATGGTTTTTGCCGCACTCTCCACCAAAGAATGATTGTACCATGCTTCATTTTGTCTTGTTTGAATGCCAGTGACTGACTCAGATGAGACCAGAGGCCACAGAACTGGAACAGGGAAATGGGTCACCTTCTCCTCACTCGTCCATCTCATGAGTAATTCAGAAGGAGCTATGCTCCACACCATGGACTGACAAGCAAACAGAAACCATGTTCTCCTCTGAGCAAGACCTGGATACCCAAACACACACAAAAAAACACGCCAAAGCCCCATTATTTTGTTGCCTTCACCCATGGATGACTAATTATCATTCGGGCTGAGGCAATATTTGGATTCATTGGTAGGGTGAAGCACTGCCATTCTGTTGGAGAATGTTCAAGTATCCTAAGCGAAGGCTAATTCACCATTTTTTAAAGCATTTTCCCAGCATCTCCCAGACACATTTGTACTGCAGTCATCATGCATATTAGGGGGTGTCTGAGACAGTTTTGACATAGTTGCCAAGCATGTTTTACAGCAGACATCAAAGTCATTTCTATAGCAACACAGTCAACAGTCACCAGCCTAATTAAAATGCTGTTTGCTTTGGAGAGAGGGATGCATACATCAACTGAAATCATTAGGAGCAAAAAAAAAAGAAAGAAAGAAAGAAAAAATAGTGAGGTGCCAAGAAGCTTTGTAATGAATTCATATTTGTTTGATGCCATTTAAATGACCTCAGCCAAAACAAACACTCCAAGGCCAACTCCTTTCTCCTTATGTGCATTTAGGTTTTATTCAGGCTGCTTTAGCCGCACAATGACATCAGATTAGTCAAAGAGACGCCTACAAATATGTCACTGCAAGTGTTTTGTTAACATGTGAAATATGCAAAAGGAACATGGAAAGCTCTTCTGGCATGATGTAGGCTCCTGTCTGAAACTGGATGATCTGTAAGAGGTAATAAAATTATTTGAAGATATGGAATAAAAGTTGTCCACTTTATGTTAGTAATAGGGGTTAGTGTCTATTTGATAGTCTTTCAATCTCAATGATATAAGCTCAAAAGTCACTCTCTGGACCTCCAGCTACAAGCAAGTGCTCCCTTTTTTGTGAATGTCATTAGTCTGCCTTCCTTTCTTGATGTGCCTATTTTGTCTTAATGGTGCTTGGCACACTTATACTGAGAGTGAGATTGGATTATTAGCCACAATTAAGGACAGGGCAGCAAATGGCTTTAAATGAGGCATTAAGAGGAGAGAAGACAGTCTATGACAGAGAAGACGATGTCATCTTCAGGGTGGTGAAGACAGAATGTGCCCGTTTGGAAGTTTGAGTACTTTGATATGGAAGGCACATGGCTCTGGATACATCTGGGTTACATAAACACTGAAAGTAGATTCATATGTTGACACATAAACAGGCACACACAAACTCACAGATCCAAGTAAGCGCTTTAAGATGCATATTTAAGCGTTCTGATTAAGGTAGACTGCAGGTGTTTGTGCCAAGTTTTGGAGAATTTTACAAAATAGTCTTCCTGGTTTTACTCCACTCTTGCATCATCTTCATCAGTTTTTTCGTATCTATCTCCTTGGTTTTCTAAAGGAAACCATTCCTTTCATGATGTGGCTATTCATTTGCACGGCTTACATTTTTGATATACAGTCCCAGTGATTTAGGCAAAGAAATAAAATGTTCCACACCGTTACCAAGCCAGCGGGCAACCAGAGTAACTTGATCATTAGGTTGCACCCTATATGGGCTGCTGCTGATTTATTTTTATGGTGCATTAGGGAGGATACATTTATGCCCTTAAAGTATAGGAAGATGCTATTGCTTGGATCTTTTAGCTGAAATGAGAATTTCAAAAGGGGAATGGGCTGGATAAATCCTGGATCACAAACTGTCCACGCTGTAAAGATTATAACATAATGATCGAGATTTTGTCTTATTGAGTCAAACACAGATAATGGTATACGTCCCTTTGATGCTGCTTATATATTGTGTAATAGCGCAGTTAACTGGCTGTAAATAAACCAACAGTTTAACTAAATTATGCTGGATGCTAATGATGAGATTATTTGTCCTAAATTATCACCCACTGAGCTTCTCTCTGTTTATCTGCATAAAACACTGTTCCTTTGGAAAATAATGCAAATGAGAGGTAGGGAAGAAAACTGGTTAGACTCATTCTCTTTAGTTCTTCCATGTGCCCAAGCAGATAGTGAGATGTGACATCGACCTTTAACTGCCAGTTCAATGTTGAGTCCAAGTGTAAGATTGCACCAGTTTTGAAGAAATTCCCTCCAGGCATACATGTGATACTACATTCACGGGAATGAGGAAACAGTTGCAGACAGACAGCCTGAAAACACAGTGCCCCTGGCCACAGCTATTAACAGCATGGAGGCATAAAGAAATGCACATACATAAAAGTCTGAGCTGCAATCGGCAACTCATTTACTGAGCACGTTACCAAACAAATGTGATCAAGAGTGATTCTCTCCCAAGGAAGTAGCCCTGTTCAAGAACAGCAGGGAGTCGTCTTCCTCACAGCAGGTGAAGATGAGGTGCAGCCAGATGTGTATAGCGACTAGTCCATTCAAGAAAAAAAACCTGTCATATGAGCTAAAGATAGGCCACTATTCTCTAAACCACCAAAAATGAGGGCAGTACAGAGGTGGCTCTACAGTACAGTATGGCGGCCTGAATGGAAGTCCCAGTAATTATAAATAACTTCTTAGACTCTCTAAAACCATTGTAACAATTAATAGTGGAATTAAAGTCTGTACACGTTTGACTGGTTTTAGTACTGTGTATGTGTGTGTTTCATGTTGGATTGCTGTACTGTCTTTAACTTTAGGCTGCCATCTTGGTCAGGTCTCCTATGGAAAATAGAAAAGCTCAAATATTACAATTAATGGATAAAACTATTTTTAGAACCCCCTCATCCCTTCCCCACCAAGACTTCTTGCCACCACATGTAACATTTTCTACTGTACAAATGTCACTGGGGCAGGAGAGGACACAACTGCAACAGGTATGCTACTGTAGAACTAGGTCTGTTGAACTGTGCAATGCTATGTACTGCATCTGTAGAAGGCATGTTGCACCCAGGTGCTGCTAATCATCAGTGTTTGTTAATTAATCATAATTAAGTTTGCAGACCTCTATAAAAAAAAATAAGTTTTGGCATTTTGCTCATCTGGAGCAATCAGGAGCATGTGTGAGATAAGACAAAGCCAAGAGGGAAAGACATAAGCAATAGGCTTAGAGAAGCAATTGTTTCTGCACTTCACTCTGGAAAGCGTTTCAAACCCTTTCTAAACAATTTGAAGTTCAATGTTCAACAGTGAAGAAGAGTATTCACAGGTGGAGAGCTGTCAAGACAGATGCAAGTCTTCCCAGGAGTGGATGTCCCAGCACATTCACTCCATGCTCAAATTAAAAGAGGGGGGAACTACGTTTTGCACATGACTGTATGTTGACTTTAAGGCTTTAGTATGAGTTAACCTTAACAAAGTTCGACTCTACAAATTCCATAATGTAACCCAGTACTGTTGTCATTAGACCTTTCTTGCCAGTTAAATGTTCCGGTCATTTAGACTCTGTGGCTCCAGGCTATAAAACCAGCCTGGCTCATGATCATCCAGGTGACATCATCAGTGTTACTTAGGAAAGCTCTCATAAGAGCCACACTAGACCTTATACAAGTGTTTGGAGTAAATTAACCATATTTTACCATGTTTTATTGTAAAATAGGGTTAATTTGGGTGATGGGTGTAAATTTGAGAAAATCAAATAATAAGTTATGAGCCAAATTTTGCCAAATAACTTTTAATGAAGTGTAAAATTCAGCCTAACTTTAGAAATTGAGCTTTAAAAATATGAAAAGAGCTGTAGGTATAGGTTCAGCTAGATGCAATCAAGCTGCAACCTACATGAATGCCCTTTGGTGTGATGCTCATTGAAAATGTTGGTTCTCCTCTCGCCAAGGTTTAAATATTTTGGACTGAATCTTTCTTTTCAGCATTTTAACTTGTGGCAATGTGAGGCAGTCTCTAGCAGCCACTCAAAATTTAAACACCTTATTGTGAAACACACAATGTGCTCTTTGTGTTGCAGGTGCCTTTGAGAGGCAGAGAATGACAGTAACACATAAAACCCAGAGAAGGTGATGGAAGTGAATGACACCAGAGCTTTATGTCCCCTGGGAGAAACAGGTATGGAGAGTGATGTGGAGGCTTGGGAGGGGCACTGAAACCAACTGACTGACAGAATAAAAGGAGGATAAAAACAGAGACGGCAGTAAAAGTCCGAATACCTTAGCAACTGCATTTGCATTTGACATTTCAAGCCTTCAAATGACAATCTTAGGATCTAAAAATGATTGCAGCAGTAGAAAAAGCAATGTCAAGAAAAGTAAGATTTATATGTTAAAAATATCCACATTAACAGGCTAAACCACAAGTGAATTGATGCTGCTGCAGAGAAGAGTATCCCATAACTCTAGACTGAGATGTCACAGATTCATCGTCTATGTCAAAACTAATTCCAGGAATCGGGGATCATTGTTACAGGGAAATTTCTCTGCATGCAGAAAAGTGACACATCAAGGTTTAGGAGCAAAATACAAAACAGCAGCAAATGAAAGATGCATCAAGTGTGACTACCAGCTGAGGAAGCATTTTTCACTACACGCTGCAAAAAAAAAAAAAAAAAAAAGTGAAAGCAGTGTGCACTTTATGTCACATGACATGTGTGCAGCTAATTAAATCTGTTCAACTTTAAAAAATACAGTTTGCCAACTGCAGCCTGACAGTACATTCCTAACTACCACGGTTTGAGCACGAGTGTGGAAGATGTTGCAAACCCACTGCATTAATTTAATCTGCTTCAAGTGCAAGATGGAATGTTTAAAAAGGAGGCGATGATAATTGGAAAAGTTACATCAGGTCTGTCATTCTGGATCAGTTCCTGTACTATTAGTCAGAGTTTAATAAGCAAACTTAAGTCCTTATCCAGCACTTTTGATTGTTACTGGTGGAGACTAGATATAATGCAAAATACCTGGAAATTGTTCATGTATAAGAATGTTGTCTATGGATGTGTTCTTTAGTTTTTGTTATTATATTACTTCCACATTTAGGGCAAACTGTAATAGAATGTCCTCACCATGTGCATTATTTAACTCAGTTAATACTTTCCACCCAGTATTCTTAGGATGATATTGTCATTTGGGTGCATTAGGATAAAGTCTCGATGCCAATAAGTAGTTTAATGACACTGGAGAATGAAGTATAAGTGGACACATTAAGATGAGTAAAACTGCATAAATAAAAAAATTCAAGACTCAAGTTAACAGAAAGTACAATGGACATGAAGTTTCTGGCTGTCCACCAATTACATTTATTGACATTTTGCATTTTGTCTCACCATTAAAGTGGAAGCTTCCGTAAATGTTTACATCACAAACTTCACAGGTGGCTTGAATCCTCTCAGTCCACCATTCGTTCAATGAATATTCCATTTACCATTCGTCTGTTGTGTTTTTGCTACTGCGTGGTTGTGGCTGTCTGCAGCAGTCAATACACGTCATTCTGAACAGATGTGTAGGACCTGCATCATATAAAAAGAAAAGCGCACTGCTTCCATGAGTAAGCCCAGGTACTTTCAAATAACCCTGGATCAAAATCTGACATTGATTGATTTTTTTTCCTTTTTTTGGCTACTTGCTGGGAAATTATACTCTCTTAAAGCAGAAGACTCATAGCAAATAAGTACAAGATAACTATTGTAACCAGTAGTGTAACTAATATATCTAATAAATAATGTTTTTGTCTTTTAATTACTACTATATAAGGCAGCCTGTGTTTTTAGTTTTTAGGGGCTGTTAATTTTTCAACATGTTCCGATTTCTTCTGTGAAGTAACATACAGAATAGCATTTGTTGGCAAGTGTCAGGGCAAGCTGAAGTATTCTTAATATGCAAGTATGGTTTTATTGTAGTTAATCACTGATTTTTGCGAGACATTAAGCTGCTGGTTCAGTGAAGCATCATGTTGTTTCTTTACATTATTTTTGCTATTACTAGTGTGCATGATATATAAGGAGCGATGGGGCTGAAGCTGATGGCTCCAAATTCACTGGTCAAATCTGAATCCCTTAACAAATAGTAAACTTAAAAAGGTAGAATCTTTTTATTTCACTCACTGTGGAACCAAAATAAAATAACTAGCTTGTGTGCCAAAAGATAGAAATTAGTATAAATAAATTTAGATAAAGTATCAAGCCAAAGATTTTAAGGACCAATCTGCAGACAAGCCTGACACAGACACTAATAGAAACTAAGGTAATTAACTATGAAACTAAATCATAGACATTTTGCTGAGCTGAAGGGTTGTAGAGATTTCACCACATATTTTATCGCTGCTCTGTGACATTCATTAACCCCATCCTTGATCACGCTGCTCCTCGTTGGGGGGAGGGCGGCGGGCTGTGCTGCAGCTGCACAAGTAAAAACAGCACAGTGGAGAAAAATAAATCTACTTTATTCAGTAAATAACCATGAGACAGTACTAATTTGCTGCATGTTGCACTTAGTGATATATGAAGATGACAGAATATGATGTATCAAATGATGTGATGTATCAAAAGGCTTCATCCTTCTCAACATATACAAACAACAATAGAAGTCCTTACAGGAATTTACCTTTCAACTTTGTGTGCGTGTTAAAATAATCCCTAGAGAGGAGCCAACAGTTGCTGTATGTCTTGTCTTCAAACCATAAAGTCACCTTTGTTCTGCGAAAGAGAGTGGAAGAGTCGGGGACAGCTTGAACATCTATTGAGTTTTCTTTTCTCCTGCTGGCTCTTGGTTGTGCTCCAGCCAGGTTTTGGCAGTAAGATGTGGCAGGAACCATTAGGATGAGAAATGACAGTAAAGCCTGGGCCAATCTTCAGGGCTTGCACAGAGGAGAGACTCAACAACCACATGCGATCAAACATCTAACAAATACACACACACACACACACACACAGAAAACATGCATATGCACATTTTGCATATGGCACCAAACGTCACACCCTTCCTCACTGCACTAACGTTCTCACTGTGCTGGTGCTCTTTTAAAGCAACCTTCACTGTACCGGTGTCAAGCCTCAACCACTTAAGAGAAAAGGTTGACCTTTATGCGTCTGGATTTCTGTCCGCAGTGGCCGTATGATCCAAAGAAAACCGAGTTGTGCAGACAAAAGCAGAGAAGCACTTAGGGGATAAAAACCACAGCAGACTTCTCACTTCACAGCTGTTTCACCGCTGTGATGAATTATTTCCAGGCCATGATGATTCACCGTAATGCAGACAATGAATCCACTCCGTCAGCCTGCTTTGAGCCTGCGTACTGTAAGCTTTTTATACTGGTGACTGGTGCTCCCGTGCTCATTATGGAAATTGGAAGCATCATTGCAAATCAGTGTTCAAATTGCAAATGTGTGCTCTGAAAGGAATCATTTGGAATCTGTGACTCAGGGTAAAAGTTAACACATTACATTTATACATTTTCAGAGTCAATTTCAAGGTACAAAGAAATATGCATACAGCCAAAAAAAGAAAAAAAAAACAGTAATGTTTTGTATTTACTGGAATATGTGGATGTCACAGATGAGCTGAGTTCATGTTATATTTTCCGAAACCTACATTTGGTTCCAGACCAATTGGCATAGCATTATCAAGTGAAAGGAGGATCTTTTATAAGAGTCGCTCACAGAAATGGACAGCCAACTGAGTTCATATCTATGGAATCTTACACTTACGCTGCCAAAGCGGATGCTGTGGTATATCAAATAACCATCACGACCTACAAGCACCATGCAGTCAAATTCTCTCAGTGTTAAGTCTTACTGCACATGCCACAATAATGCTATCAGGCTACAAATGCATACACTGTCCCTTCAACTGAATATGATACAAGTGGCAGTGTGACAGAGTAGCGTGTTGGACTTTTGGCTTCCACACAGATCTCTAAAGCTCACTCACCCTCACATCATGAGCGGACCGCAGCCTAGAGGCAGATCTGGGTTCTGCTCCATCACCCATGATCATGTAATTGTCCTCTCCAAGGACTCTCTGAAGGCCACAGGTGCAGGCAGAGGCAAGGGTTTCAGGTAGTTCAGCCTCACACATGGTGCTGTGGTCTCTGGGATCAGAAGGCCTTGGCAGCTCCAGTTGAGGGACAGTGCAAGGGTGTGATGGAGCTAAGCTCCAGTGGTGGCAATGTCGACATTTTCCAGGTGGAGTCACGAACCGGTTAACATGGAGACACAGACAAAAACAGCACTCTGCCACCATTTCTGCATGTTCTGAGAGCATTAAAATTTCATCATCTTGGTTTCTCTACAGGAGACATATGGTAGGGGGAAGACATGGAACATAGTTGCACATTTGCATATTATGAATGAAATGATTAACTCAGGTTGAACAGCCAGGTTTTATTAAACTGAAGTGTTTGGGAACCTAAGCATGTTGTTCCTCCACATTTATTATTGTTACCATGACAAAGAAGTTCTGATGCCCATAAGTCTAGTACAGGTAATGACAGATAATGACCGTTGAATGGCATGGTAACATCCAATGGAGGTCATCTGCACGTGTCTATACTGTGCTGGGTCCCTGCCATTGCTCGGCAATGATAAAAAAAAATGTGAAAAAAGAAAAAATATGTTTAGTTTGGTTTGTGGCCAGTTTACAAATCTGTACAGTACGTCCTGAAAACTGGCCTCAGCCCAATAACTAAAGCCACATTTTTAGATGACTTCAGCTGTTATCTGTTACTAATGCAATGCATTATCTAGCCTGAATCAAAAGCTCAGTGCAATAAATAAAATGCCTTTAAACTCTATTCTTTGTTGGGACATTGTACTCAGTTCAGCTGGTGGTAGGTTACTAGTGGTCTTCCATGTTGACTGCTGTTACTTATCTTTTTTCAATATGTGCAGTTTTCTGTTGTATTTGTTTAATTTATGGGTATAGATAAAGATAAGTTGAATCAACATCATTATCAGCACCAACAGATGCTAACAATTACGGGGCATCCTCTTGTGCTCGGACACTAGAAAAAAATATGTGAAAAAAAAACAACTTTTTGACTAAACACTTAAGACACAAACACACAAACGCTTGTCTTGATATGATTAATGGACAAGGCCCAAACTCCCATCCATCTTTCTCCCACTTCTCTCTCCCTCTCTTCATGGCTCATTTATGTCCTGTTGCTGACCTCTCCTCCCCTTGACCCCATCTTGAGACGCTGTCCTCATGTCTTTTTACAGTCCATAGATAGATCACAATGATCTATGTGTGTTTATGTGTGTGTGGGTGTGTGTGTGTGTGTGTGTATGTGTTCAGGAGTTTCACAGTCAAAAGATGTTTCTGGGAATAACTGGCTGAGTTGTAGTCTCTTTCAAAAAGCCAGCATGATGATAACTGGAGCATAGAAACCTAAAATGAAGCTTCTACTTGTGCTTGTACACAGCTGCACTCTTACTGTGGTGCACTCCTTCAAAATAGTGGCTGGCTCATTCAAAGCAGTGGTCCTCAAACCTGGTTCTAAAGGCCCACCATAGCTTTAAGTCTGTCCTAAAGCAACAACTACTATATGAGTATCTGAATGCTGTTTTAAGACAAACTTAATCATTTAAGTCAGTTGTCCCCAACACTGGTCCTAAAGTCACACTGTTCTGAACAGTGGGTCTTGAGGACCAGGGCTGGGGACTGCTGATTTAAAGCACTTTGTCTTAGAACTATTGCTGTTGTGAAAATTATTTTCTTATTATGTTTTGACAAGTTGATGCTTGTAATGCCACGTAGTAAGGAGTAACAAGGACTGTGGGCAACTACATTTTTTAAAGGAATTAAACATAAAACAAAATCCAATTCCTTGTATGCACAAACATACTATGTTAGGTCATTAAAACAGATTATGATTGTTACTGTCATAGGCAGTGTTGGCTGTGCACTTCCTCAGATATTGATGCTCTGTTTAACTCAAGTCAACAAAGGTGTGCCTGTGGCTCAGCAGCTAGGGAGGGTTCTCCACTAACCTCAAGGTCGTCAAATGACTAAATATAAACATACTGTAAAGCTCATGACTGGCACCAGAAGAAAGTAAAAACAGCAGAAGTCTTACTAACTCCAAGAAAGCCAGAAAGTTTTGAGGAGAAATTAGAGAACTGATGACTTGCTTGGCTGACAAATATTCCATAGAGTTGCAACTGCCATTTTTTCTGACATAATCTTAACATCACTATAACCTTGTCAAAATTAACACTGGCCTAGTGAGGACCAAATTTGGCACAAATGTCCACTTTAGGCCAAAGATTAACTAATTATATCTGAAGGTCAAAGGTCGAGGTCACTGTGACAGGATGTACATGTCATTTTTCTACACAAATCTTAAATATATCATGATGTGTAGCACAAGGGTACTAATGAACTGATTAGATATGCATATTAATTAAAACAATCAATAACAACATACAACAAGTAATTCAGGTTTAATCTTATTTGGCTTAATTTATTCCTATTCAAATGTATTCCTATTCCTATACAATGGATAATAATCCATACACAAAAAGCAACGTGAAAGCAACTCTCCAACTTTTCCCCCCAAACAATGCAGCCTGGTGTAGCAAGGCGAGTCCTTACTTCATTTGTGGCATCGAAATGTTATTATTGTCAAAACCTGTTAAAGTGGATTTCCAGTAATGCTTAGCATTCATTTGTCCTTCAGAATGATGTCATTTTTTAAAAAATATCCTTTTTAGGTATAAAAATTGCAGCGGTAAGTTAATTAAAATCTGGACCATTCCAGATTTTAATCATAACTTGAGAGGTAACAGAATGAAGGAAAAAAGCTAAACAGTGATTTCCTCATATCCCCACCTGAGGAGAATAGGATAAATGCATGTATTTCATGTACTTGAAAGCTGCTTCTACAAGAGGTTCAAAGGAAAAACTGAGGCATTTTAAATTAGACACCGTACTTGACTAGTTTTATCAGTAGTTACATTACTCATCTCTAAATCACACTCTCATCATGCGTAATTGAGCAAAAATTGGACTCATGAGAAAAAATAATTAAGGTGCCCTTTTCCATCAAAGAAATTCATTTATAAATACAGGAGATATGTTCGAGGATTTTTTCCCCCTCCACGCTGTGAACACTGAGCAGCGCTCATTTCAAGCAATTTTAGACAGTTTTCTCCCAAGGACACTCACTCATTATGTTGAAGACCTAACTTTTTGTAGCTTTAAAGAAGCCTTTTGGAGGCAACCCACTCCTACTGTCAAATAATACCAATTAAATATTAAATTCTCAGGTTGTTTTATAATGACATACTAATTATTTGATGTACACACTGTTTCACATTTTGACATTTCAACCTGCACTCACTTTATTTCACTTAATTGTTTCCTGTATTTCAAACCTTTACAAAAGCTCCAGTCCAACAGACCAAGCAGACTCAACTTTCCTTATGTATTATTAGTTGTATTCTGTCTAGAAATAAAACAAATGAGGTGGTGTTATTGTATACAAAGTCAACAAAAACAGCCAGTGCATAGAAATAATAACCAGCATATCCTTGTTGTTCAATTTAAGGTAAAGATATTTGTGTTTGAAGCAGAAATTTAGTTGTAGTAATTTTTTCAAGCCTTTCTGACTCCACTTCATGAATGTGCATAGAAGAGGAAAAAAGGAGGGAGGATGGAACAGTACTCAAAGTGCCAATACAGCACTTCTCACAAACTGTCTGAATGCACAAAAGTCATGATAAGCCTGAATTCTACCTGTGTGCCGAGATCTATGGGTACTGCGTGGGAGCATTCACAGTTGAAACAGAAATCCCTAAACTAATGGTTTCTAAGGCAAAGAACAGTTTAAAATGGATGTGATTTTTGCTGAATGTGATGATAAATGATTATACATTTACACTTGTTAATGAACTATGACAGTCATCAGTGTTTATTAGGTTGAACTCAGTTGCCAAGTGAAACTTGCTTGACAGGATTTGTCTGACATTTGCACGCTTCCCTGTATTGATCTCTCAAAAAGCAAACTTTCACGCGCTATCTGCACAGAGAAAAACATTTTAGGCATGCAGCCTACTCATATGATGCGGTAAGATGCGGTTTTAATTGGGGAACACTGGTTTGTTGTCAAAGTTGGTCAAATTAAGCATGTATTCATACACTGATGTAAAAAACTACTTGATTTAATAAGGCAAATAAGTAAATGTTCCAAACCTGACGCAGGGAGTAGCTTCCCATTTCTTGAACAACAATGTCAGAAGACAGATCCTGTGGTCATGAAAAAGATGTTTATCTGTTTCAGGTCAAGGGTCAAATTATTGGCATGAATCAAGAAAAGAAAACATCTAAGGAGACTGATGAAACGGCTAAAATAGGATCAAGAACTGTCCAATGGAAGAAGGTCATGTGGTCTGATGAGTCCAGATTTACCCTGTTCCAGAGTGATGGGAGCATCAGGGTAAGAAGAGAGCTGGAGGAAGTGATGCACCCATCATGCTTAGTGCCTACTGTACAAGCCTGTGGGGGCAGTGCTATGATCTGGGGTTGCTGCAATCGGTCTGGGTTCAGCAATGTTATGAGGCCAAAGAATGAGGTCAGCTGACTACCTGAATATACCGAATGAACAGGTTATTTCATCAATTGATCTTCTTCCCTGATGGCACAGGTATATTCCAAGATGAGGATTCCAGGATTAATTGAGCTCAAATGTTGAAAGACTGGTTTAGAGAGCATGACGCATCATTTTCACACATGGATTGGCCAGGCCTTAGCCCTATTGAGAATCTTTGGGATGTGCTGGAGAAGGCTTGGTGCACAGTGGACTAACTCTCCCATCAACAATACAGGAACTTGGCAAAAAAATTAAAGAAACTCTGGACAGGAATAGATGTTGTGATATTGTCACTGCCAATGCTTACCATAATCAAAGTTAAAGCTGTCCAAGTAGAGTGTGTTACCTTTTTTTTTTTTGGATGGGCAGTGTACTACTTATTTGATTTCCTTTTGATTTCGCACACCTTTAAAAGAGTGTAAGGCTGCAAAACCAAATGCTGCTGAGGAATGCATCCCCTGTGACATCAGCTTACGTCACTATTATATGCGTGAATGTCAGACCACAAAGTACACACCCTGTGCTCAACGATTTTTCTTAAACAAGACCACAACGATGCTACCAGCACATACTTTGAGCTGGAAACTTTCACTGTCTTGACTTGACTGGCAACAACATATATTTCATATAATGTATTTAACAATTCTCAGCCTAGCATAATGGAAGATACACACTCTAATGAATGATCCCTGAGTGAACAGGGGAAGTAAAATCTTTTCCATCTCAAGCAATAGAATGGAGAAAAATAAAAAACTGGAATTTATGGTAACACAAATCATCAATGCGTGTGTTGTTAGCTGGCTAAAGCTAGTTTTTCAAAGTTGAGCAAATATCACAGGGTGAAAATCCGATTCCATGAAAACAGTCACTCTTTTATGAATACATAAATGAAGTATAACTGTGTGTTGAAGCAGAAAAGTGATGAAAGAAATGACAGACACTTAGGGAAAAAACTGACAAAAGCAGAATGGAAAAGAACAGATGGAGAGAAGCGAGGGGGCTTGAAAAAGGAGACATTTGAATGATTATCCCATTTCTGAACATCTAGACTCTATTAGAGAAGTCTGCCACTTTGTTTCAAGAACTGACTGGATTTCCAAGGCAACCGTGTGCGGCTGAATGAAGTGCTGATCCCTGGAGCTGCTTGGCTCGACAGAGTATTTTTATCCTCTCCTTTTCCTTCTTAGATCTTGCATTAAACATGTTGCAAACAAATTCCCTTTGAACTTGGACATCGCACTTATCTCTTCATTCTAACTTCATTAACCAGATTTCTACTTGCACCCTGCTTACCTCACTTTAATGATTATCTGAAGTTTTTGTTTTCTTTAGACATTGATTTCCTGTAAGATCAGGGGCTGAAATTGGTTTCACTTTGAAAAGGAAAGTTATGTGTTTGGAAATGTCCTGAACTATTTGACTGGAGATGATGTTTTATTTTAATTGTCAGTTGGAAAATTTAGTAACAGAGTCATGTTTTCTGCTAACATACAGTATGTGTTTAAACAGGATGGTTATCCTCTTTTCTGATACCTGTTTATTTCAGAATTTTACATTTACCTATGCTACATTGCATGTTAAGGTTTGGTACTGCTCTGTTCTGTAACAGTAAAAGTGCATTATGAGCTCTTGCTAATTGATGACTGCAGCTCATTTCTGAATAAAGGTCACTAGTCATGTCAGCATATTGACATGCACTAGCTAATAATGTTGACCCTGCGAGTTTTTAACCACACTCCCCTGTAAATGCACAGATGAAACTGAAATGTCTCCCAAAGGTGGAGTTCATTGGCAACTGAACTTGTTTAAAGTTTCTGATTGACTGAATGACTCCACAGAGTTTATATGCCTCCTAGTCCAAACTAATCAGTTACAGTTGATGCAGTCTTTCAAATGAGTGCTAAAACATCTTCAGGAATGTAAAGCAAGACCATTTGCCACTGACGAGCAACTTTGAGATAACCCTGACCAGGATGACTGAGAATTTTCACAGACAAAAAGTCATGCCAGAAACTCAAAATGCAGCATTCTTCTAGCTATAATTTCAGTATGGTAAAGCGAGAGAAGAAGTCTGCAGTAATGTATGGCTAAAAACAGTCGATGTGAGTGTCGTTCAGTCATAAACTACAGTCAATAAGAAGATGCAAAAATGATGCATGTGAAATGATGTTCACATGCAACAAAACTGAACATACCTGATCCAGGTAATCAGCAGTGGGTAGGGCAGGGATGGTTGGGCAAGCAGGCCAATGGGCTTGGAGGACCGGGCTTGGGAACCGCCTTTGTATTGTAATGTTCTTGGAAAGTTCTGTTGCATAGTGTTGACCACTGTGTTGTCATTTGCTTAGCAAGTTAATGTTTATGTGTGGAAAGATATCACCATTCTATTGCATTCTGAAGTAAAAAGTGTAGCTATATGGTTTAACTATAGTCATTTTACTATAAATAACTACAGTATGTTGACTTGTACAATGTCCCAGTTATTGTTACAAAATGTAGATTCTTTGGGTTATTATTATTATTATTATTGTCTTTTGTGTCACAGGGACAAATTTCTGTTGCTTTTTTATATTTGTTTTCTCAGATCTTCCTTCCTTTTATAACCACAATATTAAAGCTGCAGAAACCCTGGAGTAATTGTATCCTTTGTGGCTCTTGCGAAAATAGTTGTCTGGAGTCGTCTCATCTATTGTTTACATAAGCTTTCAGCTAAAACACCTTTACATATGTATTTGACTATTTTCTACACATGACCGTTAACTATGGTGTCATAAGATTCAGCAGGCAGCGTCTTCAGGATTGCATGTCTGCAATTAAACAGGAGGACAAAAGTCCGATGTTGTTTCCATGGCAATGAGTAGCAAACTAAAGTCAGCCAAGCAACCATTGGAGCACACTTCCTGGGCAGAGTGACAATTACATTGGCTGTTAGAGCATCAAAGGCCATTATAAAAGTGTCCGTGTAAGCTTTACAAGCAGAGAGGGAGGGGGACAATGTACAGTAGAAAGGAAAACACAGATAGATTTTTTTCCTTGTAATAATTGGCTTTCTTTTTACAAGCTGCATTAGGGTCTTTCATCTCATGAACACAGCCTCAATGCAAGGTTTTTATCGTCTTCTCTTTGTTTCACTATTAATTGGCAGACCTTCATCTTTATACATTGAGGCTGGAAGAGCACAGTGGTCTATTAATTCAAATCTGACATTAATGCTTTCGCTTGCCTCTGCCCTCAAAGCCACCGAATCCAATTCATTATTCACTTCCCACTTTTGAGTAGCACTGGGTACAGCATGGCTCCAAAGCCAACAGTGCAGCCAAATGGTTCAGCATGTAGAAAACCAGAAATACTATCTGTGAGTCTGGTATGTTCACATAAATTTTAATTAACTTTACTATCGAACCAATTTCAACTTCCTTCATTAACACTTTGTCACAGGGATCATCTGTCTGTCTGCATCAGATGTATTTTCAGATGCAGACTTACATTTCATGCTTGCTGATTGTCTGGAGGCCTCACATAGATCCCAATAACTGATGTAAAAGAGATCCTGCAAGAGCAGGCCACAATAAAAGCACAATTTGACAAGTAACCTATAGGCCCCGGGAGAACAGGTAATTTCATATTTGTTAGATAAACCTGTGTTGTTTTACAAGGGCGCATTATCAACATATGCCCTGGTGCTGCAATCTTCTCCCTGAGTAAATTACATCTTCCAATGATTGTATATCTGCTTTCATCTGAGTGGGGTGAATTTGAGGTTGTGATAGAAGCGTGTGTTGTATAAGCTACCATTTCTCTGCAAAAAGAATCTTCGTTATCGACTTGTTTTGCGTGAATTTTACAGCAAATAAAATCTGTACTTTTCTCCCGTATGTGTCTGTAAAACTGATATTTGATGCTTTTTTTCTTTGTGACAGTTTGGCTAATAATTCTAAGGCTTGTTTGGTGGATTTTTGCAAATGCAATTTATTTCTTAGACTGAGATGTGAAGATAGAACACAATCTCACCTCACTTTAAACTCTGTGGGAATGCGCTCTCTTCTTATTGATCAGGCGTATCTGCAATAGGAACAAAAATAAATAAATATAGGAAGAAAATCCCATGTTTGATGGATTACTGCATGTTTTTGTGACATACAGTAGGAAAGATAATTGCACCATGTATTCAGGTTTATTACATTGCACCACTTGCACAACCCTCCTCACAACTTAACGTTTGATAACGATTCATAGCTTTTAGTCCTCTATTGGTTAAGTATGCTTTTTCACCAGGATGACGGCCCCAGAGTCCACTAGATGATTCTGAATCAACACCACCCTTTTTTGGGGGGTCTCGGTCCAGTGTGCATCCAAATGTAATTGCTGTGTTCACACCAGACAAAACAAACTGCCCCAAGGGGGAAATTGAACCTCAGTAATGCCTAGTTGTGAAAGCACTCTTTTTTTACATACTGTAAAAAAAAATACAAACAAACTAAACTAATTCCCACCAGAGTTGTATCTAGCAGTGATGGTTACAGCAGAAAACTGTCCAGTCAGAGATACCTTTTATTACCAGGCAAAATGGAAGCATCTTCAGCCTTAGGTAGACAAACTGTTATAAGCGTTGGCATCATGAAATTCTATTTATTTCTGTTACTTGTGTTTTAAATATGTAATGTTAATATGTTTTCATATTAGAACTTACTGCAAATAACAGTAGGGAGAATCGTTCCACACTGTAGGTGAAGGTTTGACATCGAGCTCTTGTAAAGTTAGAAGCTAATGTGATTTCTGTGGGGTTTTGTACAAAATAAAGACTTTTTAAAGTTGTTGTATTAGCAGGAAGAGTCATGGTGGTCTTACACTTGGAACCACACATACCATAATCTGTCCCTATAACTCCAGCCTTTCAGTGAAAGAAGCCTTGTGAAAACATGCAGCCTGACAGAATTTCTGTGTCACCTGTGCAGTTCCCATTTGTCGATCACTACAGCCTCCTCTCAACATCACCATTATGATAAAACTCAGTTTGGAGCTTGAGAAACGGGTGATTAGTGATAGAACTAGAGGCTGTTGAGAAGTAGAAGACGACAAGGTCCCAAGCCACATTCTGAAACAGAACCCCCACCTCCTCTGGGAACCAACTTCTTGGTGACTCCGCTCTGAACTTCTAGAGGCCCCAGACCCCAGCGCTGACGGATATCCAGGTGGTTGACCATGAGGCGAGAAGGGCCCATTAACAGATGGATGAAGGACCTTGAAGCCATCAGGGTTAGTGTGAGACGCGGCACAGCTGAAGGCGGAAACAGGAGTTGTCATCATCACAATGATGGCCCAAATTGAACCCCCATCTTCATGCTAATTACTATGAAACAATAGACAGAATTATATTGAAAAGAAGTTAATGACACTGCTGTTTCATTTGTACAAGCTATTTTTCTTAAGCACAGATTATCATTACATATACAAACCGTCTGTTGGCATTCACTTTAAAGTACAATTTAGAGAATAAATATACCAACAACACAGAGCTGGGAACTGCTTTGTGCTTATAGTGAATTAGCAAGCTTTTGCTAATTTAATTGAAAATATGTTTGTCAATATTTACTAATTATGCACAATACTAGTTGACCTGAAAATGGCCTTAAGCTGAGCTTCATTAATAGGCCAACCTGCCCAGGTACTAGTAAATGACAAATGTGGACAAAGCATTGTAAAAAACTACCTAGGGAATTTAGTTTTGAGGGGTTTTATCAGTATAATGTGTTCTTTTGACTATTCTGAACAATATAGCAGGGGAGGTTGACAGTCTCAGTATTATAGGCAGGGCTACTGTATCAGGCTGTTAGTCCATAAGGATTTCTGTAGACATAACACTGTACCTAAACTAGTAAACTCCAAAAGCACTCCACCTATGAACCTATAGGAGTCTCTAATTTCCTGAGCCCTGCCCATCCCTAAGTCTGTAATGTCAAATTTGTCATTAACACCTGTCTTTATGTCAACATAGCTGACGCGGACTGAAGACAAACAGTTTTGCAGTTTAGAAGGGCGACCAGATCACACAACCAACTTCTTGCTGTGCCACATAGAAACTATACACTGTCCGCAGGAAAAGAGAGACATCAGAAAACTAACAGTGGCACCTGTGGTTGGGGGCTGGGATTGAGTCTAACCTTCTACGAATTTAGCACAGAAGTAAATATCAGAAGACAATTAGAGCAGCAGGTTATGATGAAACACATTAGAGCGCAGCAAAGAAAGTATCACATTTTCCAATTCTTTTAACTATGCCCAGATTGGCACCAATACTGATCCTCAGGATTGACTAGGCTTGTAAAAGTTTGAGAAGAGTGAAGAGATTAAATAGAAACAAGCAGGAAAAGGAGCAGACAGCACGTGACTAGAATTTTTAGCAAAGGAAATCTTTAAATATTTCTTCAGAGAGACACAGCAGGAGCACTGCAGTGTCTTTAGACTGACTGCTAAGTGCTGTTTGGTGGTAACAGGTTGGATCAACTGAAGGCAAACATGTTTGACAGCAGTAAAATGATACCAGCAACAAAGAGCATTCTCAAAGCGCCTGTATCACTCCATGGAGGCACCTGCACACTATGAGCACCAACATTGTGCTTGCCATCCATTGAATCCATTCCTAGGCCAAGGTCAATGATCTGAGAGGACAGGGGAAGTCATCACTCAGCCAAGGTCAGGCCTCCCGGGGGTGCATAGCTTGGGCTTCTTGGCTTTTTTTCTCCTCCAAAGATGTTGGGCAATGTTTTAAATGCCTGTACTAGTATTTTCCTTATGGGATCTTATTTGCAGCCACAGAAGTCTTTGTTTGTTAAATAAAACAGAAGATGTATGGCTCATCCAAATAGCAAATACTGACTGATGTAAGTGTTTTATCTCAGCTCAGATGGCTTTAGTAAAACACACACTTCCATCCAAGCTAAGCCATGCAACGACTTCTCAAAGTGTAAAGAGGCTTCATGTGAAATAGCCAACATCCTAATTTTACTATTGTGGAAAAGGATCCGGTGTTAAGATAATGCGGGACATTTTTAAGATGTAATCTTCTCTCGCAAATTACCCCAGAGGCTGGTTGCCATGGGAATAAGATTAACTTATTTCATTTTAGCGTCAGCACAAAAGGAAAACAAACAGTACAAGAGCCACATCAGATATGGCTCCCCCAGCCTTGGGTATGTTTCATTATTACCGAAGTGCTCAACAACAGCTAAAAGAATCCAGAGGTCCCTCTGTCACAAGCAAAAAAGAGAAAACACATGCCAACAACTTAGTACAGATACAGAACAAAACTGCACTTCATTTTGCCTCTAATTACACTAATGGAAGTCCCTTTGTAGGCCTCAGTGCTTCCAAACCGTGGAGCTAAAAGAGGATAGGCACTCTGCTAAAGGCCCCATTGTGCTGGTTAAGCCCCTGGCTTAGACAGAGAGGGAGACAGGACCAGCTGTAATTAGTTTAGCTCCCTCACTGCTTCACATCTTGCCAGGAGAGGGCTTTACCCAGTGAAAGGTGTCTCCACAGGGCTCTTTGGCTAAAAGGAGGGCGGATCACCTACTAAAGGTCCTATGGAAGGGGAAGGGCCCCCTAACCTCCTATGTGACATGCTGTGACTAAATTGGACAAGGGGGAGCCGCACAATATAGGTGGTTAGATGAGCGAAGGGACCTAATTATGAAGGTGGTAAGGAAGAATAGTGAGGCATTCACTCTGCCGTTGAGACCAGCAACCTACTTGTATAACTCTTGAAATAAAGGTCAAGAATCCATTAAACTGAAACATGGCTGGGGATATGGCAAGCATCCAGCATTTGCAAATAATTCTTAGCATAATAAGCACAAAGGACCAGATGAATAGGATTAGTCACATCAGGACAATTCAACAACACACACGGTCAGGAATGGTACACCATTAAACACGTTGATGTGATTTTCAGAACCATGTGACACACTTCCAATTATTCCAAGAGAGAAATTCCACCCGTCTAGAGCTTATATGCTAATGCAAACATAAACATATTTGTAATTACTGTTACGATATACAGCACTGACTGCAGTTCATAGCGAATGGACTAGGGCAACGTTGTTCCTGGGAAATACATAAAATCCTGTCACAATTTTACAGGATCGCCTGTTCCCATTGTAACTCTTAACCTGGCCTGCCAGAGTTGTTTTGCATTTTCATTTATATATTTTTTCCCACTGTGGATGTTGTCTTTGGGAGTTAGATTGTTCACACCTCAGTGAGCAGCCTCAGTGCTTTTCAATGCAAATTCTGCCATTTTTCCCAGCCCTTTGCCCCGTGTGAATGGATACCCTCTCCCTTCATTTACCCTCACCATGAAAGAAAAGGGCCTAAGTAATCTCCCCTTACTCTAATCAAGGGAGCTCTGGAGGATTTTAGCAGAACCAGGGGGTTTGTGCCTTTGTACTGGCCTTGACCGTCTTGATTCAGTTGGCATTTTTTGGCAAGGTCCACCACCTGGGGGCTTTTTAATTTGCTCTCTATTGACTCTGTGTTAATTGGGTTGGGAAGAGATGCATCCAGATTTCAACCCCAAGTTCAGTCATCTTAAACCTTTATTGTGTTTTTCACACATTTCACAAAATATTCACAGCCTGCTGCGATGCAAGCAGTGGGAGGGAATGGGAGGGGTGGGAGAGGGTCGTATGGAGAAAAGATGTTTTGAACTAGATGTTTTAGAAAGGGGACATAACAGCTCATTGGATATCTATACCATTATTCAACACTGTCTTGCTTTTGGGATTATTGTGACTGAGTGGTTTCATGGGTTAACAAGGCCACGAGTAAACTAGTAATAACATGTGATACTGTATCTGAGTTACGTATTAGGATAAATAAAGCATTAGTAAATGTAAGGCGTAACGTGTAATGCAACAGGCCAGACTTATGCAGGTTGTCTTGCTGAAACCGATTTCATCTGTATCTATTTCCACTAGGGCAGCGATCAGCAAAGGGGAATTTTCCAAGGTTGCTATATTTTGTGCTTTCATCACGCCTAGAGACCAACACAGGTGCAGTTAGGCACCATAAAGAAATGTTCCTTGGGCCACACTAGGACATACAAGACAAGTGTTTTATGATTGATCAAGGAGGCATCCACTGGCTCTAATTGATCCAGTTCATTACACTGTACCATGTTGTCCTAAATATTACCTATAATAACCCTTTTCCACATATATATATTCACATATCATAATCTCAAAGTCTTTCCCTTTTGTAAAAAGAAGACGTAATAATTATGTTATAACAAAACATAAATGCTTGTTTAAGTAGCTTACTGAAGCAGAAGTGCAGTACATTCTTCATTCTGTTAATCACTCACACACTCACAGTCTTGTAGTACCAGTGGAAATGATTTTTCTCTTGCAGTAAGCATTTTTCAGACTTGTTTTAAACACCTCATCATAACATTCTGTGAGTTTTTTGACAGTCTCGCTTTCAATTTATTTTCTTCGTTGCAGCAAAACTTATTACACAAGCCAATAGAAATGCCTATACTCCCAGCTGGGCTTAGTAAACACTTTTAAGGCTGACTTAGTTCAAAAAAACATTCTGTAAACAGAACTGAAGAAACTTACGAGCCAAGCAACATTAACCCTCCAAACTGCCCCAACCACTCATTTTCAAAATATCTTATTTTTTGGCCCCCACCTCCTTTTGCTTTAATGACAGTACGCACTTGCCATGTGCACAACAAGATCACGCAAAACCTGATGATCCATGTTTTCGCAGTATGATTGGGTAATGTTCCAGTCATGCTATGTAACAGAATGTTCAGCTTTCTCAGTCCTCTCCCTCTTCTAAATGTTAAATGGGATTCAAATCAGGTAACTGTGGAGCAAGTCAGGAAGGGTAATTTTCCTGCTACAATATAAATCCTTCTCCACAAAGATGCAAACCAGATGGGTATAACAGCATCCTTGGGCAAGGTGTAGTCACTTTTTGCAGTAATTCAACTCTAGATCATGTAAAACAATTCCAGACTATAGGTTTGTTATACAGTAATATGATTATTTCTGCTATTTGTCTCATACTCGCTTACATATATTATCATGTTACTTCTCAAACCTGGATAAATCTATAAATCAGGAAGGAGTGACTGAGAACCAGTTTGTAAGGCACTTGTCCATGATCCAAAGAGGGAGTGATTCAATTCCTGGTTCCTCCTAGGCCATTTTTTAAGGTGTCCTTGGTGAAGACACTAAAGTAGTGCCATCATACTGTATATGTGTGACTGTCCATTGACCCACTGTGAAATGTTGGTTTGTCTCAAACTTGTTTTGCTTTCCAAGAATGAGACCACTACTACACCGCCTGGGTTTTGACAGTACTTTTATGGATTGAATTATTGCGTCCCTCATTTGGCAACTTGTTTATCTGTAATCAAATTGCTTAGCTGTATTGATCTTCTGTCATTGCTTTTGATGTTATCATGCTTTGGATGAAACTGATCCCGTTTTTACAAAATGTTTTACAGTATCATGTACTCCCCCCTAGAAATCTCCAGTCCCAACCTGATTTGATGTCTGGAAAGGTACTCTTTCTTTTCAAGAAATGTTCTGTTGGAAACTGGAGGCACAACCGTATGTATAACAGGTAAACAATAATGGACAGTCAGCTTGTTTGTATCTGAATCTGAACACGTGCTTCAATGGTAAATGGTAATGGGTAAATGGTCTGCACTTATTTAGAGCTTTTCTAACTAATTTGTATAGAAGCAATGCAAACCAGGAGCTTTTGGTTAAAAGAGCTGACATAGACACTGCCATGTTTCTGCATATATTTGATTGCTGACAATAACATAATGCAGAATTCTAACTTTTCCATTGTGGTCTCAGACTCTTTGGCCCCACTGTTGAGGATAATTTGCCACATCTGCCGAGTACTGCCTTTGCCTCTACATAGGTGGGGGCACAAGGTTAAGGGATTGGGATTTGGGGTGGACGACTTTAACAAATGAAGTGTCTTGTTGAGAGCAAAGAGCACTGGGGTGTGTAAGTGTGTAATCATTTGTTTTCTCCCTGTGGACCC
Organism: Anabas testudineus; assembly: GCF_900324465.2. Lineage (NCBI taxonomy): Eukaryota > Metazoa > Chordata > Actinopteri > Anabantiformes > Anabantidae > Anabas > Anabas testudineus. The sequence continues at coordinate 20,248,546 of NC_046629.1, forward strand.
ACTACCCAGATGGAAAGAAATCAGCACTGGAAGAATCATGAAATCCCAGCAATTCAAGAATGCACCCCAAGGAATCTCATTAAGGAGCTCCACACGTCGATGGTGTACCATCACACTGCTGTTTTTCTTTCAGAGCGGGAGCAGTCCATGGTGGCTTTAACTGGATAATAGTATTGGTTTCACATCAGTGCTGGACCAAGAAGACCATAGTGGATAAGCTGTGAGGACAACCTTTCTCTGCCCTGTCTCCTGCTTCTTGACTGAGTAATTATTCCTTAAGCCCACCTACCCAGGCAACAAAAATAGAATTGATTTCCCATTATGTGAAGCATCACTCCTGCTGGGAAGGTCCTGCCAGGGTGACCAGGCAGCAAGCAGACACATCTAACCTAAGAATCTGGGACTGGCTGTGTGCTACTGCACGGGGCTATCGATGTGATCCTGTGCTTCATTTCCCAAAACAAAGCAGACATGCTGTTGCCCCCCACCTCCCCGCCCCAGAACGGTTGCTTGAACACAGTCAGAAAAAGCTGAGAGGGAGCCAGGCCCACAACTACACAATCTTGGGTTTATGGATTTTAAAGTGTAGGTTTTTTTAAAGGTCTCTGTTTTGATACAGTGTCAACTTTACAATTGAATGCAATAAGGCTAAGTCGAAATCATTCAGACTTATGTCAAAGGCCAAGATTGAAGCTGTGTTGCTTATTCTTGAGTTGATATTGCTTTTTTGCTTTCATTTGTCACCTCTCTCTGTACATATAACTTTTGTTGAATAAAGTTTGGCCTACACAAGAAATCACACAGATATAGTCTGCAATGTCTGCTCAGAACATGGCTTTTTAAATAGTGCAGGAAGGAATTATCCAAGCAGATACAGCAACAGTGCTGCTGAAAGAATGGAATTTCTTCCATGCTGTAGCCAGATGATTGAAATTACAAAAAAATATTTACCTCAAACTCCCCACCAGTCAGTCAGAACTAAAGAATCTGAACAATCTAAAGCATAAGTATGTAATATGACACTAGAAAGTCAGGAAGTTAATGTTTTTCTTTAGGTAAAATAATCCATGTATATACTTTTAGAACCTTGTGCCCACACTAGTAAAGCTTCCATAACGGTTCTTATTTTATTATATATAGTATTCTTATTACACATATCTGTAATCCAGCATCATCATATCTTAGTCAATGTTAAACATTAGAAAGCTGATCAATAATTAATTTTGCCTTTAACATTACCTCTTGTCTTTTTTCTGAAAACTGCATTTCAGCCATGCATTAAGATACATTCAGTGTCACAGTGGCTTTTTGTCTTTTGAATCTTTAGTTAATCAGCCTACCTACTTTGTCTCATTAAAAATATATTTGCAACTAAATATTATGTTATATATACTGCTAAACCTATTCAAAAATATGTTTCTGTAGCAAATGTAATCGTATTACTACTTTAAATGAATGAATGAAGCAGTACATGTCTTACTGGAAAGTGAGTCTCAAAGAAGTACATGGTTTGGCTGGTGGCATATAATGGGCATAATGAGCTAACCCTAACCCCGCCTGAACTGAGCGTTTGAAAAGTACATTTTCTGAAAGCTGACAATTCAGAACTCTCAACCCATCTCATATTCACCTTTAATCTTTAACAGGAGTGTCTTCAGTTTCAGAAATGAGCCTTGCTGTTCCAATACTGAATATCAAATAACAAATTATTTACTCCTTCTTTTTTCAGCACAAATACTGAAAGAAGCACATACTGAAAATGGATTTCACACATCTGAACATCTATAGTTGTTTTTTTTTACAGTTCATTGTTGATTTTAATCTTTTTATGTGTTGTTTTATTTTAAAACTATTAGAAAGAATGTACTGTAGTAATATCATTGTCAGCTTTACCATTATTCTTTATGTTACCAAAGACTGGACAAAGAACTGGTGAACTACAACAGCAAATCTAATACCTCTTCTGTATTAAATAAACATACGCATGCATAATATCAACATCTGCCATAATTTCAGTCAATCATATTAAACCTGTCTCTCTCATTTGATTGTTGTGGGTTGGACTTGAGTGTTTCCTCTGCTAAACTGCTTTCATCTCATTTCACAGTCACACTGTCCTCCTAAGCAGGTGCCAATCACAGCAGGCTAACTCGCCCAGAGCTCTGAGCGGCTGGAACTCATTAGGAAAAGCTGGACATGTTTTGGTGCCGGCACAGCCAGCATTCATCTAGAAACCAATGTGAGACATTCCTTGGGGCGGGGAGAGGTTAATCAGCAGGGCAAAAACAATGAGCTCAGGTCCAGCAGGTAGGGTTGGAGGGAGGAAGAGGAGGAAGAGGAGGGCAGATGATAGTCGGTGTCCGAGGAAGGACGGCACGGTGTGTCGACTGTGAAATGAGGAAATGCTTCAGGAAATGCACAAGGACACACAGAATGCTCCAGAATTCTGTGTGCAGCAGATTTTTGTAATGCCTACAAAGTCACAACATATCAAATCTGCTAGGGACGTGGAAGTAGTTCAACATTAGTTTCTGGTCCTTTTCCACAGTTCAGTGTTCAGTAGCAAGGTTATTGTTTAGGTAACTCATAAAAAATGGCATATAAACCAGAAAGTCACTGTACATGTAGGAATTGTCATTTATACCTGAAGAAATCAAGGAAACTCAACTTTGTCTTCATTTTTGCCCCATTTCTACTTACAGACTTCATCCATGTAAAGTGGGAACTGAACAGAAATATAATGGACAGGGCATAACTTGCAGAGTTGGATATGTGCATTGTGGTCCATTTTAAGCACAAATAGAGCAGGCTCAGTGTCGCCTCCCTGTTCTGACATCAGTTGGCATTTGGTCTTGGTCCACGTCAGGCTCACCACACATTTCTTACACTGCCACATACACTATAAGAGACAAAAATACAGTTTGGTATACTGTCCAGCAGAGAAAGTTAAGAAGTGCATGATTCATACATAAAACACTAGGGATTAACGTATGTTTGTCAGTAGCTCTGGGGAAGATCGTTTATTTTAAGGCGATAATGTTAGCTTTGGAAATAAGAGATCATTGTGAGAGACAATTTCCCTCGCTCTCCACCCTCAAGGATTTTAAAAACTTGTCGATAGCGCCCACCTACCTTCTTGCAGTCCTCTGTCTTCCCCTTGCTGCCACTACTGGACACATTCATTAGCATATCTGGTTATTTTTCCCTCGTTAACATGCACCACTATTCATTTGTGCCTCAGTTATCGGCCCGCGCCATATGTTGTGTAGGTGGTGGGAAGGAGTCTAGACGGATCCTTTGGCAACTCTATCTGCCTGCCCCCTGAGACTTTACTCTTAGTTTGACTGCTTCGCAACATGAGTTTATTCATCCTCTCTTGTATTTGATAACCCACCCCTCCTGCGTCCTTTGAATTGTGTCTGTGTGTGTGTGTGTGTGTGTGTGTGTGTGTGTGTGTGTGTGTGTGTGTGTGTGTGTGTGTATGCGTGTTTGAAGGTGCCCGTGTGTGTGTATGAAAAGGCCAATGATGCTCACCTCCTTCACATGCATTAATCATTCCTCGGCACAAATGTGTACGTCTGAACTACATTCATTACTTGTGTTTCTTTTATCTTGACTCTTGTAGGACTGAATGAATGTGTTAAACTCTTCTTTGGTGCTTCACCTGTATAGCGGTGTCTTTGTAGTTCTGTGCCTTCAGTTAATTTGACTTAGGGAATTTTTTTTTCTGTTTTGTGGAACCCAAAGGCAGTGTCTGACTTTGTATCTCTCTTCGGTGAAACATCTTGACACTGTAGAGCTGGCAAATCCACAACGTACAACAGCAACAGCAACACTCAATTTTTAAATGATGTCACTGTAATACATGTTTGATTTTTACAGGCAATGGTTCCTTTACTTCAGACACAATTAGACTGTAAACTGTCAGTAATGACAGTTACTAGGAGATTTTCCAAGATAGTTCATGAGTCAGTAAAGCTGTGTTTCTGCCTGAATTATGGTGGTAATGCATGCCAGACAACAATCAGAATAAAAGTATTACAACCATTTTTACTAATGAATTTGTAAATATTTAAGCATAATGCCCTAAATGTGGAGATTTCTTGTTATATACTAAAATACACTGTGCGTATCATGAAGGCCTTTCAAACCTGCTCTGTGCAGGTTCTCCAAACATGAAACATTTGAAATGACGATTATAATAAGTAATATGAAGTATTTTGATTCCATCCAAACATGACTGTTTACTTGCTTCTTTTTCCCTACCTCATAGCCACTACATTATTTCATATCTTGGTGTGCTAATGACACGCGATCCTTTTCCGACCGATGTAAACTAGTTCAGCTCAGAGCTGGTTCAACTTGTGATGCTTCTAAGAATCTGTTTACTGAGCCACCATAGAGCCATGTCACTGTAATAATTCTTTCCCAGCAATACTAGCAGTATTGTAGATGTAGATGTAGATCCTTACAAAATAGAATGAAATAATAAATGACCACGCATAATGATGGATTAACCACCTGGCGTAATATAGCAGCAGTACTATTACTGTACTACTTGTACAAGTGGTTTTGTTTCTACCTTTAGGCTGCAACATTTGCTATTAAGCAATATATGTTGCTCTGAAATTCTCTGATCTGGCCAGTGTATTAACGTCCCTCCCCCCTCGCAGTCTGATTGTCTTAAACCTTATTCTCCATCACATGCTCTCCACTCTCAGAATGCAGGGTTCATATCGGTACCCAGGGTTTAAAAGAAGCCAAGTGGCTGCAAGGCCACTTCCTGCTGAGCCGTCTTGGTCTGGAACAACCTGCCTGCTTACAGTCTGACTCTGTAGACGTTCAGTAAGTGTGAGGGTTTGTACATGTTACCAATCCTTGGTCAGTGGTTCGTTTTCAGTCTCAATGAATTTAATACAATAATAAACTTCACTGTGGGAGGAGAGTTTATAGTCCAGGTTCTACTGACTTGTGGCACCAGCAGGATGCTGTCCGTTCTCCCTCATCACTTTCATGTCTGCTAATGCTTGTTATTGTCTGTTTACTCATCTTTCCTCTCTCCTCTATCCTCTCTCCACTCACCCCAACCAGTAGAGCCAGATGGCCACCCAAACTGAGCCTGGGTCTGCTGCAGGTTTCTGAGGCTTCCACTAAAGGGGTTTTTCCTCTGCATTGTCCCCTAGTGCTTGCACAAGTTTCTCACAAGTAGTTTTACTTTTTGTACTTAGTGTTACTAAATTGCTGACATGTTGTCACATTTTGCACTGACTGTACTGGCCAAAAAGAAAATGACAAATCCTAATAGAGCAAGACCTCAAAGGGCATTTCTGCCTAAATATATTTATGTTTTAGGGGAATAGTTTAGTTGAACAGAAACGTTCTGTCACTCAATTGGCATGTAGTTTCACAGTAACCCTCCCACCCCATAAATCATAGAATTTAACATAGACATCATTTCGCAGCTAATAAATATGCATCCAATGACTGATTAGATTTCTTCATCTGTATGTCATAAGCATAAGGCAGCTGTGGGAATCTATATCTTTATGTTCATTATTATTATGACCTTATTCTGTTTTACATTTATTAGTTTGGTTTCTTTTTTGTGGTTAGTTTTCATAAAAACCTCAGTGGAGCTTTGACTAACATGGAAGTCGATGGTTAAATGACAGCACTATCATTTTTTAAGCATATGTTCAGAAAAAAGAGAAAGAAAAAGCCAGATGGAGCATGTAAGCTTTACAAACACTCAACGTCAGACGCATGTTCCCATTAATTTATCAGAAGTGCTGTCCTACAGCAAGTACAGGACTGATTATTTTATTAAATGGAGTTGATGAGATTTTTCTCTACGCAAGTACAGATGTAAGTAATTATATGACATACAGCATGCAGAACATGTTCATAATTCTAAGTTCCTGGTCTGTAGGAGGCTGCATTTGGATTTCACCCAGCAGCAGTAGAAAAGTTACCAGAGTGACAACATTAACAACGAATCTCACCTGCAGGAGCTCTATGATCTCAGCCAAAGCCAGATTTCAGATAGAGGGGACGGGCTGTCCAGACAGTCTGCTCGGGCACGAGCCAGCCACACAAGCTGTGAAAAGGTCCGATGGGCTCGCTCGCATCTTGCCAGCACTGCATTTGTTCTAGCTCCTCTCCACTTCCCCCACCATATGTGATCTTAATGAAGCTGTCAAGAAGCTGTCATTCACTCATGAATGGCTGTGCCTCACAGCACGATGGCTAACATTTAGCCAACAGGGACTCAACAATGCCTCGAGCTGTGCCATGAAGTTCCAGAATTGCTGGATAAACAGTTTTCATCAAGCATCATATGATTGTGAACAACTTTTCACCTGTGATGATGTGAACTGACTGAATTAAAGGGCAACACCAGATTTGATGTTGGGAGAACAAGGTCACAGGGTGTATTAACGGAATGAGTAACGACAAATCCCACCATACGGTTTTAACAGGGAGATGGCAGTCATGAAAAACAAAAGAGAAAGTCCTACTGTTGGTGGCAGAGGAGTCATGGCAACAGCAGACCCTTGGGAAGCTGATGAATGACAGAAGGGATTTTGATTCTTGTTCACATGGTGTCACACATGGCTACAATGGGGCCGTAGGCTTTGTGACGCCCTTCTGTTTGACTACCAATCCCCATTATTTTATAAAGGCAGAGTGGTCGCACTTTTTGTCTATCTGGCTTTATTAGATATACATTTTCACAACCATGAGACTGTCACTCCACAGAAAAGAATATGTTATTACAGTGAGCAAAGAGTATTATGAGTTTTTTTTATTATGAGTCTAAATCTAAAAGATGACAGGAGAAGCTTGAACAAGCTAAATATAATTTGGAGCGGATGTGAAGACCTTGCTCCTTTGACACAGTTTTTTGTTTGTTTGTTTTTGTTGTTTTGTTTTTTGTTGTTTTTTAAATATATGAAAGGTTAATTATTACGGTAAAGAAACTGTCTAAATATTTTATTCTTGTTCTATAATGTGAAACATCTGTGGGAATTCTGTGATACTTTACTAAGAGAGACTTTAGAATTACATTAGAGAAGACAGAAGAAGTGGTTTGAATCTAAAAAATGTGAGCTAAACAAACTGAAGAATCTATTTCTACATCATTCTACTGATGCTTAATCAAAATCAGTTTGGTGTTACGTTAGATCTAATTTCTGAGACTATAATGTTCATAACTTGTGTCTACGTCTTGAATGGAGCTGTCTTAAGACGGAAGATGAATTGCATTGTAAAATAAAAATAAAATATTGTAATAGTTGTGTAATGAATACTTTATTGTGTATTAATATATTGCATTGTATCCAATAAACATGTGACTTAAGGCATGACAGCTTTATTGATTAAATTATAAATCAATGTGAAATCTAACAATAACCATGACCTGAACAAAGCCAACCAAAGCTTGAGTTTTGGATGGGTGGAACTCTAAAGTTGTAGGCCAGGTTGCAGGCTATGTACTGCCTCTTGTATCATGAGTCCTACATTTGCAATAGCCTGTGCTATATGTCTGTGCATGTCCTTGGAAAAAACCTTCAGTCTTAATTACCATTCTAATTTAGTTTTATCTCTTATGACCATAATGTCAAAATCACCCTCAAGCTGTAGCTTTTCAGTGATGATGAGCTGAGGGGGAAAAGGCAAAAAGGCAAAAAGGCAAATAGATTTGGATAAAAGTTCTGTGTCTTTAAGAGAGATCTTCAACCATGAGAAAGTGTTGCCGGTGTCGCTTTTTCCATCTGACCTTGTTGAGATTGTGAGAGGTGGAGGGGCTGGCGGCTCATTGTGAGATGCATGGTGCCAAATGGGGATGAGTAAGCAGTCTCTAGAGCCAGAAGTTGTTCTGGGCCATAAGAAGTGTAGCCACACTGCCGTTGAGAGCCAGCGCTCTCCTTTTATAGAGGAGAAGGGCAGCGCTGAGCCAAAGGAGGCACGGTGAACCAGCCAAAGCTAGCAGCACAACTTAGTGGCTGTGGCCCATTCTCATTCGTGGGCTGCCTAAGCCTGGACAGACACCCGCCACCGCAGAGCTTGGAGCAGACCGCTGCTCAGTCCCTTTCATTTAACCAATCACTCTTTCATTCCCGTAACCTCCAGCCCTCTCTCTCTCACTCTCTACACATCTGTCTTTGTCAGTTTCTCTCTCTTTACCTTTGGCTCCTTCTCTATCCGTCTTTTTCCTTCGCACTCTTTTTTTTTTTTTTTTTTGTATCCCACACTTGTCAGTCTGTTAAACCTATTTAGTATTACTAAGGGGGCAAAAATGTGGCTTAATGAAACAACATGGGGAATTACACACTGTCATGGATGAAGATGAAACTGGTCTATTTATGAGCACAGAACAAATAAAGTAGCTTTGAGAGAGTCTGGATTGTGTCTGCCACAGACTTAGTGACAGACGCCCAGGAACAAGCACTTTTCAGTGTTACTGCCACTGTGCCTGTCCAGGGTGCAGAAAAAGCATTAAAGAAAATACCCGTCCGCCAACCGTTTAGCTCTGCTAAAGAACAGCGCTCTATATTGCATCTCAAAACACATTTTGACACATGCTCTATTATTGCACTGTATTTCTTTTTTATAAAGCTAGCTACTATGACTTTGCAAAGCTATACTAGTGATGGAAAGATAAAAGCATCCAATAATTTCAACAGTAAAGGCCAAGCTTTGCTGTTAGAATCAAGGAACGAGGCTTGTTCCTAGAGAAGACATAGCACAGGTAGAGATATCAGTGTCTTCCCTGGCAGTATTCTGTCTTTTCACCTGAAAGCAAAACTAGGCGTGTTCTCTGAAGACTGTTGAGAGGCATAATTTGGAAAACTTGTACTGTAGCATGCAGCACAAGTTGTTTCTATGGTTACTGCATGGTTATGGTAAACAGTGGTTGAGATCAGTGTTAATATGCTTGATACACTGTACTGGACACAAGTGGGTGAAAGTCAGAAAATGATGGAAGACATTCACATCCCTGTCCCACGACCCCTGAGAGAAAGGTTATTACATGTTCTGTCACCACAGACTGGAGTTCTGTACTTAGATCATGTCATGACAAATGAGCCATCACCATGACAACCAAGAAGAATGCATTTGCTCGGGGTGACTGTGAGATGTGGTTAAACGGTCTGGAAAGTATGTGAGTGGACCTTGATTTTTGACAATGACGCTGAATCTTCACACTCAGTCGTGGTATCCCCTTGAACAGACACCTACTATCCAATCTTAAAGTAGAATTTACCACACATTTATACCAACGTCTGTGAGTTAAAAAGGGAGCTGGGGTCATCTGTTCTCCATCATTTCCCCCCTGCATCGCTCCACCCTTTTCCCCTACATTTCTGTTTCCTCTCCTCTGTCTGCCTGGCGTAGTCCCTGTCTGAGCTCTAGCTCAGTGTCCCAACACAGGGCTCAGGAGGTAATGCTTACAGCTAGAGCTCAGATTTATTCCAACATGGACGGCGATCTACACGGCCAAAAGGACCCTCCTCACCTCCCGGGGCACCGCTGTCCTGTGGAGCGGTGAGGACAAAGAAGGGGAACGAGCCACCGGGGCTCTCAGCAGCACCAAAGTGTTGGCAAGAGAGATCACACCGTTTCTGTCAGCTCCTTCTTTTTCATTACACACCTCCCTCACATTGCTCTGAGGATTCTTTTCCTCTGTTGCTCTCTGTCTCACACACACACATACACACACACCTAGATACATTCAGAGGTCAGTAATCCATACAGATTACAACATGCATCTGAAACCCGGGGGAGTTAGGATAACTGAAAAGCGCTCTCACTGTTACACTGTTATTTTTGAAGCATCTCTTTCATGCTTGTAACACCTGTGTGCAGCTTACAGACTACCAACAGGTTTGTCTGAAAAGTATGTGAACCCTTTTAAATAACTGGTCAATGTGCTTTTTGGCAAACCTCAGGCGTGCAGCAATGTTCTTTTTATTAAGCAGCAGCTTCCTTAATGGTGTCCTGACATAGACTCGCTGGTAGTTCAATGCTTCATGTTTTTTGTCAGTCAAAGCAGCTCTAGTCCACACCTCCAAACTCATTTTCTTAACTTATGCTAACACCTGACTCCAATTACCTTTTTGACGTCATAATTCCAAGAGTTGACATACTTTTTCCACAAGCACTATGAGGGTTTTATGGTTGGTCTCAGACATGAAAGATCAAATTTTTTTTTGTGTGTCGTTATTTCAGGCACATTATATAGGTAGGTTCACATACGTTTTCTTGCCACTGTATAACATGTGTGACATGACAAGCTGAGCCTACATTTCACCACTAAATTTATATTTGATGATAGTTCTAATTAACAAAACCAGGAGGCATTTCCTTTAGTAGTGATTTATGTATGCAAATAGAGGCACAAACATAGTTTTCTAGTAGTTAATATGAATAAATATAGGTTAAAAGTGATTCTCATTACAACTCTGAGCATCAATTTCCTATTTGCCTTAACGTTTTCTAGCTTTTTTTCTAGTACAGTACAACCAAGCTTGTAGCCAAAATAACCCAGTTAAAGGTATCTATATCTATATGGTATTATCTGTAATATCCAAGATAACCTATGAAATGTAGTATTTAAATAGTAACTTGCACTTGTTATCCCTCAAAGGTTAAGCAAAGGCAAAGTAGCTGTGCTGATGAATGTGAAACAGTACCTCTCAAGAAAATAGGTCAACATTAACCTCAGACCTTTTCCACCATTTTTGACAGACGACAACAGATTGAATTTAGGAAATTCCAGTGGCCATTTGAAAAACATTAAAAATGTCGTTTAACTTTTTCGCATAACTTGTGCTACTGTTTAAACACATGGAATAAAAATGTGTGTTATTAAATGTTTTCAGTGTTTTGGGGGAGAAAAACCTAAGCAGCCTTTGTTACAGCAGCTCCTCAAAAACCACCGGTCTGTAGACGACGTGGTTTTGATTTAGCTTGAGCGCAGCTAATGATAAGCTTTATTGATCCCCTTGGGGAAATTGTTGTTTTGGACAGCTGCTGTGGATGACAGCACTGTTGCGGCGTGTTGGTGTCTTGTCCAAGGACACCTCGACATGTAGCCACGAGGAACCAGGAATCAAACCAGTAACCCTGGCGTTTATAGACAACTCCTCTACCAACTAAGCTTCTCCAATTCAGTTGATGTTTCTAAGCTATTATTAAAATCAATTATGTGTGTTGAAGGATGTGTCTGTGTGTGTGTGTGTGTGTGTGTGTGGACATTTCATCCCACTTTTCTTTTGACCCAAAGCTTGGCTGTAATTCAAAGTGTAATTTAAGAAAAAAAAAAAAAAAAGATCAGGAAAACCAGAGCCAAGCACTGTGGCGATAAATAATAAAAATAATAATAATCATAAAAACTGGGATGAGTAACAAGCATTAGGTCTACCTCCTGTGTCTGACATCTCCCGGGAACTCTAGCAGAGCAACAGATGGTAAACTCTGAATGACTCAGGCTCTGCTCGTTGATGCATGGTGCTCTACTGCCACCAGCTGCTCACATAGAGAACGAGAACAGTGCACTTTGAAGTACAAATGTTGCATATATAGATTTTATTTACCATTGTGTTGAATACTCGTCAAATACAGCAGACATCCATCCTCACACAGACTTAGAGACGCCTTGATAAATCAATTTAGAGTAATAACTTAAGTTGTGACATGCATTGTGAACGATGATGAAGACATCTCCACTCAGGCTGGGGCTCTAATGATAAACACATGTGAGTCTTCCCACTATCTTGCCCAATTATAGAGAGCAGACACTAAACAATCTTTCATAGTCCTGCTGAAAAATGAGCCCTGCTGATACAAAAAAGAGGATGAAAAATGACATGGAAGGTGAAGAGGTGAGAGCAGATGGATTATGAACTATAAATGTATAACAAATGAACCGAGCAGGGGGCTCAGCACTGCCAGACCTGCTCAATCAATCAGAGCTCTAACAAGATAGTGGGCAGCACAACGTCGTTTCAAAGAATAGGACTCGCGGGCGACACATTCCACGCGTTCGCACAGTGAGAGCAGTGTCCACACGCCCACACGCAGGGAGTCACAAGAGTGAGACCACTTGTGATGTCGAACTCCAGAAGCAGCTTTGTGTTGGGTTCATATGTTGATCACACATCACCTGTTCGTGGACACAATAGACCTGGCAATATGCACTGACCGGTTTGAAAGACAGCTATGCAACAAAAATGTGCAGGTTTATGAAACACTGAACAAACGTGTGCTTAAAATTTGGCATTTACTGTACTTTGGTTAGGGTTACATTATAAAATTAAAAGTTCCATTGAAATTTGATTATGAAAACGGCAAATGTCAAACAAATTAATCAAGGCACAGTTTGAATTCATTATCTTTTCTATGTCAATGTAATTAGAGTATATGTAGTTATAGTACTTTCTTTTTTATTTTGCCATGAATGGACATAAAATAGAAATACTCTAAATGTTGAATAGTAAATAAATTCACACACATTTCTAAACCTACAAACTACAGCCCTCCACACACTACAAGAGAAAAAAAGAATTAGAGCAGTCCACAATGATTTTCTGTATGCTCTCTAAAAAGTCCAGAGTCAAAACATGACTGTATGTCGGCCCAAGTTCCAGCTGCACTGGCAGCCATGCAGGGTGGTTCATTCCTCGAGCAAGAGGAACATTTAACTTTCCCATTTTTCTACGTCTGGGTTTGTCTGTCTGTGTACGAGCAATTTACAGGGCTCTCTAAGAATCTTTCTCACCCTCTTCATCAAATTCTCTTACAGATTCTGTATTGACCAAGACACGGTCTTAGAATATTCCTCCTTCCCCCTAAACTAGCTTGTCGGTAGTCCAAAATCTGTTTTATGGCCTCATGAAAAGAACATATTTTTTGAGTTTCAGCTTGTTGGTTTTCTGGTTTATGGTCAGCAGCTGTTTTCAGTAAAATATCTCCAAAACTCCGCTGTCCACAACCTGCTCAGCAGCTACCAGTCTCTGTGTAATAAAGCCCATTTAGAGTGAACATGCAGTAGTGGAGCCTTTAGCCACTAACGAGTCAGATGTTTCCATCAGAAGTTGGTAGACAATAAAAACAGAGTGAATATTGGAATGCCATTTGTTACTTAAATCAAGCTAACATGGCTGCCACATCGTCGCGTGATATAATGTGTCAAGCATGTGTTCATAACTTGTTTTCATTGCCCCAAAGTGACCCGTCAGTTTTAAGCCAATTTTCTGTTGTGTTTAGCTCAAATTTTCAGACATTGGGTTTGAAGTTTTGTGCATGTAGATTGAAATCTTCTGCTGTGTTCACTCTGAATGCAGAGCGAATTTTACATCATTCAACAGTTCCAAACAAAATGTGCTGAAAGACACGAGTGGACCCACATCAAGCACCGACTGAGAACAAAGAAAACGTCCGTGTGAGTTGAAAATGTTTCAGCTTCAGGGAGACATTTCTAGCCAGTACTGAAATGACTCCACCTCATAAATATGCAGAGACAGGAGTTAAAGAAAATAACAAAAGTGGAGTTCCTCATTAGTTCTGAGAGCATCAGAGCACTGAGCTGTCACGTCATGTTCCAGGGTGGCTACACAAGAACCTCAACAGCAGTCAAACTAATTTCAGCTAATGTAGTCAAGCGAACGTTGGCTTCGCCACAGTGTTATGATAGGTTGGCTTGTAATTTGATTAGATATCATGGACGGTTATACTGAGCTAATATTAAAAAAATAAAGAAGGAACAAACAGGGTCAAGTGTTCTGTACTGTCTGTCATTTTTTTGTCCTGGACAGCCTGTCTAATTAAGATTAATTTTACATGAAGCGATGTGCAGGCCCTTTAACCTGCATAGACACTCCAGTCCATCTTACTCTGCAGCTCTAACTGTGGTTCAGATTGTAGTAATGAAATAATAGTTAAAGTAGTGTTGCACATAATCACATTTTCACAACATTTAGCCTCCTCCTGCTTGTCCTGCATGCTCCTGCTGTAATGCTATGCTGCCTTCTCATCATCCTCACATAGATGACCTTACCCTCCAGCTGAGATCCCCCACCTGCTGCCTGCTCCGCCCAGACTGAGCTCAGGGCCCGAGCGGGACCTGCGAGGCGGGGGTTGAAGCATGCACATGCAGCTATGTCCAATAAACACATTGTGAGTGCAGGCTGGGCTGTCAGAGTCCAGCAAGTCACAATGAGCAAACGGTGCGTTTACTGGCTGCGGTGAAGCCATGGGAGAGGGATGTCCCTTTGTCAGGGACTAGAGGCTTTCTTTGGGGACGGAAAGAAAAAAAGAGAGGGAGGAAGGGTGTAGAAATCTGGAGGATGCTGCACCTCTCTTTATAAAAGAGAGGAAAATCATGCTGGCCCTGTAAAGTTACTGAATAGAATCGCTGTCTTGTTCTGTGTGTGTAATAGTAACTAAATATACTAAAAATAAAAGTAAAATTATATTTACACATTAATGGTGTGTAGCCTCTAAATTCAGTGTTTTATTGCTCATGAGTTTTCAATGTGAATAAAAGTTCAAAAGCATTTAACAAATCTTTATCAGTAACTCAGTTGCTTTGTTAAATTATTAGTTCTACTTCTGCTACTACTGTAAATAATAAACACAAACTAAAATATCAATGCTATAAAGTGAAATGTTTGTAAATACTTTAAATATAATTTTAGATATATTGTATATGATTGTGTTGAATGATGGTTCCTTATTATACCACAAAACTAACTTACAGCAGTGTATTGTTTGTGTCACCACTCTCAGGTGTCAGCACCATCAGAATTTCTGTCTGACGGCAGTGACACAATCTGATGGTGTTGACCAGTTTTCATTTTAATACTTTTTTTCATTGCAGTCAAACATGAAGTCATGTTTCAAATAAAATAACAATCAGCTAATGGTAGCTCTCCATATACCACTCTACATATTACTAGTTTGGCCACAGTTGGTCACAGTAAATACACTACAAATACCAGCATAGTATCAGTTTTTAATACGCAGCCTCAACTTATTATTTTTCAAATGTGTTTTCCTGCTGTTCCTGCTGATTCAGACTTTTTCACTACTCCTAGACAGGATATTGTCCAGTCTCCATGCGGCTTTTTTATTTATTTATTTGAGTAAGAAATACAATGTGTGACGTGACTGGACATGAGACAGTTTACTGAATCTGCTGCATGGAAGTTGAACCATGAAATTGTGTCTGGGTACATTCGGCAGAGGTGTTAGAGCCGTTACCTAAGAACTTCAGATGTGATCACAATATTAATCTTAATGTCAGTGTTTGTTTAGTTTACAGTTTGCAATTCATTTTCCAACAACACATTAAACATTAGGTCCAATACAAGTTAGAGATTGTAGAAGATTTGTGTCATTAAGTTATTTTATTTCATGCATGCTCTAAATCCTTTGTGGCTGAAATGAAAATAAAGTGCAAATGTGAATTCCAAAGTCCTCCTCATGTTCTCATATTATTATTATTATTATTATATTCACATCGAGTGTAGTTTCCAGAGTTATAGCTAATGTACATGTGGATGTGTTTTAAGAGCACTGATGATACACTGAGCCAGACCTAATTCAGATGTATGAATTACAATACAGGCCAAGTTTATTGGACTCACATTTGCACAAAAAACATTCTTTTGCACACAGACACACACCTACGTGTGCACTCAGGTTTCCCTTCCCTCTCAGCTTCGTCCTGGCTCAAGCCTTTGTCGGGAGAGTGGTGTGAAACTGACGCAGCCATTATCTCTCCCCTCCTCCTGCCCAGCTCTCACACAACAGGGGTGGGAGTCTCATATCTGAATGAAAAGACTGCAACCGCTTTGTAAAAGACTCTGGTTTGAGGTCGGCGGTTGGGTTGTGAAGCCATGCAATTAGCAGCATGAGTTCATAGTCAAGACCAGTCTTGGATCAGCAGTTTGGTGTGCTGTTGAAAGATTCTTGGTGAGTGTATGACCTCCAGGGATTACAGATTCCCCTGCTATTTTTTAAACTTCTCTCCTGCTGTGCTTTTATTTTTAGACTCTTCATTAATAACATCTCTTAGAACTATTTCATCCTCCCTTCCCCATTCACGTTGAAACCAAAGTTGACCTCCTATAGGTGGAACAGCCATTATTTTTGGGTATATGAAAACGGAGCCCCAGGTTTCATTATTTTTATGTTCTGCTACTTATATTTTTGTCCGGGGGTCAACCATGTATCTTCCTTAGACAATTACAGTGAAGTGGAAACCTTCCAGCCTGCAGTCATGTCGCCTCCCAAGGCTCCAGTGTTATAACTCAGTTTTTAAAAAAAGCCTCCACAGAGGGCCTTGGTTTGCTGCATCACCTTCATTAACCACCGTGCTGGAAGCTTCTCTGTCATCCATGGGTCGATGACTTGCCTCTCAACTGCGGCTTAGCTTCCCCCAAGTTTATTTTTCCACTTATCTGTTGCGAGGACAGAGGGAGGCAGAGATAGAGGGAGAGAAAGCGGGGAGATACTCGGGGGTCGGGCTGTGTTTTTTAATCTGTTATTCTCCTGTATTGGCACGGGCGTCTCCAGTGTAGGGATTAAGAATGGAGACAGAGTGATGGAGCTCGGCACTGACCCCGAGGGCGGCTGAAGACTGGGGGAGGAGAGGGGAGAAACCAAATAAATCATTTCTGTGGAATGAAAGAGAAAAAGACGGAGACACAAAGAGCTGGGTGGAGGATTGTGAGTTGGTGTGTGTGTGTGTGTATGTGTATACATGTGGGTTACAGACAAAGAATATAGAGAAGAAGTGATAGAGAACAGAGAGAGTAAGGTGCTGGCAGTGGTAATGGAGTTGTTGAGGTAGGGAGCAGTCTAAAATCCTGAAACACGACCCAATAAATCTGCAGGTTACCTCACAGAGTTTCACAGTGCAGCGTCGTGCTGATAACCAGCCGAGAGGATGGCGTGTGGGAGGACCACTGTGCCTTCACACTTCATTTCCCAATGGACAAATGCATCAGATGAATAAACAAGTTCACGGTTTTGTGAATTCGGGCTTATCAGCTGAGGGCCAATGGCATATTCCTCATGGTTTTTACAGCGGCAGAGAAGCTACGGTTTTGCTTCTGAAGGTGGTAACGGTGTCCTTGGACTTTTAACTGGTCTTTGAATTTCATATGACCCACTAAGAGAAAAGAGGAAGTTAAACTTGAATTAAATGTAGGCTGATTGTTTCAGGTTGTATTTATTGTTTGAGCGTGGAAACATCAGTTGAACTCACTTCCACTTGACCTCGACTGTAGACTGTATTGTCAACAAACTCTAAGATAAACAGATTTGCTAAAATGCATTATTGAAATCATCAGCCTGGTTTAATTTATACAGCAGCTCTAGCTTTAATATGATACACTGTATATTAAAAGAGGTGTTGGCTACAAACCAAAGAAGTCATTACAGCAAGCATCTCTTTCTAAATATGTTCCAATTAGCAGTCCTTGTTTCTCACAAAAATGAATTCCACAACTCAGCTAAAGCCAATGCAAGCAGAAAGTCAGTCCTTGCAGTTTCATGATGGTTTACGGTGCCGGTTTACGGTGCCAGTGTACGCTGTCAGCACTGCTTGTTGGATGGTGTTGAATGCATGAAGCTTATTGTCTTGTTGGGAAACTCCAAGCCCACAATCAGTCACCAGATGTTGGCCTATGTTCTGCAGTGTGTGTGTGTGTGTAAAAATGATACATGACACAACTTCACATCACATATGTTTGTATGGGAGAGTGTTCCAGTTGGTGGCTTTTCAGCTGATACACATTTTTGAATTGGCAGCAGACCTGTCGGTGAGAGAGGTCACTCTGATTGGCTATACTGCAAAAGAAAAGAAACACGTGGTGTAGTGACCTCCAATTCCTTGATGGCAGCTTGGTTTCAAATCAGGAACAGTCCAGATTTTAATAACAGATGTTTACAGTATTATAAGAGCTGGATCATTGCCACCATTGCATGTCATTAACTTTGTGTCTTCTCTCTCCTGTAGTTGTGTTTCCTCCTCTCTGTCTCCCTCTCTCTGTACTTTTCTGCAGGTGTCCTTGGTCTTGGAGCTGTCTAGTTTCTGGCCCTACCAACCTACCCAGTGTTTTTGCTGCTTGTTGTTGTTTTGTTGCCTGCTGTTCTTTTCTTTCTCCTATTTCCACTCACCCTAACCGGTCAAGGCAGATGGCCAGCCACACTGAGCCTGGTTCTGCTGGAGGGAGTTTTTCCTCCCCACTGTCGCTCAGTGTTTGCTCACATAGGATTGTTGGGTTTTCTATATATAAATCTGTATACAGTTATATTTTATAAGGTCTCAAACCTCTACTTCTGTAAAGTGCTTTGAGGTTACTTTTCTAGTGATTTGGTGTTGTATAAATAAAACTGAATTGAAACCAAATTGGACACTGCACCAGCACTACTTGAAGAATGGCAAAAAAAATAAATACATTTATACTCTCTTCAGCATGAATGCATGGAGGTTTTTCATCTAGTACAAAGTATGTGGACAGGGTGGAAGTCAACTTCAAGCAGCCAACTTTTCGGGCACCAGACAAAATATTTTTAATGAAGTGGCTGAACAGCATCTTTGAGTGCGGTTTCCAGCTCTCTTTTATACTGTACATCTAGTTAAGCAGAGGAATTACAACATTCATTTTATTGAGTCTCCTACCAGGAACGTGTACTTGAACGGTTTGAGTGGTTAATACACATTTGCCTGATGAAGGCCCGATTGATTAAAACATTGCAGTATTGAGAACTCTCTTTCCTAAAATGCAGCACTTTGCTAGATAATGTTGTTAATTATTTGCAGTAAAAAAGAAGCGAGGACTTTGAGAGTTGTTGGTAGTTGTCCACGTTGATACTGCATTGCAGTAATATGATGTGCAACACATACCTTTTTCAGGATTCATGTAGAGATCAACAACTACTTTGTTCACTTTCCTTAGAAACTAACTAATACTCTCAGGTTTCATTAATGGTTGAACAACAACATGCATGTCCTATTTTCTTCTCTGTTTTGAACTTACTGAAGGCAGGACAGGACAGTGTACCAGTAGGGTGCAGTAAGTTCAGATCTAGGATGCTCTGCAGAACTGAAATTTCAGCCTGTACAGACATTTCAGTATCTTCCCAAAATGTAATACATTTTCAACCAACAGCAAGTGGAACAAATACAGATTACTCCAAACATCAAATACTCCTAATGCCAGTGTTTCCCTTATTGTGTCACCCTTGAGTCTCTGCAGTCTGACATCTTCAGTGTTTTGTTTCCCTGCGTTTTACTTCCCAGGGCTTTATTTGTCAAGACTGCTTCCTGGCTCAAGGTCATTCCTCTTTATTCACCCTCCTCTCCTTGATGCACTGATGCCAGTACAGACTTGGTTCTTGGCTGCTAAAGCAAAATCGATATCCCTGAGCGCTCGGCTCTTGTGCTCTAATATCCTCCAAACACCACCTGCCAAAATATTTATGCTGTATTCATGGGAGATGCTTGGAGAGAGACACATAAGAACAAGGAAAGACACAGCTGGTGGTCTGGTTGGATCTTAAATAGAACGCTGCGCAGCTCGTGTCACAGTAGCTCATGATTTATACGTTTATGCAGCTCTTATTAAATGTTGCAGAGTCAATGCGGCTGACTTTGCTCGGGTTTTCAGTCTCAGCTCTGTGAGAAGTGTGAATATTATTGATGTGCAGGTTAGAGCAGGGAGAAGCATCTCATTTGGATTTGGAGCAAGGCCCTTTTTTTTGTTTCTACGTGATCGTGAGAACAGTCAATCTTTTAATTGTTGTGTTTATGTAGTGGAGACAGAGACTAATGAGAGTGAAGACGTTGGTGAGCGCAAGCTGGAGCATGATTAAGTGATACAGCATTATAGCTCTCCACTTCGACACATAGTGGCCACTGAAAGGAGGATGGAGGATGTTGGCCACAGGTGTTGAGACCCGACAGCTTCCAGCTCTGCCAGATGGGCAGGAAAGAACAAACAGGGCCTGTGTTAATCTGTCAGCCTGTGGTTGTCTCTCCGCCCTTGTGACAAGTGTATATAAGTGACAGCCACAAGTTTTGTATGTGACTTGTGATGGTTTGACCTTTTGGCCCGATAAACTCCCCTCTGCTTGAAAAGTGATGAGGAGGAGGGGGGGGGGGGTTTGTATTCTGGCAGCGCACGTGCTATTTTGGCCCTGTCACATCTCGGTTGGGGGCGGTTATCATGCAAATGAACGGTTTAATGGGTCTGCAAAGGTCACTCAGGGTCAAGCTCTGTGATAACTCAGTGTCAGATTAAAGTGCCATCAGTGTGTATGTGTGGGTGTTTTGGTGGGTGGCTGCTCAGCACTGCAGCTGGATATTTCCTATGTGCTATATTGTGCAAAAAAAGAAAGACCACAAGGCCTCCAAAGTGGCTGCTGCTGCTGCTGCTCCATGGTGCCTCCAAACCCCGTCTGCTGGGCATCAGTCAAGCACAATGAAAGGACTGCAACATACAGAAAGGCAAAAACAAAAATGAGTTACCAGGAGGCAAGAGAGAGAGAGAGAAGGCCAACAGAAGAAAGGGAGAGAAGAACAACGAGAAGCGAGGGTAGCGAGAGGCCAGCTTCACGCCGTGGATGGGGGAGGAGGTTGTTTGGGGACAATCAATTTTGTATGATATGTTTTTTTATTTTATTGATATGCACCCTAGGGAGGTAAATGCCATCATGACCCCGCACTATAGATGTCTGCTTGGTGGACGATTGATTGGTCTGGCATTTGATCCTCCGGCTCGCAGTGAAGGATGGGGTGATGGAGTCATGAGGGCGACCAGGGCCACCCTCCCCCTAGCTCCCCACTCCTGTCTGTCTTGCTCATCCTCTCCTTTTTTCTCCTACATCCATTTATCTCTTCTCCTGCTATATATTTATATATATATATATAAATATATATATATATATATATATATATATATATATATATATATATATATATATATGTATCTCACTGTCTTGTTTCCCACCCAAGTGCCTTTTAAAAACCTTGGTGAAGTGGGGTTTTGTGAGGTTTAAAGAGTTGATCCAGAGTTCTGTTATGGCAGAGGCTGACAGCTATATTAAACAGCCCATCAGCTGTCCATGGTGGTGATTCTCTCTGGTCTCATCTCCCTGTAAAATAATACAACATTAAGAGCTTTTAATTTGCTAAGTAGTCCAAGGATCACAGGACCACACTTTTTTTTCGGAGCCTACTGTATGTAATTAACTGCAGGGCACATGTGTAATACTCATTTGACAATGCGCCAGACACATGTCATAAAACGAGTCAGACAGATTGAGGGAGTATTAAATTCTGACTCAGTTCATATACAGTAAAATCTGTGTTCGCTTAAATGGGTGATAAATGAAAAAGGTGCATGCATTACCTCATGGCACTCAAGAAGAAAGAGACTCCGCTGCTAGAAGGACATGAAGAATATGAGGGCTGTAATTGGAGATCTGTGAATTAATTTGTTCAGCGAACATACTATGAATCACATCAGGTCATAAAACCCAGATGGAACAGAGGGAGGATTGGCACAAGGTGGTGGAAGCAGATATTTAGTGCTGCTCTCAGCGGTCTGCGCTGCCACCATGTGGATCTCCAATGAGTCGACTGATGCCAGAAGAGCTGTGGGATTCATTTAGATTAAATGAATCTCCAACATGAGCCAAATATTGTACATTTCAAATGAAACCATTCATTAAAAAAAGGATAATTATTAGAACTGACATCTCCTCACTAACCACTTGGTGACCTTGAGAGGCCCGATCACCACTCGAAACATGGCTGTCAATGAGAGTTACAGAGTTAAGGAATCCAGAAGTGGGGAGAAACCCGGAGTCTCTCTTATCACTGCCACCTTCTACAACCTCAATTTATGAAGACGTTTTGTTGGCCTGCTCTACATAAACTCCAGGACTATAATCCCTAATAATCCTCCCAGCACGAAGGTGAGGAGGATGGATACATGACAGCTAGACCTGCACTTTTCCCTTCAGAATGGGAGACGTTCTTAACCATGGAACAGAAACGCAGGAATGTTTCTGGATGTTTTGCCAGCCATGCATCAATGTGAAGAATGTAGCCAAATCTAAAGGAGAATTTGTGCTCATAAATTATGTCCCATTGACCTATACAATATTAGAATATAGTGTTTCCCTCACTTTAGCCTCTGAGTTTCATTTCCTTGCCTTTTACGTGAGACAGAAGGAAATCGTTACAGTTCAGATCATGCACTGGACTGTTACAGGCTCTGTGCTTCAGCACATTTAATCTGAAATAAAATAATACATCACAGTGCCAAGTCTCAGCTTTAATAATTTGAGGTTTACTTGAATATAGAAAGAATTTTGTGGCCTTGGTAACAGACACCATAGTGCCTAAACTTTAAAAAGGGTTCTCAAAGGAAGTAAAAAAGCAAATCACTATATTTTATATTAACTTTGCAATAAATAAGTGTCTGATGTCTTTTACTAGCACATATCAACACATACAGTATAAACAAACACTATGTATTTTCTCTCTTGCTTACCCCTCCTACAGTCTGGTCTGGTCTTCAGCTACTTTACTGTATGCCTCTTCATCCATACTGTTGCTTCTTTGTCATTCTTTTGATTTTTTTTTTCTTAAGAGGTTAGTTTTAAAAGGAAGCAGAGACTGTATATAATAAAAAAATATATATATTACAGCCACCGCTACTGTTCTCTACAGTTGTTAAGTCGCTGTATTATGTTGAATTTAGTTAAAGATGGTGTGTGTCTCCTTGATGTCTGATTTACAAAAGTGTAACAAGAAGTAATAGTGCAACCTACTGGCTCCTTTAAGTTTAGCAGGAAACAGCTCTATTAACTTAAAACATACCAGCTGAACAGTTTAATATATTTTAAAACAAGCAAGGCACAGTTCAAACAATACATAAAAATAATTACACAGTAGCATTTTTAAAATACATATATACAGTACGTTTATAGGAAATGAATTAAAATCAATAACCAATTCAAGGTAGAGAAAGAAGTTAGTATCTTTATTTATTTATTCTTATACATGTGTTTTAGCCTAAAGAAAGAAGAAGTGATTTTCTCTGTCTCTTGTTGAAACAGAGAAGAAAAGTCTGGTTTTAAGGGTTTTTACATATTTACATAAAGAACTTCATAAGTTAAAGTAGGATATATAAGAGAAAAACATTGCTCTAATTTGCTTGGGCTCCGCGGTATTTTAAATATGCGAAATGTTGTTTGATTTTGTTATTTGTGCGACTACATTACACAATTAAACGTGTGAAACAGTGGTAAGTAGTGAAAAGTCATCGGTAAAAAAAAAAACATTTAAAAGCGGAACCTTCAGCAATGGTAAGTTGTTTCAGCCGGAGTCGTTAAAGCGCTGGACTCAACATTGTGACCTGTGAAAAGCTGTTATGTAGCAGATATGCATAATGTTCACTTATAATTTAACAAACTTACGCTATTAAGCAATGAATCGATTTACTTTGGAACTGAGGTGAGTCATGAAATGAGCATTTCGTAGTGCAACTAATTTATATCGCAAATTTTATTAAGCTAATGCTAATATTTCATTAGCTAGCTTGACAACAAATCAGTTTAGGGACAAGACTAAGTGACCTTATGACAGTACTTTTTATGTACGAGTGTTTTTTTAATTAGACAAGCCGAAGTTGTAAGGTTGTTGTTATTATGTGATGATGTTATTTAACTGCTAGATTTGACATTTGTCTTCAATAATTAGTTATATTAAGAGAGCTCATTCATGATGAGTGGAATCACCTCTATATTATTTAGTTTTCCTTCTGTTTAGTTTCATTTCGCGAAGCTTTAATAGTTCCTATGTTCTGAAATGATCAAATTCTGCTAATCATAAACTTTTAACTGAGCAGAGCTGCCAAGAAAGCATAATCTTTAATGTGTTCAAAGCTGCTGTGTTGTTTGGACGTGGCTGCACACATGCACATGATGAGTAATGATGACACTCGTTGTCCTGTTCTGCACTGCAGGTATGTCTGAAATCTGCAGAGAATCATGATTTGTCTCCAGCTTCCACTGTGGCTTCAGCCTGGGGCTCATGTTTGCACCACTGCTCTGCGGAGCATTCACAAACTGGCCTCACTGCAGAAAACCAAAACACTTCCTCCAAAGAAAGTCCAAAGCTTACTTTACCCTTTCAGTGAGCTGGAGGCTTACCTGGACAGGTGCTGTAGTCTGTGTTTAGATATGTAATGTAAGAATTCATATATATTTGTCATCCATCTGAGCTCTTTTGTACAGTATCTACAGTTAAGTTTTTAATTTTCAGGTCTGTGGACAGGACACAGTTCCAGCTCTTTCATCCCAGCATAGAGGACATGTTTGAGGCAGAAAAACTCTTCTACTCTTCACCGTCTCATAAGATCAACTACTACATCTCAGCAGAGAGAATGGAACATGTACCTGCATTGAAACAGCCAGAGGTTAGTGGACAGTTAATTAAGCTCTTACAAAGTTATGGTTTCGTTTGTGTGGTCTTTGTGTTTTGGATGGAACTAGAGGCCACAGGTCGTCTCACCTTATTAACAGGTGAGAGCACTAAAGCTCCAGGTTAAGTTATGACGACTCCACGGCTGGGCTGTGTGCCACAACTTTTAGTGCTGAGACATACAGCTTGTGGCTTACACAGGTTTCCATTCATATCATATAGTTTACTGTTAATACAAAATTAGATACAGATTACGAAGTACGTTTTAGATCACATTGTCCTTCCTCATCCCAAAGCATGGACACTTAGTGTGTGAAAAATGTAGCGTAATGTCTCTTTACCTCCTGCAGCCTCATACATAATTGAGCATGAGCTGATACCTGATAATAAATTAACAGATTTATAACCTTACGGACAGTAGTGTTCACCAGAGGCCTTAAAATAGAACTTTGTGTTGACAGGACCACAGTTTCTCTTTTGCATGCTGTCTTAGTCACCACTCTGCCTTTCTGCTCTGTCAGAGGATGATGTATTCGTAGCTTACTGGCAGCACCAGCTTCCATCCATCTGTCTTGTGTCAGAGATGGATGAGCTCGAGTCTTGTCCTGTGGGACTTGGCGGTCATTGGTATTGCAACGGAAAAGGCATAGCAGCTAATCGCTGCAGCCGTTTTAGCGAGAGGGTGTGCTGCTTAAAATGTTGACTGAAGTAAAACCTTAAGAGAGGCCCTCAAGGCACATTTTCCAGGACAGAATGTTTGCAGCATACAGGAACTTCAACCAGTGTGTGTGTGTGTGTGTATTCCCAGGTGTGTTTTATCGGCAGAAGCAACGTAGGCAAGTCATCCCTCATCAAAGCCCTGTTCTCCCTGACTCCTGAGGTAGAAGTCAGAGTCTCCAAAACCCCAGTGAGTACCCTTAACCAACATCCTGTATGACTTTCTCGTACAGTAAGTACACATTTGGTGAAAATTAAATTATAGCTGTAATCTAAGTTTTTTTATTTTTTACATTTGTTGTATACAAAACTGTAAAAAAAAGTGTGGATTAATTTGTTTTAAATAAAGTCTTCAAGCCAACACATGTAGTGTGTTGGCACATAATTATTTTTTATTTAAATAATGATTGTGTTCTTTAAACTTTACGTTAATCAAAGCACAACCTCAAGTTGGACCGGTTTGATGGACACTTCTTAATGTATCATATAGTCTAAGATCTATAGGTTTGTTATAAAGGTTTGATGATAACCACTTTCTGATCACTCAGCCCATTGGTTTTCATTGACATCTCTTGAGAGCTGGTGTGTTCTCTCTGTATTTTCCCCATTTTAGGGTCACACAAAGAAGATGAACTTCTTCACAGTTGGAAAAGCTTTCACCATGGTGGACATGCCAGGCTACGGACACAAAGCACCCAGTGACTTTGTGGATATGGTGGAGCCATACCTCTTTACAAGGAAAAAGTAAGAAATTCACTTTGGCTCCAGCTACAGTATCTGTCCGAAGAAAGCAACATTACACAGTAGTGTGTGTCTACAGCACAAACTAGAGAGAATGAATAACCCTCATACTCATAAGATTGATGTCTTCAGTGCTATAGTACCACTCTCATTAACCATCTATCTTTTAAATAAGCATCTTATCATATGAGTCAGACTGAGAAGACTTTGGACACTACAGACGTTTCGAAGAACTCCCTTCATTATAATGGTTCTTTGGCAAGTGAGGTTTATTCGTGTTGCCAGAGATCACTCTGTCAGAAAGATGCATTACGTTATTATCATTTGGCTGTGGGAAAGTAATATTTGCTTTAATTTATTTTCTACAATACATCAACCTATTGCTGATAAAATGAAAAATCTTGGCGTTAACGATTTACAAAGACAAAGCTGCAACTTTACAAATCATCACTTATTAACCAGACCACTTAGAAACATTGTACTCAGTACAGAATCCGGCCGTCTAACATTTAATAAACAATGTACTACTGCGACAATAGATTATAGCACATGACTTTGATTTGTCTTGAGAGAAAAACACTGTTGAAAACATCTGAAAAGCGTTTTAAGAAGAATAGGACACATTTTCTCTCACTTCAGGCAGAATAAATTAAGACATTTGTGCTCTTTCTTAATACATCCACATCTATACAAATCAGTGTAGCACATGAATCAGTGTGTTGCACTGGGTTGGATATCCATGGGGAGCCTGAAAAAATCATTTGTAACAGATAAAAGAATTATTCATATTAACTTGTGAGTAGAGCCACAGCTAGAATGCAAATGAGTAGCAGGTGAACATAAAGGCACAGGTTCACTAGTGCTACTATCACATCTATCATTACATAATTGATAATTACAGCATCGTGTGGAGCCTAAAATCAAAATTAGTTAGCCATAGTGTCACTTTGCATTACAGAATCTTATAACATCGCAATCCAACATGACTATAAGATAGTTTAGTGGTTTTAACGTCATGGTGCCATGAGCATACTGGCCATGTTGACAGGTGTTGTCAAACACAGTGTGTCGCAGCTTTCTGCTCCGATGCTGACCCTCTGTCCACCACCACATTAAAAGCCTAGACTGCAGTGGGCCTGTTCACGGTTCTTAATGCTAGTGGGTTGGGTCAGGTGTGAGTTGGACAAAACCTGTCAAGATCGCATTAGCTAAATGCAAACATACTTATAAGGCCCTTTTGTGCATTGGATTGTGTCACATATTACACATAAAAAAATCGGACCATTTTACAAATTACAGACAGGTGGCTACAGTTTCCGCATGCACTTTACTATATCCAGATTGTGACCTTCTCCACAAGGTGGTGCTGTGTCATCACTGCAGTGTCCTTTAAACTTCATTTACTACCTGAGCCATGATGGTAAATACTGTAAGAGAAAGAAAACAAATAATTTTGTATCTGAATGTGTCTCAGTAAATGTTTGTGCTCTTATTTCTGTCACATCCGTTATGTCAGCCTTTCTTACATGTAAAGCTTTGACTAATGTCTCTGCAATGTTTCAGCCTTTTGAGGACGTTCCTGTTGGTCGATGGCAGTGTCGGCCTTCAGAAGGCTGACCTGATCGCCCTGGAGATGTGCGAGGAAATAAGATGCCCGTATGTGGTACGACACAAACATCTATTGAATTTATGCATGTAATCACAATTACTGTTTGATTATGATGCTTAAATGAATTGTCAGACACCTGAGTCAATGAATCTCCCTCATGTTAAATACAGTGTGTTTGAGCCATCTTGTAATCACAAATTATTGATCATTGTTGCTTTTGATTAGTCTATGAAAAATTTACCAGGAAATATGGAAATTAAATAGTTTTCTAACAGATTTCATATTTTAACTTCAGTGTAACAATATAAGTTCAGAAACAAGCAACTGCTTACACAAAGAGAGAGAATGGTGAGGAGGAAAAAGTATTCCATCTATTTGCTGGAGGTGGTAAGCATTAATGCTAACCAGCTTCTACCCCTCCTTTGCATATTTTACTTATTCTTCTTCCAAATCCTCATCATTATGTCCACAGTGAATTAATGCTGAACGCTCCCACTCAGCTATTTAAAAACTGCTGTCCCCTCTGAAATGCTACCGCTGTGACATTATAATGAAGCACTCCACTATTCTCTACGCACTCTGCCGTCAATTATTCATGCTCGCGGGTTATTAAACGCTCTGACCATTATTAAAGCTGTGACAGTGCGGCTTTTAGCAAAGATTAACTCTCACTGGCGCTCACTGCTGAAATAAAATAAAACCAGGAAGGCACGAGTTGCAATGGTCACTCGGCTCATGGCTTGAAAAAGTTTGCTCTTAAGAACTATGTTTGATTCTAGTAGTGAGTGACAGGCTTCAGTTATTATTTTAGGAACACCTTGCAGTGAATTCAGGCTTGCCAAACAAGCTTTTTAAATTTGCAGCAATAGAAAAATGGCCACCTAAGCCTTTATACAATTAAAAATTGTAGTAATTTAAAAAGGTGAGTCAAGAGAATACATCAAAATTATGGTGGACGTCATGTAATGTGCTAATAAAATGATACAGATAACCACATACTAAAGTTGCATAATTGACAAATTAATTAACATGACCAATGTTTAAGCTCATGTACAGTGTGGGATTTTGGGATGTCCTAGTTGAAAAATGACTATAAACGTTGTGATATCTTCAGTGACAGTAGGGGGCTAGGGAATGCATTATGTCAGTGAGTGTCCTCACACTGACTGCCATACAAAAATGTCTGTCTGTGTGTGTGTGTTTGCTTGCTCAAATCCACTCCCACAAAATGGGCTTAGTGCATTAGAGCTGTGGATTAGTTGATTAATACATTAAGGCACAGTGAGGACGACAGTATTAGCTGTTCTGATTTTCTAGAATTTGCTGACAAATCTGTTGTGTTTGCTAAGAGCTCCATTTTCTTTCAGTTCTTAAAAAAATACTCTGTATGTGTGTGTTGCGCGTGACGTGGGAAAATGTTGTCGTGCAGATGGTGGTGACCAAGATTGACAAATGTGGACATGGTTCGCTGCTGACAAACTTGCTTAATCTTCAGGATGTGGTTAAAACACAAACCACCAGCTGCTTCCCTCAGCCATTTCTGGTCAGGTGAGAGTCTCATCTCCTCATTCTAATTTTTAGTAAATGATGAATGATTTAAGTTTAAATGTAGACAAAAAAGTTCAAATCTAGCACCAATTCATTGCATTTCTTTGTATTGCTTTTTGTCCAGGTCCACGTTGGATTTGACGTGAGCAGGGTTATCAAGAGATGAGATAAATAAAGTGAAAGTGACAGAAGAGTAAGAAAAGAATTAAGATTAGTCTTTTGATTTGACAGTTAACTTATTAACCACACAACACTTAAGGAAACCGTGAAGGAATGAACAGGAAGGATTTTAATCTGTTTCCTTTGCTAAGAAGACGTCTTGGTGGTTTCTAACCACTTGGATTGCTGACCCGCAGCAGAATTGGCAGCCTTCTATTTGTACAGTCAACATATGATTTTATGAATATCTCGAGGCTATTTCTCTTTGGCTGCATTTTTTAAAATGCATTTCTTTTTGTTTTTTGTTTTTTTACAACAGCTCCCACCAGTTCTCGGGGATCTACCTCCTAAGATGTTTCATTGCTCACGTAACAGGGAGCATCAGGTTAAAGGACACTTCACAAAGCTGACGAGAGGCCAGCTTAGAGAGTGAGGTTTGGACTCAATACAATTGACCTTGATTTTTTTTCTTTCATAGAAGCACAGAACACTTGATAGTGCTCTGTGTTGACATGAAAACATGATCCAGCAGGTGGAGGGGGAGGATCCGACTGTAAGATCACCATAGACACAGCTAAATATCAGCTGAAGATGTATTTATTTTGTAATAAACAACTGAACACCTGAAGTTGGCTATCGCTTTAACTGTCATTCTTTTGGAAAGGCTCCGCACCAGTCCATTCTGGAGGCTCTGGCTTTGGCTCTAACGTCTAATTAGATGGAGAGGCATTAAACACTAACTGGACGTGCGCAAAAATATGTGGACCTGTGAACACTAAATCCACTTATCTACTTATCTAACTTCTTTATGAAGTTTTGATTTAAATTGGCTAAAGGGTCCCAACAAGCAATCCATGCCACAATCGGAGAGAAAAGGATGGAGGTAAAATTCATCAGTATAGAATGAGACTCGAAAGAACATCAGTGAGAACCATAATCTCTAAATTAAAAAATGAACCTGAACTGAGCAGCCTTTTAAGATTTCCACAAGAGCACAGCAACAACTCATCTGTGAAGTCACACAAGAGGCAAGGAAAACATCCGGAGACTTACACACCTCTGTTTCTATTGAGGGTCATTGTTCATGACTTTACTATTAAAAAGATCAAAAATAGCGTCCATGGGGGAGAGGCAAAAAACACTGCTAGCCCAAAAAGAACACGAAGGCTTGTCTCTGTTATGCTAAAACACAACTTGATGACCCTTGAATCTTTTGGGAGGATTTTCTAAGGACAGAGGATTTGAAAGCAGTCTGCACACAGGGGTCTTACGACAACCACAGCATTCCACAGTAATGGTATGACCACAGTAAGGTGTGGTGGTAGTTTGGGGGTCAGGGGGAGCTTTGCTGCTTCAGGGTCTGGGTGACTTGCTGTACATATTATGTTGTTTATAACTAATAATCCTAATATAATTCATGGTATATTTAATAGCCCGCCTGTTACATAAAAGACAAACTGCACTAAGGACATTTTCTAAAACTTTCTCCTCTCTACTAGGAAAATATTAAGGACGTCTGATCAGTGGTCCATGATGATCAAAGTTCAAGCACAGCTAAGTTATGCAGCCAGACAATGAACCAAATCATAAAAAGGTATTGTGTAGTCTGTGTTTACTTGGGTTGCCTTTGTTGTATGTTACATTTTGTTTTCAAGATCAGGAAACCATTTACTTTGACATACATTTAAAAGAAATCAGTACTTGATCAATACTTTCTCACACATCTGTGTGTACTTCTAATGTGTGATCTACACTGTGTGTACATCACTAGGCAATTCATTACTTGTTCAGCTGACTTACTCTATAAATTTTTGCGTCACCATCACGTTTGTCAAAAACGTGGGTGTGACTGAAATCTTTTACGCATTATGTTGTTTATTGGTACAGTAGTTACCACCACACATGTGACTGTTCTACTGACAATCAACCCATAAGAACTCAGTACGCTTCAAAGACTTCTGGTCTGAAGGCAAAGGTCTTTAAGCGGCTTGAAAAAACTTCAGTCATAAAAAAAAAAGGAGCGAGATGTGAACTGTATGTTACATCTGTGCGTACGTGAAAGGAAGCAGAGAGATGTCTCTTTGTGAACAATAAAATAAACGTCTTGAGATTAAAGTCTGAATCCTGTCTAAAGGATGTTTAAAGCACAAACTCTAAAATAGAAATGCTTGTTGGTTTTGTAATGTTCCAATAAATTCCTGGCACAGGCCACTAATCCCATCCACTGCCGTTGGTTTAGGATCCTATTAGACAATGTGCACTTTTTTTTAAAGCACAGGATCTGAACGGCCAGGGTAATTGGGTCTTCCAGGTTTATAAATGATTTCTAAACAGATGTTAAAGTACATTGCAGCAGCAATACTGTTTTCCTTGTTGCTGTAAAGAAGTGATGTGTAGAACTGGACGTTAACCACAGTTCCCATCTGTAGAACTTGATAAAGTTGAATGACTGGGACTCTGTAATGATGTGGTCTGCTCAGTGTGTCAAACAGATTCTATTTTTTGAGAGTTCATGGTATTTTTGATGGAACTAGACAAATTCTATTCTTACACTAGCATATCAGAGATCCTTACAGTCCATACAGTACATAACGACAACATTATTGTGCATTAAACTGGTATCAATGAGTTCTTCATACCCATAAAATTTCAAAACACACTTTCACAAGTGCTTCATATATTGTGCTTTTAACAAGTCAATCAATTTTATCCAACTTGAAAATTTAAATTTGATGTCATGGTTTATCTTAATGGTTTCTGCTTTTATGGTTTTATTATGCTGTATAACCACTTACTTACAGTACTAAAGTTTATTATATTCCTATGAGCAAGAGAACATAAAACACGTATTCAACTCATCGTAGCAATATAAAACCCTTTGACATTGTTGAAAACTGCATATACAGACAATTAGAAATTGAGTAGTTCAATTTAAAAAGGTTGATTCACAAATTCTGGTTGATATTTTAGAAAATCCTCCCAATGCAGGTTGGTTGCAGTGCAAGGTGGTCAGGTTGACAGCTAGAAATACATGCTGCCCTGCTGCTATGTTGTGTTTCTAGATGCAACAAATATTTCTAGTTGGTCGAAATGTCTGGATTGCTGGTAGACCACTTACTACACTACACTTCACTACTACAAAGCCATGCTGTTAGCATTTTCCTGCAGATTACTTTACACATTTTTATGCAATTCACAAACAATTTCATCCATTTCACAAATAATTAAAATTTGTAAATTTGTAAAATTGTGTTTTTAAAAAGTATGGCAAATTTAAACATAGAGAACTTTTTTTAGATTATCTTGGACCCAGTGAAGAAAGTGGTATTTCTGGATTATATTAATATATATTTTATTTATTCATTTAGTATTACTTTAAGCTTGATCAGCTTCGACTGGCCACTCAGTCTGAGAGATCTTATTCAGTCACATTTACAAGCGTGATAGTTCACATTGTGCACAAGAGCGGTGGTGGATCAGTGAGAATTTCTGCTCCTCACTGTTCGCCCACTTCAATTGCCAGCTTTGTCGGGTCAAAACACACTCCAGGCTTGTTGTGTGAATGGCACTGGAGCAAAATTGGAGTGGGACATGGAGCAACACTCCAATCTCTGCCTGCTTACAAGCTTTGTTGCACACACAGTTACACATTTGTCAGTCATTGCACAGATACAGAACATGTAGTCAACATGAAGATATTTGCTGTGATTGAAGAAAATACAAAGCTAACAACTCATAACACCATAATATTATGGAACGAACATGAAAACATTTGGTGCATTTGGTACATTCTTCTGTTTCTAGTACCTGTACTGCACTTCATCTTTAATTTGAGGTTTGCCCAGTAACCTGGACCACTTTTATTTTGGTATTTCCTTAAAACGGAGTGAGAGAAAGATGAAAATTGTCAAAATTATTTTTTTTTAAAAAGTGTACTGGGGTGGTTTGCAGCCAACTGTGAAGCAGCTGGGATGAGAATCAGCACTTTCAAGTGAGAGGCTATAGTTTTTGACTGGAAAAATATGACTTGCCCTCTCTAAAGTGGAAGAGAATAGGGGTCTGGTATCTTGGGGTCATGTTCCAGAGTAAGGGAAAAAATAGAGTTTGAGATTGGCAGACAGCTCGATGCATTGTCAGCAACAATGTGGTCGATGATGTGGTGAAGCCCAAAGGCTAAGCTCTCGATTTACCAGTCAATCTGCGTTCCTACTCTCACCTATGATCATGAGCTCTGGGTCATGACCAAAAGGATGAGGTCCCGGACACAACCAGCAAATGAGTTTCCTCTGCATGGTGGCTGGGCACAACCTTAGAGATAGGGTGACGAGCTCAGTCACCCGGGCGGAGCAAGGTCTGACCTGTGACCAGAAAGAACTAGGAGCCAAGCCAGCCTGCAGTTTGTGGAATAAGTGCTTTACCAACTAAACTACAAGATATTTTCCTAAGCATCTGTATCCGCATGTCTTTCTAGAATTCTGGGTCAGGACTATAGTGGCTAAATTTAGTTTAGCAGATTAATAAAACAGGGCCCATGATGGGAAGAAGAATGATGGAGGTTGAGAACGCATAGTACATCAGTAGATATGAAGTCATAAACGTCTTTTATAGAAGCTACTCTGTAAGGGTTCAAGGTTAGAGTACGAACATCCTATTGTATCCTTTTTCTTTTTTTTTTTTTTTTTTTCTTCAGTCCTCTTGTTACATAAAAGACACGCTAGCCTGAGGGATAGTTTCTAAAACTTGTCTTATCAACATTTCCTTATTTGACAGTGGAGCCAGAAAACAGTGTGAAATGTCACCCTATCAGATTAGATTGCTATCTGGTATCAGATCACCTAAGATAACAGCCATGAGATGACACAAACCTTCACACATCAGGAGGACTAAGATTCTTAAAATTTACTGTGGCCAGAAGGAAGGACAAGTCCAATGGAGATGAAAAGATAAAAGCTGCTGCGAAAGATAAAGACTGATAAGACTTCCTTAGCTACCATAAGTGTTGCGTTATCTTCTTACTCATTCAAGTACAGCACAATCAACACACACCTATTTATACATTTTTTTGAAAATAAGACTGAATTTAGATTTATGAAATTGTCCTATGCACTTCTCGTCATGTATGTCATACACTGTAACCAAAATGGTCTCGTCTTATATGGTCAACTTAAATAAAGATAAATAAAATAATAAAATAAAGCACATAATTTACAAGCATTCATATGCCATATTCTTTGAGACAAATTCTAATATGAATTATCCTGCAAGAGAGAGAAACTAAAAGGTTTCAATTAAATGTCTAAGTTTTAGTGTAGTCAGGCTTCTGCCCATTATGTTGATGCTGGTCTTGACTAGTTTAAGCCAGTTATACTTTATTGATCTCACTATATCAAGTCACTATGCATTGCTTCAACCTAAGATAACCAGCATTATTAATTTGTCCAGCGTAATATTTGCTTTGGCATTCATTCATAATGTGATATTTTAGTTTAACAAAGGTAATTAAATTATTTTCTTTGGAAAGTTCACTGTTCTTTCATTTATTCATATACATTATGACTGCATTATGTGTTGCAATACTTTAAATTTACAGATTGATGTAATAAAAACGAATGTTGTTGCTCTGTGTGCTGCTGCTCAACGCAGCATAGAATGCATGGAGATCTCCCATTATCCACAAAACACACCAGTAACTGAACAAATTACATGACAGAGCTTCACCCATGACAAGCAAACATGATTTAATTATTGATTATTTTCATTGCTGCAGTTTCACTGGAAAACTGTCCACTACTTAATAAAATCCACAGATTTGAACAGCTTAAGCTTTTAAACTTATAAGTTGTCTTTGAATTCTGCTTCCATAATAGTGGAATGATTGCTGCTGGGTTGTATGTAAAGATATTTCCCTATTCCTCTATCCATATCCATAAGGTCCACATCAATTGAAATGTAAAGTTTGGTTTCGATGTACACTATGTGTTGCATGTACTCATTTCACAGATGCTTTTGTCCAAAGTGACTTGAAAGTCTATAGTTGAGTTAAGTTGTGCATCGTTTTGTGCATCTACAGTTTAAAAAAAAAAGCTTTCTATGTTTTCCACAGTGGAAACCATTTGGGCACTGAGGATACTAGCAGTTTTGTTGTTGTCTCTTGTTTGTTGTCTTTTTTTTTTCTTTTTTTTTTTTTGCTGGAAATAAAACCTTTTATAGTCTGTGGTCATTATTGTCTGATTCTACTCTTCACGATGAGCCGCATTATCATCATTGCCTTAATGATGGCATACCGTTTCCCTCTCTAAAATATTTCATACTTCATATTTACATACTTTTGATAAGCTTTTTAGTCTTATTTGACTCTGTCCCAATTTTGTTTCAGTGTGTTGCAACATCCAACTCTGAATTAGCCAGTATGTACAAAAATGCATTGAAGTTGGTCAGTGAAAAGACACAAACTTTAGTTTTATTGAATTTTAGTTTTTTGTTATTTCAATTGGAGGTTTGATGTTTTACAGAAGAGCACAGTAATCTGTTAATGGCTGGAAGGGTAACCGCCTGCCACAGCATTCATCTTTAATCTTTAACATGCACACTCTGTTACCTCATCTTATACTAGTGACAATACTGTAAAGTTAAACTGTGAAAGCAAGTGAGGTGGAAATTGAATAACACGTTGTCTCATGTAATCAAACTGTAATTAAAACAAGTATCGTAGTCAAAGTTATAAGAGCTAAAATAACAAAGTGAGTTGAATAAGTACAAAGAATAAAAATGTCAGGGTGACCATAGATAAATCAGGAGCTTTCTAGTTTCTGGCATGGGCCAATTTCGGGATGTGGTTAGGGAGTTAACTTATTGAAGGAATACACTGTGGTGTGAGCTTTTTATGCAACTCCTGTAACTCCTTTACTCCTTCGCATTTAGTGCTTAGATGTAATGTGGGCAAATTACACAAATTTAAGTGATTTTATACGTATTTATTCTTTAGGATATTATTGATGTACTACTTTCCATTGTATGCCTGTAATAATAATGTCTTTAAACCGACTTTCTCTGTATCTCGATTGACTGTATGCACTTTTGCTGTATGCAAACTATTTTTCTGTGCCAAGTTTTCTCTTGGCATGTCATTCTGCTTCCCGAAACAGCTTTGTTAACTGGACTGTTTCTTGTCTTGCGAGCATCTCAGTATTTTTCATTCCTTTTACTGCTGTTTCATGGAAATGCTACACTACAGTATGATCTCAGCACATATAAATTACACTCAGGATAATGTGCTTTATAATACAAACAGGTCAATATAGATTTGGACAAAGACACAATTTTCATAGTTTTTGTTCTTTAAGGTGCCACAATGGACCGCATAATGGTCAAGAAGGGATTATTTATTTTTAAATTAAAAACTGTCAGATTTAATGAGATTAATATTTTTGTATTAATAACATTTGAATCGCAGCCATTTATATTCATAGACTCCCAATTTTTGTGGTTCAAAAATCAGCTGTTCTGTGGCAGTTGTATGTTGTACGTTGTTCCCTCATTAGTTGATTTACATGTATGCAGATAAAGTGAAGTGCAGATAAAGTGAAGTGCAAAGCAGCCATCAATAGGCAGAAACACAAAAACAAATCAATCAGAGAGATAGCAAAAATATTAGGTGTAAATAAATTAATTATTTGGTACATTCTTTAAAAGAAAAAAACTTGCTGCTAGGCTCAGGGACATCAAAGAGGCCAGAAGACTGCAACAATTTTGTAGATGACAGACAAATTCTTTCCCTTGGGAAGACAAACCTCTTGACAACACCCTCTGAAAAGTACTGTAAATGTATGTCAAAGTCAATAATTAAGACTTCACCGCACTTCACTGGTAAACACCAAACACACTGTTTAGGTGTTAAGCATGGATATTATGGCTTTGCTATCTGCTTAGATTGATCTAAATGCTACAAAATCTATTGAACTGTGTTTTGCATGTTCACATACAACAATATAACTGTTCGACCTTTAAGCCAAAAGAGAAAATGGAATATTAATAATTCTGCAATGGCCAAACCAATCACCCTGCTGCATTTCACCTGCCATAGAGAAAACGTTGAAGAAAACAGCCCAAAAACAAACAGGAACTGAAGTCAGATGTAGCAATGACCTGGCAGAGCATCACTGAACGCAGCAGCTGTGGGTATCTATCAGTATTAGACTTCAGATGAAAGACTGCATTTCCTACATAGTTTATCCAATATTTTTGTAACAACAAACATTTTGCAACAGTTTAACACCTTTAACACACACTGAATGTTTCATTTTAAATCCAACGTGATATGAAGCCACAATTAAGAAAATGGTGTCATCATCCAAATGTATGTACATGACATGCACAGGTATGTCCTCAGTCCTGCAGTCAGTGTGTCAGTAGATTTAATAAAAGAGCCTAGAAAAATAAGCAATTGGGCTACTTTCTCTCACTGAGAGTTGTATACTTCTTTAAAAAGCAGAATTATAATAAACATTGTATTAAAAAACACCGAGGGCTGTCTTTTGTTGCACGACATACAGTACATCCCATAGAATGTCTGTTTACCTAATTAAAGAGTCTCAGCACAGAGTCTCTAATAGTTGACCAGCGCAGTCTTTCGGGACAATAAACTGTAGCTCGCCTTGGCAAGATTAGTTAGCCAAGTTAAATCCAGTTGAACAATACCACAGATTCCGTGGTACAGTGTAGAACATCCTCAGTGTACCTGAATGTTCTTGGCACAGTCTCAACAAAACATTTTATGTGTCATAAATCTTGTGCTTATTGCAGACAATGTACAACACCATTTAATTGTACAGATCAGTTTAGTGCTTTACATCTTGAAAAATAACAAAGTGTGATTAATGGATGGGGAGCCTTCTAATGTTCGTGATTGTTCAGACTCTACATACACTATTACTTTATGTAGTATGCAGCAACATGTTGGCTTTTATTTTTGAATAAAATATCCTTAAATAGGTGTTGGCTGGTTGTCCTTTAACTTTAAAGTTAAGCATTGCCTAGAGCATTAAAAGAGGCAGACACAAAAGTAACTCTCCAGTAGGACCGTGGGAAGGTAAGAACATTCAGTATTTTTTGTTTTGTTGTTATTTTTTCCGGTGCAATTTTATATAGTTGGACGATGAACAATCTGCACTTTGCAACTTAGCTTTACGACTTTATGATGCACGGGAATAATGACTTTTCTTTGCCACACTTTTGTACACTTGGCATGTGCAGCATGTTCATCTTAGAATCCTATAAAAACACTCAACTTTATACTTTACTGACATTATTCATTATACACTGTTAGCTTTGACGTGTTCTTCACAATATTAAGCAAAACACATATTCTGGATTGAATTGAAGCCTGGACTTTCTCTTTACAGAACATTAGTGTTGTTTTCCATTACAACTATTTCTTTTAATAGATTTTCACAAAGTAATCATTGGACAGAATTAAATTAAATAAAGCAGGTAGACAGTGACTGGTGAACCACCTGGGCAAAGGTGTAGCAGTGTCTTTCATGTCAGTCACTGGCAGCTGTAACTTAGCCAGTGTCCGCTCACACCAATGCAGTTTATTTCTAAATGTAAAACTGTGCCCTGGCACCTTTCAGCATTTGGATTTTCAGTGCCTTGGGAATTTTCATATATGCTTCCCAAAATTGCATACAGTGTTACAAACATCTTGAATGTTAATTTTAATTACTTGTGTACATTCTCATTTATTCTGTATCACAAAATTGAGATAATTTATATGGTTTAATTTTATTTGGCTATAATTTGACATGAACAACTTTTCTATTGATCAGTGTTAAAAAATCTGACTCATACACTTAAGATCGGCGTATTTTTTATAGACATTATATAAACAATACCTTGTGCCTACAGGGTGTGCCCCATCTCTGAGAACAAGCATCTTCCTCCATACTGGCAGCGTACCATGATGATGCTGCATAGAATCCAATAAAGTTTTAAGAGGCCAAAGGGCAATAAAAGTTGTAGCAATGGTGCAATTGCATTTCACATTTCAGAATGATTGTCTTTTTATGCTCATGTGCTTCTGAACACTGACCCCATAAAATACTGTGCATTGGTTAATTTTTGATTTTTCTTTCTTTTTTAACCTTGTTGCCCTCATGATGTTAGGTGGCTAAGGCATAAAGAGACCAGCCAGCTGGACAGTTCTCATTGTCACTGTCACCTTCTTGGATATCGTCTCACAGAAGAAGAAGCTGGACTTGTCTCATGGACTCAAAGCATTGGGAGCTTTGAGGAAAATCTTCCCTCTAATTAGGAGGCACTGATTTTCTGAATTTTATCTTCCATTAGAATTGCTACAATGTCTACATCCATGGCAACAACTGTTGTGCCTGTTGTCTGCGACTCTGCTGCCACAGTCTGTTCAGGCAAGAACTGCCTCGTACCCCCCAGTAACTTCAATGAAATATTGAGCCTGGTGTTGAGCACAGTACTCACTGTAATGCTCGCCTTTGTTATGTTCTCCATGGGTTGTACTGTTGAAGCCGATAAGCTGTGGGGCCACATTAAGAGACCCTGGGGCATCTTCATTGGCTTCCTTTGCCAGTTTGGCATTATGCCTTTCACAGCCTTTGCCTTGTCGCTGGCCTTTGGTGTGCTGCCAGTACAGGCTGTTGTCATCATCATCATGGGTTGCTGTCCTGGAGGCTCTGGCTCTAACATAATCTGCTACTGGCTGGATGGAGACATGGACCTCAGGTAGGAACTCTGCTAGTCTGACCAGCTGGTTGGCAGGCTCATCTAATGCTAGTTAATGGACTAAGTGTCTAGCTTTAAATATTTCTACTTTCATTTCATATTCCTAGTTTTCAGCACAATTATGTAGTATATACTGTACAGTAACAAAGTATTCACAGACTTAGTAAATTGATGGTCTGGATTAGGAGGAAATCACTACATTTCTCTAAACTAAACTGAACTG
This sequence comes from Anabas testudineus, assembly GCF_900324465.2. Lineage (NCBI taxonomy): Eukaryota > Metazoa > Chordata > Actinopteri > Anabantiformes > Anabantidae > Anabas > Anabas testudineus. The sequence goes on from NC_046629.1 coordinate 20,288,809, forward strand.
CCTTTGTTGCCTTAGTGTAGCAATATATCTATGTCACCTAAACTTAAGGTTAGGGTAGAGTTTTGGACTTGTTTTTCATACTTTGTGACCTAAACCTAACCACGTGATTGTTGCCTAAACCTAACTAAAATTAAAAACTCTACAGTGTTCTCCAGTGTTACAAGTCATGTGGACTATGTGAGGAATTATTCTTAGGTACTATACCATATGTGCATAAAAGATTGGGTTAAAGTTTGTTTTAGGTCTGAGCTTCATAAACTGACACAGCATTGTGAATTATCCTTATGTTTTGTAGTGCCAGAGGAAATACTGATACCCGCATGAATAAAATTTGAGGAGCTTGTTTGACCAACACACTGTCTATGTTTTTCCCTCATCAGTATCAGTATGACTGCTTGTTCCTCCATCCTGGCTTTGGGGATGATGCCTCTCTGTCTGCTCATTTACACCTCTGTCTGGACTTCTGCTGATACCATCCAGATCCCATATGACAGTATTGGTCAGTATTTAATTAATAGTCCATACATCTGTAAAAACTGTACAATAGCTCCATGTCGTGTGATTGTACTTGAGTTAGTGTGCTGCATAATCACATTTGTAAAAACATTATATACATTTATTTTGATTTGTATAATCCTAAAAATGCATGTGATTAAATTAAATGTGTGTATTCTCAGGTATCACTTTGGCAGCTCTTCTTATCCCAATTGCAGTGGGAATGTATTTTAAACGCAGGTGGCCCAATGTGGCAAAAAAGGTCCTCAAGGTAGGAATAACTGCATACATGTAAATCATTTACTCAGTGAAAGTGATTTGTTTTACATTAATATTTATCATAGGTATATCTCAACAAATATTCAGTTTTAATTAATAAGTCTGCTGTGCACAGGTGGGATCCATTGTAGGCTTTGGCCTCATTGTTGTCATAGCTGTTGTTGGAGGAATTCTCTACCAATCCTCCTGGAACATTGCTCCCTCCCTATGGATTATTGGAACTATCTACCCTTTTATTGGATTCGGCCTGGGGTTCATTCTAGCCCGCTTTGTGGGTCAACCCTGGTACAGGTAGGGTGAAAGTGTTGTAGTACTGTTGGTACACTGAATCAAGAAACACTTATACTCACAGATTTTAGTGACTTTTTATCATGTTTCTTTATACAGGTGTCGAACCATTGCATTGGAGACGGGTTTCCAGAACTCTCAGTTGTGTAGCACCATTGTCCAGCTGTCCTTCAGCGCTGCTGAGCTGGAAGTCATGTTTGCATTCCCCCTCATCTACAGCATCTTCCAGCTAGTTGTGGCAGTCACATGTGTGGGAAGTAAGAGTTTACCTGGCAGACACAGAGACACTGGATGATAGCAATTTTGTACAAATACAATCAGCTCCTACAGTTTTTTTGATGTAGAGGAACAGCATCAGATATTTAAATCATCAGATTTTTATCCTGCTGTGAAAAGATTTTTTCCTTGGCTTTTCAATTAGCGCTGGTGTTCCCCAGCGCATCAGATTTTCGATTGATAGATTGTTATCAAATTTCTCTTTTTTCATTTAAAAGTTACATTTATGCGTATATAACTTAACTTTAATAGCTGCGCATCATTGCACAGGGTGTGGTCAGACTGAAGGTTCAGTTTCTATTGGGTTTTGTAAAGGGACTTGTGAGTTTTCCAGAGAGGCACATCTGGGGACATCCCAAATAGCAGGGACCATCTAATACACCTCTTGGTGATTAGTTACTCATTGGTGGTGAAGAGCTTAAACTACTCAACCATGATACTGAAGAACTGGTGCATATAAAAGTTCTAAGCTGGAACATTTGTAGACTCTAATTTCTGAGGATTTAGGCAAACACTCTTTGTCTATCTATCCCTTTTTTGTACAGACTTTACTCTTGGTTACATATTAGTTTATCTTCAATTTACCTCTATTTGAATGTGGTAAAATTGTACCAGCAGCAAAATGAAGGATGCTGTGTAGCTAATTTAAGCATAAGGGCAAAGGTCTAGGTTATCTTCTTACAATCAAGGTCAGCTTGTTATCAGATGCTTAAGTATCTGATAACAAGCTGTATAATCTGCAAGCTTGTAAAATACTGTTGCTAGCCACAAACCATAGTTGTTAGCTTATGTTTGCAACCCTGCCCATACTATTTCCTGACCCTCCTGCTTTTTAAATGACAATGGCTCATTTTACAACCAGAAGTGAATACATCTAGTGCCAGTACTTACTGAGACTGAGGTTGAGGAGGAGCACACACGTCTCGAGGGAACTATACTGACAAGACACAAAAAACTGTCTGAAAAAAAGGACCAATGCATCAAAACGCCATTTCAGTATTTTATACTTTTATAAATACCACACACGTAGAGGACTGACGAGTGTTTCTTCCTCTGCAGGCTACCAGGCATATAAAAAGGCATGCGGCCGTGGTTCCACTGATGCAGACTGCGGGGCTCTGTCAGTGGAAGCTGGTGACGGTGACCCAAAAAATGAGAAGGGCGGTGCAGTGGAAAATAAAGCCTTTGAGTTTGATGAGAATGGCAACAGCGAAGAGAAGGGGAATGGCACTGACAAGAACACCCAGCTGTGACAGTCCAACCCTGCAAACCACAGACTCTGGACAACTGGTATGAACAGCACCACTGACAGCAGCAGCCCATATCAACTGTGGGCACATGCTGTTCTCTGCAGGCCAGAGCTGTGCACTACAGGTCCTGTTCTCCATTCCACAAAGTCAAACAGGGGGGCCCAATTGTAAGGCCAAGCATTAACTTCATAGGGGGCCAGTGACGAATACGCTATGCTGTTTTCTGTAGAATTGTACAGTATAATGTAGGATTTGAGGTGCTTTGAGGTGCGTTTCTTTTAATTTATTAATTTAATTATTTAAAACAGATTTCCTCTGCATATTCTGGCAGAAAGGCTGAAGACATTGTATCTTATCTATAATTGAAACTGAATGTTTAATGCTGTCAATATGGATTAACCACAACCTTAACCTTAATAACCATATACAGATATTTACTACTTTTTCTACCGAACAGATAAATAGACACCCAAATACAAATATGACATTCATAATGAAGCTGATAAGATGCACAGTTGTGTCACATGAGAAGTGCACTTCTGACAGTGTTTCACACACTGACATGCCAAATGCACTGGAGTTTGATTCTTTTTATATTAAAAAGTTATGTTTTTCAAAATCCTTATTCTCACATAGGTGTAGAATCAGTGGTTATCACTGACTAGCTTTGCATTTTCAAGCCACAATACAAATATATTGTTTTTTTTTTTTATTTTATCACCTCTAAATTGTATACTTTTATACTAATAAATAAAGAGATGTAAGGTACTTAACTAGGAGGACTATGCTTGTGATGTTCTGAGACTGAAATGCTCCATTTTTCTGTGCTTCTTTCTGTGTAAGCCAGCACTTTAACCCTAATATTTAAGATATACATTAACAGTAATTTATTTGTGTGCAACAAACACAGAATCAATTGTGCAACTTTTATATACCGTATTTTAATAGATTAAAGCCAACTATCATACTATGATGATGTTTTTTTGCGTTGTATCTCTTTAATGCTTGTCTTGTCACGAATGTGCAGAAACAAAGTACAATCATTAAGAAATGCCTAATCTGTCCATTCAGGAAGCAAAAGTGGTTGTGTATCATTTCACCTTCTTTGGTGCAAATTAAAATGACAACTGGTGCAATGGAGTGGCAAAAGCAAGACAAAACCTCAGAAAGAGAGTTGTTTTACATGTTGTGACCAAAGACAAAACTTTGGTCAAAAAAAGACATCCAGTGTAACTGTTGGGTTTCTAGGATTTAACTAAGCAAATAGGTAGGAGCCTCCCATTGGATAATTACTGCATGGACGATTAGGTTTCAGCTGACAACAAGTTATTTAATCCTAACTGATGCAGTGAGTAGCTTTTCATTTCTTAAACAACAGTATCATCACTTTCATACATGGATTGGCCACCACCGAGTCCAGACCTTAACCCTATTGAGAATCTTTGGGATGTACAGGAGAAGACTTTGCACATCAAAACAAGAAAAAAATGAATGCAACTCTGGATAAAAAATAAATGTTGTGACATGGCAAAAGCTAAAGGTGGTCCAACGAAATATTAGAGTGTGTGACTTTTCTTAGGAGGGGCAATGTACGGGATGGGAGTTGGCTTGATTTGCCGAAACTTTAAGCTAACAGCATACGTCTGTTAACAGTAACTTCACAAATGCTTGTACCAACATATATTACATCAACCCATAGTGACAGGTACGATGATGGTGATGAAGGTTTAAAATAAACACATAATAATAAAGAACAAAACCACAGGCTTGCCTGACAGTCAGGTATGAGAACAGTTTGCAATCTAACACAGATTTTATGTAATTATGCCAGAAAGTAATGTATGACACCAGCACAGTCTCAAGAGTATGGAGGTAATTCCAGGACACAGACCACTACATCAGGAGAGCTGGACAGGCCTGACGTCCTACTATGATCTAGTAATAGATGAACTGCACTCGCCTGGTAATGAATGGGAGCAGGGGGTTGGAAACAACACACAGTAGTGTGCAGTGAAGATAGACAGAGTTTTCTAGCAGCATTCAAGCTGCTGTTTGTGCTGACTTACCATAGTTTGCTGTGTAACAGAAAGTACTAGAATCAAGCTCAGAAGTTGGCTGCTGTTGTTCCATTTAAGACTTTCCATTATTCCCTGTGATGACAGAGACGAGGCGTTCTGAGGCTTTAAACCAACTGAGACAATTTCTTCAAACAATTATTTGCATCCTCGCTGGTGACATCTGCTGGACAATTACGCGTAAATAAGATGGAAAGACATGATAAGTAGTGATTCAAAGATTTGGCAGACACCAAATCTGTGTTTTTATAGTCCAGTAGGGAATAAATGTTATATGTAATAAAATTCTGTGGTTTGTCGTATTTGTGTCTATTTAAAGCTTGCTATATGTGAAACATATCTACAAATGTAAGAATGTATGTTCGATGAGGGAGTGAGAGTGAATGAGTTTTGCTTTCAACTATTTGTGATATTTTCAGACAAGACTCTGAATGAGGACTACTTATGACAGACAGACCAATAACACTTTGAAGTAGGCTTGAAATTGTTTTGAGAAAAATAAAAAATATTTATATATTCAATTAATATATTAATCTGTCCAGATTAGTTTCAATGAGAATACACAAATGGAAAAAAATTGTTGGTACCCTTCTGTTAAAGTAGGAAAAATCCACAATGGTTGCTGAGATGTAATCAGTCAGTCTGCCTATTTAAAAGGATAAAGGGTTCGTATTATCATACTGGTTTGATTCCTGCGTCCTCATGTCGAGGTGTCCTTGGACAAGACACCATCACCCCACAGTAGTACCGTCATCTACTGCAGCTGTCTGAATTTCTCCAAGGGGCTCTATAAAGTATGATATTATTACCACACTCAACATGGACCACAGTAAGCTAAGGAGAGAGTTGTTTAGACAAAAATGTTAAAGTTAAAGACTATAAGACCATCTCCAAGCAGCTACACAACTACAGTTGCACATATTATTTAGAAGCTTAAAGTCCACAGGACTGTAGCTAAACTCACTGCACTCTACATATATAAGAGAGCTGTGTGACTTTGCAGATGCATTTGCTCTCTCAGGGCATTTAATGAGGAGTTCATGTAGGATTCTGCATGGGAAAATCCAAACTAACTACACGCCAGCCCCATACTGCCATACTAAAAATGACATCAGGACTTTCTACACTTCAGCCAAGGAAAAAATGGCAAGGAGTCCAACCCAACGTGGAGATAGTGGATGTCATACTGTTAAAAGACAGTCAGGCTAGAAGAAATGAATGGCCCTATGGACTAATTGTACATACCTTCCCCGGATGACACAACACTATCCAGAAGGTGGATGTAACAGTGTTTAATGGAGCCACCCCTAAAATTAAAGGGACAGAGTGGTATTAACATTATAGTAACATTATACCAGGCGGGGAAAAAGAGGGACTGTGTTGCTTAGGCTTAGGCACTTGTCATATCTGACTTACTGTATTTTGCTGTGTAACAGGGAGTACCAGAATCTAGCTCAGAGGTTGGCTGCTGTTGTTTCTTTTTAGACTTTGCACAGGGTAGCCTGCAGGGCTGCTTAGAGGTCACACACTGGATCATCTGCAGGCTGATTGAGAAGCTGGCAGACATTGATGTCCCAAACGCCACCTGTAACTGGATACTGGACTTCCTGACTGAAAGGCCATATGTGGTGAGAATGGGATTAATCTATTAATTGGCTCCAGATTGTTCAGAATTCAGCTGCAAGACTCTTGACTAGAAAAAGAAAATGTGAGCACATCACTCCTGTCTTAGCTTCCTTGCACTGGCTGCCAGTATGTTTCAGGATAGATTTTAAAGACTTCATTAATAACATTTTAGCTTGCTCAAGTTGGTCTTGTTGGGCTACCTGTGTATTTGTCTCTTATATGAAGCACTTTGTTTAGTAAAGTGCATTATAAATAAATGTATTATTATTATTATCCTGGACCTTATCCTTAGAGGAAGGTTACAGAAGCTTGATGAATGACATTCTTGTCTATGGAGAGGAAAACCGACCTAATCCTCAATACAAACAAGACAAAAGAAATGATAACAGACTTTAGAAGAACCCTCCCCCTCTGCAGTCTCTGTTCATCAAAGGGACTGAAGTGGAGGGGGCTGACAGCTACAAGTTCCTGGGCTTGCAGGTGACATCTGACCTGAGCGGCTCACTGAACACAGCTGCCACAGTGAAGAAAGCTCAGCACCAGCTATACTTCATTAGGAAGCTCGGCAAAGCTGGAGTGAATCGTCGCCCTCTCACCCAGGCTTTTACCCAGGCTGATAGAGACTATCTTCACTACAGGAATCACTGTCAGAGGCAGGCGGAGAGGAAGGCTCTTCAAAGAGTCATCAAGACTACAGAGAGGATAATAGGGGTAAACCTCCAGCTATGGACACAATTTACATAAAGCGGCCAGAGAACATAATCAGGGACCTAATTCACCCAGCTCACACACTGCTCAGACACAAACACAGCATCTAAAACCTCAGACACAGCAGAATGGACAGTATCAGGACACAGTTTTACAACTTACAACAAGCTTTTTTCCTTGCCACAGTAAAACTGATGGCAAATATAAAATGTGAATAACGTGCAATAAACACCTCATTACCTCACTATGTGAAATACCATGTACAATATCACTATGTTCAATATCATGGGAAATACTTGAAATTCACCACTATGCTTATTTTACTTGTGTTTATTTTAAGTGTATGAAGTGTATGAATACTTTCTATTACTTTACTCTTAGACCAGGTGTTCTTTTGTGTGACTTATAACTCCTTACTTGCCTTCAAGAGAGCCCTGCACAAGAATTGAATGTATATTAATGATACATTTTATTTATCTCCTTAGGGAAATTGTGGTTGGTCAGCTGCCAGACAGTACATATGGGCCCTACCGCAGGGTTTTGGTGTGTTGTCCAAGGACACTTCGGCAGGTAACTAGGAGGAACTGGGAATCTAACTACTCACCCTGGGGTGAGTAGACGACTGCTCTACCACCTGAGTTACTACCCCAGGACAGAAAAACCCCGTCCCTGGGTGGGCTCGAACCACCAACCTTTCGGTTAACAGCGCTAACCGAATGCGCCACAGAGACTACAGCTACAGCATGCCACATCAATGTTACCAGATAGCTATGCTAGATGCACCTTTATAGAGAAACGGTCAAAGTTACAATTCATAGAGTTACTAAACATTTGCTCTAAACAGTTGTAAATGTGGTCATCCCAAGACAATCCATAGTTCACATTTTGTACATTTAATTTGTTTCACCCCCTCTAGGTTTTGGGCATAAATATCGGATGCCATCACTTCAGAATCTGTAACTGTCCATCAGGCATTGGTCTTCAAATGCTAAAGGATCAACTTTGTCCCAGAAAACTCTCTCATTTTCAACAGAATAATTCAATTCAATTGAGTTTTATTTGTATAGCGCCAATTTACAACAGAAGTTATCTCAAGGCACTTTACAGTGTAAGGTTTAAGACCTTACAGAAAATATTTATACAAAAAAATTATAGAGAAAACCCAACAATCCCATTTGAGCAAGCTTTAGGCAACAGTGGAGAGGAAAAACTCCCTTTAGAGGAAGAAACCTCCAGCAGAGCCAGGCTCATAGTGGGAGGCCAACTGCCGCGACCGGTTGGGGTGAGTGGAAAGAGAAGAGAGAAAAGAACATCAGGCAATAAGACAACAACAAGCAAGAACATTGGGCAGGTGAACTGGTTTCTTGAGATGTACAGCTCCAGGCCGAGGATACCTGCAGAAAAGTACAGAGAGAGGGAGACAGAGAGGAAACACAACTACAGGAGAGAGAAGACACAAAGTTAATGACATGCAATGGTGGCATTTGCATTGATACAGGAGAAAGAAGAGAGGAGAGGAGCTCAGTTAATCAATAGAGGTCCCCCAGCAGACTAACCTATAGCAGCATAACTAAGAGATAGTTCAGAGTCACCTGATCCATCTCTAACTATAAGCTTTATAAAAAGGGAAGTTTTAAGTCTGGTCTTAAATGTGGAGAGGGTGTCTGCCTCCCGAACCTGAACTGGGAGCTGGTTCCACAGGAGAGAAGCTTAATAGCTAAAGGCTCTGCCTCCCATTCTACATTTGGAAACTCTAGGAACCACAAGTAAACCTGCTGCCTGAGAACGTAGAGTTCTGCTTGGAAGATATGGAACTATGAGTTCTTTAAGATAAGATGGAGCCTGATTATTAAGGGATTTATAAGTGAGGAGAAGAATTTTAAATTCAATTCTGGATTTTACAGGGAACCAATGGAGAGAAGCTAACGTAGGATAAATATGATCTCTCTTGCTAATTCCAGTCAGAACTCTGGCTGCAGCATTTTGGATTAACTGGAGGCTTTTTAATGAGTTATTAGGGCATCCTATTAATAAGGAATTACAATAGTGCAGTCTGGAAGTAACAAATGCATGGACTAGTTTTTCAGCATCACTTTGGGACAGGATGCTCCTAATTTTAGCAATGTGTCTCAGGTGAAAAAAGGCAGTTCTAGAGATATCTTTGATGTATGAAGTGAAGGGGATATCCATATAAACAGCAATCTTCATAAAACTAGTGATACAAAAAAAAGGTCTGACAGTAATCACAATTACCACATGAATAGCTAAAAGATTTTTTTTTTTTAAAAACCATGCAATATAGACATAATTAAATCAAACACTGTCTGTGGTATTTTAAAGCACAATATATGAAATGAGGCAACATATAGAAGAAAACATTCATTTCTAATAGTTCAGACAGCTGAACATAAAGACAGCTCTCTATAGGATTAATATCTACTAGCCTGCTCTGGACAAGGCTAACAACAGAGAATAAATCTCCATAGTAACTTAGTTCAGATTAATTTAACCTGCTTCTTTGCAACTGAGTCCGGGCTAAATTAAGTAGGGATGAATGGAAAACCACAGCACAAGCAACACAGAATAAATCTCAATGGTAACTAGACTGGGATTAATCGATCCAGCTTTTGTGCAACCAAATCAAGGATAAATTCAACCAGGATATCTGGAGATTCGAGGCTCAATCCCTTATCTTGGTTTTGTGCCTTTGTTTTTGCAGCCTGTAACTTACTGACGGCTGCATATTCAGAAACTTCATTTGGTTCCAGGTATTTTCTTCTGGAGTTGAGTAACCTGGCCAGTGGAGCACAGGAACTTAGTTGTCTTCTTTCACTTCTGAGCTTCTTTGGTCTTGTGTCCAAAAACCCCATAATACATTAAATGTGCAGGACAGCATCAGATATTGTTGCAGAACTGTTTTATACCTGCTTGCATTTATTGTTTTATTCATACAGGCTACTGATCACCTGTGAGTGTTTTGGGATAGAGGAGGGACTCACGGTTGCACCCTCTGCTTGTCGAAGACAGTAATTGCAGAATGACACATTCATGTTGTAAGAAGAAGAAAATTCATTTCAGGGGAACTTATACTTACATTCTTTTAATTGAAATAACAATTTCTGAATTACAGTGTAACACAAACAGCTCGCACATTAACATTTATACAATGCCAGCAGAACAGAAAAATGTTGCTTTTCAATAAAAATACTAAAATAAGAACATTAAACACAGTATTCTAGATAAACTACACAAGCAAACGCATGTCCGATCACAAAGCTGCAAGCAAGATCTGTTGTCATGTGCTATCATGACTGTCTCTGACATAAGTTACTCTCCTGAGCTAAAGATTCAATTAGGTGTGTTTCAACAACACACACTCGCCCCACCTCTACTGCACCACTGCTGCCTTCACATACTATTAGAAATAGTGGGAATTTATAGACATTATGATTAATGCCCTTGAATATGTATCTTTCCAAGGTTCATATTAGTAGCTCAATACAATATAAAACATATAGAGTTGGATTTCTGTGCCACCTTCTTTCCAAACAATGACACATTTTATGACTGTAGATTAAGAAATTGATCTTTTGGAAAGAACTAGTTGTTTCATTTTGAACATATGTTGTTTTTTTTATGTGTTTTGTGCTTTACATCAGTCACTATAGTCCAGGAGTTTTCATTCATTATGGCTATTTGGTCCATTTCAATTTCACAGAAATGGACTTGGAGCTCACCAGGTGATAGAATACGCCAGATGAACGATTTCATGATGAGTGATTAGATGAGTGATGATGGTAGAAGAGCCGCAACACTAATGCACGAAGCTTTCCAAGTGCAATAGTACTAAGCATGCTCAACAACCAAAATCTTGTGATAAGCAACATTAGGAAGCAGTTTAATATTCAAAAGAGGAAGAAACACAAAGAAGAGTTACTTTAAGCAGCCTTCACACATGCACTGACACCCTAAACCTTTCTGGACTTTAATTGAGTAAGCTGCATGTGATGACTGGTTTGACAAACATGACATGCACACTCTCTTTATAAAAGGTCAAAACCAACAAGAAAGCAATTGAAAGATGCATCATCAGCATCCACATATTCAGTAGGTGGCATGAGTGAGGCTAAGGCCTCTAAAATGCATCAATAGACACAGATGAGGATGTTTCCTTTTTCTAACTATCTCAAAGACAGAGGACACAACCAAATGTGAAAATCAGTACACAAATAGTACCATCTGTCATGTAGGTAAGATCGTCTCAGAGATCATCAGCAACTGGATGAAGAGCAACGCTGAAGCGCAAATGACAGAGGAGCAAGACCAGAAATATCCACCCCGAGTTCATTAATCTAAGACTAGTAAAATGAGAATGTACAGATCGATCATAGCCGATTCAATTCAAATTTTTTTCTATAGCACTTTTAACAATTGTCATTGTCGCAAAGCAGCTTTACACAAGCAAAGGCACTATGGAAGTTTACATGAACAGTGACTGTGTATGAATCATGTGTGTGATTCATACATATTCATAATAATCAAATTGTCCCCGATGAGTAAGCCGAGGGCGACAGTGGCAAGAAAGACCTCCCTAAGAAGGGAACAGGAAGAAACCAGAGGAACCAGAGAGAGGAACCAGACTCAACAGGGAACCCAACCTCATATGGGTGATTACATGCTATGTGTTAGGGAGCAGGCAGTTCAGGTCCTGGTAGACTTGTTGGAAATTCCAGTCCTGGACTATTAAGCGACTAACGTTAAGTCAAGACTTTAGAGAAACAGCTGCCGAAGTCCGTCGAGGCCAGGACCGTCTTCATGGTAGCGTGTAACCAACCCCAGTCACCACACGCATCCCACAGAGGCATCCAAGCGACGAGATAGCCGACCAGAAGCGGGGCACCAGGACAAGTCAGACCGGTCCAGAGGGTGAAACGACATGTGTAGCTCCACAGAGAGACAGGATTGCCTCGTAAGGTTGTGAGGCATGGGCACTCATAATTGTTGAAGAGAAACAACTCTTTGCATTTGAGATGGCAGCACACTTGGAAAAACACTTGGTGCTGACATCACAGAAAAAAATGAAAAATGTGTATTAGTAGCTGAATTCGTTCATTCAGAAAATCAGCTCTAGACCAGACAGAGAAGATCCTGCAAAAAAGAATGCGAAAGGCCACAACTTTGTGTTGTTAAACAGAAATGCTAAAAATGCACTGCATGTAAGATTAGACCACAAGAAGACATTCAGGAACTACGTGGATGTCATCAGTGCTGGATGAGATACAATGTTGAACAGCAAGTCCTAATGAGAACTGCCCAACATACAGACAGACGGTGTTTAGCATTGATGCACGCCTAAATAGACTCTATACTGAGCCCTGTAGGAGTAACAGAGAAGTATTTATGTGGAAACCTGTGCACAGGGGTTAATAAGGAACCGCGAAACCGCGGAAATTCATCACAATTATAAAGTTTTTAATTTCTTAATTTGAGATGTTTAACTATTCTTGTTACTTCTTAGCACGCATAACACCTGCCATGCTGACTCTGGATTGTAACTGTCTGGCTCTAATAAGTTTGTTTCCTTAAAAATAATTTCCTCTTGCGATGTATAAACAGCACAAACTTCCCTTTGGAGTACACCTATGTGCAAAACATAACATTTCGCCTAGATAATAGTTAGATACAGTTTTACCTCGTGAAAATGATTAACTTCTACTGATAGGCAAAAAATATTTTGTTAGGGAAATTGAATGTCCTTTCGTCCTAAATTACTAAAACTTAAATGCAGAGAAAGTTGATAACAGATTGTTGAAAACGTGGCGTGAGGCTGCTGAGCGTACAGGTGGGTAAATTATTCCACTGAGCTGAGGTGAGGGACCACCATCACATCCACTTTATGAAATGTAACTTTCCCACAAAGTTTGGGCAATATATTTTAGTAAGAGTGTGTGATAGACTGGCTGTACCCCTCCCTGAGATAGACTCCAGCACAACCTTCAGGTTTCTCACTGCTGTGATGCTGTTTGTAACGTGACTTCGACACTCAGGTTTCTTGAAGTTATTTACGAGGTGGCCTTGAATGCAACAGAGAGACAACTCGCAGACGGAGAGGAGCAGCCTGGATCTGTTGGGTAACTCAACATTTTTTTTTTTTTTTTTTTAACAGCTATTGTTGTTTTTCCCGCCGGGTTTGAGAGCATAACATATTTTGTTAAGGTAAATGAATTTGACTTTTCGTGTTAAATAAATCAAATAAGGGCTCCGTAAAGAACACTCTAACTTCTTAAAGTTGAGCCCCATTTCCTTCTCCTCTAACTTCACTGTTAACTTACCATTCTTGACGTTGTTTTCGCCTCAGGTTTGCTAACGTGTTCAAATATGTTTTACTAAAGTTTTAACTCACGTTGACCAATTATATCAAGCAGCTACCTCCTGAAATCCAACGTAACGTTACGACGGTAAACTGAAAGCGAACCGTGAATTAACGGATCGCGTTTCTCCTTACGTGCTCTCATGCTATTCACTAACCACCGACCGTTACAGCAGCGCTACTTCTTTTAGCTAGCGTTCACCGTAACTACTGTGGACTTAGCATTTCTGTCGATAGAAATCCAGTCTCCACGGCGAAAGTCCATTCTGCCCTTTTACAAACACGCTTCTGCGTCTTAGATGTGCTGTTTGGCTGAGCTAACATTAGCAGTGGATGCAGAAGTCAGAAGTCTGTGGCCGCTGCTCATGGCAGCTAGTTGTAAAGATGTCGGCGTGTGTGTCAAGAGCCTCAAGTTAGGTTTTAAAGAGTCTGTATTTTCTATTCTACTGTGTTGTGATGTCTTCTCTGTGACAGAGGTCATTGTATGTTTGACATTTTAGTCTTTAATTCATTCTCTGTCTCAGTATAGTATACTGGAGATAAGCTATCAGAGAGTAAGTACATTTGATATCAGTGTACTTTAACATTAGTCCCTGTTGTATTCAGTTATTCTAGTATTCAGTTAATCCTTTCTAGTCCTGTATTTTGTTCTTCTATCATTCATTGCAAACAGTCATTAAAGAACTTATGACTAGTGTGTGACTTTGGGAAAACTGAATGTACCTTCATCATAGATGTTGCAGCATGAAAAAATGACAACCAAACTCAAAAAGCAATGTTTAACATCTTACATGTCCTGTATCTTCATGCATATTGTGAAAAGATGCATTAAAGTGCACTTTAATATTGCTGTTGCTGCTTATTTTAAATCAGCACTGACATTTGTCCTTATTCTCGCTTCAGGTAGTCAATGTCAATGTAATGCTGGTGCCTTTACTGCACTTGACTTCACTGGAGTCAGTACTGGTTCATCTCCACTCACTGCAACAGCTGAGTCAACTCCCATAAATCTGTTTTTATGGCTTTTTCTGTTTTAAGACGCCTGGATTATTCTCATTTTCTGGTTCATCTTTTATATCTACTAGAAAATGTTTGACAGCTCATAAAATACTTTACTTTTCTGTTACTGTGCATTTCTCATTTTCTTCTGAGGCTGCAGTCGACACTCTACTAACCAAGTTTAGCTGCACGTCTGTTGTGAATTTCCCAAAAAACGCTGCTGCTAAACTAAAAAACTAAGCAACCATGCTCATGAGTCTGATCCAAATCTTCAATGAACAAAGCACGTTCCTCTGGTAATTTCTGCTTTTATATCTCTATGTTACACAATAGGTCAGGTTAGGTTAGGTTAGGTTATTATTTATACATAAACTCTCCAAATGGTAAAAAAGTCAACCTATTGTTTATCTTTACATGATCATGTTACCAGCAGAGCCCAGTCAAGTATAAAACATTTGTTGTGAGGACAACAGAGGTCACCTGCTAGCAGTAAAGTCAGCCTTCCTAAAACACAGTATGCAATGTAAAGACTTTTCAGTGTCCATTGTTGTGCAGAGAGAAAATACAAACTGTGTTATAATAATAATAATAATGATGATTTGAATGGTGCTGACTTTAGTTGAAGCCTTAAGAACTTGAAAACAAAGCATGTATCCAGATGTGGCTATATATAAATATATATATATGTATGTATATATATATAATATGATGAAAACCTGTTCTAAACTCACCTAAATTCAAACTCCAAAAGTCCTGTGAAGAACCTTTCATGTCTACAAAACCTCCATACAGCAGCATAGATCCCAATGGCGGTCGTTCAGTTTTCCTCAAGTTAATACTGTGTAACATACATTGTGATCTGTGGACAAAAAGTGTTTAGCTTAGATATTCTCTGTTTACTACTCATATTAAAGCCTAGGGCTCACCATCACAAGCATAACTCTATTTCTATATTGTTTACTCTAAACCAGGTTTTTGAGCTTACTACATACAAAATTTCAAATTCAATAATTCTGAATAAAAAATACAGCTTTTATTTTTATTTTTCTAATCAAAATATTAGAATAACTTAAAATTTTAAATGCATTTTAAAGTCTGCCATATCTTTTCAAAGCTCCTTTTCAACATATGTGTCTTATAATAAAAGTAGTTTGATGATCTGAATTTAAGTGTGACAAATATGGAAAAAAAATATTCAATTCAGGTAGAGGGCCAATAGTTTTTCACAGCTCTGTACCTTATTATCTCATTAAACCACCAGCCGTTGTTGCGGGTGGGCCAAAATGTCAAATTCATACCCTAATAAATCCCTACTTCAGGATATTTGTATCCTGATAACAAAAACATATTAATCCACTACCTACTTGTGCTACACTTAAATCAAACACACTGTTCTTGCAGGTTCAGAGGAAAAAATAAAAGATCACAATATAAGTGGTTTATAAGCCCTTAAGTGAGTCTAAAGTCTGTTTATAAATCTTGTTACTGCTTTATAGTTTAAGTTAGCTTTAATGTAATTCCAAAGCTCCTAAACGTTATCCCTACCGCTTGTTTGAGTACAGATCCATGTACTGGCTTTGTCGATGTAAGACAAAGATGTGAAGATGGTCAGTTATCTGAGCTAATCATCTAATCTGAGCACACAACAAAGGGTCCAATGACAATTCTAAGGGTGTTTGTCCAGGGGCATGCCTTCGTAGATGTGTACACAAAAGCATCTCTGCTGAAAGTATCTTATCTTGCCAAATGTAAATGTAAGAAATTCTAAGAAGTTTTATTCAATATAGTTATATATATAGTTCAATATAGTTTTTCCCAAAGTAATTAAATATAAACTGTAAAATGTAATGATCCTTACTGTAGTTAGAGAGTTTGTGAATTGTACAAAAACATTTTGTGACCAGAAACTCCCCTGAGTCAGACTTCACAGTACTTTTATGCTAGTGTGTTTCCCTCTGTGCAAAGAGTACATAGCAGCCAGGTTCTCTGAGTCATAGTCTCAGTTGAACAGACTCTGCGACCATAACTACTACAACTATCAGTCTAAAACACAGTGGCTCATCGTTCCAAATGCTGTAATATTGTATTCTAGTATGTGTTGTCACAGTTAGAGGCTTTGGTGGTTAGAGAGATGCGCACATCTGCGTAGCAATGGAAATTTATGGAAGTGTATCTAATAATATTGTTTAAATGAGAGTGACAGTGACATGTATAAAGGACTGAAAGGTATCAGTCCTATTCACTTCATTCAGTCCCCTACTGGCCTGCTTTCACATTGTGCTTAATATTCTGAGCCCGAGCACAGATGTAATACACATAATCTGATACATTAGCTGGCGGTATGCACCTTTTTCATCAGTGTGTGATACCCAAACCAAGCCCAAGTATGCTTTCATTGCCACTTTCTAGCCAGTCAGTCAGAACTGAGGAAGCATTCTGGATGGAAAGTGAAATGTCTTCAAGAACTTAAAAGTCCAGTTGCCACATTTTTTAATCACTATGTGGCTCCTTGTGTTGAAGAGAAGTGCTCTTGTATACTTTGTGGCTTTGTGTGTAGAGATAGATCCATTCGTCACCATGGTCTCTTAATGGGGTTTCTCATAACTATTGCCATAGTGGTTGAGAACCCTTTGCAGACTCTTTTACTGATCAAACTAGATACCTACCATGCCTAGTCAAACTGAACTGTTCCCCTCCCATTGTGAGCACGGAATGGAAGTGATCTCATTAGTCTGATGAATTTGGGACTCATATAACACGAGGCGTCTTTAGTCTGGCTCTTTTTCCTTTATCAAATAAAGGAGGTATAATGTTGTAATTAGCATTGAAGCACCTCTCTGTATATGAACATTTGGAGCAATATAACATGTCAGTATGATAGTTTCTATATTATATAGTTATATAGATATATAACACCTTCATGTTGCTTCTTTTAGACAATGGTCCGGTGAGATTGGAGGATGCCAGCTATGAGTCAAACTAGCAACTCTCTTTGGACTGCGCTCCTCCAGAGCAGCCCGTCCCCATGTGATCGCTATAAACACGCCTGCTGCAGCTATGATGGAAGTGTCTATATCCTGGGAGGCAGAGATACCAGCTGTCTGAGGGACTTCTGGAGGTACAGTGTAGGTAAGGACTAGATACAGATGATCACTTCATTCATGTGACACATCGCCTTTATTGTATTGTATTTTTATTGAGTATTTTCAATGATGCATATAGAGAAATATACTGTCCTGTATTATATGGTGAATCAAAATGAAATCCAGAAAACAGAGAATACAAGAGAATTATTCTCCAGCAATCACACAAATAATTGTGTTTCATATCTTAGTGCGTAATGAGTGGACGGAGTTGAGCTGCACTAGTGAAGCTGCACCAGAAGAGCTAGAAGAGCATTCTATGGTGGCTTATAAGGTACAAACACATCACAATCAGTATTTATATTTTAATCCACTTTTTTATTTATTACTTTAAATCACACAAAACATATAAATCCTCTCAGCTATTGTCACACTGTTCTGATCTTTCCAGGGCGTCCTCTATGTGTTTGGTGGAATGCTGGATTCTGCATACACCAAGTGCAAATGTGCCCTTTGGGTATTTGACATTGGTGAGTTTCACGGTGGGGGTGCATGTATGGTAGAACTTAAGAGTGGCAGCCAGTTCTTCAGACTATTGTCAGCAAAATCAGGCTTGAAACACAAAACATGTTGCCACATGTTGATCGTAGAGTTTCGCCTTCAAGTCTCTGTGAAAATATTCAGTACCATAGTTCACATTTAGACTTAAGAAATGTTTCTCTTTCTGAAATGTGTTTTTAAAAAAAACTTAAATGTTTACTAAATGTATTTAGATAAATATTAGTCATATAAAAGAGCTGTGTCAAAGAAGTGTTTGGAATCAGTGCTGATTGATCTGCTGAAATAAGGTTAATTGAAATCTAATTCTTTTTTTAATTTTTACTAAACTTTTTTGCATCGTTCCCCTTCACAGGCTCTACACACTCTCCTGTAGAGCCCAATTGTGAAGGGTCACGCTGTTTCTTGAAACAAAGTGAGAATGAAAAATAAGGCAATCCACTCTGAGTTTACATACTGAGGTCGGCAAAATAACGGGATCCAAAGGTGATGCAGTTCCAGAAAATCTCTTCACTCTAGAGAATCCCATCAATTTAAATATCAAAAGTCGTTTTCTACCTGTTATTCGTTCCATTGATATCATATTAATAATTTAAGTTTAATTTAATTTGAATTATTTGGATCAAGAGGCTCTTGATCCCCCTGGGGAAATTGTTGTTGGACAGTTGACACACATATGATGGCGCAACTACATGGTTTAAGTGTCTTGTCCAAGACACCTCAACATGAGAGGAGGAATCAGGGGTCAAACCACTGGCGCTATAGGCCAGATGAGAGTCTCTTTACTGAACATCTGTATTGTAGAACATCTTTATTCTTTATCAGGATTATTGTTTTCAAAAATTCGGTTTTTCTCATTCTACTCAAATTCAAAGATGGCAATGCTGCTCACCACTTCTGAATTTAATATGTTAAAGCATCCATTTATACACTCTGCATGCCCAGTTGAGCTTTTATACTACAGTCTTATCTGTATATGAATGTGAGTCCACACTACTAGCTCTACTTCACTTTCATTTTCTTTTATTGTGTGCTGTGTTTTTTTTAGCAAAGCAGAAATGGGTACACTGTCAAGGAAAACCACGCTCCCTTCAGGTACAGAACTCACACAATATATTATATATAATATAACAGATATTATAAAACCACTACACTCCTTTCAATGATGACACGATTAGTTGTTTACTATCAGAGGTTAATAAAATGCAGGCATAAAGAAAACAGGAGTTAGTCAATTTAATCAGTCAGAAAACTACATTCAGTGACAGTTGTTGAAGTAACAGTTTTAAACAGCAGTTTTCATGCACAAGATGCAGAACTGTAGAGCGTTCTTGTTAGCACTGTATTTAGCAGACCTTAAACATCATTAACTGAAAGAAAGATACAACACAAATCAAGACACATTTATTTCTTAGTGTTTTTAATCTTCACATGCCACAGACCGACGTATGTCTGAATGAAAACTTCCACTGCAACATGATTGAATGTCATGTTGTTAGACACAAAGAGAAACTTGAGCTCTAAGCTGCTTTGGAGGAGTTATGATTTTTTTCAGCGTGCATACCAGAAACTCCCCAACTTCCAGGTGTGTTAAACAGAGCAGGGGCTGCACAGGTGTACTCTCTGTGCACCAATATCCCCGAAACACTCTTGATATCCTGTAGGATCCATGCACAAAGAGAGAACAAAGAAATAGGCATTAAGCTTTCCCATGGTATCCAATTTGAGCTTACTGTATATTGCCTAACTCTTACCATAGTGTGTGTATGTCTCTGCGTATGTCTCTGTGTATCTCACTGTGTATGTCTCTGTGTATGTGTCTAGGCCCAGGCGCCAACCAACAGAAAAGGACACAGTGCTGTGGTGATGGGTTCTGCTATGCTGCTGTATGGAGGTTTTGTAGACATGAAAGGTTCTTCACAGGACTTTTGGAGTTTGAATTTTGGTGAGTTTAGAACAGGTTTTCATCATATATATATATATATATATATATATATATATAGCCACACCTGGATACAAGCTTTGTTTTCAAGTTGTTAATGCTTCAACTACACTCAGGATCTTCTGTGAATATATCAGGCATCAAGGCACTGGTGACGGAACAGTCAGCACTTTTCCTTCATGTGGTCTGCCCAAACCTTCAGCAGCTGCAGTATCAAGCTCATGATGGGTTTTGACAGAAATCCATACTCTAGTCTGCTGCATACATGTTCAAATAAGAAGTTGGGGGATTATTTATTAAGTGGAAGCTTCTGTTTGAATTGTCAAAGACAGGAATTGCTGCAGAGAACACATGGCATGGGTCCAGTATGTGCATTACTTGTAGATATTCATGTGTGTTTATGTGAATGACAGATACCATGGATTGGTCCCTGCTGAATGGTTCTCAGAAGGGCTCATTAGGCCCAGGTCCCAGACACAGTCACTCAGCTGTGGTCTACCAGGATTGCATGTATGTCTTTGGGGGCTTGAAAGGTTTGAGAGAGCAGAGAGACTTCTGGAAGTGGAATTCCACCAGCCACGTGTGGAGTATTCTCAGAACTAGGTGAGTAGTGATTTCATCTCAGCTTGACATCGCAGAAGAATCCTAAAAAGCTGCTGCCCTAATACTGGCTAGTGCTAGTTTGTTTGTAAGAAGTCAAGAGTTCTGAAAACTAGTCAACAGTACTGGATGGTCATTACTTTAGCTTTCAGTTGCATCCTCTTTATAGATTAGTCCATATTTAATTTCAGGTGTTGCATCATTTATATTGTAATTCTATTTTTGATATTTCTTAGTCATTATATTATTTAGCTATCTTCATTTTTTTTCCTGTGTGTTGCATTTGTACCAAGGCTCATTCTTGGCAGCCTGTGTCTTAGTCCAATCAAACAGTTGGTTCTAGAAAATCAGGTTTAGAGTTCAGAGAATAGAAGCAATTCATTGGTGGATGTGCTAACCTCACTTATGACTGTTATCCTCAGGTCCGCCCCCTCTAAACTGACAGGGCACTCGGCCGTGGTCTACAAGGATAGTATGCTTGTTTTTGGGGGAGGCGAGAGCCAGAACTCTCCAAAGAACTGCCTGTGGAGGTACAGCTTCACCACTCAGACATGGGGGGAGGTTGCCACACACCCAGGCTCTGTTGCCCCAAACAAGATTCACCACTGCTGCACTGGGCTGGGTCCCAGCTACGAGTCCAACACCAGCAGCCCCTCCTCCAGCTCAAGACTGGACAACAAACCCAGGCCCTTTAACAACAAGTGCTTCCCCACACCTCTCACTTTCCTAGGATCAGAGGGAGCTATAGAGCTGGAGACATTCAGCCCTGACAAGTGCTACAGAAGCCTCTTAAAATGTTCAGAGCCAGACAGCAGCAAACAGGGTTTGACAGGAAAAAATGCACAAGACACTGGAAATTGTTTGACTTTTGAGAACAAGTGTTTGAAGAAACAGTGGAGTTTCACCCAGGAAGACCTGCCCCACGATGAGGATGAAGACATAGCCAAGCACCTGCCCGACCTGCTGCTGATCGTGGGAGGAAGACCATGTACAAGTCACAGCCCTGTCTCCTTATGGCACATGACTATGACAGACTGGTAACAGCCTGTGAACGACTGTGACTCTACAGAGGTTTTTATTGATGTGAGAAGTGTGAAAAACCTGTTACATTATGACATGTTTGTTGACATTCTGTCAATATATATTATTTTGTGCACCGAGTAGACATTCAAACATATGAACTTAAAAAACTGCTAAATCACAATCACCAGGCCACACCACATGCGTGCTTGATTCTTGTATCTAGCAGCTTTTTGGAAGTGCACAGAATAAATAAGTAAATGAGGCACAGTGCCTCATGGGCATGTGGCAG
Source organism: Anabas testudineus (assembly GCF_900324465.2). NCBI lineage: Eukaryota > Metazoa > Chordata > Actinopteri > Anabantiformes > Anabantidae > Anabas > Anabas testudineus. The sequence continues at coordinate 20,310,670 of NC_046629.1, forward strand.
GCCAGGTGAATGCCTCTTGTTCTGTCTCTCTGATGAGAACAGGAATCTGATTTCTTTGAATTGGGAGAAAAAAAGTGAGCACAGAGGCCTGGGTGAGTCCATTTCAAATTTAAATCCTACTGCCAGGTATGTAATACTCACTGGAATGCCAAATGTGTATAAATCCACAGCTGTTTCATGATATGGTTGAGATTTTTTTGTTTGAAAATATTTTTGTGTCCTATTTTAAAAATGAATTGGTGGTTGTAAGTGTTGCAGACGGAGACAGGAAGTCAGCAATTCGTAGGAGACAAGGATTTATTGGACACAATTGTTGGTACCCTTCTGGTAAAGAAAGAAAACCCCACAATAGTCATTGAAATAACTTAAAACTGACTAAAACATAATAATTAAATGAAAATGTACTCAAATTTAATTAACTACTAATTAAATCTGACTTGCTGAGCCAGGAAATTAGCATGTGTACATGACAAGTGTATCTAAACTGGTATGTGCTGTGTTTCTAAGTAGGTATTGAATGTCATGTTGTTAGACACAAAGACAAACTTGGATTTTCATGCACACATGTCCATGCCTACATGTAGAGGTTTGTTTTGGTAAATTACGCGTCTGAAGTGAGCGTGGTATGACACGAGCGCAAACTTGTGATTTTTGTTGCTGCTCCTGAAAATCCTCCTCCTACACTACAGAATTTAATTTAATCACCTTGTTATATCAAGGCTGAAAATATATCAGTATTGAGTACATTAAAGTACATGAACAAGTGATAAAGTGGACTCTTGTAGTGTCAGCATCATCAGCGTTGTATTACAATATCCTTCCCATTGTTATCTGTGTGCAGTACCATTCAAAAGATTGTAATTACACAGAAATTACTTTTTGAATAAAGATAGATTTTAAAATATCAACATCATCAGCTGTATTTCAAATTGTAGGAAGTGTACAGGCCTTTGCTTTGAGTGACTTCAGCAAACCTGTGGCCACAGGACATCACTAGTGTCTCACACTTCCTCTACCTCTGGAGTGATTCTGGTCCACTCTTCTTCCAGTCTCTATCACAGCTCTGTGACTGTGGTGGGGTTCATTACTTTGTCGCCAAGTTATATCTAACAGTCTTAACAGTCTTGATGTGCAGCTTATACAGCAGCATCACCTACTGTGCCTTTACATTGTATCACTTGAAGCACACTTCAAGTGTCTGCCTCTGTCCAGTGTACAGTACACATCAGGATGGTTCTCCTACTTGCAAGTTTTCTTGGCAGTGCTTTTTTTAGCAGCTGCTGCAGTGTGTAATGAACGACTTGCATCGCTAGGTGGCGCCATTTGTTCAGTAACACTGCATCATGGCCCACCGTCAACTCACTTGATGCAAACTTCCATCTTTCCTGTCTGACTTCTCGCATTGATTCTTTTCTAACCTTCCACTTGTTACTCAGTTTAACAACTACCTCCCCCCCGGCAGATGACCTTATTTGACCCTCATGAACCGGAGCATGTGTGATTTCAGGAGACGGGACAGGGCTCATTTCAGAGTGAATTCGAGGTGTTGTATGGAAATACAGTTAATAATCACGTGCTAACGACGGCAGCGCAGCATCCGACCTGGAATCCAGCGTTTCCAGCTGATCCTGGAGCTGGATGATCAAACCGTGGCTCACACCGCAGCCTGTAAGTCAGAAAAAAAAAAACAATTATGCAAGCTCTCAGGGTAGGTGGGGGGGGGTGTTACCATAATAAAACCTTATTCCAGCAGAGGAGTCGTGTCTCTGGAGACGTAGTAGCCTAATAATCCCTTGCGTCCAGTTGGTGGAAATCCCCACGTGGTTTCGACTCCTGTATAAAAACTTTGGGTGCGCGGAGCCCCTGTCGTCGTGATTTCAAACCGGGGGTCTCTCTCCCTCGCAGCGAGCAGCATCTTGCGTGGAGGCACGGAGCTCCCATTCTACTCTACCGGCGCGCACGCAGCGCACCGTGGTACCCGGGCGCGTATTCGACAGACGCGGGGGGACGTTATTGTCCGCGGGGCTGCAGCTGGAGAGGCGCACTCGGTGCGCGTTGTTTGAATGAGAAGGAGCGGACTGGAGGCGTTTAAAGGCTGAACGGAGAGAGGTGGTGGTGCTGGAGGTTTGAGTTGGACTTTTTTTCGGCAGGACATGCACACATGTCCATGCCTACATGTAGAGGTTTGTTTTGGTAAATTACGCGTCTGAAGTGAGCGTGGTATGACACGAGCGCGTCAACAATCAGAGCTCCTGAGTGCGCTTTGCAGTCAGAGGGATGAACTTTGAATTTTGTGCAGGAAAAGACTCTGTGCGTAATGACTGGAGTTAATTAACGTCCCGATTTCACCCCTCTGTGTTTGGGAATACTAAGATTTCATTGTGGTTCTTGTGGATTTCTGGAGGCGTCTCACTTTTGGAGCACAAGTGGATGTTCTTCCGGAGTTTCTAACTTTGTAAATGATAAGAAACTTTAAGCTGAGGGGGGTTTGTTTATCATATTCTCTGTAAAATCATTTGGACTCTCAGTTTAAGTCTAGCAACATGAGCCTACACGCGTTGGCACTGGCCTGTGCGGTTGCGTGCGTTCTGTCCGTGCGCTGCAGCTCGGTCACCGGGACGGAGGCTCGGAGCTCGCCCCAAGAGTCGTGCGCATCCTGCGGACTCCGAACGCCGGATCAGTCGGAGCGGATGAACGTAGACCTCTTGGAGGCAGTGAAGAGGCACATACTGAACCGGCTGCAGATGAGGGACAGACCTAACATCACCCATCCCATTCCGAAGGCTGCGATGGTCACGGCTCTGAGGAGGCTGCACGCCGGCAAGGTGCGCGAGGACGGCCGGGTAGAGATCCCCAGCTTTGACGGACAGGCCGCGTTCAACAACGAGGTTCAGGCGGAGAACTCGGAGATTATCAGCTTCGCCGAATCAGGTAATAATCTATAATTCATCGCGCACACGCTCAATCGACCCCTGGCTGAACCCCGCCAGCGTTTTGACTTTATATAGACACAATAGGCGCAGCGCAGGGAGCCAGGTAAGTGGAAACCAGCCTCCTTCATACTGTACATGAACCTTCACGTCCTGATGGTTTGAATAGAGGTGACACCGGCTGAAGAGTGGGCTTGAAACGCCATAAACTAATTGGATCAGTCCAGTCATCATTTACATCATCTTATTACATCACAGTCCACTCTAGTGAAGCTGCTGGTAAATCCTCCTGTTTTAGAGTGATGAAAATGAAAAAAGAAGTCCTTAAATTACCCCGTGTGTTGTCTAGGGGATAAAAAGAACCTCTGAATCCACACACTCAATACTCCAACGTATAAAGCTCTCTTTTAAATACAGACAAAGTCCCTCAATTGGCCATTTATCCCTCGCTCTAAGAATGTGTATCTAACTAATTCTCAGAAGTCCAAAGAGAACACCCTTTCCTCTCTCTAGCTCTCTTGCTCTCACACACACCTCAAATCATCTGTGCTTGTCACAATCCAATAATTGTCAGTTAGTGTGTGAGAACCTGTGTCTTTGACACAAACTGTTGGTTTAACAAAAAGAAAACATACAATTAAGGACACTAAAATAGGACATCTTAAATACACACACAAACACACACTAACACACACTATCCTGTCGTTTCCCATTGGCCCCGCTGGTACAATTAGCCTGAATGGGCTGCGAGGTCCTGCCTTGCAACGGGAATGATCTGAACGCTCTCATGACAAGGGAACAAAAGCCAGGCAATTATTATAAGAGCACTATGTGTTCCTGCTGAACCCGACATGTCAACGTTGGGGAGAAAGGAAAAAAATACACACACACACCACACACACACACACACACACACACACACACAGGGCCGAGAAAACAAAAGAAATCGCTCAGAATAATGCATGAGACATTTGAGTCCATGCAGGGTTAGATTGGGGGAGTGTGGGGTGGAGAGATGATGGTAGAGTTGGTGGGTAGGGTGGGGGGTGACATTGTGTGTTTGTGTCCATATTGCAGTGTTGTTAAGAATGTTTTTGTCGTTCTAAAGGTTCTCTGGGCATCTTTGCATCTTCTTCTTCTGTTTTATTCCCCCCTCCCTAGTTTCATTCTTCCTCACACCTTTGAGCTTTTGTCTAGCATTGTACCATGGAGCTGGCTTGGGTCCCTGCTCCCTAGACCCCTTCTGCTTCCTGGCCAGCTGGCTCACGCCCGCCCACATCGGGCGCTGCCAGCTGGGGTGCATGGCACAGAGGCAAGGTCTTCAGAAGCCAGGGGACCTTGCACCCACCACCCCCAAGCACTGAATTGTTTAGTTTTTTTTTTTTTTATCACAATTAAAGACAAGGTGCGTTGGAGGAGGTTTAGGTTGGCATGTGTTTAGCCAACAACGAGGTGTTGATGTGCCATGTGTATGTGTGGAGCAACGGGGTCAGTTTGCATCCTCAGTTTCCCCTCAGCACAGGGTTAACTGTGCTCTTGTCAGCCAGGGAGCTGGCTTCTTATCTCCGGTTGCTGTAGAGCAGAGGTAAGAGGTCTGCCAAGCAGCCCCAGGCAGGCGAGGGAGAAGATGCCAATCTCCCTTCTCCCCTGACATGGTCCCGCGGGTCCACGCCAAAGGATTCGGTGTCCCGTATCCACGGGAGCGGAGCAGGAGAACACAGGCAGTGGAAGGGTGGGAGGGTGAGTGAGAGCAGAGGGTCGATGGAGAAGTTTAGATCTGTTCTTCACGATTGTTCACTTGCAGCCGTTCGGACCCAGTGAACTCGCAAGTGGTCCAAGACATGGAATTAGGACTTCATTATAGCAGGTCATTAACTCTGGCCCGGTTCCTCCAATGGATCAGGTTGGCAGGTTTACCTCAGGACACAGCTCTTTCATGAGGAGCTGTCAGTCAAGGCACTCCTGGACGTGGTCCAGACATTTTCCACATTCACTCACGAGTGTGTGTTTGAGTCCTCAGTGGACCCGGCTGCCTCACTTTGGCTTGTGATCCCATAAATGATTTATGCAACTTTATTAAAAATGCTCCAGAAGTAAAGCTTTAACAACAACAAAGTCAGAACCACAGCATCTTTAACCTCTGGCCAATACTCCCCCCACCTCCCACCCTCACCTTCACCAAGCCTGAGGGCTGCTACACGCATGCCTCTGCTCCCGTTGGAGCCACAAGTGCCGCACACCGCACCCTTATCCTTCCACAGCGTGTGGTCTTGTCAACAGCAGCTTTCAGTAATGAGTTTTGGAGCTGCCTGCCTGCACTCACGGCCTTCTTCCCCCGACTTGGTGGCATAGGTGGGGACATGCTGAAGAAGCTCTTTATCCACACAAGCCCACCCAGGTGTCCTGTCTGCTGATAATCACTAACTTTTCCACTACAGGGTCAGGCGAGGCGTGTCAGGGCCAGCTCCAAATTGTTTGTAACCCTGGATGAAAAGAACAATTCATTCCTCAAAGGTACTTCAGATGAAGTCATATGATTTGTAGTTTTACGCTCTTAGTACTAAAAAAGCAATGTGATCAAACTTGAATGTATATGAACTGAACCATTTTTATGGAGTTCTAGGTATTTAAATGTCTCTGAGCACTTTAAAAATGAAGAGGACTTTAATTAGAAGTCCTGACAATTTCCACAAAACTCAGCGTGTTCATTTTTATCCACCAGCACTCCATGGGAAATACTTTAACTGCGCATAACTTGGGGATCCTGAATGGAAACCCATCACCTTATTAATAAGTGCACTTTAACAAGTCACCTGGACAAACAGGCAGCATAGCACTTAGATGTATAATCAGTATCCGTTTCAGGCTTCACTTTCTGTCTCTCAAGCTGTCACCCTGAGCTCAGTGCCGCGCCATCCCCTCTTTTTCTGAACTCAGAGCTGTTGAGGCACGTAACAACGCAGAGCACTGACTGAGGTGAGGTTAGTTACTTGTAGCCCCGAGGGGCCTTTACAGCATTCGCAAGCAAAAGCTGCTGTTCAGCTGATTCCTTTAAGTTGTTCACTTCAGATAGATTTCAGTGTGCTCTCGCCGTGCATTTGATACTCTGCACGCAGCCTTTGAGAAAGCTGATATTTGATGTATTGCTTTCTTTCGGGGTTAGGGGGGTGTGTATACGTGCGCATGGATGGATGCAAATATGTGCATATATATATATGTGTGTGTGTGCGAAGTGGTTGAGCTCCCAGCTGACATGCTACAGAGTGGAGAGCTGGTCTGAACAGGCCCTTGTGTGAATGTGAAAAACATGGTTTACAGGAGGAAGAGGCGTGAGGCACCTTAAAGAGCGAGGGGTGTGGGTGTTGAGGGGCACCGTCTTTGGTGGCCACCTGTTGACACTGACACACACTAATCAGTCGGCAAACAAAGTAAGTAGTAAGTAGAAACCTTTCAAGTTACCTCGGGCTAATTTGGAAGACATCATTAGGCTTAGGGAAAAAAAAGGAGAGAGAGAGAGAGAGAGAGAGAGAAAACACTTCCAGGGAGAGCCCTTTGCCACTTTTAGACGCCTGGGATCTCTTCATTGTGCTGCTGTAGAAAGTGTCCAGTGTCATGTAAATGGCTTTTATTTTTGCCACATCATGCTTTTTGCTGGAAAGCCACGCGTTTCAATGCTGAGCTGCAGCGCGGCTGTCTCCCGGTGCCTCACAGGGGTCTTTGTGCTGTCACTCTCAGGGTCCTCACACTGGAAGAGGGTGGTGGGTAGAGTGGGGATGTGGGTGGTTGACGTGGGGGGGGGGGGGGGGGCGCAATAACAGCGAACTCAATGAACCCCTGGGGAGCCTTGGCTAGTGTCCGCCACCCTTTTCTACTTACGTCTTTCCTTCATCTTTCTCCTCTGGTCTCCCTCCCTCTCCTTCTCTCTCTCTCTTTTTTTGACTTACAAAGCTGGATCCGAGGCCAACTGGGCCTGATCCCAGAACTCTGTCACAGCTGGCCTATAAGGAGTTGCCACAGAGGTCACCTGACACAGTGATTGAGGGTGAACAGAGAAAACAAAGGGAAAATAGTGCTTTAAAGACAGAGCTGTACCCTTCTATGGGATCTTTCTTCTTCATATATTTGCACATGTGTGACAAATTGCCTTTAGCTCATATAAAAATCAAATAACTTAACGTGTTAAAAATCAAATAACTTAACTATTTCTGGGTAAATTCCAGAGCTTTCAGTCATAGTAAACTGACTGAAAACTCCAGAACGTACATTTACACTCTTACAGTAATGCTTTAATGAAACAGAATATTCACAACAATCTATTTTGTTTTCTTTTGTCTCCAGATGAACAAACATCCTCCAAGTCTGGTCTGTATTTCCTCATCTCCAACGAGGGTAACCAGAATCTTTTCGTGTCCCAGGCCAACTTGTGGCTCTACTTCCGGGTGTTGCCTGGTCCTGAGAAGGGTCTGCGGAGGAAGGTGACTGTCAATATCCACTATCAGAATTCTGGGGCTGTCGGCAGTGCAGTGGGAGCCAGTGGAGGGGGAACAGGCCGCTGGGCCCTGGTGGAGAAGCGAGTGGATCTGAAACGCAGTGGCTGGCATACGTTTCCCCTCTCCGAGGCAGTGCGGGCTGTGTTTGGGAAAGGCAGTCGACGGCAGGATCTGGAGGTCCACTGTGATGGCTGCGAGACAGCTGGTGTGGCACCAGTGCTGGTGGACCCCGGTGACCCTTCCCACCGGCCCTTCCTTGTGGTCCGTGCGCGGCAGGTCGACGGAAAACACCGCATTCGCAAGCGGGGGCTGGAGTGTGACGGAACCAGTGGGGGTCTTTGCTGTCGGCAACAGTTTTACATAGACTTCCGCCTTATTGGTTGGAACGACTGGATCATTGCACCTGCTGGTTATTACGGTAACTACTGTGAGGGCAGCTGCCCAGCCTACATGGCAGGTGTACCAGGCTCGGCTTCCTCCTTCCACACAGCTGTAGTTAACCAGTACCGCCTGAGAGGGATGAGCCCAGGCTCGGTCAACTCCTGCTGCATCCCCACAAAGCTCAGTACTATGTCCATGCTGTACTTTGATGATGAATACAACATTGTCAAGAGGGATGTACCCAACATGATTGTGGAGGAGTGCGGCTGTGCTTGAGTCCACGCCGACCCTTGATGATCTGAACTTGAAACAGTCAGAAAGGCATTTTGTACAAACAGGACGTTATTGTATGGTACACATATACAATATATCTATACCTACTGTCTGTGCAGGCAACATATGCATACGCTGGTACAATCTCGCAAACACAAGTATCAGTGTGGTGTCCGTGCCTGCGTGCGTGTCTTTGCACGTGTTCATGCCTGCATGTGTATTTATCAGACCAAGCGACACGCCGGCTGTCCAAGCGTTGTCCGTTCAGTGACAAGTGGTCATCAGCAGAAGGAGAAGGGAATGATTATCACCAAATGGTACTTTGCTCTAGTTTGCCATTTCTAGTCAAAAAATAATGGCCCGTCATCCTCTAGAATGAAGATAAAAAGCGCTTAAGGAAGGTGACAGGATCAGACGATATCATTGGTTTCACCGACTCCTCCTCTCATCCCTCTTAAGTACTTTATGCACATAACAGACTTTTGTTTTAATAAAGCACTGACAATTCATCAGCTTATACAATTCAGAACACCAGCACTTCCCTGCTATGCCGACAGACACAGTCTGGACTGTCCTCTCTCATGGAATTACAATGTCAGCGCTTAGAACACCGTGCAGCGGTATAGTGGCAAAGCAACCCCACTGAGCTGCCGCTGCGTCCGTTCACGCAGTGGACTATGGGCCTCTCAACCTCAAATTTCTGCTTGTCGAGACTGCTGCTGGCCCTGCTACCATGACAGCTAGGTCACAAGTGCACTTCACCTGTGCGCTGGGAGCAATAGAGAGAGAATTGGTTCCTCGATTGCTTGTTCAAGAGAGAGCAATGGTCGTAGCTCTGGCCCAGTGGGTCACAGCAGTGCAGTGCAGTGCAGCACTTGCAGAAACTGATATGCACACCCTGAATAGCACTTGTAAAAAGAAATGCCTTCTAAGGGGTACTGAGTGTCCTGTCCTATTAGTAAATAAGTGCCACATGAGCTATGCAATGTATAATAACCTATACCCATATCTGACATGCTCTAATAGAATGAACTCTTTCTATCTTCCTCCTACTCTCTTCCCCTCTCTCTCTTATCCTTTATCTCTTTCAGCCCTCGACTCTTTATTGATACTTGAAAAGTGATCTTTCGCTTCGCGAATGATTCTTGTGACGTTTGCACTGAAAAGTTGCGGGATTAGTGAAACAAAAACTGCCATTGAAAAATTATTTTTATAGAAGTAAATTGAATTTTGTTTCAAATGTATTTTACCTAATTAATGGAACCAAAGAGGCCAAGATTTGAGCTGTTGTACCAAGATGGCGAGGCCATTGAGTTTCTGTACGTCTACAGTACGTTGTTTTTTTAATAATTTTTGCAAAAGGCCTACCAATGTATCAGGGTACGATGTATGAGTTTCATTTCTTTAGCTCTGTTTTCATTCTCTGTTTTGTACAATAAGCAACACCTTTTATTGTTTTTCTTCTTTAATTCTATTTTTGTTTCATTTTTCTATTTAATAAGAAAGTTATTTTTAGTTCCTGTCTAAGAATCATTTAGTCAAATAAATGTCATCTGTACAGTTTATGTAAAATAAAATGTTTTCTTAAATATTTAGTAACTTTTATGTCTTTTCTGCTGTTGTGTTGTTCAGACTGTTGTTGTGTGTTTTCCTCCAGAGAGAGGATGGGTTTCAGCCGACGCATGCAGATGTATTTGACACATCTGTACGTGTTGGATGTAAACCGCTTTGGGCTGAGACATCTCTAAACAAAAAAGGTGGGGCTCACATAGCTGGGGACTACAAGAAAACACACACACACTCGCACTTGAGTCTTCGTCCATACTGGTTGAAACATAAAACATCTCCCTCCTGCTGCCTGTCAGGTCTAAGTGTCTCTCATAAGCTGGAGCTGTAGAGCAGTAATTACAACTATGATTAACAGCTTCAGTGGCATCCATTGTGGCTGCCAACATACAGATCTTCACATTGCTCGTTCCTTTCTTTCTGGTTGCAGTCGCCTGTTGATGTGTGTTTACATGCGGATAATTGTATCTGTGCGCGTGCGTGATGGCTGCGGTGCACGGGCGCAGCAGTGCGGTCTTGTTACGTCAGACCTCACGACGCTTCTCATCATGTTTCTGTTTCTGAAAATAGGTTTACTGTTGCCATAATGTCGGTAATGCACTGTGTCAACACTTTCGTGCAACTGCATGAAGCCTGCCCGCCTCACTGTCTGCTCTTGCCGACACCTACCAACAGCTAGATTTCGTGTAATGTTCCATCAAAACAAATCACACGTCCCTGTAAAATATCAGCTTTTATAATTGCTCTAAATGTATCTATTAAGATCTGCCAAGGAGAGAGTGCAATGTGATTTGTTTGGCTGCAGGGCAAATAGCATGTTAGGGAGGGATTGGGATAAATAACTCTTTACCTGTAGCTGGATAGATGGCAGCAGCGTTGGCAGAAGCAAAACGGGAGAAAACAAGCTGACGTTACAGGGCGTCTAACTGACAGGCAGCCGGACGAGGGGAAATGATCTGAAGCGACTGAGGTTGGAGCTTGTACCTCGCTCCACAAATCTACGCTAAGAGCATGGGAGGGTGGAAGAGTGGTGGGGTGGGGTGGGGTGGAGCATGGGGGGGGGGGGGGGGTTCGACGTGTAGCTGTCTTGTCATGCTTCCCAATGCATGCCAAGATCTCCACAGCTGGAATGTTAATGACGCTGAGCAAAAGAGCTGTAGGCTATTGAGCGTGCTGCCGTTCGCGCCTGCAGTCAGGGCCACACACTCACTCAAACAAAGTCGCATCATAGGCGTGTGTGAGTGTGTGTGTGTGTGTGTGTGTGTGTGTGTGTTTGCACGTGCTAATATACTCTTCAGCAGTCGTTCAAGCATACATGTACACCTCCATCACTTTGCATGCTCTCATGCTTTCCCTCATGTGCTCTCTGCCAAACACTCGTATTCAGTATAAACAAGACACTGAACGCTAATATGTATGAATACACACACACAACCTCCATAGCCCTCAGTTATCAGCTTAAACAAATATTGTCCCTCTGCTCTCGCTCATCTAATACTGCCACAGGTTGAGGTCATGACAGCTGCCAAGTTGACAGGGTCAGCTGGTTTATCACTGCAATAGCATTCATTCTTCTAAATCGGCCGCATTCACTAATGAATTTATGACTATTCATCGCCCAGGGCCAGGCATTCCTCAGCTTCATGCCACTTGTATTTGCGTCTGTTTGCCTGGAGAAAAACACACACACACACCTGTTGACGATGAATCCCCTGATCACTCGTGCCCCCTCTCCACCAATTGCAAGTGCACCTAGTTCCAATTTTCTTAACAGTATTTAAACGTCTTGAGAGGTTTTTCTCAACGTATGATCCCAGTTGTTTGCTAACAACGGAGCTCCCTGAGCTCACACAGCAGTGTTTCTATTACCACCGATTAGAGGGTGACCCTTTGTTTCAGCTTCATGTAAAGGCACTCTAATTCTAAGGATTTATGGTGTGGGCCCCCTAAGACAGGAGGCTCATTCCACCCCTGTTTACTTCTCTCCTACAACCCAAAGTGACATTTTGACCTTTGGAGCAATGTGGACTGTGGTCCCTGCAAGCTCTGTTTCACAGGCGGATTACCAGAGGAGTAAAGAAAAGAGCTTTCCTACTTGAAAGCATATTTGTTAGCACTAATGAGCAAGAAAAAAAAAATACAAAAAAAAATATATAATTTGTGTAATGCAACAACTGAGCACACACACACACACACACACACACACACACTCACTCACATGCGTTTTGACTGACAGCAACAGCAACAATGACCTGTGCTTTTACACATGTCCAGTATTTAGAAAACAGCATTAACACTACCTTTAATCGTTGGGACCCAATGGCTAATTTTATTTTCTTTCACTTTCTTTCTCCTGAGCGCTGTAGCGAAGGAGGTGACAGGGCACACATGGCGTGGTGGATGGTGTGTGTATGTGTGTCTGTGTGTTTTCATGCGCCTGCAGTGTCATAATGTCATGGTTGTTCCCTCCCCAGTTTGGTAAAACAACTGAAGCCTTGTCAGCTCACTCTCCACCCTCTACTCCCCTCCTCCCCCAGACCCTGTCTTCCCATCAGCCCCTAAACCTTCTCACCTCCTCACCCCACCTTCTACCATCCTGACCTCCTGACTTTCAGAGTACTGAAGGCACACTCAGGGGCCACAAAGCCTTCATTTGTGTTGTCTGACCGTGGCTAGCGCCGGCCCAGGCATCCCCGCCACTCGTCTGCAGTGCAGAAGTGGAGCCACGTAATGTGAAGGCCATCCGCTAGTAGTTGATAGCAGCAGTAAAGGTGGTTGTTGTTTGGGGAAGTAATAATATTGAGAATAGAGCTTGTTAACAAATTCAATTACATACAATACAGGTTCAGTGTCTCTGTCAAAGTCAGTCAAACATGGGAGTAGTTCAGTCAGGCAAGATGCAATTTAACATCGATGCTGAGACAATGGAGACTTTGACACTGACGCCTTCATTTAGAAGCTCCTTTTTTCCACTTATCCTATGGTCCAGGTTGCCACAGTTGATCATGGTCCGCACATGGAATTGGCACAGGGTTGAAGCCTGGTGCCCATCCAAATGGACCTTCACCTTAGTGTCTGGGGGTTTGTGGACATTTCGGGGGTTCATTGTCAAGGTGTGTCCACACACCTTGAAATATCATTAGAAGCAACCGGGTTGCGAACCGTCAACCCTAGGTTGGAGAGTCAAACTCCTACTGAGCCCTGTACAAGATATGGTTAAGAACTGAGACTAGACTGACTTCCAGTCAAGCAGATTACAACCACCGGAGTGATGAATGTGTTTTTGTCTTTATATCATTTCCTGTTCTGCTTTGAGTGAGCTCAGTTAATTGATGGAGAGCTATTAAGTGTCCTGCTGTCTGCACTGTGAAGATGAAGCTTGTAATAAAAAACTGAATGTTTGAATACACCATGCCCTCTTCCTTGGACATCTTGCTGTTGTTTGCCCCCTTCGGTCTGTTGACGAGCTAAATTTAGCTCACTGATGGTGTTTTGGAATTTTTTCTTTTTTTTACAACCTTAAAAAGGGAAAGGAATCCTGATGACTAATGTCCTAAGTGCTTGTAGGAGTTAAATGTAGAACCAGTAGGTAAACAGTCTGGCTTTTGTTTCAGGGGAGCATAGTTTCTGTCCACATTCGAGTGACGTAGTGTTAGTGATAGTGAGCCAACTGATAGGCTGGCAGTGAACGTGTTAGCGTAGGTGAATTAACCTACTCACACGCTCAGAAGGAAGGACGCAGACTGAAATACCTTTGTAGCGAGCGCAAGGGGGAAAAAAGGCTGTGAACATTTGCCTCCAGAGCTGTTTCCTTGTATTCATGAACATGACTGCTTTGTGTGAGAGTGTGTGTGTCAGAGGGGAAATTCCAGCAGAGGGGTTAGAGGGGAGGGGGAGATATAAGGTGTGACTGAGGATCATCTCTGACCACTTTAAAGCGAGGACCATCATCAGCGTTCCTGTATGACTCTCGGCCCCAGCTGCGTTTCTCTCTGTGGGCTCATTATTCTGGCAGGTGCCCCATTGTCCCGTCTTTGCGGGTCTTTTCATGAGCATACCGAAAACACAACACCAAAATATGCAGGGGGGGGAGGGGCAGGAAGAGGGTGCATTGGAGGGGGAGGATGGGAGAGGGAGCAAGGGTGGTGTCGGTGGCTGTGAGTCAAAGTGAAGAAGACTCAGAGAAACTGAAGAGAAGATATTCAGAGAGAACACAAATAGTTTTCGATGGTGGTGGTTACAGCAGTGGGATAGTGTCCACCACAAAGGAACAAACTGCAGTAGTTCATGTAGCAGGAGAGACCCACAGTTGGCCGACTTTTTTGTTCTCTTTCATTTCTATACTTTGTCAAGGCACTGCCATCCCCTGCTGTGTGTAAGACACCCTGCATGTCTTCGCATAACCTTGTGTGAAAATTGTTCATGGTCTGCAGTAAATACAACAAAAAAACTATTGACAGATCTTTCAATAATACAAAAACAACTGATGTGCATTATTGGATGGCACCTATCAGGGGGGAGTATATTATTTATATATTATATAATATATATATATATATATATATATATATATATATATATATATATATATAGGCAGTATGTGAACAGGCATCTTGAAATGAACGTGTTGCAAGCAGGAAACACTAGGTCTCATGGGGTGTTCCTGCTCTGCAGTGGTCAGCACCTTCCAAAAGTGGTCCCAGGAAGGACAACTGATGGACCGGCAACAGGGTCATGGGTGGCCAAGGCTCCCTTGATGCATGTGGGGAATGAAGTGTTGCCTATCTGGTCTGATTCTGCCCATGCTGGTTTTAATTTTGTGGCTGATCATTGTATACACACAGGGCATGTGTGGACTTCATGGCTACGCAATCTTATAACGAGGTTGTTTGTGAAAAAGTGCCATGAGTTGTATTTTTGAAAAAGAAAAACAGTTGTTTTGTTTATTTTTTATTTTGAGAATAAAAATACAATCTTTCTAGAAATGATGTGCTTTTATTTTGAAGTTTTACTTTTACCTTCATATTCAGATTTTTGCTCTTGAATTATCATAACAAAAACATGTTATGGTTAATTTATTACTGTAAATATGATTACTTTTCCTTGTAAAATTGCAGATTAACTATACTAACTTGAATCTAGTGTGTGGGTGTCAGAGAGAGAGAGCATAAACATACACACTAATATATGTAATTTAGCTTCAGGTTTAAACGGCCACCCTGACAGTGTGAAGGAAAACAAACACTTGCCTGGTCAGCTGCCAAGAGAGAAAAATTTGAGAGGTGCGGTAGAAGTCAAAAACGAAACCTGCAAATCCATCATGACTCTCTGTGCTATGAACACTGACAGAGGAACGTTTACTTTTGTGCTATCAGATGGGACGAGTTCACACAGCATTCCTGCTGATTTAGCCGATGTGTGTGTGTGTTTGTGTGTGTGTGTGTGTGTGTGTGTGTGTGTGTGTGTGTGTGTGTGTGTCTGTGTGTGTGTGTGAGCTACTGCAGAAGGCACAAAATCAAAAGCACGAGAGGAAAGAGGGATGCAGATGGCTTCGGGTGTGGGGTCCTCTCTGGGCGTATCGCGCAGATCAAGATTAACTCTGCTGCGCCTTGGTCTGAGATCAGTGCGAGCGAGTGAGTGTGCCACACACAAAGTCCTCGATTGTCTCTGATGGCTCGGATGATGCAGAAGAGGAGTTGCCATCTGAAGTTTTCCATCCTCCAAAGGCTTATTACCCTTACAATTGTCTTTTTTTCTTGAAATCTCAGATTACAGCGGTGAAACAGTATCCCTGCCCGTGCTGTACCTGTGTGGTGAGCTGAGAATACATGCAACAAAGGCATCTGTTGTACTAGGCAGCCTTTGTGCGCAATTTAATGTCTCCTAAATACTTTTATTGTTGCCCCTTTTCAGGTGCATTCTGAACATTCCTCGTGATTGTGCCAGGATGTTGCACAGGTTACTGTTAAAGAAGAAAAAGATTACTGCTTTTGAGCATATAACAAGACAAGACAAGTAGTCCAAAAAAAGGGGACTGCTGCCTAAAATAGGAACTACCTCTGGGGTGTTTCTTGTGTTTTGTTTTTTTTTCTCGTACATCCAGCGCAACAGGCATTTGTAGGCCTGCAGATTGAGGTAATGCCCTGTGAAAGATTCCTGATGTCTAACCTCATGCCTGTCTGACTTAGAAACGCCTCAGTTATCTCAGCCACTTCCTTCTCTTGACCACATGCACATCAGCTGAGGTAAAGCCTGCTTCTGGAGCGGCGAGCTGGCTGCAGTGACCTGATTAGATTGGGACTCTAGAGTCAGGTGGCCCGGCGAGGGAGGGGGGTTGGGGGGGTGGGTTGCGGATGACATAGTCAGAGTCACCATTCTATTTTAATAAGAATACGCTCCTTTGGTTCTCATCTTATATAGGAATGGAGACATTAAGGCAGGCAGCGGACGATTGATACCTTAATTTTGTGGAAGTGAAAAACAGAAACTAACACCGTGTGCCTGTCTCTTATCTATCAGTGTCATATTTTCTCCTCATCTTTTCACAATGTGTTAAGGACTAGCAGAATTACTGACCAAGAGAATTAGATCTCTCACCAAGACAGACCCAGATGCTTAGCATACCTTCCCAATACTAGTGGGATCAGTGGTAACTGTAGCCCCAACTGGGTTGGATTCATTGGGAATCCCTTGCAACAACAGGGATGGGTTCTGTTTAAGTCTAACGAAGCGGGAGTAAAGCCATAGGGATTTAATAGAAAATCCACACAAGGGGTATCATCACATATTAAGCAAGTTAACACCCTCTGCTTTTTTGCAGACCACATACTGGACTTGTTTTGAATGTGTGGTCTTGGTATTGAGGGTTTCCTTTTAACATTCCGCCTTTCTCAGGCAAGAACATGTCCAGTTGAGTATAAACACTTGGCTACAGCTTCAGAAAGGACTTTCAATCACAAGCTTGCAGTAAAAAAAGGACTGCTATCAAGTCTAAGTTAAGGCAGGTCCAAGTTAAAACTCAAGTTAGACCCGTGTTTCTTGAGGACAAGTGGAAAGTTAAATCCAGAGTCTTGAAGCAAAGTGTCAAGTTGTTTTAGTTTTGTGATGTCCACAAAGGTCTCTAAGTTAGAAGTATAATAATAATTAAATCATTCAAATTCTTTCAGAACAGGTCGTAACTCAGATGTTTTGTCCCTGGCCTACATACGTTGAATCAAGTTCCAAATCATCTCATTCAAGCTAAGTCACTTGAGTCCACAACATCAAGTCTCAAAACATCTGAGTGGTCACTCTTCTTGTTGTATCTGGAACTCATTAAAACGGCTTCATGTCAAGTGTCAAGACTGATCAAATGTCACGTTATCACCCAAGACTTACAGGCCAAGTGTCAAGTCATCTCTGAAAGGGGGATGCATATGGACACAAGTCCACCTGAGTTCTTCGAGTTAACTCGTGTCCTTAAAAATTAATTGAGTTGGGTTGAATTCGAGTCATCCAAGTGGAGGTTCAGGTTATCCACATTAAGCCCTGAGTCCTATGACAACTAAAGATGTCCTATGGATCCCTTCCATGTCTCTGGCTGCTCACCATGAAAATAACATCAAGCTTGTCCTATGACTGCTGTGTTATAATGTTAATGTAAAGTTGTAAACTGTTGCCAATTAGGCAAGTTAAAAGAAAATGAGCAAAGCAAAAACAATTAATCAGACTCTCTCTGTCATGAAAATGAGATGACTCATGTCGGGGGTTTTATCCTGTTATAATAGTTTATTTGTCTGAATGTGGTTTCATCATTTTTATAAATGCCTCAAACCAATAGTGATGTTTACAGATCATCTGATAAAAGCAGCTAATTGTAATCCCAAAACCAGACAATCTACAACGTCTGTATATACTGTATGTGTAAGTCACTGTGTGTGTGTGTGTGTGTGTGAATGAGTCAGTGTACAGGTGCTCCACCTCATGTCTGGTAGAAGCTGGCTGAGGCAAAGCCTCAGACATGTGTCTGGTTGCACACACACCTACGCTAAGAAAACTGATGTGCCATGTGAAAACATCTTACTTTCTTGAGCAAAAAGTAACCAGAAGGATTAGGGAGGGACTCAAAACAGTTCACGCGAACAACTCATAGACAGTCATTTCATAACTCAGGAGGTTGGTTGGATTTTGCATCTCATAATGATAAGACCAGAGGGGAAGCAGCCCTTATAAGGCTGTAGCTTTAAACACACAGGCCTGATGCAAAACACAGCCCTATTTGGCATTACCCAGATGCTCTTAACCCTCATAGCTGTGTCTTAATCATACCTGTAGTAAATACTGGTAAATGCTTCATCAGTGTATTGTATGTACTGCACTGACTGTATATGTTCTCTTCAGCAAAGCCAATTAAATAGGGCACTTGAACCCACTCATGTACTGTCATTTTCAATGAGTGGTCAGAATGTGCAGGTCGTGGGGCGGTTCATGTAAGAACGTACTTAAATTCATCCTATAACTTTATAATATATGATAAAACTCCTTACCTTTCACATAAATGATGGACTGCTCCTCATTTACACCACAAGCAGGGAAGGTCTTGAGGTTAGAGTGACCGTCATTGTCTGAGAGGCTGAGGTTGAAGCCAGTGTCCCTTGACCAATGCATATCATGAGGTCATCATAATCCACACTATGAGGGGAGAAAAAGGAATATGTTCCCCTTAGAACATTCAAAACATTTGTACAACCTCTTATTAAAACACAACACTTACTTTTAGCAGGCAGATCTTTTTAAAAATAAGTATACAGACTGAAGTCCAGGTCCAGCCTTTGTGTGGCTTTATAGGAAGTAGAATTTCCTACAAATGTTCCAGTTTGTTCAGTTCTATCCTGTAGTTTCTGTAATGCATCAGTTTGTACCATTTTGCCAAAATCTAAATCTAATTTTATTTAATGGAAAAGAACCCCTCAATTCCTCTTTAAAAAAAGGTCGAAATCACAGACAGACCTTTGCATAATAGATGCTATATTTACAGTATGTTTGGTATTATACGTAACAGATGCCTACTTTTCTCTGATGTCACACTAGAAAAGCATGATACCCATGAGATCCAGCTTTGATTTTATACTTTAATTTGGTGATTTTACCAACGAAGTCTGATGTGTATGCATTCCTACGTAAGTGTGTGTTAGGCCTTTGGAGAGGTGGTGTTTAAGAACAACTGTATTCATTATTTGAGGGCACCTGGAGACAAGTGGATCGTCAGGCAGGCATTAGCACGGGAAGAGGCAGCAGGTTGTGGCTTCAGGAAGGATTCATAAAAACTGCTTCCTCGGCATCACCCAGCAAAACTGCCAGAACTCCCTTTGGATGTCCAAGCCCCTTAACTTAAATCTACCTTAGTACTGTAATATGTTGTTTTAAACTGGAATTTGATTTTATTTAAGTCGTTTTAGCTTCAATACCTCCTTTAAGTTGTATTTCATGTGGGGAAAAAATTTCATTATAAATAATACGTGTTTTCATTCACAGATTTTTTTTATGATGCTCTCAATCTGATAACAAAATAACCTTTGAGAATTTAAATGATAAAAGAGACACATACCGTGGAATCAACAGAAGAAAAAACATTAAATAGCAGCTATGCAGTGGAACATGAAAGTGAAGGATGATCTGCTGTTAGACAATATAAAATGAATATATGATCTCTCAGCAGTCTTTACACGTGGCTTCTAATACAGTGTATATTCCTACCATGTAATCCTGTGGCGTTCTATTGTATTGTGTTTAGGAACCCCCGTAAACTGATGCTGGCTCTGAAACAAGGATAAGGGTTAACTGGCAAAGCCTACAGTAAGTTGGTGTTTAAATGCAGTTGGAATGCATGTAAGCAGGACATGTTTGTGCCTTCGGAGTGGGGTGCACTAAAAAGCCTGCATGTTTTTGAAGGGTAGCATTATGTTTTCTCTTGAGCTGTGTTTTCCTTAGACTTGCATGTATTAGCCAGAGATGTCAGCAGTCAGCCCTGGGAATAAGTGCGTGTGTGTGTGTGTACTAGCCACCTGAAGATTATCTTGACATTCTTGTTGCTGAAGGGGGAGGATAGGCCTGCTTCTTACTGCTCAATACAGATGCAGCAACTAGGCAGGGGAAGAAGGAGGAGGATGAATGGGTTACATGGTAGGAGGAAAATGACAGAGAGGTGGAAGGTAGTGGCGCACTGGAGCTAGCTGCCACATGCTACAGCATGTCCATCATGGGCACATTACCACCAACTATTTCGAAGCTGAGGGCCCCTGTGCAGCGTGGTAATCCTCTGGTATGAGTGACTTTGTCAATCAAAAAGGCAAGCACGGGGACCTGACTGTATGGTGCATTAGCATTAATGGGCTTATTCAAACCCGTGGTGGTGGGAATGGGTATACTGGTATAAGGCTTGTAATGACCCCCTTCCATTCTCTAATCCTCCTTCAGCTTGTTTCAGTGTGTGTTTTTAAACCATCCTGTTAGTAACTCTCTAAAACCAGCACCTTAGATGAGACTTTCAGGAGGAGACCTTCACAACCAGATTGCCACATCTCATAAGTGTCTTGACTCCTGTTGTGCTCAGTAATGCAGGTGAAAAATGACAAATGTGCACTGGAAATCAAAATCAGAGAGCAACCTAAAATTTTCTAAATATCAAGGAAGGAAGGAAACAGGAATAAAATAGCAGTATTGTAAGCATATTTCAGTAGTTATTCTGAAACACAGTATAAAACGTAAATGAGATATTTGAAAAAGAACGCTGATCAAAATTAGAGAACACTTTTAGATACCTCCAAGTTATTGGTCTTAATTTAGCACCTCGTGCAAATTTCCTTATCTGACAAACCCTATTTAACTGGCAGCCAGACTTTCCAGATTTTACTCACTCTGCAAGATGGTGAGCTGTTTTAAAGTCACTGAAACCCTCCGGCAACAGGTTGTCTAAATGAAGGTCAAAGGGATGACTTTATCAGTCAAGCAAGAGAAATTAATTGCTCCAAATCTGTGATTTCCAGAACATTGCATCTTTACAACATCACAAACTCACAAGTCCTCCAAGAAGGCTGGTCGCCCACGAAAAACAAATGCAAGAGAGAATAGGACAATACAGAGAATCACTGAAAGATCATATCAGTCAAATCACTGAGAAACACTGCAGCTGGAGTTGGACAGAGGAGAATTCAAAGTTCCCTTTAGTGATAAAAGCAAGCTTCATTTATTTGGGTCTGCAGTTAATTATTCTGCATTGGTCATCCAATCAGCCAACAGTTTTAATGCAGGACAATGCCCCCTGTCACACAGTCAAACGCTTTCCTTCAAACTAAAAACATTGAAATAATGAAATGGCCAGCCTAGAGTCCTGATCCAAACCCAATAGAAAACCTCTGGAAAATCCTTGGCGACAAAGTTATGGCCAAGAACCCCACCACAGTCACGGAGCTGTGGTAGAGACTGGAAGAAGAGTTGACCAGAATCATTCCAGAGGTAGAGGAAGTGTGAGAGACAAGTGATGTCCTGTGGTCACAGGTGTGCTGAACTCACCCAAAGCAAGGGCCTGTACACTTCCTAATAATTGTTGACTGTTGTAACCTTCAGAAAACTTTGTTCTAATCTTTCTCCATGCTACAGTCATTGCTGTTCTCTAATTCTGATCATTGTGTTGCCTTGGTTATTTTCAAATGCTGAGCACTGAAGATTAAAAAACCAAGTGTTGATATATTCTTCTCTAATTTTGATCTCCATTGTACATTGTGTCTTAAAAGCACTATCTCTAACCACTATCTCTAACTAGTTTCTCAACCAGATGATGTCATTGTCTCCTAAAATTGGTTTTCCATATAACTAAATTAAACAGCAAAATGTTTCTAGACAATGTTTTTCTTCTCTGTGAAAGAATCTAATCTTGCAGTACAACATCCAGTTATATGACTATATAGTCATTAAGATTTTTATTGTCATGTTAAGAGACATTAAAAACAGGAAGTGTTTGTTGTTGTGAAAAACATGCTGGAAGATGAGGCTCTTCTTAGAATTGGGATGTCCTACCATTATCCAATATCATTTTAACCCAAGCTATGATTTCTCCCTAAACCTAACCAAGCTGTTTAAACATAACCCACATTAACCACGTTAACCACCCTCCTCCTTCATAACATCTATTCTGCCTCCGTTTTGGTTTTGACTTTGCTGCAGCTCACTTTGAACATGTTCCTGATTCAGACTCAGCAAGTTAATTTTATGACAACACTGCCTTCAGTAGAGTAAATACAGTCAAAGGCCACAATCAAAGTTTTGTTATCTAGTATACCCATTACTTGAAATGTGAATTTGGCATATGTGCCCCTTACTACTGAAGGACACTAGAAAGTTTCCTGGCAATCTGTGCATGTATGTGTGTGTGGTCATCTAGACATAAAGAACAGCTCTATTGTCTCCATTCAAAGATAAGGGGGATGGGGACCTGAAAAGCACCTCTCATCTAAACCCTTCCTTCTAATGGCTACACTTGACATGCAGGGGACAATTCCCCTAGCAAAGAGTGAAAAGGTGCTGGCCAGTTGAGCGGGACATTCAGCAAAAGGGAATGAGAGACACAGAGAGAGAGAGGCCTGAGAGAGGAAGGGTGCAGTAGAGAGGGGAAGAGTGGAGAAGGTGGAGGTGGGGGTTAGATTAAAACATCTACAAATAATAAAGAAGGAACTGTGTTCGGTTCATAGCTACAACATTTCTGTAAATAGACTCAGATTCTTCATCATTCACCTCTGAATGCAAGTTTAAGGTGACATGTTTGTTTATGAGCGTAAACTGGCGAGGTGAGTTGGGGCATTAGGACGGCCTGGAATATTTAGAAGCACATCCTCCAGAGCCCGGGGCATGCTACGGGAGGAATACCAAGCTCTGGTAACAATGATGAGAGGCCAGAGTCACCCCTGCCCACCAGCCTTTCACCGCAGTGGCCGCTCAGAGGTCAACTTCCAACACTGCACTGCAAATTGCCAGGACAGAGCCTTGTCTTAGTCATTCTCACTCTGCGTCACACACACTTCATATCCAAACTGAAAGCTGCATTAGCCAACTTTTGTCACATTGAGGCAAAAGTTAAATTGTATTAATTACGTTTGGGTATTTCAGTGTTGGTATGCGGATTAGTCAGCATTAATAAGACTACAAGAGATAGGGAGTTAATACATGTGGAGGGAACTCTCAGTAGAGCAACTGCTCCTCTGCATTAGGAGGGGCCAGTTGAGGTAATTTAGGCATCATGCTTTCCTGACACCTTCAATTTTAGATCTCTGCTGGAGAGATTATATTGTATATTTTACCTGAGCTTAGTATAGGGGAGCACGAACATATTGCTGGGGAGAGGTATGTCTGTATTAAGAACCTTGTTGAACCTGCTGTTATGTTACTTCCATTCATCTATCTGGAGTCAGGTTGCAGTTAGGAATGCAACTAACAATTTAATTATAACTATGTGCTCAATAATGTTTCTGCTAATTGTGAAAAATAGTTCTGAACATCTGAAGGTCTCACCTTCAGATGTCTTCTATCTCACAGTTCAAAGCACAGACCTAATGGAACAAACAGTTTTAAATAATACAACAAATTCAAATGGAATAGACAAAAACTGTAGCACACCATGACAATCAAGTGCTTTTGGACTCAGCAGTCCACAGTTTAGTATATTTTTTTTCTTCTCCACTCTTGGTGTTTTTAGATAAACCTAACTTTACTGTATGTTTTGCATTATTAACCAGTTGGAGGAGATAGAGCGGTTTGACAGTGGGCAGCATGTTTATCACCAGAAATCTTTGACAACATACCGATTTGAGGCAGGCTGTGTGAGGCGCAGAAGAGCAGATACATAACATACCAGAACCACCTCCTTGCACTAAAGAAAAGATGGTGTTCTTCATCCTGGTGGTTTGCATGAGCCTTCAACCTATCCCCTCTCCCCGCTCTGCCACACTCCACCCAGCCCTTCAGGTGTTGCATGTAGTCTTATGAAATTACAGTAAATATGATTGTCAGAAAACTTAACTGACCATATCTGAGTGTTTAGATGGGTATACTTCTTGTTTTTTTACCGCATTGTTGCCAGGGTGTTCAGTGAGACTGAGCCACAGAAGCCTCTAACATCACCTCTCAATTGAGTATTTCGGTTTTCTGCTACATCATTCTTTGACTTTACTAAATAGGGCATCTTTTGAAAATATGATTAACAGCTACTCTGAAGTAATAATAGTAATTGATACTTTATTAATCCCCTTGGGGAATTTCTTTGTGCACAGGCTGCCAACTTGAGGCACCAAGGGTTCGGGGTTCAGTGTCTTGTCCAGGGACAATTTGACATATGGCCAGAAATTGGGGGGAAGCTGGGAAGCGAACCGCCAACCCTGGGGTTCATAGACAACTGCTGACTGTCCGACCAACTGAGTTCAAATTATAACTTATTGAATTGATTAATTATAGTTTTACTTGAGTCACATGCAGGGGTGAAAGCAGCTGGTTTTACTTGAGTAGCTCTACACTGTGTTATTGCTATTTTTACTTAAATAAATGATCAGTGTACTTCTTCCACCTCATTTTGTTTCTAAACTCATTTATCCTCATTGTAAATCACAGGCACCAGTTCTCTAAATGTAATAAATCCTATGCTGCTTGAATTGATAAGAGATGCCGCAGGGCAGCTCTCTGTGATGCTAACCAGTACAAAGAGCTACTTTTTTTTACATACAACCCTCTTTATCTCAGCTATGGCAGTGCTTTTTTGATTTGCGGTTAACTGCTCAAAGCCTCCGTCAAGATCCAAAACTTGTACAGCTTGTACTTAATTACTGTAATTTCCAACATTAACAGCTTATGGGTTGCCACTGCAATAATAAAAAGTGTGCTTTGTCAGTCAAGCCTTTTGATCTTGACACTTTGAAAAAACTAGTCCCCTAGGATGTTGACAATGAAGCCAATTGACAGGCCTGTTTGTATGCCATGAAGAAAAGAAGATTATTGCTCTTTGTAGACATGACCCCATTTGTCTTTCGAGAGGTTTGAACCGTCTTAGAAGAATTTGGGGATGTAGAGCCCTGCTCTGTTTTTTGATGAAAATGAACAAGCTTTTAAGAGGGAGCAAAGCCACACAAAGAAATGTGGTTTCTTTATTCTAACGTGATTGAATGAGGGGCTGTAAACACAAAGCTCTTCAATCCAAGTAGAAACAAAGCAAAAATGTCATTTACATTTTACAAGCACTGTAAACATATAGAAAAAAAAAAGTTGTAATTACTCTTTCAAGATTGATGAGTTAAATAATTGCAGAGAACTTTGAATTGTTCCATAGCACCAATCATCACAAAAAGATGAGCAGCACTGGTGAAGCTTGCAGCATGGAATTTCTGGACTAAGCAGCTGTCATTTTGCTCATTGACATTATGCATGCACTATATTTGCCATGACGTTTTTTTCTCCTCTCCACAGGGTTAATTTAGGGCACAATAAGGAACTCTAGTGGGTAACAGAGCCCTCTTTGTGGCACTGGCCCCTGGGGGCCACTAATCTCTGCCAAGGAAAACAATAGCTCACTGCTGCACCATGGCCTGCTCCTGTCAGTAATTCATCAGGTTCGAGCACGTGCACACGCGCGTACACACACATCTGACATGGTTGACGCCCATCCTTCCTGACAACCAAAACAAGCATACACCTGGATCACAAGCTGACAGCTTGGCAGACGATCAAGACAATTTTTTCAAGACACTTTTTTTGAAAAATGTATCCTAACTGCCTTCTACCATGTACAGAGTGTAATTAGTATGTTTGTTACCAAGCACATGCTTCTGTTGATACATCAACTAAACAGTAAATCAATGACAAAATCTTGAGTGATGTAAATATAACATAAATAGTTACTGTAACTATATGAACTGTTTGGAAATATAACTTTATGTCATACAATAACGTCATCTAACAGATAAAATATCAGTGTCGACTTATGTGGACATAAGGAGTCAATCACGTACACTCTTGAAGATTTCCTTTATCAAACATTGCTTGGTTCCATGAAGACAGTGAGAAGCTTGCATAAGGCAGGTGGTTATCAATTTAACTTGACAAACTCTTGTGCTATGGTTGCCCTTCACAGCATAATTGGTAGCTATTACATCATAATGCAGGCTGTCATGCAGTAAATAAATGAACTTTAGACAAGCTGTAGTTGTACGGTTTTGTCTTTATATTACAACACTGATAAAACTGAACCATACCAATTTCCATGCACTTCTCAAACCTTTGGCATCCTCCAGGAATGGTAATATTTTACCTGTCATAGTTCAAATGTACTGCATCTAACTCTACCCCTACCTTGTGGATACAACAGCAGAGACTGAGAAATCTTTCTTTGGAGGTAAACTGAAACATCAGCATCTGTTGTGGTTAACATGCACACCAGTCATTTACTGTGAGCCAAAGTTGAATGAGGCAAGGAGTTCTGTAGTGTTGGCATTATCGTTACAATTATTAATGCATGCTATGTGGTGTTCACTGGCGGTAAATTGACTTTTCCCCCATACACAGTACAATCATTCCAACACCTGTCACAGTTCATTCATAGTTCAGTTATTCATCCGTTCTATGCCTGCCCTTTGAATTTCCACTAACTGTCCTGTCAATTTCAGTCCTTCCTACCTTTAGCAGTCACTATATTTCCACACTCACCTGCTCACCTGTTCCCCATTCCCTTATTAGCTCCCTATCTTATAGTATACAGTGTTCCACTGAGATCAGCCAGAATGTCTATTTTGCTTTGCCAGCTTTGGCTTTTAAGTCTTTGGTTGTGAGTTTGAATCCTTTTAATCCTGTTTTTGAATTATGTTGTTTTTAAAGCAGTCAATAGACTGTGATTAATTAATCACAGAAGAAGAAAAAAAGACAATTAAAACTCATTAGTCACATTCCATGGAGTTATGGAATTACATAGTGCAATAACTTGCTTAACTTATAAATCTGTACTTTTATTGGAATGTTTGTATTTCTGTACTTGTATCTAAATATTTGTAAATTCGCATTTGCAAAGTGTATCTTTTTTTCAGGATGGTTAGTAATGACAATAACATCTTGACAACTGGACCATGTTGACTTGCCTTGCAGCTATTGATAGATTGGAGAAAAATAAATACATAATACACCATGTCACAGTATAACTTGTTATCTTTCCTTACTTTCAATAATAGAAGACTTAATTTATACAGGGATGTTGTATATCCTCACATTTTTTGCTGCATTGCATTAGCATTAATTGTGATTATAACATATTCAATATAATATTGTCATATATACAGTATGTACTTTAAAAAGTCATTGGAATTTTAGCACTAGTTGGTAAACACTAAGTTAAAAGCTGTGTGCTGAATAATGCCACTGGCTGGCTAGCAGCTATTAGAGTTAGCAGTCAATTCACAAATGATGGTAACTGAATATATTCTTGTGTGTGGTGGTGTTACCTTTTTAAAACTTTATTAAGTTTGATCCATGATGTCTGTGAAAACATATCAGAGTTTTTCAACACAATTTACTCCTAGACGTTGTAGTAACTTTGTAAACTCTGATTTATTCTGCTGACCACCGGAAATCGGGGCTGTGAGTTAAAGGTCAGCTGGGGTGCTCGCTGATTGACTGCTCCCTTTAACACGAAGCAGCAATGTGATTGGCTGATGTGTGTGTTTGTATCCTCAGGACGAGACCATTAGACAAATATAAGTAAATGAAAATTCACACTTGAATAAGTGACTTTGTGCAAAGAAAATGCAAATGTGAATTTACAAATATTCAGATACAAGTACAAATTTTGCACTGTACAAATCTTATTGCACTACATTAATTTCAGTCACGGTCTTAAACTGGAGAACTGAAAAGACTTGCAAACGACAACTACAATGTTCAAGTTATTGGAAGACAGTAGCAGAAGAAGCTGGTCAGGTATTGACCCAGCCCAACCAGTCCTGTCCTTCTCCAACTCTATATTATATTAGCTGCACAACATAGTGATTTGCTAGGCTTCGCTTTTCCTCCAGCTTCTCATCACTCACACGTTCCTGTGGTAAAACTCTCATGTTGTTCTTGATGCGCATTAATTGTGTTTGATTCCAAAACATCTCTAAAATGTGCAAAACTGGTAAAACCACATCATGGTTCATCAGACAGTAATGTTTTAATAGTGATGCATATCCGATGTGCATCTTGTATGTCACATCTTTTTACATCTTATCCTGCCTTCTGCATGTCTAAGTACTTCTAGTAGGTGAGCACACATCTGATAAAGTTTCCTGTTGTGCTACACATCTGCACCTGATTCAACTGATTTAATAAATAATAATCTTTCTTAGTGCTTTTGTTTACTTGCTGTATTCAGTAAGAAAACACACATAGTTTAAGCTATCGGAAACAGGAAGTATGACAGAAAACCTATTTAAAAATCTCTGGAGTACAATAATGACATGTTAAAAAATATAACTCTCCCTTGGATTCATTTTACTAGGCAATGACAATATAGCACATGAATGAGAAAAAGGAACCAAACCCTGTAATCTGCATGTCCTCTTTACATCTAACCTAGATCTGTTCTTTATTGGTTAACCACATGTGCTACAATGGCCAAACCACATGTGACGAATTGTATCAATAAGAGCAGGTCATCAATCAAGCTTGAGCACCCGGCATCGTGTTTGCTGAGGTTTCCCTGCCTTCAAATGAAAGGCGGAATCGTTGCATGTCAAGCTAGTGATAGCTTGAAAAACAACACAAGCTTGAAAGGGGTGGATGCGCAGCCAACTGTGACATGCTACACCAAACAGCATGACTAATATTACCTCATATTCTTGGACTAAGTGTCTGAAAGAAATCTTCCATACATTACTGAAAACTGAAGTAGGTGCACTCGTTTTTCAATTTCCAAGTCCTGTTGTCATGGCAGTTGAAGTTGACAGCTATGACAAGCCATATGGAATTCCATACTCAAAGAATAATATAAAAAGAATGGCTGTGAAAGTATGAGGAAGCAAGACAGTGGGGAAAAAAAAGTTAGAGAAGAAGGCAGACGTAACAACAACAGCAACAACAACAAAAAAAATACTGCTGATCTTAACAATTTGTGTAAAAACCTTATCTCCAAAGCACTTTGCTTTGTAATCTTCTCATCACCAGGGAAGAGAGGGGTGACCTGGGGCAGAATGTCTCCCCCTCACCCCCGTCAAGTTAGTTTGTAGGATTAACAGAGCAAACAGACTTACTAGTACAGGCTCATGTCCCCTGGAAAGACAGCTAACATGTTTAATCAGAAAGACAATCCAATTACTACAAAGAAATGCAAAATGACCACAATCAAACCCAGAACCACTACAAGCACAGGAGAATCATAAAAAGATGAAAGAGATGAGACAAAAAGACATTTGACAAATGACCAGAAATACATGTAAATTGACCACACATTTACAAAAAAGCCACAAAGGAATAATGATGAAAAACACCACAAAGAGATGTAAAAGGGTCACCAACAGTTAGAAAGGTAGGCAAATCTCTTTTATAATTAAAGAGTCTGGGTGTTGGGCTCCAGCTGTTGACTGCTTAGAGTTACAAATAGAAACCACTTATTCAGATTGCATTGTAGGTTTGGTAAATGTAGGATGGCTGTAGAACAGTTGGTTAAGCAGTTGTCCCTGAGCTGCAGGGTCAGTGGTTCAATTGAATTTTGAATTCAGTTTATTTATATTGCACCCAAGTCAAGGCACTATACAGTGTAAGGTTTCGATCTTACAGAAGATAACTGACTATAGGTGGTAACCTAGCAAATTACAGCTTTCTAATTATTAGATAATTATTTACTAATTGTTTCACAATTTAATTGAAAAACTGCATTTAGCATAAAACTATTTTGAAATTTTAATATAATTATCAGGTAATTTGACCAAAAACCAATTTTTTCTGCCAAAATACGCAAAATGAGGGGTTTAATCACTTTCATTGAAGGTTCATTGACAACACATGCGTGTATGTTAGATGTGGGTGATGAGGGTAGGTTATTATTCTGCCTTTGACCTGGATAGCTCCCCTCACTTGTCCATACACTTCAGAGCTCTCCCAAATGACAATAGCGAGAGATGGAGGCGATACAGGCATGAAAGACGCAGCTTAGTGATGTGGGGGTTAAAAGCTCAAGACACACTGGAGACATTCATAAAAAGTCTTCTTTAAAATAGGAAAGAAACAGAAATAATTAGTCATCTAAGTCGACTTATGTAATAAAAAATGTAATTCTTTAAGGTTTTTTATTCTAGGTATGTAGTAGGTAAATATTTATATTTCAAACTGAGTCCTGCAGACATTTCTGTTGCCTAATGATTACAAAACTAGGTAATACTGGGAAATAAAAAAAAAAGGAGGCCCATGACATGATGCATAGAATTTTATTAGTATAGATCACAATATCCATCATAATTTTCCACAATTTAACTAAATTTGGGCAAATTACCTGATAAATATATTATAATTTCAAACTAGTTTTAAACATTACAATGCAGTTATTAAACTTAAATTGTGAAACAATTACAACATATTTCTTTAGTAATTAGAGAGCTGTGATTTACTAGGTTGCCCAGTGTTTAAGTTTACTTACAATCTAACTGATTCTAAACCTGGTTATCATGTGTTTCCTTATGCACAATGTGCTTTTATATTAAGAATCTTTACTATTTTGAAGAAGACTTTTTATGAATGTCTCCTGTGTGTCTTGAGCTTTTAACCCCCACATCACTAAGCTGCGTCTTTCATGCCTGTATCGCCTCCATCTCTCGCTATTGTCATTTGGGAGAGCTCTGAAGTGTATGGACAAGTGAGGGGAGCTATCCAGGTCAAAGGCAGAATAATAACCCACCCTCATCACCCACATCTAACATACACATTAGGCCCTTGCATGTGTTGTCAATGAACCTTCAATGAAAGTGATTAAACCCCTTTTTCATCCTTCGCATGGGTTTGGTGTTGGTCCTACGGGTCGTCAGATGCAGCTGGGAGTCTCCACTTTGCCTGTGTCACAACACAGGGACGAGTTCTGGGCAAAGTACAAACTGCCGAATCAAACTCTTGGACTACTTTGAAGCTCAGCAGCATATTTTTTTCAAGGACCCTCATTGTAGTACGCTTGATTTAGTGCACCTGAATCCATTAATCGATGGCTGTTAGTTGTGTGTGCACATAAATGGCATGTGAGGGCTGTTAAGTGATATTTGAGTGCTTCACAAGGAAAAGCTGCATGTGGCTCAGTGGACCAAGATGTCCGCCTGAGGTTGTGACTTCGTCATGAGCTATTTTGGAGGTCATCCCTTCTCACTCTATTCTTCATCTCTCAACAAAGGTGATGTAGTCGTGTCTTGAAAAGGGCAGAGAAAATAATTTCTGTTCCTAAGAGCTTAATAGGAGAGTGTTACTAACGTTTTTTTCCTTTAAAGAATTTTATGTTTTACTTTTATAAAATATAATTCTGTTTCATCCTTAGACAATTTCTATTTCTGAGATTCTAAAGCTTTGTTTCCCAAAAAAAAAAATACCACTGAAAAGCAGAAGATCATGCTCTGTTCAGTACTGTTTTATTTATATCAGGAAAATACAGCTCTCTCTGTTTTCCAGCCCACTTAAAGGTGCCCTCAAACAGCTCCAAAGCACCACACCCATACATCACTTCTTCTGTCTTTAACACATGTAGAAATAGAAACCAAGACGCTGCAGTTTAATGAGCAGACCAGGTCTATTGCCTGCAACGCATTAAAAAAAAAGCTTGGGACAGATGCAAAATAAAACTGAAAGTTCAGAATGATTCCAAATTTAGCAGGTTAATTAGTAATTGGTAAGAGGTTAGAGCATCAAGGCGGGCTATAGAGCAAGTATCCACCAGAGGCTCAGTCTTTGCAAGCAAAGATGGGTGGTGACTCTCTACTTTGTGTCAAGGTCAACAAGAATATTTCTTAGTGTAAGATCTCACAGATGATCAAATCATAAAAATGCCCTAAGAGTGGGTTCATTTCAGAAAACATCATCACAGGACACATTCAAAAATGAATGTTGAATGCTGAATGTTGCTTCAACTGTCCCACAGAGGCAACAGGCTTAGACATCTGCAGCCTGATAACAGGCAGCAACCGGTAAAGGCTTTACAGGGATCGCTAGGCACAACCCTGTGGACTCAATGAATAATGGAAAGTTACAAATCTGTTCCATTGGGGATCTGATGAGGAAGAGAGGGAGACAGACATAAGTTGGGGGGAACCATGGAGAAATGACTTGTAGGCTTGAGGCACAAGAGATTTGGTCACACACCTGCACCAAGGCTGCATTGTGGTTACGCAGAGAGCTGCATTTGGTGATCGCTCCTAAGGGGCTGATAAATCAACCTCAGCTAAAGCACACACAGGCATGCTGATTGGAAGGAAGGAGCTGGGACTCCCAGTGGGAGGTCTGATAAAGGTGTGATAAACTGCGTCATGGTATTACACAATGACATGGGGAGTTAGTATGGCGCGTGAGAAAGGTCAGACAGGCTGTATCTGATCACTCTAATGACCTTTACGCGGTAAATCACTCTTATGCAAATATTGTTTTGACAAGCGCACACGAACAGCGGCAACAGGAGTTTGCTGAAGTCTGCTGGGATGACAGTAAACAGTGAGTTACTATCAGATCATAGTTTACTGGAATAAATGCCTGATTTGCTGATTAAGCCTCCATCATGAAGGCCTTTGGCCACATCACCAAACACTGGCAAATTTCGAGTAACATTTCAGTGAACTCATTATAGGATATCACTCTGAACTGAACAAGTTATTGTCATTAGTAATTAAAGCAAAGTCAACTAGTAGTAGAAAGGTTAAGTCTGAGAAATGTATCTGTGGTCAGTCAGTTACCAGAACATACTTGGTAGCACATCCTCTGTGTGCCTTTGTGAATGAAGTATAGTTTCCTCCAGAGAAGATTATGGCTGATTGTTTTGTAACTTTCTGGAAGAATCCTCCAAAGTATAATTCAAGTGATTAATAATTTTGCAACATGCAAAGACGAAACAAGCCATTTCTTTACGTCAGAAGCGCAGCCTCAATCATTTTTTCCACTCCAGTGATGACATGTTGCAAATGAGCTCATGTATAGGATCATCAATAGTTTCACCCTGAGGGAAACCTGAGACACAATCATCTCTTTTCTAAATACAGCTGCCTTGATTGTGTCTGACAAAACGAGCATTGTGAGCGCCGCGTTTTCGCTTAAAATAAACAACCAGCAGAGGTACACCGTGATAAAAGAATAGGTTGTTTATTCATTGCTTGCGGGAAGATGTAGCTGTATGGCAGGCTCCCCTGAAAGGCTAATCTCATGAAATAACATTTAGGGATTAACTTTAATTGGAGGTTGTGCCCCAGCACAGAGCAACATCAGTCATCAGAGGCTTGTGTAGCACTGGGCTCAATGCAGCTCCAAATGATCTACACTGTCATTAGATGATGATAGCATGTCTGATTATAGATATTGCTAAACTGACCACAAATCCCTAATACAACCTGAGGCAAGAAAACTTTTTAATCATTTCTGTCTGTTTTCATTTGTTATATTTTTTAACAAACCTTCTATTATATGAACTCACCTGCATAGACATTACACAATGCTGTTCTATTTTTATTTTTACATTTTTCTCCAGACACATCTTAAATGTGTGCACTGACTAACAAAGAACACACATAATGACATGTTGTGGTTTTGTGGAACTTAACTGAATAGTTATTATTTTTGAACTGTTTTCAGTTGATACAGTTTTTCTTCTTGCATTTACCCAGTGTCAGCTTAAGCTTATCTAAGGCTCGGTCTGTTTCAGTTTAAGCTTTGGTGCATTTGCCTGTTAAGTCTAAATCATTTAGATGCTGTGGACCAAACAAGCAGATGGGAATTGGTTACGAGGAGGGTGTTGGTCTTGTTGTTTGTAATGGGAGTGCAAAACAGAGTTTTATCTAACAGATAAAAGTGGTTATTGTCCAAAGTTGTCCGATTATTAAGTCGCTTGTTGGTCTGTTTTAGTTAATGCTTGATGCTCCTGAGCTGTTTTCAGACATGCACTGCAACACTGAACTTATCTGGACATTATCCGGAGGAACATGACAACACAAATGTCCAGACATTACGCAGTCGAGCCAGACACAAGACATTACAAGACATTACACCCAGCCAGCTCGCTCGCACAAAGTCAGTGTAATGTCCATTTGAGTGAATAGAGCAGCTCGTTCTCCTGAGATTTCACAGGAAGTTAGTTGACTGTCATTCGACTGGTGCAGCGTTAATGTGCTGTAAACAAGAAACTTTACTTTCTGTATCATGTCCCGCCTCCTACAGGCGCCAACGCTCACCTAAACCAAACAAGTAATTCCAGAAGGTGATAATGCATCTGACACAGACAAATGTCTCTTGTGTGTCACATATATGAAAGAGCAACTCAAGACAATGTTCAGACATGATTCTTTGGACATGGTCCAGAGTGGTTATGAAAAAAAAAATGGTTTAGTTTCCTTGTAAAATGTCACAAATACACAAAAGGAATAGAACCTACTAAGGCAGCAAAGTAAACTGCTAAACAAATTAAAAGAACACCTAATGATCACAGTTAAGTCTTCATCAAGTTGAACTGTGAATCTGTTTCACAACAGGTGTAATGTAGAGCAAGATCCTACAGACAACTGCTCTCTCTTTACCCTTACTTCAATATTCCCAAGATCAAGAGGAGCACTGCAAGAATCCTATCCATGACCTGCGGCAGGCTACTGATGTTCATGTTCCGAACCAAATTGTCAGAAACAAACTCCATGATGGTGACATGAGGGCCTGGCGTTCTTATATATGACCTGTGCTCACAGCCCAGGACCATGCAGCTTGTTAGGCCAGTTCTGCCCCTGGTGTTCTGTTGTCTTAAAATATGACAGCAGGTTTACACTGAGCACGTGTTGTGAAATAATTTGGAGACCTTGGGCTGCACAGAACTCAGCGTCATAGCTAACGGTAGCCGGACTGCTGTGAGGCACCAGGATGAGATCTTCATTGTCGTATTGTTTGACTATTCACTGGTGCAGTGGGCCCTGGGTTCCTCCTGGTGGACAGTGCCTGGCCTCATGTGGTCAATGTGTAGACAGTTCCTGAATGACGCAGGCATTTGTGCCCCACTCATTCCCTGACCTACATCCAATTGAGCGCCTTTGGGACATTATGGATCACACCACCAAGTACCTCCTAGATACAAACTCTCTAGGAGCTCACTGATGCTCTGATTCAGGTCTGGATTCCTCAGGACACCAACTTTGTGTATGGCACCCACTATGTATGGTAGTGGTCATACACACATTATAAGTTGCTGTGATGAAATTCATGCAGTTGGATAACCCTGTGATTGAAATCTTTCACTTTCCCACTGACTGTTGTTGTTCTGCACAAATTACACATTGTATAATTGAACACATAGTACATAGTGTATTATATAACCCCACAGACTTAATAAACTATATTTTGTATTTTCACTACATTTCACTAAAATGTGAACACCCAGAAATACAGTTGTCTGCATGGGGCATGGTATAAGGTGTCCTTAGATTGGAGCATAGAGTCAGTCTGTCTCATTGTCTGTCTCCACAGAATGATCAAGTCTTTCTCACAGTATGTTTTATCTCCACATGAAAAGGGGAAATAATCATGACACTGTGCATGCAACAGTGGGAAAATCCCAAATGAAAACATAATCTCCTGTCCAAAGACATCTAATGCAATAAAGCAACGGTGACAGTCATTTACAATATCAGCACACATGCTTGAAATAGTTGAACTGCTGTATGTATAGACGAGTGTATTCTGGTGAATGAGGTCTTCACGGCTTGTTCTCACTGTCTGTGTACCAAGTCTAAAGCTATGTAAACAGCCATTACAAAATTACAATCTCTAACCCAAACATTAGGGCCTCTGATTTAAACAGAGAAATCAACTGGAACACACTCATGAAACACTTTGCTGTTTCTGTGGGAATTTTTGCCCGGTCAAACTTTGCAAAAGATGAGCATGTTCATACTGTCAATGTGTTGCAATAGAAAAGAGAACAATAACTTTTGTGTTATTCAAGGCCATAACAAATGTCAAGTCTAATCATTTGGCATCAAAACCCGAAGTAAGAAACGATGACTTGAGATGAACAATGGGCTCCATTATACTTAAAAATATCACGAGAGAATGATACTGTAGGAAATCACCCATGGATACGTACACCTTTTTCCAAATGTCATCAAATATATGACACAAAATTCCATGAAATAGTTTCTGGCGTCTGGACAAAACGAGAAGAAGCTGGCATAAAGACAAAGCAGACGGTTCATCTTCTTCATCCCCTTAAAATACAGCAGCCCGTTTAAACATCCTCACAGTGTCACTGTGATCAAAAGAGACTTCGGCAAAAACGCTAAGTTGGAAGTGACGAATTTAAGATGTGTCGCATTCCTGAATCCAATTATGGCCTGTGGTGGGAGTCGTTTGTTTTGTGTAAACACATGTGAGAATCTTTTATTTCATTCTTCCCGGGTTTCTTTTGAGAGCAGTGGCTTGACCCCAGCATCATTAGAGAATCGCATGCTAGGGACGTTTCCTCTGCATTAGTATTCAGCCTTTAGTTTGCACAGGAACTTCAGAGCAAAGTGAATGAAAACAGCATTAAACTATCTTTCAATTAACTGTTCAATTAGACTGTAACTCTCTATGGACGGTACTGTAATCTATGTTGCTCATTAATGTTTTTAACTTCTAGACATGCGGTAGACTTTGCATTTTGATTCTGGCGTATTTGTTAGGTTAGACATTTGAAGTGTTAAATTGTGTTAAGCTGTGATGTTTTTTTACTTATTTATGAACAACATGTATATCCTATTGGTCTACAACTCGTCAGGGAGTTTTTCCTCTTCACCATAGCCTAGTTTTTGCTCAAGTAGGATTTGTTGGGTTTTCTATTTTCTATTCTCTATTTGAATTTAACTTCAATCACTGCAATCACTGTTTTCTGTTTTCTATGTAAAGCACTTTGTAACACATGTTTAGAAAAGTCCTCTATAAACACATGTATTATTATTATTATTACAATGTTTGCACTTTTATGGTTGCCTAAAAATATTCCAACAAAATATTCCACCTATCAGCTCAGGGGCCTCAAGGGCTTTTTGGCTTATGGTGTACAGAAGTTACCCTGGATGTGATGATATAAGGATTTCTATAAAGTTAAAAGCTTTTGGTGTAGTAATAAGTAAGTTTGGTGCTTGGAGATTTCACAAATTGTACTGGAATATTAGAACGGAAATACCCAACACATCATCCCACAGTGTCAGCTAAGGACACTATAGGCATCCTTTGGTGCTGATATTTGGCACCTTGCCATAGACATAGAGATCACATACAAGAGTTTTATTATACAAGGTAGTGTGTAGGTGTAGAATGATGGAGGTAAAAACAGGAAACTGACAGTGACAGCAATGACCTCTGGGAGTTGTAGCAATGGAGAACAAAATGGCAGATGTGACCAGATGCTTGGAACAAAACACATGACAAGGCCCTAGATACAAAGCAACAAAAAGAAACATAAACTTAAAGCTTCAAAACTTAAAGTCTGTAATCCTAGGGTTTATCTGAGAGTACAAAAGGTTTGTCCCAGAGAGACCAGAGGTCCAAGAAGGCAAGGCAAGTCAAGGGCTAGGCTAGGCTGAGGCAAGGCCTGGGTTAAAAACATGGCCGAAAAACACACAGGACAAGAAACCAGGGTAAGGTGGCTGGCTGGAGATCAGTATGAAAACTGACAATCTGGCAGAGGACAATGTGAACAAGGAGGTGCTTATAAAGGGGACAACTAAACACCAGTGAAAACAATCACGGGTGAAGCTGGAGACAAGAAACAGGATGGGACCTGTTTTTATGACAACAATCATGTGATGCCCAAGTAATGTTGACATCAAGGCTTTGGTTCACTTTAGATGCAAAGACAACTGGGCTAGGGTTAGTTCCAACAAAGTCAGGGTTAAGCTAAGTGAAAAGATAAAACAAGCCCTTCTTGGAACATTTGTTACAACACGCAATGTCTCACACAGCACGTTCTGTCTCCTGTGGGAAAGTCCTGTGTGTTGTTGACCCATTCGATCACCTCGCTCTCCTCACCATGCAGGGTTTTGCCCTAACATACTACAGCAGTACTCTAGGCAATAAGAAATACTGATGCACTTGGGTTATAATTGTAGTTGATTGATATCCCTGTCCCAGTTTCCATGGGTTAACTTTAGAATCAATATGAAATACCAAAGGACTTGACAAAGCTCAATTCTTTCAAGCTGGGCTTTAAGGATGGGCTAGATGGGCTAAACAGTGATAATGGCAGATCATTTCTCTGAATGAATCCCTGTACAGTTATTATAGCACAGCAACAGTAAGTACTTTTAGGCCAAACACTGGCTTGTGCTAAAGCTTTATGACTGGTCAGCACACGCTCAAAAGTTTGAATTCCTAAGCAGTCAGCGTTTCCGAAATACTACTCTTTCAGTGCTCTTACAAACACTATTTTCTGCTACACTATTAAAAAGAGCAGATATTCAGCCTGGGGGATTCCCTCATTTGGCAGGAGAAGCACCGCCTTGGAAATGGTACACTGGGAGACATAAAAACACGGAGCAGAACAAAGGTCACAACTCAGAGACCAAGGTCTAAGCCCCCACACACTTTGCAGCCATGGTCATCGTCTTGCTCACTCTTTGGCAACTGCTGATCCCAACAAGCGCCTAGCTACAAGGTCGAAAAGCTAGAAACTTCCCCTTCGTCCTGCTGTGCTGCTCCCGCCTGCCTGCTTAACTAAAAACTCCCAGTGTAGGCTACGCCCTTCACATGTCACTGCCTGACCCCTAAGTGGTGTAACAATGCCAAATGTATGCCAAATGTTTCTCTTTAATGGTGGGTAATTTATAGACACTGGCAAGAGCAAATTTGGACTTCTGTCCAGAGGTGTTGATTACCCTTTTTATCTTGTTTGGGAGCATGATCAAAGCCATCACCCATTAGCAATCATGTGCTTTTCCTCCCCCCAGTGCCCCCTGCTAAAAAACTTTGGCACACAGCCATGCCTCAGCCTACTTTTCTTTGTTTTATTACTTCAAAAGGTTGCGCCTAACCCCATTCATCACAGAACACTGCTCCTGTCAAAGCTGTAACAGAGTCAGATTGTTCAGGCATTAGGGCATCGAACAAAGCACGTTGAGCATCTCCAAATCTGATGTAATTCAAGGAGGGATAATTCAACACATTGAGAGTCATCTTTGATCTGTGATCTGTACCATATCTGCAGCCACACTCATCCAATTTTATTATGCTTTTGATATTTCATCTCAGCCAGCCTACTTGAACACATCACCACAAATTAGCATTGTGTTCTGGAATATCCCTTCATAATGTGTTTAATTTTTTCTGAGAAGTAACGTGCAAATATCTGTTTATCCTTCGTTTCTGTTTTGAACAGCTTGTATTACGACTGAAACCAAGACATAGAATGGAAAGTATCCAGAAAGGCTAGGGTAAAGGGTGGAGAGTTCAGCTTTAATATGTATGACACAAAAAATATTAGTGGTTTGACTTATCCCCAACATTCAGATGTACCATTATCATTAAGCATTAAGTGTGTCCTTTTACTCAGGGGTGTCTCGTTTGGGTTAAGCCTATTTATCTTTCTGTTGTGCTTGTGTTTGTGCAAATGTTGGCTGTGAAGGAAAGGCACATGAGGAGGAGGAAGCCACACCAGCTCATTCTGAGGCACCCTGCCCCTATCTTGAAGCCTAATCCGATGAGCTCACACTCAGCATGTTCCTCTCGTGAGTTCTGCATGACTTACGCTGCCCCCAGAGATAAAGGAGGGACGGGGTGCTGCTGTCCTCATGGAGAGGCGGGTGAAATGTCTGTGTGTGTGTGTGTGTGTGTGTGTGTGTGTGTGTGTGTGCATTGTGGGTGTAGTTACAAGGAGGTAGGAGGGTACGGGTGGAGAATTGGAGTTTGGTTGTGGGGAAAGGGGCGGAGAGGGGACATACTTAGGCCTCTATGTGCATGTGTGGGGGAGACTCATCATCCATCACCTCTCCCGCCCTCGGACACTGACCTCTTTGTAGGATTCATATTAAATACTCTTGCCCTGTGAAGATGACCCTCAGAGACTAATCCTGTGACCTCTAGCGCATTAAAGTGACCGTTAGTGGACATGGCAAGGACAGTCTGTCATTTCAGATTCCCACTACAAGGATGCTGGTTTGGGCGTATGGTCAATGTTTGTACATGAGTGAGTGCGAGGTGGGGTGAGGGGTCAGTTTGCTATAAGAGCGGGGTATTGAATGCAGCATAGGGGGCCACACCAGGAAAACTGTGGTTAAATCCTGATATTATCGTAGCACTAAATATTTTTGATTTATTGTTTTTTAGATTTTTTTCTGTTGGGTTTGTTGAGCTTTGGAAAATGTTGCCAACGTTGTAAGACACAATAAAATAACCTGAACAAGTGGGAGTACAGAGTCATCCGTGACTGTGACTTTAGTCTTTATCTCTCTCTAGGCAGTCGTGGAAAATCCCTAACTATTTGCACAAGCACACATGTTTAGTAGGTTTCTTTTAACACAGCTTAGAACTAAGGGGGAATCCTTTATTGCTTCCGAAGTCTTTAACCAGCCAGCCATTTGGTCGGTAATGTTCAATGACAACTCAAAGCACCGACTTGTTGTCTCTGGGACCTGTGGACATCTTCTGAAGCTCTTGGAAGACGCTTTATGTGGTGATAAAAAAAGGGACCAATAAAGCCTTCTCACCGGCAGCAGATCCTCCCAGCGCAAGACTCCTTGTTAATTACAGCAAACAGTTGGAGATCCTTTCAAACGGGATTATATCAGGGTCAGGAGCATTTGGACCTTAATTACCCTTGACATAATGTTTGACCATTCTGTTACCACTGGGGAAGGCAACACTTATTAACGGGACATGAGCCTAGGGGTCACCAGGGTTACTGAGGTCAACTTTGCAAATGCAGCACTACCCCCAACCACTCCCAGCCAACTTCTTCCACATTTCATGTCCAACAACAGCGATGTGCAATTAGCTCAGAGAAGGGATCTGGTAAGTTTAGGAGTTGAATGATTTGGGTGGTGATGTTTCTTGTTCTCATCACATTGAGGACCATCAGCTGGGACACGGCTCTGACAGCAGCGCTCAGCCATCACGTGTAGACACATGATTTGGGGGGGATCTAAAGCCACAAGGTTAGAGGTCACTGTTTCTAATCTTCAGACTAGTATGATGCATCTGCACTTGATAACACTGCATCCTTGTTTCGATTGTTTGAACCCGAGAATCTTATCTTTAATGTCATTTCAATCTTGTGATAATTGACTATTAAATCACTGTGATAGATTTTGTTGACTAAATCTAAATCACAAAGCATGTGTGCCCACAAGCGTGCCGACTTGCTTCAGTGTGAAGCACCTCTAAATATGGCCCCATAAGGAAGTCAAACAATGACAGCATTTCCCTCATTAATAAATAAAACCTTTTTATATTGTTATCCACCGTTTTTTATTGGTCAGTATGCAGTATTTACTGCACGCACAGCACATAATGAGAGGTTGAAGTGTAATGCGATCAACAGGTGGGAATGAAGTCAATCAGAGGAAAGCATAACCTCCCTCCACAACCAGACGATTTTTCCTTTCTTATCACTGTTCTTCAATAAATACATTCAGCTTGACAAACACCTTAAGAAGCCAGTGATCCAAATGTCCTTGCAGTATGTAGGAAACCCTCAGAAGTCTGTAAAACATTAGCTTGTCTACCGCTAATCCCTGCACAATGACATAAACGACTCCTAGTTTACCACATCTAGATAACACAAAATACAATGTAAGCTTGTATCTGTCATGCATTTGAATATACAGCATGTACACATGGGTAGGTACAGCCAAAATGAAGCAAATGTAACAAGAGGCAACATAGTGTGCAGTCACAACATCCCATGTCGGGGTGACTACTAACTGTATACATTCTGTCAAGGTCGTCTACAGCAGAGTACATTCCCATGTAAACACACAATGCTGTGCTGTGTACCACGGGCATTTAATCACTGCTCTGCTGCAGTTTTAAAGAAATATAAATGACTGTAATTCACTGAACAGAAACAAAAACCCCTCTCTGTGGTGGCTGCACTATCCTGCAAGTTTAACTTTACAGTTGTCTCACTTTAAAATGAAGGTTCTTTGCATGGTCTGTAGAGCGTCTTTCTCCTTGACTGTTTACCTCTGAGAACTGAAAGCCACCTGCATGCTACAGTTTTACATTATGACATAATCTCAGATACAATCTATAAAACTAGACGCTTACATAATTGGAGGAGATGTGGTTGCAGGCGAGAATTGAGAATGAGTTGTGGAAAGGGTTGACAATTGATGGGATAATCTCCATTTGCAACTTGTAATTGCATCTTAGATGGTTCAAATTTCCATTATAATATATGAACTTTGATCAATAGAGGGTATAAAGGAAACTAATATGACACCTAGGTAGGTGTTTCTCTTTTAAAGAGCCACTAGTTAAACAGTACCAGAAAGGATAATAATGTACTTTACACTTTATAAATACTTTATGATGAAATACAACAGCATTCCTTAGGTTACCTAAACTAGTAACTGATTACATATTACACCGTGCTAATAGAACAAGTAACTGAATTATACTAGTTATTAAGCATAACATAATATATTATCTGGAAGTTTAGTCATGGCAACTGGACTTCCTTTAGTTAGGTGAAACGTTTCGCTACTCATCCAAGTAGCTTCTTCAGTCTGAAGATAGTTGGTTAGAGGCCGCAAATTTATGCTCCAAGGCTGGTTTCACTCCACCCCTTGCCCTGAATAGGCTCGTTAGGTGAAACAAAGGATGGGGGGGATGTGAAGGATGTAATGATCACACCTCAGCCCACCCCCTCGTAACACCTAAATGGGTCGTTAAGTGTGTCCAACCTGGTGCAGGTGTGAACTGGTTCTGGCCTTTTTGGGGATAGATGAAAGGGCAGCATGATAAATAGAAGACAGGTTGTGTCTAAGTCCTCCACCTCTGTTGAGAGAGGGAGTGTTGATTTGCACATGCACGGCTTCCCTCACCCCTCTCTCAAACCACTTGTCCTCTTTGTCCAATATTTTAACGTCACAGTCCTCAAATGAGTGTCCTTTATCCTTAAGATGAAGGTACACCGCTGATTCAGGACCTGAGGTGTTACTCCTCCTGTGCTGTGCCATCCTCCTGTGTAGCGGCTGTTTGGTTTCTCCAATGTACAGTTCAGGGCATTCCTCACTGCATTGGACCGCATACACTATATTGCTCATCTTGTGTTTTGGAGTCCGATCTTTGGGATGTACAAGTTTCTGTCTGAGTGTGTTAGTGGGTTTGAAATAGACAGGGATGTTGTGTTTTCTGAAAATCCTCTTCAGCTTATCTGAAACCCCAGCCATGTAAGGTATGACCAGGTTTTTGCGTAGGACCTGAGACTCCGACTGTTCCCTTGTTCTTTTCCTGGAACAGGTTCCTGCTTTGTTAAAGGCCCACTTGGGATATCCACAAGTCCTGAGCGCTGTCTTCAGATGCCTGTCTTCTTTCTTTTGGGCTTCTATGGAGGTGGGGATGTTTTGCGCTCTGTGGTTCAAAGTCCTGATGACTCCTATTTTGTGTTGTAGTGGATGATGTGAGTCGAACAACAGGTACTGGTCCGTGTGGGTGGGTTTTCTGTAAACCTCTATTTCCAGTCTTCTGCCTGCCCCAATGATGACCGCGCAGTCCAGGAAGGCCAAACGGTTATCTTTGGTGTCCTCTCTAGTGAAACTGATGTTGGTGTCCACTGAGTTTATGTGGTCTGTGAAAGACTGTAACTCCTGGGTCTTGATCTTCACCCAGGTGTCATCCACATATCTGAACCAGTGGGTCGGTGTCGTCCCTGGGAAGGAGTTGAGAGCTTTCTTCTCCACCTCTTCCATGTATAGGTTTGCTACAATGGGTGACACTGGGGAACCCATGGCACAGCCATGTCTCTGTTTGTAGAAGTCCCCTCTGTACGTGAAGTACGTGGTGTTGAGACACAGGTCCAGGAGCAAACAGATCTGGTCGGGGCCGAGGTTGGTTCTGGTGTTGAGGGAACTGTCTTCTTCCAGTCTTCTCTTCACCGATGTCAATGCGTCCGTAGTGGGGATGCTGGTGAAGAGAGACGTAACATCAAAGGATACCATGGTTTCATCCGTATCCAGTTCCAGGTCCCTGACCTTTGCCGTAAAGTCCTCTGAGTTGTGGATGTGGTGGTCCGTGTGTCCAACTAGTGGGGCCAATACTGTGGCCAGGAATTTGGCAATGTTGTATGTTACTGAGTTAATACTGCTGACTATAGGTCTGAGGGGGGCTCCTTCCTTGTGTATCTTGGGAAGGCCATAGAGGCAAGGAGTGGCTTCCCCCTGGGGAAGCCACTCCTTGCCTCTATGGCCACAGTATTGGCCACAGTATTGGCCCCACTAGTTGGACACACGGACCACCACATCCACAACTCAGAGGACTTTACGGCAAAGGTCAGGGACCTGGAACTGGATACGGATGAAACCATGGTATCCTTTGATGTTACGTCTCTCTTCACCAGCATCCCCACTACGGACGCATTGACATCGGTGAAGAGAAGACTGGAAGAAGACAGTTCCCTCAACACCAGAACCAACCTCGGCCCCGACCAGATCTGTTTGCTCCTGGACCTGTGTCTCAACACCACGTACTTCACGTACAGAGGGGACTTCTACAAACAGAGACATGGCTGTGCCATGGGTTCCCCAGTGTCACCCATTGTAGCAAACCTATACATGGAAGAGGTGGAGAAGAAAGCTCTCAACTCCTTCCCAGGGACGACACCGACCCACTGGTTCAGATATGTGGATGACACCTGGGTGAAGATCAAGACCCAGGAGTTACAGTCTTTCACAGACCACATAAACTCAGTGGACACCAACATCAGTTTCACTAGAGAGGACACCAAAGATAACCGTTTGGCCTTCCTGGACTGCGCGGTCATCATTGGGGCAGGCAGAAGACTGGAAATAGAGGTTTACAGAAAACCCACCCA
Source organism: Anabas testudineus (assembly GCF_900324465.2). Taxonomy (NCBI): domain Eukaryota; kingdom Metazoa; phylum Chordata; class Actinopteri; order Anabantiformes; family Anabantidae; genus Anabas; species Anabas testudineus. The sequence goes on from NC_046629.1 coordinate 20,355,564, forward strand.
CACGGACCAGTACCTGTTGTTCGACTCACATCATCCACTACAACACAAAATAGGAGTCATCAGGACTTTGAACCACAGAGCGCAAAACATCCCCACCTCCATAGAAGCCCAAAAGAAAGAAGACAGGCATCTGAAGACAGCGCTCAGGACTTGTGGATATCCCAAGTGGGCCTTTAACAAAGCAGGAACCTGTTCCAGGAAAAGAACAAGGGAACAGTCGGAGTCTCAGGTCCTACGCAAAAACCTGGTCATACCTTACATGGCTGGGGTTTCAGATAAGCTGAAGAGGATTTTCAGAAAACACAACATCCCTGTCTATTTCAAACCCACTAACACACTCAGACAGAAACTTGTACATCCCAAAGATCGGACTCCAAAACACAAGATGAGCAATATAGTGTATGCGGTCCAATGCAGTGAGGAATGCCCTGAACTGTACATTGGAGAAACCAAACAGCCGCTACACAGGAGGATGGCACAGCACAGGAGGAGTAACACCTCAGGTCCTGAATCAGCGGTGTACCTTCATCTTAAGGATAAAGGACACTCATTTGAGGACTGTGACGTTAAAATATTGGACAAAGAGGACAAGTGGTTTGAGAGAGGGGTGAGGGAAGCCGTGCATGTGCAAATCAACACTCCCTCTCTCAACAGAGGTGGAGGACTTAGACACAACCTGTCTTCTATTTATCATGCTGCCCTTTCATCTATCCCCAAAAAGGCCAGAACCAGTTCACACCTGCACCAGGTTGGACACACTTAACGACCCATTTAGGTGTTACGAGGGGGTGGGCTGAGGTGTGATCATTACATCCTTCACATCCCCCCCATCCTTTGTTTCACCTAACGAGCCTATTCAGGGCAAGGGGTGGAGTGAAACCAGCCTTGGAGCATAAATTTGCGGCCTCTAACCAACTATCTTCAGACTGAAGAAGCTACTTGGATGAGTAGCGAAACGTTTCACCTAACTAAAGGAAGTCCAGTTGCCATGACTAAACTTCCAGATAACTTCACCTGGACGACTGAGAATCTTCACCAACATAATATATTAATTGACACCTTTATTACTCAGCTGAGTGTAATGTGCTTTTGAACTACTCCAAATCATACACAGCCACAGAGTATGACAATGTAAGTACTAATTGCACAAACAGAAATATTAGTCATTGCAGTGTTAACATATTGTAAGGGAAAGTCACATCCTGCAAATTGCGGAGTCGACTGGAATTAGGTTTGGATTGTTGCTACAGTCACTGTACTTGAGTAACATGATTTCTTAACTGTCATGTACAAGAGAAACCTAATTTAGTAATAAAGGTAGGGGAAACATCCTCCATTTCCTGGAGAATATTGATTTCTCTGCTTTGCACTGTTTATGTGTAAACATGTTTTTCTACATTTGATATTAACATATCACATACAATATATATATAATACATATAATGATCCTATATAATATATTTTAGTTTTTTACTGTTTAATAACTTAGAAATCTGGTAAATTTAAATATTATTAGTCGTAATTCCTTTTGTTTTTTATGAGATGTGTAGTTTGGGTTAGATAAATTTTTTGAGCTGATTCCCTTCGAGCAATATGCTGTATATAGTAGATCAATTAGTTAGTGGTATTTAACTATACAAATGACATGGAAATAATAATAATAATTAATGAAATGAATGTTTAAGTTTAGAGAAATCAAAAATCAAAAGGAACAGAAATAAATTCAAAAATACTTGAAAATATGTTTAAAATTACATATTAACATATTTATTTCAGTTACTTAAATATTCTTAGTTAATCAGTTATGAGAAACATTTTGAGTATTTTAAACTTATTTGGTTTTACAGTGCATAATTTCATTTTGTGTGTGTAATTACCTGAAATTAAAGATTGTTATCTTAAAATGAGCCTACTGTATCTACACATGGGTTCCCTCTCACAGAGCCCTTCATGTTGTTTTGCAGCTGTAATCCGAGGAGAGCAACTGATGTTTCTGGCTTTGTTTGATTTATTACTATTGTCCTTGCCAAATTCTTATATTTCAGCCATTCACACACTACAATATTAATATCAGTTGTAGTTTTTGTAATGAACAGCACGTTTCACTGTCATAGTTGCAAAGGCTTATCACCAAACAAGAATATCAACATTATACACTAACTTTTATCTATTTATTAAGTTCAAAATGTTAAATACAATTTGGCACAACTGTATGAAAATCAGACATGCTTACATGTACATCCAATTCCTCAACCGCTGAGACTGTGTCCGTAATAACCTCCAACAGTCCAACAGATTATTACGAACAACAGTAACAGTTTATATTTTAGTGACCTCTAGTGGGCGCAGTCATGAGAAAAGTTAGGTAACGTAAATATATAGAGGGAACGTCCTTGTTAGGAGAAGGGTCGGTTACAAAATACTTTCCCATGGGAGACTGGCTTTCGATTCCAGTGGGAAACATTTCCATCCAAGACCGTTCAACAACATTAACCATGTATTTATTATTATGCCTGAGATAATGATCATCATCATGATGGTTAAGCCAAACTACAATGTTTTTAGTAAACCTGACCAAGTTGTTTTATGCCTTAACGTAACATAATTCCATAATCGTTATCATAACCATGGGTGTTTCCATGATGCCGAAAGTCTGTTATGCTAGTCGCTGTTAGAGAGCTATTTCAAGAGACATTTCCGTGGTTTAAGAGGGTAGGGGCAAATGACCAATGACCAAGCTGCTATCAAAGAACTCTCATATGTACAACAGTATTCTATGTTTCTTTACACAGGATGTATTCCGGCATAGTGTAGCGTGTAGCTCATGTGATGAGCTATGACTTGCATGTAAAGCACGAGTGATTTGTTAGCCATGATGCCACCTGTGTTGACAGACAGAGGAGTATCTGTTGTGTGAGACCAGAGACTAAATAACACTGTCAAGACATGTAATCAGCTGTAAATCATGTGTCCGATATGGACATAGAGTAATGCCTGGGTTACTGGGCCGATCCACCTGACTTCTTTTTTGTGACTATTCACAATCAAGGTCATGCTGCTTCTACCTTTGTTCCAGACAGACTGTAGTCATTATTCAAGAGGCTGCTTGTCAGTTCAAGGTAAACATGGCTCATACTTCAACACTGAACAAATGATTGATGCTGTTGTTTTTTCTTTGAGTAACCATGTTCTCATAAGAGCTAGGCCTTAGTGTGGCCTCTCAGTCCATACCATAACAAAGTCCTTTTCATACTAAGAGGTTTTTCAAAAGCGTAACAGCACTAGTTTGTAACCCTACACTGTATTGGTAACAAGTTAATTTATTGATAGCTCCATATTTGACCCAATGTGACACAGTGTATGTCCAGTCTGGCCCATTTCTGAGTAACGGTCAGTCCTATGTTTAAGACGTATAGTTTTAAATGAGTGCTGCAACATACAAGGTTATTAATGAGAGGTGACTGTAGTATGGGAAGCTAGACTAGAGGCATTAAGTTGGAACGCTCTTTCAGACATTTTGTCAGAGAATCAAAATGAATAAATGTTCGTATTAACCAAGGGACGGGAAAACACTTGTAACTTTTACGACAGTGCCACGGGGGATAGCGACAACATACAAGCCATTCATCAGAGTCTCGGGAGAAGTCACAGAAAAACATTTTCCCCTAATGAAAATGACAAAAGTGCTAAATGTGTACAGTGAAGTGCTGTTTTAGAAGCTACTTTATGGCCTCCCTTGAGTTTTACTTGAGACATGGTGGCTAGGGTGCACAATGAAATAATGCACAGATACTGAGACTGCATTTAAACCGAAGTCTCTTTTTTCCATTCACTGCCAAGCCAAGAATAGTGGAGCTTTCACTCTTGTCCTCGTAAATCTATCACTGATCTGTTAAGTGATCCTAAAAAAGGAACAGGGGATTTGTTTGTTTTTTCTGGGTTTTTCAGTAGTTGATGATGCTAGCAAGTGGCAATTAAAGAGCAGGTTAACAAAACAGTTTATAGACTCTGGTCTGCATGGTTTTATTGCAACAGTGGAAATAAGCATATGAATGTTTCCAGTGACACATTCCTTAAGGGTTTACAATGGAACAAACCACGTTACAAATATTAATCTGTGTATTAATGAATTCCTAATGGGTTTTGGGAGAGCTCGAGACCCGAGGACATAATCAGGTTCTGTCATCAGGTTTTCCTTGTTGGCCCATGGGGCAAAGAAAAATTAAGTGTGAAGGAGAATGAACATATTGTCTTCCTGTTTGGCACCAGCAGCAACTAAACATTTGTTCAAGGAAATCCATCTTATGAGTAAATTTCAACACTTGCTGTAAGTCAAGCACTGAATCCACTGTAGATGCACTGGATACTACACTGGATACAGGCAGTACTTTGTACATAACAAAGACCTGAGCATAATGCAACTCTGCAAGATCACATCATCACATTATCCTCCTATTGTACTTTGCAGAAGCAAATTACAATACCTGACATACTTTCATCTGCTCTTTATGTATATGCATGTAAGAGTTAAAAGAACAGCAAGAGCGCTTTCATGTAAGCACAAGCAAGAACAAGCATGTCCAAACCCATTACAAAATACAGCATTTTAAATGTATACACAAACCATTAGATAGGAATTAGCTTGAACGTTTATTTATTTGATAAAAATACAAAAAAAAACTATATATATATATATATATAATGTTATATACTATGTTATAACGTTTTAATCCCATGGGAACTGAAGAAACGAATTGTTGTAGATTTATGAGCGCATCCACCATTCTTGATGGATACAAGAGAAAGCGTCCACTGAGTTCCCAGGTAATATTTCCTCAATGGCAATGCTGATATGTTTCTCTAAAATCACAATATACATGTACACCTCAGTGTTGGAATCTTGTATTCAGAACATAAATGAATCCAGGAGATACAATCTAGGAGGTAGTTTTTTCTCAAGCTTTCAGTTCACATAGCAACAGATCAAATCTACTGAAACCTCATTATGTTTCAATGTTAATATTAATTTCTTACAAAAATGTAATCATGGTTGCAGTTAAATTGTTAGGAACATAATATTTAGGAGACAGAGTTTATAGCTTGGCTCCAGTGAACAATTTCCTTGGGACGTCGAAAATTCAGTGTAGGATGTTATGCAGTACTCATCATGTGTCCTTTTCAGAGTTCACTGCATGTGAAAATCAGAAAGTGCTCCATTTTGCTTGTATAATCACCATTATGGCATAACACGTGAAGAAAATAAACGCAAGAAAAGTGTGTAATAAGTTATAATTTGTGATCAGTTTGGAAAATTTGGTTCACCGGACAATGTGGTCTTAAAGTTAATAGTCTCTAGTACTTTTAATGTATATGTACTGTGTCCTCCATCAACGTAAACCAAATGACACCATTCACATTACAAAGTACTGGGGTTAGACTATTTTTACAAATTAACCTGTGACCTTTTTTTTTTTCCTGCCCTCACCTCTCTAAGCTTGTAAGCAAGCATCCATCAGCTTCTAACACTTTTTGCTTTTAGCATTGTTAGCAGTAGTGTTTCCCTGTTGACTGTGCCCTTTCCCCCTCCCCACTATCTGGATAACACTACTGTCATCATGACTTATTAATAAATATCTCGAAGCAGCCTCCACATCATTAACAACATGCCGAATGTCATCATAAAATCTTAGTTGAAACAGTAGCTGAGTCATTAAGTGCTGTTTCAAACAGTGTGACTCCCTGCTGTTTCCATTCTGAAAACCACAGGGCACTAACCACTCAGATCCTGACAGCCAACCACTTGACAGAGTCCTCAGCATGTCACATCAGGCACAGGTGAGTCAAAAGGACAAAAGGTCAGGGAGGAATTTCGAATCTGAAAGTGAGCAGGAAACAGGGAGAGATGGAGAGAAAGCCCTATTTTTCTCTCTATGGTTTTCATAAAGGCAAGCTCTCTGATTGCCAGTGTCAAAGTGACAGGGTCTTTTATGAGCACTTGGCGGGTCCCCGCCCTGGTTTGTGTAGCCAGGCAGTGATAGCAGTGCCCATTGTTGGGCTACGGAGAGAGGCGCGGCCCTCTGCTATTGAGAGGGGAGGGGCCCGGCCCTGCTTGCCCGCCTTGTGCAGTGTGTTGCCTGAATAGGCAGCTAAGGTGTCCGTGCCCCCCCAGTGCCCTTCAGTGTGGGAAAGCTGGAGGAGAAAGCCCCTGCAGCATCTTGACGGTGGCTGACACAGGATCGCGTGCTAGCTTTGGACGCACAGGCCACCGTGAGTTGACACTCCAAACAGACGGATACAGTAGGAGAGTCGCACTCCCAGAATGTGTTAACATGGCCTGTCAGAGATCAAACAGATCAAGTTCACATGTGCCATAATGTACAATACATGCTGCATTGTGCACACTTGCACCGTGCACACAGTAATATGGTATAGACCACGTTGGCAGTGTAAGATGATGCTCTCTACAGTACAATAAGTGTACAATCACCACACATGCACTTACACAATTGTATCAGTGCACATGTATACATGTTATACAACAACAAATTACAGCACATAATGCAACGTGCCGCTAATGCCTTGGGAAACTGACACATACAAAAATCAGATAAGATGCTACCTGTTAGCAAAGCTCTCGGGAACAATATGTAATACATTACATGGAGCAAGTTTCAACATGAATTATTACCAATACTTACTTATGATGAGACAGTCTTTTCTTTTTTTAAGCAGCAAATAGGGTCAGCCACTGAATAAAATGCCATCGACACTTTCAAATATTAACTTTCAGTCAGCCCCTTTATTGCTCGACATGTCCCACGTAATGGGGCTGTGTTGCAACGCTGCCATTCCTGACATTCCAGTGCATAAATAGGACCCCACAGAATGGGATCAAGACAGCAAAACAAGACAACATACCTGAGGCAAGTTTAAACAAAAAAGCGCCACTTTATATACAGTGACATGGACGAGAGATGGACATCTTCACAAGACTGCTGCTGTTAATGCTGAATTTAGATTTTTATGCTTTTATGATTTTTCTTTGGATAGCACCTTTCTTATTTTGCTGAAAAGTCCATTACATTAACCAACGAATGATTGCTTATAAAGTTGTCATAAAGGCCATGGAGTCTAATCACCTTTTCTAACAGATTTGGACCAGCATTAAAATGTAATATTTCAGCTGATTAGCACTGATTGGTTTCTCTGGACAAGTTAACGGCAAAGCTACTTGACACATGACAAGCAGCTTGAACTTCTGAGAGGGGGAGGCTGAACTGCGTTCACCACAGTTTGGCTGTTGTTCCAGCACCCAAGGATTACAATTAACCAGCCACTCCTGTTGAGACTTAATGACCAAACACTGCAAAAGCCAGCAGCGGGGACACTTCCTGAACAGCGCTGTGTTAGCCCTAATTGGTCCTGGCACAGCAAGCCTTGCTGTTTATCTCATAGCCAGATGAGAAGAATCACAGTTACATACGAAATAAAAACACCTTGATTGTAGAAAAGTTAGATTGTGTGACATAACTGACGAAAAGGCATCGTTTGCATCTATTGTATGTTATTTTTCATGAGATCAAATTGCTGTATTTTGATTTTATGTACAATCACTGTTTTTCTGTCTTTCAGCACCGAGCTCACCCTTGTTTGGTCTTCCCTGAGATTTTGGAAATACATAACATTTGAGAGGAGATCATGGAATCTCCTATTTTTATAAGAGGACCCTGCAAAACATGTCCAAGCTCAGAGTCAAATGGGGCAGGGGGCTTTGGATGGGAGGTCCGAGGGATTTGGGTAAACCATCTGTTGACCAAAGCTTTTGGGAAAGAGCACTAATATGGATTTAGGATATTATTCTCTCTGCAGGTGGGATGGTCAAAACCCCTGTGGATTTCTCTAGGAGGAGGGGGTGAGCCTTAGAAATAATAAAAAAAAAAAGATTTCAAAAGAGTGGCAAAATGAACTGGACAAAGATGCTGCATTATTGAGTTTTTTTCTTAATCCTCACAATAGATTCCTAGCTCATTGGAGTCAGGTATGAGGCTTCGACAATGGGACAAATCAAAAAAGGAAAAACTCATCAATGGATCAATACAATTTTCACTGCAAATATTCACAAATGTTTTAAGTGGCACTTCCTTTTTGCTACACTGGTCAGCAGAGCAACAAGAGGAGTTTGCTCTCCACACTTAAAGACTTTGTTGTATCTGCTAGAGCAAGAAGAACTGAGGAATTGAAAGCACTCTCTGGTTCTCTGGTCACCCTGGGTTATTCCAAAAGCAGCCGTCTTTACTGGGCTTAACAGTGACTTGCCCCCTTTTGCTTACTTGTTTGTTTATCAGGATTGTACAACCAAGCTTTAAGCTGCAAGGTGCTTTCACTGTATCACAGAGGGGGGAGATGCACAGATCTACGCAGTTGTACCAAGAATAGAAAGAGGACTATGTCTTCAGTGGATGTGAATAGGCAAGATGGCTAATCAAAGGTTCTAATAATTGATCTTCTGTTTTATCCCCCAGTCTAAACTGAGTTATGCAGAGTAATAAGTCTCAACATCAGTTCAATCTGATACCTACAGTATGTATGCCAAAACAAACCATTAGAAGTATTTGCCAAAACTGCTTGATCCAGGACTTGGATTTCACAAAGTCTAATCCAAGCCTTTAGAGGAAAAATTCACTTGTTATGTGGCAGATTTCCCAGTCTCTTGGGTCATGTGATGCCCAGTGAATGGCCAACAAAAAGATCTGGACTTTGGCTGTAGTCAGGTGAGGAGTGTCTAGGTTGAAAGGTTAAACGTCTTGACACATTGAAAGTAGCAACATTTTTTAAGGCTTAGACAGATATTTTAATATTTCACAACTGTGAAATTATAAAGACTCAGCATACAGAGCTGTTATGAGCTAAATAATTTTAACTTAACTTTAGTATAGCCAGAGGTTATTATGTATTTGAAATAAAAATAAAAATATCAGAAGAGTAGCAGAGTTCCATGGCTTGAGGGTAATCATCCATGAAAGAGGTGGTGATGGGAAGCTCCTTCTCAGCTCCTAGTCAGTAAATTACAGCTTCCCTCTAATCCGGCTCTGATCCCTCACCATGCCACGTACCCCACCCCCCAAACACACACACGCACACACGCACCTCCCTCCCCGGCACCCCCCTCCATTTTCCAATCCGAGATACTGAGTGAATTGATTCCAGGAAATGTCTATTTTGAGGAACAGATTGTGGCATTGTTGTTGGCTCGGTGCATTTACGTGGGAGTGGAGACAGGAATGACTAACCTGCTATATTACGTTATGCCATGCGTCACAGAGCAACTGTCCGTTAAAGATGCCTTTCCTCTTTTGACCTGAAATCTTAAACACAACATATATTTTTACTGACCCAAATGCTAAAGACTAACATGGCTCTAGTGAATAGTTCAGGAAAGCTGGCAGCCGTTTACCAGACATAGCTTAAACCTAATGATTACTCTTCATTCCTCAAGGGTTCGCTCTTTTAGAAACAAAAACTTAAAAACGGAAACCATAGTTACTAGAGACATTTCACTGTGGAGGCGTCCAAAATGCAGATATTCAAAAAGGATTTGTGTGTTGGGGAAAGATAACATTTAAGATTAATTTTGATTGTTTTTATATTGTTCAAGGTATTTGTGGCAGGGCATTGTTGGAATTAATTCATGTTCAAAAAAGCCAACTTAAAGCCTAAGTAGTGGACATTGTCACAACCAGATACAGGATCTGGCTAGAGCGATCCCATGTATCAGGATATGTGAATTGGGCTCTGTGGTTTTGGGCTGATTAGTTTCGCGGATGTCCTTCCTGATGCTGATCTGGTAAACTACACGTCTCTGGTCACATCCTGTAAGAAAAAAGCCTTTCCCAGCAAGCAGTTTAATCAGAACCATATACAATTTAGGTTAAAATAAATTGTTATCAACAACATTTTCTATTGAAAATCCATTTGGAGTTTTGGAAACCTCCATGTTAACCATAGAAGAAGTGTTTGATTATCTAGGAAAGACATATTGATCAAGGACATTTACCTCTTAATATGTAGCTCCCAGTGAAACAAGACAAAGAAATACAGTCTCTCAAACTGTAATTCACTATAATTGGCTAACTTCCTCCAGGAATGGTTCTTTTTGATTGTTTAATGGTTTGCAGACATGTGGGTGAACTAACTGGAATCTGGTCAGATTTTTCTCCTGGGGAATAACAAGGTGCATGTTGTAAAGAAACTGTAAAAAGATTTTTACAATGTGGAGCTGAATTTTGTCATTGCAACAGAAATACAGTTGTTTGGCATCTAGTTAAACTGAAGAATATACAGAAAAAGCATATCAACCTTTTGGAATGTCATGGTTTTCTGCATTAATTTGTCAAAATGTGATCTGTTCTTCATCTAAGTCTAATGTGCCTAAACACAAACCAAATTCTGGTCTTTCATATGAGTCTTTAGAAAAAAACATAATAACCTCACGGTGTGAGTGAAAAAAGTATGTGAACCAAACACAAACTAACAAAATAATGACCTCAAAAAACCTAATTGGAGTCAGGTTAGATGGAGGCTACTTCAACTGACAAAAAAACATTATTTTTGAGTTTTCTCCGCACTAGTAGAATGCACTTATGTGAGCCATGTCACGATCTACGATCGAGACTTGATGATTTACAAAAAGCTGGAAAGGGTTAAGACAAGAAATTCACCAGTCTACAGTTAGTCAATTTACAAATGGAGACACTTTAGGACAGTGGCTACTCTATCAAGAAGTGGGTAGCCAGTCAAAATTACCCCAAGAGCAGGTCTGAGCCACAGCTACAGGAAGCGCCTGGCTGAGGTTATCCAAAGTGGGGTCAACCAGTTGTTAATTCAAATGGTTTTCAATTAGTACACTCTGTAACTATGTATCAAGTGTGTTGTACACACATGAACAAAATTGTACCCTTTCGTTTAAGTAGAAAAAACCTACAATGGTCAATGTTATAATGTAAAACGAACAATAATAAATAAAATAAAAATAAAAAATGGACAAACATGTTACAGGTAAAGGCTGTAAGACCATCTCCAAGCAGCCTGATGTTGCTGTAACTACAGTTGTACATATCTTTCAGAAATTCCACAGGACTGTAGCCAAACTCCCAGGACGTGGCCACAAGAGGGAAATTCATGACAAATGAAAGCAACAGATAATACGAATGGTAATGAAAGGGCCCAGAACAACTTCCAAAAAGATTAGAAGTGAAATCTAAGGTCAAGGTTCATCAGTGTCAGATCACACCAACAGAACAGTCACTGTTTGAGCCTAAGTGGAGTTTCAGGAAGACGACCAGGGAGGACTCCACTGTAGAAGGCAAATCATAAAAAAATCATCAGAGCATGGTGCATATATGTAAGGCAAATACATTCCTGTAAATAAAAAATATTAAATCAATAAAACAGACTTTTCATTAATTCAGTGCTCTTGGTTTTCTTGTTGTGGTGTTACTGTTCTTTGGTGTGATCAGTTTTGCATGGTGGATAAACTAAGTTAATTACAGAGAAGTAACTGTCAAATGTCCCCCCACCGAATGTCCCTCATTCTGACTGCATGTTGGGAGGTCTAGGCAGCCCTCTGAAAGTTCTTTGTGAAGCCGAGGATGCTTTTATTAATTAAGTGATTTTTTAGCACATTTTAAACCACAAACTAACAAAATAAGCTACACAGGCCCACACATGACCTGCACCGTAGTCTGATGGTTCTGTTTGTCCGCTGGTGGAATTGGACTAAAGGAACAGAACATAGGCTGCTTGGAAAATGAGTTTTGGTAATGTTTATATTATTTTTACTTTTGTTTCTCTCAAAAGTTATGTTAAATACTTTGTAACCTCTGTTTTATAACTCTATGTTGTTTCTTTTTAGGTGCAACTTCATAATATCTTTCGATATAGAAAATAGCCTCTTCATTAACTTTGGCAAATTTGCACCAATATTCATCAATATGCACTGTCCTTGTTAAATAATGTAGTAAACTTAAGTAAGTAAACATGCTAGACAACAAGAGACATGTTTACAGTATACTGTTTGCTGTGCTATAAAGAATTTTTTAATTTATTGACAAAAATCTATGTGCAGAAATGAATTACTGAGTATGGTGCTCAGACTTGGAGATGGGTAAAGGAGCCTGGCAGTACAGGCACTGATCCTTTGCATTGAAAGGTCAAGATGCATACTAGGTGCCTTTTATTGCAGGTTCTCTGGGCACATTCAGCTGGTAGGAGCCCTCAAGGTTGACCAAACGGTAGACACTATTTGGACCTATTAGTGTTTCTTTCTAGAACTAGACCTCTAAAATGTACTACTTTTTGTGATTGCTACTGCTTGGTGTTGCACACCTTTCAAAGCACAAGAATTCAGGACACACTAATATGGAATTCCTCTATCTAACAAGGACAAATTCCACTGTCTGTCTCTAGGACATGAAAGAAATCAGGCAAGCCCTAATCTCCAGTATGTTAGGCATTCTTTAACACACGTGGTGCAGTTCACAATGCTCGGGTGTCAAAGGAGAGCGAGTGTATATGAGAGCTGGTACCCACAGCTGCAGAGCAAGTCGAGTTTGCACAAGTTGTGCTGGTTGTCCTATTTCTGATGTACTGTATAATGTCAGCAGCCGCACACACAGCTACTGTAAACCCCGAGGGGAAAAACATGTATCAATCAGTCTTCTCCTGCACTACTTGAATTTAAACTTGTCACACAGTACTCAAGTACGTTTGTAGAACAATTTAAGTTCAAAATGTTTTCATTTTCATAATTTGGAGTTACTTTGACAACACACTGTGTAAAAGGCAAGTAGGTGGGAGAAGGTGAAGGCTTTTATAAGCATCAGATGTTAGAGCAAGAATATATAGCTATTACCCCAGGAAACTTTAAACAAACTTACAAAGATACTAGTATAACATACTGATTTGTTCAACTTGGACTGACTTTAATATTTATCTAATTTAGCCTGAGAATGCCTCAGGAGCCTGTGGAGGACCAGGAAAACAATGCTTGTGTATGCACCTAGATCTCCTTTAGCTTAGCATCATTTTGATAAGCTTCTTAAATGTCAAAACATTTATTCTTGTCCATAGTTGCATTCATTTTTTGCCAAGCACTAGTATTGATGATGGGAGAGTTGGACCTCTGCACAAAGTCTTCTCTGGAAATATGTGAAAACAATGTGTCATGCTTCCCGAACCACTTACAAAATTTGATCCAGATGAATCCCAGCATTGTCATCTTGGAATATGTGTGTCATTAAGAAAAAATCCATTAATGGCATAAGCTGTTTATACAGTATATTCAGGTAGTCAGCTGACGTAATTCCTGACCAACTGTAGCAACCCCAGATTGTAGCACTGCCCCCACAGGCTTGTGCAGTAGGCACTAGGAATGATGGGTGCATCACTTCATCCTCCTCTCTTCTTACCCTGATGCTCCCATCACTATGGAACAGAGTAAATCTGGACTCATCAGACCACATGACCTTCTTCCAGTGGACAGTTCTTAACCCAGTTTTAGTCGTTTTATCAATCTCCTTAGATGTTTTCTTTGCTTCATTCATGCCAATAATTTGACCCTTCTGACCCTTGTTTTGGACAGGCAGTGTAGCTGTGAAACAGCTATAAAAACAAAACTGATGTACTTCCTCTCTGTGTTTCATTATAATTTCTTCTCATTTCAATCGTGGAAATGCCTGCATGAAATGATACAGAGAGACATAGCATGGTACCACTCTTGATTACTGTACACAAAAATAGGGCCTTTCTGTTCCTCTTTGCATGAAAAAAATGCAAGGATACAGTGGACTACTTTTCTCATTATTTTTAATCATTACTTTTGCATTGTTACACGGAAACATGGACTTGTGAGTGAGTCATGTGTTTGTCCATGAGGACATCACCTGGGCTCACAATGTTCTCTTACAGGACGTGTTCGCACACGTCAGCTATCCCCTGAGTTTTGGTTACGCCCATACGGCTCTATTTGCAACTGTTTCCTTGCTTCACGGGGAGAAAACAGCCCAATGCACAGTTTGTGGGAAAAAAGAGAGAGGTCACTAAAGACATAGTGCTGGGAGCTTATTTTGTCATATGATTAAAATGAGGGAACTCAACCCTGAGGCCCTACATTCTGGTTATAGATATATTCCAAAACAGAAAAGGTTGCTGCTTGACTACATCTACATTTCCAAACAGAAGATCCTTCCACCTAGCAACACTGACAGATAAGATTTTGCTGTGTACAAGCCATCTGGTATATGTGTTGTGTGCATGCTGTTGGACATAAGCTGACCACTTTAACAAGGCCCTAGTAACACACTCAAATCTTTTACTGTTCTCGTCATCAGTAAAACATACCTTTCACATAATTCTGCACTTATTAAATACAAAGGAAACATCCCTAAATGTTGCTGGCTGCAGCTACTGCATCTACCATGTGCCGTGGCTTATTTGAGAATCTGTGATGGGAGAAGTGAGCTGTCAACTACACAGCATCCAGAACAATTATTATTATTATCAAAGATAATTTCACTGGCAGCTTACAGATTTCCATTCAGGACAATGTCATACTGTTAAAAGCACCCAACCAACAACACTAACTGGGTTTGAACCTGCTAGTTGACTGGAGTCTTCAGCTGTTCTACTGAGTAGCAAAGGCCACAGGCTTGTGTGTGTGGCATTGAATTTAAATAAACTTTAGGGTGTGTTTATTGAAATGAAGTTTACTGATTAGTTTTTTATTACAAAGTAGGATACATTTCTTTATGGTTATTCTATATATTGGCAATATATAAAGAATACAGTAAAATATTAACCAAACCGTTACCGGATAAACATTTGAGTACTCAGTGGCATCAAAATAAAATGTGCACTTCTTTCACCTTTCTAAATGAACTTTTAAACACGTGAAATCGTGAATTCTTCCTACTCCTCATACACGTGTACACCCAAACAAAAAACTATTTTCTATAAGTGTCTTGTTTCCACGTGAGCAGATTATCTCACATTATACTCCCTGATCTTGGGCTTTCACACACCTCACACCTGGAGATACTGTTTCACTACTGACAGGCAGGAGTGCAGAAGTAATTCAGCACAGAAGATATTCCTGCTGAAAGCCAACAGGTGGGAACGAATAGACCGTTTCCATTTATTTTTCACATTATTGCAGAGTACAATGAAGTACTAGGAATTATGATCAAGGAGGTTATCACCAGAATCTACACCTTAGTAAAATTATATGAAATATGACACTGGATATGCATCAACTTCTCACCAGAATTGGGTTTTTCTAACTAATTTTTATTTTAAATGCCAACAACCCGCAAAACATAGTGCAGGTAATTAAGCAAGTGGCCTAAGTATACATGCAGCCTCCAATTTACAGTGTATCACAGTATTTAACAGGTGGAGCATCAACTGTGTAAGACAGCCCAAATATATTGCTACAGTGCTTCCAAACACCAAAACGAAATGCCAATATGGCTGCAGGGCATGGAATGTCCTTTCCTGCCATTGCACACTGTAATAACCTCAGGTCATCTGTAAAAAACATGTAATTTACTCCCATATAAACAGCTCAGACATGTTTAAACACACAAACAGGATCAGATAACACTGCAGTTTGCATTGTTCTCCTTGATATTGCAAATGACATTTACTTCAAAGTAAACTTCTTCTTCTACTAAAACCATTGAATGGCACAATCTAATGTATGCGAAGGCATAACATTGAAATAAACACAATGAGCGATCCCCAGATAAAGTTAATCAAAATTCCTAGACAGAGATTTAAGACAGAGATTGTGGCACTAGGATTCGCTCAATGCTTATTTTGAAAAAATGTGTTCTCGGTCATTTTTCATCTTCATTTGATAGGCTAGTCAAGGCGGCTTTTATTACTTAGGCTAAATATCAGTAATAGTTTTCGGACTCCTCTCACATCCTCATTTTGGAGCACCTAGTTGAACGTTATTTGAGATGGTGATTTTGCATGAGCCTTTTCTCACTCAGCAGTGTATTGGTGCAAACTCTTCCTTTGAGTGTGTATTCTTTAAGTTAAGTCTTGGGGCCATTTTGTCTTGACTCCCTTGGTCATTAGTGGCTTCACCATCTGGTCTTTACCTATGTGGATTTTCCTCACCTCACCTCTTCTGCATTTCTCCAAACCATCAACTCTAGTCACCACATCACCTCTGGAGCTCTACTCACCAGGGGCAGCTGACCCGAACTGCTCATCCCCCCTTTCCCCTCATTCCAATACACACCTTATTTTCATTTAATATTTTCTATTTTCTAGCTCCAGTTAAAAAAAAGAGCTATCACAAACCCTTGCAAGGCCAATATGACTGAGAAAGTGAAACAAAAAGATGGACACTGTCATCCCCAGAGCCATGGGGGGGCTTTAGAATCAAAGACTCAAGAATAAAATGTGGGGGAAGTGAAATGTCATTTAAATGTAAACTCATCATGGCTTCATTCTCAGTTTTTTTACTTAGGTTAACTTAAGAGCAAAAACCTGTTCATAAATCTAAAGCATACAAGCTGCTGCTGGTGCTGCTGCTGATATTAATCCTGCTAAGTGCTTACATTTATGAATATGCAATTAATTACCTGAGGGCAGAGTTTCGCTTTGGTTTGAAGTAGAAAACAGTATAATTTTTTGTACAGTCATAATATCATCACTTCTAGTTTGGTGACTTCACATAAAAGGCGTTTGTGTAAACAGTGCCGGGCGACAGGAGGTCTTTTTATGGTTGAATAAAACAGCTTTGGCCTTCATGTTTTTTCTTTTTGTTTTACAGCTGAGGAGACTAATCCTGAAGCCCTGTGTTTCAAAGCTCCTTGAGCCCCGTGCAATCCTCTATCCTGCTAAACCCCTTCCCCCGCTTCTCTGTAGAGCTGCTTACAACAGGCCCTCATATCTCCTTTTAAACACCAATAAAATCTTTAACATTTCCTCAGCAGGCAGTTAAAATTCAGTTAACTACTGTGCATTCCCCATGTACTCTGCAGAATCTCGCTGTTTTGTTATTCCTTGCACGTCTCACCACCATTGGTTTAACTGTAGTTAACCTTGAAGAGAATAACACAAGACACAAGAAGGTTATTTTATGAGAAGATGCTTTGTTTGTTTCCCCAGGTCACATTTTAGTGCTAGAAACTTTCTTCGACATATGAGAAAGCTGCCAAATTGTCTACACTAGTCTCACGGTTTAACGGGCATTTGTGCAAGCTCTTCTGAGCACTCTTCCTGATTTCCTGGAAGTGTGCTGATTTCATCCTCCATCTCTCTCAAGCCTGATTCATCTTTTGTCATGACCACTGGCTTATTTGTCTGCTCATCCTTCTTTCTTTTTCCTATGCCCCCCTCACCTCTCAACTTCCTTTCCTACCTTCCTTTGTTCCTTTGCCCTTACCCTATACTGTCTTTATTCCATCACAGTACTCTTCCTCCTCTACCACCCGCTTTCCTGCTGCGTTCACACTTTACCTTTTTCTTTATATCTTCACTGAATGTTTTGTTTTCTTACAACCTTCCTTTCTCTCACCTTTCTCATTTCCTATGTTTTGTAGTTCCTTCATGTTTGAGTGCATCCTTAATTTTTTTGTTTGATTATTGCCATGTGACTAACATTCTAAGAAAAGCCTCATGACAGTACACTGTGCCAGCTCTGCCATGCAGATAGTTACAACCCAGGAGCAAGGAACTGCTTTTCAACTGAGCTCCTCAGGCCGAAATTAAGTTTCAACTTTCCAAGTTTGCAAAGTTGGATTTGGAAAAATTGTGTCCACGCAGATTGCCCCCCAGCACATGACTACGCTTGTGACATACCTGTAAACTACATGCTCATTTCATGCATGTAGGGTATGTTTTGTTTATTTCGACATCCTTGGCGCTGTTTTTGATTGTTCACTTTTTCATGTGATACATATACATGGAACATGACTACCCATGACTACAGTGTAGTAGTAGACTACAAATGAGCCTTTCAGAGAAGTAAAATTAAGCATCATGATTTGTAATGTTATTAAGAGAACAAGTTGTGCAGATTTTTCAGAGGTCTGACAGAATTTGATACAGCACTGTTCTGCACAGAGGTGTGGGTGTTAACCACTTCACACCGAGAGGTATTTCTAAAATGAATGCAGCCTACCATTAGCCTCGCAGTGAAGATAATACAACTTCCTCTTTCCACATGTTAGGACCTGACAGCCAATTGGAGCCATAAAAGTCCACAAGGTTCCCATAGCCAGCAGTTCACACCAAGTAGACTGTTGTTAATGTTAATGAGGTGTGTTAGCAAGCTGCTTGGTTGTCAAGGTCAAGGCTAGCACTGCTTGCAATACAGAAAAGTTCTAACAAGAGGTAGTGCACCTCAGTGGGAATCGATTGAATTTCAATTCAATTGCGGTTTATACTCTATATTTAGACTATGAAGCAATAAATAGTTTGGGGGATCCACAGAAGACAGAAGATATGAATATAATACTTACAGAGTCAAGGTTCTGCACAGACCAAACCAGGACCGGGACACAGTCTTATCTGTTTGCCCGATGAACAGCCAACATTTGACTTTTGACCCCAGCACCACCACTGAGAAGTCTGCCAGGCAAAACCACTGTGTGGTTTCAGAAGGGAGACGAGAGCATAGGAGAGGGAATTATGGAGTAAGAGAGAGCAAGTGTTTATATCAGTCTGAGTCCAATGTAAACTGCTTGGATGCTGTCTGTCACCACAGCCCAGTTACATGGTTGTCCTGTTTTCACTGTCCCGTTTACAGCTGTTATGAAAGTGCTTTTAGGGGCTGAGGTTATGAAAGCATACCATATACCGGAGCTGATCCAACAAGTTTACAGCGCCCTGCCACATAGTGAGGTAGTTGCTGCCTTACCTCTGTAACAGGGGACAAACTGAATGTCAGTGCTAGGGTTTGCCTGCACTTTTCTGGAATGCGATTTGAATAATCAACAATCCACAATGGCTGGTAAGTGTGGTTTGGGAATTGTTTCAAATTTAGGTTTAGCAGTGTCTTAATTGCTTACAAGGGCATTGTCATGATGCATTACATAGGAGATTTTCTATGAGCTTCTATCAATTGGCTGCATTCATCCTTCCCATCAGTCTCCTCGTCCCTGCCACTGAGCCCATGTTCTACACATGACACATTTCAGAAGTAAACAGAACAAGTAACTGGTTATCTCAATCAATGTTCAATCTACTTCTTCTACATCATTCTTTACATTAGGTGAAAAACTTCAGCCTCTTTCTTCGTCTCGAATCTCATTCTGGTCTCATTGCCAAAGAATGCTTCACTTGTTTACATGATCATTATTTCTATGTGATGAAACTTGTAAACCGAAACACATTCCTTGGCAAATAAGTTGCAGAGGTGATATTATGAGAACAGGGATATTTAAGTACTTCTGTCAACAGACATGTGTTCCACGAGTTATTGCATACTAGACAACTGCAGAGGTACATGGTAAATTAACTGCAAAAGAAACATATCTATGTCAAAATCTCTGTTTGTGTGCCACATTATTTCAGAGTCCAGTGGAAAGACTTGGCATCTTAATGGTAACCTGTCAAACAAAGGACCACAAAGTTATTTATGAGTCATTAAGTGGTATAAAATTATTTTTTTTAACCGTACAATTGCTTTGCTGCTTCATTTAGCTTGGCTTGTAAGCAACTTGCAGCTCGTAACCTGTTTACATACCACAGTAAGTTCTTAATCTACAAGTAGGTTTTTATCTAAGACACGAAAAGGCCCAAACTTGGCACACACAGAAACACACAGAGTAAAGGTGTAAGTGCTGTCAAAGGTGCTTTTACATTAATACAATTTGTACTCACAGGTGTACTTATGTATACCTTCAGATGGTTGCAGCTGAGAAACACAAAATGCAGTTGTAAGTTCTCTGCTGACTGAGGACTCAAAGGCCACAAATATCCAATAGTGGTTTAGTCTGCATTAAGAAATCTTTTTGAACTGATTTGTCAAAAAGTTTGGTACAAAGTGTTGAGCCACAACCCAAATGTGCTTGCAAAGACCGAGCTGTTGGTGCATGCTCCTATTATATGTAATCATCATATCCTCACCTGTTACCAATTAATAATAATAATTAATAATAATAATAATAATGTAGACCACCTCACTTTTTACCACATCTGGTACGAAGCCAACCTGAATATTGATTTTAAGTTCCAGAATGTACCAACTAGGGGCCTTAACATTGGTGAATGTTTTACTGTGTAAACCTTTTATCAGTGATGCAAAAATCAAGCAGAAGTTTGGGCAAATGTTCTACTGTGCTCGACTAGGAAGAAAAAAAAATGTATCCCATGTAAAATATGGTTGAGTATCAAGCTATTGACATTGGTACCACATTAACTTGTACAGTATCATTACATAAAATGAGGCAGTTGAGACAACCGGACATGGGACCACATTGTGTTTACATTCCGGTTATTTTGAGCTGCACCCTGGGTCCCACTCCAGGGCTGAAGTTATGTCCGAGTCCGCCCCTGGTGTATAAATATTTAACTGACTGTGATGCAGGCTGTGGTGAAACCTAAGATATGTGGACTTGCACATCTTCCTCTCTAATTCTTTTGCGTTTTGTCCTCACTCTCTCACAATTTCAAATAAAATAAATCTGATGCAATAGTTTTACTTGTCTTTTTACCTTTTTATAGTGGGATTACATATGTAGTCTAATCAATACCTTCTTTCTGGTGCCAACCAAATTCTTTTGTCATCAACAATGTTTTTACACATTCACAAAGTATTCACATTTACTCACTACTCTTACTAAATGCCCATATACACAGTTTACTCTCTCACATGGCTCATATGAGCGCTTGTTGCGGAAACCAGCATCTGTTTAAACTGCGCCCTTCTGGTGCCATGCACCAAATTAGTGACAGTGTAAAGAAAGCGATGTGACAGTCTCAATTCATCAATAGCAGCCTTCCTTTTTACTTCCTGTTCTTTCTCCAACAGGATTAAAGCCATTATGTCAGATGGAGAAACCGATGTGACATAAAACAAGCACCATCGGTAACGACATATAATATAATTTTGCTATTTGGAGGAAATATCTTGCAAATGTCTAATGCAACATTAGTTCAGATAACATTGTGTTCACCATAATAATCTGGGAATACTGCAGTCAAGACTAGTTTAGCAAGAAACATGAACAGAAAGTCCAGTCCAGTGTTTGGGGTTTGCAATACAACCATTAAGCATAATGTTACTCCCTTTCATAGTCTACTAAACTGTCTAAGCCTACTGCTGTGACACAACATTTACTAGTAGGGCCTAGATGTAGGCAAAACAGCTTACTTAAGGTAAACACATCCTATCCCTATTGATCTGTACATCTGTTTAATTTGCATATATGTACAGAATAAGTGTTTCTTATTCTGTGTTGATTGCAAATGGGAACATCCTTTTAATCAGCACAAAATCAGCCAGTAAAGTCAATAATCTTTCAATCAATCAATTTATAAGTTAATCCAATCAACCAAAAGCCTGTGGAGAACACCAGTAGGGTGTCGTGCAGTTTCTCCAGCCAGGCTGCACTTCATGTCAACGCAGTTCTTCCCCACTGCACATACCAGCTTAAAGTCCAGGCAACAGTCAAAGGAACCAGGCAATTACATTGCAGCGACATGCGTCATGTTGTTTGTTTACTTCCCCATCGTTCAGAGGTTTCTGGGCCTTTTGAAGCAATTTCCTTGCATTAGGAGGCTCCTCTTTCTCTCTGAGGGGAAGAAGGTCATCATGAGCAATGTGCACAGTTCCAGCTGTGTGCCATATTGTGTCAGAACACAATATGCTACTAATTGTACACTAGAGTGATTGAAGTAAAAAAAAAATAAATACAATGAACAGTGATCATGAATCTTCTGCTTTTGCTGAGCTCACAACACAGTATGATCAAAAGATTCTTCAGAGTTTTAACAGGTGCAGAGTGACGTTGATCACAGTCTGTCCATGCCCACACCGTCTTGAGATGTCTAATCGACTGAATGAACTCAAAACGCAATGCTTGTACTGTGAGGAAACATGCTTTATAATTCTTGAATGTAGTAGTAGAAGGAGATAAAGTAAGTTTTATCATCCATCTACAACTTACCACTGGATAACAATGGCTCAGGAAACAAGCCCAGATGTCCTCTTCCCCATTCACCTCCTCCACCTCCATGGATGGTTGTTATCACTCTATCTGAGTGATAACAAGGTATTCCCAGGCCAGGCAGGATGTGCAGTGCCTTTTGCATATTTTGGTTAAGCACTGGCAACTCACTTGGGAATGCCTGCGATACCATTACAGTGAGGCCACGAGGCAGATTAGGTGCCTGACCCTCTTCAGTTGGTTCCTTTTTCATGCAAAGGAGCATGTATTCGGAATTCCTTTCAGATGCTTTTTTCTCACTGCTAACACGATTGTATTTATTTATCTTTTTTATTTCCCCCCACATCCGCTTCCAGTGGTTTTGCATAATCAGTCTGGTAAATTTTTGTTAGTGACTCATGGAGTGGTTCTGCCCGCTCATAGACTGGTAGAGGGAAGAAACTAGTCATGACCGTGGTGCATGTTTAGGTCATAATGTGGTTTGTGTATGTCCTCTGGAACTTAGTTCCACTTTAAAGGTTGTGTGTGTGTGTATGTGTGTGTGTGTGTGTGTGTGTGGGTATCTTATCAGGTTTGAGGGTTTAGGGACAGAGGTTGTCATTGTTGTAGTGATTGTAGACAGCCACCAGCACCCACAACTGAAAGGTAAGTTGTATCCACTGTCTGTTAAGTATATGTTTCTGTTGGGGCAGAAACATGCTCCAAGACACAACAAGATAAAAATGATCAATTTCCAGTTAAAGTTTGACAGTCCGATGGAGCCATGACAAGTAACAAAGAACTGGCATATCATATTTTTTATTTATTTGGGTACAAAATATACTGGCATGATCTGAGTAAGGCCCTCCCTATCTGCCTCTACCTGCCCTAACTAGGTGAACACCAGGATTCCCTGGATACATGGATTAGCCTATGTAATCCACACTTGGATGTCCCCAGAATACCTCCATAGGAACCCCTGCACCACAGGGACATATGCAGTGTATTTTTTAGGCAGTAATAAATTGTGATTTTATAAAATGTTATAAAATGACTAAATAGATGCCTTCGAAATAACAAAAGTTAGAAAGAAGATGATTTTCCTACAGATAAGCAGCACAGTAAATGTGAAGAAAGGCTTTTTTTTCTGTTACGGAAATATTCTCTGCCATGATAGATCCCCTCCTTTCTCAGTGGAGGGACTGAAACTGCCTGTGTCACAAAAGCTTTGTTGAAGTTAGGCCTATAGGAAGCCCTGGGCCCCCGGCCAATTCAAGCAAGCTGCTCTCAGCGAGTGAAACCAGAGAAATGGCAATGCTCATGGGAGCAGGGATAGTCATTCAAAGACATCCATTCAGTGGCCAAACACGCTTCCCATGGGTGTAAGCCAAACAAGCAAGACTATACAAGGATCACAGATTCTCTGTTGTTACCTAAATGGAGTTATTAATGTATAATTTTTATTGAACAGCATGCTCAGTAAACAGTCCAACCTTAGTCTGATATTAGGTTGGACACTGATCAATGACCATCATTATTATAAGAGTTTTATCACCTACATTTACCTACATTAAAATGTTCTAAAATACCTGAACTGGTAGCCAGTCTCTCATGACTGACCATTCACAATTTTAGAGAAAGAATGGGACACCTGGAGAAAACCCACTCAAGTACAAACGGCACAGAGATAAGCTCCTGCTGGCGAGGATTCAAACCGATAACCTTTTATCTGTGAGGTCCAGAATATTCATCTGAACCTTAATCTCATCACCGTCTAAACCAAACATCGCATCGTTGTACATCATTTAACTTTGAGGCCAATTGTTATAGGGCAGGGACAGTTGGACACATGGAAAGAACCAGGGCAGTAACCCTCAAGGTTCAGATTGTCCCCCCTCGTGATGATGAATTCTAAAGACTTTGTGACTTTCGCTAAATTGAATTGATATTATCGGTACTCTGACAACCGATCCTAATTGACTTTATTTATTTAACGACTATTCCGGAAATATTTTATTTCTTGATTAGATGTGTTGCCAGTGAAGAGAATTTCATGTTTTCTACCAAATAAATCCTAATGACTAAGTAAGAAAACTGAATTTAATATAATAAACCCTTAAGGATTCTGCTGACCTTAGCCCTCAATATTTACGCTGCAATCCTCCTTTTGACCTCCATGGGTTCTTCTGGATAATAACTGAACTATCGTTGAGGTTATTGCAAATTATCTAAATGTCATGATCTGAATTTTTTAAAAGTTAGTTTAAAAGTTGTTTGAAAATTGTTTGGGGGATTATTGTTTTCCAGTATAAAATGACTCATGTTCAACTGAAATAACCCCACTGCCAGTCCCCTGCTGCCCTCCCAACACAACACCATACACTAATCAATATGAATATTAACTCTCTCTCTCTCTCTCTCTCTCTTTATCTGTGTGTGTGTGTGTCTGTGTGTGTGTGTGTGTGTGTCTGTGTGTGATTTTATGTTCAACAATAGCACTGCACATATGTCAGTTTGCATGTGGGCTCAAAACAGTTCCAAACAAATACGTCACGTGTATTGAAGTACCTAAACAGCAAGGAGCAAAGGTGCTAGAGAGGAAGGAGGGGGCTGATGATGGGTGGGGGTTTTGGTGGAAGCAAATAACCAGAGAGGGTTTAGCAGAAGCTGCACAGAGAGTGACAACTGTACAAGAGGAAGGCGGTAACAGAGGAAGGAAAGAAAGAGGGAAAACCCAGGGGGGCTGCCAATCGATAAACGTGGATGAAGGTGGGGAAGAAAATGCCATAACTGTCAATTGTTTCAGATTTTGTTTTCATTTTGAGGAAAATGAATGCACTTGGATGATAAGTATGTGTCCAGTTGAAGCAAGGCGCACTCTTTTCTTACTCACTTGAGGATAACCTGATATCAGGCTGTTCTTTGACCAACTTGTATGCGTTTTTTGTGCAGCGTGGATGTCCTCAAAGCTCCCAGTCCCCACCAGCTGCCATGAGTGTCACAGGGTTAGTAGGGCCTTGAGCCACACAGATAATCAGCTTTATTAGTGCTGCCGCTAAAACCAATTTAAGAGCAGACTAGAGGAATCAGACGGGCCAGCTGTCCACACCAGCGCCGCGGCAGGCACCCCTGCCCCTGATCACACAAAACATCAAAACAACAACGAGCCAATAGTGTGCAGCACCAATTAAATTGCACAGGCTCATTACCATATCTAAAACGCTGGCCTCGGGAATGACAATAAAACACGTTGTATCAAAAATAGATTTTCAGTGGTGAACTTTGAGATGACTAATGTAAACATTATGAAAGGTCTATAATCTATTGTATTTTGTAGGTGGATTTTTAACATTACTTTATTTATAGCTCTAGACTAGTGAGCACTGACCCATTTTTTGTTTGTGTGTGTGTGTGTGTGTGTGTCCAAATCACACTGCTTTCAGTTCTCTGCACAAGCCAGCTATAACTCACCAGTACAGTCAAAACATCCTCGCCTCATTAACAAGTGCCCGACCCTGACAGTGACCCAACACCGGCCTGATGACCTCATAGCGTTTCCTCCCCACGTACAGTCCTTCTCCCAGACTGCCTCCTCTGCTAATTACAGAGCAGCAAAAGGAGGCTAACTCCATATTAGACGGATCCAGCGTGCGGCTTCAGGCACAACTTTAACCTTACATCACGTTTCTGTCTGGGATAGGTGCGAGACAGTGGGAAGTACTGGTGAAGGTAATCTCAGTCGCAGCCGCATCCTTCTCACTGCGTCAGCTCTCGTCGTCTCAGACAGAGGTTTCGAGACCAGATTAACCAGGAAAGGGCAAGTAAAAAACAGGACACTGTAATAGATTGGTCAGCCAAACACAGGGCACCAGGACAGTCCTTCCAGAAAAAACAATTTTGCTCACAAAATAGATATAAAGCTGATTACCAAGCTGTTAAAGGTGGATTGTGGTTAAACTGAGCTGTTGACACAGTTGTTCTTTAACAGTTCTGTTCTGGCTACTGACACAAAGATGAAGAAGCACCATTAACACTCTGCCACTCATGGGCTGACTCACACTGAATTACCTCTTTGTCTTGGTTATTTATATATGCAAATTTAAAGATCTGAATCTAATCTGATTTCATAAGGCATTTAAAGTGACTCACTAGACACTTTGTTTTCTCCTTCCTTAACCAAACAGAAGCAGAGGACAGATCCATCCAGCTGGTTGCGACGAGCAGTTCACATTTTCATAATAATCAGGAGATGTTGTTTTATTCTTTTTGATTTGTGTGACTCTCATTCAGGGTTACATCTGCGTGTTACTGTGTTTCTTGAGTGAAGATGACAGCCATCTTTCTTCTAAGCTTTGATTGGGCAAAACCAGCCTATCATTGTCCCACCTGGGCAAACAGCTGAGAGTGGGTACTGGCAAATTAATGCATTTTTGTATTTATCAGCTTCCATTTTTATATGTAATTAAATTGTGTAATTATCTGTGAAACTTGCCATAGATTATATTTTACATTTCCACTGTAGGTATAGGTCTACGTGTTAAATGCCCAGTATTGTTTTTACGTTATCCAATATTAGGGTTGTATGAACCATCAGTTAATAAACTTAAATCTTAATACAGTATATTCACACCTATTACATTGACAAGGAGGAATCAGCTATGCCCAAGAGCTGCTGTTAATAATCTGCATATTTACACACACACAAAGAAGCTCGTTTGTCCATGCCATACATACATAATATCATGCACGTGTTTCTGTTGATACGCCTGGCTTCATTCATGTATCCATGTGTGCACGCGCTGTCTTGTTTGTGCACGTGTGAGTGTGCGCGCGTTCTTTTCCGTGCACGCTCATGTCTGTATCTATGTGTGCGTACGCAGGATAAGAACGGCAGATTCTTCGAAGCCAGGAGTGCAGATCTCATTTAATCTGCAGTTACGGCTGTTTAAACAACGTCCATAAATGTTTAGTGGTGCTGCCCATGCCCTATTGAATGGAAGGCATTTTACTTCGTGCAAAAACAGGCCGCCAGAGGCCTCAGGGCCCCCCTGCCCCCACTTTTGACTTGCATTTAATGTGTGTAAGAAGGCGACCATTATCAGCCTTACAATGACACAATTCACTCAGCCTGTGTGTCTGCTATCCCAATTGGGTTGTACCAGAGCCCCAGTCCTGCTGATGGCTATCTGATTGTTAGATAGAGTTGAGTTAATCTGGAGCTAATGTCTGAAGAATTGGTGCATTGATGCTTTTTGGTTTAGACTTTGTTTTCAATGGTAATTCTTATAAATATAATGATTTGATAAAACAGATTAAGATAGATGACATTTTGCACTGGTTGTTTCAGGTTACAACCAGGATGAGAATGTGATGCTTTTATTTGTTCTAAATGTACAATATTTGTGTTGCAGACATTCTTGTCTCTTGCATTAAAAACGAAAACAATGAAACAAAAAATTGAAACTGCTCTAAAAACCTTATGGATGATCAAATTATATTCAAAATGATTTTACTTAAATATGAGTGGTGTATTTCTTTATTTAATATATTAAAAAATATATGTAACAATTTGTCATAATTTTTTTAAACATGTGGTTTACTATCAGACTTTCCCAGTGCTTTCCCTAGGCTCCAAAAACACTTAATCAGTCCATAAATGGACCTAGCTAAAGAGCAGTATCAAAAGAGGTACGGCATAAAGGCCAAATATAAGGAAAAAATGTTAGGGTAAAATAATAAAAATAAAAATAAAAATATGAACCTGACGTTATGAGTACTATGGCCTCTTTAAACAAAGAAAATCAAAATCAAATGCTACACTATCCTTCAGTAGGTCATGTTTCACTAGGTTACCCCTTGACGCTTGTGCTTTTAAGGCAGTATCTAATGGGAGTAATAAATATAACAGAGGCAAGAGTGACATAGTATATAAATCAACAAAGTGGGTGAAAAAATACAGGACTTTGAAACGAGAGACAGCAGATTGTTTCCCATTTCAAAGTCTTTTGTGGTTTTTAGTATTTGATCCCAAATCATGATCTTTCCATAA
Source organism: Anabas testudineus (assembly GCF_900324465.2). Classification (NCBI taxonomy): domain Eukaryota; kingdom Metazoa; phylum Chordata; class Actinopteri; order Anabantiformes; family Anabantidae; genus Anabas; species Anabas testudineus. The sequence goes on from NC_046629.1 coordinate 20,383,779, forward strand.
ATAGTAGACTAGTAGTTAAGCACTGTTTGTACCTAACCCTAACCATGTCAACAAAGATCAGGTGCATTGTAGCACATGATAACAACCTACTAAGCTGACTAGGAACCTAAACCTGGAGTTTAGTCAATGAAACTGTGTGGTTTAGAGCTACCTTGACTTCCAAACAGTGTCAGTGTGTTATTTACAATCAGCTGATGTGAGCCATGCCTCACAAAAAAGAGCTTATAAGATCTACGACTAGGAGTGGTTGATTCGCAGGAAAGATTTACAGAGTTATCTCAAGAAGTTTAGATATTCACCAGTGCACAGTTTGACATAATGAAAATTTTTGTTGATCATGTCATGATCAGTTTATGTATAAAAACAGTGCCATTACTTTTCCTTGCAACTTTACATAATACAGTATTTGTTCAATGTAATAAATACCAAACCATTTTAAGTTATAAACTAATATAATGCAATGTTAATGTAAAGAACTGGAGATATGTAACATCTCAGCCCATAATCTGCCTGCATGTAACAACTAGTGTCACAGAAAATATAAATATACCTTAAATCTACAGCAGGTTTCTACCACCTTCTGACTCTGGCAGGGGTAGCAGCAAAAGTGGACAATCACATTTTGGCACCAGCCCCCGTAGGCCACCCCTCTGTGGTCTCCAAAACAACAGATAACCACTGAATGTCATCCACAGCCACTGTTTTTATTTTTCAGGACATTCACTTCCTGGTGCCAGGCTAGTTTAACTTTTAATATATCACCAACTACTGTACATCCTTCAATGTCAGTATTAATTGTAGATTGGGTGAAAGAAAATACTCACGAGAACAGTAAGAATGAGGCTTCTGCTACTACTGTTGAGCAAACACACACACACACACACACACACACACACACACACACACACACACACACACACTCAATGCTGTGTGCGTAGAATGGTGATCAGTGCATTTAAGAGGGCAGGACTCCCTTCAGTCAGCGCTCTAGGGGAGCACAGTGATTTACTGTTCCTCTCAGCAGTGTTTTAAACGCTGCTGCTCCTTAATGAGCCTCTGACATGCTGCATGTTTCCAGCTTGTTTTCCTTTTGGCTCGGTGGCTACGGCTGCCTGATTGCTGTCCCCATTAAGAGGGCATTCCTACTGACACCAGCATGCGCCTTCAGCCTTATGCACTCAGGCATTACAAGCAATCAACTAAGGCTAGGTAACAAGGGGGTAAACACAGCACCTGCTGTGCCACTGGTTGAAAACAAACATCATTCCAAAGCGAGAGAGAAATTTAAAGGAGAGAATATTTAAAGGTAGATGTTAAGAATCATTCCTACTGAAATAAGAGAGTTGTTTTTAGCCTGGAACATTATGATAGTAGCACAAAAGACCAGAAAGCATATAGCTTATAATACTGTATACTTATTCTTTCGCACTCCTATGTGCAACACACGCAACACTAGAACCTATGAGTTATATCAGTGAACTATTAACTGACAATCTAGTACAATGGACAGACTGAATAGAAATCAGCTCACCACAGGTACAAGTTGCACATGTCCATGCTGTTTTTCCAATGATCCTCTTCCCCATCAACAGAAGTTGAAGAATATGTTATAAATCTTGCCACAGAGTTGGTCCAGAAGTGGAATTAAGCACAAAACAAAACCAACTAACTGACAGCTGCCAGGACAACAGCTGATGTGTTGTACACTACCAGTCGCAGCTGGACCTACTGGGCTTGAAAGACAACCACTGCAGAATGAGCTCCAACTCATTCAATAAAACCCAGAACTTCATCCTGAGCACCACAGATCCCAGTATGCCCCAGTTTCCCACTCCTGCGTGACCAAATCCCCTCTCTAGGTCTGTCTGGCCCTGCAGTCCAAAGGATGCTGTCCAGACGCCTGACGATGCTTGCACTCTCTCTCCTCACAAGGCTGGATTATTCTTTAGCCACCTGGACCTCAAACAGACATACAGTAAGCAAGTTGGAAACAGTTCACTTTAAATGTTATTTATTTATTTATGGAATTAACTTTGGCCTCACAACTTTAAAAGGCTTTTTGAGTTGGTTATGGTTAAAACCTGGTTCAGGTTACAGTGTGGTTTCAGATTAAGCTTCCACTTGTGAAATTTAGGGTTAGGGTAAGGCACTAGGCAATGTGTTAGGTCAATGGGTGTGATAGTAAGACATGAATGTGTGTGTGTATGCTAAAAGTAGGAGCTAATTAGTTGCAGGGACTGATTAATGAGCATTAAAAGACAAGACAAGAGAGTAAAGGGTTCTTTGCCTTAGCTTGCATAGCATGCAAAATAATCCCCTGTTCTGCAGACGGGATGCAGCTTGTGCTAATTTGACCTCGGGAATTAAGAGGCAAACAGTAAGCTGCACAGGCTGAGCTACACTCCTCTGTGTAGAGAGAGGTGTATATGTGTTTTTCAGGTCTCAATGGAGGTTGTGTAGCTCAGGTCTGATCCGTTACACATGAAAGTTGGTATCATTTAGATACCAGCAGAAACCAAAGCAGCATCAGCATTAGGTTTGCTTTGTCTCTTGTCCCACCCAGATTTATTCCTGCCAGATCAGCAAGTTTCCATTCGCGAGCTTGCTCCTCTAAACTTCAGGCCACCATTTCCCCGTCTGTATTTGCAGTCTCTGTATAATCTTGTGATTGAGATTTTTCCAGCTATTCTAGTCAGTTCTGCACATATAACATCTGTTTATTCCATGTCCATTCACCGGTTTACCTTTTGTTCCACATCTGAATCAAAGGACTAAGAAGAGAGAGTGTTGTTTACTTTGGGCCAAATTTAAACAAGCATGATTTGGAGTAATTTTTAATTTGAGATGTCTTTCTCTGGGATTCCTGAGATTAGTGGAAATGTGTAGCATTGGAAAGCAATGAAATAGAAACAAATGCTGCTGCTGAAAATTTTAGGATAATCATTTAAAGTTACTACAAACAAGATGTTTTATTGAAAAAAATTGTCATATTCACATTTGTACACATATTTTAATACAACAAAAATAGGGACAAACAGACATTGTGATTCAGATTGATTCTGAATTGTAGTGTGTGTGTGTGTGTGTGTGTGTGTGTGTGTGTGTGTGTGTGTGTGTGTGTGTGTGTGTGTGTGTGTTTGTGCACGTGTGTGAAAAGATATACCTTCCTTTCCTCAGGGGGGTAATACACACTACCATGACACATCTCTCTGAGGAGTTGCTGAATATTGAAATCTGAAATATGTGTCGCATCGTGACCAAAACACAGAACAAAGCCTTTATAATTCATATGTTATTGATACTGCAGAGGTGCACAAAGGAACAAGAAGCCAAATAATCACATTATTGGAGCTTTAGAGACCTTTCTGGCCTCTCACACGATTACAACAAAGACACAGAATGTATGGTTGTTTGATAGAACTGCTGCATTACAACTTTATGAAGGGTCTTAGTTGTCTTTGATGATACAGAAGTATCTGTAATAATGATAATTGCTGATACCTCCAATTTTTTAATTTATTTCAAACCAAACCTCAAAAAGTCCATAACAGTGAAACTAGCCTGTGGCAAAAAAGTCTCTGGTAGAGAAACAATGCTGTGTTGCCCCAGTATCAGCACAGAGCTAATAGACAGCAGGTGAAGGATGAGAGAGAGCGATGTCAACAGTGCAATCGGAGATCCCCGTTGGCAGACCTCCAGACCCGCTTAGCTCCTTGAATCAAGTGGTACTTCATCGTTCTGTAATGCCAACACGCATGAGGGGAGGGACCACTGAGGGAGTTCCAAGGCCATGATCTAGATTCTAGGCAGCCATCTCAGGTGGCGCCGAATTTTAAATGTCTGAGAATTTAGCACAGATATTTGGCATCTACTGTAGCGTAGGTTCTGAAAGGGTCACTACCTGCAGGGATCCACACTCTCAGTTTAACAAAGGCAGTGATGATAATAGAGAGAGGCTACATGTGGGTGCCGGGTTGAAAGTGGAGCTAATGGTATGCTTGTTTGAACAACTGCAAACGTAGAGTTTTCGGATGAGCAGCAGGAAGCGCAGTTCGTTAAATAAAGCTGAGAACAGCAATGCCTTTAATACACCTCTCTTGCACGGTGTGTATATTACAGTGACAAAAGGCATGTCATTTTAGGGTGTAGCAGGACACCGGGATTGTCAACGTGAACTAACTTGCAAACTTCGCTTCATTATTGCAACATACTCTGGGTGTCTGGCTTTCAATAGGGTAACAGGATACGTTACTGGGCTCTCCATTCAGGGAACTATTCATTAGGTTAGATCCCGATTCAGAGTTTGATAAAGTTCGTAGAAACATGCAAGTAAAGGGACAAAAATAAACATGTTTGTGAGTAAGATTTGAAGTGAAGACATTATAAGTGACTTAAACTAAATTGTACACTTATCATGAAGCTGAAAGAAATGAGAAAAAGAACAGGTAGCCAAGCCGAAGGTAGCGTCTGTTGGAGTTTTGCAGGATGTCCGTACTGGTGGCACTAGTCAGACCCCTGTTGCCGGCTTTTTGCCATTGCAGCTGGATTGGTGGCAGAAATGTTGGTGAGAGAGACCGCTCCGATTGGCTGTTCATCTTTGTGACATGTCCTTGATTAGAAGTAACTACACTACTTTCCATTCACTTTGCAAAAGCCCTATTTCCCCACCACCAGCAGTATTATATTTAGATCCACTTTATACAGTGTTTTCTTTTTGGGGTGGCTGTGGCTCAATAGGTAGAGCAGTTGACTGCCAATCATAGGATTGGTGGTTCGATTCCCGGCTGCCACATCACATGCCAAAGTGTCCTTGGGCAAGATACTGAACCCCTAGTTGCCCCCGGTGAGTCAGGTCAGCTGCACAGCAGCTCTGCCATCGGTGTGTGAATGGATGAATGAGATGCAGTGTAAAGCGCTTTGAGTGCCTGCTAGGTAGAAAAGCGCTATATAAGTGCAGACCATTTACAGTCTGAACCCTGAAGAGGACGTGAACTTCTTTCTGAGGACACTGTCGCCGCTAACGTTTTCACTTGTCCTACATTTTTTTTGGATTTTCAGGATGCTGATGCCCTCCGTTTAAGGACAGCACTGGCAAAAACAAATAAGGACATGTGAACTCATGTTCATGGGGACAGGTTCAACTTCGGCGACAGAGGAAATTTAGAAAAACATTTTTTATCTGTGCTGGGGTTACAGTGTGTCCCTGTGCTCTCTAATCCACGTGTTTGTTGGGAACATGCCCTGCTTTATAAAGTGGACTTTTAAGCACAATCAATCCACTTTGCCCAGAAACCAGGGGGCATGTTGATAGGAGCTGAAAAACAAAACAGAGTTACTGAATGAACGCAAAGCATGTGCAAGCATAATATAATACAGATTAGTGAGATGGATTCCACTCATTCATCTCTCATGCTGTATTTTTAGAGACACTATAAATCCTCTGTCTGATATCATGCTGCAGTTTGATTTGGGTGGATTATTGGATGAGTGTGTGAGTGTATGTGGTGGAGGCAACTTCTGGATTTATGTTTCTGTGTGTGGTACAAATGTAATGGTATAATATTTACTGATGCCATATGAGTGGAGAGTTTAGAGCCCAGCGGAGATCACACTGTCTAGACTATGGTAGTGCTATAATGGGATTCAGCCAGATTACTGTGATTACACTTGTTGTAGAAATACAGTGCAACTTTCCGGATCGCCAGCAGGCTGTGGTTTCATTCACTGATGTTCCAGGTTGGTACTCCTGCCTCTAAGCAAATATTTTCCTAGTCTGTATTCATTTTCACATATTTTCAATACTACTTAGAGCATAATACTCCTAACATATGTTTTGGGCAGCCATTTATTATTATTATATTGTTGATCATTTCGGTAAATGGTTCTAAATACTATAATACCCATGATCCTCAGCAGGCTTTGCTGAATTCAAAATCTTTAGCAGACCAAAACACTGTACAATATGAGCGGAGTACCAAAAGTACAGTGTTTTTCTTTCAATCAGGTTTGTGGACCGTCATGGAGACGGAAAAACCAAGGTAGAAGTGAATGATGTGTGCGCCAGGCAACCATGCTCCATCTTAGTGAACTACCCAGAAGCAGTTTGCCCCTTTCAAACTGACAACAAAGATGCTCGGAGAGAAATAGAGAGACAACCTAGGACAGTTTCATTGAATCAAACCCCTGCTCAAGTGAAGAAGATCATCAATGAACAATCAAACCTCACAGCTCGTAAAGAAAAGGCCAAGGTTTGAAAAAGTACTTGTCTAGACACAGAACTCTCTGATTCATGCTGTAGAAAATGCCCCCCATAGTCAACCTTCAAACACATTTAATTTGCTGGTTGTCAAGTCAATGAAATAACATAAGATTGTTGTGTTGTACATACTGTACATCTGTGATTGAAATCAAATGCCATCACATTCCCAGAACCTCAGAGTTCACAGGAGAGGGTTTAGCCTTACAATGCCACCCGCCACCTCTCCACCACCTGCATTTATCACCAGCTGTGACAACTAGAGAAAAAGTGCGATGCTGAATTTGCGTGACTCTGCACCAGAAACAACTGTAATTGTGTTGTTGGGTTGTCGATATCTCAATATCTCACGAACACCTTAAGGGAATTTCTTCAAATTTAGCACAAATGTTCACTTGTTCCTTGTTCCTTCACTTAATATTGACAGGTTTACAAATGAGGTCATCCAAATCTATATTTGTCTTGTATTACACCTGTTCGGTGAGTGTGTCAGATTTCACATTACACAACAAAATGTTAGTGTTTGGCTAGAATTCCGTTATGTAAAGTGACAAGAAAAAGTATGTGAACCTTTGACAAAAACACAGCACCACATCTGACGTTAAAAGGTCACTGCATATCATCATGAAAACATCAACCCTCTTAGAGATGCTATGGAACAACTTTAAGTCACACATGAGATGTCAAAAGAATATGACAGAGCCACCCCAGAGCTTGGGACGGCTGTGTCTCAATAGGTAGAGCCGTTGTCTGCAAGTCATAGGATTGGTGGTTCGATTCCCGGCTGCCATGTCACATGCCAAAGTGTCCTTGGGCAAGATACTGAACCCCAAGTTGCCCCCGGTGAGTCAGGACAGCTGCATAGCAGCTCTGCCATCGGTGTGTGAGTGTGTGTGTGCTTGTGTGTGCGAATGGGTGAATGACACGCAGTGTAAAGCGCTTTGAGTGACCATTTATCTAAAGCAGTTCCGTGAGAAGAATGGGCTAAAATTCCTCCAGAAAGATGTTCAGGTCTGATCCACAGCTACAGGAAGTGTCTAGTTAAGGTTATTGCTGCCACGGGGGGCTAGATTATATTTGTTAATACTCTTGACTTAAATAAAGATCAGATCACATTTTATGACAAATTAATGCAGAAAACCATGAAATTTCTAAAGGTTATACTTTATACTTACTTATACTTATATCTATAACTTTTCTTGCAACTGTACTTGTGTAAGGATATCGGGCACAAGTAGGTTCAGTACCATTTTTTAATAGATGGATGAAGTCTGTCTGTAGTCAGTTTACCTAAAGCTGTGCATAACGTTTTGATTGGATCTCTCTGGCTCTTAAGATCTTTCTCTCTTGATATTTCTTTTACTTGTCAATTACTACGGACTGCTGCGAAATTAGACGGATGATCTTCGGACCCTGATGTTCTTCTGAGCTTTGTAGGCACTAAAACACACCTTCCTTCAGTTAAGCAGATTCCTGCAGCAGCTTTGCATGGCCTGACTGATAAAAAGATTGCTGAGCAACTGACCTTACTGAACTTATCCCATGTCCTAAAAATTACATTTATTTTGTTTAGGTAGGAAATGTATTTCAACTGAACTCCATAAGCCAGATTCTGTTGATGTTACGTGACGTGGTATATGGAATCAACATGGTTAGATGTCACGCCAAGGCTTAAGTAAGGAAATACTCTTTGACCTCTTAAGGCTGGAAGAGATCACAACATTCAACAAGCCAAAGATGGCATCAAGCCACACAAACACACTTATGCACAAGACTCAGGTGAGTGACTCAAAGTGAATCCTTGCCAACCAAAGGTCTTAGAGTTCTCAAACGAGGCCATCCCTCCTGCCAATGCAGGGAGGTGTTAACGGGGTTAAGCCAGTCGAGACAGTCACTTAGGGAGTAACATGAAGTCCCAGACAGTGCCCCAGTCTGGCTGATGCACCTGAGATATGTATGTGGCCTACATGTCATGTTACTCTGTGCGACCTGTTTACTCAGTTTCAGTAGCTGTCCCTACATTATGGCTTCATGTTTAAAGGGGAATAATATGTCTTTGCTTTCCAAAGCAGCAGCTTCACAACTATAAAAGACCTTTTGTTCTCAGTTTTTGTCCTTAAAATACCTAGTAACACACAACACGGCTTACTGTATGTGGGCTTAGGTAATCTGATAGCAGGCTTGTGTTTGCCTTATGGTAATGTATCAGATACCAATAGGGATTGTTTCAATCACTGTCGGTCTCAACCGTCAATCACAACGAGCCCTTAAGATGTTTTTTCCACCTACACACTTTAGATGTGTCACTAACATGTCACTACAGGCAGAAAGACTTGATACACAAAACACATAAACTTGGTCATCTGGGAGTTCGACATAGGAGGTTTTAAGTGCACACTTGAAAAGCAAATCCCCTTTGTTACTCCGTCAGAAACAAAAAGGTGTTTTTATAGTGGCTCTGACTGTTAACAACGTAAAGGCTGTTGCCTTTCATCGTCACTCACCTGTCTGAGAAAGATACTGTATGAACCACCCACCCCCACCCTGTCACTTCCAAGCTTGTCTAATGGTACATCAAAGCACCTTTACTTAATTACCAGCAAGAGAGACCACAACAAAAGCAAGGAACAGTGGGGAAACTCCACAACCTCTGACCTTTTTAAGTTATAAGACTTCCCATGAAAATCAAAGGACTCGATTGTGGCAATGAGCCCCTTATTTCAATCCCCAGCCCCTCTCCTGTCCTACAAGCTTCGGCTTTATCTTACTATAGGCACCCTCTGTAATAGAGTCTGCAGCAAGAACCAAGGTGGGGTCAGTTATGGCAACTGAATCATATCTGAGAGAGAACAAGTGGATTCTCTGGAGACCACAAAATACCGATTTCAGAAGAAGTAGGAGGCAGACAGTCTAAGTCCAATTTCCTTGTCTGTCTCAGTGTTTGAGGTTCCCAGACGGTGTGGTCATATGGGAAAAGCCAGGTCTTTCAGTTGAGAGGAAGCATCAAGCTGGCCAATCATGTGTAAAATATCAAAGGCAGAGTGTAATAAAAACAGAGGAGAAAGACGTGTCAAAAAGGAATGGCCTTGATCTCACACGTCTGTATAATGTTGAGATTACACCAATCACACAGGTGTCTGAAAGATATCAGATGAAGTTCAGATTGGAAAGGTGGACAGTAAAAGACTTACAATGCTACAAGAATGCACCTCCGGGGTCAGAGGTTAACCATTTTAGCAGGAGCAGTGTTTTACTGCGAAACCTTAAACCATGAAATAAACTAGACAAACCATAAGGTACTAGTGACATCACTTTCATTTTATATTTGAAAGGTAAATACTCTATTCTACTTTCGCTATGTGTGATAACTAAACATTATCCAGCAGCAAATAAGATTAAGACTAACTAATAAATTATAATGAGCTCTGTCTCAACCACCTACAACATTAAAATGCAGCTTATACAGTATGTTCTTTCATCAAAAGAATAGAAGAAGAAGAAATAGCACTGGGCTATAAAAACCTAAAATGTGTTTTTTTTTATACTTTTCTACTAGATGCTAGAGTTACCTTTATTAAATAGACCTAGGGTAAATGCATGTAAGGTAAAAGGTCCTAAATATGGCCCAAACTTGGGACATGCCAATTACATGAGCAATGTCTAAGGACCAATTCATGCTTGCTGTCCATGGCAAGCATGAGCCCCACATGCATCCCAATTACATCATCGTAGACGGTGTGGAGGCCCCACAAGAGCCTGGCCTGTCTTTATATTTATAAGAATATGTCGACTCTTTGTTCTTCAATGGCTCATTGGTCAAAGGAAACCCCAGTCCAGAAAACCCCAACTGACTTACTTACTTCTCTGCTATTTTTTGACATATATCATAGTCAATGTAAAGACCGAAAACAACATGTGAAATAAAATAATGCATTAAGAACACATTTACTACTCATGTTAATATAGTTGAATATAATAATGCAAGCATATCATCTGTCTAGTGATCTAGTTTTGGAGCTGTTGGTTGATTTGGAGCCATTGACAAGAAGCTACAACTCCCAACAATCTCCCAAAGTAGGTTCTCACATGTGTTGTCCCAAGTCCTGAAATGCTTGTCACAAAGAATGGGCCATTACTGACATTTTCAGCACACTCAGGACACACTGAAACATGACTTGTATGTGGTTGCTGGTTTCCAGAATGTTAGATTTGTAAAATCTTTACTTTTATTTAAGAAAGGAGGATGTGTGTAGGTGGTGGACAACGCTCAAACTGTGGCTGTCTACAATATGTTTGCACTCAATGCAAAACCATCAGCTACAAAATGTGCAATTGACAAGATTGCACATGCAATTTAGTCCACGTTATTTGGGATCTTAGTAAATCCAGGCCTTTGATTGTTGCAGACACTAGACTCGTGTTCCAGCATTAAGCCTTGAGCTATTAAGACTAGTGCTGAGCTAACAGTATAACAGTTAAACCGTGAACTGACTGATTGAAATTTATGATGTCGTAATAAAAGGAATAATTTGCTGCTGGTAAATATGTTACAACATTTGGGGCTTGGAAAGGATGAGACATGAAACTGAGCAGTTGAAGAGGCAGAAAAGCCATAGGCTAAGCAACCAACTGAAAGAGTTACAAAAAGGAAAGACTGAAAGCAACATGGGAGGGAGATGGAGAGATGAGGGAGAGTTTATTCCTTTCCCCTCATCTGCTGTCCTTTTTTTTCTCTGAGGCTCAGACCAGAGATGTATATCTACATCTGACCTGCATAGTTTGGCCTGATCTCTCCCCGGGGTTCCTTAAACTGGCCCTCTGTGTTTGGGCAAGCTTGAAAGAGAGTTGATAGTATTCAAAGTACCATGACAAGAGAGTGACGCACACAGTTAGGGGGTTTTATCTCGTCATCGGCAGCTGGGAGCACAGCTTCAACACATGCCTGTCATTTCATGTTTCTGAAAGGTGCTTCATAGGTCAATGACTACGTGATTTATGAGACAGCGAAGCACCACACACTGACAGTACGCTGCATGGTGCGCTCTATTGTCAAAATGAAAATTCATCAGCTGCATTTCTGTTAAAGCTCACAGAAGCCACGTATACATAAAGGGACTATAAATCACTCATTCTTGCAAAAAAGCCCAGAGGAGCAGACAGCTGATAAGTTAAATATGTTAAAATGCCAACGTGGTTGGTCTAATTTCAAACAGATTGTTCGAGTCACAGAACAACAGGATGTATGTTGTAATTTAGACCAACCAAGATGCTGTTCTGCAGCACTGTCAGGAAAACTGGCAAACAAGCACCACAATAATCAAAATCTAAGAACGGAGCGGATGTTGCTAAAATGGCCTTAGGTGAAAATGTGTGTCTGTTGTTTCCTCTTTCGTATCAGCGCCACAGATCGCTGTGGATTGCTGGGAGGTCTCTCCCACATGACTCAGTGCGCCCCTTGCTGCAGTTGTGATGAACAATGATTGCATTTGTTGGATATGTTCATTTGCAGCTAGGCTTAATTTTAATAAGGCAATTTATCTCCAGATATATTTATAAATTAGCCATTAGTCAAAGAAAAATGATTGAAAACGTTTTGAAGAAACTGCATTGGGACTGCGTTGGTTTGGTGTTCATGTGTAATCCCACATGAATCCAGTCACAGACATGTAGTGTACAACATAGCAATTCACAAGGTTGGACTGTTACAGTTAAATAGATTCCCCCATGGCAGACGATTGATTTTGGTAATTAATTAATTGCACACTATAGACCCCTACACACAGACATCATACATCTCATTTTGGATTTCTTTCTTGTTGTTTGTTCTTGTCTGGCTGATTTGTTTCTCTTTGGGTGTGTGTCTGTTGTCTAGTTCCAATATTGGAAATTAGTATCATCAAAGCATTTCTACTGAGGCATACTTTAGACATTTTTAGGATAACTCCTGACACTTTTTTGGCCTCAGGTCAAAAAGTAATGATTTTCACCTGCTGTGTACTTAAAGTGAACAGGATACATAGACAACTAACAAGGTCATTAGCAGGAGCCCACAGCTCATTTAAGCCCTGGACCTCTGCGCAGGTGCATCCAGCTCAGGTAGTTGACACACCTTTCATTAGCAAAGCATTGGACGAAGAGTAGTTCTTGTTCTTGTGTCATATTACACAGTTTGTACTGTTAAACTATGCTCCTACATGAGTACTGTATTACATGGCCTGCGCTCCAATATGAAACTGAACACCAATATTGCTGGTTTGAACCCACCTAGGGCTGTTACATGTCATATCTTTTTTCTAACTGAAGGAATGTTGTAAATTTGAGATGTCTTTTCCTGTATTGGCGTGAAAAAAAAAATAATAATGAGAATATCAAATCAAAAATTCCCACAAAGAGTTTCAGTGAAAAGCTGTGATGCAGAAGCACTAGTAAAAACAGGTTACTGGTACCTTCTAGTGTTCACTCCAAGTATTGCACCTGACACTTGCACTCAAACCTCAGTGAGAAACTGCAGTGAGCACACGCAGAGAAAGCATATTTATTACTTCTATAAAAAAACACTGGCTCCAGCTGTAAACCTTTCTCTAATGTGTGACTGTGTTGCTCCTCTTTACCGTAACAGCAGTGAAACTTTTTACTGGATCATTTGCCAACATCACAGAGGTCTCTTGCTGATTCCTTCCCTTGAGAGAGACTGTTAGCGTGTCATTAGCGGTCGGGGTGTGTGTTGACGTCTGATGGTCTTCCACTGGCTTCTGCGCCGCACGCTACCGTGACTCCGAGAGCCAGACTGATCCATGAGTCAGAGGAGGCCGTGGGCAACTTGTGGCCTGCTGTACTGCCAGCTCACTCAGCCAGCTTTTGACTGCTGTGGTGACAGCTCCTGTATCTGCTGCAATCTGCGGTCACCGTTGTGGACTTCAAGTGACCAGAGGTACATTCTCATGGTCCTGAGAGGGTAGAGGGAGGAAAGTCCCAGACAAAGTCACATCCGAGGGGAGCAGCTTCTCGGATGTGATAACTAAGTTGGGGATGTGACGTCTAGAAACTTGAAATGAGCTGTTCCCACCTGCCTAAAGCCTCAACAAGGACTTCTTGACTACTTGATAGTTAAGCAAACAAAATGCCTGTACTGGATGTTATAGGCTGGATCCTTTGAGGTTGACCGTGAGTCGCAGAAAGGGTACAAAAACCTCCCTGCCCCCCTATTTCGGCCCGCTCCCAAAGCTTTGAAGTGGTGGCAGATTGTGCACAAACAACATAAACCTCCCTGTGACAAACACTGTGATTTACCACCCAAGGCAAGGAAATTGCCACTAAGAGAGTTCTATTGAGTTTATAGGGCTGTTTTGTACCTTTCGTACCTCCGGACGGACGCTCTTTTGTGATGGCCACTTTGAGAATGCTGAAAATGAGGATTCCCAAAGTGGAGCCAGAACAAATGCCTGAACTGAGGCTAACAGACAGGTTTGTCACTGCTGTGGTGAGGATTTTCAGTGGCCAAATGTTGCTGAATTCAACTGTAAAACTGTATGATTTGTAGGTTTGTAGACATATATTGAACATTTTGTCATTATAGTCCACTAGAGCTAGGAACTGATTTATCCCAGTCCAGCTGAGACAACAAATAATTATACTGTTGTTTAAAAACTAACTATTAAATGTAATGTCTTACGTCATTAAAAAGCTAATATAGTGCTGGCCAAAGGATAAAATAAAGACTGAATCTGTATCATTTTTCTATCCCTGCCTCAACTTTAAAAGAGCATCAGGTCTTTGACTCACATTTCTCCCACTTAGTCAGGGACTAGACTGGGAGCTGGTTTCAGCAACTCACACTGTAATTAGTTCATTAGTTAATAAATTAACAGACAAAATCAAAAGATCATAGGTTAAATAAGAACATTTGCCTGTCAAGTGGAATGTCATGAAGAACTTCAAGTAGAATTATGTGGTGTGTGAAATTCACTTGAGTACTTCTATTGCTACTGCATTCCAGAGGGAGTACTTTGTACAGTACATTATAATTGCAAGCAAAATGTATGTGATCAAAAAACACTGATAACATGTTTATAATGTAACCCTCATAGCAAGGGTAGATCTACAGGGTGGGAAGCAGGGGCAGCTGCTGTCAGCCCCACCACTGACAAACAGCAGACGGCTGAAGTGTTTCATTATAAATTACTTCTAAAACAATACTGCCTCTTAAAATTCATTTCCTATGCAACTAAACAGCAAACATAATTACGTATTTTCCAGTAAACATAATCAGGTTATAATTATGTTGTAATGTTATGTATTTGTTGTATGAATGAAGGGTTACATCTATCCATCTAAGTATGTGGTTGGCTCCAGAGTCCTGTGTCAGGTAGAGTTTGGGCAAGAAAAGCACTGTGAGCAGGGTCAGAGAAAGATCACAGTTTTGAGTCATTTACTAAAGACATTGAGTATGAAGCGAACTTATCCTCATCGTGTTTATCGAAAATGGAATCTGGTTGAAATTATGCTCCTCACAATAAAGTATTTGTTTATTTGTATGTGTTATTCCAAAATAATTCATGCCAAAAATGAAGCACATTTTATTCAGTTCATATGTGAACAGATGACATGTGTTTTCTTTGTAGGTTTTTTTTTATGTATCAGTATATACAGAGGCCAATGCACAGTGTCACGTATGTTGTATTGTTGTATTAGGGTGTCTTATTTGATACTTACCTGCTGAGGATTTTTGTTGTTGTTTTTTTTTTTTAAGTTATGAAGACAAACGTGTAGCTGTTATTTAAGGCAACAGGTATGAAAATAGATATTTGTATAAAAATGTGCATCAGTTACGGTCCCTTTGGTATTGTGCAATACAGGCAGGTCATCATTCAAACATTGACTACAAATTACAAATAACCGTGTATATATACATACACACACACAATCTACCTGTCTATTCCTTCCTCAACAGAGGAATAGATCTGTTGGTTGTTGTTTATGTGCTTATATTTACAACTGCATTGAAAACGCATTGTGCACATGGATGGTTGCCTTTGATTTGTCTCTTCCAAATTTGAACCAAATGGCTGCCTCAGCTTCAAAAGTAAATTTCCCATCAAATTTAAACTGACAGACATGTCTTTAGTATTACTATCACTGTAAGGTCCAATATACTAATGCTTAGAGTGTGGGAGAAAACCAAATGAATGTTGGAGTCCACGTTCATGCCAATCAAGCTGCAATACTTAAAATGATCATTAGAGGGAAGCATTTTCTAAGAAATACGTGACACAGTTTCCTTCAGACTGACTGAACGCTTCAATTTCCCCAGCTGAGAAAGAATTCATGCAAAGTTAAGAAGAAAACTGAGCTTTTCTCTCCAATTTGAGCGTTTTGTGAAAAAAATCTGTAAAAATTTTTACGTCTCCAATAAGGCCATAATCTTCTGTGTGAGGGCTCATATCTTGACTTTAAGAGGTTAAATACCAGAAAGAATGGAGCAATGAAATCTCAAGACTTTTAAGGTATTCTGGAGTAAAACGTGCTGCCCCGTGTCAGAAAACTTGTCTTAGTCACAGGTAATAATCCTCCAACAGGAACACAACTAAAAACACCCAAGAATGGCTAGGAACAAATAACTGGACTATTCTGAAGTGGCCTTCTATGAGTCCTGATGTAAATCATGATGAACATCTGTGGAAAGAGCTATAGCATGCAGTCTGGAGTAGACACCCTTCAAACCTGAGACAGCTGGAGAAGTTTGCTCATGAGGAATGGGTCAAAATACCTTTTGACAGGTACAGAAGTCTCATTGAGAGTTAAAGAAATCGTTTCATTGCAGTGATTGGTTCAAAAGGTTGTGCAGCCAAATATTAAGTTAAGGGTACCATCATTTCTGTCCAGGCCTGTGTCATTAGTTTGTTTTTTAAAATGATTCTGCTGAGCCACAACTCAAAAGCAATGTCTGATTTTCATGAGGTAATTTTTATTTATCATTACTTTAGTTGGTTTCAAGTTATATCTATCTATCTATAGATAGATTGTTTGTTTGTTTGTTTGTTTGTTTGTTTGTTTGTTTTCTACATGGTCATTTTGCTCTTTTTTTCCCCCACTTGAAACTCATGTCCTGACACTAGCATATAAATGTTTTTACAACCTGCACCTATTTTTTCTGAATCTGTGAGGCAAAGGTGAAGCTTGACCGGGCTGCTGAGAAAACGCTGCAGAGCTGTCAAGAACCCAGACAGCGTGGTTGAATGGACTGTCAGGAGCTCAGCGATGGCAAGATAAGCGAACAAAGTGACTACTGTACTCCAGCAGAGGGACGCCTCGCTTACCTCATCCACTCTACGGGTATCTCATTGAAGTGAATCTAATGTTACTGAGGGTCTGATGACAGAGGGAGGCTGTATGTTATGTACATACATACCTTCTGAGGCAAGTTTAGGGCTATTAAAAAAAATCTAACTTGACTCTGGACAATGCACAATCAACACTCCAATATGATGCTGAGTGTCCTCTCAGTAAGGAAGAAGCCTATGGCCAAAACATATGAACACGTGTATTTAACCACTGAATGCTTTTATATTGTTACCGCTCATTTAGCTGATAGATGATATGTTCTGTATTTGTTCAGTAAGAGGAAAAAAAAATCACTTACCAAATGCTGCACGTGATTTTTTTTTTATGGGAGCTTGATCATAAACCCTAATGACGTGTTGTTTTATTTTGTATTTAGATCATATTTAAACACAGTCGCTCAAAATGCAGGTAAAAAAGTAATTTACCAAAATGAAACAATTAAATATAATTAAATTAATTTGCAGATACATTATTATCATATTAACTCAATTATATGTTTTACAATGATCATTACTGCACCAACAAATCAGTGCAAAGAGGACATTAATCTTGAGGAGATCTTGACCACAGTTTCACTTTTGAATTCGTTTTTGATTGCCCACTAGATGATGAGGTCATTCAAACAACACAACATGAAGCCCATAAACACATGAGTTGTGCTATCACAGGCTGACGTCCTGCAGATGTAATCACAAAAGAATGCATGAGGCAATCAAAGTATTATCTTATGATCTTCATATCAAACTTCAAATAACTGCGCCTCTCCTCCCACCTCTTCACCTTTATTCCTTTTCCTCCTCGCTCCCTCTTTGATTCTCCGTCCAGCAGCTTTACTGTCCGCGTTTAGCAGTTACATTCTTGCTTTCTGATCAAAAAAAGCCCAATGAGCTCATTAAAATTCCTGCTTGGGAGACTCTAGCAGCATGGGAGAGAAGGCCTGTGAGCCTGACACTGGCATTCAGCCTCTTTTGAGGCTGCGAGCAGGCACAGAGGCGCAGCGAGCTGCAGAGGCCACTCACGTGCACAGGAGTGTAGAGAGCAGCCTCACTGAGAGAGACAATGGGTGGAAGCACCTCAATCTCTGAAAGCAACCAGACCTGGCAACCTCTCTGTGACTCTATCTCCATCTTCTCCTTCGGTGCAGCTCTTTATGGCTCATCTCTAAAGTTTGAAATGCTCCTTCGACAACAAATGACCAGTGCCTGTGGAGTGCGCAAATACAAATGCCAGAGAACTCTGGGTTGTCAAAGAAAAAATGCAGCTGGGAAAGTGAGTTTTTACTAATTCCCTACCTGAAACAGGTTTCGCATGTACATCACGGTCAGCTTAGTCTGGGATAACAGCTGTAGCTGAGTTACTGTGCACTTGAACGCAGTTTCTTTTTAGCTCTATTTCCTATTTGTGGTAAGTAAATAAACTGTTTACTCAATTACTTACACTTCACTTTACTTCATGGTATTTCCCTTTATGCTGCTGTCTCACAACATTTTATAAGGACATATTGTAGTTTCTATTACTTTCTATTACATTCACCAAACTAAAGTACAACTTTAAATAAGATGGTCTTTTCCAGTTGCCCATAAATTATATGAAATGCACTCAATCGTTTTCTATTAGATCTTTCTTTAGAAAGAAAACTAATTTAATGAAGAGATACTAAAGCATGTTCTACACATTCACTCTGGTTACTCACTCAGGTACGTCTTGTCCTTTATTGTTATGTATCGTGCTGTCGTGTGCAGCAGAGATTTGTCTGCAGTCTTTGCTGTTGGCATGGCCGGATTAAAGGTCTAAATTCACTGTGAAACCCCTTGTTATTAATGTTTCATGCTTGATTTTGCATATTACTGATCAGATCACTCAACAGCAAATCTTAGGTCAGGGAGTATTCCAGTGTAGAAATATGTCCACTATGCATAGAAAGTGCTAAGTGGCTCAGTTTGGACCCATCTGGTTGTGAGTATTTCATTTACTTTAGTAAAAGCGGCAATACCACATTGCTAGACTGTGTTAGTCTAGCATTCATTAGGATATATAAGTAAAAGTACAAAAGTATTACCTTAAAAAAAGGTTGAAGTACCAAAAGTAAAAGCACTCCTGATGAAGACTGGCTCATTTTACATTAATTAATATGTTTGTTTTTATTTTTAATTATAATTACTAAGGTACGACTGCAGAAACATTACTAATGTTGCAGGTAGTAGCTAAAGGTGGGACTAATATTATCCATGAGTATAGCATGGTGGGGGCGGCAGTGGCTTAGTTGATAAAGAGGTTGCCTATCAACTCATGGCCTCGGGGTTTGTCGCCCGACTTCTCCTGACTGTAAAGCGAAGTGAAGTTGTCCCTGAACAAGGCACTGAAACCTCACACATTCCAAAGACTCCAGCCACAGAGGCTGCACAAGCCCGGTGACAGTCTGTATGAAACCTAAATGTGCACACACTATGGTGATTACCCCCATGATAATAAGCAGAAAAAAGAAAATGTACAAATGTACAGTCAGCTGGCTTGTCCATTATAATCTCATCAATCTCAATCATTTACTAGCTGATTAGATTTGGCATTAAGATGCTGCATCTTCAAAAACTAAAACTAAAACCAAATTTTTGGAAGTAAAAAGTGCAAAATTTCCCTCTGAATTGTAGTGAAGTAAAAGTAACATATACAATACATAAAAAATTAATTATAATACTCAAGTAAGGTACAAGTAAACAACTAAAAAACTGTACTCGGGTACAGTACTTGAGTAAATGGAAGGAAGTGTGCTGCCTAACACCAGTTACACAGCTGGATGTGCACTTAGCTGCTGTCTAAGTGCACATGTTGAGGTGATTAATAATTCAAATAACAAACTGCACGGACACCACAGTGCAAACAAGCACTCGATTAAGTGACAGAGAACTCAGTGGTGCCACAATCCTGCAGTCCTCTACAGTCAGGAAGCATTCAGACATCAGTCTGTTGATCTTCACCTCTTTCATTTAAAATAACATAGGGAATAGTTGCTTTAGTAAAACAAATCTGTGTGAGATACGTCCCTGTTAATGCGTCAAAAAGCAGATTAAAGATGTTGTTAATGAGTCATATATGTAAAATATATAGCAACATAACATATAGCAAAGCCCTCAAATAGCTGCTCAGGTGAAAAGGTGGAACCTTAACTGGCTCCAACTGTTTGCTGAAAACCAGACTGAAGGCAGAGAGAACAATAAACAGGGGCTAACGCTGGACGCAGTGGAAGTCTGAGAGAGCCTCATCATGAGCAAAGAGTCACAACCCTAGGCAGGATGATTTTCCACAAATGGTTTTGTTTGACCTCATATAAATCCATCCAACCACCTCTGAACTCCTAAACGTTTGACACACTGTGTTAAAAGAGCGATGGCTCCTGCACAGCTCTTCATTCATTTATTTTACTTACTTTACATATTCCGTATATATATTGAGTTTTTTTGTATTGATGTTATTGGTTATGTGTTTTTATGTTAGTGTTGGATCTTTCCTGGTTGTGGTTCCCTTTCTTTCTATCTGTGTTGGGAACAACTGTAATGAGGCAAAACAATTTACCTCTGGGATTAATAAAGGTTTTTTGAATCTTGAATTCTCTACAGATATAAAGCTGCTCAAATGTATTTTCATATTTCAAAAAGTGTGTTTAAAGGGCGAGTTCACTGATTTGGGACTTGCTTCCTCTTGTTTGATTTGGGGGAAATACATGTGTATGAGTGGTATTAAATGTCTGTCTACCTCCCCTACATTAAGCAATTTCCCTGCTTCTGTGATGATGTCATCTGGGGGAGTTTTTCAATCCAGACTGGTTCACTGTGTTCCTGATACTACTGCAATTGTAGTATTGGGCAATTGTAGTGTTGGTTGAGCTGCTCCCAACAAATACAAAGAAAACACCATATATGTTCTGGCCATTACATAGATTTGTCAGTTGCATGTGCAAATTGTCCAAACATCTTGTTGCACCATATTTTCTTGTACAGTAGAACATCAGAAGTATTTGTTCCTTAATGGAGCATTCCCATTTTTAATTTCCATTTCCAATTTTATTGAACAGCAGGGTGTAAACAAGGTGCTAGCCTAAAAAAGTACTCCACTACAAGTACAAGTACCACTTCAAATGTTGCACTCAAGCAGAAGCATGCTTTAAAATGTACTGCAACTACAAGTACAAGAGGTACATTAAGAAAACAATGAATTGAAACAACACTGAATTTAAAGCTGTTGATAACACAAATACAAGTTTTATCCAGATTATTTAAAAAGCTCTCAAAATTAATAATTACAGCAAAGAAACTGTGTAGTAACTAATCAAAGATATAGCCCAAAGATATGTGTTACCTCGAGACTTAGTGTGAAACCAAAGTGGCACAGTGAGTGATGGTGCTGATTGTAATTACTTGTAATCCAGAGTAATACCTGATACTTTATGAGTTCATTTATTTTGTAAGAATCTGAAAAGTGTAACTACTAACTAAAGCTAAAGTAGAGCAGCCTGATAGTGTAATGGTAACATCACCCCCCTCCATGCAGGAGACCTACCTCCTGTAGGGGTCCTTATGCAAGACTTCCTTATGCTTACCCTGTCTTTTAAGTTGCCTGTTACCTTGTAAGTCGCTTTGAATAAAAGCATCTGCCAAATGACCAAATTGTAATTGAATGCAGCGGAGTAGAAGTGCAATATTTCTCTCTGAACTGAAATGCAGTAAAAGCACAAGAAACACTCAAGTAAAGTTCAAGTAATCAACAATCTAATTACTTAAGTCTTAAGTACTTAAGTACTTAGTTACCTACCACCTCTCTTGCACAGTTTGCTCCACTGCAAAAGGCCTGTAGTTAGTGGTTACTTTGCAGATTGGGCTTTTACATTCAAATTGTCCTTAACTACATGATATTAAAACAAACAGCACTTAAAGTTTTCAACGTGACCTGCAAGAGCACCCCTGTCCTGAGGCATCAACACCAATAATTAATATAATGACTAAAGATGTGACCTCAATAGAGGTTTGCATGACGAGAATTTCCACTTTTGATACTTTGAGTATATTTTGCTGATAATACTTCTAATGCAACTTATATTTTCATTTTTAACCCAGAATTCATTACATTGCTAATTTGACTTAATTTTGCGAAGCGTATGCATCCACCGCTTTCTTTCTTTTCTTTGTTCCCTCAAACATCACTGAATGGGCATTGAAATGCAAGGACAGGGTAGGTTTGCGTTATTTACATGAATCATGTAACTAATGTTACCTGCTGCAGTGCTGAATACAAGGTTGGAGCTAAGATCAAAAAGCCTGCATGGGAATAAACAAGCATGAAGGATGAAAACTGTTTGCTGTGTCCCTTTTTTTAAATCAACACTTTAACTACAGGGTTTGGTTTGGGTGTATTTGTTGGTGAATATGAGTTGGGTTTGTTCAAGATCAGAGAGAGCCTTGATGATCCTTCCACCCACTTCTCCTCAAGAGAGAAAATTCAATTAGAGCTCCAAAAACGCATTGATTTCTCGGACAATACATGTGTAACTGGTTTTTATTTGATCATTCCAACTGTGGTAACTGCTGTAAACTGTAAAGCTGTAGCTGCAAAGCCGGTGAAAAATCGAACAATAAATGAAACTTTATCTAACTTTTCCCCGTCTGCAACTGCTGGATTGAGTTAGCCCGGCCCATCTGGTGCAGCAAATGGCCCAACTCGCCAGGGAGCGAGGGGAGTGAGAAAGGAGGAGATGGTAAAGGGAAGGGGTGTGGGGCGGGGGGGTCGGATTGAAAACAGATCAGCAGCCTGGAGATCTCAACACCACCGCATGTCTCTGCAACTACTGCCGAGTGCAGCCAAACCCTCTCTGAGTCACAAGCCTATCCTAGGAGAAAGAAAAAAAAAAAAAAACAAGCTTTCACAAATCATGTTAGTTTTCTGAAGGAGCGCGCAAAGTACGCACACGAGAGCGCACCAGGAGGAGATGGATTGTAAGAAAAAGTTAGACGCTCCTCCGCTCTGAATCGCTGTCCGGGACAGAGGAGGAGGAGGAGGTGGAGGAGGAGAGCCTCGTAATGCCGAGCAAACTTCGCGTGTTTCCAAACTTTTCTTAACTCGGTTCATGGAAGTTTCGCGTCAAGTCCGGAGAGGCTTGTTTGCGCGTTTTGGCGTTCAGTGCCAGCGTAGTGCTGAGTTTACGGGAATCCGACTTCACATTTAAGTTTTCCTCGGACAAAAAAAAGAAGAGAGACTTCAACGGGAAGACAGACGCAGCGGGGGTAAGGAAGCTGTTGTATTAGTGAGTGTATGTGTGTGTGTTTGTTTTAAATCCACACTACAGTGATGTAAAAAAAAAACTGATTTACTGCCGAGTTTCTTCCCCTTTCGTCGCCTCTTTTTCTGTTCCCTTTGCGTGTCAGCGGCAGATGAGGCTTGTAGGGCAGCTTCACATCTCATTTGCACTTTGAACTTATCTGACAGAAGAATCCAAAAAATGTCTTTTTGTCCTGCAACTTGATCCATATGGGAAGAGATGTGATCAGAAAGCTCGGCGCCAAGCCCTCTCCATAGCTTTTAATAGTTGATCACAGGCTTTTTTTTTTTCTTTTTCTTTTTTGGTGGTGGTTGCCACTGCAGTCTCCAAACATTGTAGCTGATGGAAATGTTTTATGCTTAATTCAGAGATGAAATCAACTTAAAATACTTATGATCTATTTAAGAGAAATCCCACTTATTCTGCTTTGTGTGGTTAAAATAAAATGCATAAAAACAATCAGTTTAGAGTGTTGGACTAACGCAACCACTCAACTTTCCTTTTCTCACTTTTAGAGCACTTGTAGAATTAAGAGATTAAAAAATGCAAAAGGCACCAGACATCACGCACAAAGTGTGAGGAATGCAGTAGCAGCGTGGACATATTGCTGCCTATGACAGGCCTGTGGGAGATGTGTACTTATTGTTGAAAGATTCAAAGTTTACTGTTTGTTCTGCAGGCTGAGTAGTCAACAAACACTTGACGCCTTTGTGGGGCCCTTAAGCAGCTATATTTGCTCTTGGCTTTTACCCCTATCTAATAGGCGCTGCTAATGATCTCCAAACTCTCATGCGTGGATTCATAAGTCCCACTTTTTTTTTGTTGGTTGTTGTGGCCTACATATAAGTGTGTTTGTTTTTTTTCATAGAAGTCACATTTGAAAATCAAATGGGTGCTTGGATATTTTATTTTCCTGCATGCTGATGAGACACAAACCCAGAAAAAAGTTGGAAAAGAGGCTTTATGGAATAATGAGAGCAAAGGTAAAAGAAATAAAAAAAAAACACTCAAAATAAACGTGTAAAAGCATAAATGATATGATTTTTTGAGATCTTCTTGAGCCGAGTGCATGTGTGTGTTTTTGCCGCTTCACATGATGACAAACCTGTTCAGAGCTGAGGTGATTTGCATGAGAAAAAACTAAAAAAAAGTTTTAGTGCATTTGCCCATTGTGAAGAATGAAGAGTTCCAACAGTTAGGGCCTGCACACAGTGAAAGGAGTAAAGAATGGATGAGCCTATTCAGCTCATTCAGCTTCAGTTTGGGGGCACCGCTCTGCTGTGTTCAGAGACCCATAGTAGCCATGTCACTTTCATCTCCTCAGCCCCAGCCCCTGTGCGCTGGATTTTGCTCCCCCATTTTCACACATCGCCTCTGTGCACAGGCCCCACTTTATTGATCCAGTTTTTTTTTTTTTTCAGCTTTTTTTTGGAAGAAAATTTAATGAACCAAATACTGGAAAAGGAGTGACCGCATAGTGTGTGTCTGTGTTTGTGTGTTGGAGGGGTCCAGGCTAAGGAGGAGGAGGAGAAGGTGGAATAGGAGGAGGTGGAGGAGGGGGGTACAGCGTTTTTTGAAAGCAAATACCGATGAAGTCTAGCGTACAGCGACCGAGAGGAGGGTTGGAGGAGAGGGTGAAGTCTGAGTGACTCTGAGGAGGAGGGGGAGGAGCACCCCACCACCACCACCACCTCCTCCTCCTGCTAGACCACAGTCCTGCTGAGTAAACTCCTTCAACCCCAACTCATCCCACTGTGACCCTCATTTCACTGAGCTAAGGCACTGTACTGTGCCAATGAAGCCATTCAGCAGCCTGTCACCTCATGATGGCAGCAGTAAGAAAAGGAAGCCCACGCGGGGAGGTGTTAGGTGTGGTGGGCCGGAGGGAGGCTTTTGGGGCCTCGGTGGTTCGGCTGAAAAATGTTTGCACTGGAATTTAGTGGCTGGGGATGAAAGGTAGCTGCTGGTTTTTTCCCCTTAGCACTGTGTAAACGTCTGAGCTGCCGCAGAACACACTGTAGGTAGTAGAACATATAACTGATCATTTATATCAACTGTTTTATAAGATGAATTGGCCTAAGACAGCTCTCCGCATTCCTCATTCAAATTAGTTAGTGAAGTCCTACATTTCCTGTGATCCATTAACTTTACACAAGCACTACAGAATAAGGATGAGGCCTAATGCAAGTCTGAGAGTGTGGTTTCCAAACCCAATAGGAACCTAATGCAATTGAGTTTGTCATTTTGGTTGTAATATAATTTAACTTTAAATTAGACAAAAGAAGAAGCATGAAATAATATTGTGCATTACAAAAAATGTTAGAATACAAGTGCAACTACACCCAATTAGTTTAGTTTGACCTAGGAACCTGAACCCTACCCGAATCCCAACATGATGTCTAAACCCGATCTAAACTCTTAGGTACCGATGGGTCCAGGCACACATTGTTTCTGCTTAACAACTCTTCGTGGCCATGAATATGATCCTAACATCAGTGTTTCCAAATTGGACTTTTGTCCCTGCAGAGGCCCTGTGAGACCTGGAGCCTGCAGACGGGTGCGCCGTTGTGGATTCAAATGTCCTCATGCGCAGGCATGAATTGATGAGACTTTAATGGCCATTTAGGAGGCTGTAAGAGGTGATGCCATTGCGATCTTTCACAATCAGCCTGCACTTCAGATGGAGGGAAGAGTGGCAGAGCAACATAGAGAGAGAGATGGCTGCTCACATTGATGTGTAGAGCCCTTCACTGAGTTCCCTGGCTAGTGAGGATGGCACAGGACAATCCTCTCTTGTTTTAACGGCTGTTGTTTCGCTCCCCTCAAGGCATCCTGTTCATTCTCACTCAAGTGTGCGAGGTTAAATAGGCTAACATCATATCCGGATTTGATGGGGGGAAAAAGGGGTGGGTTGCACATTTCACTCCATCCCTTCCCCTCCCCCTCCTCCTGCTTCGCCCTCTTTATACTAGAGCAGCTACGAGTGGGCACTCCATTCCCAAGCACAGAGAGTAGGGTCATGCTGGATTGTAGCGCTGCTCTCAAAGGAACACATTCACAGCATATGGCACCTGAAAACACATGATGCTAAAAAACGGGGTGGAGGCTGATGTATGTTTAACAAGCCGTTTAAAGGGCTGTAGGGTAAAATAACCGACAAGCTCATTACAGGGTGATTGACCTCATCAATCACTGGAGGCACTCCTCTTCATCTAAAGTGGGAATGCACAATTGCAGCAGAACAAGAAAAAACTGATCTCTAAGTCATATGCCTAACGACTCGCTTCCTATTCCTGTGCCTGTGTGTTGTAAATGTTAAACTATAAAAAGATGAAGATAGCCAGCTTCATTATCTCCAAAAAGGGAGGAAAACCTGAATAGATTTAGTGCTGTATACAGTGATCCCTGTGTGGTGTATCTTGTGTCATCGCCAGCCCAGGCTAGAGATCTCCCCATCAGGTCTTGGCCAAACTCTTCACACACTCCTTAAATCACATGCTGAGTCATCGGAAACCCAATTTCCCAAACGCATTTTTAGCAGTAACATCATCATTGTCTATCAGCCTACAAAAGAACAATGGTGGTCCTAGCTCAGGGGTCTTCTGGGAAGCCCTGCCCAGGTCACAGGAGGTCACTTAATTTGTGGGGGGGGGGGGGGGGGGGGGATGGTGAGACTGATTTTATTATCTCAACACAAGATAAACTCACGGGACAATCAAAAGTGGCAAGACGCAATATCATTGTGTAATACAGAGGTCTAACAAACAGTCTGTTAACTAGAAAGAATGTATGAAATTAAAACACAAAAATACAACTCTGGTCCTGTTGCACCCATCTCAGGCTTTTGTGACTCCAACAATGTTACAGGCCTGCTGCATGCTTGTTGACACAAAAAAAGGCAGCAAAGAAGAAGAGGAGGTCACACATGAGCCTCCTCAGGAAGCATTATTTTTGCCTTATTAGTTCAATGCTAAACTGGTGAAAATCTGCTGCCAATCGGTGCTTCCACTGGTGGCCATTTTGATATGGCATAATGTCAGGTACCTAGGAAGATTTCCTGCCATGCTGTGAGTTCATACTGTCCACATCCTTCAAAAACTTTTTGACTGGCTATCTTTCAAATTCAAATTTAAGAAAAAGTAAATTTTGGATCCATGGGATTCATACTATAATCAGAACAAAGCATTGGTTGACCAAAACATGACATTTTATGACATCACATTGGACTGTTTAAATAATGATGGGAATTCATTTTAAGTAATTGTTTCCGTTCTCCTATTGTGGTTCATTTATTTCTTCCTGGTTCCTAAATAAACGAGAAGATGTAACTCCCATTAGGCCTGTGAATAGAAGAAGGGAAAGGATCCTGGTTTTCCTCTACATTTCTTTATCAAACACCCTGGAAGACTTTCTATGTGAAAGATGGCTATCAAGATGGTTTAGACAATGGTGTGTTGTCTGTGATGTTTGCCATGGCCCTAATCTGATGTAGAGGCGACAAAAAGCAGCCAGCACACAGAGCAAGAAAGAGGAGGGGGAGCGGAAAGTGTTTGTGCTCCTAACTCTGGTGTTTGTGTTGGAAGTTATGATTTACACCAGGCCCTCCCATAGCTACAAAGTCGACGCAGCCTCAAGGGCAGGGCGGTTGGCCTCCTTTTCTTACGTTTCCATATAACGGGAGATATTAGATTCCAAATCGCACTGATTGAGCGCCAAGCCACAGTCTCCTCACAGATAGAAGCCGGAGACAAGAGATGGAAAGACGGGGAGAGTCAAGAGTTGAGCGCGGATATAGAGACATGTGGTTGTCTTTAGCAACCAGCTCCGTAACCCCCTCCTCAAAAGCGCGTCTGTTGCTGCCATCATCTCCTCGCTCTGTCTCTCTCTCTCTTGTCTCTCGCTCGGGCTCTGGGCCAAACTGGGGTTTGCTCGTGTTTTGTAATCAGCTCATTAGAGAGAAAGTGGGATGAAAACCACATTGATTATGTGCGGGGTCGTCGTTGCGTTCGGCTCTTTCACATGCGAGGTTTCACAATGTCAGGCTGCTCTAAGGGTGAACTCGGCGGTGTCGGTGTGTAGCATAGCATTCCAGGGAAGAAGAAGGTGGTGAAACAGCAGAAAATCTACATATAGTGTCATTTTCTGTGTGGGAAATGTAGAATACAGTGTATTTGTCTTCTCTCAGCTTGTTTAACATACTTACTTTTCTTAAGCGTGCTACAGTTTTTCACCTTATAAATTACCTCTACACAAAATAAATGCAGGTTAAACAGAACGCATTGGTTCTTTACAACATTACTGCTTTATATCCCCTCCACCTGTCTGAGCAGGCTTATATGATGCATTTCATAAAAAGGTAATTTTTCCATGAAACATAATCCTTTCTAAAAGCTGGCCCAGGCCAAAAAAGTAGTTACACCTAACACTAAAAGGTCTCACCTGTTGACACGCTACTGACAGCTGCTACTGATGTGTCCGCAGCCCACGCAAAAGCACACGGTCACTAACATCCCCCAAACTTCAAGGGGAGTCCCCCATGCTGTCTGTCTGTGGAGCTGGACTGAGATCTGACTTGGAAGTAACAGCAGCTGCACACAAGGAATCTTTGGTGTACGGGCCAGGAAAGCACAACCACAAACACACTCAGACTGTAACACAGTATCACGATCCCTTCTACCGGAGAGACGAATTCACCGCAACAATGTCGAAGTTGCAACACAGTGAAACCTGAGTGTTGCAAATTGCTATTTTGATTTGGTTAACTCTCACACGCACGCACACACGAAGCCAGTTTTGCCGAGGTTATTGACAGCTGAAGCAGTCGAGAGTGAGTGCTAACAACACATTTAGGATGAATGACCGGGGCCAAATGCTTCAGAGAGGAAGCTGGCTCAACTCAGCGGTGTGTAACGTGGCACCGGTGACAGCTGTGACTTTTACACACAGACACACCTACTTCTATCGCCTGTTTACAGGGTCACTTAGTGTTCATTTAGCTGTGACATGTTGCAATAAAAATATTACAGACACCCATGAAGTCATGCTTATTTGTTATCAATGAATGTGACCGTGACAACATTTTGAGACAAGCAGCAAACCCTCACATTTGGTATTCTTAGCCACATCAGCAGCCTGAATCACAGAATGGTGATTCCAGGTGGCTGACTAAAGCTTGATTTATGCTTCTGCATCAAATGTATACCATACCTATGGCATAGGCATGGACCAGACGGTAATTGGTCCACTTCAGCATGGAGTTTCAGTCACCATTGTTTGTAGTCACCACCCTAGTGCCGAAAAAATTCATCTTTGCTCATCAGCTATCCTGCATTTTATCAGTTTGATGATGTCATACATGTGTAGTGCTACATTGGTGGGATACACCATAAGTTAATTTGGTACCCTTGCATGTTCATTTACTGTATTTACTTGATACTTTCTCAAGACAAAGACAAAAACACAAAGTGGATCCATGTAGATTCCTCCCTGCTGCGGAATCTATGTAAGGCCATGAGCTCCACATCTGTTTTTTGTTGGTTGAGGGAGTCGAGGAGATCATCCACAGGATATTGCTGTTACTAGAAGGAAAGGTCAGGTTCAGGGGTGGGGTAAGAACTCATCCATAGGGCTTTTCGCTGCTGTTTTAGATTCCTTTTATATTAGATCACTCGTTAGATACTGATTACTTCTGCAATCCACTGGATGGTTTTGGTAATGGATTTGAATCCTCCATGTGCAGTCCGGAGATAGTTTGTAATCAAAGATTAACAAAAACTGGAATGTGTTAGAGATTTTTTTTAAAGCCTCAATTTACATGAGTGCATAATTTAAAAAAATATCTTATAGATTGTACATGTAGCCATCTAGGTTAGCCCCCATCCCCCCCACAGAAAACCCTGTGCCCTGCTTTGAGAAAACATATTGTGGCAATACTCTCCTTCCTGCTTGAATGACCTGGATCTATACATGTGTGACAGCCTAATGATGATGTTTCAACCTCTGAATCAGACTCATGTGTTGCTGTCAGACCTTTCACAGTCTTCTTCATGGTCCTTCTTTCCTGCTCCTTCTTTTTGACTCATCTTTCTCCTAAGCAAGGTGATTCACCCGTGGAGAATGTGTCCGAGTCTAAACTTGTCTTCTCTCAGAGGTCTTAGAAGCTTGTCGTCCACTTAAGTGAATGATTTGTCAACGAAAAAACATTGTTTCAAAAAACTTGAAAAATTAATAGATTTTTAATAAATCCCATATGTCTTTGAAAGTAGGAACCACAAACCACAAAAGAAACGGTCAAACTTGACACAGAAATATTCAGTAAAATTATTATTTTAGATTTTAGTGTCACATATGGTTGGTGTGACCAGCAGTCTTTGGACAGAGGTGTTGTTGCTCTTAAGAGTTTAGTATTTGTTTCAGAAGTCTTGGAAGATGCAATAACATGTTTTTTGGCCCCGTAGGGGAAGCAGAAAACTTCTATGAGATATTGCTATTTTAAGTTGACATTGAAAACATATGGTTAGCATACAGTTAAGTCGCACATCCAGCAGGCACAGAGCAGGGGTGTAACGGTTATGAAACCAAGGACTTGACGTGTCATGGTATGGGAACCGCCCCACCACCGGCCGACCAAATGTTATCTGCATTGCAGTTCCTTTGTGTTAATAGTTGCTAACTAATTCAATTTACTAGCCTGGAAATCTGACATTTCTTGTTGTAAAAGTCCATGTGTGCAGAACTTATGTTAAGTAAAGTCACTGTGGATGAATAAAAGACTCTCTATGAGCTTCAGTTCTGGTCAGGCATTCAGTGTAGGTTGTCTGTATTTAACTGTAGACCAGTTCAATCCTACTGTAATGAAGTTTTAAAAATGCACAGATGATCAAGTGTAAGTTGGCAGTTTTGAATGTGAAAAACCATAGGTGAAAGTTTTAGAATGCGGTTTTAAAAATGAATACCTTGCGACTGTAAGGTGCTGCTGCAGCCAGGACTAAAAATGAGCTCTGTTGTCTCAGGAAGGAAGTATTTTGTAAGCGAAAAGAGCTCCCATGGAGGGAACATTTGGTAAGTTAAATTAAAGGCTTCTTGTGAAGAGTACCAGAGAAAGTCCGGCCAAGGTGGTTAGGGCTGGCCATGTGCGGTGAAAGGCAGCTGTTTTTGTCTGAATTATGTGACGAGCTCTGTAGATCCCGATATAGTGAAGGTACAACACAGTGTGCACAGTGAAAGAAGATGCCTGTGTGGACCCATTCGCCACTGCTTGTCATTATCCTTACACCTGTCTACCTGTAAATTAGGTCTGATAGTTGCAGCATTCTTTTGAGTATGGCGGATAGCTTTTAGCCCACTTCAATGTAACTGAAGAAAATGTTATGAGCAGCACCAGTGCATAAACAGAATGGTTTTTCGTATAAGAGCATAAGTGACAGGTTCTTATTATGATGGTGAAAAAGAAGTTATTTACTGCTAATCAGCTATGTTCTTCTTTAATGATTGTTCTAAACATTGCATCAGAGCTGAGAATATAAGATAGCACATTTAAAATCTGCATGGTTTAATGCAACTTGGCATTTTTTGTATTCCGTATTTGCTCTCCTGCTACTTCAAATTACTTTTTTATAGGAATTTCAATAGCAATCATTAACCTTGAAGCTGTTGTTTGCAAAATCAAAACAGTGTCCAGAGAGAAACCAAATGCTGGAGGCTGATAAATCATTTGGGTTTCAAGTTACACTTAGTCATTTGATCTAATATTAATATCAAAATCTTAATAATAGTAGCTTAAAACTCTAGACTCTCTTTGTTTTTTAAGAAAATAGTACATTACTAGACAATTATATCAATTAACTTCCATGCACTCAACACATACATACTATAGCAATGCATCACTTAGCAATGATCCAAACATTGTAGTCAGATGAACTTATATTAACTCTAAAATAAAGCACATCTCACCGCTGTTTACTAACCATCACTGGAAGTTCTGAAGCAAGAGGTGCAAAAGCTTAAATCTCAACAAGTTCTGAAAAACAATGATGTCGATGTCGAAAACATCTGAAATGAAGAGACAAAATTATGGAAAACTAAACTATATTGGTGGCTTCTGGTGGTTGTTATGTTAACCTGCATGAGTGTCACCGTCAGAAACCTGAGCACAGAGGTCTGCAGGTGGTATAGGGGCAGGGGACCACCTATCCATCTTTCTTGTGTTTGCCAAGTGAGCAGAGTGTGGGACAGCAGTTGGTGAGCCTCTCCTTGTGTACCCGCGCGCGCTCGCGCGTGTGTGTGTGTGTATGCAAATTCGCCATACACACTGGTGTGTATGTGTCGGTTTGTATGTCTCGCTGCCGGGGGAAAAAAAAAAACATACCAGGATACGGATCGCACTGACTGAAAGATAGGAAGGAAGAAAGTAAGAAGAGCAAAGCCTGGAAATCTTCAAACTGAGAGGGTCTCTTTTGATGTGTGTTTGCATTCCTTTCAGTGTTGGTGAAAGGGGAGCTGTTGAACGGTAGTGGAGGAGAGGAACACTTGAAACTGAACGAGGCGCTAAGAAAAACACACACATCGAGTCCCATAACAAAAAGTCCCTGCGAGTCAGGAGGTGGAGGGAGCAGAAGAAGAAAGAAGAAAAGATGAGGCGGGGAATGGACAAATGGAGCAACACATAGCACTTACTGACCTGGCTGTAAATAAATTATTCTGAACCTTACGTTGAGGTAGTTATTTGTTTGTTTGTTTTTCCAGAAACAAGTGCAGTTATCTGACCATAGCAAAAGAAAACATAAAAGCGACTCTCTCCATTTCCTTTCTGGATGCTCCATCAGATTGAGAGCTGGTGGAGGAAACACTGCTAAAAACTGTTCTCTTCTGCTATTAAACATAACAGTATGATATTCATCTAGGATGTATTCATAGTCTTCCCAGCGTAGGCGGCTCGACTGTGGAATTTGCTGAATTCATCAAATAGGCAAAATGTTTCTTTACATCGGTGTTCACTTCCAGAGCAGCTACACCAAAAAAAAAAAAAAAAGAAAGAAAAAACAAAAGAACACTAATGTGCAAATATAATTTCTTTACTAAAACATCACTTTGAATGCTGGTAAGATAATTCACAAAAAGCTAAGAGATTTCTCAGTTTTAAAAAAAACCTCCAGTTTTGTGGTTGTGTGGCAGGAAGGAACAAGAACAAAGCACCCGCGCTGTAAAACCTGGGGTTAAGGCTTCGGATATGGTTACTCCAGCCTTACCCATGAATAAAAGTATTTGAAATCAAACAAATAAATCATGTAGAGCTGTGATCTGCAAGATGCGTGTTTTTGGATTTTGCTGGTTTCCTGTTTTTGACTGTGGTGTTTTTTTTTTGTTTTTTTTTGCTCTGTGCTTCCCAGAAGTCACTTGGCAAAGCTGATACTGGAGCATCTTTTAGTGGAGGTGGTTGTTCAGCATCACTTCCTGTGATAGAACCAGAAGTAGATGTTTTTACTGACACTAAAGTAACTAAAGAGGTGCAACATACACTGGAGGATGCAGCCATGTCTGTGTTTTTCTGCCCCACTCTGTGAAGTCCCCTCTGAAGACTGGGTAGAGGAAGGGGGTCTGTTTGTGATCTGTTCGTGCAGCCAACCAGAAGATGAGAAAAGAAGTGCACCCTTGTTGTTTGTTCGCCTTTGGCCCCTGCCATCTGTCCCACGGTTCCTGACACCTGTACCAGCCCATCAGAGCTGGGCTTCCCTGTCATCTGGGGCAATGTAGGTCTGGCCTTTAGGGAGACTCCCAGTTAGGTAATGTAACAGCGCCACAGAGTGAAAGGAAAGAGGTCGGAGGGTGTCAGGGTTAAATCTGGGCACTATTTGACAAATAAATTCATATTCAGCAATTTGCACTTAGGTTTTTTTTCCGGATCTAACAGTCCTCTAAGCTGTTTTTTTATTTAAATTGAAGGTAACTGACTTTTACAGGTGCTTGTACCCCAAACATTGGCTTGACGTTCAGAGGTAATCGGAAAGCAAATAGTTGGCACGCTGTAAAAGCATGGAAATGGCTATTAATGCGGTGCCAGATGTTCATCAGACGGTCATGTTAGGAGAGAATTCACAGGCTTGAAAGGCAAACACTGTTGCTGTGAGTACTGGGCACAACTCATCCGAGCCAAGAGGGTTCACTCCCAGAAAAAAAAAAAAAGGACCAGCTTTCTGGCCAAATGTGAATACGATAAAGGCCCCGATGAAAGAGCACTTTAATTTCTATCACTAAGTTGATGTCAGAGCGACGGGAGTTCTCAGAGGCGAGACAGCTCGCTTGGCTATCTCTTGGTCTCTCTGGCAGCAGAAAAATAAAAGAAACAGATGCAGCCTAAACCTGTTAGTTGCCCACCTCTAATCGGCTTACGTTGGCTCGGTGACAGGCGACTGGCACTTCTGAGGGGTCACAGACATGGCTGCTAGCACACACACCTCACAATAAAGCATGACATGTTGGATATCCACGTGAAACCAAAAACCAGCACTTCACACATTTGCTTAACCAGATCACCAGAACAGGTACATTGTAATTTTAATGGCGATATCGTTCTCTGCCCTCATACCTACAGTATCTGTTAGCGTTTAGATTCTCCTAT
This sequence comes from Anabas testudineus, assembly GCF_900324465.2. Classification (NCBI taxonomy): domain Eukaryota; kingdom Metazoa; phylum Chordata; class Actinopteri; order Anabantiformes; family Anabantidae; genus Anabas; species Anabas testudineus. The sequence goes on from NC_046629.1 coordinate 20,418,300, forward strand.
CACACTGTATCTTTTAATATGTTCCTTTGATCTTTTAGAAAAGTCTTTTTTGTGGTCTTTCTTGAAGCAAGAAATCACATTTGTTTCCTGACTGGAGTGAAATATTATATCCGGCGTTTCTGTTTCATGGTGTTGTTTGCATCCTTTGGGCACAAGTACTCGTAAACACTTTTGTTTTATAAGAAAATGCCAAATGATTTCTTTGAGTTCATTAGTACAAAGTCTTAATGAAGTGACAGCTGCCAACAGGTGCGAGGAGGGAACCTGAGTTTTCCTACATGGAAAGATTTCCCTTTCTCTTGCACTTGCGCCAGTTGAGTTACACGCACTTGCTTTGTCTTGCTACTATGTTGTCTCGGCATCATATCAAAGTGCACAGACATTTGTCCGCAAGCAGGTGGAATGGCAGTGACCATGAGCTACAGCCACAGAGTGTGGAATGACTTCTCCCTCCCAGGCTGGGAGCGGGTCGTGTTTGCTTTCAGCAGTGGATGATCTTGTAGCTCCCTCCAAGTCAAACAAGGGGCACGTTGCCGAGTCGTGGAGCCTTTAACACAGGCATGAGGAGGTTTTGACACAGTGTGTGTGGCTAAAACCTCAGGGCCACTTGTGTTTACAGTTGGTCATTACAGCAAACTGAGAAACCTGTGTGAGTGTGTGTTTAAAGACTGACTGGACATTAGTTGCGCTGACAGAGTAAATACATTATACACACACACTTGGAAAAATTCAAACATTAACACACACATCTATTTTCTTTTTCTTTTGGGGGGGGCGGGAGGAATTTAAAGGGAAATTAAATCGAGAAGGGAAATAAAATCTCTTGCTTTGCGGATGGCATTTTTGCAACAAAAACATAAGGGTTAAAAGTCAGATTTGGTCACTTACATGTCAGAAGAGCTCGATCAAAAGTCGGTAATACTGCAAAAGCCTGCATTTTAAAGTCTCACTACAAACCCCTGATGAGCATTTCTTTCAGTTAAAGTGAAAATGAAATCTAAATTAAAAGTTAAGAAGTATGGCTTCATGTAAATAGTTTACAAAACCTTATAGCATTTTTTTCTAAAAATAAATAAAGAAAAAAATATATATATATGCAGTGTCCTAAAAATAACTGAATAAAAAAATTTGAAATAAAAGTGGTGATAAAAAACATGACAAAGATCAAAGCTGTCTTTTATTTTAAATACACAAATATAATTTAAAGAATAAAATAAATAAGTAATCAATTTAAGCTGTCATAAAAGTACAGAAATAGAAATGTATAAATATACATAAAAAATGTCTGAAAATCTTACTAAAAATCAAAAGACACAAATAACGTCTCTAAAGCAATTGTTTAAAAAACAATATCACACTGATGAAAGTAATGCAATATCAGGACAAGACTGAGTAGCTAAATAACTTTCAAATGCAATTCAGTAATATGCATTATAACAAATCCTAGTGATTTTAAATTACCCTTATCCACTACAGAGTGTTCAGCCTTGTTGACTGCAGTACTCTTGCTGATAAATAAACTGCTGCTTTTGCTGCTTGAAATTGAAAATGAAGGACTTCATTTAAACCACTGGATTTTTTTTTTTTCCTGTTGTTTGGATCGTCGCATAAAACACATTCATCCTAACTGTAGCGTTTCTCTTGTCTCTGCAGATTGCGACAGAAATTGAAGAGCAGCATGGAGACTTCTGCTGCAACAGCCACAGAGAAGAAGGAGTGTAAGAGTTCTGGTCTGGATGGAAGCAGCTTCTCAGAGCTCCCAAAAAAGCCCTCACCCACCACTCTGACGAGAGGTACAGCTACTTTCCAATTCCCTTTACTCATATATCCTTTATACTAGATATTTCCCAGAGTGCACACATAGTTGGCCTTACACATTATACACCAATAGTTAACACACTCATTTGATAATTTGCAAAAAAACAGACAAATCTAGTTTAATACTATACTCTTGCAATGAGATATTTTTCTGTAGGGTCATGTGTTCAACAGTGAAACTGAACTGAAACATGCCTACTCACATAAGTAGCAGGGTGGCACATGAAAAGCGTTAGAGATCCAGGGATGGGGGATGCATGTTTCAGAGATGTCAGAGAATGGGTGATGAAAAAATGTTATAATGAGGTTGAAAGACCTTGTTCTCACCTCCTGAGTGTAAATTTCATGAATTACTAAAAATGGCTGGCATAGCAGTGGACGACACGGTGTAGCAGAGGCCTCCAATAAAGGCCGGGTGGAGGCAAGCACCTTTGAAATGCTAACAAGATGTCGTATGACATTGTGGTGGTATTTCTTTTCTTAATGATGGGCTTGGTGGCCTGCCACGAAGAGCAGCCATGAGCATTAATTGTTTAGAGATGCAGGGTGAGAAACTAGGACGTTTCAGTGCGCCCTCGCTGGCACCTCCACAAAGAGCCCACAAGTTTTTCAAACCAGCCAGAGGAGAAAAAAAAAAAGAAATACTGCACTTGCAACAGCATAAATAATTTAGTCACACTTATGACCATTGTGTCATGTAGGCTGTGGGGATTGAATTTTCATAACCTTGCACCAATCAAGGGTTATTTGCGCTTGTGCTGCAACATGCGTGTGTAAAGATTCTCTTTATAAAGGAGTCATAATTAAAATATGAGAGCTCATGTTTTCATTAGGGAATGTGTGATGAAAACTCCTCCTAACGAGGTTGGAGGAACTTCGGACTTCTGAGGTACCAGCGTTATAAATTACTAACGCCTGCTGGTGGACACTGAAACCCCTTAGGAAGACGCGCTGGCATCATCTGAGGGGGGCCACTGCATGAACATATGACTGGAGTAGTTTTACGGTTTAATGAAGGGCCTGGTGGCCTGCCATCACAAAGCTCACTTTGTCACACTGGGGGAACAGTAAAAAAATAGGACGTTTCTATACAGTTGGATAGTTTTAAAGGTTTGCATTTGTTTTCAATTTGATTGGCCCTTTTTCTTTATATTTGAACTGGTTCTCAGCTTGCATGTGCAACCAACAATATGGGGCAAATGTGAATAAATCAGGTAGTTTAAAAACATTCTTTGTAAGATGTCACTAACTGGCTTATTTAAATGTCCTCATTTATTCAGCGTATGTGTATTTGAAGCAGAACTGTAAAGTACTACAAACCATGCAGTCTACATTATAGCTCTTTGAGTATGAACATGAAACCACATTCTAAGGACGTTGTTCACTCTAATCCATTGTGTCAGCTGGCCAAGAATCTCATAACTTGTTTCATTGGATCTCAGTTTGCTTGTGTTTCATGGAGACAAGCCTTACCCTGTTGAACTTCACTGTGTCTCTGGCAGTGAAGAGATAAAAGAAGTGCATCCGACTGTGTGTGTCTGGGTTTTAAGGGAGTCTAGGGATGCTGGCACAAAGGTACAGGTCGTGTTCAGCCTATATGATTCTCATGGCCTTGTTAATGGTTTTAAATGGGCACCCACATTTGTGTGTGACAGCCTGCATATGTTTCGCAGATACAGGGCGTGCTTCCACAGGCTCGACCCTTGCAACCTGACTCCCTTGCTCCTGGGATTTATGAGTCTGTGCCGGCTTGTGCTTTACCATGTCAGAGTAACGTGTTCAGATTGGGTGCCCGCTTCCAAGACCGTTAAACATCTCACAGTTTCAAAGGAATACCTGTGATTGATGCGCCCCCCTCTCACCCTCTCTTACTCCGAGCATATAGATGCTGCTTTCCCCTGGCCCCATGCGAGAAAGAGTGACAGCTTCAAACATAGATCTGCCAACTTGTTGTTTTACGGCCCTTATTATATGTTGGGAAAGTTCGCCAAAGAGAATTTTTCCATCATCCTTCACTTTGGTGTTGACTGTACGAGGCCAGTGGAGCAGACCAGCTCAGTAGCACCCTGATTATTTCTGCCTAACCAAAGTGTTGCATTCATCTGTCTTGCTTGGCCACAGTCTGTTGGCCATTGCGTGTGAGCTCCTAGCAAGGATTGATGTTCTTTTGCATATAAAACACATTGTCCACAATTGTTTATTCACAGCTTTGATGTATCTAAGGAGGCTGCCAATGAGAGATGCCACAGATATGTCCTCACTTTTGTCAACACTTTGTCTCTAAATTAGAATACAGCATTAAATCACCTCTGGTGAAATCTTTACTGATGATAATGGATGAGCCATAAGTCTTACCAGTTTACCTCGGAGCAGACATTGTAGCATAGATGGATGAAGAAGAGTGTAGTATAATTAGTCTTGCTGGGAGTAGAACATGGCTTTGTGATAAGAAACTGGGTGCTGGCCATCATGGGTGAGTCTCAGGTGTAACTAGAGTGTGAAGGTGCTCCACTAGGGTATCCACACTGAAAGGTGCTCTGGGTCAAAACCTCCACCCCCACAGAATAGAGGAAAGCACTCCTCTTGTCACCCCCACCTCCCTCTCCGTCCACAAGCCTACTCCGAGGGGACAGACACTAATCTTCCTGAGAACGGGATTTCTGCCTTTCTTTCTATGCTCCTAAATGAGGCTCTTACGCTTCTGTGCTTCCACAGACTTGGAGGAGAGGTGGAGGAAGGGGGCAAAGGAAGGGAAGCTCAGTGGCCAGGGTTATGTAGGGGATGACCATATTCATGCCAGACCCCTATGCCCCTACTAGGTTTAACTCTTTGGCCCCTCCAACTTGAATCACAGATTGTATCTCCTGACTTTTGAAGCATTCTCCTCAGCTAAAAAAGAACAACGTAGCTCTTCTCACTGTCCTTGCGTCTCCATTTCATAACATAATATTTTTTCACCAATGCTTGAAACCTTGTGAGCCACAATGTTGCCTTTCTTGTAGAAATGGATGCTGTAGATCAAGTTATGTGGCTGTGCATCCAAGAAACACTTCCCCCAGCTCCTAAAGCCACCAAATATGTCATGGATTTCACTTTTAACACTACATATTTGTGTCCCCAGTGTTTAGAGAGAATGGGCTCTATCAGGTGTCATCTACAGTAAAATTTTGTAACTGCATATCAGTAATGCCTTTCCTGATATTTGAGAAGACCTACAAGCAACAAGCTTACAGGAAGACCTATTGACCAGTGATGTTTATTTTCCTGTCAGAGTCTATAGCCACACACTATCAGGAACTCACTGCTATCCTCCAAGAGTGATTTCAACACAGAGCGATACTGTTTCTGTCCCGGAATGACTTTCACTTTATGGCCTTCTATTTGCAAACTCTTCATCATTTGGAGTTTCAGTTTATTCTTTTTATACCTCATATGTTCCCTACATTAGGGCTGGACACATTTTGTTGCAGAGGTTGGTGCTTATATTAATTCATGTGGCTGTTGTAAACTGTTAACTTGGTTGCTTTCCAAGCCACCCCTAAACTCCCCTCTCAGCCTACATCCTTGCATTTCTTTCTCTGTCTTATCTAGTGTTTCACTTTTGGACACTGGCCAGCCAAGAGTGAATTTAGAGAGTAGATATGCTAAGTGAAAACATAAGAACATATCTTGTTTTTTTGGCCTTGCTGATTACTGTATTAAAAACCCAAAACACAGATTTTTGAGCCTTGAGTAGTTGCTGAAGTTGCTACTTTTATCATTGCTCATTGATAAAACGATGTGACAGTTCTTATCACGGAAGTTCTGGCCTGCATACTAAGAGAAGGAAACCAAATCAGGAGGCAGTGTGGTTCTCCCCCAGAGACTGAGAGCAATTGGTCACATTGCAGCTTAACATACTGTATATGCCTATACTGTAAATGTTACAAGATTTGATTTATAATTCTACTTGAAATAAATAAGCAAACAAACCCTAAGCTCAATCCATGACGGCTGACTTCCTATAATTCAAAAAGAAAGCAACTTTTATTTTAGTGACTCTAATCTTCTATTGGTTCTCTATTGCTAATATTAAGCAGCCGGGTCTTCAAATCATCTTTCCTGAACTAATTCCTATAGTATGTTGACTCGATGGCGGACTGACAGCCTTTGGCAGGTCTCTAATGTGGTTATGAAACATAAATCAGGCTCAAATGAGAGGACATTTCTGATATTGGTTTTTTCTTTGGAACGCTCTGCCTCTGCTTCAAAGCCTCCAGAGTTAAAAAAGCAACATGGTATGCTTTGGGCAATGTCTGTGAATATAAATCTCCCTGTACCAGAGGCGTTGACACACATGGGGGCCCAAAGACAACATGTTAAATTCCTCACTGTTTACAAGCAGTTGGAGAGGAGGTGGAGGCAATATATGGATGCTTTAGGGGATTAACCAACACCCCGTCCACCAGCTTTCTCTCCCTATCCCTTGAGTCTCTCCCTTCTCCCTGCCTTGTACTTCCTTTTCTCTTTTTGTGCTTCATCCTCTCTTAAACTGAAAGCTTTTTCCCCAGCATGCAGAGTGTAATCCATGCCCCTGCCTCTAAGACGCTTCCTGCCTGTTTTGTTTGTTGGACTGATGGGAATAAGCCCAATACGGTGCCTAGCTCTCTCCTCTTCTCGAAAGTGTCGCCCCAGGCAACCACTTTCTTTTGACAGGAAGACACCGCATGTTATTAAAGAACTTGTTGAAAGTCCATACCCGTTCACTTCTATGCTGTAACTCTCCACTGTATCGCCCAGATTCGAGCCACCAGTCTGCCAGTCCCAGCTACTTTCATCTGTTAATGTATCCCTAACACTCACAGTTCAAGTGAAGCAAAATAAACCGAGTTCAGACTCAGTAAAACAAAAATGTGTCCTAGCTGTAAACATGGGCAGGAGGCGCTTGTGTAAACAGGTCTGGTTCATATGGCTGTGTTGGTCTAGAGGCGGACAGCTTGTGGTCAGACTCTTCCGGATTGTAACCCCCCACCCTCCCACCCCACCCCCGCCTACACACACAGTTGTGGTCCACGCTCGTAAAAACGCTGCTGGAGGAAAGTAATCGCTCACAGCACCACACAGAGCAACAAAAGCCCACTCACCCATGATTGTGCTGCTACCAGTTACTCTCACATTAGAAATGAAGTTTGCATTAGTAGTTCTAGTTCATGTCTATGTTCCAATCTGCCGACTGGCTTGGACCTTCTGTGTAAAGTTGGCATTTTCTCTCTGTGTCTATGAAGATTTCTCTGAGTTCACAGTTTCTGAGGCTCGGGTCTTTCTCAGAGGGCAAAGACATTAACATTTTATTGATTAGTAGCTCTTAATTTCTCTATGCTGACTGGCTACCTGTCCTGGGTTTACTCCCATCTTTTTGCAAGTGTCAGCTGGACAACCCTGCAGCTAATAGATGGTTGGATGGAAAGACTGCATCATCACAGTAGCACAGGTGTAGTCTCTGTGGTGCAATCGGTTAGCACATTCGGCTGTTAACTGAAAGGTTGGTGGTTCGAGCCCACCCAAGGACGAAGTTTTATAGTGTCTCCCATGTGGGAGACTGGGGTTCGAATTCCAGCTGTAGCCTACCTCCAGTAGGGGTCCTTAGGCAAGACTTCAGCTTTTATCTGAAGTTGCTTCAGATAAAAGCATTTGCCAAATGACTGAATATATATATATTTATATAATGTAATATGTGTAAATTACATGTAATAAAATATAATGTATTTACATTTAGTGATCTCATCTTCATCTAAGTCAAAAGTATTAACACATATGTGCCTAAAATAATAACACAAAAGTGATCTTTCATGTGCCCATTCAGAAAAACCATAAAAACCCCATAGTGCTAGTGGAAAAAGTATGCTTTTTCTTACCACTGTACTTACAGCATGTCTCTATGGAAAATGTTAGTGAATTTAGAAAATGTTCCAGACTTCTACTCTGCTACTCTCAATAGTTGTGTCTCAGGAGTTTTTGAGTAAGCCAGTGAACTGTAGGACTATACAATTAATACCTGGCGTAAGTGTGTTACAGCCACCCCACAAAGCAGAGGAGGAAATTGATTTTTGCCATCTGTGAAATTCTTCCTGAGGGAAACGCCGGTTCTTGTAATTACAGATCTAAGGTTTCACTGCTAATGCTCTCCAGCCTCTGTTAGCATTTAGCAATTAGTCTAATCACTGAGAGCTCTGAGGCAGAGTCAAATAGAACCGGACTTGTTTGTACAGATTACCTGCCAGCCTGTGAGTGAACTAAGTGAAATGAGTTGGTTTCAAAGTTTTCTACAAAATGGTTCTGGCTTGAAACAATAATCCTGCCAAGTCAGCAGCTGGCTTTGTTGCAGATGTGGAGGAATTCCATTAACATTTCAGAAAAAATCCACTTTTACAATACATTTAATGGTCATCCTGGTTGACTCTTTCTCCAGACACAGCATTAAAGAGCACTAACACCTACTGGCCTTAATCCAAGGATAGGTCACAGACGAGTAAACTGTGCATTCAGCCAAATAAGCAGATGAGGTTGCCTGAGTAAATATAACAAACAAAAGCTTACACTTCACTGGCTCTCGGGTCGTGTCCTAAAAAGAGAATTGGAGAGGAAAGATTGAAAAGCCTCTCAAACAAATATTTAGGAATATTGTTATTGAAATAGCAGTTTTAGGTGTTTTTATCTCTAAAGGTAATGGTGTATTGGAAGTTTCAACTAGAGGGTGGATACCTGAATCAAAGCCAACATGACCCGCTGGTTCCTGATTTCGAAATCACATTTAGAGAGTATGGTTAAGGAAAATTGGCAATTAGGTCTTCCTCAGCGTCAAGAACGAGACATGTATGACCACACAAACAGAGCTGTGTCAGGCTTGGGCTGGGTTTGTACATGAAATACAATGTGCTTGTGAGGTTCAGGTCGGTTCAGCCACCATAGTCCATAGCTTTCCTGCACAGTTCTTCTTGTACAATTCTAGAAAAAAGCTGTAATTTGGAAAGACATTCTGCTAGTCATAAGCGTGCATGTGCTAGAGTGTCATATTGTTTGAAAGTGCTTTGGGACTGCACTACAATTAGTTACACTGCTTTGTAATCACAGCAAAGCCTATTATAAGGTCCCTGCTATGGTTTTCAAGGTCCTTGAGAAGAAAGCAAACAAAATGCTGCCATATGGAAAACTGATTTGTAATGTCATTTATCATACAGCTGCAGAAAAGATGCTGGAATAAATAAGGTCACTCTGTAACAGCTAGGTAGCAACAGATGATTGAGTGGTGTCCCTAGCGGTAGACAGGGTAGTTTATTTTATTTTAAGGAATCCTTTTCTAGAAATAGGATGTCTCATATTTAAAATTTAAATTCTGCTCAAACTCATCATTTAGTGATTAGATGCACAGAGTTCACTGCTTTGCTTTAGTTTCATTAACTAAGCTGAAGGTGCTGTCTAAGCACTGGAGCGTTTTTAAAAAGGGTTTGTGGAATGAAGGCAAGTGTAAGTGCAGTGTGTAAAGCCTGTTGTGTTTTGTTTGCCAGGTGATTTCCCCGACGGTGTTAGCTAAGCCTGAGAATTCCTGGCTCTGGCTTCAAAGAGCAGCAGGGTGACCCCCTGATAGCAGCAAATCCAGGCATGTCCATGGCAGACATGGTTCTGACACGTGCACACTACGAGCGGAACATTTATCAGCTAGATCGCTGTCATCGTTTAGTTTGTTAGTGGTATAGTTTCATTCACCGTAAGATGTATTACTAGTTGTGCCTTCCAGCCGCACCAGACTCCACTGAGAGCTCTGAGGCAGAGTCACACGTTGTATATCCATGTGTGCACAGTCTCACAATCATCTCTTGACCCTTACCTGCCTCCTGCCTGCCTTTTCAAGATTGGATGGCAGGTTGGCTTCAACCGTCATGGTAAAAGATTGGACCATGTGTTGTGTTCTGGCACGGCTCTTCCAGAAGTAGCTGATAAACTTTTCCCTGGGGTACTTTTTCCAAAACTTGTACACTTCAGAACAAGAAATGCAAAGGTAGTGGAGCTGCATCTGTTGCTCATGTAAAACCTGCAAAAGACAAATTTTGCCAGCATGTGGACTGGCAAGACTGTGTGTGTGTGTGTGTGTGTGTGTGTGTGTGTGTGTGTGTGTGTGTGTGTGTGTGTTCATTGTCTTTGCAATGAGTGTAGTGCAAATTCTCTGAGTGTTAGCTTTGGCAAAACAGGAGATGTTTAAGTGATAAAGGTGCCGTAAATCCTCTTTATTTTGCAGAGTTGTAGTCTTAAAGAGAATCTGGCCCATCTGAAATTCCCATGGAACAAAGAGGGAGGTGGTCGGAGGAGGGGGGGGGGGGGTGGAGTAGAAGAAGAGAGAGAGAGAGAGGCTAGTCAGCTAAAGAGCGGGTATTGTTTACATATCAAGACGCTTCCTCTAACTCCCAGGAAAAGCAGTAATTTGCCTTGCAAGCTTTTACAGTTTTAATTTCTCCATTGTGCGGGGGGATACCCCTTAATTATAGGAAAGGAAGTAGTCCTAAGCCCAGGACAGAGGGTGAGTGCTCACACAGAGCCTCGTGAGTTCTGGACTCCCTTTTCCTTCTCCCTCACTCTTTCTTTTCTGTGGCTGTTTTATCCATCCATCAGGACTCGCACAGTGTCAGGGCACTTACCAATTAGCACTTCTACTCCAGGTAATATATATTTCCTTCTTTGAGGCCCGACCAGCTCTACTGGTGGAGACCTGTAGGTGTCTGGGCCCGGAGGATGTGCTTCGAGGCAGGGTTGGTGATTGGCACAAGTAGCTGAAACCACTGGAAACTCTTACCCACTACAGACTGGCAATCACTTCATAAAATCGTCCAAACTTTTGGAACGTTGAATGCAAAAGCCATCTCATGACAAGTTCAGCAATTAACATCCAGAACGGCTACTTGCACAGTAAGCCATAATGACAGACATGAGCAAATATTGACCCAAGTTACTGTATAAATGTCCCAACAAGTATATAGGGTGAAATATATGGATACTGCAAAGCTATCAATCAACATGTCATTAAGTTGTGTGTTCAGTCTGGAGAAATGTGTCGAGGGTTTTGGTTTTTCACTTCTTTTAAAATGCAGTTTAACTTGAAGTGACAAGTGCCTCAATCCAAAAGTTCATTTGTCTCAAGGCAATTTCAAGAAAATTAAAGAGAAATAAGTTGAAAATAAGCTGTGTTTTAAGGCATCTCTAAAACATCTAATATCTCAAAGCCTTCAAGACACATTTTTGCTTTTATTTGCATGTGAAAAGGTAAAAAAAAGTTGCGTGTCGTGTAAATATTGTTACTGACTAAGTCATGCAGGTTAGGCAACTCAAAAGAGTTGTTTTTGCAGGTGTGCATTAACTTCACTTAATACCAGGCGGCTGGTGATTTTGTGAAAACAGGCCTTGTGTGACTGTTTGGGTACTTTATCTCTACCAGCTTGTCACAGCTGTAGAGACAGTGTAATTGCCTCAGAATGTGGCTGTGACTTAGTTGGAGTAACAACTGTAATGTAAGGTTTTCATTTTGGGCTCATGAAGCCATAACAGTTTACAAAACCTGCCTAGGTATGAATATTTATTCATTCTTTATTTCCATATGTTCTGTCTACCTATGTGGTAGAGGGTTTATGAAACGCTATGTTTGTGTTCGAGCCTGACTGTTGCCTTTGTTACACACTGGTAACTCTAAACTTTTTACACACTGGTAATTTGTGTTGCCCTTGCCGCTCTCAAGAGTGTGTGCTCAGAGGAGGAACAGGAGGGTTTCTGTAGGCTCGTGCTCACGGGAACGTCCTGAGAAATATTTTCCTTCATAAAATTATTGCTGAAGCAAACACTTCAGATTGCCAAGTTTTACTATTCCCTACCACAAGTTTAAGAATATAATTTAACCTCTGTCATTCAATCTTATTATTTGACTATTTTCATTCAAATAAAATATTCCAAAAGGTTTAATGCTAATAATTCAGCTACTAATGTAACACTGTGCCTCTCATGCCTAATATACAAAAATCTGATCTTTTACTCAGTACTGGGCAAATGACAGATTGTATTCACATGCACCTCCATCTTTCTCTTCTAGTCTCCCACTTTCTGTCTTCCCCTCCACTGCCCTTTCCACACAGTTACTAGCACAGTTACCATTCGACTGTCATAACACAGTCATACATGCAATATAACCTGAGGTGATCCCCAGACTGACTGAACCAGGCTTCCTCAGGGGCAAGGAGCTGCAGCAGCCACACAGGATTGCTACCTCCTCGTCTAGGGTGATGGGTACCACATGTAAGCGGAGGTGACCGCTGGCCCTAATAAGAGCTGACAAGTAGCGGTCTGACAGGGGAGATCGGATGACATGTGCTGGCCTATTGCTATAGAAACAGAGCTCTGTCTCTCTTGGCCCTATGGCTGCGTGGTTTGTTTTAAATAGAGTCTTTGTACAGAAGAAACAGTCAGCAGCTGTGTTAAATATGATAAACTGCCTCAAGTGATGTCACTTGAGTCAGTGTTGATTGAAACAGTTTAAAAATGAATATACGCAGGTGTGGGTTTAGAAAGGAGTCAGCTAACCAGGCGTCTGCAGGCCCTTCTGCATTTCCGCTTGAGGGTAGCGTATCAGTGCTGTGTTAGTTACTAAATCTCCAACTTGTCTGATGGCACTGGTAAGTGATGTGGTTTGATACAAAAGATGGATGTGTAGTATGAAAAAAGAGCAAATCTGCTGCATCGATTTTGTTTCTCTTTTTATTCTTACTTCCCATCATCTGCTGTTTGCTTCCTGGTATGTACAGTGTGATACTGCACTTACAGTATATGTCTATGGCATTATAAAGTGTGAAGATAGAGGAGTTCTGACCTTTATTCCTGTTTTGTGTGTTATTTCTAACAGGCTTGCCAAACTAAATAAATAATTACACATACAGTAAAACACTGATCTTGGTTAAAATGGTTTAATCGTGACCAGATCTCCACATTTCTGGGACAGATTCTAGTGCTATCGCCAATGCACAGACGAATGTGAGAGCTTTTCCAGAGTTTCCTCACACATCTCATGAATGTTGGCCTCAACACCACTGGTGTGTGGGTTTATGAATACATGTCATGTGGAGCTGGTGTGCTTCGCCCCCAAAGAAGTACAGTATAAACTACACTTTGCTGCTACATTCTTTGAATGACAGAAAAGATCTTAGGGACTGAGATCTTCAGTGTAGGGTGAACCACAGTATTGAGGTGTCGGTGGGTTGGAGGAGATGGGTGGAACTCGTGGGTGCATACTGGTAATTCCATGTCTCCACTGGAAAGACACTCTCTAATGCTAAAGCTGTCAAAACTATCTTTACAACCTTTGCTGGAGTCATTATTTATCCCTCCTCCCCTCTCTCTCAAACCACAGACTAGAGCGCAACTTCACACGATGTTCATAGCAAGCGCTTAAATGTGGTGCATTTAGAGAAGATTAAGAATAATACAGTGGCAGCATGTGGCACCCTTTCTCCACAGAAAGAAGAGTAGCGTTTGTGCATGAACATCAGAACAGTACCACATGTGGATCACTATCGAGAGCCAGACGGGAACTGTTAAAACTTCAATGCACTCTTAGGCTGGGGTTTTGAAGGAGGACAAAAAAGCAGTCTAATCAAGGCCCTGCAGAAACAAAAGCCACAATTCACAAACTCTAGAAAGACCAACTTCAACATCAGGAGCCAGATGGTTTTTGTTTGTTTGTTTCTGTTGAACTAAATAGTGAAAGAATTATATGATAAGTCAGACTGTAGTTATATGTTCGCTGAGCTAAAGCTCCCTTTGGGGATTCTTTAAGAGGTATAAAACGCCATTCTCTAGGTTTAATAAATGGAATTTTGCTCTGGAGGCAGACTGTAAAGCAAATTTACAGTGTTTTTTTTTTTTTTCTTACTACTTGGATGGAATCATGATAAGCGTACAAGACTTTACCCTGGATTTGGTCTGGAGCCTGGAGTTTGGCACAGGTCCACACTGTAATTGTTTCACCATGCTGCCGCTCAATTGTGTCGTCACTAAGACTGAGACAGCATGTGGAACTCTCTCCTACATTCGGGAAGTCTTTTTTTACTCTCCAAAACGTCAAGATTGGATGACACTACTGTTATCATTGCTGTTCTAATCCAACTAAGTAATACTGAACAGACAGACCATTCAATTTGTTCCCTACACTTTTCATTTTGCGTGTTGATGGAAGCTCTCTAGCAGAGGTTCAGTCTAAATGTGGACTCAGTGGCAGACTACACTTATACTGCGTTTCCTCTGCCCAGCTCTGTAGACATAAGTCTTATGAAATTACAGTCAGTTTGAATAAAGCCTTTCTGCCCACACATGCCTACTTTTTACACTATTTGCCCACACTTTGTTCTGCTCCCTTTCTTACATAATTCATTCAGTTTAATCACATCAAAGCCCGAGATGATCATGATGATTGCTATGACATCATTTGGGTTAGGTTTTCTCACTTGTCAAAGCTTCTAGAGACTCACAGAAAACATTGTCCAACACAGAATGAGCAGTTTTTACAGCTGCTAAGAAACTGACCCCGGTGTGTATCATCAGTGTAGTGGCCCTTTAAGAAAAGAAAAAAAAATCATTTCTTTGATCTTTTTACTGAAAATAAGACGTCTGTCACTATGAGATCAATTTTCCATGAATGACAACCCTGCTAAAATTGTGCTTCCAACCTTTTTTTTTTTTACAAACGAGGCCTTCATCTGTACAATCACTGACTTCTCCTGCAGTGTCAGGTTACACGGAGACCAGGTTACAGAGACTTCTGGCCTTAATCAGAACCTGCATGCTTTACCTACATTTTCAACTATGTGATTGTGCCCTTGTCATCACCATCCCCCCCTTGCTGCCACACAGCGAGGGGGCTCACGTACAACCAAAGACAGCCTTTCACTTTTTGATTATATAGCTCAAGGTGGATTTAGGATGTTTTGACATATTTGCTGTAAGAGTATACTGTATCAGTGTAGTTTAGACAATTTACAGACAATACAATCCAGATGCAATCCAGTGAATTAATATAAAAGTCGGTTCCTTTTTACTTGTTCCATATAAACACTAGAAAAAGTAAAGGCAGACATAATCCTTTTGTTTTACGTGCCCCATGACATATTCAGAGGAGTAATTTCACCTGTCTTTTTAAGTTAAAGTCTAAGGTATATGATAGATCTCCTGTAATCACAGTCCTTGCTTAGATTAGACAGATCTTACTGTGTCACGGACAGTCTATATTCTCTATACAATCTTCTTCCTCTTCACAAACTTTACATAAGCCATGCTTTGTCTACATTGTGTCAGTTGCACAATGAAACACTGGTGTGATTTATTTTTGGTTTCGTTATATACTTTTACAGAGAAACTCTGTGAGCGTTAATAATCTCATATACTGGATTTTATCCCAATTCTTTGTGTTTTGACAGCCAAATAACTTTCTATGGGCTGAGAAAGCTGGTTTCAGACTGGCACCTAGTCTTTGTTGGTTTAGAACCAACAAAGAAGCTCGTCAGGGTCCAGGGACGAGATTATAATGACCAACAAATATAACTTTGTTGTAAAGACAAAAGTAAATGTTTTATTTTTAGTTTAGGTAAAGACTAAGGCTAACAAAGATGTGTTAGGTAATGATATTTCTTGTTGAACGAAATCACTGTGCATAGCAATTATGATGGGTAGCACAAGAGCACTGAAGCAGTCAGGTTTGAATGCCAGTGTAGGCTCACAAAGCTGGGAGCAAACCAGTAAAGACACATTGTATGCTTCTGGTTGTGCTTTATTAGTGTCACTAGGAAAGCAGAGACCTGTACAAACCTATACAATCATGTAATGAAATGGCTCTATGGTGGTTCTCCAGCCTGTGGAAAAGCAAACTGGTTCTTGGAAGGTTTTCAAATGAACCCAACTCTGAAACAGCACTAGTGCCAGCCTTGAATTCAGTCAACTGAATTAGTCTTTTCAATCAGTGCAAATTGGTAAACTATAAACAGAGCATGTGTGAAAACAGGGTTGACGTACTCACAAACTGGACAAGGAACAAAACTGAAATGACGAGATTCACGTGTTAAACCGACATTCATACAGGAGTTTATTATATTTCACTATAGCTGTAGTTATATATTGAAGCAGGATCATTATTATCCAGCATGGAGCAAAACCTCAATGAATAAAAGTTACATTTCAAAACTGCGAAGCACTTCCATATGATTCAGAGCCCCCTCCTGAGCATTTCTATAAAAATGTTTGTCAAGTAGAAGAGATTCCCCCACAGGCTTACCCTGAGGTGACTCATCTCTCTCGGTGTCACACAGGGGAAGCAGTATGTTAGCTAATTTTATCGCACAATACACGCTGTTTGTCAGTGCGGCTCCAGTGACAAATGATTCCTTATCTTGAGGGCTGTTGTTTGTTGTTGCTGAGTAATGTCCTGGCCACTCACTCTCGTCTCTGGAGCCTTCGTGAGTTTCAGCTACTCTGCTGTCAATTGTCAGGAGCCGCGTTCACACTACAGTCATCTGTGTGGGTGTGTGTGTGTGTGTGTGCACATCTGGGTACTCACAAAGATACACACAATTTCCACCACAGCTGTGCAGAAAAAAAACGTACTTTCTATGATTTGTACACAAACTCAGATGTGATTTATACTTTGGGCTACCTGTTTCCTGTGTTTGCAATTTCCTCTTCAACTTAAGCCTTCAACCACTGTGCCTCAAAAAGCCCTTTCCTTTTACCTGCATATACGGTAATCTAATGAAGACAGGCATGTAGACTAACACATTGCAAGCTCTTTTTCTCATTCAGCATCACAAATCCCCCTCCCTTATATGAAAGTGACGTGTTACTCATAGGGCCCCTTGTTTATTTGACTTTCATAACTGCATTAAGCCCAGGGCCACAACTGCAAAATGTAACTCTTCATGTATGGAATAAAATACTTTTTCAGAAGTGATCCTGCAATGAAGAAACAATGCAAGGTTTAGGAGAATTCATTATGTTTCATGCAGGAACTACCTGAGATCACATTGTGTCTCTTTCCCAGGGTCTTTCACAAATATCAGCCATCCCAAGGTAGAGAAGCATTAATAGCACATGTTCTGTGACCTTGCAGATCCCAAAGGTTGCAGCCCTAATAATTCATGCCATTGTTGACTCAGTGCCCTCCACTTCTTCCTATTTCCTTTCCTGTTGGCTTATCTCTGCATCAAATACCACTTCTCACTTCTCTCATTCTAGCCTCAAGCTAGAGAGCCTTCTTTAGTGTTTGTAGTGATAACACTACATATGCCAGTCCCCAAGGAGAATGAAAAATGCTGTATTATTTGCTTCACTTTGTGGGGTCATTGTCACTGGAATTTGATATTTTCAGCGTTATACTGACCAGATGAGAGTTAAAATGTCTTCAGGAACAGAAAATCAGGCTTGAACACTGGTTGCAACCGAGCAGCACCTTTTGGAAATACATTTGCATTTTAAACAAAGAGGACTTATGGACTTATGACAGTAGTTTTAGATGCTGGTACAAGCATTGCCAGCCTTGGGTTGACTGTTTCTCCACAGCTGACCAACTCTATGAGTTATAGTCCTTACAGCAGCTGGATAGTGTAGTGGTAACATGGCTGTCCTCCATGGGCTGGTGTTCAAGTCCTGGCTGTAACTTACTTACTTGTATGTTGCTTTGGATAAAAAGCCTCTGTCAAATGAGTAAATGTGAATGGTACAAGCAGCAACTTTTTCTGTTAGCTGGGCAACAAGAATACGGGGTGAGCAGCAGTGGAACTGGTTGAGTAAATAACGTATTCAAGAAATGGATTGCAGGCTGGATCTGTGTTGACTTATTGTAGTCGTAGTTATCTGCTTTTGAATGCTCAGCCAACCCCAGAGGCTGCTTAAAAATGTAAGTAATCACATGACATCCACTATCAACTGCATCTTTTCACTGTAAAACATAGGCCTTAATTGAGAGTCATTTCACACAAAAAAAAGAGAAAGAGCAGGGCAATATTTTTGGACTGAACAGGGGAAAGAAATCACCTGAGAGCCAATCCAGTTGGTCAGAGGCCCCCTGACCTGCTTCACAGCTGTTTCTTGTTAGTGTTGTAAAACAAATTCCCAGAGTGAGATGGTTTCCAACGCTGAATCCTGCCCCGAAGAAAGAGGCCAGACAGGACGGGTGGGGGTGGGGGTTATAAGGCCGCGCTGCTGCTGTGTGTGTGTGTGTGTGTGTGTGTGTGTGTGTCTATATGCATGTATATAAACGGCACAGTCTTAACGTTTTATCTTATCGGGATAGATGACCTGAGAGCACGGGGGCCTGCACTTAAGATGCTCTGTCCTGTGTTACAAACGCCACTAACAGTCAGCTGAGTTGGTCTTGATTTCTTCAAGATCTTTGTGTAAAAGCATCAAGGTTTCAATAACAGACATTTTAGTGAGAGTCGACCTTTGATTCAACTGTTGCCAGGAATAAACAAGTGTAAGTAAGCCTTTATCTTAAATGGTACCGTGTGCTGATGCAGAGAGGCCGGTTTGGAAGAAAACTGAATAAAAAATGCACTCGCTCACTCATAGATTCATGTCTTAACACAAGAGTGTGGTAGACCAAATGGTTTTGACAGTTTATTCTCACCTGTCACAAGACTTTTAAAATAAGAATCTGTGAGTGTTGTAATGCAAACACAGATCAAGGGAGAGTAGAAGGATGTTGCAGTGTCCTACAGTTTAGTCTGAAACGGGCCACATGGATCTAGAGCTGTTGTAAACTTTGCTGCTATTAATGTCCCACTGAAACTATAAAGATATCAGTCGTTTATTTAATAAAAAACCCCGTGCTGATAGATGGGGATGTATAAACCTTTTAGTAACATAAATGATTTTAAATAGGATTCTGAAGGTCCTTCAAGAGGAGTTTACCTCCATGTGCAGATTGACTAAGATGTCTTCACTGTTCATTCTAAAACACCACAGACAGATCTAAGGGATTCAGAGTGGCAGTTTGATGGAGGCCATGGTCTGTCCAGGAGATACTCCCCAGCCTCCCTCTTGAGTCTGGAGAGCAGTCTTCCCGGGGGTGGTGCTTCACCTCATGGTGACCCCAGCTGAGACGGCTGTAGATTGATGTGCCTCCTTCTCCAGCACACTGAACGCTTTTTTTGGGGTATTTCCTCTGCCTTTCCCTTCTTTTCTTAAAACAAGCCCTGTTTACGGATTGATGGGGGAGGTGGGGGTTGGGAAGAGTGCTGAGCTTGTGCTGACGATGCCGTCATAGGGCTCTGAGGACACTCTTTGTGTGAACTGGCAGCTTCTCCGTCAGCTGTGTCTCGGAGGTTAAAGGGCTCACGGAAGGAGAGCTCTCAGTTCCCGCCATTTGAAGTGACTGCGCTTCATTGGTGCCTTTGCCTTTGCCAGACACTGGCAAGCAAATCCTGCTTGCACATAATAGATGAAGTCATACAGAAACTAAATTTATAATGTGTTGCTTTGAGAAATAGAAAAACATCCATAATAGAGAGAGACAAGTACAACTCAGTTTGACACCTTTACAACATGATGAAAACATGTCTACGTGGGACCAAACTTTTAATTCATTCTTTGCCTCCTCCTAAATTAGCCACCAGTTTATTTTGATCATCACTGCAACAATAACAAATTAATTATCTGCAAGCCTACACCTATTTCGTAAAGTAGCCAGCTGACTATGCAAGCTGACTATGCTGACATCTCATGAGTCTTCACAGAAAACCCCACTTCCTGCTGCAAGGAGAGCCTTTATAACCAAAGCTTACCTGTATGCTCATATCGCGCACGTTACACCCTTTTCTGCGCAACACTCTGGGCGATGCATGGCGGTCGTTAGACAATGATCCCAAGGTGCTACTGATGAACACCGGTGATTAAGTATATCGTCCCAGCAGGATGAAAACCTTTCGACTGATTTTTGCTTTGGACTCTCAGTGGATTGAGGTCATAGCATGTTGCTTAGAAACCTTTTGAAAAAACTATATAGCTTTTAAAATTTTAAGACACAATCTATAAGTAATACAGTATTGTTGACATATTTGGAAATCAAGCGTCTAGCAAAAGCAGCAGCCTCCTCAGGTCTTCATGTTTCCCTTGGTACCAATTTTACACTCAACAGTATCACTAGCTAATGGCAACCCAGGTGACATAAGGTCTTTGTAGTGAACAATTAAGTGAGGCATTCCAGCACCGTGTACCCCCAAGTAATGGATCATACTAGTACAGGGTTTGCCAAGGTTGACACTAAAAAGGAGTGATTGGCTGCGGCAGGTGTGCAAATTTGACAGAGACCGATCACAGAGGAGAGAATCCAGCTGGAACTGAGTGGGATCTGTAGACACGCTAGAACAGAACCGGAGACAGTGGAGGCAACAGAGGTGTAAGTAGTTACACAGCAGGCAAGACTGATCAGAAAGATGATACACATCTGGGGGTAGTGGAGCAGGAGGGATGAGGGCGTCATAGCAACAAACTATAAACATAGATTCAAGGCCCCAACTTCTTAGATTTTAATCACACACCTATTCATAGGCACATCAAAAACACAATAAAGACTAAAGTATAGCATTTGAAATATTTGTAGGGCTTAGTTAGTTAGTTTTACATTAACACATTTATTCAAATGAAATTGAAATAATCTGAAAATCGGGCCTGAATAATTACGTTTGTAGAGCTGCTGCAAAACCTTCTTGCTGCTACTGGGCGTACCTTGTAAGTCGTTTTGGATAAAAGTATCTGCCAAATGACTAAATGTAAATGCTTGCACAGATACAGCATTTTCAGTATTTGCAGTTTTTATATGATGCACATTTGTAAACAAGTGGTTAATCAAGAAATCAAGAAAAGTCGGTGTCAGCACGTTGGGCATGTTTTAGTACTGTATTCAGAAATCAGCCTAGCCCTGGCTACAATTACCGACTTGTGCACACAGTTATATTTGAAAAATAAACATCTGATTTCCTAATGCACTAACAACAAACACTAAAAAAAAAGGTACAGGCTTTAAGTACCATGCACTTCATACTGAAAACCTCTGGAAAACAACTGTGCTAGTTTTCCCAGGGAGTGATTGTTTGATGTGTTCACCATAACATACAGACTTTGCACGAGTTCAAATGGACTAATGAGTTTCCGCTCCAACCATCTCATGTCATTACGGAGAGCATCGGCCTAATCCACTTACCTTCTGCCAAAAATCCCACTATCAATAAAAAAGGTATCATTTTACCCTCCCAGAGGGCTGTTAAAAGTAAAGAGTCACCCTGTTAAGACTTCCTTTCATAGAAGGCAGTGGTTTCGTGCTCTCCTGTAAGCCGCTAATCCCCCTGTCGCCATCGCTCGCCCATGTACTGCCCTAGAGGAAGCAACGTCTTGCAAACTAAACCTGCAGGTTTTCATGTTGTATGTGTACAGCAGGATTCCCAGATTAAGCTAAATACACACTTTTTATTAACTTCGGGCATGACACTTGCTGTAGTGTGACTTTGTGAGCATCTTGAGGGCGAATTCATGTGTGTGTGTGTGTGCATGTGTGCTTGTGTGTGTGTGTGTGTTTAGGAAAATCATTTCTGTTCAGACTTAAAGTTTGTGTTAGTCTCAGTTACTGGAGAACTGGAGAACAAATCAATGTCTGTGTGTGTGTGTGTGTGTGAGTGTGTGTGTGTGTAATTTTGAGTGTGTATGCATGCACATTTGTGAGCATTTGTGTATAGCCGTTGGCACGGAGCTGTGTAGTTAGGACCCAGGCCAACTTTTTCTGCTGGAATTTCCTGTCTGAATCGAGCACCCCCACCTATCCTTCTCCTCTGCTCTTCACTTCTCGCTTTCTTTCTGCCCTCTCTCTCTCTCTCTCTCTCTCACACACACACACACACACACACACACACACACACACCGCCTATTTCTCTCAAAGCACAACAAAGGCTTTTTTTCTGAAAATTATTCCTGGCCTGGCCTCTTAGGGCATTATTATTATCGTTGAGTACTTCCTTGAAGACATGAGCCCACTCCACTCTCCACTTCAGCATGGTCCTGATCTGGGGCTTCATTTGGGCATAATGAGAGACTGCTTTTCCTTCTCTTTCTCTGAGTCATGAGACTCGAAGGGGCCTTTGTTAACATCGAACACCTGGCATTGTCTTTAGTGAGAGATCAAACTAAGGGCTTTAAGATGCTAGCTAAAAAGGAGAAGATGTGGGGATCCTCCTGCTGCTTGACAGGATGTTTGGCAGGTCTGGAGCCTCATTATGGGGGCTAGGGGCCAAAGATAGATTCAGTGTTAAAACAAACAACTAATAGGAAATCAGAATGAATATGGTGTCTAAAAACAACAGGCAGTCAAACATTGCTGTGGGCTGGATTGATTCATGCTATACACAAATCCTCCAGTGCACTATAAGAAACGAAAGCCAGACATCAAGCTTTCCCCCGTTAATTTGTCTGTGCAAGTTAAGCTTGTGTTCAGTTTGGAAATAGCAGTGTGCTAAAAATACCACCCTATTGGTGAAGGCATGTTGTTTCAGGTACCAGTGAGATAATAAAATAGGATTGAAATATGAAATATGGAACTCCAGTTTGAGTAACAGCTTACTAGATGCCAAAACACTTCCCAAACGTCCATAGTGCTATAAGACGAGATTTTATGACTCCTAGAAGGTTATCACAGTGACAATTTTATCTTTCGTCTCAATGTCACATTGTGTTGTTTCAAAACTGGAGACAAATTGTGCTAATGTTGAAGTCCTCTGTTCTGTTTTGGATGTATGAGGCACAGGGTGGAGCAACCCCACATGCCAAAGCACCCAAAGGGGACAGATAGGCAGTAAATCAAGAAACAGGAGCATGAATTGTTCCAAACATATACCTGTTGGTAGCTGTCCCTGCAGCCCAGGAAACAATGGAGCTGTCTGGGTGATTGAAGGGGCTGTTCAGGCTTTATCTCCACAACATCCAGGAGCCCTGAGCTGGGAGCAGATGAAGAGGAATCCTTCTCTTAGAGGATTCTTCTTAGCTATCTTTACACATAAACTAATTAGTATCTAGAATTAAAAACTGAATTAAAGAAGAATACAGTAGACCAGGGTCTTGCATTTTGACAGGTTAATGGCCAACTCTCTAATGCGAAAGAATAACTTCTAGCACTCCCTTGCTGTGTGTGTGTGTGTGTGTGTGTGTGTATGTGTCAACGTCTAGTCCTCATGTCCCATCCTCTCCACCAGAAATCTGCCAGACAGCAAAGCACAGGGCACCTCTCAGACAAAGCCCGAACTCCTGGCTCCACTTGTGAAACAAAGCTCAAACTCCTTTTCCCAGCTCGCTCCCTCTCACCCATTTACTGGGTGCCTCTTTTGGCTGCTCAACACACAAGTTGACTCGGAATTGGCCGCCTGTCTTGCACACAAAAGCGATGGAGGGTCACTGGCCGAGATCCAGAAGCATAGATCTTGATAAAAACACACAGCCCTTGGCCTTCTGAGCAACAACAAGGAACACAGGGCACCAGATGGATTTTTACAACTCGCTTTGGGTTCACAGACAAAGTTCTTCATTGTGGCTGTGTTTGCAGTGAAACGTTTTGACTTTGAGACTTACTTCACCTGGAGACATCCACTCATTTGTAAAACTTTTAGGGTAGTCATTTGTTTTATTGCAGTGAAAATGTGCTATGTCTGTAATTTCCTCTAAGTACAAATTCAAGTACAAAGTGATCCCAGTCTTTAAAGACATACTGTAGGTCCTTTGGCAATAATAATCATGTTTTGAGTTCAACTTCAAAAATCTGTGTTTTAAAGGCTGGGACCATTCAAACTGAGATTTCAAAGGGAAAACAATCACTGGCTGCTTCTTAAACACATTCCACACCAGTCAAACGTTTCACAGTTCCGAGCTGCCTTAAGGGGAACTCTCCACTTCTAGTCATGTGTAATCCCTTCAGAATTAACTAAGAACAAGATGGTACAACGTCACCATGATTGGCTCAGTCACAATAACAAAAGACTCAATCAGGCTTAAGAAGCAATAATGTCAGTCTTTGTAACTGGCATCACCCAAAAACAACATCCAGCATTCTGCTGTAGCCTACAGGCACAGAGTCCTGTTACACCTTGTTTTCACAGTGATGTTTAGAGCGAGGTAGGTGCCCTAAGGCACATCTCAAATAGGAAGGAGTTTCAAAAATGCAAACTTTGAAAGGAAAATCCATATAATTGCTTTTATTACAATGGCAAACGCTTCACTTAAAATGCACATTCTATCATTTTTAATGCAGTAAAACAGCAAGCATATGGAAAAATAACGTACCTTAATAACAGAGAATGAGGAATTCTAATTTCAAAATCAAATTTTGTTGCCTTGGTGAAGATAAAATGAGTATACTAAGTACAATAGAATTTGTGTTTTAATGACTATATTTTTTTTTTTTTTGTTTGTTTTACATTGCAGTTATATTGTTGTGTTTAAAAAAACTTGTATTTTTATGAGTTCTGTGCCAATATCAAAATACAGCAGCTTAAAAAGCTATCCTTTAGCATTCTGCCATTACAGTGGTGTGGAAATGCACTAATTTCCTTTTTTACTCAGACTCAGCACCAGATAGAGATAATGATGAGTGACCTTTAACCTCAGTGGTGTATGTTGCCACATTATCCCAGGTTTACTGGAACATGTACAGCCAAAAAATCCTAATAGCAACCCAGGGGGGCTGAATCACTTTATCACTACAATCACACACTTGCACATTTGCTCTCAAGATGCTTGCAAAGTCATTCTGAGTAGCTGCTTTTGGTTTATTTTCTACATAAAACATGTGACACTTCAACATATGTAGCAGGAGGAAATTAGTAGGACGTTGGTCTATGATTAGAGCTCCCCTCCTCCTTCAGTCAAGACAACAATGTGCCCTACTCAGCCATTGTAAAGACAGCAATTAATGAAGATCAGTGGTGCTGTTGGAATGAGACTTCCCTCAAGCGAGCAGACCATTTATGGCAGGAAATGGTGGATTCATGCATTCTTTGTCTGACACATAAAAACACATTCATTGTTGTGTAAAACCTGCTTTGGTCTTACTGGATAGAGAGAGCCATTAATGAACATACAGTTTTCAGAGCAAAAGAAGAGAAGGTTTCAATTACTGGTGGATTACGGGAACTGTAAAATGGTACAGTTGCATGTCATGCTGCGTCATTGGTGCTGCTCAAGAGCTGGGGTTTTCAGTCTAAACATTTGTCTGTTTTCTTCCACATTATATCAGTCCTTTAAGTCAGCTTTAAGAAATGTGCCATCATTATCGTTCATCGTAGTTGTTAGAGTTTTTCATTATGTTTAGTTCATGACCTTTGTTCTCTTTTCGGTACCCGCAGGTTCCCACCACCTCTTCCCTACGTTTCACACGCCCATCCCAATCGACATGAGGCACCACGAGGGCCGGTACCATTATGACCCACATCCACTCCACGCTATGCATGGGTAAGCATCACCACTCATTCTTAGATTAATTGCTTGTGGTGACTGAGAGTGAAATACTAGTGGCCTGGAAATTGCCCAAATAGAATAATAGACAAACACAACATGTTTGATTTGTATGATCGAGGCTAAGTAAAGCCAGTAAGTATAGATCTGAAAAGGGTAATGCAACATACTGTATAAATATGCTAAGTATAAAAAAAGAAGAAGAAGAACACATGGCATCTCTTTACTATTACCTTCCAATAAAAGTTAACACTTCTGCTGAAAGAAAACCCAAGTAAAAATGACAGCACTAATTGTAAAAGTACTATTATCAACCATTAAAGTGGAAATGTATAAAAATTATACCATCATTTCATATATTTCCCTTTTATAAATCATTCCATTTTAAAAGCAATAACTTATATTGGTTAGCATAAATAGGTTGACAGTCCAGTTGTGCGTATCCCATCCTGACCTAAAAAGAAACAATGATTTATTCTCTGACTTTATTAATGTGGCATTACCATAGAAGTGCAGCCTTCTTAACATTGCTGGGCCTGTGCTTATCTAACATATTCGAATCCAGAAAGGGAACCCAGGAGTAAGATCAATAGAGCTTTTTTGCGAGAACTGCGCTGTTACATTTAAATTCAGCAAGATCAGGTGATACACAGTGCAGGCAGAGCTATTCATCACCTGCAAAGCGAGGGGGAAGGAAGGTGAAAATGTGTGGCTGCGCACACAGTTTGTTTTGATTAATGTGATGTGGCTCTGACTAAGCACTCCCGCTAATTCATCAAGACCTTGATCTAGCTGTCTTTTCTCCAGCATGCGCCAAATTCACCTAATTACTGTGTGTCGTTCTGGTGAAGTGGGGCAAGATGTCAGTGCAGGGCGCTTGGCGGCAGCACTTCTTCAATGGCTGGTTGCTACATGTCAGAGTTGCACCTGTTTGAAAGATTGTGCCATGTTCGCGTGGAGCTCCCATCATCAGGTCGTTCTATCACAGTTTCATAATTCAGATCCTGCAGTACTCAATGCTTTGTTTCCTGCCGTACTCCCCTGGCTGACATTACACAGAGGGTTTGACTTTACAATATATAAATCACCAGTGGTTAGGAAATGAGAAGTAGCACTGTGAAGCTCTTTCCAACATGTAGTAAGTGCATGCATGTAGTGCATGCCTAAAGGATGGGGTGGCTGTGGGTCAGTAGGATGCTGGTGGTTCGATTCCCAGCTCCTTCTGTCACATGCAAGATACTGAACCCCAAGTTGCCCCGGTGAGTCAGATCAGCTGCATAGCAGCTCGGTCATCAGTGTGTGTGTGTGTGCGAATGGGTGAATGCAATGCAGTGTAAAAGTGCTTAGAGTACCAATTAGGTAGAAAAAAGCCCTACATAAGTGCAGACCATTTACCATAAAGAGTCACCTGACAATAATAATAATGTTTTTTTTTCTAAGACAGATGTGGTTTTCCACTGAGTTATACCAACAAAAAGCAACAGTGAACAATTAAAAAGAGAGCTCAGCGGATTTAAATATCCAGGCAAATGTGAATGTGATTTCTGGGTTCCAATTCCAGTAAGACTTGTCGTACACAGATCGATGCTGGAAAGAATGTAATACATGGTTTGATCATGATCATGAGTAAGGCGTTTTCAGATGCTGGTAGGTAATCTGACAAACACTTTTAAATGCATTAGTTAGAGTTGGAGTGTCAGAAGGTTCAGTCTTTTTGCATATCCATTATTCAGCACATTTGTAAATGTTCAAGCCAGAATTTAAAAGTAGCAACCTTCCGTCTGTGGTTTCCCATATTTTCATGGACTGCGCATTCCAGACACAGAAAACATGCCATAGCTGCACTGCCTCTGGAATACATTAGGAAGAGCCTCTCATGAGATGACAGAAGAACTTGGATTTAGACACAGTATTTATGCTCTGTTGGATGCATACTGTGGAGTCGGGCATCTTCTGTAGGAACCCACAAGCCAGAAAAGCCTGCCACAGTGCCAACATGTTTGACCGGGTAATTAGTATCCAAAATCCAGCCTTCCATTCCCAGAACCTCAACAACAATACAACAGATGAGAAAAACATATCCCTCGTTCATTCCACAGCTTGTATTTGTGCTTTTTGGGAAGCAGTTGGGGGGCAAATTGCAGCACTGAAAAGTTGAAATATACCCAAGGTTTTTGTGTGGCAGATCTGTGGCCTACACCACCCCTGTATACAAACAGATGTGGTCCCATCATCAGCCTGTTCAAGACCCACAGCCCCACATCACGGGATGTGTTGATTAAATGCAGTTTACAGATCAGTCGTTTAGATTGTTTTTTTCCTTTCATTGTTTTGGTTTGGTTAACATGGAAAGGAGAAGGGTGGGGAGAAGGGTGTTTGGTAATGGGAGAGGGCGAAGATTTTGGAGTCTGGCGATTGGTTGTCGGTGGTTTTGACAGACATGTTGTTGTCTTACGTTCCTGCTTGTTGGCTCCACCTCCAGCTCGTCGTCACGGTTAATATTTGAATGCGGATGCTCCCCTGAGTTACAGCCAGGAATGTTGTGCTGAAAAGACAAATGGACCCATCAATCAAAGGACTGTGAAGTTGCAAATCAATGGTCTAAGATTTTCACGGTTTATCGCACGGCCTCAACATAATTTTCCCGCACTCAGAAAAGACCAAATGGTATGTGACAGCAGTGGAGCCGAATAATAGATAATTACCCTGTATATAATCCCATCTCATTTAAGTGTATTATCCCTTCGCCTGACATAGTTCTACTGGGCCCCTCCTTTGTACACAGTACTAGCTTGACAGCGAATACAGTATCAAGTTGTGTTCCTCAGCATCCTGATCAGGCCTGAAAAACAACTGAGGCGGGATTTTAACATGTCCGCTGTGGGGCAGCATGGTGATTTATCTTGATCGCCTCAGCTGCCCAGAAGTACAGAAGGGAGTGTGTCACATCATAAGTCATCCCACCCTGAGCCAGTAGGGAAAATATCAGAGAGGCAAGTAACCAACTGTTTGGTCAGCTATGAGGGCAGAGAGGCAGGCAGACACATAGAAAGAGAACTTGAAGAGCGTGGCCATAGCTCCTTGTGTTACTTGGGCAAAATCTTGTATAGTAGTAATCACTAAAATGGATATAACAGTGCACAATTTCATTCAGACATTTTGCAGTCAAAGAAGAATCTCTTCATTTCTTACCTCTGGACTCCAGGTCAATCGGGGCAAAAGGTTTGTGGAAACTGTACACACTTCATTTGAATGGTGCAGACCTCATTCTCTTCTATACACCAGCTTATAAAGGTAATAATATTTGCAAATGTGCATTTGCAAGCTGAAAGTATAAGTCAAATAGCAAATAAAAACTGAAACTCTTTTCTAAAACACATACATTTTACTAATTTATGCTAAAACATGTGAAACACATTTAGAAAGACTGGAAAGAGTTTTACTGTGACATTTTAGCACTTATCATGCCGCAGTGTGCCTCTGCCAGCAGTCTAATGTACATGCACTGTGGTATGCTCTTACTCACAGGCTTACTCATATGCTCAACAAGCTGTACCATGTCCAAATCACTTTTTCTCACAGCAGAGTTTTAACAATGGAACAACAGACAGCATGTAATCACACAGTACAGAACACAGAGACAAACAGCAATTACCCTCGGGAGAGCATGTCTCACATTGGCTTCCTATCCCTGTATTTCTCCTCAGGGGAAGAATAATTCTGATTTGAAAGTACTGTTTCCCTATTCTTCATCTGTTTCCAACAGAGCAGCCACCCATAGTGTCCAGGTATGATGGAAGTGTTTTTAAAATGGCAGTTGCTGATTAAGAGACAAGGCTGTCCCAGGGATCTGAGGCCCTCACAGAGCTTCCCTTTCGACCTCTCTGACTGAAGCCTCTGGAAAACATACAGACTTCAAGTAATTTCTTGTCAGAGAAAGGGTGGATCGACACGGCTTCAAAAAGGGTACCTGCCAGACAGGACTATTATTTGCAGTCTCCTGACAGGCAAAGGCAGTAAATTTCAACTTATTATCAAAGGCTTCATATACACTTATGGTTGCTTGAGTGATATACTGCAGCTTGAGTGGTGTGTGCCAACATGCTGGTTAGCTATCAGCCAAGAAACAAATAACTGCTGTTGATGGATGAAGCTCTAAAGTAAAATGTTACAAAATGGTTTTGGGAGGTGGAGCACGTTGATTATAATGGAAATTAAATTTCTTAAATAGAAATTTCGCATTTTCACACATTTCGTATTTTATTTACTGTCATAAAATTATAATATTGTGTTATTAGTTATTAGTTATTATAATAACTGTGATTCTACATAACTCCATTGTCAAAAAAGAACAACTGAAACAAAATTAATGAGACACAGTCGCACTAGGTGATATGTTTCTCCATTATCACAAACACGCACAGTGTAATTTATTCAAATTCAATCCCACAAACTGCAGCCAGCTGTCAAAATACTCACTAGTAGTGTATCACTCCGCCACTAGAAATAGTCCATAATAAATCTGAATGAAGTTTGTTTGAGAGAATTTCGCCTTTTTTTAAAGGGTAAACCTCTATAAAATGT
This sequence comes from Anabas testudineus, assembly GCF_900324465.2. Classification (NCBI taxonomy): domain Eukaryota; kingdom Metazoa; phylum Chordata; class Actinopteri; order Anabantiformes; family Anabantidae; genus Anabas; species Anabas testudineus. The sequence goes on from NC_046629.1 coordinate 20,448,243, forward strand.
ATGCTTGTGCCCAGTTAACATTAAGATGAAAATTATGCAATAAAAACATCACTTTTATAACTATAGTAAAAATGAGAACTGTGCGCATTTAAATGACATTTTGCATCAATTTTCCACTGATCCACTACACCAGGGATGTGCAACTAGCTTTCAAAGGAGTCCATAATTTGTGCCATCAATATGCACAAGGGTGAGCTGCACCTGCGGACAAACCATTGGTTTCGTAGCAAGCCTTAAAGAAACAGACCAGTTGGCATTCACTGCACTACGAGTTGAATCATCAGCATCAATCTGACATGGACATACACATGTTGACCACTTTTTCTGAAAGCAAATACGAACCATGCTAAATAGATTCCTCCTTACATTAAGACGGTTTTCTTAATGTTTGGTCCACTGAGGAGTTTTACTCTATACAAAATGATTTTCTATAATGGCTGAATGCTGGGAATCCCAGTATGCGATTACTTGGATGAGCTTTGAGTCACCCGGTTTGATAAGAAAGAGAAACAGCAGCAGTGCCAGTTTACCCAGGTAGTCCTTCAGTGAAGCATCCAAGCACTAATCTGAGGAGGCACTGCCAAGCTCCTTGTATGCTACTTAGAAGTGTACGGAGAGAAGCATGTTTTTGTGTATGGAGCGTCTGTTTCTTCTCACTTCTCCCCTCCCGCCCAGAACAGAGGGCTCTTTATGGTTGTTTGTAGGGGAAGAGTGGGCCTGACGGCAGAAAGTTGGCCCTCAGACAAGGCCGACAGTCTGCAGGCGCTTACTGGAAATGGAGCGAGGGCCGAGGCTCTGGGTTGGTTGGCCTGGTCTGAGCTGGGCAGGGCCGGGCTAGGTGCAGTTTGGCATCTGCACAGAAGCAGCGAAAGAGAGACTGAGTAAGCAAACTGAAGGAAGGATGGGGAGCAGAGGTCCTGCCAAGCATGCTCGCTAGGTCTTCAGCCCACCTTTCGTAGACACAGTCACTAGCTTCAACCTGATTTCTTTCACATGCACACTGAAAACATTGATTTTTAGTATTTCCAGATTCAATGTATCTATTTTCAGTATTATTCTTGATTTGCAGACAAATACAAACTTTAGATTTGAACCGGCAACTAGTATCGTGTTCCATTTCTTACACATACACACAGACACATACTCTATACCCAACTTGCAGTAAGTGCCGCCAAGAATCAAAACCACACATATAAACACTCATTTGTTCACAGCAGCCATCGAGCTGCTAAAGTGTCAGCCGAAACAGCATTTGTTCTCAGGGACTCGTAAAGACAGCTATGTATGCTTTTTTTATATTGCGTTGTTGTTTGCGAGTGTCACTGTGGTCGTGTTGTCTAAAAAAGATTGGCTACCACTAACTGAAGCGAAACAAACAGAGACAAAAGAAAAGGATGAGGCTCTTTTTTCCTAATTCACAACACGAAGTGTGGCCAGATATGGCATCAAAGTGAAAAACAATTAAACTGTTTTTTAATTAAATAAAACTGTTGTGTTTGAACTGACCTCAAACATGACTTCAGAAATAGAAAAAGGACATAATGTTCTATATTACAGTGAGTCATTCGTCTGATCATCTGTGTTAAGAGGACATGTTTGCCTTTATATCTGTGTCAAGGTTTATCACCCTCATCTGCCTCCTTTATCTCGCTTTCCTTTTTCTTTAGAGAGAGTGAATGATGACTTATGGCTGCTATACGTATGACCTGTCTTGTGTCTTTTAGCTCATTCCAACATCTAGTAATCCAGATTCATAAAGACCGGGCTTATGGGGTCTTTGTTAGTTCTTTGCAGCAACTAATATTTGCATTTATAAATCATTCCTTACTTGAAAGTGTCGCCCTGTGCTTTCCTTGCCTTGGGTCAAGTTGAAAGCCAGGTACACCTCTCTATCATACCTCTCTATTCAGCAGAGGTATGAAAAAAAAGCCACATATATCTGAATGATTGCAGCAGTCCTGATTTTGTGAGTTACTGTTAGAGTTGGGGTTAGGGGATCTAACCACACTCTCTCTTAGTCACCCTTTCTCCTGTGCCTCTCTGATGGCTGAATTTTCTACCAGGTGTTCTTACCACACACTGAGGGAACGACCGGCTGCTTATCAGAGCTAAAGTGCACTGGGTCGACGTAAATAGTGGTGCCCTTTCAAAGGGTTGTGGCACCGCTAGCGGACAAGAGACGTTTTTTATCTTAAGTTCAGCCCCTGAGGGCTGTCGAGAATTACAACACCCACATGTCTGTGTTTCTGCAAGCAGAGCTGCCTGTTACCTCCCAGAGATGACAAATTTATTGTATAGGCTGATATGACTGTCAGGCTGTCTGAGAGCTCCATATAACACGTCTTGCTAAAGGTGGCCACAGGCAGTGACTTTTGAGCATCCAGTTGCACTCTCTTATCAGACACCGTGTAATGACTAAAGTGAGACCCTGTAGTTTTCCCCTAACAAACAGGCAGAACGTAAGCTTTCCTGTAGCCTGGCAGTTCAAAGCCCTTGGTCTCGACATGTCTGTATAGCTGTAGGCCTCAATAGAAGAAGGCAAGGACAAAAAGGGATTATTATGTATTAGCTGTGGGACTGGGGAGGGGAAAGGGTGTAAGTAGATTGAAACAGCAGACAATTTTGTGAAGTAACAGAAGTTAAGGCTTGTCTGTGAACATACCAATGACGATCACTCATGATGATAATTAAATGCTGTACAGTTAATCAAATAAACACCGTCTTCACCTCCTGCATGGTCCTCTATCTGTTTTTCTCTTTGCATTGAGCTATGACCCTCACTTCTTCCTTTTTCTGTCTCTACAGACTCATTACCTCTCTACCTTCCTTTTTGGGATCACTTGTTTCAATTTGTCACTCCCTCTCTCCACAGACCTCCGGGACTTACAGGCAGCCCTGTCATCTCAGATATATCCCTGATCCGTCTATCCCCGCATGCAGCGGCCGGGACGGGTGAGTCACCGTTCAGCCCACCGCATCCTTACGTCAGTCCCCACATGGAGCACTACCTGCGAACAGTGCACGGCAGCCCCACCCTCTCCATGATCTCAGCTGCCCGAGGACTGAGCCCCGCTGAAGGTGAGTTTTATCCCAAACACCATCATCATAGATGCTGATTAAATTGCACACTTTTTATAAAACATATCGTGGTTTTCAGGCAACTTTCTGTGTATATTAATGTACAGTATGTTTGAGGCGGGGAGATTCCATGGAAATTAGCACAGAGGGAAAAAGACAGAGCCCAAGAAACACTGAGTTCACACACAGGCCTGTCCCCACTACCTCTGTTCGTACAACAGGTCTGAGATGCAAGGTGGCGCCACAAGCCCGCACGAGGACCAATAAATCACCAAGCACATGCTGCTGGCAAAGCAGTATCTTCCCGCCTTTCAAGGGAAGCATTGCAAAAGAGATGATGTCACTGATAAAGTGGCAGGGAAGTACAGTACAGGCACCAAATAGAGGGCACAACATAAATAAAGTCTGTGGAAGCATGGAGCTCAGTGAAGCATGTATAAACCTCTGATAGGGAAACCTGAGTGCCAGAAACATGTAACAGGTAGTCAGAACTCTGCACACTCTTGTACCCTCCAGTGTGTGGAGGGAGAAAGAGCAGGAAATGGAGAAAAGGGGGACACAGTGAAACGTAGGAGAGAGGAAAGCAATCCATCTCTCACTCTTATAGTTTCTGACACGTTTAAATGTGGCTTTACTGGGTGCAGGTGTTAACACGTTGTACGTCAATATTACCTTTGCACATGCAGCATTTAGGGCTTCCTCAGCATTATGAGTTTATGTGTGCGTGTGCACCTGCACTCTGCGTATGACTTTAGCCTGTCAGACGTAATGCACAACAGTGGAGAAGTGCAGGAATACGGTATTCCTTCACACTGTAACACCCCCATCCCCCTGCCTTGCTCCTTCTCTCCTTATGCTTCCTTTACTCCCTGGAGATATTTTCCCATAACCCAGCAAACCTCAAAGACATCAGACATCTTATATCAAAAGCCTCATACCCCGGGGCATGCACACAAGCAAAAATCTTCAAATCTGAAAAGCAGGGCACTCGTCCCCTCTGTTCAGCCCATCTCACAACCTTTCTGCACTTATCTTTGTTTTTGGCTTTCTGTCAAGGGCTGTACTGAATATATTACTTCATTACAGGAATAATACAAAGGCTCATTGATTTCATTTCTCTAGAATTTCATTATATGACATTTATTTTTATTTTTATTTATTTAGTTTTATTTTGCTTCAAATAAAAACTTTGTCTCTCTCTTCTCCTCTTTTCTGCTTCAGTGACCCATGAGCACTTAAAGGACCGTGCCCTGTTCAGTCTTCCCCCTCCTCCGCCGGGAGCCAACCCCACAGAGTACTACCACCTGATGGCCAATGCCAGCCAGCGTAGCCCCTACGGCGACCTGCTTATGCAGAGCGGTGCGGCAGCTGCGGCCGCTGCAGCAGCCGCGGCTGCAGCTCACCTACCTGATTACATCAGCCCTGTGGATGGTAAGGAGAAGAATTCTGTTAACAGGGTCACAAGTTCAACCCTATCCCTTTACTTCAAGCAGAAGCACAATCGTTTTCTGTCTGTCCATTTAAAGTGCTTTTGATTTCCCTTAATAAATGTATGTATCATTAATTCAATGCAAATATGTTGCATAAGTACATAATCATGAGATAATTATATACATAGAATTATATAATTATATTAATTACAATACATTTTCTACAAAAAACTAAATCAGATTTGCATTTCAGTTGCATGAGAAGATCATTTTTAGGAAACATGGTTTCTCATGTCACTGTAATATTTTAATGTCACAACATTTTTAAACACTAATGTGTAAATCCATGCACATGTACGTCTTTCATCCATGGTACAGAAGTAACAGCCGTCTTACTCTTTGTTCTCAACAGGAGACATGTTCACACTATCCCTCTAGTCTTTCTCTTGATGTTTTGTCATGGAAGAGTTCCTCACATCAAAGATAGTGGAGCTTTTTAGGTATACACAAGGCATGGGGGCCACAGTTAGCTGAGGGCTAAGGATGTGTAAACTCTAGAAGTCTTAGGCCAGGAGGTCATAAATACATGTGACCTTAGCAGTTCTTGTTCTGGTGGTGTGTTTGTACTGACATTATGAGTAATATCCTACAAAATAAATCCAGCGTGGAGAGAATATGACTGTATGAAGCACAGGAAGTGAACCCTGACTGTTAAGGTAGGGGTTAATGTGGTGCGCTGCTTGTACTGTCCATCTTCTGGCAGGGATGAGACAGCTTAATGCTAACACACATGCACACACACAAATGCACACAAAGCTCAAACAGCAAGGCAAATAGGCAGGCAAATGCCCACAAACTCGTACATGTGTTTGCACACTAACTCACAGAGACCCGCCTGTTCTTTCATGCCATTTCAAATCTCGGCCTTCTATCAAAATGACGGTCAGGCTCTAGAACAGACGTTTGATTTCAGCAGCGAAACACATCCAAGAAACCTTCAGTCCTCATGAATGGGGAATAGAAAGTGCACAGAGTGGAAAACTGTCCGTGAAAGTCTGCCCTTTTTGATGCCTGATAATCAAATACTCCCCTTGGCACTGAAGCCCACTCCGCTTCGCTCTGCTCCGGGAGCCTTCACACTTTTCTTTCATCCATCCGTACTTGGTGTCCAACCACCCACACAGAAAAAAAGACAAGAAAGAAACTGCCCCCTGCATGACACTAATGCAAGCATAATCAACAGAGATGGACAATCAGATACAGGTCTGTGTGGCAAATTATGTTTTAAAATACCTCAATCACTCAGTAAATCACTGGCAAGGCTAAGGTAGGCTGAGGGCGCCCTGCAGAAACTGTAGACCACCTTTCTCTCCTCCCTCCTCCTCTCCCTTTTCCTTAGTGACCGCCACTGTGATGCCTTACCCACACTTGTTTTGAGAAGTTGTTTGCTCAAATAGCCGCACACACACACACACACACACACACACACACACACACACTTGCTGCCACCATACCAGCAGCTTTTATTTCATGTTTTACCATGCTGGGAGTTATGTGGTCAGGTTTGAGCCACTCTGCCAGTCTGGACGCTCTTCCACTGTGGCCTCCAGACACAGGGCCCATATTGACCAAGTCGGCCAGCTAATGGCCATCGCGGGCAACCTCTGCCTGAATCAAAGACCTTATTTACTGCCACAGCTTGGGTGAGGAGTAGTGGCAGAGGTGGCAGAAATGTGCTTCATCTCTTAATGTTAGTTTTGGATGGCAGTGATGATAAAACCCATAATAAAAATCAATTTATGCACTAATATTCATAGGGCCAACTGCAAGAACTGGAAGCTTTCAGTGCGCCCATAGTATGGCTTCTCATCCACCTCCCTCTCCTGCTCCTGTTTTCCCCTCTGGGTAAGAGGGCTGCATGCTTTACAGTTGAACCGTGAAACACAGAGATCTGCTGTGAGAGGTTCACTGGTGGAAAAGTTGTGGACACATGCATCAGCAAAGGTCTCTTGACAGAGTTGTAGGTGTTACCGGTCCACTTAAGAATTTTAAGATATACTGTTGAGCAGACTTCACTTAAAAATTTAAAATGTACGGACATAGAAGGAAAACAAACCAATAGAGCTAAATGTAGGATTGAGATTCAAATGCTGTTTGCTGGGCTTTTCCTTCCACATTGCCATATGACCGTGTGACGGCCAGGACTGCTGGACAAGTGTGATGTCACTAGCAGCTGTGAAGACTTCGCTGAAACACATAGAGTACTGTTGCTTTAGGTTGTTGTGTTGGTATCTACATGTGTCCACAGTCTCATGAACCCCAACATACTGTCACCCTGTTGCTGACATCCCACCTCTCCTGGAAGATCAAGGAGTCTCCCACATATTAATATCATCTCTCTGATGCCCACGTATTAATTACAATATGCTGCACATGATAGTTCCTCTCTTCTGGTTGTGAGAGGATTTTCCTATCACTAGACTTTACATTATATCTATGCACATAGTTCTTTCAGTTGCAGGTGGTGGTGTGCTGCGTTCTATGCATTCAAGGACAGTACAGACTATATGTCATCGATGTTTCTAGTGAGCTCAGAGCCCAATAGCTTTCAGTGTTCCAAATTGTTGGTGGTATAATAACCAACGCCCACAAAGTCACATTGGTCAGTGGTTAAGCGTTATTTCAGTGTTCAAAAGATGGTTCAAGTCTTCTAGAAAGCCTCTGAAATTTCTGACTATCTCTATGTGAAGAACATAGAACATAAACAGACTTGCATAATTGTGTTGTCAGGACTAGCCATTTCCAGAAAGTCTTAGGATAATGAAGATCATCAGGATCACATGATGTTTTTCATTTCAATGTGCTCACTGTGTCAGATTAGGTAAATATTAGTTATTACAATCAGTTATTTCAAATGCCTTTTTAAGACCATTTGTCTCAGGGGAAAGCTCCAAATCTCCCACTACAAAAGCAGCCAAAGTAAATACCTGCCATCCCAAGGAAAAATAGATGTTAGTGATGATGCAGCAGAGGGAAAGACGGAGCTCAACTTGTTTACCAATGTGGTGGTGAGGAGAGACAGATTTGGGAGAGCAGGTTAGGTCCCCTCAGACAGCTTACACAAACACTTAACTATACGTTTGCGAGCATATGGGTGGAAGTGTGTGCATAAACACACTGACAAACACAACTGCAGCTTTGGGATGTACAGGGGGGGGGCTCAAAGAGGGTTCAGTACAAGCTCCCTCGCTAATAAAATTCACAGTGTTAGTATTAGCAGGGAAAATAAACATTTTCCCACTCTGGCTGGACCTGGGCACAAACACAAGTTGTGGTGTGTGGTGTTGGTGGGGTGACCATCATAGAGGAGCTCCCACTACACTCTACACAAGGTCAAGGTAGACAAGTCAAAGATTATACGCAGGCCAACAGAGGCCAACTGCTCAGGAGATGGAGTTTTTGCTGACTAAATTTGTTTCCCAAGTAAACAAACACAGTACACTAGAGTATAAGATTTTGAAAATCCTGGCGACCATTTTTTGGAAGGAGACTGAAAAAAGCCAGATAAAAGCTAGATTCAACTAAACTCTAATTTCTCTTATGAAATCTGGATTTTTCCTGGCAGCTGGTGCCATTTTGAAACAGTAGCTCCGCTGCTTGGAAGACGGCACTACTCTTAAAGTCTCATGCACGGTGCTGAAGCTGGCTGGAGCTTTTCTCTGCAAGATGAACAATGACAACACATAAAAGTCAGGCATACACTACACATTTGCATAGTATTGCCATTGAAATATGTGATGGGGTTTGCATTTTTGACTACAGGTTGGAGAAGGTATTGGCACAGATTGAAGGTGATTTAACGCTATCTGGATTTAATTCATTGGATTCAACTCTCCAAATCAGGCTGCTCCTTCAACTGTTGGTGGTGTACCTCTACTGTCTTTTGTCATATAAGCTCTCATCAATACGTATTTCAAAAAAGAATTAATAAGAAGAAACCATTTTATACTTAAAAAAAATATATATGGCATCTTAAGAATCCTCTAACTAAAACCACAAAGCCCATGCTAAACAACCATATAAGAACCATCATTTTTCTGAGAGTACATTCATATATGTACTGTATATGATTTGTTTTGTCTTTTTACAGGATAAGTGTGCACTGATGTGCCTGTAATTATGATTCTTATGAATATCCACAGTTCCAAACAGCCCACGATGCAGTCCCACAGGGCAATGGCACACACACACACATTTACTGTACAACTACCCAAACTTTAGCTAGCTTTAGAAACTCGAAGGTTCTGGATGTTCAAGCCTTGTTGCTGGAGGCAGAATTCTCATGAGCTGAGGTAGATGTACGGATTGAAAGGTTGTGTTAAAGACAGAGGTAGGGAGCAGTATTATGGGCACAGTGCCCAGAAGAGCAAAGCAGGCGCCAGGCTACCAGGCCACCAGGTTGCGAGGCCTGTTTCCTGCTTTATAAAGGGGGATATTAATACACTTATCTGCCATTAAATCTGCTGGCAAGGCAGCAAGCTTACCTCACTGCAAAAATAACAAATCCTAGCAGCTGCACAAGCGTCAAGAAGCAATACACAGCTTATCAGAATGAAGTCCTCGTTAGTGGCGATCCATGTTTCCAAGAAGTGGGTTGCTTGCCTCTGTATTTTCCTGACTCTTCCTTCTTTACTCTATTCGCAGTCCTGTTTGTGGATAAGGAAAGATGCACATTTATGCACATTTATTATTTAGCCCTGTAGAAGCACATTCCTGAGGACCATTTGTTTTTTGTTTTTTTTGCCAGCTCTTTCATATATGTTTCTCTCATCTCTACCACTGTTTTTTTCCCTTCAGGCCCCCAACTACTGTTGTCTGTCGTCTGAAGGGGGCCTTTTAACTAAGTGCATATGTCTGTGCTTTACGACTCGCCACCTCCAAGCATAATAGTTTTGGAAGTTAAGACCCTGCTTTATGGTTGTAGGTCTGGCATAGACATTATGGCAGTGCCCGGATTCATTTGGAGTGAGAGGTTGTGAGTTCTACCAGCATAGACTCCACGATTGCCAACATATTGGCAGCAGTGAAGCTGACATGCAGCGTGTGAGTGTGTGTGTTAGGTTAATGTGCATGTGCTTAGGTGAGTTGTGATGGGCCTATTATGAGTTTCCGGTCTCTCGCACCTCTGATGATGTCTGCTGTTAGACCTAATTACATGTGTGAACAAACACACACCAGCTCTGCTCTTTGTCCGTTCACACAGCAAAGCACCTGTTCATCCCATCTAGTGGTCTGTCTCTGTCTCTGTGGGAGTTGGAGCTACATGCCTGTTAAAGCTTAAAGGGAATAAATAGACATTGAAGATGGACTGGGCCATCAGTACATAAGGAAAAATAAATAGCTTTCTTTTTAAGTTCATGGGAAAGTAGTCTCCTGCGTGATTTTCTTTTCTCCAAATAAAGTAAATAGTGCAACAACCAGGTCTAGCAGGAGGCCATGAACCCTACCTTTGTGAGTCAGCCTTGTTCTTTTTTAATGGTATTCTGAGATCAATTTGTTTAAATTGCCTCCATTTAACTTGCCGAAGTACGGCAGTCTGAAAGAGATTGGTATCAGAGTAATTACTGAGAATGATTGGGGGTAATTCATTATGCATAAAAGGATACGAATGTTAAATAGAGGAGCTGTGTGTGTGTGTGTGACTGTGTGTGTGTGTGTGTGCGTGTGTGTTTGTGTGTGAGAGAGAGAAAGATGCAGGAGATAGTGTGTAGCTAAGCATGGCTATGACCTCCACTAGAATGCTTGAGGCTGAATGTTGGTTCTAACATGGTCCAGGATAAATGCTGGTTTCTGTTGAGACCATATAGAGATTTAATGGAAATACAAGGAATTTGCACATTGGCTCTCCAGTCTAGTTGATATAAGGTACGAGAGAAGTGTCTCGGACAAATATACATCTGTTTAAAAGCAGCCGGTTTCTTTTGAAATTGTTTTTCAGAAGAAACCGGCTGCTCCCTTGTTTTTTCAGGTAGCAATGCCAAAATTAATGATGTTGCTATTGTGTGTCTCTGTGTCCAGTTTCACGTTTTTCCAGCCCGCGTTTGACACCCCGACTGAGCAGGAAGAGGGCACTGTCCATCTCGCCACTGTCAGATGCTAGCATTGACTTGCAGACCATGATCCGCACCTCACCCAACTCCCTAGTGGCTTACATCAACAACTCCCGCTCCAGCTCAGCTGCTAGCAGCTCCTACGGGCATCTTTCCGTCGGAGGGATCAGGTATATAGTCATAACTCGAGCACACATCTAGCAAAAGTTTGCACACAAACATTCACACATTTATAGAATGCACATCTCCATTCACATTTTCCCACAAGGTAACTGTTTCCTTTTCCCTGTTGTCCAGCCCCTCGTTCAGCTTCCCACATCCCATCAATCCAGTGGCGTACCAGCAGCTGTTGTCCCAGCAGAGGGGTCTCAATGCTTTCGGCCACACGCCTCCTCTTGTTCAGCCATCGCCGTCCTCTTTTTCCGCTCGCCAACACCCCCTCACTGCCTCATCTATGTCCACCTCCCACAACAGCTCCAACTCTGAGGCAAATCAGGTACAGTGGAGGATTTCAGTACTTTAAAACTGCATTTGTACACTACAGTTAAAACACTTTGGGTTGTAGATTCTATTGTAATGACCAACTAATTGTTTTAGCACTATTTCAGACCTGAGGCTGAAGCAGTAAATGTAGCCTAAATAAAGATATCACGAATTGGGTATTTATTGTAAATTGTGTCTCAGGTCAGAAATATGCAGGAGGCCGCCCGACCAGTTCCATCTGTCTTACTTCCTTCTGTCTTCTCTGTCTCTATGTATCAGCCCAGTATATACAGTCTGTCGTAATGTAAACTTCCCAGTCAGTGAATCACTCCAGTTCACACAGCAATCAGCTGCATTTAGTTTAGTTTCAGCACAACTTCATGCAGAATTCTACTGTATATTTCTATCTTACACATCCAGAATCCAAAATCATTCCACTTCACACATGCACACATTCCACTTAGTTTCATCAGTGATCTGAACCATATTTCCATTTTGGTTTCCATCCACCGAATGAATCACCAAGGCCCCCCCACAAATTCTACAACACTGTAGCGTCTGGATGGGATTAGGAGACCCCCCTCCAATGTTGGACCAGTTCCAGTTAACTTTGGCATAAACACACACGAGCTCTTTCCTTTCTTTTCATCTCCATTAGAGTTTTAACAGGCATTCAGAGTCTTTGTCTTTATGTCGCATTCAGAATCTGTTGGTACATGAAAGCCCCCAACCTCCCCAACCCCTGACCCTCCTCCTCAGTCTATACCAAGGGTAATAACTCCTGTTCTTTCATATTTCTTTGTGGCTTTGGCGATCATAAAGCAGTCTAAACTGTTTAGTCTCGGTGGCAGGTCCTAGTCTAACTTATGGGCTATGCCTGGTGGGAGCAAGACTCCTCCTTGCAGCTGACTGATGAACTAAAAACTATAGCATGGTATCTTTGTGACTGGATTCCCATGCTGCTGCTGCTCGCTGTAATGACTGGGCCGAAAGCAGTAATAGCTGACTGAGTGGAATCTGGCGGTTTAATAAACTGAATGAATGGTTAAATTAATAACTGGAGGAGTGGGAGGGCTAATGAGTAGATGAATGGGTTGGCTGGTGTGTGTTAGGATTCATGGGCCGATTGACTGATGAATGAGTGGGTTGGCAACAAACGCATGAATGGAAAAAGCAGCACAGTTAAGAACCATGTTATTCTGCCTCCTTTTCAGAAGATTATAAGAGATACAGGACAAAATATGTGTCTTTTCAACCTTACTACTTGTTTTATCTGTGTTTTAGAATGCCAGTGGCGACCCAGCAGTGAGCAGCACGGTAAACCCACTAACAACCAAGAGGTCAAAGGTTAAGACCGAAGCTGAAGGTCCGCTGCCCATCTCACCAACATCTCAGGTTAGAAAAATGTCAACTAGTGTGGTGATAGTATAAACAAAAGTACAGTGGCAAGAAAAATATGTGAACCTTGTGGAATTTTATAGTTTTCCACATTAATTTCTCATAAAATCTGATCTGATCTTCATCTAAGTCAAGAGTATTAACAAATATAATGTGCCTAAAATAATAATAGAAAAAAATTCTGATCTTTCTTGTCTTTATTGGAAACAACCATAAAAACCTCACAGTGAGTAATGACCTCAAAAAAGCTCATTAGAGTCAGGTGTTAGCAAAAGTTAAGAAAATTCGTTTAGAGGTGTGGACTAGAGCTAGTTCAACTGACAAAAAACACTCTGCACAAGAAGAATACGCTGATGAGGATCTAAACATCATGATTTGGGCCTGCTTTTGCTGCATCAGGGCCTGGCCAGTTTGCAGTGATTGGGGGGAAGATGAATTTCCAAATGTATCAAAAAATTCTTCAGTATAATGTGTATGTGTAAATATGTGTATCTGTATGTATGTGTAGCTGAAACTCTGTGAAATTTGGGCGATGCAACAGGACAATGACCCAAATCACACAACAGCTTCAGAAAAAGAAAATCCTGCAAAACTGCAGTTTTTTAGATGATTCTTAGATTCTTAGATGAATATCAGATCACACATTATCACCATTCACATACTTCTTCTTGCCACTGTAAGTTCAACATGTTATTACATTCTATTCTGAACTTCTTGTAGCTCAGCTCACAGCTTCAGCTTTGCACAGTGGCAGCACAGCCCCTGCTTTAACTGCACTTGCTAATTTGTATTTAATTGATTACTGGTAACAAATTAAAATGCAGCTTTAATTAATGACAAGAGATGTTGTCACACATTCGGATCAAGCAGCAACTCATTAGGATAAAGAAACAGATAAGAGATATGCAAACTTATCCAAAACCCTTCTCTAAAATATTGACCACACTTTCTATAATGGATGCACACATCTGAACTGTTTAATACCACTGTTCTGACAAAGTGCTGTCTGCCACTCTCCAGGACCACAGTGGAGGGATCTTAGACTTAAGTGAGGATCTGGATAAAGATGAATGCAAACAGGAGCCTGAGGCCATATATGAAACCAACTGCCACTGGGAGGGCTGCACCAAGGAGTACGACACCCAGGAACAACTCGTCCTTGTATGTATCTGGCCTGGTTTCCTGTTGTGATGATTTATTGAATGAAAAATCTGTGTTTGCAGAGCTATTTCTGCAAAAATATTTTTAATTTAGACATAAACTCACTCAAGAGATGCAAAACAGCCACAATTACTCTACAAACAAAATGACCAAGAAAAGGTGTAGAATGACCACAGGGACTCTCCTGTATAGGAATCTCACTAATGTGAATAATTCCTGTCATTAATAAAAATGTGTTTCTGTCCAATGTAAATCTAAAGTCGTTGTGAACGGTTGTGTAAGTTCAAACACTTCCTATGCTGCTCATTAAATCCATACTGATTGAGTCCAGTCAGAAAACCATCCAGTAACTGATCCTTTCCTGTTGGGTTGCCACGTGCAATGTTAATGAGCTAGCCGGCTCTCGCCAAATTCAATCCCAAGCTCTGCAGCTGTGCCCCACCAACCCCTCAGCCCCGTGACCCCTAACCCCTAACCTCTCGCTCCCAGCAACACCCCAACCTCTGAAGCCCAGAGGGCTGGCCATAAATCCATCGTCATGCCAGCAGCTCTGGAGTTATGGGACCTCATTTTTGGGGGGGCAGCTTCTCTTCTTAGTTTCTGACTGGATGTCACTCATCTCAGAGGAGGGGTGTGTGTCAGGTCCACAGTTCCAGAGACTGATGGAACTGGCGGACAGGTCACTATAGGCTACTACAAGTCAAGACCAGAGTTACCTTTAAGAACTTTTGCCTCAGCTCCAGCTCCCTAGCCACAAACTCTGTGAAAGCTTGCCAGCACTAGTAAGTCACCCAGCAGTGGATCAGTGGTTTGATCTTGTGTGTGCATGGATATTGTGAGGCCAACACATTCTCCTTCCCCTCCAACCCCACCTGACCACAGGGTTTTTAAAAAGTTTTAGTAATAACTTCAACCCATTGAGGATTTCACCCAAAGTTCTCACATTATCATCAAATAAACTGACACCTGCAGGTTTTTCCAGCCTTTCCTTAACCAAAGCAACCCAGAGCCCCAAATTATGGATAGTATGTTACCTGAAAATAGAGGCCTGCACATGGGCCACACTCATGTTTCCATTCCTCCTCCTTCACCTAAAATAGATCTCAGCAGAATCATCAACCACTGAGCTTTTTCTCTGGTGAACTAGTGGCCACATAAGCGGTGCACTGTGGGGCTTGATGTCCTCGGGAAATGAAGCGGTTCCTCTGGGTGTGTGGATATTTTCATGTGGTCCAAGGGATAAGAGGTTTGAAATGTGTGTCTTTTTTAAGAAACACAGTGTGCGCACAGTAAAAGTGTGTTTGTCTGGAATATAGATTTGACAGAAACTGTTGTGTCTTAGGGCATAACAGTCATGGGAGTGTGGGTAAAATGCCACTCTGTCTCATGTCTACAGTAGTAGTATGAGTAAGGAAATGCCTCTTTAGGCAACAGTCACTGACTTCCTGTTGCATTCAACCTACGAAGAATGGCAGAGAATCCCAAGGAAGTTTTGGTCACTTTAACTGGGATCTGAGGAAGTTCCTCTTCCTTGAGAAACTGACAGACGCAGACACACAGCACACAACCTGAAAAAACAGACAGTGCTTTTAAAGTGTCTGTCTCCTGCTGACAGACACATAAAAGCTGTCAGCCACAATGGATGACACCATCAGTCACAAAGTGTTTGTGTGTGCGGATCTTCTGGTGAGAAAAAAGAGGAGAATTTGCTGAACCCATACATAAACACACACATGCTCATACATCACACATTTGATGTCAAGTCACTGTTAAAACATTTATGTCCCTATATCACACAGTATATACTGTATGTTGTGCTACATTCTGATAATTGAACTTAAATTGAATTGGATTTCCTGTCTCCTTAGCACATCAACAACGATCACATCCATGGTGAGAAGAAGGAGTTTGTGTGCCGCTGGGAGGAGTGCTCTCGGGAGCAGAAGCCCTTTAAGGCTCAGTACATGCTGGTGGTCCACATGAGGCGGCACACAGGGGAGAAGCCACATAAGTGCACAGTAAGGACCCTAATGTCACTGTGAAACACTCTACAGCTAAAACTTTATCCAGAGACCAGGAACCCTTTGAAGTTGAACTTAGTTCATCGATCTCTATCTCCACTGGAGAAACTACAGTCTATACGCAGTGCCAGGGCCACCATTTTTTAAAACCAGCAACTCACAGGCTAATTTGCTTATTCTTTGGCTCAAGGACCTTTACACCATGGAAAAGTAATAGACTTTAGTTACTGGGAAATAAACATTAGGAATGTTTTGATGCCAATAAGCCTTAAACTAAGTACAAGATCAGATGACCCTGTGCATGACTGACTGTTTTTAAAGAGCACATTACACTTTGATGATGGTAGGGGTTTTGTAATGGACATATTTTAAAAAGAATTAGTAAAATTGAATGTGGGAAAAAAGTATTGACTGTAATTATCCAGCATTGGGTCCTACATTTCCCATGATGCAATCCTTGCTTCCTAATGCAACTCCATGCCTCCAGTTTGTAACACACATTAAACAGGCCTTTTGTTCTAATTTAAAGTCTCAAACTGATATAGACGGATAATATAACCATCATTATGGTTGGTGACCCTTCAACCGGTTAACTAGAGATTAAACTTGGATGTTACACATCATGCCGCATTAGCACCCATGCAGTGCCTAGCCCCTCCCTTTGCCTCAAAGTTATAAACTTAAGTTCATGTGATTTCCTTTGTACTTACAACCAGTGATATTTTCCATGTTGATAAATTGTGGGGGGGTGGGGGGGTTCATTTGCTGTGTGAAGATCAAATTGAGCGCCTGTTTGCTTGGCTTCAAAGCTCTCTCACTGGCTCTTGAATGCATTAAAACAGACGACTTGTGAAGTAGAGAGTTAAGAAAGCTGACTGACAACGTGTGTGTGTGTGTGTGTGTGTGTGTGTGTGTAATTAAAATTTGCAGACAAGCAGGGAGCCATAGGTCCTTATTAGAACCATGCCGTATATTCTCCCCACAAATCCCATGTGCATCTTCTCATAACACTCTAACTCCTCTTTAGACTCATCTTTTAAGGAGAAATCTTTTGACTTGTATACCCCATTTCTGAGCTGGTCTAATTTAATTCTCTTTTAATTTCAAAGCCAATTATGCTCACAATGACTGCTCAGAAGGAATAGCAAATTATAGCTTGTACAGTACAAGTGAATACAAAGGCAAAACACAGACTTCTCTTTGTCTCAGCAAAGCACACCAGACAAAGAGCTCTACCACACCTCACACTTAGTTTAGATATTTCACATAATAGCCCTTTTACCAAAGCATAGCAGGGCTTTGCTTTTGTGTGGCACGCCACAGTAGGTGGGCAAGAGTCCAAGAGTAGATCACATTTGAAAACTGAAACACACAGAGCTTTTTTTTCTGCCCAGCTCTTGTTTCTAACCAGCTGCAAACAAAAAATGACAGCACTATCAGCATTCGGTCTGACTTTCTATCTGTCTGTCTCCAGTTTGAGGGCTGCTCCAAAGCTTACTCTCGCCTGGAGAACCTCAAGACCCACCTCAGGTCCCACACTGGAGAGAAGCCATATGTGTGTGAACATGAAGGCTGCAACAAGGCCTTCTCCAATGCTTCAGACCGGGCCAAGCACCAGAACCGCACTCACTCAAACGAGGTATGTTCACAAACACAAGCGTACATACCGTGTGAGCGATCAGCTGACTTGCTTTGTGTTATTTCATAGTAAACATGCTGTATATGAGGTACTTAGTGATGGTGTTATATTTGCGCTTTACATTATATCAGGGCAAAAAACCCTAACCTTAACCTTTGACCATTAAGATTTGAGCTTTGCTTTGAATCAAATCTCCTTTTATCTGGACTATTGTGGCAGGACAGTAAGAGGATAATGTCCAAATTTGTGATAGGGAAATCAACGTGAAACCGTATAAGTATAAAGTATGAGACTTTAAAAAGGTGAAGGGGATGACCTCCCCTTCCCTGGTATAAACTCCAACAGCATCTGCTCTATAAGCTATAAGAAAGTCTTATATCTACACTTGAGGTTGATTTGCTCTCCCTTCCTTCCACAATAACAATTGCGTTAAATCCCTCTTGGCAGAAACCATACGTGTGTAAAATCCCAGGCTGTACAAAGCGGTACACGGACCCCAGTTCTCTCAGGAAGCACGTCAAGACAGTCCATGGACCCGAAGCCCACGTCACCAAGAAACAACGAAGCGATGTTCCACCAAGACTGCAGCCACCAAAAGGCAACGGGGAGAATGAGGCGAATTCCAAGCACAGTTCGAGAGGTGTGGACAGCAAGATAGAGGCTAACAGCACCTCTAGAGGAGTGGAAGACTGCCTGCAAGTCCAGTCTATCAAAACAGAGAATTCTATGGTGAGTTTTGACCAGTTCTGTGCTTGGATTGAATCGGGATTTGACTGACTCTACATAATTCCCACACTTTCAGCACTAATTGCATGTCTTTGTATGTTTCTGAACAGAGAGAAACACTGATTTCATTTTCCACTTTACTAACATTTTTCAGAGGTTAAATGTTTATTGCCAGTAGTGACTTCATCCTTGTTAACTCCCTCCTCTGGTTTTTGCCTGAACGTGCTTCTCTCTTTCTCTTATAACCTTCCTTTTGGATAGACTTCACTGAGGTGAGCACTGAAACTGTCTCTGTTTTTGCATCTTGGGAGATGTGTATATGTGTCCTCACGTTTTGTGCTACATTACTGCATTTGTGTATGACGAATATGTGAAGCACACATATGCACATATGGAGACATGCACCCACACATGCTGGCATTAAACTGGGTTTTTTGTATCCACAAGATCACAGGCAGTAGCCAGTCGGCCAATGATAAAAGTCATGGTCACATTAATATTCAAAGGCTAGGACTGGTTTAGTGTGTGTGCTGAACAAATAAGGCCAGAATCAAGCTGTGATCGAGACTTTATTTCATTTTGGGTCAGTTTGAATTACTGTCACCACTGAATTGTTGTGCACAGAACTCATCTATTATCCACTCGACTTTTTCTTGTAAATAAATCAAGCTCATCTATAATTAATAAGGTTATGGAACTATAGGCCTACATTAGTTATTACAAAACACCATTACATTCAGAATTTTTTAACTGTGGTAATTATTTAATATTGAAGAATACATAATGGACTTTAAGATTGGTGTGAGGTTTTAGCTTTTATTGTTATGTTTTTTATTTTTAAATTTCACTTGCTTTTTAAACATTTTGTGTTTCTTTGTTATCACTGTTGTAATTTTCCGCCAAATCAAAGATTGGCAGAATATTATTTTACTAGTAGAAAACAAAATGGTGTACTATTGCCATTTATAATAAAGCTTCTATTGTCCTCCTGTAGATGTATCAGTCCAGTCCTGGCGGCCACTCGTCATGTAGCAGTGAGCCGTCGCCTCTCGGCAGTACCAACAACAACGACAGTGGGGTAGAGATGGCCATGCACAGTGGGGGCAGCTTCGGGGACCTCAGTGCACAGGATGAGTGCCCCATGGTTGACTCCACTGTTCACACTGGGGGACAGCAGGCTGGATTGGGGCTTCAGTTAAGGAAAGCCATGGGTCATGGTGTTGGGGTTACCATCAAGCTGGAGAATATCAAGAAGGAAAGGCTGAAGACAGTGAGGGATTCCTGCCCCTGGGTTAATTCGGCACCACAGCCACCACAGGGCCAACGCAACAACATGAAGCTGCCCCCCATCCCTGCTGTTGGTAAGTGTGGAAGGTTGAGGGAAAGTGTCCAACTGTGTAATGGAAGTGTAAGATTGCTAATGTAATTATGTCTTACTACAGTGAGACATTGTAAATTTCTCCTTAGTTATTGTCATTATGTAATAATACCTTTTGTTTCTTCCAGGTTCCCTGCTGGAGAACTCCAACATGATGAATGCCTTAAGTGGTTCATACCCCAACCAACGCATAGGGGAACTATCTTCATGTGAAGTAACACTGTTGAACCAGTTGAATGAACGACGTGACAGCACCTCCAGCACCATCAGCTCAGCGTTCACCTTGAGTCGGCGCTCCTCTGGAATTTCACCCTGTTACTCCAGCCGTCGCTCCAGCGAGGCATCCCACTTTGGCACCAGCCGTCACAACAACATCAGTTCAGCTGACTCATATGACCCAATCTCCACTGATCTGTCTCGCCGCTCCAGTGAGGCCAGCCAGTGTGGAGGTGGTGGTGTCAGTGGGGTTGGCGCAGGGGGTCTCCCTAGCCTCCTTAGTCTAACACCGGCTCAGCATTACCGGCTCAAGGCAAAGTATGCTGCTGCCATTGGTGGAGCTCCACCTACGCCTCTGCCCAACATGGATCGAATGAGCCTCAGGACACGCATGGCACTATACAGTGACTCCCAGGAAGGTTCGCATCTGTTCCATCAGCCACTCTCTGGAACTCAGCCACGGCGATGCAGTGATATTGCATATGGCACCCAGAGCATGATGCCCCATGAGGTACCCACCAACCTTCCACGGCGTGCCAGTGACCCAGTGCGTCGCCCCACACTTGAACCGCTCTCTTATCCAAGGGTTCAGCGCTACAACAGCACGAATAGCATGAACCCCATGAATGGTCCAGCAGCTACAGAATGCCACCAGGCACTGGCTATGCAGGGCTACACTCGCTCTGATGGCAACCTGCAACGTTACCCATTTGCTCCCAGACCACCTAGCATTTCTGAGAATGTAGCCATGGAGAACATGGCAGTAGATGGGATCATGACTGGAGGTGAGCAGAGTGGGGAGGATGATATGGTGCTTCCAGATGATGTGGTGCAGTACCTCAGGTCTCAAAATTCTGCCCCCCTAGGTCAAAACTCTGGGCAAGTGGACTATCATTCCAACAATCAGACTCAGGGCTACCAGTCAGGCATGGCCCCACCAGCATCATTTTATGCGCAGAGGAGGATGGCAATGGTGGATGCAACCATGGGTCATTCTAGTCAGGAAAAGCAATCCTGCCAAATGTCCCAGAGTCCCGGTGACTCCCAACAGCCCTTCTCAGAAAATATGAACAAAAATAACATGCCCGTGCAGTGGAATGAGGTGAGTTCAGGGACTGTGGACACTAAAACCAAGCTCTCCAAACAACAGCAGCATCCTTTTAAGGGGAACTTAGCTGTTGTTCAGCAGAGGCACAATTTCGGTTCATTTCAGGCACATGGTCAGGGCTTGAGTGGCAACCATCAGGTAGTGCCTATGAGTCAAAATATGTCCATGCAGGGGTATGTAAACCACAACAGCCAGAGGCCTACAAACATCACCCACCCACAGCATCAGCAACAGAGGCAATGCAGCAGTGTGAACTTTAGTGAACAAATGAGTCCTCAGCAAGGGTTTGGCCAAGAGGCAGTCCCAAATTCTATGTCTGGGAGCACCAGCATGAGATCTACTCACAACAATATGACACATCCAGAACTGCAAAGTTACAGAGGAAGGACCCAGTCTGATGGGTATTCTCATGTGAACCCAGTGGATCAGCAGCAAAATTACAACATTCTCCCTCAACAGCTCCATATCCATAATGGAGGCAGGGGGATGCTACAGCCCCGGCCTCCCATAGAGCCCAAGTCAACCAGACAACAGACAGGGTCTAGCATGATGCAGTCAAACCGGTTACCCAAGTCAACTGATTTGAGCCCTAGTCACAGTAATGAGACCTCAGAAGCTAGCCCTAAGAGGCCCACTGGGTCAGTGGCCCACAACAGCAACTCTGAGAATTCAAACTCTGCTGTGTTCTACACAGGTCAGATTCACATGTTTGAGCCAACTTCTGTCAGTTTTGATACCCCCATGTCCCCCTGTGCTAGCCAGGCTCCTGCCAGCAACAGTGCTGCAGCAGCCAATATGGCCTCACCAGGGGTCAACCAGGTCTCCAGCAGTACAGTGGATTCTTCCACTGGCAGCTCTGGTGGCACCGAGCATGCCCAGATTGACTTTGATACCATGCTAGATGATGGAGACCACTCCAGCCTAATGTCAGGGACGCTGAGTCCTGGCCTTCTGCAGAGCCTTTCTCAGAGTTCCTCCCGTCTGACCACCCCTCGCAACTCTGTCACACTTGCGTCTGTACCAACAGGGATTGGCAACATGGCTATTGGTGACATGAACTCCATGCTCACAGCCTTGGCTGAAGAAAGCAAGTTCCTCAACATGATAAGCTGAGAGCAATGAAACACCTCATCATCCATCCATTTTATAATTTCTACATCAGGAATATATGGACTACACAAGAAAGCACTGATTGAACAATGCACAACTGGCTATTTCATGAAATATTTCTTCATTGTCCATAGTAATATGCTTATCTTGTATTACTTTCTTCACATTATAATATGTAACATAAAAATGTAATAGTAAGTATAGCTAAGGTTAAGGACAGGTGTTCTATCATCATTTCTTAAAAGCCATACTTTTTAGCTACAAATATATGATAGCCAAGGGTATATAAATGCATCTACAAACAACTGCCATTCAGTATTTGCTGGTGTAAATGCCCTTTACAAAGTGGTGCACTGAAAGGAGTTCACATAGTGCCTTGGTTGAGCATCTGGGTATAGCATTAAAACAGAGTTACCATGAAATGGACATGATATGTAGATATCAGACACTATTTTCTCATGAAGACCTTTATGTGTATAGATTATACTGTGTGGTACTTGCTTTAAATTATGCTATAGACTTTTGATGTTTAAACTAGGGCTGTCAAAGGTGCAGTACACCTACTGGTAATTAGATTTTTATAATGACATCATTTTAAGCAATTTACTGGACCTTCTATGTGAGCAATTCATTGTGTTACTGCAATGTTGTGAAATTTGTATGCAACATTTTGCAGGCAAATTATGACACAACTACAATGTCTTTAGCACAGAGGCTAATGATGATGGTCAGAACCCATAAACAAACCATGCATATAGAAAGTGATACAAACCTTTAATATAAAAAAACTGAAAACAATGAATAAAATGAACTGCTGTTATAGTTTATATTGTATATGCACTTACTTCAGCTTTTTTTGTGGCATAAGAACTAAACAGTGCAGTGTTGTTGTAGCAACCTATGCAAATCATATTATGATAAAATGAGTAATTTGACAGCCCTAGTTTAAACACAGTTGTACAAAATTATGGCCCATAGATATTAAGTGCTTTTTGATCATGAGCCTAGCTCCTGGGGATGGAACTGTAAAATCAGATTTCCTTCTGGATCAGAGGCACCCTCCATGGCTCCATCTCACAAGGGTAAATGATTGAAAAGGACAAGGACATGCCTCTGTGTTAGTCATCAGGGCATATGAACCCCTGTGTCTGATGAAGAGCATTCTCTAAAAGAATATACAAGTACCTCTGTGTGTTCTCAGTTGAGATCCAAGGCTAATTAACACATTCATAACATCCCCCTTTCCTTGCACCCCATACCTCCCCTGGGTTCTGGTTGAACTGCAGAGAGTCCAGGAAGGGACTTTGACTTTGATAATATGATCCTGTTTCAGACAGGACCGGTGAACTAGCCCTCCTAAGTCCTCCGTTATATTATGTTGTTATGCTGAATTTCTAAGTAGCCTTTCAAATGTATGTGTGTATGCTACCATTCATTCTTACTATGCTATGAGTGTGTGGGTTTGTATGAGTGTGTATATAGATTTTGTACATTTCAAATAAACTATCTCCTTTTTTTCTGTTCAAATCCCATTGTAGTGTCTTCTTTAATAATCATGCTTCATGGCCCTCATAACACACATCAAAGTAAGACTAGCATTTTACAAGTGAAATTATTTTATTATTATTAATAATATGTTAATATGTACCACACAAATGAGGTTTCTGCAGAAATCTAAGAGGCCATGCACATTAAAACCCATGTGCAAACTCTTCACAACTTAGCAAACAGTTACTTTACACAAGCAGGACTTACAGAGCATCAGTAGCATTCATGTGGAATTGTGTTCCTGGCCTCTTGATGAACTCAAGTTCATGATTCTCTTTTAATTCTATGTTTTGTCTCTAACAACACATAAGGGAAAAAGGTGATTATTATTGTATGTGTATTATTATATCTACAACTACTTTTCTTATATCTACAACCTTTATTTTTATTTTCATAATACAGTTAGATTGAGTGAAAAAATCCATACTACTCTCAAATCTGAAGAAAGCCTAGCTTTGTTCAAATATGAAACACCTACTAGCAACAATAAAGATGTTACATGTCATTTGCAAAATTTGTACAAAAAAAAAAAGTATAAAAGCCTGTTGTGGTTTAAGTGTTTCTTTTTTTTTTTTTTTTTTTTTGTGGTTTTCTAGTTTAATAAGGTCCATACAGGGAGAAAATTGTTGGTTGCCTTCCATTAAAGAAAAAAATAAAAAAATAATGGTCACTGACTCAACTTGAAGCTAACTGAAAGTAAAAAATAAATTTAAAAAATTACAAAAAATTAATTCATGAAAATTCATGACATTGCTTTTGAGTTGTAGTTGAACAGAGGCGTTTTAAAAAAAATAAACTGATGAAACTGACCTGGACAAAAGTTATGGTAACTTTGTTGCACAACCTTTTGAAAGAATCACTGCAAGTGATTTCTATAACTCCAAATGAGGCTTCTGCACCTGTCAACAAGTATTTTGGCCCACTCCTCACAAGCAAACTGCTCCAGCTGTCTCAAGAAGGGTGCCTTCTCCAGACTGCATGTTTCAATATAATTTAGATCAGGACTCATAGAAGGCCACTTCAGAATTGTCCAATGATTTGTTCTTAACCATTCTTGGTTGTTTTTAGCTGTATGTTATTATTCTGTTCTGCGGATCCATGACCTGCGACTGAAATTAAGCTTTGCGACACTGGGCAGCATGTTTTGCTCCAGAAAGCCTTGATATTCTTGAGATGTCATTAAACCCTCCACAGATTCAAGACACCCTGTGCCAAAGTAGCCCCAGAACACAACCAAGCCTCCTCCATCTCGCAACAGAGGTGCGGTGTTCTTCTCTTTGTATTCATTTGCCTTTTTTGCCTTTGCCTTTGTGGCTTTGTGGCCAGATGCTTTCTGGCTTGTCAATATGCATTTTGGCAAATTCCAGTCCTGCATTTTTATGATTTGCTTTGAACAGTGAAGTCTTCCTTAGTTGTCAGCACAGTGACCACCTTTCAGCCTTTAAATAGACAAACTGACAAACTTATAAGTTTGAAGACACCTATGATGCTAATTACAGGACACAGCCTAACATGTCTCTAATGTCAAATTATTTACCATCTTTCCTCATTTCTGTTTGTTGTTTGCTTTGTTGTGTTTTTTTTTATATTTCTGTTGAACCACAACTCAAAAGCAGTCAGAATTTCACGAGTTAATTTTTAGTATAAAAGAAAGAAGTACAATTGCTTCCACTAATTGTCTTTAAATGCCACTTTTTGAAGAGCTATGTTTAGATTTCACTGAGTGCCAGTGAAATAAATCAGGTTTTTTCACACTCCTATCTTATAGAGTCAGGTCTCTTTAAATTACTATATGATAATGGGAACAGCATATGCATCAATAATAGAGGAGCATCATTTGATTTGCTTTGAGGCCCCATCTTTCAGCAGCTGTGCTTTGTAGTCATGGTTCTTCACCCTACATGTTTAAGCATAAGGGGAGAAAAAAACTACAGGCCGAGAAGCCAGGTGAAAAAGAATACTCTACATGAACAAAATGCATACAGTGCAGTTTCTAAAGATAGATGGTATGATGTCCAAAATTAACAGTGGCAGGGCAGCTCTGAAGACGCCGGTCTGAGAGCAACATAAACCAAGAGAGAAGAGAGAGGGAGCAATGGTGGTGAAGGGAAAAAGAGACAGAAAGGAAAATCAGCCGAGAAATGGAGAGTTGCTGTAGAGAAAGCAGCAAAGAACAAGTTGACGTATGTAAAAGGGGATGGAGGTAAAAGAAAACATGTAGAGTACTAAAAAGAGAACAAATCACTTTTAATTTGACAGCTTATTCAGCAGGGGACTGGTTGGAGGTGAAGCCCACTGATTGTTTTTGCCACCGGAATTCCTTATTCTCTTAGAGAGGCGATGGAAGGAAAAATAGCCCCGGGGAAACTTCTCACCAGAGAAGAGAGAGGTTATTGAGGCAGAAGTGGAAGATTGGACTGAGCACATAGATAAGGAGAAACAGTGTGCTGTGAAATATAACTCTAAACAGGTCACAGACATACACACCAGTGCAATGCATCCATATGTGAAGTAGCAAAGGGATGTTTAGCACGAAAAATATAACGCAACAAAGACTAAGGCAGTTTTTAAAGCTAACATCTTAGCAAATCATAACATATTCACGTAAATTAGTTTTTCTGAACCTGTCTTTCTGTTTTGGTCTCCATTGACACGTATATCCGGTACTTAGGCTGTTACAAAGATTTTAACATTCACATTATGTACATATTACATATTGTAGATCAAAGAAAGAACATTAGGAGGAAGAAACTGAATCATAAAGTCTGATTTACTTCAGAAAAAAAGCATTGTCTAGCATTGTTATGATGATATGGTCCCTGTTCTGCATAGCTTCTAAACAGTACTGATCAGGGGTCAGTATAGGAAGCTCAAGCTGACCTCTGTCCATTACATGAAAACCTCCAGGTGTTATTAATGTTTGGGATGATTTGTGTGTATCAGAGCAATAAATGAATTGTAGTACGACGTAACAAAATATATTTACTGCAGTCCAACCTAGTTCAACCAATGAACTGATGTTTCAGCCTAATTGCATTATGAATTGGTCCAAGGGAGGATCAAAGTAGAAATCCTATCTCCATCAGTGGTATCTCTTTCCTCTCTGCCCAGCTGTCCTTTTAAGTTGGCCAAAATCTCAATGGACAGTTCTGAAGCACCCGTTAAGCATTAAGAAGGAGTCAGCTGTCAGTCGGTGAAATCGGTCCCGGGTTATGGCTGTTACCAGACAAAACAACATGCATCAGTGGGGCAGAGGGTCAAGTGGATGAAAAATTGCTGTCTTCAGCTGACCCATGTGGAGCAAATGCAATCTGTAGAGCTTGAAAATAGCTCCTCATGGTAGGTACAGTGACGTTCTCACAGATTTAAAGTGCATGTTGAAGAATTCAACAGCAAGAGACATCCTAGGCTAGTCTGGAACATACTATCGGAATCCTGCAAGAAAGTTCTGGATGAATACCCACTTAATAAAGTAACAATACCACAGGGTAGAAAGCTTTTGTTACAAGTCAAAATATTAGTTGAATTGCTAAAAGTGAAAGAACTAGAAATTTAGCACAGATATTTCTGTTGGGCCTACAGACACTGATTTACTGCCACCCTTTGAAACTTCATCTTCCTCTAGTTGTATCTTCCATCCATGAGATGGAAGAGACAACTCCCTTCTGCAAGTCCTGTTTTCCACTTGAGGGAGAATTTTTAAACTTTGTAAGATTAGATTGACTATCAACCAGTAAGTACTAATTATACTGTAATAAAATACGTCAATCTTCCATTTGAACTGTATCCTCGATGAGAATACAGTTGAGTAAGTATCAGAGAAGACCTATTGGAGTGTGTCACAATTTGCTCTTTGACCTCTGAGGGCAGGTCATCATAATAAAGCGATTCACTAGCTTGGGCTGTTGGGCATTTCTCCCCAGGCTTGTCTCAGTTTTTCATCAAAGGCTTCCTGCATTGAGCTCTGTGCCTACTGAGATCAGAGGGACGTGACCCATTTCTCAGTTGAGGTTACCTACTGCTCCAGTACAGCTTTGGCTCATCCTGCTGCTGCTGGCCTGGAGGCAGAACGTGCCCTGCTAAACTCTGGAAGTGCAAGAATTACGATCAACTCATACAGGGGGATGTCTGTGATGAAGGCCAGCACTGTGGCCTTCATAGAGGGTGTAAGAGTCCAGGGTCAGACCCTAACTGGGATCGTGACCTTTTCTAGGTTATCCTTTATTGCCAGCCAGACTGAAGGTCAGATTCTCCGAGAGCTCCGTCATGAGTAGGCTGTTAAGGAATGCAATTGTTTGATTGAAGTCAGAGGGATCTTCTGATTAAAGGCTTATGTGAGTGAGAGTGAGTTCAGGGAGTGTATGACCTTGTCTTAGCTTGTGGTCAGCAATGTTATGAGCTCCTCTTTTATGCTTTTTAGATTTTTTCTGTTGTAACTGGCACAAAAACTGTACACCCACTCATCTCTCTTACTCGCTGCACTTTCCCTTTGAAGCCACAAGTCTTTGTGACAACTGAAGCGCAGTAGTTCAGTTTCCCACTGAAATTCAACAGGTTTTTAAATTATTTAATATTCCCTTATACTTAAAAGTTAAAAATAGATCTGTTATTGTGGCAAAGAAAAATGTACCAGCAAAAGACCACAGGGAGTATGGGCAGTTCCGTCTTCGCTAATGTTCCTGTGGTTTGGCTGGCTCACATTTTCTCTGGGCCACACTGACCTGAGGTCCTGCCCAACACTGTGAAAACCTTCTCATTGCAGCATATTTGCTTCTTCTGAACACGATAATAGTCCAAAGGCGTTTTCCCACCCTAAAACTGAACGTTTGACCTTATTTGGTGGTTGGGAGATCAGAGTTCTAGCTAATGTAGATGGACTAGTATTTTTTACATCCACTGTAATTTTGTAGTAGGAATACCAAACAGGGCTACAGTCTGAATAGCTGTGCGTAGTTGGAACACAGTAGAATGTCTGCAAACATTTTATATTATTTCCACGAATATTTGCCACAATCACACTGGTCTAGAATCCCTTGATGGAGCTCAGTGCTGATTTAATCTTAACATCACCATAACCCAGTGGAACAAAGAGCATGTTGGTGCCATGCGGCCTTATGGAGAACCCAACCACAGCATAAGTCTCTGGGGACATTTGCCTTTAAGTCCCAGCTGGTGACTTCAGCTTAATGTGACTCTTGACAATACCAGAAGTATCATATATTCCTCAGGGTCGGGGAATGAAAGAATTTGTGATACATCAAAAACACAAAAGAGGGACTAACTCAGACAAAACACTGATTGTTTCCTTCCATATAGTACACAGTGGTCTACTTACTGAGTAAAGTTCCTGTTTTTAGCATAAAGAGTAGGTCTGCATAGAATGGTAAACCACTGCAGCTGTAGTCAAAAGAAAGGAACGAGTGTTGCATGTGTCCTGGACGTGGTGCCAACACGTGGGGTGTTTAGAGGAAATACTGTTTTCCTCTTCCAATTGCTGATTGCTTGATATAAGATATTCCTCTGTGCTTTGGTGCACCATGGTTGTCCAAATTCAAAATCAGTCTTGATAAGCTACATTGTTGGTTACATGTCAGTGCAAGAACACAAACACTGGATGTTCTTGACATGTTTATTACCTTTAACACACATTTACTAGCTTACTTTGATTCAGTCTACTCACTACAGCAGGAAATGTGAATTAAATGTCAAATGATAACAGACAATAACAAATTGACTATTTTCTCCTATTTGAGGATCATTCAGGTAACAGTTATCTCAAAGGTGCTTGGAGCACAATGGAGGTTCAAATGAAAATGTTATGTGAATGGAAAGTTTGCCTTCTGTAAAAGATACAACTAAAGACAACAGCCACTGGTGTATGATATACCAATATCAAGTACATTTCAAGAATCTGCTCATTGGCTACAGAAAAAGTGATCAGAATTTAATGCACCATCATTACAAGCTGATAAAGATTTATCTGCATGCCATAATTTGATAAAAAAAATTTCAAAGAACTATTTGAAACATTATACAATACATACAATTACGATTCAGCAAGACAAAGGTATTCCCATAATTTTGTCCACCACCTGTACAATCCTACTTTTCATTTAATGTGAAACTAAACATAGGATTTAATTCACCACAGATGAATGTGCCACATTTTCTTCATAACTGCATCTTTACAGCTTGCCTTTTAGTGAAGCTCAGGTACTGTGCTAAAGTCCTCACTGATATCACAGCTTTTAGCACTCTGAAGTGTCAAAATGTCCCATTTTAGGTGGCAAAGCATTATCACACGTCTACATGGGTGGGGGGCGGCTAAGAGCATCATTTTGACTATCAACAGAACACTCCTGCTAAACACTCAAATATCCAAAATATTCCACACAGCTGTTCAGCCAACAACCACCACTGATAGACTTACCATTAGACATTACTATTATTCTATGATATGGTTATCTGCATATCACTAATTCAGAAAAAAATTAATTGTCTACAAGTGTAGATCGGCATCTCAGATAAATCCATTATAAGTGAGAATGTCAGTCACAGTAGGTAGTGTTGGTCTTCAGCTTTGTCAATGAATGTCCTGACAAAGATAGTTGTACAAATACTGTATATGTGTGTACAGACATTCATCATGGAGGTAAAGAAGCAAAACCATTTGTAAGATTGCAGATTATATAGAGTTTTGCATCTTTACAGTACTCCCCTGAAATCCTCCATTGTTCCTGTGTAAGTCGCATTAAAGATGATCACAATTTAATGTGGCATCATTATGATGACCAGCTACACTGAGCGGGTTCTGTTGCTACAGTGATAATTGAAGTACCTGGTACCAAAAGCAAGAGGAGTAGCAAGATAGTGGAGATGGAAAAATGCTATAGCAATTAACATTCAAGCGAACTAGAGTAAGATAAAGCATTTATCTGGACTACGTGGTCAGTGGCTCACCTCCCAGCTCCTACTGGTTATGTCCTTGGACAAAACTATAAATCACCATGGTAGCACCCTCTACTGTCTGGCATTGGTCCAGCAACAATTTCAGTAAAGTATGTCATTATTATTATTTAACGGGGTAATTATGACACACACTAAATCAGCATGTTAACATTGTTAACGGAACGTGTTAGCATGTTGATGTTGATTTTTTTTTTTATGTGACGTTGGGTCTGTTCAAAACAGCCACAAAGCAGCCTTACGAATGACTATGAGGCAGATCTTGTTCTGACCTTTGCCTGTTTGAACTAAGTCTCAAAGGAAGGAAGGGTTATTTTGTGCTAAGCCAGTTATCCAGGGGAAAAATGAGCAGGGGCTCAATGGGGATGATAGTCTTTTAAATGCATAAGATTGTTAGGAGTGTTGTGTATACATAACAAACAACTCTTTGTAAGAGCACAATTTTCTAGAACATTGTCATTTTTTTTGTAAATCAACAGATTATGGACAGTGTACCAGGTACCCGTGTTCCACTCCATGTAGTGATTAACCTTATTTATCAGACTTTTAAACAAGTAAACCCAATCTAACCACTAATAAGAATGAGTGCCTATTCTTTTAGCAGATTATCCCTGTACATAAATCCGTGCTGCCACCAGGGCATGAAAGCCACTGACTGACAGTCTTGATGGAGACATCATGTGAGCTGGCAGCAGTACAGGGCCCCTGAGTGCGAAAGCTGTTCCCTGTGTTCAGAGTTAAAAACCTGCTTTGTGCTAAATCAAAAAGCCCAAGCTGGTTTTCCTATTCTCCTCTGGTTGCATATCTCTGTGACAGCGATTCCAGGAGCCAGACCCTCGCCACCGCCACCACGCTTCCCATCCATAAAACCTTCCAGACTACCCCCTCTCATTTCTGTCCATTAGCAATCCAAAGGGGGAGGTTTTGCTGAAAACAAACAACAACAAACAAAAGACCAAAGTGGGGCGATGGGTGCGGAAGGGGGAGTGTGCAGAGGGAGAACTTCTGTGTGCAATAATTGCGAGGAACAATTTCAAACAGATGTCTGTTTGGACTTGGCCCTGGGCTCGTGTCCCCGTTAAATATAGTGATTTGATTGGAAAACAAGCAGTGTGAGATGGGCTGGCAGCCAGCCGGACCATTCGGGGGCTCTCTAATGACCCCCAAGGGTCGAGGGGTCATTGGAGTAAAAGCAGATCAGAGAGGATGTGGGGCCGGCGTCCAGGACAGGGCCCATAAATCTAGCCCATTCTCAGAGGAAGCTATCTTTTTTCACTTCGCCAATCAGAATTAAAATACAATCACAGTCGTCACATTGTGCTCCCGCCTGTGTGCAAAGGTTATAATTCAAAGCTTGCAGGCAGAGTTGGGAGGTTGGGTCGGGTGGTAGTGGACTTTTGGGAGGAAGGTCAGCAGGGTCATGTATTTTAGGCTTGATGAGAACTGCTTCTTAAGGGGTTGTGGGAAACTGTCTTACAAATCCATATATTAAAAGATGTGATTATTATGACTTAGCTGAAAATACTTTTAACATTTTATAAAGAGGCAATTTCTTCTATTGTTTACTATTCTGAAATTCCCATAAAAGTTTATTCCAATCCTCTAAATCCAGTTTCTGATCACTGCAATAATGTATCAGGAATGTGTCACTTTACTGCAGTGGGAACAGCATTTGTAAAGCTAGAATCTCTAATGGCATAACTGGCCGTGAGTTTTTCTTCCAATTTTCAGCCGGCTCAGCTTTTCACAGATGTGTTAATGTAGGATAGACAGCTGCACTTTATGGTGGAACAGTGCAAGATGATCAGGATCATTTTCATTCCCGCTGACCACTGAAGGAACACACATGCTTTGCAGTTTATGAAAAATAAAAGCTTCATCAGGTTGCCAAAGAAAAAGAGAGAGTGAAGAGATTATTTTCCCACAAGAAAAAATATAGTGAGACTGGACTGAGCTTCACACAGTTCTGATACGCTCTCTACAGGGGAGGAACTAAAGTGTCAAAATCACTCTGAATCACACCCATATGCTATAAAACTAGCAGACAAACAAAAATAACTCCCACACTTGTATTTAAACTCAATCCTTTACTAACACGTGGTGTCATCTGGTTTGTAAATTCCTCTAAAGATTGAAGATGTTGGCCCAAACAGATAATACACCACATGTAAATATATGAGTAGTGTCTTATGATTATTTTATATCTCAATATTATCAAATGGTTCAATTATAATTCATCGCTGTTTGTGTGATAATTCTTTTACTGTCTTCAAGTGTAAAGCTGGTAATAATGAATATTTTTATTGTCAACAAATCCTATGAAAATAACCATAACCAATAAGTGACCACCAAGAGCTCAGTACTTTTCACCTAGTGAAATGGTAGATTTGTCAAACTCTGCTAAGGTTTTTAGAGTGACTGTTACTAGAAATGTAAAACAAAAGCTGAATCCGTTCATTTGTTTCTCCTGTGTCTCAAGTTATGTCAGCTGAGTCATCGTCGGTTGTAGCTGAGGACAAAATGAAAACAGTCTGGTGGTGTTGAGTTAGTAAGGAGCCAGTATACCACACCTCTAGTCTGTAAAGTTACGGTCAGAACTTAAAATGCACTGTGGTTAATGTGTCTCCCAGTGATTCCAAGAAGAATGCACAGAAAAATAAATGATATCTGTGATAGCATCAGAAAATAGAACTGTTGGTAATCAAACCTCCACAATATGTCTCATTTCTCACTGACGAAAGTTAATCACCTATTGTGGAACAGCAACAGATTCAGTGTGATATGTATATTGTTTCTGTATTATTGTGTATTCATCTATCTACCTATTCAAATGTTGGCCCATCACAGACTCATCAGTTGAATGCGTAAACTAAAGGTTTTCTTGTGTGTGAGCTTGTGGTGCCCTCTTGTGTGTCATATTGGTTAAACATCCTGAACTGCAACGTGACTATTTACACACATTACGGTATCTTTCAACAGCTTTACGCTAAAAGTCATTAGTGATTAAAGTGGTTTTAAGGATTTTGACATGTTTTGACTAGTAACAGCTTGTCATCTTTATTAGAAAGTCCTGGAAATGCAATACAACATTCAAGATCCATCCTTTCTTTTCATGGGATGTAAAAATGTTTGTTGAACAAAGTCACTAAATAAATGAAAAACATAATGACAAAAGGTAACAGCTATTGTATAATAGTAAAATAATTCCAATAATAAACAAAAAAAAATAATTAAAATTTCAATATGTAGCATTTAAATATAAAACAATAGGTTAAGTTCATATTTTATGCAAGTAAAAACATTGTTGTCAAGGGTAAATAGAGTATAGTTATACCAATGATAGAACATGCAGCATTAAATATAGCAAAATGTAAAATATTGCAAGTACATTATTCAAATTCAGAAGGATTATTTCATATTATTTTCAACACATTTAGTTAGTATGATCAAAAGCAACACTTTTCAAATGTCTGATCATTTTGTTATGAAAAAACAATTTTTTTTAATGAGTTCAATTAATGAGTTCTATTAACAATGGCAGAAGACATTTTTTAATATAAGACAGTTTTTAGGCATTTGATCTTTTAATATGTGGGGGATGCTTCCCTTAGCAAAATCATATCAACAATGTAATTCACTATACAGAGCACAAAGGTCAACACAATAACAGCATCACAACTGAACAGTTAGGTTTAGTTAATGTCAAAAGCAAGGGGGCCATTCATTGTAAAACCGATAAAGAATGACACTTTGGACCCCACAGTAAGGCTGCTGAGCTGACTTCGAAACATTGGTGTGACTTCAATCTTCATACCTGGGACACAGGTATCTGCCAATATCAAGTTATCCTTCACCTCACCTCTGACCCTGAGGAGGAGCTCCTCCACCTTCTTCTCTTTCCAGATTTTCCCATTTTCCCACACTGAAGCAACCTGTTCCTCGCCAGCTTGAATGCACTTTTTGATTTCCCCAATGGGTACCAGTCGTTGATAGCCCTGCTTCTTCCCTAAGAAGAAATGGACAATTGGCCTCTTGCCATTGTACATTTCCTTCATCGCTGTGTGATAAGAGGTCTTGATCTGTGAGATGTACTTCCCCAGATTTCTACACTCTGGATAGTCCTGCTGAGGCCACAGCAACATAACTGCAATGAAGTGCAGTGGCAAATTTTCACTCAGTGGAATTTGTTCACGCAGAACTTGGCAAAGGAAATCAAGGAGTGTCTTATATGGCCGAATGAGACGTGAGCCCAGTTTGATACAACTCAACACGACATTGATGAAGATACAGTTGATTTTCTCCTTCACAGTTGGGTTATAGTCACAAACAAACTCATACTGTTTGGCAATCTTCTCCATTATTTCAGCTGATATGTTATTTGAGAGAATATTCAGAATCCCCGAGTACGTGTCAGCTTTATGCTTCTCTAGGAACTGTCGGGAGTAGTGCAGCTTCAGCATCTTGTCCATTGTTTTATTCTTCAGCAGAGCTGCAGAGTCCGTCTTGCAGAAAAGCTCAGCATACCTTCTGTAGCATCTGAAAAGCTCGTTTTGAGCTATCTGCTCACGACTGTCTTTCATTCCAAATCTAGAGTCCAAGTTGACAAAGAAATTGTCAAGGAGGTCAAAGTTCACTTTCATCCTGTATCTAAGATTGTAAAGTAGATCATCAAACTGTCTGAGAATGAAGTAGTAGGGTTTGTGTTTGTGACGGTGGTCCATTATCTCTACATTCTGAAGTTTAATATCTCCAGATAGGACCTGACTCATTATGTCACGGCGGACACTGTCAGATGAAAAGACAGGGGTCCTTGCAAGGACTTCAATGATAAGTAGTCCAACCTGAATTTCTCCCAGGCACCCTGAAGTATTGAAAGCGCAGTTGTCTCTTCTGATTTTTAATCGCTGTAATGACTCCTTCTTTGCGAGACTTTGTGTTTCCTTGAATGCATCTATTGCTGACTGAGCCATTTGGAGAAACTCTCTTAATTTATCCGAACTGATAGGGTCTTCCTTGTACTTTGCAATGGCACTCTTCAACTCATGCTTAATGACTTGTGCTGATGTGTCTGCCATGTATGAGCTGTCTTTGCACAAGTCTCTTGCCTTGCATGACCAAATTTTTGCCTCTGAGAAATCGTCCTTCTTAAGGTAATAGTATCGGGCAAGCAGCTGTGCGATGACGGCATCTTTCTCAAATCTTTTTGATGCACTTACTAGCACCATCTCCTCCAGTCCTTGAGTGTCTTTTGCAATGTCTTGAATTAGTGGAGAGAAATGTGATTCCTCCTCAGATGA
The DNA here is from genome assembly GCF_900324465.2 of Anabas testudineus. NCBI lineage: Eukaryota > Metazoa > Chordata > Actinopteri > Anabantiformes > Anabantidae > Anabas > Anabas testudineus. Next base: position 20,483,912 of record NC_046629.1, read on the forward strand.
ATGATGTCTCTTCACCAAAATGTGGTGAATGTCTTCCAGGAGTTTGTCTTTGCCTTGTGTGCTCTCATAAAGCTCGTTTGTGGTCAAAAGAAGGTCAGTAATATCAGCTTTGCTCACGTTGTGTGTTGTTTTAAGTTCTTCCAAACATTGCTTTGCAATACTTGAATGGATCATTTTCACAGCTGTGAACACTACCTTCCCCTCAACTGAACATCTGGCAATTAAAGTGGAAAATTTCCCAAATCCTTCTTCAACCTTCACGGTACCACAAACAGGTTTTGGTTGAAGACCAAGAAATTCCTCACACAGAGAGATGGAGAGAGAAGCGCCCTTACAATATACATTCAAAAGCACTAAAACAGCCAAAAGTTTTGCATGTTTCTGATTCATATTGAAGCTCTTCAGTGTGTTGCGGACCACACCCTGAACATACTCTGGCTTAAAGTTCTTCTTCATGATCATGAATCCATAGAATGTCTCAGCATTCTTGTGTGTTTTCTCTATTTCTACCAGTTTTTCCTCAAATAGTTTCTGCTCCTTCTCAGAGAGATTGTTTCCAATGAAAACTGTATCTGGAGTCGATTCAATCAGTTCAGGGGACTCTGATCTCATGCAGTTCAGGAGAATTACCTGTGCAGACTTAGACTGAATGTCTTTCTTTATACATTCTTTTTCAATGACCTGCTGCAAGTCAAATACTTTCTCCATATCATCAAAATCGTCTATCATCAGCAAAACAGGAACCCGTGGTAATTGCTCTTCGTGGTCATATGTTAAAAGTCTGACCACCTGATTAGCTACTTCAGAGAATTCTGCATTTCTGTCTTTAAGGACCGCACAACGAAATCTGTTCTGAAGAGCCCATAAAGTATGCATGGCCAAAGTTGTCCCACCACATCCAGGTACGTGCATTAGGTTGAGCAGCACACAGGCTTTTCTCAGGGACTCCAAATCTGGTATGACTGTGGTCATGATGAAGTCAAACTTGTCTCGTTTGATGAATGGTGTAGATCCAGGTTCCTCTGAGAAATAGAAATTCCACCAGGACACTTTACCTCCTTTGTAGAAGTTTTCCTCTATGGCAATTTTGTCTTCATTTCCTCCTTCACACTGGTTCACACACAGGACATCTAGCGTATTCAGACTACGCTCCACTTTCTTCTCAAGAAGCACTTTGCTCCCCCCACCACAAGGTAAGAAACGACTGGCTCTACGGTTTTTAGAGAAAAGACTAAGTATAGTACCATTGACTTCAGCAAAACTTAGCTCATATATGCATCTGCCAGAGATGTCGATTCCACACCGAGCCTCTATTAGATCCTTCCAGGAGGTAAAAGCATTTTCATTGTCACATACACAAAGGATTTGATCTGTGCCTCTGAGTTCCTGCCAGAATGTACTGAAAGTCTCAACAAGTGGGTCCATCTTCTCACTGACTGTTGACAAAAGTAAGAAAATCACAAGGAATCTCTTGTTTGACAGCACAACTTTCCGACACAAAAAAGAAATCACATCTCGAACTGAGGCCCCCTTTTCCATCAACCACTGCTGTATGTCTGAAGGAGCCTCATTCTCAATTCCTCCATTGCAGAAAACCCAACTGGTGTTTCGAGTTAATTTCAGCTTATTTGCTATTTCTTCAACTCCTTCTGTGATTTTATATTGTCCCGGTAAATGAGCATTTATTGTACTCTTGACGTCAAAGTGACGCTGTAATCCTTGTTTAGCTGATTCCGGATCAAAATCCAAAACGGCTGTTGGGTTGAGTTCAACAAGAAATCCAAGTAATTCAAACTGGCTTGAATGGGATTTGTTAGTTACGATCACGTACTGTTCAAAGTGGGACTTATCCAGAGAGAGAGTTCCACCAGTTATCATCTGACTTAATCTGGAACCTTGAGTACTGCTTTTGATCACACTCAGGTGCTTCTCTTCAGACTGTTTTCGAAGTTGTGATCGTTGGGGCATGCTTTCAACAAACTTATTGTGCTCTACCATCGGTTTTGTAGATGTGTTTGGGGCAAGAAGATCCCTGCTGCTACTCCCATCTCGAACAAAGAATTGTTTTGATGGTTGTGTTTCAGGTTCTTTGCCTTTTGGTTTCTTCTTAGCTTTTTTTATGTTCGTGTTGAAGGTATGGTAGATGTTATCTTCACATATTGTAGAATCAGGAACTACGTCCACTTCTATAACACATTTGTCAGATGATGTCATATTTTTATTGAGAACCCCAACAAATCGAGGAGGTTTGATGCAAATTTCAGCAGCCTGTCTGTGTTTAAACTCAAAATAACCCTCAATGGCAGATTTTATTTCATTTGTGTATGCCTCTTTGTCCTCAACAACCACTCCCAGCACTTGACCATGGGTGAAGTCTGGCTTGTCCCCTACTCCAAAATGTATGGTGCCGTTGGTGCGGCTATTCATGCAGGCTGCTGCAAAACGTACAACCTCAGCTGTGAACTTGTTCATTTTAGTTTCATCTGTTGTATTTATAAAAGCTTTATACTCATGGCAGGGTTCAATGAAGTCTGAGGCACCAGATTCTATAACATCAAGAATGCTGCTCTCCACGTATCTATATGTATCATGGTACCTACAAAATGGATAGGGTTTGCAAGGTCTTCCAGGTTGGTCGTTAGAGGCTGATGGCTCTTCTTTCTTTAAGTTCACTACCTGATCTCTGGCATGAATGAGAAGTTTTGCAGGTCCAAAAGTCACTCCCATGTCTTTCAGGTCTGATGTATCTAAAAGCAAAAGACTAGACCCACAAATGTCCTGTTGATACAGTATTTCTGCAACTGTGTCATCCACATGATCCAACTTGAGAGCCCATTGTCTTACTTCTTGTTTCGTCCAATCTTTGATGTCAGATGACAGATCTTCTTCCAGACACTAAAATAAAAATGTATGTTATTTTTGTCATTTTTAAATCACATTATTCCACACTTTTATTTATTGATCATATTTAGTTTTGTATAAATATATGTTATCTTGTATCAATGCAAAATAACTCAATGTATATTAATAAAGAGATAAACAAGTTGACAATCCAATTGTGTTTATTTTCAAATGCATTAGCATCTCATGTAAAACCTCTTTTATTTTAGTTTAAATATTTTAGGATATAAATGTTTTTAACTGATTATTTTAACTGTTGTTATGTACCTTCATATTGTCTTGACTTGGCTGTTGGCTCATTCTTCACAGTCTTCACAGCTTGTTCATTAATGCTACAAACATGAAGATAAAAAAATAAATAAATAATAACAATAAAGGACTGCATTGAATAAATAAATATATGTGATATATTTACTTTAGAGTTACCTTTATTTATCCCGATACCATTGATATTTGGGTCATTTCTCACGAATCTTCACCATTATTACTGAAAGACAAAGTATACATATTCATTTACTAGAAGACGAGCGATCAACTGAATTTAAGACAAAAGTTCAGATTTCCAGCATTTTTCTATGGTAATTTTTTCTATTCCTGATATAGATACATAGAACATAGCACCTTTTCAGCTAGAAGTCCCACATTTAAAGTGAGCAAATGTATTGCATTAGATAGTAAATACTTTAATGTAGTAAATCGCTGTTGCTGTGTATTTCTCCTTTCAGTCACCTCTTCAGTAATACACTCAGTTTATTTTGTATGTTTGCCAGTACATTAGTTTCTATCTGTAGCGTGCACTTTTAGTTATCTTCAGCACAGTCATACTTCTGTTTGTTTAATATTTCTTGCCTCTGTTAATACAGTACAAATATATTTTATATATCTTCAAGTTACCAGTGTGGAGGCTGCCACTGATAGTCACTGCTGGACAGTCATCTTCTCAGAGCTGTGTTATACAGGAAGAGGCTCATCAGACTGTACCATTGTCTAGATAGGAATGTTGGGGATTAAGGCCAACTGTATCATATTTGATACACAAAAATCTTTTGATTAAATAATTATCATAAACTTCTGATGTAACATAAAAAACAAACATTAAACATGAAAAATCTTACATTTTGAAATAATGTCTTAAAATGTTTTTTCAACAAAGTGTGCAATACACACTCCATTTAAAAATATAGAATGTTGTAACTACTATTTATTGGACTGGGCTTTAAAGGGTTAATTTATATAAACATTATTCTTTTGGATGGAGTTGTTCTGGATTAATAGTTTTATTGTGTTGTGTTACTTACAATTTATAAGACTGACTGTTTGTTTTGCTGTTTTGAAGAACCAAAACCAGGTTCAGGAGGCAGACACCCTCTAAAACTACTGTAGCCCTAAAACCTTCCTTTGATGATAAAGCTGATAGTCAGACTGCTTGCAGTATAGACTCTGAACTAATTCGTAGTTTGTCAAGATGACTTGGCACTTAAATATATATATATATTTGAACAGAGTTGATGTTTCTGGGTTTTTATTGACAGCTCTGTTTCGCTTTTGCTTAACTGACCTGTTTATACAGTACACCAGTGGTTTATTAACCACATAAGAAGTGAAATGTTAAAGTCATATGGAGGTTAAACCATGACCACACCATTACTTGCATACCTGTTACTACACAGCCCATAAAAAAAAAAAAAGTCACCACCAGGAATTAAAATAGGGAAGGATCCTTCCATCGGATATGATTATGTTTCAGCTGGCAACAGGTTATTTAATCCTAACAGATGCAGTGAGTAGCTTCTAATTTTTTTAAACAACCACAGCCTGACACATCCTGTGGTTGTAGAAAAGATGTTAGTATGTTTCAGAAAGAAAACTTCTAAGATGATTGTTGAAACTACTGAAACTGGGTTAAGAACTGTGAAACAAATTAATAAAAACTGGAAAGATAGTGGGGAACCATCATCAAAATCTTGAATGATCATGATTGGCAATCACAAAATGTTTGGTAAAATCAAATCGAACTCACAGCTATGTTTAATAGTGAAAATAAGAGCATTTCCACACACACACACAATGTGAGGAGAACTTAAAGGATTGGGACCAAACAGCTGTGTAGCCCTAAGAAATACTAGACTAGGTTATTTTATTAATGGAATGAAATCACTTGGTCAAAATAAAATGAAATAGTAAATGAGTGGATCAGGAAACATGATGCATCCTTTTCACACATGGATTGTTCCACCGTACGAGTCCAGACCTAAACCCCATTGACAATCTTTGGGACGTGCTGGAGAAGACTCTGCAGGGAGGTCTGACTCCCCCATCGTGAATACAATATCATGGTGAAAAATTCATGCAACTCTGGATGGTAATAAAATGTGCGTGTGTCTTATTGGAACAGCACTGTATCCAAAGGTTGTGTGATAAGCACTGTTATCTCTCTGGTGTGAAGACTTACGTCCTACTGATGATGTCACTAGCTAGAATCCTTACTAATTTGGGTCACAGTTACTTTTTCAGGAAAACACGTACTGTAGACTACCATAGATAACTGAGTAATCTGGAAGAACCTGTTTGTTTTATTTTTAACTCTACACAGCAGACAACAAAAATATTAAAGAAAGTCAGGAAATACCATGAACCAGCCCCAGAGCCTTATCAAGTCTAGTCCAGGCTACAACTGAATTTACGACATGTTCATGTGCTGGTAAATGTGTCACATTACACAACATGAATACTTTAGTGTTTAACATCAACAGTTCCTTAACTAATTCTAGTTTTCTGGAGCAGTGGGATGAACTCTGGTGCCAGTTGTGCTCAAAGAGAACCAGGAAGAGTGTTTTGCTCAACACACAGTAGCAATATATGAGAACAGTTATTATACCAAACTCATATTTTATCATGTGCTACTGATGTAACGTGGAAACAGTTGTTGTGTCACACAAACAGTGCAGAGACACCAGGCTGAGGACATGGTGTAGTGTCCCACAGGTCCAGGCTGTGACACAGGTGAATGGTGAAACTGTGACACAGCTCTGTCCCTCGTCTGTTTTCGATGTTTCCTCTCTGTCACTTCACGATCTGCTCTCATGATGAAGACATAACGAAAAGATAACGCACTTACCGATCACGGACAACGTAGCCGGTGCACCGTCCTCGTCGTTTGCTGCTGTCTCTGACAGGGTTGATGTGATAACGGCTTCAATCAAAGTGAGGTTAAATGAAATGCAGCCTGATGTTCCTGTTTGCAAAGAGGAAGAGGAATGAGGAAGAGTGATGCGGAAGACCGGCTTATATCATCAGGGAGGTCGGTGCTGAGAAAACGAAACCTAAGGCCAACATGCAGTTAACCCTCAGTAACCCAGCTGGGTCCTAGTGGACTCCCATCCTCCAGCCTGCAGGCCCACATCAGAGGTGGACAGGGTTTACATGAAAGCTAGCTGCTAAATATTTCACAGATTTAAAATATTCTTACAATACAATAATAGAGACAAAATAATAATACAGCTGTGGAACTGAACGTTCATCCCTGCGATCCCCCTCCTTGCACCATACTAGAAGTACACTGAAAAAAGTATCATCTATCTGAATCTGAAGTTTCTGCAAATAAAACAATTATATATTTTTTTTAAGAAATTACTAAAATGATTGAAACTAAATTGAGACTGAATGTGATTTGAATTCAATAGCAGGACTGAGTCTGCAAGAAGGTCACCCTCCCTGCTGCTGTATTCAAATGAGCTTTTCAGCTGTAATTCATACTGTCTTTCTTTCTTTCTTTCTTTTTTATTGCAGCAAGCTAAACAAACAACACACTAATCTACCTCTGACTAGGAATAAGTTGTGCTCTTCTAAGTTTCTATTTCCAGGGAAAAGGAACTAAAGGCAGATCCAGATCCAGACTAGAAATGAATCATGGATCCAGACAGGTCTCAGCACAGACCCCACCACAACCTGTTAAAATGAAGTGGGATCCACTACAAATTTGGTTTGGATCAGTTAATGTGGTGGCTCAGCTGTGTCTGGATCTGGTTTAATGTGTTCATAGCTCATCTACCAATATCAAAATGACTAATGGTCAAAACCAGTTCTAGTTGTATCTGTACTCTTGTGGCTTAAAAGGTGTGCAACACCCAGTTCTGAACGCTGCATAATTACGCTACTGAGACTTTTAGAGGTACAATACACAATATACGAGGAGAATAAAACACTCAAACCTTCCAATGGGAGCTATTAATAAACTCAGTGCAGGGACACTGGATGATCAGACAACAACAGTGTAGAAGAAGGTAGTGACAGTAACAGTCAGTATTACTTCTTGAGGTAACTTCATAGTAACTATGAGGTAGCCTTACATATAAAAGAGGACATATATCAGAAGAGTGGAGTCTTGCTTTATTAGAGAAGCATTAGTGTCTCTCCACTGGCTCCCTTTAATATCCAGAATTGAATTCAAAATTCTTCTCCTCACTTATAAATCATTTAATAATCAAGCTGTATCTTATCTTAAAGACCTCATTGTACCACGTTTTTAAGCAGAACTCTCCATTCTCAGGCTGCAGGTTCACTTGTGGTTCCTAGAGTTTCCAAATGTAGAATGGGAGGCAGAGCCTTTAGCTATCAAGCTCTGTGGAACCAGCTCCCAGTTCAGGTTCAGGAGGCAGACACCCTCTCTACATTTAAGACTAGACTTAAAACTTAAATAAATTAACCTGCTGGTGTACCTCACTTGATACACTGAGCTCCTCTCCTCTCTCCTTTCTCCTCTATTCATTCAAATGCCGCTATTGGATGTCATTAACTTTGTGTCTTCTCTGTCCTGTAGTTGTGCTTCCTCCTCTCTGGCACCCTCTCTCTGTACTTTTCTGCAGGTGTCCTCGGCCTTGGAGCTGTACATCTCCACAGTCCAGTTTCGATGTTTTTGCTGCTTGTTGTTGTCGTTTTTTGTTGTGATTTGGTGCTATACAGACACAATTTAATTGAAATTGAATTGCTGAATGTAATACATGAAATACAGATTTTCACAAACTTGCAGGAGCAATTTATTTACACATATTAACGGGGAACATGAGTTTGCAAAGCTTGCCTGTCATCTGATTGAAAAGCATCCATGTTGGAAGATGAGTTTAAAATTTAAATTGTGTTATTACCACCAAAAATTGTTGAGGCATCAAAAAGCCAGAAACAGCGTCAATTAATTACATTACAGATTACCCCAATGGACAAAATTAAACTCATTTGTACAAGGAGAAATTCCACCTTGTTAAGGAAATGAAAAGAATAAACATGAACATGAAACCTGAAAATGGACCACACTGTTATGAAAATGGACCACATTAAAAGAAGAAGATGCACCACATGTGTTTCAGATCAAAATGAATGACGTGATTTCAACAAGTGAGCAAAACTTGTTGTCTCTAAATTAAACATCTGCACAGTAGGTTAAAGATCAACCTTCAAATGTTATTAATCCACTGTGTAAAATAAAATGTTTTCCATCTAGTGACTACCCACCCTACCCTCCTAATTTATCACTTTGGGTAAATGATTCCTTTTGAAATTGCTCTCTATGTACAGTACAGTAATTTATATTCAAGACAGTAACACCGTTGAAAACATCCTGCTATACTTACTGTACGCTAAAAACACTGTTAAATTCGTCACTGGAAGCAGGTTGTCTAAATGTGACAAGATGCTCAGCTGTGTTGCTGTTTGCGAATAATCATAACTGGACTATTGAAGCTGTTTGCTATCTGAACTGAAGTGACAACGGAAATGTGCTATTTACCCTTTATAAAAGGAAAACTTGCATTGTTTTTGTGCTTCTTTTATAGTTGTTAAGACATTAAAGAAAAATTTACACCATTCAAAGTATCATGTTGTTGACGTTTAGGAATTTGAAATAAAAATCTTTTAACTTTAATGTCAATTGCAGCAGTCTTTGCTCTTTTGATAATCTTTGGTTTTATGTCAATAAAATTGCAATTACCTGCTTCTATGGACACAGATGCAAATTCTGTACTGTCATTCTACTCTATTACAGTACAGCTGTACTGTTATTCAGATTATGTCACTGTTCATAACACACAGAGATCTAGCAGATGATATGGAGGGCAACAGGGAAACATTAATTAATTTCCCATCTTTTGCTCTTTTCTTCGTTTGCTGGCAGTGATTTAGCACAATTTTCGATTGAATTAAATTTTATTTGTATAGCTTTTACAGTTGACATTGTCAGAAAGCAGCTCCATACAACCAAAGAAACTATGGAAGTTTACATGAACAGTGAATGTGTATGAATCATAATAATCAGATTGTCCCTGATGAGCAAGCCGAGGGCGACGGTGGCAAGGAAAAACTCCCTGAGAAGGCAACAGGAAGAAACCTTGAGAGGAACCAGACTCAACAGGGAACCCATCCTCATATGGGTGATTACATGCTATGTGTTTGGCCGCAGGCAGTTCAGAATAAAAGTTGATGTCTTTAAGTTAATGTGGAGTCCAATTAGTTATTGGAGGCTCTGGTAGACTTGTAGAAAATTCCAGTCCTGGACTATCAAGTGACTATCGTTGAGTCGAAACCTCAGAGAAACAGCTGTCCACATCAGCTGAGGCCAGGACCGTCTTCATGGAAGAGTGGAACCAGCCCCAGTCACCACACGCATCCCACAGACACCACACGGGGCATCCAAGCGACGAGATCTCCAACCAAAAGGGGGCTCCACAACGAGTCAGACAGGTCCAGAGGGTGAGCTCGAAAGAGAGACAGGAAGAGGGAAAGAGAGACAGGAAGAGGGAAAGAGAGAGGGGGGGAGAGCAGAAAAGGAGAGATAACAGTTAGGTATGGTCACAGTAACATAATGTATGAGGTGAATGTATATTTTTATATATATACAAAAAGATTTAGTCAGATTATCACTGAACAATCTATTGGATCCACTAGGATGCAGGACAACAACAAATCACATACCATTAATCTAAAAAAGACCACACACACACTGTCTTTGTTAATTTAAATCAACTGCTTTATTCTGTGTCATGGATACAGACAGAGAGAGAGATCTTATTAACATGGGTATGAGAAATACTTTACATGCAGTATCTGCAAATTGTTACAAAGTACATGTAAATTTGGTATACATTTCTCTATATGTAAGTGGGGTCGGTGAATATTTTGCTGTAAGGACATGTGCTGGGACTGATTGCAGTATCAGATGAGGGAAAGCGACCACAAAAACAGAGACCATCCCCAGCCCTATCTACCCAACTTAAGACTAACTAACTAACTCAACCCTAGTCTTCGTGCCACTACATGTGGGGGGTACTTATGCACTGAAAACCACTGGGGCAGTTAAGCAACTGGAAAACCAATTACCCTCTGCAGCCAGGGATGTGCTCCCGAGACAACTGCTCTACCCACGTTTGCAGCCACATTAAATATTTACATGACTTATCCCCTATTGGGAAAAAGCCATCTAAACCTAACTGGGGATTAACGGGTCTATAACAAACATGGCTATTGTAACTCATTGGTAGCATCAGATTTTGTCCAACGTATACATTGATTTAAAGTTGAAGTTAATGTCTTGGTTGCTATTCACCTCAAAGGCCTTGTCCTAGTCTCGTTCCAGTTATTACACACCTTACATAAATTTTGCAGCCTAGTAAAAGCTTGGAATAAATGTAAGGGAAATCCTTCCTCTACTGAATGTTTCAAAGTATGGTCTTCTTGAGAGAGTTTGCGTTTGTTTTCTGTGCGCTCGTAAAGCTCATCTGCTATCTGATGTAGTAGATCAGCAATTTCATCTTCTGTTGTTTTGTGACTTCTAAGTTCCTGCAAACAACACTTTGCAATGTTTGGATGGATCATTTTTACCTCTTCGTATTGTCCATCACTCTTAACTGTGATGGAGCAAATTAAATTTGAAAACTTGCCAAAAAGTTCTTCGGGTCTGTCAGTTCCACAGATAGGTTTAGGGCTTGGACTGAGAAACTTCTCACACAGAGAGAAGGGGAGAGCCGCGTCCTTGGAGTATACATTCAAAAGAGTTAAAATAGCCAGGAGTTGGGATTGTTTCTGATTTATACTGAAGCTCCTTAGGGTGTTGCGAACCACATCCTGAAAATATTCTGGCTTTAAGTTATTCTTTGTTATCATGAATTCATAGAATGTTTTAGCAATCTTGGATGTTTTCTCTACTTCTACTAATTTATTCTCAAACTGTATCTGCTCCTTCTCAGAGATATCGTTTCCAAGGAAAAAAGCATGTTCAGTTATCTCAGTCTGTTCAGGGGACTCAGATCTCATGCAGTTTAGAAGAATAACCTGTGTAGACTTGATGTTTGTCTTGCATTCTTTTTCAATGACCTGCTGCAAGTCAAATACTTTCTCCATATCATCAAAATCATCTATCATGAGCAAAACAGGAACCCGTGGTAATTGCTCTTCGTGGTCGTATGTTAAAAGTCTGACCACCTGATTAGCTACTTCAGAGAATTCTGCATTTCTGTCTTTAAGGACCGCACAACGAAATCTGTCCCGGAGATTCCATAAAGTATGCATGGCCAAAGTTGTCCCACCACATCCAGGTACGTGCATTAGGTTGAGCAACACACAGGGTCTTGTTTGGAAGCGTATATCTAGTATGGTATTACTGATTAAGATAATTATGTATCGCCTGATAAGCTGTGAGGATCCAGGTTCCTCTGAGAAATAGAAATTCCACCATGAGGGTTTACCTCCTTTGTAGAAGTTTTCCTCTATGGCAATTTTGTCTTCATTTCCTCCTTCACACTGGTTCACACACAGGACATCTAGCGTATTCAGACTACGCTCCACTTCTTTCTCAAGAAGCACTCTGCTCCCCCCACCACAAGGTAAGAAACGACTGGCTCTTCGGTTTTTAGAGAAAAGACTAAGTATAGTACCATTGACTTCAGCAAAACTTAGCTCATATATGCATCTGCCAGAGATATCGATTCCACACCGAGCCTCTATTAGATCCTTCCAGGAGGTAAAAGCATTTTCATTGTCACATACACAAAGGATTTGATCTGTGCCTCTGAGTTCCTGCCAGAATGTACTGAAAGTCTCAACAAGTGGGTCCATCTTGTCACTGACTGTTGACAAAAGTAAGAAAATCACAAGGAATCTCTTGTTTGGAAGGACATCTTTCCGACACAAAAAAGAAATCACATCTCGAACTGAGGCCCCCTTTTCCATCAACCACTGCTGTATGTCTGAAGGAACCTCATTCTCAATTCCTCCATTGCAGAAAACCCAACTGGTGTTTCGAGTTAATTTCAGCTTATTTGCTATTTCTTCAACTCCTTCTGTGATTTTATATTGTCCCGGTAAATGAGCATTTATTGTACTCTTGACGTCAAGGTGACGCTGTAATCCTTGTTTAGCTGATTCCGGATCAAAATCCAAAACGGCTGTTGGGTTGAGTTCAACAAGAAATCCAAGTGATTCAAACTGGCTTGAATGGGACTTGTTAGTTACGATCACGTACTGTTCAAAGTGGGACTTGTCCAGAGAGATAGTTCTACCAGTTATCATCTGACTTAATCTGGAACCTTGAGTACTGCTTTTGATCACACTCAGGTGCTTCTCTTCAGACTGTTTTCGAAGTTGTAATTGTTTGGGCATGTTTTCAACAAACCTCATGTACTCTACCATCGGTTTTGTAAATGTGTTTGGCGCAAGAAGATCCCTGCTGCTACTCCCGTCTCGGATAAAAAATTGTTTTGATGATTTTGTTTTCTTTTTGACTGGTTCTATTATATGGTAAATATTTTCTTCACATATAGTAGAGGAAGGAACTATGTCCACTTCAATCACGCATTTGTCAGATGATGTTTCATTATTATTAAGAACCGTAACAAATCGAGGAGGTTTGATGCACATTTGAGCAGCCTGTTTGTATTTATGCTCAAAACTACGATTAATGGCAAATTTTAGTCCATCTCCATAAATTTCTTTGTCCTCAACAATCACTCCCAGCACTTGACCATGGGTGAAGTTTGGCTTGTCCCCTACTCCAAAATGTATGGTGCCGTTGGTGCGGCTATTCATGCAGGCTGCTGCAAAACGTACAACCTCAGCTGTGAACTTGTCCATTTTAGTTTCAGCTGTTGTATTTATAAAAGCTTTATACTCATGGCAGGGTTCAATTAAGTTTAAGGGGCCTGATTCTGGGATATCAAGAATATTGTTTATAATGTATCTATATGAATTATGGTACTGTTCAAATGGATAGGGTTTACATACTCGTGGTTGGTTATCAGAGTTTGTTTGTTTGTCCTTTTTCATTTGGTGGTCTCTGTCGTTGTCATGCACATTTTCTCCCTCATGTGGCCATGGTTTCATCCTGAGCAAAGTGTTCTCCTCTTCATGCTAGAACAAAAGGTTGCATTTCATTATTTCATTTTATTTTATTCATTTTTCATTTTATTTGTATAGCGCCAAATCACAACAAAAAATCCCAGTATAACTGTACACAGAAATATATAGAAAACCCAACCCAGCAGCACTAGGTGACAGTGAAGAGGAAAAACTCCCTTTAGAGGAAGAAACCTCCAACAGCACTAGGCTCAGGGTGGGCGGCCATTTGCCTCGACCGGTTGGGGTGAGTGCGAGTGAGTACAATTTCTTTAAATGAAGCTACATCACAGTACTGATTTTGTGACAGTTTCTGGTGTCTGGTATTATTCCCTCTGTCTACAGCTTTGAAACAATATCTACCCAACTTGCACTCCATTGTACTGTTAATTTTCTTTTATTTAAGGTCAATTTCAAATCAAGAGATTTTGATTATTTAACTGTGATGTAAATAAAGTCTAAGGGATTTGGCAAGTACAGTATGCTTACACTGTGCTGATTAGGTGGCACAGTGCTCATTTTACCATAAAAGTCCAGTTGTGTTTTACCTATGATTGTTTTGTCTATAGACCTTCATTCTGTCTTAAAGATCTGTTTCTGTTACAAAGTAAATGACTGAATAAGGTTTATAATATGAAATTGTGTTTTTATTAAAACGTACTCCGCATCCTATCACAACACACATTGCTCCCTGATGACTTAATCAACACAGCAGTACTGGAACACTACCTTGTCCCCCATCACATAAGGGGAATAGCCACCTGCTTTTTTGGAAGATACATATATATGTGTATGTATGTCAGAAAAGAGAAAATCAGAGAATCCTGCAGAAGAACAATGGAGTAAGCATTATATAGAACAGGTCTACACTTGAAAAACTCGATGTCAATTTCAATTATATACCTTAATCGGACCTTGGTCAGCCATGGCAGCTTCAGTTCACTGTGAATGTACCGTGGGAAAAAATAAATTAAAAAATACAGGGATTACACACTCATGCACAGTGTAAACCACATTTTAATTGTATTGATCAATCATTTGAAAACTGAAAGTAAAATTCATTGTTATATTTTCCTGGAGAGATCTGTCCTCAAACCTGCTCACTACAAGTTGCATCATGAAAACTATTAAATAATATAATCTATTGTATAAATACAATAGCAACATTGGTCTTCATTTACAATTTACCAAAGTCCTATGAACATTCTACGTCGAAGTTGCCTGTTTTTAAACTGCAGATTCATTCATAACTTAGTTTCTATGGCAAATCTTACTGTTCTCACAAGTTGAAAGCACAATCTAGTTGTTTCGATCTAACATAGTCAGCAATCTCACGTTTGTGTAGTTGAGAACGGCCAAATGACAAAAAGACAGTGAGGCACTGAACTCCAAATTAATTTTTTTTTTTTAAATGATGACCAACATATGTACAGTCCTGTGTAAAAGTCTTTATATTTAGTGTTCGGGCAATGCTATAATGACCATATTTAACCTTCATTTCTCAGTTTCTTTATTAGAATATAACTAGAAAATATCGAAAAGATGTACACAGAAATAAAACACAACAATATTAGAGAAAACTGCTTCTGTAGGCTAAAGCGGCAAATACTGGGGAATATAGAGACCTCTGTAAAACATATAGAAGTCTGGGACAAAAATAGGAATGGAAGCCCTGATGAGAAGTTTCTCAGAGTTTCTTCTTTGAGACACTGGATAAAGTCCAGCACAGACCGGGCTCGGAATCTGGCAGTTTCATCTGTATTGTAAGTTAAACTCTCCATAATCTAAAGAAGCTTGATCACACTTAGTGTTTTTTGAAGGAGAGGTGGCAAGAAACCAGTTTGTGTTTCTAGTTGTTATAATGCCAAAAAAAGCTAAATAAATTTTTATGTACAGCCATTATAGCACTGTTATTTTGCCCAAACAAATCAGTACTGAAATACATTCTGTTGTTAGCTACGAACAAAAGTTGTTAAATGTTCATGAAGACTGTGTTGGGGGGTTTTAGTAAAATTTTCTCCTTTGGAACGGTCGGTAAGTTATGTGGTGAATGCTGAGGATAAACCTAGAGGGCCAACCTTTCTCCTCCTCACCACTGTAATAGAGACCTCCATTCCTACCGATTCTTTGATTAACATTTCCACTGCAATTGGCCACAATCATTTAAAATTACAGATGAGCCCCGTGCTGTCTAATACTGAGGTATACAAATTAAAACAAAAACCTTCTCTATAGTCCGTAATAGTAAAAAAGAACAAACCCGGAAACATAACAATGGCTTGAACTTTTCTCTCAGTTTAATTAGGCTCAAAGAAATAACCAGTTACCCGTCATTACTAAATATTAGAACTTACCTTAACTCTTTTTTCAGTCTTCATTCGTTTCATCCGTTTCTTATTAGATGCAACTTGGTGACTGGAAGAGACAAACCCGAAGAACCGTCAAAGTGACTTTTCTCCTTGTATTAAACGGAAGCCAGCATGCACAGGCTACTTTCAGCTGTGACGTGGGCTGCAGCGGAAATCTGCTGCTGTGGTTTGTGGTGAAGCTGCGCCCATGTTGCACAGGTCTCTCTCAAAACTCTGAGGACAGATGTAAAGGTGCTCCCCCCCCCAGTCTGGCCAAGGCACATTTGCAAATGAATGAACTCAATTCTGCAGAGGTGGTAAGTCACTGAGTGAAATTCTACTAACTGTTTAATTAACTTTCTTCTTTAACTATCACAGGAATTCAGAGGACATGGTGTTTATTTTACAGCTTCACTAACTTTTTGCTGATGATATGATGATGATATTATTCCATGAACTAATAAATGATGATTATAATGGATCAACCACCTGGCGGGTCAAAACGTAGTTTAGTAATCAGGGTGAAACTTCATATAAACCCATGAAGTACCACTGATCTTTGACCTTTAAGTATACCAAGTATATTTGGTAAGCCTGTGTTCCATCTTGTCACGCGCCTAGGATCCAACTCCATAGCCAGAGACCACACAGGACCAGAGAACTGAGATAAGAAATGTGTTATTGACAATAATGCAGCGGATGAGAGTCGGGACTTGCGTCCGAACAGAGCTGTGGTCAGGTGAGTATGGTGTTTGAAGTCCTGATGAGCTGTGGCTGAGAAGCGGGGAGGAGTGAACCAGAGAGAAGACTGAAGAGTTGTAGATTCCAAAATGGTCAACAGTAGAGTGAGGCATATGTTGACTGGGAGCAGAGGAGGAATGATATGCAGAACAGGCTAAATGGCAAAAGCACAGTGGGTTAGTGAACAAAACAGTGACACATTTCCAGAAAGACGAGGCGCACAGTAAAAGACAAATCCAGGGTCACACACACAAGAAACAGTCCAAGCACTAAAGTCCGTGAGGCAAGATCCAAGGTCCAAACAATCCAGGTCAGTACTGAGAGGTAATATAGAAACAGAGATCCGATAGACTGATAACGATGTCAGGGGACGGTCCAAGTCATACACGAAGGAATCCAACTTAGAGACAGAACAGGGACACAGGCAGAGGGGAGCAGGAACAGGTCAGGCAGAAAACACTCACGCTGTGGAAGAGCAGAGCAGAGGCAGGTCAAAACAGAAGGCAGGTCCGGTTAGGGGGGAGTCAGGCAGAGACAGGTTTCAGGTCGGGCAGGGTTCGTTTCCAAAAAAGCAATCTAAAGATAATGCTGGATAGTGCTGTTCACAGGTTGAAGTACAACTATCTGGCAAAGAGGAAGCTGACTGACCTGCTAATAAAGGGACAGGGGAAGCCCAGGTGCAGACAATCGTAATTAGCAGGTCACCTGCCAGGGAGAAAACAAGGAAAGCAGGGACAGACAGGGAGGCGGAGCTGGAATCATGACAGTACCCCCCCCCACCCCCCACCGAAGGCCAACTCACGGCGGCCGACCAGGCTCGGCCGGATGGTCACGGCGGGACTGAGATCAGGATCCAAAACAAAGCGGGAGGGAACCCAAGACCGCTCCTCAGGGCCATAGCCCTCCCAGTCCACCAGATACTGCAAACCCCGACCCCGACGACGGGACCGGAGGAGACGGCGCACCGTGAAAGCGGGACCGCCGCCAATGGATCCGAAGAGGTCTGGGAAGACGCAGGCGGACTGCCACAGGGTTCACAACCTTGGTGATAGGAAAGGGGCCGATGAACCTGGGGGCCAACTTCCGATTCTCCACACGCAACGGGATGTCCGCAGAGGAGAGCCAAACCCGCTGACCGACCCTGTAAGGCGGAGCAGGCCTGCGCCACCAGTTGGCCTGATCTTCGTAGGAGCGAACAGACTGGATGAGGGAGGCAGGCGCCCTTCTCCAGGCCAAGTGGCAGCGCCGAACCGAAGCCCTTGCAGAGGGGACTGAGGACTCCTGCTCCTGGACATCAAACAGCGGCGGCTGATAACCATAGACTACCTGGAAGGGAGTCAACCCTGTGGCTGAAGACGGCAAGGAGTTGTGAGCGTACTCCACCCAAACCACCTTCGTCGACCAAGTTGTAGGTTCCCGGGAGCACAGAAGACGGAGGCCAGTCTCCAGCTCCTGATTCAAACGCTCTGTCTGCCCATTGGATTGGGGATGGACACCAGAAGACAGGCTGACAGAGATCCCCAGCAAACGACAGAACTCCAGAAGTGGGTAATGAACTGGGGTCCTCTGTCTGACACAATGTCCCTGGGAAGGCCATGGAGACGGAACACATGTTGCACCAGCAGGTCCGCTGTCTCCTTAGCTGATGGGAGTCCGGCCAAAGGGATGAAGTGAACCATTTTGGAAAAGCGGTCTACGACAGTCAGGACAGTGTTTAAGCCGTTCGACACAGGTCCAGTAACAAAGTCCACCGATATGTGGGACCATGGGCGACGAGGGATGGAGAGAGGATGCAGGTACCCTGCAGGTGCACGGTGGAGGGGTTTAGCCTGAGCACAGACAGGACAAGCAGATACAAATGTTCGCACATCAGCAGACAGGGTGGGCCACCAGAACCTCTGTTTGACAACAAAGAGGGTACGAGCTGTGCCTGGGTGACAGGTGAGGCGAGAGGAGTGGCACCAGTCTAAAACCTTAGAACGGAGATGGTCCGGAACATACAGTTTGTTAGGAGGACAGGCGGAGGGTGAAGGAGTGTGTGCATTGAGTACCTCATTCTCTATGTCCAGATGGGTGACTCCCAGTCGTGTAGCTGCGGGAAGAATGAAGTCGGGCGACTCAGGGGATTCCATGTGTTCGAACTGTCGTGACAGAGTGTCCGCTTTGGTGTTATGGTTACCTGGACGATAAGAAAGGGAGAAGTTGAAGCGATTGAAGAATAAGGCCCACCTGGCTTGCCGAGAGTTGAGGCGTTTGGCGGAACGAAGGTACTCGAGGTGTTTGTGGTCTGTCCACACCAGAAAAGGCTGCTCTGTACCCTCTAACCAATGACGCCACTCCTCCAGAGCTAGTTTGACCGCCAGCAATTCCTTATCTCCTATACTGTAATTCCGCTCTGCCTGCGACATCCGCCTAGAAAAGAAAGCACAAGGGTGTATCTTGTTGTCATTACTGGAACGCTGAGAAAGTACCGCACCTACTCCCTGGTCTGAGGCGTCCACCTCGACCACGAACTGGTGAGCGGGATCAGGTATGATCAGAATGGGAGCTGTGGTGAACTTTCCTTTCAGGTGCTCAAAGGCCTTTTGTGCCTCAGGAGTCCAGGTGAAGCAAGTCTTAGTGGACGTGAGGGCATGAAGCGGGCTAGCTATCTGACTGTAACCCCTGATGAATCGTCTGTAGAAGTTGGCAAAACCTAGGAAGCGTTGCAGAGCCTTTCGGGACTCAGGAGGGGGCCAGTCCTTGACCGCTTAGATCTTGACTGGGTCCATCTGAATCTGGCCGGGGATACAATGAACCCCAAAAATGAAACCTTCTGGGAATGGAATAGGCATTTCTCAGCTTTCACGTAGAGGCGATTCTGCAATAGACGTTGCAAAACCCTGCGCACGTGTTCCACATGTTCGGTTTCAGACTTGGAGAACATAAGGATGTCGTCAAGGTAAACAAAGATAAATTTATTCAACATATCTCCCAATACATCATTAACCAAATTTTGGAACACGGCGGGGGCATTGGTCAGTCCAAAAGGCATTACCAGATATCCATAATGTCCCGAGGGGGTATTGAACGCCGTCTTCCATTCATCACCTTGTCGAATGCGAACTAGGTGATAGGCATTGCGTAGGTCGAGTTTGGTGAAGATGGTGGCATTCTGTAAAAGTTCAAAAGCAGAGGAGATTAGCGGGAGAGGGTAGCGGTTCTTGATGGTGATGTCATTCAGGGACTCGGAAATCGATGCACGGCCGGAGGCCCCCGTCCTTCTTGCCTAAAAAAAAGAAACCGCCCCCCGCCGGAGAGGATGAGGGTCGAATAAGGCCCGCTGCTAATGCCTCATCCAGATATTTTTGCATAGCGACCCTCTCAGGAGCAGACAGGGAGTACAGGCGCCCCCTCGGGGGAGATGTTCCAGGCAGCAAATCTATGGCACAATCATAGGGTCTATGTGGCGGCAACGATGTGGCCCTCACCTTGTTAAATACCTGCTTAAGGTCCAGATAAACGGAGGGAACAGAAGAAAGATCAGGTAACTCTTCTACTTGGTTTGATACCTGAGGTGTGGAAACCGGGTGAGCTACCTGGAGACAGGTTGTGGAGCAGCCTGGACCCCATCCGAGCACTCGGCCAGAGGACCAGTCAATGTGAGGATTGTGACGTCTGAGCCATGAGGCGCCTAGAACCAAGGGCAGACTGGGGGAATGAATAATATGAAACTGCAAAACTTCAAAGTGGTTGTCAACAGACAGATGAACAGGATCAGTGAGAGCTGAACAGGGATGAATGATGTGGCCGTCAAGTGCTTTTACCTGCATAGGTTGTGGAAGTGGATGGAGTTGCAAACCTAGGTTGGCTGCCAGTCGTTGGTCCATGAACTCAGAATCCGCCCCAGAGTCAATGAAGGCCGGGATGGTGATAACTTTGTCTTGAAACCGTACTTGAACGTCTGTGAGGGGGCGAGCATCAGAGGAATGTTTCAGGGTGCGGCTCAGCAGCGGCCCTCGTTCAGCTGCTGAGCCCTGGCTTTTACTGGACACAAGGCTACGCGATGTGATGAGCCACCGCAATACAGACACAGGTTGTTCCTTAGGTGTCGCTGCCACTCCTCTGTACTAAGCCGGGTCCGTCCAATCTGCATCGGTTTGGAGGAGTTGGCTGTTGCTGGTGAAACTGGTGGAGGGATGGTTGGCCTGCGAGCACCAGGTTCACGAGGCGGTGACTACGAGGAGGAGGGCGCGTCTTGAAACGCTCTCTGGCTCGTTCTTTAATCCTACGATCAATGCAAATAGAGACATCTATTAATCCGTCTAGATTCTCTGGAAAATCTCGGGCTGCCAGCTCATCCTTACCGTTCACTCAGTCCCTTGTAGAACATGGTGAACAACGCAGAGTCATTCAGTCACAAAGAGCTGGCAAGTGGTCCTGAATCTATAGAGTATTCTGCCACTGACCTCGCTGCCCTGGTTTATTTATCTCTTCCAGCTGGATTCGAGGCCTTCCTTGTCTGGTTTGGTGGGATCCGAAATCTTGATTAGTTTCGTTTGAAAAGGTTCTGAAAGAATAACAGGGTGGCTGCGAGCACGGGCTCCACTCCGCAGTTGCACAGGCTCTCGCGGGTCCAGTGAGAAGTGAGATCACAAAACCCACATTGGCCTGCTCTGACTGAAAGACAGAAGGCTGAAAACTGAAGTATATTGTACATTGAGTGAGAAAGGGTCTGCAGTTCTCAGGATCCCCGTTATATGGTGGAGGTTTGTTGATGACAAGTTCACGAGAAGGGGAGGAAGACGTCACAGGCTCTGGGGCTGGAGAGGGTTGGGATTCCCGGGAAGTCAGGTGGCGGTAATTCTCTCCTAAACCCTGAATAGCCACAGACAAAGTTTCCAAACGACTACCAATATCTGCCAGTGCTCCCTCTACCTGGCCTTTCCATGTCTGATCT
The DNA here is from genome assembly GCF_900324465.2 of Anabas testudineus. Classification (NCBI taxonomy): domain Eukaryota; kingdom Metazoa; phylum Chordata; class Actinopteri; order Anabantiformes; family Anabantidae; genus Anabas; species Anabas testudineus. Next base: position 20,505,218 of record NC_046629.1, read on the forward strand.
CTGGCGGAGTCGGGGTTTTGGCCAGATAGTTCTGTCACGCGCCTAGGATCCGACTCCATAGCCAGAGACCACACAGGACCAGAGAACTGAGATAAGAAATGTGTTATTGACAATAATGCAGCGGATGAGAGTCGGGACTTGCGGCCGAACAGAGCTGTCGTCAGGCGAGTATGGTGTTTGAAGTCCTGATGAGCTGTGGCTGAGAAGCGGGGAGGAGTGAACCAGAGAGAAGACTGAAGAGTTGTAGATTCCAAAATGGCCAACAGTAGAGTGAGGCATATGTTGACTGGGAGCAGAGGAGGAATGATATGCAGAACAGGCTAAATGGCAAAAGCACAGTGGGTTAGTGAACAAAACAGTGACACATTTCCAGAAAGACGAGGTGCAGAGTAAGAGACAAATCCAGGGTCACACACACAAGAAGCAGTCCAAGCACTAAAGTCCGTGAGGCAAGATCCGAGGTCCAAACAACAATCCAGGTCAGTACTGAGAGGTAATATAGAAACAGAGATCCGATAGACTGATAACGATGTCAGGGGACGGTCCAGGTCATACACGAGGGAATCCAACTTAGAGACAGAACAGGGACACAGGCAGAGGGGAGCAGGAACAGGCCAGGCAGAAAACACTCACGCTGTCGAAGAGCAGGTCAAAACAGAAGGCAGGTCCGGTTAGGGGGGAGTCAGGCAGAGACAGGTTTCAGGTCGGGCAGGGTTCATTTGCTAAAAAGCAATCTAAAGATAATGCTGGATAGTGCTGTTCACAGGTTGAAGTACAACTATCTGGCAAAGAGGAAGCTGGCTGACCTGCTAATAAAGGAACAGGGGAAGCCCAGGTGCAGACAATCGTAATTAGCAGGTCACCTGCCAGGGAGAAAACAAGGAAAGCAGGGACAGACAGGGAGGCGGAGCTGGAATCATGACACATCTCTGCAGCTCTGTAACTACAGTATTAGTATTACATTTCTAATGCGTGTGTGTATTGCAGAAGTGACTGCATCACTTCCCCGTCGTGTCCTGTTTTTTCAAACTACATCACACACACTACAGATATGTCCAGATTACTGTTCACCGCTGCCAAAGTGATGCTGCCTTTGTACAGCAGCATCGCAGCAGCATGAGCTGCTTACAGACATGCACTGGAACTCTGGCAAGAAAAAGTATGTAAACCTTTTGGAATTTTTGCATTAATTTATCATAAAATGTGATTTGATCTTCATTTAAGTCAAGAGTATAAACAAATATAATGTATCTAAAATAATAACAAAACAAATTCTAATCTTTCACATCTTTATTAAGAACAACCATAAAAACCTCACAGTGCAAGTGGAAAAAGCATGTGAACCCCTGAAATAATGACCTCAAAAAGCTAATTGGAGTGTCAATATTATGTCAACACTCAAACTTTTGAGTTTGCTTAGCACAAGATCCACAATCAAGAATTGATTATTTAACATGAAGCTGGAATGAGTTAAAAAGTGTTTTTAAAGACTATAGAAAGTCACCAGTCTGCAGTTAGGCAAACAATATACAAATGGAAACACTCGTCATCAAGTGATCAGATAGAGACCTCTATCATCTCCCATTATAACTTAATTTCATAGAAAATGTTAATTACGGGACCTTGATGAACATACAGTAGTAATATGATTCATAACAGTAGAGAATACAGCAAATCCTGCATGTTATTGTGTCAGACAGCCTACAGAAAATGGAGGTACAGTAAAATAACTTAATTGTTAGTTACTGTAGGTCTCTGGACGTGAAGTCATTGTTCACCATTTTTGGTGAAAAATGTTCTACTTCAACATACAGTATCTGGTCTTTGTACAGGAAGGGGCTCAGCCACACCAGGAAGATGTCAACCTGAAATGATTTAACTCCACATCACAGTTTCTGATTCTCTCATGGAGCCAAAGTCAAAATTCATGTGGGGTTTTCACAGACTTTAACTCTTTAGTTAGAACAACTGAAACTAGCCCATGAAGGCATATAAGAGGCTTGGTGTATAATAGAAAGCTGACGTGGCATCAAGGCTGACTCACCCTTCTGGGAAACTACAGGAAGTTGTTGAGCTGTGTTAAAGTGGTGATGCAAGATTTACCTTCTAACCCTAACCCTAACCCTTTCTTGTTAAAAATGAGCAAATTAAATATTTCTTAACCCAAGATGTACAAGAATAAACCTGTACATAAAGAAATAAACAGATTGGTATTAAAGCTGTAGCAATCAATTTTTTTACATTAACAGTTACTATAGTGTTTGTAGTGTGTTGGTTCAATATCTATAAATCCTATATCAATTATTTTAATAACAAGACCTCCTACTAAAGCACAAAATTTAAGTACACCTTGCACAAAACATATATAAAACTATGCCATGCATCAAAAATGTGTTTTGAATTTGAGTACAAATTAATACAGAATACACTGCCCATTGCAAGAAGGTTTCCTGTGTCTCCCAGCACAGTCAAGAGCATGGAGGAGATTCCAGGAGACAGACAGTTACTCTGGGAGAACTGGACAGGGCCGTAGAAGGTCCTTAAGTGTACAGACACACCTCCTCCTCTACTAACGACTGATGCATTAATAACACCTTCACGTCAACAGACGTTGACAGTGACAACAGGTTCTGAGGCCCTAAAACTCAACTTTTAACTAGTTCACTCTAAATGATGTTAGGACGTTCATTTCAGAAAATGATCTTAATGGACTGGAGTAAATCTGTCATTACAGGTCTGGAAACTAACAGTAGTTACCCGTAATTTTCATTTTCATGGCAGGTGGCAGCTACCACACTAATAAATGTTAGTCTAGTCATTCTAGTTGGTACTGCAGTGGACCAATACACTGGATTATTACCTGAATACATTCAGAATGGGTCATTGTCCTGTAACATCATCCAGCTTCTATAGAGTTTCAGCTGAAGTACAGACATTCTCACATTAACCTAAAAGATGTTTTGATACACTGGGATGTTTTGATACATTGGGAATTCATCTCCCCCCCCAATCACTGCAAGCTGGACAGGCCCAAATCATGATGTTCCCTCCACCATACTTTCCGATTGGTTCGATTGATCTTTTCATAATGATACACTTTGCCCTTTTTACACCAGATGTAGCGCTGTGTGTTCTTTCCAAATAGTTCAATTTAATTGTCATCAGGCCACAAAACATTTTGCCAATACTGCTGTGGAGTGTCAATGTGCTCTGAACACAGATGTTAACCAGTTCCAATGAAGCCTTCAAATCTTCTTTACCTCATTAATGAGTGTTTGTTGTGCTCTTGGGTTAATTTTGACTGGCCCCCCACTTCTTGGGGAGTCTCCATTTGTAGATTGTTTGTTCTACTGTAAACTAGAGATTTCTAAAGTCTTTGACTTCACTCTGTAAACCTTTCCAGCTTTATGTAAATCAAAAAGTCTTGGTCGTAGATTCTCCGAAAGCTCCTTTGGCCATGCATGGCTCACATAAGTGGATTCTTCTTATACAGAGTATTTCTTTGTCAGGCGAAGTAGCTCTAGTCTACATTACAAACTAATTTTCTTAACAAGACTCCAGGTATGATAATATGTGACTCCAATTAGCTCTTTTAAGGTCATCATTCCAAGGGTTCACATATTTTTTTCCACTAGCACTATAAAGTTTTTATGGTTGTTCTTAATAAAGATGTGAGATATTAAACAATAACAATTCAAACAATAGCTACAAGAAAAAATAAATACAGTAAAATTTCTAGTACATTTTTTGGGACTGGAATAGAATATAGAATAGTATGAATAATGAAATTCACATAAAAACTATATATAAACTATAAAAAAAAATATTTTTGGTGCAAGGTAGGTGATATCTAGAGAGATTTAGACGTTTCTCTGGATCTGCAGTTTCACTTAACAAATGTTATATCTGCAAGTTGAAAAAAATGAGGAAAAGATGTAAACTTTAAATCTAAAGGTGCAGACAAAAATCCTCTCAGCAAAGTTTAGCAGCATGACGTGACCCACAGCAGGATGGTATAGGAGTGTGTCTTGAGCTTTAATAGCTGAGTGAGCTAGTGAAGCTAGCGGGCTAGCAGCAGCTCACAAAGTACTAAATGAAACAACTTTCACTGTGACTAACCTCGAGCCTTTACACGTGCCTGAGCAGGGATGAATGAGTGGAAAATGTCATTGTTGGTTCTTAGTCTGTTTATTTCTACAGCAAACTATTTTTTACATTGTTGCAAATTGACCACAGGTGGGTGTTAACAAAAAAAAAAAGCATTATGTACAGTTTATGACAAGAGAACAAAATAAAGATAAAATAAAATATATAAATACAGGTATGAATTTTACATGACGCACCGAGACAAAAGAACATGCAGCAGTTTGCAAGAAATACTCATCTTGTCAGTTTCTAAGACCAGCAATGTGAGAACAGACGCTACAGGAGCTGGTGAACTTTGCCCTTCAACTACAGATTTGCTTTAACTGTAACCCCCTCACCCCAAAAAATATCAGTTGATTCAATGTTTGAAACCAGTGGAGGAAAGAAGGAGAAAGAAAAGTACCAACAGGCATGTAACAGCATAAACTTGAAATCATTCTCAGTACCAGTATTTAAAAGGCTAATAATAACACATGAAAAGTCTGTACATTCATTTACTTAAATAGTCAGAATTGGCCCAATCCACTGTGGATTTCCTACATGAAAACGCCACTCAACAAAAAAAAAGAAAAGAAAAAGAAAGTGAAATCAGTAATACTTACATCTCCTTATTATAACCTTATTATCTTTATAACAGAATTTAAAAAATTGCCTTTCTACAGTAGATTCACTGTACTGTACCACAACAAACCAGATGATATCCCATAATAAAAATAGGATCAGATGCTCCCATTTAGCAGGCTGTTGCACAACTCAACATTTTAAAGCTTCTCGATAACTCAAACATGATATCTCACTACCACGTCTCTGCAGGCTTCTGCCTCGTTATAGTCCTCGGGCTGTTTTCTACCTGCTTTACTGAAACATTAGGAAATCAGAGATGAGCGACTGCATGTTGTTACAAGTGCACTTTAACAGTCAAGGAACCTGGGCCCTGCAAAGACAGCACAAAGCCGACGTGTGCTGCAGATTTCATGCAAGCTATTTGTTAATGTGAAAAAAAAGTGACTGTCGACGTGTTTTACTTCAATATTATGTAAAACTTTGCAGAGCAGTGGTCAAAATGTGTGTACAAAATCTGTTTGTTTGTGAGTGTGTGGTTATTGGCGAAGCTGCGGTTACGTGAAGGGGAGCTGAAGAAGGTGGAAGGGAGCAGACTAATACTGGATTTGCATCATCCACGCACACAGGTCCATTTTCCTGCAGATTCACATTTTCTTTTTTGTTAAAGAGAGTCACGAGTTACAGTGCTGCACAGCTCATCTGCTCCTCCACAGTCTCATTCAACAAACAGTGTGTAAAGTGAATAAGGCCTGATGAAGTCTCTCCTAACGTCTCTCTCCCGACTCCAAGCGGGGGAATGTCTTTAGTATTTACAAAGGACGCGGCTCTTCAGATGACAGTCACTCAGCACGCTGAAGACTGAGCAGCATCCGTGCAGGTATGATGCCACAAACAGACGTCACCTTCTGTTTGTGAAAGCACATTCAAAAAAGAAAGAGAAAAAAAAAAGGACGTCTCCATAGCTGAATGATTCTGAACTGTTCAGTTTAACAGTAATTTCTTCTTCTCACAGATTTTGAAGGATTGTCGTGTTGTTTGAATCAGCTTGTTTTACCAGGTAGAGTTTTCTGTTTTAATGAAAGAGGGAATTAATCTATTCACACACTCGTGACACTACTATCAATGCGCAGGCTTCTATAAAAAAGATCCGTAAACTTAAAATATGAACTCAAAATGCTCATAAGTTACTTCCCCTCACTCATTTACTTATTTTCTTACAATATTTACTTTGTATGCTTATTTCCATCACTGGGCCAGCCAAATGACATTTTATTCTAACCTGTAGGTGATTTGACGGTTTCTTTTTTTTTTACTTCACAGCATCATGTATGAGATATACATGATCATTCTGGGGCTCGAGCACAATCTGGCTTCCACTGACGAAGGGTGACGGGTGGAAGTTGTTGGAACTGTGGCAGAACAGCGTTTCCAAAATCCAAACAATGTGCAGAATTACTCCCCTCCAGTGTAAAAACCAATCCAGTTACATTCGAATGATTCTGAAGGGAGGATTTAAATAATGAGATAGGAGGAAAAGCGCAGTGCAGGCCAAGTAGTGACAAGGAGGCCCTCGTCCTGGAAATCCCCCGCGATGTGGCTCCATCCACTGGGTTTCCAAACACAAGCTGGATCCATTAACTGTGAGAGGAGACGTCTGAGGAACTGCTGCTATTGCTGTTCGTCGTCTGGGCCCGTTTGATGTACAGGTTCAGCAGTTTCATCTGCAAACAGACAAAGGCGTGAGACAATAATTTTGACCTCAGCACAACAGCAACTTGCATGCTGAGGAACTGTATGACTGGTTAAATTCTTTGTGATCACTTTGTGTAAAATGTGCTTGATAATGAACATCAGGACCTAAAAGCATCCCCTTTAAAATCAGCAAGAGAGAGACTGAGTTGACTGAGACTGACACTGACAGGAATGACAGGAAATTCCAAAATTGAAATAAGTACATAACTAATATAAATCAACATAAATGGCACATTCTCAAAATAGAATGTACCAGGCAGCTGATCTACACTGCTGCAGCAGCTGCTGGTGTTACTGTGTGATCAGTGAGGTAACAGACAAGTGAGTTTGCTCCTCTACTGCACTGCATGTAAAACCAGCTGTTTCTGTCACTAGTATTTAATAAGCATGTGAGTGGGAATGTATAATATCAATATAATGTCTTGATTTATAGATCAAATATTAAAAATTGAACTTACACTTATTTGTTTCTGCCTCACTATCACCGTATTTTAATGTATTTTATAATTTATATTTATGATTAATTATCTCATATTGTCACGTGTCCTGACAATATCCTGAGCTTTATTCTTAACTGCCCAGCAGCAACTCTGAGCATGTATTTAGTTATGAGTGAGGTCTTTTAGTAACAGTTTAAAGAGAGCTGGGATTGATTTAGAGATAATTGTAGCTAATACATCAGTTCATGCAGAGATTTGCAGGTCCACGCAGGGACAGTTCTGCAAACTGGATCCAAGTAAAATTCTGCGTCAGACTAAAAAGGTTTTCTTTATCAGTACCTGCACATATTTTTAAACATGCCTGCGAAAAGAAAAAAAAAAAAAAAGACCTGGAAGTGCAGGAATACGGGTCCCTGACTAACACTTTAACCAAGTAACTGGTTGAAACCTGCTAGAAATAACAGAAATACACAGGAAGATGATGAGGCTGTGCACCTGTTTTGGGTGTGTGTGTGTGTATGTTCATGCGCAGACTGCAGTCAGTACCTTGCTGCCCGTTAGCTGTGCCAGGTGAGGTTTGAGTTCCTCACCAATCACAGAGTAGATGGCCACCAGACAGAACACGCTGGCCTTTCGAACGCTGCTCTCTGTGTTGTCATAGCCCTGCAAAGATACAAGGAATCATTAGTTACCACACACACACACACACACACACACACACACACACACACACACACACACACACACGTACACGTACATGTACATGTACACAGGGGCTAAACAGGAACATGGGAAAGGTTGATGGGTACTGTTTCTGTACAATCTGATGAATGACATCAGGTTTTTTTAGACGTGAAAATAACATAATTAGCCATGTGTTAACTATCAGCTGGCGACTTGTTTTAGATGCAGACCTGCAGGAGTCCAGGGATGATGTCCGGCAGCAGCTGCAGTAGTGACTCCTTGGCGATGCGTTCAATGACTTTGGTTTGCATCTTTATGGCAGCCAGGTTGATGGGGTAGTCGGCGGTCTGCACAATGGGGCACAGCACTTTGATGCACTGCTCTGGGTGGATGGAGCCGGCCAGGGTGGATGCCGCCTCCTCGGCTGCACGCACCACCTAGAAGCACATGGACACCCACATTAGGACTGATAATATAATGTGTGGAACAAAGGAATATTAGGAATGACCTTTGGGATTTCTGTTACTCTTGAATTTTATACAGTACTTCTTAGGCCAGTGAGTGGTGCTAGACATATTTTATAACACATTTCAAAATAAAAATAAAGACTTATTATCATTTGAAAGTTTGGTTTGTTCAACACAAAGGTTTTATTGAAGCTTTTTGAATTGAGGACAGAGTTCGGAAGTAGCTGTGTGGAGCACACGAGCATTTCGCAGAAAACATGCACTGTAGATTATTCTCCATTTTTATGTTTACCTCCTTGTGAGAGTCTTTGTGAGCCTCCAGTGTCTTCATGATGGTAAGCTCAGCGTAGTTTTTGAAGCGGGCTGGCTGGTTTCTTAGGATTTCTTTCAGCACACGCAGAGCTAGGGCTCGGATGGTGTGCTATGGAGAAACATCGGCATGGCAAAACAGTTAGAAGCAGAAATATTCTATTTTATAATGATATCAAACCTACACTAGACCCTCTAGGTGCTGAGATTATCGATGAAGTTGGATTGTAATGGCTACTTAGCTATTTTTGCAAACTGGTGGTTTCTAAAGTTTCACTGCATCTATACCTACAGTAAAAACACAGAAACATGCAGGGGCATTAGAAACCGTACATCTTTGTCACCAAGTGTCTCCAGCAGGAGGAGGAGGATGGTTTTGAAGTGTTCGTCCCACACAGCCATGCTGTCTTCTCGCGTGATCTTCAGCAGCTCCACCAGGGCGCCTTTACGCTCCTCAGAACGCTCGTTGTGATTGGACAGTTCCTTAAGCAGGTCAGCTACCAGGTCTGAGTGATCCTGACCGACTGCTCAACAAGGAAGGACAGGAAGAAGTTACACACGAGCAATTTAACTAAAGACACTCTGCCTTGACCCAAAAAATCTAATCTTAATGTCAAAAGAAACAATTGCCCTTTATAACTGTGCTAGTATTAGGCTAATACATCTGTAAATATGTATTAGTTTGACTAAGAGACAAACAGAGAGGTCATTACAGAGAAGGCCACAGCCATTAGTAGAAGAATCAAGCAGGACAGGCTGTGAACACACATGTACAAGGCAGAGTGAGAAGAAGTAACACCACGATAAAGTAGTAATCAGAATTGAGAGAGCTGAGTGAATAATGCAGACACAAACAAAGGGTGAGTGGAGTGAGGGTACAGTCAGTAAAAAAGTCAGGCAGTTGTTCGGTCATCGAGTCTGACAGCCAGGCAGGGGAGGGCGAGGGATGTTTACCAGGAGCAAAGACTTTGGGCAGCATCATCTTGTTTTCACCACTTTCCTGACGCCGGCCTAGAGAGGAAGGGGGCGTGGACAAAGGATGAACGTGGAGGTGGGAGAAAGAGGGGAGACAGGAGGGTGCAGAGCAGAGGATGTGATGACAACACCAACAACTGATGAACAGACTGGCATGTGTTTTACAACGGAGGAGCTGCAGACTCAGATACCTGCATTTGTGGCAAACAATACAGAGCAGGCTTCACCACTTTGTTCTATAACCTCTGTCAACAGGTATGAATATGTTTGTTGAATTAACCAAGCAATGCAATGCAGACAACAAGTATGTTTTGCTGCATTTGTGACTGCAATGTCTTGTTTCAAGTCTCAACACTCAACAGCAGTAGCTTTCTGTTATACTAAAAAATAAAAGGACTTGCTAATATAGAAAGTAGAACATTACAAAATACTTCGTGCTAGGACAAACTCACATTGTGATGTTGATTTCAATGATGAACAACTACAACAAGACTTTTTCTCAGCTTTCTTAGGTCATGAACTCACAGTCGCGGAACTGCTCCACGTCATCGTCAAAGACGGCTTCTTTCAGGGCGCTCTTATCGTATGTGCAGATGGTTTCACCATATCCATAAGGAGCAAACTCACGACTGCGTGGTCCGGCGAAGGAGCGTGGCGATGGCGTGTTGAGTAGTGAGGTCTTGTTGTCCAAGGCAGTGCGACCACCTTCCACCATGTCTAAGCCCAAGCGGGCGTCAGAGCCCGGGGATGATGCTATGCCTTCTCTTCCAGCCTGTAGAACAACAAGGTTAGAAGGTTTTCCTACTTCTTCATTGTTTGATAATGTTGGACATAGAATTAAAATCTAATATTCAGGATAACCCTAATAGATGAAAAGTTTATGACTCACTGCATCATCCCTCTTGCCCTCCCGTCTGATTGGCTCATTCAGGTCCTCCTGGCTCCGATAGCTGAAGCTCTGGATGGCTTCAGTGACACCACGGAGAGAGCTGTAGATCTCTTCCGAGTTCATGTTCTCTGTGTCATACTCCATCATGCTATCAGACACACAAACACAAAGAAATTCACACAAGATTGATAGGACATACGTATCTGAATAACATACATAAGCATGCTTTTGTTTGCCACCATGCCAAGTGCTTTAGCATCGCATCTGAAATCCAAAAGAGTCATCTTTAATTGTGAATATAAAGGGGATTTTTACAAAACAGTTAACCTCATCAGTGAAGCAACTGGTAGACAATGTATCCATTTGACGTCAGTCAGGTGAAGAAATCATAAGCATTCAGCAAGAAAGGGACACACATGAATATTAGAATATAGTTGCTGGTTTGGGAAAAGGGAATTTGGACAAGATCAGGGTCTGGCGTGGTTGAAGGAACAATCCTCTGTGTGTCTAAGTCCACCTTATTACCTGGGTGAATATGCTCTGCGCAGGACCCTTAAGGAGGGGGCAGCAGGGCTGGTGTGAGGTGGAGGAGGAGGAGGAGGAGGGGCAGGGGGGTGCTTTGACAGTCCGTCGACACCCCAACCCCATAACCGACTGTTGTCACAGCGCGGCCGGGAGGGAAGGATGGACAGACAGAAGTGAGAGAGAGGGATAAAGTGGATGGAAACAAACAACAAGAGGAGAATACAAGACAGGAGGAGGGGGAGGAAAACAACACATGTGCAGAAAGAGAAAAGACAAAAAGAAACTAGTCTGAGCTTTAAGGTTATGGGAAGAGTTTCCAGAAAAAGCAGAATCCCACAAACCAGGTTTCACTGGAAATATTTTTCTATTACAGGAGTAGAGCCTTCTTCCTCCTCACAGTTTGGCCAGAAGAGTCTCAACACTTCAGATTCAGGTACAGTAATCACAACCAGGAAATACAACATGTCCATTATCAGGGTTTATGGGTTTCTGCTTGCACACAAGACGGTACAGTGCCTCAGTTATATGAGCTGCTCAGTCAAAATTAAACTGTAAGTAAAAAGCCAAAAATTACAATAATGCTCCCTTATTTTTATTTTAGAAACCTTATACAGTGGCAGAGGTTTATGAACCATTAGAATTGAATTGAATAAATATGACATAAAACAAACCGTAACTCACCAGATTTGTCCTAGAACTAAATAAAACAAGATTTATTTTGTGCCCACCCAGCCAACTTCCTGTAGACCCTTGTTTAAAGACTATTACGTATGTGACAATCACTACACTGTTATTACATTTGTCAGGAAAGCAGATAGTAGAGTCTTGGTAAAAAGTTGATTTCAAAATAGTCAATTATTTCTCTAGATGATAGCTTTGAGTTACCTATGGTATCTTTCTACCATTCCCTGGCATCTCCTACCCTGTCAATTTGTCTGTCAGGTAACGCTAGCTGCCGTTACCTCTTGAGCCGCTGGCCTGCCACAACTGTAGCTCTTCTCAGCACAGCCATTAAATATTTTGGATGGAACAGATCAGAGAGAGGTGTGTTTTAAATACTTCTGTGTGGACTCAAGTTTGCAAACTTGTGCTGGTGAAAAAATGGTGCAACCTTCTGTTGCAATAATGTCTTCAACTAAATGTTTTCAAAGACTTCCTCCTCCAACTCAGGGATGTTGGTGTGCTTCCTTGTGTGAACTAATAATACTGCCACCACAGTTGGTATAAGATTGGCAAACATTTTACTTCTCATTTAAGCCCAAAAGGTTCTGCTTTGAACGTTACCCTGTGGTTCCGTCCTGAACTATTACACCCTTGCTTTTGATGTGATCTTTCTTGGTCGATCATTCCTGTGTTCTCCATGTAGTCTATGGCTAAACTTGCAAAATACTGTGTCTTTTGAAACCCTTTCCAGTCTGGTAAGCTTCAACAAGGTCTTTAAAAAATGTTCTTTGTTCAAGCAATAAGAAATTTCACCTAAATAAGCCAAGGCCTCTAAGACTCACATTTTGCCATCTTGTTAACTGAAACGTAACATAAACATGTAAAATAAACTGATAATCCAAGAGGTTCACAAACTTTCAAGTTCCACTGTATATTACAGCTGTAAGTTCTTTTGGATTTCTGGTAAAACTATGATTGCATATGTGCTGTAACCTCTGAGCAGCTCACTCAGTATCATGCTCCTGCCAACCCGTCAGTTAGATTGTGTGTTAGTTTGACTACAGATGATTAGTAAAACCTCATCCATGCATTAGAAAAGAAGGTGTGCTACATAACAGCTTAATTTCAGATTCATGATCAACTAACCTTGGAGACAGTCCTCCATGGGAACAGTTTGTTGGAGACGTGAGGGGGCTGGTTCTACTGGGCGTGTGACGTGTTGGTGTCCTGCCAATGGTGTTGCTCGGAGACCCCTGCAAGGCAAGAAAACAAATATGAAATCTGAAATTGGCAACCATATAGTCTAATGTTTCTGCCTGCCTAGCATGGTCCTGACTGCTTTCATAATCAATTTTTCATCTGAGCTTCTGTATGAATGTCAGCAAAATCAACAGTGTTTCATTTGACATACCACACTGCTGCTGGTATTGCTGGAGTTCTTCAAGTGATTATGCAGCAGTTTGGTCGCTCCATCCTGGAAAGTTTTGGGCAGAGCTCCCAGCAGCATGGTAAATTCTGGGGTGTTGAGCTCAAACAGAGCAATTAGCACCACCTGGGCCGCCTGAAGGAAGTGTTGTACAACGGGTTAGAAAGGACAAAAGGCCAGAGTGGAAAGGCCACATAGTATCCTTGGTTCCAGAAATTGACCACCAACATAGCAATTCTGTACAGGTATTTTCAAAATATAAAGACAACAGCACAGATACTGCAGTATAGGTTGTAACCAAAACATAAAATGCTCTAATTGGATCTTTTTTTTTTCTGCAAGGTCAAAAGGTCAAAACTATTCTGAAACCATGACAACAGCTCTCCAGCATACTTTGTAGAAGAGTAACATGCACATACACACCTGTGGAAAAAAACAATAAAAGGTGAGTGTTGCATTCAGTGGAAAATTAATAACGTATCCAACTATTCAAGAACATTTCTGTAATCTCGATGTTGCAACATGCAAGTGAGTACAGATCAAACTTGAAGGGGCTGGAAAAAGCACTAGTGTACGATTACTGTTGGGGAAATGATGCAAGATGGCAGTTAGGTAGCTTTTTGCCTAAGCCAGGACATAGAGGCAAAATTGGTCTGGGCCAACAGTCAGAGATGTGTGATTAATCTACCATAACTTTCTAACCCTGGATGCTTTTCTTGATTCTAAAACCTAAACTAAAAGTCTTCTAAATCTTTATTACTGTACAAAACAAAAATGTTAACAACATGCAGATATGCAGGTGAATGAGACAAAAAGACAAAATGTGTTAGGCACACAGTAGTAACAAAACAGTATTCTTATTGTTGTTTAGAAAGAAAATCAGTTTAAAAGTCCAGTCAAGTCTTTCCTGTAAGTAGAAATCAACAAAAATAAGTTGTTTGTGGTTGCACAACAAGCTCAGTTGAGTAGTGAGTGGTACTTTGCAAGACAGACTATTTCTAGGTTGTTACAGCAAAACAGCTGGAGCGTAAATGGTAGAGGTGAGTGAAAGATGCCACAATAAAGTTTTCACAGTCTTGTAGACTGGTGGTTAGGCACCAGGCAGGCGGGGCATTCCGTGCTTGTTGTGTGGTGATTGGTTTCTAGAGCGGGTTCTACCTGCTTACACCTTTCTTCCTGGTTACCCTCAGTGGACAGTAAGGCTGCAGTGCTGGACCTGCCAGCTAGCTCCTCGCTCACCCAGTTATGAAGGGTCTGGGGCACAGTGGCAAGGCAGAATGTTCATTACGGCATGATACTCCTAACAACCTTGCACAGACTAACAGGTTGTTTTTTTTCTTTTGTACTCATGCAAACAAAACTCAGGTGAAGATTGCTTGGAGCAGCAGACACATCTGTTCTATATTCATAGATTTATTTTCAGCTTTCCTGGGAGGTGATGCTCTGATTTCAAACTAAATAAGGATTTCACCTGGAAAAATAGCATTGGAAAAACACCAAGGCATGCACAGGGAGAACATGTGACGCACACCAAACAAGGAGAAGATAAATAGCCAACCACATGGATTGATTATTATTATTTTTTAAGCACAGCTAAACAAACAGGCCGAGGAATTCAACTTCATGTACAATGGATCTGCTCTGTAAATAATTATTCTGAAATCAATTAACACATACGTAGTTCCACACTACTGTACAGAAGCCCATCATAAAATCTAAATCCTTCAAGCTATTCGTGTCACAATCACCTACTTGCTGTGTTATAACGAGTTTAGTATAGGACTTCTAATGTAGATTAGATGCCCATGCTAAAAAATAAAAGCGTTTTATCAACATTAAACCTGGAATAAGTGAATTGTGACACCTTTCTGCACAATAATGAATAAAGCCCCCACAATGATCACAACTGCAAAAAGCGAAAAGTCAAAGCACAGAAACACTTGCTTAAGCAAACATGGGGAGAAGTTGCTCTGAGATCTTTGTCCTACTAGTAGACCAGATTTGACAAAGACAGCTGATTTACCTTTCTGACATCAGAGCTTTTGGGTTCGGTGGTCCAGGTTATGATGCGGGATACGGCCAAACGTGTCTCGCTAGAGTTGACAAAGTCTGTTGGATCCATCTGTCGTGCCAGGGACTCTATGTACTTTAAAATGGCCACCTTTACCTGAAGAGTTAATAAGCATCCAGTCAAGTATCTGAGTAAAAGCGCTGACTAATGTCATTAACTCACTATAAAGAAGAATAAAGTGTTTCTCACTTTACCTTGAGGTTTGGAGTCTGAGTCTGATCAACGATAAACCTCATCAGAATGTTGAACTGTTGGTCAAATGGAAATGACTCTCTAGCACAGACAAAAAAAAACAAAAGTTAGGTTTCTCTCTGATATAATATATATTTATTCTACCATTCATCAATTCATTTCCAACACTGTAAACTATCCCCTTATCCACAGCTGGTTATCTTAGTTATGGCTCACATGCACGCCTAGCTAACGTTTCACACCTTGTGATATCCAGTGCCTTCTGCACTTTGGCCTGGACAGAGCCCAGCAAGTCTGCCCCCATCTTCTTGAGCAACTGGGTGAGCAGGACAAACAGCCAGTCCTGCAGGTCCTCTCTGTGCACTGTGATGAAGTCCACAAGAGTCTCCAGAAACATGCTGAACACCTGAGAACATGCAGACAGTGTTGCTTGCTTTAATAAATAAACCATATTAAAGTTGTCTTTCTAGTCAGATTTATGTTCATGCCAGCATGTATAGTAATATGGGCTGAAAACAAACTTACTCTCTGTTGTTAAAGTCACAGCAAGACAGGCCATGCAACAAGAGACACTCCATTAGTATCAAATGAGTCACAGCATACAAATACTGTACATTATATTTACACGAGTCATCCTGGTGTTATGGATTCAATGTATTCAAAGTTACAACTGTGCTGTTCTAGCTTTAGTTAGTAAAACGTATCTTCTGTACCTTGCTGTGTGGATCTGCAAACATCCTTGTGAAGATTTCACAAAGTCTCTTGAGCTCTACTCGGCTGTAGTGACCAAAAATACAAAAAACAAATCAGGGCCACAAAAGGAGGATTAGTAGTTGACATTTACATTATTTAAATCTCTAAAAAGCTAAAAAGGATGTTAAAATTTAATATTATTACTATTGTATTTACTCCTTTCTTTTTGTTAAAGCTTTGATAATAACAAAGGCCACAGTGATTTAGCTTCTCTTTAGTTCTGTCTCAGCCTCAACCCCACCTCAGTATTCTTTGGCTCTTGAGGAGATTCTGCAGGCCTAGCAGACCTTCCTTCCTCTCTGACCAGTTGGAGCTGGCACAGTGGTTCAGGACCTCCGCCACATCCTCTGTCTGGCGCAGGTAGTGGGGGATGCCTCCATTCCGTGAGCCGTATGAGCGTTCTGAGCAGGCGCTGGATGCGTCACTGTTGGCATCGTCATCAGAGTACATGCCTGGTGATTCGTACCTCCGTCTCAAAGGCTTCCTCTGTGGAGGAAAAAATAACATTGTAAAATGCTAAGCATAATGACTACAATTCATAAATGCCAAACTCTGCAGAGAAATACATTCAGCAGTGAGGAAGAATCTTTAAAAGGTTGCCAGTAGCATCAAGTAGGCATGCAGTTCTCTGTACTGTTTCATAAAACTGATATGTTGTTCTGTGGATGTGTTTTTACATTTTAATTCCCCTGGTATAAAATGTAACAAATATGTTTTATTTTAACATGGAAAGCCAGTCAAGCAGTGCCACATGTAAAGATCTACATATACACTTACACAGTAAACTTAAACAGTACATCATAAGAAATTATTAATATGGACTGTTGGCAAAAGAAACACATATGAATAATGTCAAACAATGAGGTTCAACACATATCACGATGTGAATAAAAGATTTTTGCCTTCATCTTTTGACATGTGATGGACATAAACATCCAGGGTAAAATGAAATTGAAAGAAATAAATCTATAAAAGGGGACTGGGGTCAAGGGGTGTTATAATGCATATATAATGAGCCATGCTGCATAATTGTTTTCTGAACTTAATTAGTGCATGACAGTAGGAATGTATGAACAACATGTAAAATGACCAACTACCTTATTCCTGGAGTCTCCTAATAGCTGAAAGGGTAACAAAAAACCAAGAGGGAAAGAGGAGAGAGGGGAGATTTAAAGGAGGAGCAACGACCAAGCACAGTTCTTCTTGCTATAAAAGACAATACCGAACATTTTAAATTTCTACCGGCTCAGACTAAAGGAAAACATCAACATTGTGAGGAGCCCCTGGGTTTGACAATACTGAAGCTAGTGCAATGTACAAACATATCCTTTTTACTTTACCATTTGTAAACCATTAATTTAAATGAATTCTCTATTTGTAAACACTGATAAAATCTTGTGTGTAAATTTGAAGTTTAACACTGTAAAGATACAAAACTAGATTCTGTGCACCTTTCCAGGATTAAAAGTTTCAAAACATCCACTCAACATATATGTAATACTGGCAAAGCACCACTACCACTGTGTAAAGCTGCCTCGAGTTATGTGGTGTCACATAGCAGGGATGAGGCACTTGTACTACCACCCAACCTGGAGAATGTAGTTGACTAATTTTACCATATGTACTAACTTTAAGATGGCCTTTTCATTCATAACAGCTAACAACTTAATGATAGTTGTTTTAGTAATAACTTACCAGAGCATCAGCTACTGCTGCCTCCACTTCAGTACCAGTGTTGAGCACCCTCATGGCGTTGACTGATGCAGAGATTCTTGCTTGGTGAATCAAACCATATCGGTCTAGACAGGAAGTGGGACAAAAAAAAAGGTTAAGGAGGAAAGAAAGGAACATGGTGGCAACTGTAACTTACCTGAATAATCAAAAGCTAAGGTTATTATTCTACATGGCATAATGGGAAATTTAATTAACCAACCAACCAACAAACAAAAGCTAAATTAAAAGAATGTTTGGGAAAAAATAAATACAAATAAACGGGAATCAGGCTGCTTTGGCAGAAAGCACAGGCATACAGATTGCTGCTATGCTGTGTCCCTGGGTGATAATGCCAATGATGCACCAAAGAGACAAAAACGCAAATACTTTATAAACTAAAAAATAAATACAACAAAGCAAACAAGAAAACAACAACAACAAAACCAGATGACAGCATGTAAACCATAATGTATAAATACTGTACAAATGTAATGAAACTGGCTCCTCCTGGGCAAAAAAACCCTTAAAGCTTTTAAATGGAAATCTGTTATAAGTAACTAAAAGCACAGCCGGCTGCTAATGAGACATAACTGGAAAATAAAAAAGGCAATTAAAGTGGCAACAGAGTCAGAGACAGCAAGTCAAAGTCACGAATAACAATTTTACAAAAATCACAGCTAAAATGAAAAAAACTGTCTATAAGGCACTAAAATGCACTGAAAAGTGATTAACAGACAAGCAGATCAAAAAAACATGACGTTTTCCTTTTCATGCTAAACGAATATGCCTCCTCTGTTTTTACCTTTCCTTTCCTTAAATATTGAGGAAGGAAAATAAAGTTATGGATTGATGGATGCTGCCTACAGTCACATCAATGAACACAATCACAGAAGCATGCAGATATAGTACAATATAGCCTCTAAAGTAGGACGCTTTCGGGGGGGTTTGAGGGCTCGGGAGGTCTGAGCATGCAGGTCACCTGACTGGCCGTGGGGGTCAGCTGTGGAGAGAGCGCTGGTTGAACGAGAGTGACGTCGGGAGGCTGCAAGGTACAGGACAGGTGGGCAACATCCAGACCGAGGGGTTAGTGACACACGCAACATGTTTAACATCAACCTCTAATCTAATCTGACTGCACAGACCACCACACATGTATTTTGAATAAATGTCTTAATGGTTACTTTGATAGGCACGCTTGACATTCTCAGTTTCTATGACAGGACTGAAAAAGTCCCACTTACAGTAGATTCATTATATTTATATATGTATTAGAGTAATACAAGGCATGGTAATTATTCATGACCTCTGCCAGTGCACAGCATATGACGTGAGGGGGACAGTCTGTTCTCACAGCCAACTGGTTAGATGAGGTAGAAACAAGCAGGTTTGTCTCTGAGAGGGGCCAAATAAACCAGTGACTCCTTGATGCTTTTGCTGCTTTGCTTTTTCCTCTATGTCAAACCCTGATGTCATGATGTAGTGATCATTTAGAATTCAAACCAACACTGAGATTGACTGAGACACAATTTAAGAAACTGCATTTAAAAAAGTACTAGTATCAAATTATCAACATTTGCCATCCATGCCATTTTAAAGAAAAGAAAGCCAAAGTTCAATCCAGCACAAAGAATCTTCCCCAAACCCAGAAAGACACAGTTAGACCATGCACAGAAGACAGGCTGAGGTAGAATGAGAACACGACAACAGACAGTGCACAGATTGGGAGACTGGTGTAAACCTCTGGATTGTCCAGCTGGGACTCTTTGGGCTGAAACAGCTACTAGCTCAGCGATACTCACCCAGAGGAGCAAAGCCCCGAGCAGGGCTGGTGTCGCGGCTGCTCTCGCGACTAGTGTCACGACTGCAACCTTGACTCATGCTGGGACGGGGAATGCGGCTCCGGGCTAGCGTGCGGTAAGGAAGAGCAGCAGGAAGAAGAGCTTTACCACACAGGCTGGCTGTCAGGACAACATGTTAGGCGGGCATGTCAGTGTGTATTCATGGTGAGAATGGAGGGGTGACATTTACAGATGAGAAAAAGAAGAACAGAGGTTGCAAGAGAAGAAGACGACTTGAAAGTGTAAAGCCTGGCAGGCAAAATGCAGGGCAACAATGAGGCAGTTCTGGAGTGAACAAACAAAAAACTAGTGCCTGTGCTCCTCTGACAGATCTGTTTATGATGTTGCTAAAATTAGACTGGTCTTAAGAGGAGAGATAATAGAGTCATTAATATTAAAAACATTATCACTGTTATTATTCCCTTGAACACATCATCAACAACATTAACTTTAATGACAATTTGTCCTTTAGTTTGAGACATCTTGGGTAGTCATTTAGGTGATAAGGTTGAAAGGTTTCATACTCTAAGGAGAACAAATATCCACAGAAATCACATTTGTATGTTTCTTTCAAATATCTGCACAATTTGTCCTGATGATGCTACTATACAGGACTTTAGGCAGTTATCAAATTTATTAGAAATTATCTGCTGGTGATCTGGATAGCAGGAACTATCTTCAACTATCCTACTGAACTTCCATGTTCTAAACAAAAGACAGTACAGAGAAGGGACTGCCAAACCAAATCACTAATACAGTCATCCTAGGACTGTGCCACTAGCAGAGCTAAAAGAAAAAGAAACACAATTAAAAGTAATGGCCCAAGGGATAAAGGAAAAACAAAGTGAGCAGTGAAAGAGGAAAAAGAGAACTGTCACACAGAGTAAGAAGCAGTTACAGAGTGCTAGTGAGTGAGCTGATCAAACAGCACAACGCTAGTAAACGTTAGACATACTGAAGTCTTCACAGAACAACTCAACCTTGTAACTGTTATGACAAATCAAATCAATATAAAATGAATGTTTGTTGTAGAAGTTAGAGAGAACAAAAGTGACACATTGAGACAAATGAATGCATGTTACAAACAAGAGGAACAAAAGGAATGTGAACAGTACCTCCTACTATCAGACACACCTACTGTATATGACTACAAATTCAAATAGAGCTGAGGGAACTGCAACATTCACCATATCCTGTTACTGGAAATATGAATAAATGATGTTTAGCAGTCAGCAGCCAAAGGAAAAAAAAAATCCAGCCCAGATATATATGTAAGGCCTGGATTACAGACATAAGACAAGTTTCAATTAAATTAGGCTGTCTACGCCAATCAATGCCCACAAAGAGCATGTACAGGACATTTCTAGTCACTGTCTGACTGATAATAATGCATGAGCTAGCAAGTTAACATACAAATAATGCAGGAGTAAGCTGCTTTTGAAAGAGAATGACTTGTGGGAATTGTGTGCCTGAGTCTTGGACTTACCGAGGCCCAATCGGTTGGGGCTGGTCTCACGGCTGCAGCCTTGACTGCGAGGGATCCTGCTGCGCTTGTCAGCTGGTGTGGTGGAGGCAGACGCAGTGGCTCTAGGGATCCGACCGTAGCTGCTGTGGCCGAGCAGCTTGCCTGGGGAGCTGGAGCGACTGCCAGCTGTTGGGTAGGGGAAAAAAAATAGAAAAAATATGTATGGTAGTTAGACAATAGTCAGAGGGTGTAATATACACACTGGAAAAAGGCACAACACCTCTGTCAGTAGATCCAATGCTGTGAGGATAGTGTAGCAACATAAAAGACAATGTCATATATTGTCCAACATATTCTTCTATACTTATAAACCTCTGTAGATCTATGTGTTTCAGAGTTTTAGCTACATGCCCATCCAAAAGAATTGGAACAGTGAGGCAAAATTCCTTTATTTTTGCTGTAGACTGAAAACATCTGGATTTGATATCAAAAGATCAAAAGATGAGACAAAAGATCAACATTACAGCTTTTATTTCCAAAATAAAGGAACTGGTCTCACTATTCCAATACTTTTGGTGGGAGTGCGTATTTCTGAAGGTGAATGAAAACTATTTTAGTGCAAACCCAGAAACAGGAAACAGAACTTGATATCAAAACATTTTATGATCTCTAAAAAAACAGGAGCCTAGACGCACACAGTGGGAGGTTAGAGCTGCTTTGTAGATAACTGTGCTGTGAGGGAGACATTTACTGTGGCACTAGTTACCAGTGAGGACATCCAATACTTCAACAGTGAAAACAAAGACAACAAAATGGCTGACAGCTGACATTTCCAACTCCAAAGTGCTTCTCAAACTGTGAGGGGAAAAAGTAATCACAAAACAAACTGTGGATGTAACAAGTGGAGCATGCTTCTACTGTACGTGGTGACACTAATGAAAAAGCACACAGAATGGAATGACGTGCAAAGCTCTGGGCACTAGGGGACAGTGCTAAGTGCATGAGGCTTCTGGCTTGTAACTGCATGAAGCTGAGGCCTTACCACTGATGGGATTGGCTGATCTGGATCCTGGGTGATGGAAGCAATAGGCAGGACAGGGTGGAGATCGAGAACAGTCAAAATGGGACAGAAGAGGGTTATGTTTATTGATTTTACCCAGCATGCACTTTGGAAGACCGTGAACATGTTAGCTGTGCACTGATCAGTCACAGATCTCTTCACTATACAGCCACACCCCTAAGTATTTGGACCATTAGTAGTAGTTAGACAATTGGCTGTGGGGTGTTTTCTTCTCTTGTTAGTCGACTTACAACTAGGCAGATAATGTTAAAGTTAATGGTCAAAATAAAGTTTAAAGACGTTGTAAAGAAAACACTGCTGAGTTTAGGAAAGTCAAAAGGACAGAAAACAACTGCAGTAGATGACGGAAGAATTCTTTCCCTGTTGAAGAAACACCCCTTTTATAACAGTTGGTAGCACAACAACAAACAGAACACAGCTATAAAGAGGGTTAAAGATGAACCTGCACCAAAAATATGTAAAAAGAAGAGTGAAGAGAGCAAAGAAACAGTTAATGAAGCATTCAACATCATCTGTAAAGCATAGTGGGGGTAATGAAATGGCAAAACGTGTAGGACCATATTATCAGTTCAACCCCACCGAAAGCAGTGCAGATGGACAAGAATCTTGGAACCTAAGTGAATTCAACCCCAAAAACAAGCAGGAACTGAAGACAGTTGCGTTTAGAGCCTGACAGAGCATCACGCGGGAAGAAACGTTTAGTTTGATTCAGGTAGTCACTGACTACCTCAAAAACGGTAAGTATTAAAACTGACAGTTTGATTTGTGTAAATAATAACTTAATAATATGTTGTGTATTTATTTATTTTATTATTATTAAAAAAAGAAAAAAGCTTTTCTTGTTTTTGAACATGTATGCTTTTTCCGATGCTCAAAATAAAATGTCTTCTAAAAGGCCATCAGGCCCATTCTTATCTGTGTGCTTGAAGTTAGAAACGTGCATTTCACACCACTTCAAGTTCACACACACACATTTCTTCAAGTTTTAAGTAGAGTTCATAGAAACATTTCTTGTGTCAAACTCTGTACACATATCATACTGACCACAACTTAGAGGACAGTAAAGGAAATATAAGCTGACAGTCTACACTTAGCACATCTTGATTGTTTCATTTCAAACCCATTGTGGTTACATACACAGCCAAAATGAACTCTTTCAGTGTCCAAATACTTAGCAGTCCGACTGTATAGAGCTACCAAAACACATAACATGTACAGTAAACATCAAACCACATACTGCCCATGCATAGTGGCTGACACACAAACGTACAAGATTTGTGAATGACTGAATGAACAGTTTTCATGGTGCTGTAGTGCATAAGAAACAGGGAACAGCAAGACATCTAGTATGATCTCAAAGCCAAATGAATGCAAAGATCATAACTTGTTATGCACATACATATTGTAGTACAGTGTAGAGCTAGTAGGATAAGATCGAAGTGATTTTGACTTATTATGATTTCAAATTAATTTCACTGTATGAGAGCACGTGTGGTGTGAGTTTACATACGCTGGGACTGGGAGACCACTTTGGCTCGGCTGCGACCCCTACTGTCCACCACAGAAGTACTGGCCCCGCCCACGCTGCCTGAACTTTGTCTCCTAGTACGAACACGACCTGGACAACAATAGAAAGTAGAAGACAGGGGAGGGGAGAGAGAGTTTAATTCACTTGCATTACTCACACATTTTCATCTCAACCCTGGACAGAGATGCTAGGGAGACAGAGTGAAGAAGACCTGGATGTGAGGATAAAGTCCCTCTGAAAAGACAAAGGGGAAAAACAGACAAACCTGGGTCCACTAATATTTGCAAATAAATCTCAATGTTCACTGAGGCATATTTTGACTTTTGAGTTCAGCGTGGCTGGGGTCTCACCTGCAACCTCAGGGCCAGCATAGACATGAACCACAGAATAGCACAGAAGTAAAGCGACATAAGTTTTTGTATCATGTCCAATTTTTGTGCCTGTAAGTGCTAAAAGACACAACAAGAAATATTGGCAAACTTTCTGACCCAGGTCTGGAGAAAGACAGTCAAACGCTAAACATTATTATATAACAGGACGCCAACATCTTCACACTTCTTATAACGAGGAGGAAAATATTCGATATGGAAACACATCTATCAGCTTTTTTAGCCTTCCTAAGTCAAACCAACCTGCATGCTACAACAGTAGCAGTAAATTTAACTTAACATACGTATTTTACGTAGTCTGTAGTTCCGCATTTGTTATATAGAACACTTTCATCAGCATGAGCCCACACATCTTGATCCTAAAATATATTTCATAAAACAACCCAACCCACACTTGCGAAAGAAAAACTAAAATGGTTTTCAGTTCTAACTTCATATTCTGTAACTAAATATTCAGAACAAAAATTAAAGCAATGTGTACTAAAAGAGTCCCAACTTGATGCTATTTACGCATTCACACAACAGCGACATAACTGCATTAGAGAGAACCCGTACTAGTGCACTGAATATGGCTGAAAATAAAAGATTTTATATGTTTTTATACTAAAAAGTGATAAAAATGCGGCCATCTCACGTAGAACCTTGAAGGTCCTCTAAGACTGTTACACAATCTGCCAAGAATGGTGCCTGGAAAGTTTTAACTGCAATAACAAGAAGTTCTCAGTGAGGCAAAAATAAAACTCTCACTGAGGTGGAAAAAAGCATTACTCTGATCAGACAGTGTGAAATGACCTCTGAAGACATTTATCAAGATTGTGTCAAAGTATGCATGATTTTCTACAGTATCTTTTACACTGACTCCATGACAAGTGTCTCTTGTTCAGATCATAAAAATGGACCACTGGCTGACTTAAGGTGTGGGTGGCTAAATTACCATAAAGATTCTATCTACTAAAAAAATCTTCATTCAAAACAATCCAACAAATCGGGTCGCAGTGTAAGTATCAGAGCTGATGGATACAGTTGTTAGGGTTACAGTTAGAAGAGGAAATCCATGCAGACAGTCCATGCAAAGTTCCACATAAATGACGATCACTTAGGTAGGATCAAGAGAGGAGAAGAGGGCACAGATGGAGAGAGAAAGGATGTAAACACGTAGCCTGTGACAGAAAAGACAAACTTGTACGTCAACACTTTCTTGCATTTGCACACAGACACATAAATCTTACCATCACTTTTACCAGGAGTACCATCTTTTGGGCATTTAAGAAAGGCAGTGCAGCAGCGAGTGGGGGAAGAGGTATAGAGGAAGATATTAGTAGCAATTGAAGCAGGAACAGGAGTGAGTGGGTAAGCAAAGGGCCTCATCATCATTAGCAATGGTCATTATTGAGCTTTTGGGACTCACTGGTGGATAAAGGAAGGGCAACGTTTCTGCCTGAGAAAAAGATGACTGTAAATTTCATATTTATTGGCGGGGGACGGTTTAAGCATCCCCCATTGCCTTGAAAATGTGTCAGGGATTTTCTTCACACTTGTGTGATTTTCAGCCTCATCACATCAATTTTGTCAAAGAGTAAGGATTTAAACAGTTCCTGCTGACAGAGCAGTCTAATGACAGCCTCTGTAGTCATTAATAATCTCTGTCAGGTCCATAAAAGCCAGTGACTACAGCAAAAATGTTTCAATACTTTATGGTGACAGGACTTTGAAGAATAATCACCTGAGTGGGTGTCTAAAGGAAGACTCTGTTAGCTAAGACAGATAACACTTATAGTGGCTCATTTCTGACTAATCTCCTCCTCCACCTATTCTGAGGGTTTCTGTCATTTCCCAAATTAGTAAATCCACTTTGTATTAAAAGTGAGAAAGTGAGAATGAGGTAACTTTAGGTATAAATTACCTAAAGAGGCATAGGACCCTGGAGGAAGGGCGGCTGCAGAGCTGAACGGTGATGAGGCAGGAACAGTGGACAGACGTGACTTGGCGTTGGAAGCGGCATTTACATCAATGTCGCTACGGGAGCGCTGAAGGGAACCTGGTGTAGTAGGCACCCTGGTGCTCACCAGCTTACCTGAAACAGAAAATAGATGTGCAGTTGAATATTTAGTGCAAAACAAAGCTTTTATGCCCACTATCGTCACACTGTACAATAGAAACTGTACAACAAAAGCCAGATGTGAAGATGTAAACGTATTAGACTCATTATTTTAATTTAGCATTCTTTTTGTATAGTACATATATGTACATAGTACATACAGTATATTATAAATACCCCAAATCTAGAAGGTATGTAGCTCATCATTTCCATCTCATCTTACCCACTAAGCTACTAGAGTGCTTTTGGGGGCAGTATGAATATTAGCTGGGTCACTGAAATGGGAACTTCAGTCTCGATTAACTACTTTCTCCTTACTTCCTTCACCACACTTTAGACTAGGTTTACACAAATCCCCACAGAATAGAAAGAGACTTAGAAAGTAACTTACTTCTTGTTATGCTCCCTCCAATCACACTTTTCACAGACAATGGACGGCTGAAAAAAGGGGAGAATAGCACAATTTTTGACTTTGTATTAATTCTTTTTTTATTTTAAATGACATGTTCTGTTTGTTCCTTAAGGGTCCCAACTGACACATACAGATGACAATTATTAGTTCACATGCTCTTTAAGGAATCTATAAACTGGGTAAATGATGACACTGAATCCAAGTGTGTGTGCATGTGACTCCCCATTTGCTGGCCATCTGACAAATTTTACCAGTGTTTTTAGTCACATTCATTAAATCCACCTGTATGCATTGAGGTTTTCCTCCAGCAGAAAATAGATACTTAAAAGCCTAAAGCACAGAGGAAAAGGTGGAAAGTGGGACAAAGACCATACTGTGAACAAGAGAGTAATATGGAACAAATGGCATAGGTATGGGAACCTAACAGGAAAGAGTAAGATTTAAAAAAAAGGAAACTTAAAAGAGCTGCGCGGTTCTTACTTTAGACTCTCCTGGGATGATGATGAAGAACGGTCAGACTGGGGTAGAGACACAATGCTATCAGAGCTCTTCAGGTGAGACTGGAGGGCCTTCTGATAGGTGGACTCCAGCGCTTGGAACAGATGCTCTGCCTCTCGACTGTAGTGACCATGGAAACCCCAATAGCACCTACAGGTAAGGATGAAAATAATGAGGTGAAGACAGACATCAACAGAACAAAAATATACCAGGACACTAAAACTTTTTCAGCTGGAGACTAAACCCCTAAGGGGACACTTACTTTCTTGCAATAGATCTGGCCTCAGAGTCAGCATCATGTATCCCTTTCTTGATAGTCTCAGTCAGAACAGCCACATGTCTGGGATAGTATGGGAACATGGTGATAGTTAACTTACAGGTGCATTACCTCTGTGTCCTTAAACTTCAAACTGCTACAGAGCTAAATCTCTCAAACTATTTCCTTCTCCTTTCCCCTTCCTGTTTCTTCCAGTTTCATCCCTTTGCTTGTCCACAGGGAATGTGGCCACCCACAAGGTTTCTCACACGCTTTTTAAAGTCTCCGTAGTGGTTGTCATGGTTACAGAGATGGAAAGTTGCCTTATTGCTCTCTGATGATGACAACTCTCAGGACTCATCAATTTAATGGGCCTTATCAGTGGCGTGCCGAGCCATTGGTTAGCCAACTCAAATGTTAGCAAACTCAATCATCATGTGGGAGGAGGTAGGAGAGGAACAAGATGCATCTATCCCAGCTATGTAATGCCCACGTATGCGTGTGGACCCTGTTTCCACACACACACAAAGTGCTTTGGATGTTTTGGAAGGAATCAGCTAATTTGTTCTACATGAGACAAGCAACTTACCTTTCCAGTGTATTGGTGTGCCACTCCTGTAACATGAGTTCTAGGAACTCATAACAGCGTCTGGAGATGAAACAAAGGTATGGTTCTCTAGTGTGCAACTCTGATGTGATATAGCAATAGCAAATGCACAAAACTCTGGACAACAAATCAGCACTTGAAATGAATTAAAGAGTAAAAAACTTTATCATGTAGCATTTTACTTAAGAACACATGCAGGTCTTTTTCTGTTGTAGCAGTATTAAGGTCGTCTTACCGTCTGACTGCTACTGATTTGGAGGTGCAGTTACTGGTGATGATGGGGATGAGACGTGGGTAGTGTGTGTGCTGGAGAAGAAAAGCAAAATACACAAGGAGTGTATTTCCATAGTTTCCTTTTTTTTTTTTACTGAATTCTGAATTAACTGCCAATGAAAACGTATACCATCTTACCCTGAGGATGAGGCGGATAGTAGCCACTCCAGATGTGGCCATGACTTTGGCACTGTTGGGCACAAGGTTCAGCAGTATGGGCATGACACTCTCTGCTCCATGGTCAAACTTGTTACCCAGAATTGATGACAAATGTCTGACAGATGGACAAAGAAGGAAGGAAGACAATATGTTAAAGATTAAGCTTAAACATCATTGAGTTTGAAGAATCCATTTATGATAGTGTTGAAAGGGAATACATACATCTTGGTTGTAACTGTCTACGAAACTGAAGAAAACATTAATGTCTGATCTACCTCAGGCACATAATGTTTGCACTGAGAGGTAAGATGGGATGGTTTCAAGTGATGACAGAGTCCATGTAGCTCTCATCTATTCATCAAACTACTGCTCTTTCAGTGCATCTCCATTCTGTTCCACCTCATCAGGACTGTATTAAAATTTGGATGACAAATATTTTTTACTCAAGCAAGACTCCTTTTCATTAGCTTAAGTATGTGGAAAGAAAGTGTTTTAGCATGGTATTTTCCTGGTGTAGTGTAATCAGTTCCAGAGTCTGGTCAATATCACAGCTGCCAATCTCAGCCAATATAGCCTCTTAGCAGAGCCACTGACACCGATCCATTGATAAAAAATGAACGACTCTTTAATTAATTCACAAATAATCAGAATTTCGTTAGATTTCATAATTTATCACTATGCGAACTTGTGTTTTAGGGTTGTGCAGATTTTAAATGAGTCAATCCTAAAGTGGAACAAACGCACTTAAGTACCCTGGTTCCTCTTATTCATTACTATCATAATTTAGCTTCTCACTGCCAGTTTTTCTTGAATGATTAATGCAAATCAAACACTGTGCACTTAGGGATAATGATATTCATTTCCAAATGATAATATTACTTGAGAAATTGAAGTAATAGAGGGTTAGATATCAGAGTAAACTTCATATTAAAGATTTTATAAATGAACTATCCCTAAATATTTAAAATCTTGGTGACCGCTTAGGATCTTACCCCAGTGTGATACAGGCCTCGCGGACCACCTGAGAGCGCAGATCTTTAGCAGACAGTTTAAAGGCAGCCTCAAGGTGACGCAGCTGCTGAGGGAAACCTTCGTAGTCAGTGGCTCCAGCCAACATAAGGGAACGGACCTTCTTCAGCTGGAGAGGAAGAAAGACAGAAGGAGAGTGAGACAAATTCATATTTTGCCACAGTATCTCAAAATTGATGCTGTACTGCATGTAGTCTATGAGTGGGAGAGAGTTGTTTTCTGAGACTTACTGCTACCACTCGGTGCTCCCAGTCATGTTTGTCATCAGACAACACTTCTCTGATCTTGGTCATCTGGTCCTCTAGCTCTCTGTTTGAATAAATCTGGACACAGAAAGACATTTCTTTATCATGACCTACTTGTGCTGATGTTGCAAAGTAATGCTATGGATCCTGTCTCTCTTTGTGCTGAAATTTACAGTTTGTAATAAGAGGCAACATCAATTCCAGCTGCTTTGTGTGAGGCTGTACTAAGGCACATTGGTGTTCTGAACTAAATGCTAATGCCTCCATGCTAACATTCTAGGACTGACAATGGCTGTTCAAGTAGGTTGTCTACTGTGTTCCCTCTTTTACCTTAGGGTGTACTAATGGATGCTAATTGTAGCTCATGGATATTTAATTAATTTAGTTAGCATTTGGTTAAAAAAGTAAAACTAAAATGATTACAGTGAACCCTAAGAATATCTGGAGGACAGTACCTTGTACCTAGTACACCTAAAGATGACATGGAAACACTGCACACTAGTGGTTGGTCTGAGAAAAGTTTTACTCCTGCAACACCATTCACCTCATCTCAATTCTGAAACTAAATCTGTCTCCTTGCTGTGTCAAAAAGCTACATACAGACAATGAACAGTATTCCTTCAATATCCTCCGCTGTTCCTGTGTGTGTTGGCAGTTTCACATTAGTTCACATCAGTGTTAGGCAACACTGCTATGACAATCTGAAGATATACTAATTTCTGCACTTGGCGTACCTGGACTGAGGGCACGTCTTCAAAGGCTTTAATGAAATCCTCTTCATCAACAGCGCCTGCTCCTGCTTCTTTAGCTTTTAAATATGAACAAGAAATTGCAGAATGGATTAAACACAATATTTTTAAAGAGTTATGTCAGCAGCAGAAAAGGGCATCACTTCAGCATGCAGTATCAAGACACAGCTAAACAGTTTACTGTTAATATCTACTAATATCAAAAGTACTGTGAAGTAAACAGAGTTGTGTTCATCTGTGTAGACTGGACCGCTTCTCTACCTGGAGCTTTAGCTGCGTTGGCTGAGCTGGGTCTTCTGACGGAGCTCATTACGGTCCTTCTGCCACTAGGGGGTGCTTTGGAGGACGAAGAGGAGGAGGACCGGCCTCCATCCACAGAATCTTCATCTTCAAAGTTCTTATCTGCAACAACAGGAGAAGGAGAATAAAATTAATCAGGTTATAATTTATTTAATCCAGACAAAAAGCTCAGAAGGATGTAAGGAAATGTAAATGTTTTTCACATGATGGCTACTACTTCCAGTAAGGATCAATAAATCAAAACTGACTCATCATTCTCAGATACATCGTCACTATTTTTCCTAGTAGGTATAGGACCAATGGCAAAATGCATGATCATTCTCTTCTCATTAATCTGCCTTCAGTAGGACATGAGTCAACTCTGCATTGTATGCACTGTGACTGCCTCAGGGGAGATTGGAAAGCAGTCATTCTGTCAGGTTGTGTGTTTGCATCCATTCACCCATTATCTGTCCATGCATCTGACTTTAATCTGGGGTGGCAGCGAAGCATAGATACATGGTCCCTGTCACCTGTCCAATGTGACCATTTATATGAAGGATTAGCCTGGAGCTCAAAGGATGATGTTGGAGGAGGCATAGCGACAACAGGAATGTTTGCATGGACAGTGTTCGAGGCCATGTAATAAAAAATAATGCATTTTAAAAAAATATTCCCTAACCCTTTTATCAGAAAGAATATGCTCCTGTACATAGATTTATAATAAGCTGTGGGTTAAGTCAAGAAGCTTAGCCCTTTTAGCTACACATTAACACAGCACACATCAGTGGAGCCAGTTCATATTAATTTATATATGTAGGAAACATGCTATGATCAAGCTCATCCACAAAACACAGCCCTGCTGAAAAGATCATCGCCATGACAATGCATCTCTGGCAGACAGAAAAACAGTGGAAGACAGAGAGAATAGGCAACAGGTTGAGAAGAGAGGAAAAGGGGGAGAGAGGAAAGCTAAAATAGACAGGCAGAAAAAGACAAGAAAGACTAAATACTAATAAAGACAGGAAGCAATGTCGAGCAAGAAGAAAAGGGAGCAGAAAAAAGGGAGAGTGAAAAGGGATTAGTCTTACGAGCGCAGATTTTCTTGCACACCAGCTTCCTCAGCATGTCTCTGCTGTACCCTCTAACAGGCTCTCTCTTTGTCGCCAGGCATTCTCTGTCCACTGGGTGTGTGCGTGTCGTACTCTGTGCCCCTGACAAAGTGCCTAAATAGCCATCCCTCAAGCCTTTCTTAGTTGTTATCTGTGTGTGTGTGTGTGTGTGTGTGTGTGTGTGTGTGTGTGTGTGTGTGTGTGTGTGTGTGTGTGTGTGTGCGTGCGTGTGTGTGTGAGATGCTGTCGGTGTTCGGAGATACTAATGATGAAGCGAGGGAGGGGTCTTTTGCTGTGAGATCACTAATCTATATTTACTGAGCACATTTCCCACAAAACACCACAATAAAAAACAGAATTTTATGTTTAAATATCAACAATGCTTCTCAGTATTAACTAAACAAAGGAAGATAATACTGAGTACAATAGAAGCACAAACTGTTTCACTCTAAACTGGGGTTTTCAATCATGACATGACCAGTGAAAACATGGCGGCAGGCAGTGACAGAGGTCTGGAGACTTCTGATGTGTGGTTGTATTTGCTGAGGGAAAGTTAATTGAAGATGGTTACCCTGTCTGAAGAATTTGCAGAAGGAAAATTGCTGCATTAGCTATGCAGCATTCAATGGACGATGTGGGGATTTTGTACATGATAACACATTGCTTAATTTAGCCATGCTAAAATCCAGCAATCCAACTCAAACAGCATGTACTTGTTGAATGATTTCAGTTTGACTATCAGTACTTTTCAAACATTTTACCAATAATGTGGCTGTAATAATAACTGTGATCATTGTGGTCACTATAATGTTAATATTACATTTTCTTATTATTTAATCTCTAGTGTAATATATACTTATAATACGTTACATAAACTATATATACATATAATGTGTAGCTACAAATATTGCATTTTAAAAATTGTCAGTACAAAAGTAGTTAGTTTTAGAATAATTTTTAGTTTCTAAATGCTGTTATCAGCCCTTCGAGGTATGCTCTTAACATTCAGTAAAAACACGGTCATGATGACTTGATATGTGGCTATCCAGCAAACAGCCCTGAACTTGTGCTACAGAGCAGCAGAACAGCAAGAACTACATAAAAAAAAAACTTAAATGTATGAGTTTAAGGGGTTTTAAGTGTCTGACTACACACCCACAGTATAGGTACTTTCGATTACACTGGCTTAATGACTTCTTGTCAAGTTGGTGATTGGAGGTGATATACAATAATAATAATGGTGGGCTCTAAAATCTGACTGGCAGATTGCTGGTTTTACCCATTAACAACACAAACCACTTATGTTGGCTTGAACCAGCAGTTCTGTCCTAAAAACTGTAAATATTAACACAAACTGATAAACCCATATTTCACAAGTTCATAACCGTCATAACCAATCAAGTACCTACAACATAAATTAACAATGTTGCACCTGGGGTTCCTCTTTTGGTTGTTACTGTTTAACTCATATCTGATTTGTTGTTGAGCCATTTCCAAATGGCAGAGGAAGCTGCTTGTTCTGTTTGTAAGCATGTGTGAGATGCCTGTATTACAGCATACTGTATATGTGAACAGGCAGCCTGACCTCCACCTTTACAGCTACAGCCTAACAGAAAGCACCACCCAGCCACACTTAAAAAACTAATGATTACATCTGTCTGTTCTCACTGATTCAGACACGAATGCCAAAATGATTGATTTTTGTCTGGGAAGCAATTTAAGCTTTGGTAACATGTAGTGATCGATTCAAACACAGACACACAAACCTGACACAAATACATACTTCTACACAGAACACATTGAAGAAGTGGGCCATTAGTGCTGTCTGAAGGGAAGGAAAGTAGTGACGGTCCTGCTGACATCACCACTGCCTTACTAAAAAGGTTAAATCCCTGACAGCTTGTCAACAAAAAGGGGTGTGGGTGAAGTCTATTATAACTGCTATACATATTTTGGTTGTGTGCAAGTAAAAATTTATCACAAAGTTTGGTTTCTTAAAACACATTCCTGCATGTCACATGAGCACTTCTGACCTTTTGGCTACTACGTCCTCATGTTGTCAATTAAGTGTAATAGAAAAATGAAGAAGTAGCCACCAACAGGCAACAAAAACTGTTGAGAGAAATAAAAAAAAGAATGAAAAATTATTCTGGAAACAAAACTTATGGACATATTAATTTATAATTTGGTGAACTGTTCCCAGTTAAAGCAGCGATAGATCAGAGTAATTTAACCACAAAAGTATACCGTCTGTTTGTGGAGTCAAGAATGTTGTACCTTTTCTGCCCACTAGGTGTCACGATATACTGTGAACATACCACAACACACTGAAGCACTTCAAGTTGCTGAAGCTGCATTAGAACTGCAGAGTCACCAGTAATCTGTCTGTAAACCACAGATTTATATAATAGGGAGGATTTTGTTTCCCCTCACTCTGCTCTTTAGAAAAAGAATAAGCCCAAAATCACTGAGTATTCAGAGAACGTTCTAGAAAGTCTATTTCTTAGAATAGTTATAAGGGTGTGACAGAGAAAGGGGGGTCTCACTCAAACAGTCTCCCTTTGTCAATATTTCTCTATTTTGCTCTCTCTTCAGTCTCATTATTTTCTCTTTCATTTTCTTTCCTGTCACTGCCTCACTCTGCTTTTCTGCCTCCTCTTGTTTTTCCCAGCCACCCAGGGGAAGCTAAAGGGGTTTCCCATCAGGCCCTGGGTTTAATCTGTCACACAGGCCACAGTTTAGTCAGCAGTCTGTGGTGTTACATAACACGCAGATGACTAGTGATCAGCGTTATGTCATAACAACAAAGATGTCTTGTTTTGCTGACAAGCCAGAGATGGGCTGCTGACCTCTGTTGAAAATTCACCTTGTAGCTACAAATCTGGATTAACAAAACCAAACATTTACCAGCAACTGATACTGTCTCTTATTCTGTTTGCTCCTGCAATATATGAGCTATGTGAGTTGTGCTGCCTGACAAATCTTGCCCCAACCTGTGAAATGTCAGAACTCAGGAAACACATGCACACAGTAGGAGAACCATTTTGCTGACGTGAGTCAACTGATGACAAATTGACTTATAAAATGTTCTTTCTTTTGTCTTTGGTTTTATGAGACAGGTAATAATGTGTAATGTGACTCTTCTGATCTCAGTCGCGAAATGTTTTTGCTCATTCCACATAAGGGTCAAAAGGACAGGGGGGAGTTGTAGCAGTCTTGAAAGCACTGTGTTATTCTTTGTTTTGTAGTCCAAAATAACTGAAAAACAGGAAAAGATGTCAGAGGGCAGGCTTTCATGTGTTCACCTTTGTCAGAAAACGCTGAGTGCTCATGTAAGGTCCAACATGTGCAGACAAGTGCTGCTCCGAAGCCTTAAAAGAAACTGTGTGTTTGACTTAGAAAAAGAGACAACCAAGACCAGACTTAACAAGTCCTGAGTGCCAGGCAGAGCATCTGTACTTATTAAAAGTATCAATAGAAAACCTTATGTATTCCCTTCTTGTGCAGTGAATCACTAAGCTGAACAGTCAATCAGAGTGGTCTATCTCACCGATGGGTCTGCTGCCAATTAAACGCGCTGAACTGGCTGTAGGAACACTAATGGGGATCCTGACTAGTGCAGCCACACCACCACAACTAGTGCAACAGATGCTCACCTATGGCCCAATGGATAACCATTAGTGCTGTGGTGAATAGTTGTCAGCGTGATGAGCCTAACCCTAACCCTAACCCTAACCTTGCATAGTCATAGACCGGCAAAAATGCCCATGCTGAGCCTTGTCCATCACAACATTAACATCGACAGGTGGTGTTAGTGTTGTGGTGGATCAGTGTCCTTTGAAGCAGCTTATAACCCCTGCTCAGCTTCATATCTTCATTGTATCTCTCTATGCTAAACTGTTTGACTGACTGGCTGCACTGGGTTGAAAGTCAGCTTCATTTGACCGCTACAGGCCACTGAGTAGTTTAGCTGTTATTCCTACTTAAAGAATCTAGCTAAACAACTCCTCCTTGTGGCTACCAGTGATTTCAGAAGAATGTCACACTCTGAACTACTGCACAGTTAAATTGTGTCCTCAGTTGTCCAACCAGCAATAGATGAAAACCACAGCTGTTCCATTGTTCTAGCAGGACCACAAAAACTACCAATATCAGGTTTCCACCAACCATCTTTGTCATAATTTCAGCTTGTGTATGAAAAATGGGAGAATTATTTGAAAAAATGTGATGTTTCAGACATACAAGTGAAGAGAAAAGGCCATTCAATGTGGCAGTGATAGCACACAGACTGAAAATAAATGCACTGTAGTCCAGCTTGTTCTTAGCAAGTTGTCTCACTCATTAGAATCAACTGAAGAAATCAAGAAGAAGAAAGCAGAGAACTGACTTGATTTTTCTGTGAGCCTGTAAGTCTACCAGTCTCTTCTTGACACCAGCTAACTCACTGCTTTAGTGAGCTTGAACCAGCCTTGTACATTTACATTACATTTAGTAGATATTTTTATCCAAAGTGACTTACAAAAGGCAGGGTAAACATAAAGAGGTCTTGTCTAAGAACCCCCATTGAAGATGGGCCACAGCTGGGATTTAAACCCCACTTTACCACAGAGGGTAGCAATTTTACTACTACACTATCCAGCTGCTTGTACATGAACTGTTACAGCCAACACTAATGATTTGAATGTCTACTATTCTGCTTTTTGTGGCTGCGTTGGAATTATGTTTTATATTTAAAACTGCTAGGTAAATTCAGAAAGGAAAATATCAGCGACTCAAAATTCCTGAACACAAGCTGAACTGTCAGCTTTCGTCAGCAGACAACATGCCTCACCCTATTCATACTAAACAATATCAGGATGTATGATGGATGGAGGAGTGGATGGATAAAATGATATGCAAAGCAATACAACAGCTACATCTGCCTCAATATCATGGAATGTGTTCACTGCAAAACAAGGCAGCATTGTACACAAATAATTGTCCTGGTGGTTATTTTTCTTCCACCAGTACCACAGGTGCTGATGTTGGGCTTGTCAGAGCCATTTATGTAAATCTGTCACTCTGTGCCAGTCACCTGCTGTCAAACAGCTTTTCTGATTAGCAACAAAGTCCCATACACATTTTTAGCACTGCCACGAAACATTGTAACTCACGCAATAACAGTTCTCTTTCAATTTCTCTTTAATGTCTTTAGTCAATGCAACGAAATTCACATTATGTTGTTATGTCAATTTTAAGGATTTGAATAAACCTTCCTAGACAGTTGGACTGAAACAGAGCTAACAAGATAGAGACTGGGACGTTTGTGTAAATTAAAATCTGTGAACTTAAACCTGCTCACCCCAGCTCCCAACCAGTGGGGCTACTTGTTGAATGCAACTTGTACATATATTCAGAGTAGTTGGTATAGATAACCCATTGGGCTGTGTACTGGCAGGGAGTCTGCTACTGCGGTCATTGTGCCTATCAAAGACTCGCGCAGAGAGCCGCAAAGTCATAGTGACTGAGGTCTGCTTGCCCGTTTTTTTTGCAGCGACAAAAGGAAAACAATAACATCATTCAGAGGACTGGCCGCAGTTGATACTCTACTCTTGTCTCGCTCCATCAACTCTCTGTGTTTGCTGTATGTCCACCCCTCCCCACCCCCAACCCTCCAGTGAGCTGAAACTCACTCCAACTAAAAGAAATCCTGAATGCATCACAATCAGTGCACAGTAAAAAACACCAAGTATGTCTTCTTTTTTTAAAGCTAGAGCTTCCTCCACGCTGTGCACCAGCCAATAGTGGCGAATACACAAGTCTGTGTATTTGCCACCCACACACACACATGCATTAGAAAACACGCTAAGCTCAATGCCAAGCTGCGCGCGCTTTTCTTTTTGTCTGTGTGTGTTGATCAAAGGGCTTTTCACAGCTCTCAGAAGCACGTCACTTCACCTTTTATACTTTTTGTAAAATGATTGGACAGGTGTGCCGATGTAAATACTGAAACCTACTGACATGATGGGGCTTAAGATGACCACCTTAGATCTGCTTGCTGTTTGCAGCTCATCACAGCTCAACTCTAGAGAAATGACAGTCTTGCAGTGTAGGCAATGTTTATGTAACAGCAAGGAACTGAAAGCAGATAGAGCACACACCATGGATTCAGCCAATTACAAAGGCAATGTGTGACCACGGTAAACAAACTGTGAACTCATTGGTTGGTGTACAATAGTTAAAGAATCCAGCCAAGATTCACAGTTTTCTCTTTTTTAAGAAGGGCCTGCTAACTTGGGCCAATTGCCTTGTCTGTCTTGGTTATAAATACTGCCTCTATTTGAAGCTTCAGTTTGCATTATGCATTGATTTGCTATTAACGGGCTTATACAGAACCAAACCCAGCCACAGAAACATGAAGACACAGCAACAGACACTTGAACATACAAGTAAGACACAAAGAAGTCACTTGCAATATTAAGAATTCCAAGACTTAATAGAAACCACTAAAATGTATATGTTTCACCTAACTCTGTTATTAATGGTCAAACTGACTGAAACTTGGTCTGAAACTATCCGAACACAAACAAAACAGAAAGAAGTGCAGAATGACTGTTGTTATTGGTTAAGCTATCTGAAACTTCATTTGAAACTGCCGGACACTTGGTCTAAACCTGTAAAACCTGGTCTGAAACTGAGCCTGAAACTTGAAATGGTTCTGAAAATGGTTCAAAGCCAACATTTGAAAACGTCATTGTGAACCCTGAGACAGGCTTTTATAGATTTTCTAAAATATCTTCAACAGACTAAAAGATTCATTGAGACAATAATCTGTAGGTTAACTGAAAATGCTGGCTTGCCCTAACTAGAACTGCAAACCTTTTAAATTGTCAGTACTGGATCCTACATGCTGATCAATCACTTATCACTGACACAGTTTCAGAGATACTCCTTACTGCCCAGAGTTCTATTTCAGATTCCATATTCAGAACTGCTGTGTCGTGTTATTGATCGCGAGACAACTCTTTACAGTCAGTAAAGATTATGAAAATGCAGAATCCACATATCACGTATAGATAAGCTGACGCTCGAGGTGCTGAGAGGAGACTGAGGGTCAGACTGCCTCCACAGAAAAGACAAACATGGAGCATGAAATGTAGCATTTCACTGCTGTGCTGGAAAGGCTGCTGCTGCACCACAGCAAAAACAACCACCATTCTTTCAGTTCACTTGGAGTCAATACAGTATCCTGTGACTTAACATATAAATGATAAAGTACAGAAGGTTCATTATTAACGTGACTGAGTCAAAATATGGTTTGCTGCAGAACACACTGTGTGAAAAACAGATTACATAAGAGAGTTAGAACTGTTTTCTCTTTAACAAATAGTGCTCTGTCATCACGTCACTTGCATAAACACACAAGCCTTAAAAAGAATAAAATGATAATCTCCTGTATGATGCATAAATGTGATCAGACCTTAGTAAAGATTAAACCTTACCCTGTTCAGCAGTCATGATGCACGTCCACCTTCAGCACTGAAGACACAGAGGAATGCTGCTGCTCAGCTGATAGCGTCTCTCTTTCTCCTGCTCCCCTCTCTCTCTCTCTCTCTCTCTCTTCCCTCTATCTCTCGCCCACTGTTTACCTCTCGGCCATACAACAGAAATAGCAGCTTTGTTTTGCTCTGTATCCTCCTCTTCTATCTTTCCCTCTACAGTCTCCTACCCCCTCCCTTGTTTTATCCTCTCTGCCTAATGTTTTTGACAACACCATAGCAAAGCCGCTCCCTCTGTTTCCATCTCTCTCATAAGTAGATCTCACATATTACAAGTATGACTAGGAATTTCATGTCTTATCGAAATCTTCACAATTTAAATCAAGAGCAAAAAAAGTTCAGTGTTCAGTTCAGTTTATTCCTGATACTATCTGAATATTGATTGTCTACATTACTGTTGCTATATAGTTTAATTTTCAACTCTACTTCATAATCTTTACTACATTCAACCTCTATTTCTTTGCCAGTACTTGACTCTCTTTTGGACGCTCAGTTTATTTGGAAGCTGTTAGCACAACTGTCAAACTAAAGTGGAAGCGTGGCAGCTCATTCCCTGTCCACATTAGCACCTCACATTCTTCTCAGCTCTGAGGCAAACAGACTGAAATGCTGTAACAGAGAGATGTCGAGCCAGGCAAAAAAAAGTTGATGAACACAATGCTTGACTAGCTGGATATGCCTCTCAGCTTTCTAAATTAACTTTGTCATTTGTTTGCTTTGTGTGTCTGCTTAGCTGTTTAATAATTCTGTAGGTCTAGGTACATATTCAGTGCTGCACTTCCACAAAGTTGGGTTCGGTAGGGTCTAGGGCAAGCTAGAAGGACTGCAGACTGTTTTTGAAACGCTGAGCCCTGTCTAACTGCTTTCTTCCCAGCTCAGCTGTTCTCCCTGTAAATGACCAGTGGATGCTGTCAGCCGTAAAGGGACAGAGTCAGCAGTAAGGTGGGTGTCAGAGCAACACCACCTGCATGCACAGAGGCCACAATTCTACTGACACTCGGGAGTGAATTAACTTGAATTGTAGTTATTTCTCTTTTCTGTTTTCTTCTGTCTATTTTAATATATTTGGTTTAGCAGGCTGCATTTTGGAAGGCTGTTTTGGTCTTTGGCTCCAAAGATGGACATATGAAAACTCCAGTGGAGTCCCACGTCCTGTGGAGAAAACTCATCCCCTCTAGCCCCAGGCTGTATGTCTGGCGTGCAACCCATCCTTCATTATCCACAGACACAAACAACAATACACACTCACAACACAACATGGAAAATACAGTCTAAAAGTAGTTGACACATCCAACTGTTGTGTGACTGCAAGACAAGTGCAATACAGAAGAGAAACAGCCCACTAAATGATGAAGCCTGGAACTTCTTTTTCAACCACTGAGATTATACTGAACCCTGATTTTCATAGAGCATATGCTCATCATCCTCTCTAAAACAGTTCACTTAAAGACTACTTGTGAAGGAGATCAACTGCTGCTTCTTTACTGTAGATAAGCTGTATGTTGTACATACATTGCATATCAAAGAGCCATCAGAAATGTCAATAGAATAGCGCACTTCTTACCTGAGCCAGAGGATGAGATCATGTTGCCGGATCTTTGGACTTCATCGAATTTGCTGAAGATTACATTCAATCTATAAAAGCACACGCAGAGTAGAACAAAATGTTAACAACTGCACACAGGTGGACACAAAGTAAAGAGACGAGACGAGTCTGAAAAACTGAAGCAGAGACATGGACTCTGGACCTACTGACTGCACCATCCAGCACTTCACAGGTGACAAGCACTCCCTCTGCTTTGTGCAGCAGGGACAGCCAAGACTAAAATAGATGTCCAAAACTGCCACATTGATGACTAACTGGCAATAAGCCCCAGAGAGAGAGAGACAGAGAGGGAGAGGTGATGGGGGAATGCATAGACGTGGTGCAAGAAAAAGAGGAAATAATAAAAACTTGAGGAACTGTAGCGTTTGATTTCAGACTATATTTTATTTGAAAACAGATGATCCAGTTAGGGCTGGGCGATAAAATG
This sequence comes from Anabas testudineus, assembly GCF_900324465.2. Lineage (NCBI taxonomy): Eukaryota > Metazoa > Chordata > Actinopteri > Anabantiformes > Anabantidae > Anabas > Anabas testudineus. Next base: position 20,546,376 of record NC_046629.1, read on the forward strand.
ATATTATTTATCATAAAATAACTTTCCGTCAATATAACTTCTAGACTGGTTGATATGACTTCAATAGAACTTCCATGTTTCAACATGAAAAGCCAAAAGCCTTATTGCTGCAGAAACCAATTATGTGGCTGGAAAAGTTACAGCTAGGTTGATGAGCATGGCCCAGGCCATATTATCAGCTGTTAGCAGCAACACATGCTAATGTTTTGGCTTCTGCAGCTGTACACAAAGAATAATAAAGTCAGAGAGGTTCAGTAGTGAGGAGATATTCTGGCTAATTTAAGTCTGATAGAGAAGTGGTGTGCACTGCAAACTGTGTCAAAGCCACGTTTCTACAAAAACAAGTAATACCATCAAATGTTTTTACCATCTGAAGCAGAAAAATCGTTTAAAGAATGTCCAATGCAAGATTTAAAGTCCCATACCCAAGTGCTGGCAGTTAAAAAGGTCAACTTTCCAGCACAGTTTTGACTGATATGAAAACAATATTGTGATAGAATTTATTTTCCATATCGGTTAGCCCGCCATACAGTTAATCTCTGATGCATCTCTGTATTCTATTCTACAATACTTCAGATTGCCACCAGGGGGAGAAGCAAGTGTGGAGTACTGGAGTCTGATGCCCCAGAAAATCACTGGTATCAAAGCCTCTGGCCAGTGTATAACAAAATATGAAAACAGAAAAATTGAAGAGGATGAACACACACACACACACACACACACACACACACACACACACACACAGAGGTTGGTGGGCTCCTGCTCTCGTACCGTGATTGTGGCAGGCCCTTTTTGCTGAGGTCCATCCTCACCCTCTCACCCACGTGTCTATAGATCTCCACAAGGCAGCTCATGGCCCCGTCACGTACCTGATGTACACGGTAACAGAAACGAAATCAGCTTAAATCAATGTCTGTTTCTCTTTTGATCTTTGCTTTACTCCCTTTTACTTTGACTTATTAAGATTTAATCATTTCATTTATTCCAGCAGTTGAGTGTTGAAGCCTGATGCTTTGTTGTGTGTAAACATGGATGATATCTCAAATATTGCAACTCTCCCCCATATTCAATATATGCAAGACAACAAGCTAATTGTTTGATATACACATTGTCTGTTTGTGAAATTAATTTCATACTATATTACATATAGTGGCATAAAAGAAAGGAAACACAAAATGACATACCTGACTTGTGGGGTCCCCCAAGAGGTTACATATGTGGGGAACGATTTTACTGAGGGTTAGACCTTGAGCTCCATATCTGGAAGATAGAATTAAAAGAATTCAACCATGTGATCAGATCAACTCAAGGAGACACACACGGAAACACTTACCGTCATGGTAGTGAAATAAAATTACACTGCAAAACACCAGTATGTAGTAATGTAATAAGATGTTACATGTTCACTACCAAATTATCCCACAAGGACAGAAAATGTGTTGATTCTTGAACAGACCGTTACCCATTTATAGATGAAATCCAGATCAAATTATACTACACTACCTTTACAGCTGAAATAGGGATGGAGGAATTTGACTCACGTGTTCAGCGTGGCAATGAGGCAAAGGCACACTCCTTCTCTGGTCCTGTTGTTCTTGTGTTTGAAGCCTCCTAGCATCCTGTCCCATACATACTGTAACAACACAAAGCAAACATGTTATAGGCCTTGCTGTGGTGAATGTTTGAGCTCAAACTCAAACATTGACTGACTTAACGATCTTCACATAGAACATCGAAATTTGTCTTTTTTGTTAAAGAATAGTGACCAAAATATTCAGCAGAACATTTTACAATTACTAATTATGTAAACCGCGTCAAGTAAAACAAGCTTAAACTTAAATCCTAGAAAAAAACAACATCCCTCATGTCTGTGTGTTGGTACCTGTGGGGTGGCAGCTTGTTCCATGATCTTTAGCAGCAGTGTTTGGTCTTGGTCTCGCACTTGGTCTTTGGCATCTCCCAGTCGATCAATAAGGCTGGGCAGAACTGAGGGAAGAAGACAGTAGAAGGAAACATTTTAGTATCACTGGACAGCAGTGGTGGATCTAGAAGAATTTACATGGGCTGGCAAACAGGTGCCATACTGTATTAATTCATTTTTAAGCTAGACCTATTCTAGATGGCTGCAATCCAATATGAAACACACTTACATACAATGCTAAAAGCAGTCAATAAAGACTTAAGCTTAGGTTAAGCTATGGAAAACATGTTTGTCATTTATAATGACTGACTTGTTTGTTTCTATTATTTTGTTGTCCAGTTACAGCTTTAAGAACTGAACATCTGGGGTGAGAATGATATGGAGTAGAGGAGCAGTTGTAGGGCAAACCCCACAATAGGGGACAAGCTACTCTAGCAACGCTCCCCTATAGATCCACCCCTGCTTGACAGCATGAAAAATAAAACATGCTAGAACAGAGCTAGAATTAAAGATGTGAAAACATCTTAGGTGTTAAACACTATTAAGTGTTTGGTCAAAGGCTTTGTGTTGTTAATTAGCTGACAAATTATTTGCTTTCTGTTCTTAATTTGACACAGACCCTTTTTGTGTGTTTTTGCTATATAAATGTATTCAATTTTGAAATTTAGAAAGTATAACATTAATTCCTGAAAGCGGTCTATGGGCAACTAAACTTTCAGTCATCTCAACCATGCTCCATACCATACCTGTTCATTAATACTCAGTCATTTATACTAAACTAAGTACAGACACATGTATGTGTAGAGAGTGGCCAGCAATCAAAAAGGGGGGAAGGATTTACCAGTCAGTGTGTTTACAAGCACGCATGCTACCTGGTCACTGAGAGAAACCAGCTTTTTTCCTCTATTTCCTGCTTTTTTTAATTATTTATTTTTAGATATGTGTCGGGGGGTGACTTACAGTGCTGTGAGAAAGACGTAGACAAACAAAACACTCCTATTTACAGCGCAAACTGTCTAAATAAATAAAATAAAAAAAAAATCACTGTAAAAAAGATTTAAAGTTACATTGCTCCTAATGATCTTTGCTTTCATTCAGCTGCTCCTCTCAGCTGATAGTAGTAGAGTGGTAAGTGTCAGCAGCCTTTGTTATGCACATGTACTCTTGTAAAAAGCCGATAAGAAACTTGGTTTACATGGCAGAGTAATCTAAGCTCTCTGGGAGAAATCTACCTCTGGAAATCAGGTTTCTCTAATCCCCTACCTCGATTACAGTAACCAGGTTTCCTGTTTATGTGACACTTAGGAAATCAGCTTTCTAGAGAAAACAGACTGTAACCTGGTTTCTTGTGTGCATGTAAATGCAGTGTCACATCAACAAAACACCCACTACAACACAATCTAATTGTCCAGCTATTCAAATTTAAAGAAAGAGAATGCAAGTAGTGAGGGGAGTGTGGGGGTTCACCTGAGCCCACCTGAGAGGCTAATGCCATTTCACCATAACAGACAGAATAGAATACAAATGTGATTGATGTAAAATTTAAGCTGATAAAAAGTAACACTAAAATCCATAAAAGACAAAAAGGTAGTGCAATCTATAATGATCAATGGCATTTATAAAAATATGAGGTCAGAAGGTTAGCTACATTAAAAACATTAGTATAATACACAGTGCAACTTATCAAAACACAATTATTAAATTATCTGAAGCTTACCTGTTCCCACCTGAGCCCGAAACCGGTCCTGCAACCTTGTTACTAAGGCAGATAAGAGGTCCAATCCAAGCAGAGCCACCTAGTGGAGATACAATTAAAAAATGTATATGGAAATGCAATTTTGAAAGAACATTTCATTATTATAAACACATACAGATATTCACTGACGTTGCTGATTAGATATGACTGATAATCACATATGAATGGAAAAATCAGTGCAACAGCTCTGAACAAGTCCAGTCTGAAGGAAGTATTCATTAGCCTCTGTTGCAAAGCATCATGGGTAGCCCACCTAATGTTATGTTTTGAGCTTCTTTTTTGTGTTTATGAATTACAGCTCCTCATACAACCTAAACAATATCAAATGACAACACAATTGGGTCTCAGGCAACAAGCAAAATGCAATTTTACTTCTGCACCATGACTGTACCTACTCGGTCTAAACATTGATATAAACACACAAACTCCCCACCCCCTCAACTTTCCTTGTCATGGGGTGTGAGAGCTGCTTAATGAACGAATAGTGAGAGTAGCCCTGCTAACACCATAACAACACATGAGCATCACCTGGACTTCTGTCCAGATCCTGGTGCAATTTTTGGATCCTCTAAACATGTAAATGTTAAACATATTATTACTTACAGATACTACTATAATGTTGTACTATGGTCCCTGAAATATTTGCATTGAGTGATATGTTTATATTTTATTGCACTATGATTATTTAGTACTAATTTCCAACATGTTGAGAAAGTCATGTGGAATTCTGTTTCATGAACTTAATCCTGCTCTGTGTTGGACCCTGCTCATGAGTCTACTGTCATCTGTTCAGTTTGATTTGAGTTCTCCCTCTGAAAGGGGGGTAGTGCTACTGCGTGACCCAGCAGGAAGGCCTGGTGTCGACAGGCCTAATACTCAGATCATGCCCTTTGTTCTCCAACTGGGAGGAATTACAGTAATTAGACTGATGGCAGGGCTCAAACAAAGACTTGATGAGAGCACTGAGAGGGATCAGAGAAGTTTTAGCAGTTTGTAAACCTGCATAGAAACAAATCTGTGTTTCAGCTCTTTTATGGTGCAGGAGGTCTTAGTTTGTCAGCTGCAAGCAAAACACTCCTCTTGTTGTTCAGAGAGTTGTCTCGGAAATCAGGGAATTTGAGTCTCAAAGGGGTTATGGCAACAACTGCCCCCCTGACTTTGAGAGTTCAACATCAGAGACAGTCCAGTGTAGATGGACTCACAGACATTAGCTCTTCTAAATTCCCAAATCCTCCTACCTGACATGTTAGGTCACATTTTTACTCCTCCTCTTAGCAACAGTATTTTTATTCTCTTCAGCAGAGCTCATGACTCTTTGTCAGCAGATACTAGGGAAAACTCAGAACCTGGTATCTCCACATAAACCATCATAACCTTTAGAAATAAATAATGTGGTGCGAAGTAATAATAATGTATTGGACAAACATAAACAGTTGAACAGCTGCCAGACTGATTCAGTGCTACTACGGGATTTCGGTGTCTTGTCCAAGGACACCTCAGCAAGTAGCCAGGAGGACCCGGGAATCGAACCACTCACCATGGGGTTCGTAGGTGACTGCCGCCCCTCTACAGGGATAGCATAGACGAAGGTGTAATCTAGAGGACATTTGTCTGAGATATGTGATGTTTCCCTAGAGGTAGATAAAGATACACAACTAGTAAATCCCAGCCTCTCACCTACAACATAGTTTAATCACTGAAAAACACAAGTTTCAGCTTTGAAACCGTACCACATGTTCAGACCAATTGAAAAACAGGCAGACTCCCTCTTGTCTTTGTCTCAGTCTGTAGCAGTTGGGCGTGTATTTAGTTAGCATTTCATCTACAATTTACAAGAAATCACACAGCAGTTTGATTCACATCAGTATTTGATTAAATATATGATTTAGGGGACTTGCAGGATCTCAGGGAACAGCCTCTGATCAAACTAACCCACTAACATCAATCCCAGTTTACTGAAACCTGTGTGTGTGTGTGTGTGTGTGTGTGTGTGTGTGTGTGTGTGTGTGTGTGTGTGTGTGTGTGTGTGTGTGTGTGTGTGTGTGTGTGTGTGTGTGTGTGTTCATCCTAAGAACTGCTGGAAGCAGCAGCTAAACCACAGCCTCCATCTGCCTCTGATGTGGAGAAGCCTGTAAATCAAATCAAGGATTTCTCTCTCGTCTCTTCCCTAACTGTCATCTCATTACCAGTGGAAACGCCCACACACACACACGCACGCACACACACACGCAGAAAGAAAGCGTACAAAGAGCTGGACATGTTGTCCTCTGCACACACACACATAATTAAAAAATTAAGCTAGCAAAAACACAACCAAAACTGTTGTGATATTTAAAAGCAAATGCAAAAGCAGAAAGGCCACTTGAAACTGTGCAAGACAACTAGCCTCTTTCTAAACAAAAACAGAAAGCTGTAGTTTGCTCCTGAGTGCTTTGTAATTATGTAGCATACCTACACTAGGCCTCCCTCTCTTCCTGCCTGCCTACTGCTGCACAATACTAACTGGATACTCACGTCTCAGACATTTAGATAAATATACATCTATGTTTGGAGGAAGTCCAACTGAAATTACACTGTAGCTGTGGCACATATTCTAACAATGTATGCATGCAGACACATTGCTAATAATTTGGTGTGTGCACTGACAGTTCCTGTGGTCCTTGCACTGTCATGGCATACAGTATAAAAGAACAATGAGTGTTGCTGTTTTATGCAAATGCAGTTTGAAATGACAAGCTCTGATTGTCTGCCTGTATGCAAAAAAAAAAAAAACTCTGTGTAAGTAGACAGAGAGCTGCATGCTGACCAGTTCACACACAGACAGGTGACTGACTCATGAAACTAAAACCTATAAACTTAACTAATGTCCTAGTCCTCCACAGTCATGGTGGCAAGCACAGATATAATTAATACATCATACAACAACAGCATTAAGTGAGCAAAAACAGGGTGTTTTGTATTGTGAATGTTGCCTCACTAGCAGGACACTTAGTCAGGCGTAGTTCAACTATTATTAATTTACTTTCACCTGTAAAGACAAGCCCTAATGTCAGCTGTGAAAAAGCACAAACATCTGCAGTAACTAAAAATCTTGGTATGCTTTGTCAAAAGCCAAAACACAGTTAGCGGTTGACTTAAAGGTTTATATTAAACTTTTTTTCAGCAAGTAAAAGCAGTTATCAGTTAATCACTATGCCTCAGGCTCTAAGAAGACCTGTTTGACATACTTGTGTAAAAAGGCCACAAACAAGTTCCAGATTTCACTTTTTGAGGTACTTTTAAGTTATTTCTCCTACGTATGTGCAGCTCACATTTTGTTGGCCTTGCTTAATATGATAACCCAGTTACAAGTAGAAATACCAAAATGTACAATACGGCCTCTTTAATAATTTCTCACTGACAGCACCGTTTAAAGAAAAATTACATCCATCAGCAAAGTCTGTGGTTTTTCTGCTGATTTTCACTTAATACTTCAAGTTAGCAGTTCTTCTTATGATGGTAACTAATAGCAACAATTCTACAGGAAGACTACTACAACACTATACCCCATTCACATACCCAGCCTGACACAGACTGGCCTGGGCACATCCAAGCAATTTCTAACACATACTCGATCCATCAACAGTAACAGGATGAATAATCGGGATGTTATTACAGCGCTTGGAGACAGCAGCAATGCTGTTATCATATTTCTAAAGTGTGATTAGCCGGCAGTGACCACACAGTGACTCAGCTTCATTCAGCAGAACTTAGGACCCCGGGTATGGTGGCAACTAAATGCTGGAATGTACAATAGACCCATATAATGGAAAAAGACCCAACAGCACTAACAGAGACCACGGACCGCATACATATACACACAAGCACGCATGCACACACAAATACACAAATAGCCTTTTCCAGTTCACTTCCTCCAGAGGATAGGCTTCATGCTTGACTTCACAAAGTGAAAACACTGACGCGAGAGCATCCTCCTCCAGACACATTGCTACTGATACTAATACATGTCTGTCTGTCTCCTGTTTAAGCTCAAATGTCATTATTAGCCTCAACGTAGAGATCAACTAAAGAGAAAAGAAGTGAGGGTGAAGATTCTAAGTCATCAAGGTGAAGTCGTCTGGAAGTTGAGTCATGGCAACTGGACTTCCTTATTGTTAGGTCGAAACGTTTCACTACTCATCCAAGTAGGTTGTTCAGTTTAAAGATAGCTCGTTAGACACCACAAATTTATGCTTCAGGTTTGGTTTCACTCCGCCCCTTGGCCTGAATAGGCTCGTTAGGTAAAACAATAGAAGGTAAGGTTGTGAAGGATGTAATAGTCACACTTTTGCTAACCCCTGCTGTTGTTAGGTGTCTGAAGAAGCTCCTTGGATGAGTAGTGAAATGTTTCGACCTAACAAGAAGGAAGTTCAGTTGCCATGACTCAACTTCCAGAGAAAAGAAGGGAGGTGTTTGGCCACCAGCAGCTTGTCCAAGACATCTCAAAGGCTTCTTATAATACATTCCCCTATCTAACCATGTGGAACTGTGTCTCAAGTGTTTAATTGACTCCCAATCAACCAGTGGGTTAAATGTTTTTTCTATAGTAAAAAATCTCAAATTGGCCCCAAAAGGCTGTACAACCTAGGATATCCTGTGCATTATCCTAAATCACTTAATCTTAAACACCTTAGGCGATTTCTCAGACAGCTTAGCCCCCGTAACTAGGCACAGCAGGTCTGTAGAGCTTTGGAATTCTCATCAAGATGAAGTGGTCTGCATGCAGCTAGAAATAATTCTGCTCCTTGGTATCCACATCATAATGGTGATTTTTAGCTTTAGAAAGATAGGATTAGAAAAGCCTCAGAGCTACAAGAGTTACAAACCCAATTCCATAGAAGTTTAAAGGCTTTATAAAATGAACATTTAACCAGAATGCCATGATTTGCACATCTCATAAAGCCACATTTTAGCCACAATAGAACAAAAAAACATGTATCAAACTAAACTGAGTAAATTAAACTGTAATTTCTGTAAGAAAGAAATAAACCTTTAACACATCTGCAGTCAAATAGCATGTGCAAATAGGGTGATGACTAATGGCAGGTCACAAATTGGCTGGTAGTTAATAATAGATTGGCAACCTCAGTGTGTAGTAACACTTTAAAAACACTATTTAAAACAGAAGGAGACAAAAAAAAAGCATCTGAATAGATCCTCATGTTGTAGAGACATCAAAATACATGGTAACCCATTTGGAGTAATGTTCCAAATAACCACTCAAAATCTCAGTTATGACAGTAACTTGCTATTCAGAACTTTGCCAGCACGTTCTGGAGTTAATTTCTCACCATGCCGTTTACTCATTTTTCAGATGTTGAAGCCTTTTCTCTGTCCATATCTCACTAGAGTTTGCACCAAGGCCAACAGATTCCAGTCAGATTCTAATATATTTACATGAATTCTAAAACATTTATGTTTCTAGATATGAGACAAGAAAATTAAGCTGGAATGCAATGAGCAATATAAACGAGAGAGCAGAAGGGAGGCAAATGTAACAGAAATAAAAGTTTCTCTACCCTGATCTCAGCACAACTAAAAACAGAGTTAGAATGTGTTTATTTTGAAACCATCTCAGTGCAGCTGACTCCAACTCTGTCCTAGAGGTAGAGATGAGGCCTATCACGGGTCAGGCAGTGACATGAGTGGAGGTGCTCATGAGCCCTGTTTGCCTTGAGCAGGTGTCTAAAAACAGCAGCAGCAAATCAGACAATAGCTGACCAATCTCACAGAAAAACACACAGATACACTTCAGAGTCAGTTATTATAGGAGAAATTAACATATTCTAACTTAAATTGGCAGACTGCCGGTGAAAATGTTACACAAACTGAACTGAATTAGATATTGGCATTTCTGGACTAAATTGCATTATTTAAATCTTAGAGTCATACATACAGCGCCCTGGCACCTGCCAGACAGAATAGACGAGATACCCTCTGTAGGCAGACAACAGTTGGAATCAAAGTGGCAGCAAAAACAACTGGACATGGAGGCAGAGTGACAGCTAAGTCATGATGTCACAGCAAAACTGCTTACACACAACAACACAGGAGGTGAGGGTGCTTGTTTGCTTGGGACTGATAAAGGTTACAAGTCATTTACAGGAACAAAGGCACGCGGAACACAACATGTACACAGATCAGTTGGAAAGGCTTATGACACATACGACAGGTCTGGAAGAAAAAGTTAATGTAAATTGGTGAATGCCAGTAAGTCTCTTACTACACTTGTACATGTCACTTAAGAACAAATTAATTTTGTCAATGAGGCCCGCTGTGCGTTGGGAAAGTCATAGGCATACCAGACTGGGCAGTGTTGACACTGTATTGGGTCATTTTCTTTGAATGTGCTTATGAGCTTACATGTTCTGTCACATATTTGCAACCAGCCACAAACACAAACTTTTTTTTTTATTCATAAGGGAAATACAGACATGCTTATCACTCAGTAGGTCACTAAGGTTTAGCTGTTCAAACTAAACTACAGGATCAAGCTGGAATAGTTTTAATTAATGCAGAAACCAGGTGATTCTAAACATTACCATTGTACATATGTTACATTGCAATGCTCTTTCTGACACTGTGCGTCTGCCTCAGCATTTTCCCTGTGATATGAAGACAGCCCGGCCATGATTTTCATGTTGTACACAGTCAGTGCAGTTCCACAGTGCCAACTGTGGACCATGACAGAGCACATTAGCTGTACAGTCCACTTGGGGGCCCTCTCCATCCTGGGCTCTGCTGAGTCAGCAGAAGAAATAGCCAGACTGATAACATGGCACACATGTTAGAGCTCCACTGGGCTGATACAGAAAACAGTGGAGAAAGAAAAAAGTCCTTAAAATGAGTGTAAACTTAGGATTTGTGAAGGCTTGTTTCATCACATGTTCCTCTGAGGGTGGTATGCATTATACAGGCCTTAGGAGGAGAAACCATGAACATCAGGATTCATCACCAACAAGCAGGTTAGAGTCACAGAAAAACATACTCACTGATGCACAAGTATGTGTGGAGAACATGGATCCTGTACATGTGTGGATCATCTCAATATATTATATTGAGATGATCATATTATTCATATTATTCATAGATATCATGTACACCACATACAAAGAAAATGATGTATGCTATTATTGCACTGCAACCACACTAAATTTTATTTAGCATTGCTGTTATTAATTATAAAAACTTTAATGGCATTTGGGCTTTTGTTTACAACCAGCTTTGACCTTTGAAAAGCCCCACAAATGTATTAATTACTCAAACAGGCTTTCTCCAACTGCATTTCATCATCCCACTGGTGCTTAAAGTGATACGCCTACTACATGCACACCCATGTTCAGTCAACAAACCAGGTAAGTCACCTTATCCTCTAGTGTGAGGGGACACTGGACACTTTGCTCCTCCACACCAATTAGAAAACAGCACAGTTTATGTTGGTTTAGTCTGCTTAGCAATGGTTTATTATTGGTATATTATTGACACAAGCATTTACCATTTCATTAATAAACTACTACAAACAGGTTTTTCGCTGTGTGTGTGTTGGCCCACTTCCAAGTATTACAGTACAGTCTAACAGGTAATAAGCAGATCACAGAGGTGAACGAGTCATTGTTGTGTTAAAGAGTTGACTGTCAACTTCATTGCTCAGCAAGGGACAAAAGGTAGGTGCCGCCTCAGTGAGGGCAGGGCTAGCTGATTGACGCACTACTCATGGTGTAATGTAGTTATCTGTAGTTTACCTGCCATAAAGGACAATGCCACGTGCCAGGATGCAACACAAATATACAGGACGGGGAGGCAGGATTCTCTGCTCACTGACAGGTTGCTGATACAACACATCATGTATAGTATAAGAAGCACGTCTCGTAGGATAGAGGGATAGCTATGAGGATACAGACCTATTCCTGTATTCAGTAATAATTTAGTGCAGTGGATGTAATGGGTCAAACATGGGTTTAAACTGGAATAAACATGTTGCTGAACTTATGCACTTGGTTTCCTATTTTCAAGTGGATGCTGGTAAATCCTTGATTACAACAAGTCATTCACATTCAATCAGCTCTTTTACTGGACATGTCTGGTAACATATGCCATTAGATATTACATTAGCTGGGGAAACGGAGTCTGACATCTTTGCCATTATGTACTATTGCATATGGATATTAGTCTAGACTGTGGTTTTTTCCTCGCTTCATTTTTTTATTTTTTTTTGCTAGGATGGAAAACGTAGTCGAAGTCATGATTATCAGATGTTCACCATGAATTTCCATGTACCCAGGATCTCTTGTATTTTGTCTCTGAAAGACCAGCCGAAAAAAAAGTAACCTTGTATTTTGCTAAATTATTTCTCTTGGATGTAACAACAAAACCCCAGTCAGTGAAGTGTCCTAAATATTATTATTATTATTACTATACATTTGCACAAATGTTTGCCACTTTATAAGTAAGTTTTATGTTTAACTCTGCAACTCTGTCTACATTTAGGCATTAAATTCAAGTTATTGTTATATGTCCAGTTCAGTGGCTGGTAGTCTAATGAACATGAACATATAAGTCTAATAAAATATATAACTGCAAAATCATTCTTTAAATTTGTAGTTTAATACCTTTGTAGGTCATCATAGAGACAAGAAATGAAGATAGAAGTGTAGTAATTGAGGGTGAAATAAACAAGGTTAGTGAAATAAATAAATTGGGTGTTACCTCTCACTTGTATTAGATTAGATTGGACTTCTGTTACTACCCCCATTAAAAAGGTTCATTATCTGTAATTCTATTCACATACTAGCTGTCAGTTTAGTAGATCAAAACAGTAGTTCCTGTTTGGTCTCTGTTCAGCTTAACAGACTGATTGACACAGTGGGCAGGAATAACTCAACTAACTAATGAAGACTGATTTGGGTTCAATCACTGTTTGTAAGTTATTTTCTCACATTAAGGTGCAGAATGTCCATTGACTGTTGTCTTTGCGGTTATTGTTCAAGTGCCACTTCTTGGTTGAGATGTAGGGAATGTGAAGCAACACATCAGTAAGAAGCTGTCAGTGCTAGTTCTTTGACTATTAACTGACTTAGTCTGTCAGTCATAAGAAAACCCTCAGAGGATTTCAAAATCAGTCAGCACAACAAATTCATCAGTCAGTATATGATACTACATTGTGGATCCCAGTGTAGCGCTGATAACAGTTACTGCCCCCTCATTCATCTCTCAGCATGTTGTAATGAGATTCAACTAGCAGAGGCAGACTAACCACCTTTAAAACACTCAGCAGCCTATCCCCTCACTCCATCTGCCAGAAAAGTTGCATTCACATAGAAAAACTAAAAAGATGCAACAACAAAACAACAAATCACATGCAATGTGTGACTGATACACATGAAAATACTAGCTTAACTCAGAAAACTGGAAAAAAAAAACCTTGAGCTGAGCAGATTAAATAAGAGAGCAGATTATGACCATGGTTCCGTGCCACAAAGGGGCGCACTACTGAACAGATTTCTACTGGCAGTGATGAGGGAAGATCATCAGGACACAGGGATTTACTGCTGCTGCTGCTGCTGTTGGTGGTGACACACAAAGGAAATGTACTTTACACAGTGCCCTCCCTAAATGGCAGTAGAGTCTGCATTCAGTGAGGGAAATGACAAAGGAATTGGGGAATTGAGGTTTCACAGTGATAAAAATCAGGTGGGACATGAAGGAGAGTAGTAGAGTGCGAGAAGAAAAGAGGGAAAGCAGAGATCTGCATTCGTGTGCAAAAGAATCAGTATGTAGCATAGACAGAAAGAGCAAAACAGGACAGCAAACAGAGAAATGTCAGTTGGTCTGGATCCAGGTATTGCCTGCTTTACCACCAGCTGTCCAAGAAACAGCTGTAGGTTCATCACTCACTCCTCCTCTCTGCTCCTCCCTATGTCTGTTGCTGCATCATTTATACAATGGCGCAGCCCTGCTACCAAGCTGGATCCACGATACAAATAGGCAGTAATAAACCAACTTCTTCTTTTTAACCAAATACCATAATAGTCACATGTAATGTGACAATATCAATGACAGAAATAATCTATTATACTATATTTTAAACCAAAAAGATTGTTATACCTCTAAGTCGTTGAAAACTAAATTATCTATAATATAATACTGATTCTGCTTATCAATGGTTAGGAACTATTCAGAGATACATTTGACAAAGCAAAAGTACACTTTCACATTTAAGTAGTCTTCAAAACAAATACTCTAAGAACTAAAAGTCACGTAAATGACTACATATTATTAGATAAAAGACCTGACTGTTTTGTACATTGCACTTTGTGTAACGTATTACTGTCTAGACAATAGTTTGAATTAGTTTCACATTGTCAGACAAATGTATTATTATATCATCCAGCTCTACACAGCTACAACCACTCAACAAATTTTCCCGTGAACCCACATTCAGAGTTTACTGCAAAGAAACCTTTCAACTTTACCCTTCACCTGTAAACTCTTACCGGTACTATACCACTGACACCCCCAACGCATTTCTGACAGACACACCCTTCACAATTTGGTAACACAGAGGCCAGATCTCATAGCAAACATGCTGGTGCTATCTTGAACACTTTCTGTCATCGGAGAGTAGCACACTGTGTGTTGTAGCTTTAACTCTCCACAAATTTCAACACGAAAAGTCTGCCTGTAAGTTTAAATGTCCAGGTAAGTGTTAGACATCCTCTAACTTCGCCAAACCAGTAGTATTCTGTGAACTGTTGTGCTACAGTCCAAGTTTGATTAACCCAAAGCGTAAGTGTAAGCGAAAGCTTTGGACAAAGGTTACACTGTCTTCTATGGTTCTGCTGGTGTTGGTCAAACTAACTACAGACATATATACACACTCGATTTCCTCTTTACAAACATCATGATGCAGTAAATGAACTAGCACTAGACATCTTTATGGGACCATAAACATCAGTATACAATATTCACATAATTTGAGCCTGAGCATGGCCCCATTCTATTCCCACAGGTCTGGGTCTTTTGTGTGTCAACAATGGAGTGGACCTAAGAAGACTCACTGGTGTGTTAAAATTATTTAGGGTTGACTGCATTTTAGATCCGTTCAAATATTACTGGGTCTTGGACACATTATACATCATGTATAATTTATGCATATAATTTTTAGATCAAAGACCACTATATGAGCACTGCAAACAACCAGCCCCAGGTATTGCCAATAACTAAACTAATCATACAGTAAATCCAATCTTCAAATGAAATTCCAGTTCTTTCTTCACTGCATTCCAGTGTTTTGTCCACCTCAGCCTGCTAGTGCCGCAGTCAGCCTCTACAGTGCAAAGTATCACTCCACAGAAGAGACCATGCAACATTATTTGAGTCCAGAGAGCAGAGTAAAAAACACTCTGGTGACATTTGTTATCGGTCGTTAATTAAGTTAACTCTGTGAGTAAGTTGATGACAGGCCAGAATTACACAGGTCTACAGAATGGTGAAAGGGCGCTCTGCAAGCGTTTACACCGGGGCATAGATTGTTTAGGATGGAAGAACCTCCACTCACTGTAAGACACAAGCAGTTGTCTTCAATCTAGTCGTTTGCATCACAGTCAGTTCAAGAAGCTGTATACGTTCATTTATGTGATTACAGTGAATCAAATGTATAAGCCTAATGTTTCTAAAGTAGAACCTTCGGAATTTGGATCAGTACATAGTATGTATTAAAATGTTGTGTCAGACAGGTAGACAGCTGTTATTTGTGTGCTGTATGTGTTAAAAACATGTTTAACCAGCACTTTAGTAAATAAAAGTATTAAAAATATTCAATGTTAAAGGACTCAGTTTGGCATCTGTGTAAATAAATCTTGAACAAGACATTATTTATTCTCATACTGGTTGCAGATACCAGTCAAAATGGTAATATTGCTTCACATAACATTACTCTTGTTATGTCACATTTAGAAGTGTTGTTTACTGAAAATAAAGCCAATGAATGTAAGCACCTAAAATACTGCCGTGGGGAAATAGGTGTCTTGCCTTAATAGACCACATTACAGTATATGTTATCCTGTTGACACATTAGAGTCCCCTGCAGGGAGACATAAACGTCTTTTGTGAGGACGTTAATGACGTTCTACAGCTGCACCCTCAAGCGTTTAGCTGCTTCAGCGTTTGAGTACATTTCAACTAATCGGTTTGGTCTTTGATGATGTCAGCTGGTCAGTCATAGCCCTAAGCCACACAAACTGTACTACAGGCTGAAACAACCAAGAGGCTACAACTCTTCTGTCCATTTCCTTTTTTATGCCATTGTTTTCTTCTAAATTGTTTAATGTGAAATTATTGGCATCAAAATTTCCATCATAACATCTTGTTTCATTTGGCCAGATATGAACATACCTACAAATATTTAGCTTTCAATGATCGACGTGTACAATATAGAAAGGCAGAATATCCTCTCAACCAAGAAGATAAAACCAGAGTGTATCAGTCACTGTGTCACTAAATTTGCTTCAAAAATAACTGAAATATGTCATATATATTATAAAATAAAATAGTGATATCAACTAGTCATTTCAGAAAACTGTGATTTGTTTATGACAAAGAAAGAAAACAGTGACAACCAGAAATTGATAGAATCACCATCATGTAAAAATTCAAAAGTACAAGTACTTTTTTATACCAGGTGATAAACCCAGGAACACCGCACTCAGTGGCTCCACAAAAGACAAAACACATGCTGAGAAAGCCCAGAACAGTTCAGGAGAGGCAGGGGTGCTCATACTTGGTTCTTAAAGCATCTCAAATGACTGAACTCAACAGTTTACTGAGAAGAATGAATATACAATAACGGACTAGCTGATGGTCAGTACCAGAGTACTTCTTTTGGCTTGTTTCATGGGCTTCAACAAACCTGGACCATCTGAACGATCGCACACAGTACACAACATCATTTGTTGAAACTATCCCTACAGCTGGCAGTAAGGTATGCAGTGTAACAGAATATCTGTTCTATTGACAGCCTGTAAGACAAAACCTAAATCAGCATTGATCCTGTAAACGCATTGTCTGTGGGCTGCTCGGCCCACACAGCACAGACGTGGCTGAACAACATCACAGGTGGCACCAACTTGTCTGAGAGATCTCTCTTAGGCTTGTCAACCCCGGAAACCAGTCCTGTCAGCCTGATTTGATTTAGTCAGTATACCGGCTCGGCTCACTCACAGACAGAGGTACAGAAGAAAATAAGGTGACAAGAGGGATAGGTACTGACAAGAGCCTAACTAGTCTCCTGGAGGCAGGAAAGGTGAAAAAACACAACAATGTGCAAATCACTCCATTGTTTACAGTTTGCTGTTTTATTGTCCTGCAGCACTGTGAGCTTAACACGGCACTAAATCTGTCGATGCTAATTCCCACTGAAGCACCTAAAATCTATATATTTGTCAGACAGGGTTGTGGCCAAATGAAAATGTCCATCAAATATAACATGAATAACATATTCTTTCTGAGTATGAACCTCTCCTGAGACTTATTAATTGAAATTCTCTGCTCCAGTTATGTACTGTTTAACACAAATTATAAACTCAAATGAGTGTAAGAGAAAGACGGAATTTTGCTGCGTTCATTAACTACTGACTGAACACCTGAATGTATGGCTCGAGGAGAAGTTCTTTCATTTTATCAGAATTCTTTCACTCTTTCATGCATGCAAAGTACGTCAAAGTAAGATTATTTTGTTAAGTCATGTCAAGCCCTGGCAGTGACTCAGTGTAGATGGTTTGCCAATTTAGACTAATTTTAGAGTTGTGCTTTCTGTTAACGCCACATGATGACATGTAACTTGAATAGATAAAAGACCTGACCTAGAAGGGGTCTTAATGTGATCTTGCTATTGGGAGACAGCAACGACGTGAATCGACGTAGTGTCTGCATGACATAGTAAAAGATGAAGCACCATAAATGTGGCACATACTGAACACTTCTCGTATTAAGCACTCAGAAAACCCCATAAACAAACTAAGACACCTGTCAGACTAAATCTAACTTTATCCACATTTGGACAGATTCTGTGAAACATACAACTTTTCTCTCTGTATCGCTTCGTCCACAGCACCACACCTCTGTTTTGTACTATTCATTAGGCATTTGCAGATTTGTTTTGAGTTGATTTAGCAGCTGAAACCACGGGTGGGAGGTGGACACTGACCTGACACGCCCTGAGATGATGGATGGGGAGAAAGAGATCTCTCTGGAAAACGACAACTGCATGAAGTGGTGTCTGCGTACCACGCACATGACTCTCATCATATGAAATGCATGAATCATTAAATTGCTCTTTTTAGAAAGAGCCTGGCAACAGGCACAATCAGTGACATTCATACACTGCTGATCACATCTCACAAAAACACAAGTAAGTTTACCAACTGTCACCATGGTCAGTCCGATTAATTCCTATCAATATGGACATTAGGGAAAAAACAAAGATCAACTATAAGTGTCAATGCTAACCCCTGTCCACCACTTTATTTAAACCACCACATGGTGTTAGTGTTGTGGCTAATGTATTAACTGCTAGATCAACTAAGGGTGTAAGAAAAAAGCAATACACTTGAGTAGCGTGATATTATCTTTTGTGATACTGTATTCATTTTCCAAAACACTAATTAGGATTAGGGTCAGAGAGTTTTTAGGTTGTGTTCAAACCCCTGACTGCTTCCAGATTTTTTTTTTTTTTTTTTTTTTACTGAAATGTTATGCAGATGATAGTGTGAGTTTTACACTCTGACGGTTTTCCTAAAATTATGAAAAACAGCATAATGAAAATGGGAAAATGCCGTTTCTATGCACTCATGCTTGACACTGTAAAAAGAAACAAATGTATTATTTTTATCTTTCTGAAACCTTGCCTTGCCTTGGTAGGCACTTCTCTTGTCTAGTACGGTAACCTCTCAGATACCCTACCAAAGGAGCTGTAGTCTAACCAGTAAGGCAGTACGACAATGAGATATTTGTTATCATAACACAAAATATGGGTGCAGAAAAGACAACAAGCTGAATGACGTTTAGGTCAGCAAAGTATAAAACACTGTAAAGCTCTTCCTTTAAATCAGCTGCTTGGCATTAGACACATCCCCCCAAAACTCCATTTATGGTGAATGAATCCTTCTCTCTCTCTCAAACTAAATAGTTTCCACATTCGCTGCCAAGTGATTGGCTTGGCCTGAGCTTAGTGCCTCTGCTGGGCTAGTTAACGACATGAGTGCTGTGTAAAATAGAGATGTGTTTTTGTATCAGAGCTTAGATTTACTCATTTAGGTCAATGCTTATAATTAGGAAAACTGACTTGATACATTTTAAGAGCATTTTAAATAAAAACATCAAATTGTAATTTGGCACAATGTTTGGGAGGTTTGTCTGTGACCAAATGTATCGATTCCCTTTTGTGAAGCCAATCATCTGCCTGCTCTGGCCTCACAGCACCCCTTCATCTAAACTCTAGCCAGGCCAGATCCAATTAAACCCTTACTTGCTCCACGTCCATGACCTCACATTTCAAACTCTCCCTGGCCTCTCACCACAATTTCTATCAAGCATGTGCCAGCTCTCCAAGACAAAAACAAAACATAACAGCACAATAAATGTAGTCAGGTGCTGCACACATAGTACCATGGAGGCACAATTTGAGACAATGGGAGAAGAAAAAAACAACTAAAAGCCTTCAACACAGTCAGAGAGATAAAGTATTGTATGTAGGGAATCAGGGGCAAGCCTGGCTTTATTCAGGCGGAGACTGCCAACATTTTTAGGCCCACAGTGCAAAAGGACATATCCTGACATGAAATTGGAGCTTTGGCTGGACACTGAACAAACTGCTGATGTAATCACCAATCAGGGTGAGATAAAAGTGTGCCCAGGACTGTACTCCAAAATGTAGCACAATCAACCTCACAAGAACAAGAATGTGAGTAATGTTGAAGTGAAACAATATAACATTATGTGCCTTTGCCTGCCCGAGAATGCTTTGCTTTGCTGCACAGCAAACAGACAGAAACTGTAAAACTGGAAATTCCTTTTTAATCAAACCTGAGATATGTCATTATTTGGCTGCATAATGAAATGGAGTGCAGTCTAAACACAGACAACACTGCATTCTCCAACAGGCTTATACTGCAACATAGCTTTTTTCCAGTTTATATTTTTTTTTCAGTTCTATTTGACTCAAGGAAAACTGTCAATGTTCAGCCCTGTCTGGGTATTTGATAACACACCTTTTCTAAGTGACAGTTTTTACTTCAGAGATTGAAGCCATAACGTTTCTATGAACCCTATTTCTCAAAGCAGTACTCACAGCTCTACAGCAGAGGAAGGCAAATCAACACTATGCAAAGCTGTAAACAAAACTCTGCCTTCCTGAGAGGAGTCAGTCAGAAAATTTCAGTTGTTCACGGGGGATAAAAAGTACACACACAGATGCTTAAGTGCTGTAATAAACTTCTAAAACACAAAGCAGATATAATAATACATTGGTATTTATTTGAAGCAAAGCCTCAAACTGTGTGGGTGACACTGTCCTGTGATGCCGTGTTAGCTGCTTTGTAAGTGGCATTTACCTTAAAGTTGCTGGAGTTGACCCAGGAACTAGCGATGCCGTCAACCATCTTGTCCAGTGCCGTCTGATCTTGCTCCAGGTCATGAGACTTCTCCTTATCCAAAATATAATCAATGATCTCCTGCCCCACTTGGAGCCGTCGGCCCACGTCCTTCTGAAGGACCTGAGCCAGGCAGTTCTCCATGCTGGGCTCCATCATCCTGGTCTCTGATAAATGCCCCCTCTTGGGATCTTCAGTCTGCCCAGCTGACTGACTGACTTGCTTCTAGCAATCCTCCACTGCTCAAAGTAGCAGGAATGACAGCTAAACAAAAGAAGCCCCACTTGGTGCGTATGTGGCTGGTTGACCAGGAAAAGGGAGAACAAAGTGAGTGCACACAGTCTGCTTGTATTTTTATCCTTGAGGATAGGCCTTCGTTTTGTGCCAAGTGCTAGCTCGCTAGCAAGCTAGTGGCTGTGCCGGAGGGATGGATGGAGAAAAGCTTGGGGAATGGCAGCAATGCAGCATATGTGTGTCTGGACAGCAGCTGGGGGAAGTTTACTACTCCCTCCCACTTGTGTGAGCCAAACCACTATAACAGGGGTATAAGAGGTTGTTTTGGCGAGCAGGGAAGGCAACAAATGGATATGGATGGAGAGGGCTACCTTAGAGCTCCATGTCTTGTCCTGGGATCTGCCCTGGAGAGCCCTGAAGGGAAAGAAGGACAAACATGCCATTCAAAGTCAATTATAAACAGATCTTTTCATCTTAAGTAGAATCATCATTATTTGTTAAAGTCTGCAGGTAAACAAACAACCCTTTAATACTGTTCAGAATAAATGTCAGGATTTTTTACTTTTTAGCAAGGACAGTGACTTATGTAGTAAAAAAACAAATGCTTCAGAGCCAAAAGTATGTGGACATCTCTTTTGGCATAAATGATCAATGTGGGAAGACAATTTCCTGTTTTAACATGACACTGACCCTGTGCACAAATCCAGGGCCATGAACAGGTCAAATTGGTTTAATTCCATTCAGCACCTCTGGGATGAACTGGACCACCGTCTGTGAACGAGACCCTGCCACTCATCAATGATGACAAACCTTACTAATACTCTTGTAGACAGAAGGGAGAAAATCCCTGCAGCCAACATCTGCTGGAAGCTCTGAACTAGAGTGGAGGCTGGTCTTTTAGCAGCAAACTAATCACTATGGTTTTTGAGGGATATGCACCAATTACATATGGACGTAATGTCTGTGTGTCCACATACCTTTAAATAAGCAAGAGTGTTAATTAGGTTAATATTGCTGAGCACCAGGGCTGAAGGGTTGAGTTTCACAAGGAGCTACAAATGAATAAGACATTGCTTATTTGTCCCAGTTCAAACTGGTTGACCCTATGCTGGTTTTGCTTCTTCCCTTCAAATAACCTCAGGTTTTGTTGTGTGACAAGATATCTGGCAGAGAGGAATGTTTAAACAACGTCCCTCAGATGAAGGCCTTTGTTCTGGGAGGTGAAAATCAAACCTGCAGGTCTTGAAGCCTTGTCTTGAAGATATGGCTCTCATTCAGTGGACTATGACCTGTTTTACACTGCCGTAATGTGTGAACTACTTTCTCCTTATTAATGCAATCACACTGTCAAAACAGTACATGTAGTTAGCACTTTCAAGTTTTTATATAGCAAAGAGAATTAGCTGAGATTGTATTGATAAAATTCAGCATAAAGACGAACAGAATGTGTGCATGTGTATAGTTTACGACTGTAAACATTAAAGTCTAAAGGTGTGTGAGTGTATGATTGTAAGTACACGTTGAAGAAGCTGAACTGCAACGCAGTTTAGTAATAACACATTAGGTCCATTATAGTGAGGCTGTTTCCAATCACATATAAGACATAAACATGTAAATAGTGTTAATATCACTTTGGCTTGTTACGGACTCATCTGACTAAATTATTTCACCTACCTTTCTGCACGTTAACCACACCTGAGCTCCTCTCACCTTTGACAAGTCACCCAGCCTTTCCTTTATGCTAGCTAGGAGCCTGACCATCACTGTTGCTAGCGCTGCCGACGCAGGAGCGCCTTGACAGCTTCCAGACACCGCTGACGTGAGACAAAAGCCTCCCGTCTATTTTACCCCAGTGGCCACGAAATCCAGTTTCCTTCTCTTCTCCCTCTGTCTACCTCAAACAGCTCGGCTACCCGGTCCGCTGTGCCAGACAAAAGTAGCTAGAGTAGGTGTTTGTGTGGGGGGGGATAAACGCTCAAGCTAGCCCCTACTAGCGAAGCCCTTCCTTTCAATGAACGTCAGCCCGCAGACAGGCAGCACAAAGAGAAGAAAAGGTGACACGGAGGCGAGGAGGGGTATTTTACATCATTCAGCTTTCTACTCACCATATCCTGCTCACACGCCGCAGCTGGTTTGGGCATACAGCTCGTATATCTTGTGGTAAATATACAGTGTGCGGCCTCAAATCTCTTCTGTCTTTCTCTCTCTCACTCTCCACCCGGAATGCTGCCTGCAGGACAAGAATGGGATCGTCGTGCGCAGGCGCAGTGGGTCCGTGGATGATGTTGGCACTTGGAAATCTGTCGCATGGCACTGAAAAAAAAAAAAGAGCTGCTGCTGTGTGGGGTAGCGCCATCTACTGGACACACTCAGAAGGCAAAGGTGATTCATGATTCATGAAATACTTCATTTCTTTATTTATAATACTACATTGAAATACTGTACTTTTTACTTCACTACATTTATTTAGAATCCTAAAAATGCATAATCATAGTACGTAATATTTAAATTTGTGTCCTTCTACCACAGTTTTTACTTTACTTTTCACTCAGAATGCTGCAAAATGCAAAAATGCAAACACCGACTGACAAGAGTCGGTAAAACATCAATCAAAAAAACGCCCATCAAAAACATTAGCAGCAATGTTTTTTTCACAGAAATGATTTTGTCTGGAGCCAGACACCAAACCTTTTTATGTAAACAGAGGAGATGTCCTGGTTCCCAAAACAACACAGCTGACATTACTGTACATGAAGGTTAGATTTATTTTAAGACTTTTTTTCTAAGCAAATCTGCATTTATTTAACATTAGAGTGAAGAAAAGAGAGAAAACAGTCCCCAGAATACATCCTTATCTCCATTATGTAAATGATGTCATATTTCATAATAGTGTATTAATGCCTTATACTGTCTCTAATTTGTAAAAGCATCAAATGCTAAACTAATACTATTCATTTTAATTAATCACCCACTTCGTCTCTGGTGATAGGAGGGTTACTTTATATATATTTATATTTTATACATATTTTGCACCAAATGCAAAATCCCCTTTTTGTACACATTTTTGCTATAGTGCATGTAGACACAAGTATGACAGACGTGCACTCCCTCCATTTTTTTTATTTTCCTGATTTGTGGAAACAGTTCATTCAAAGTTCATGGTGGTTCTCGGTCCAAAACTTGCAGTCCACCATTGTTTTTCCTCACTACAGCAGACGGACTCTGCAGAACAGACAGTGCTCACTTGTTGGATGTGTGCATGAACACAGACTATTCTTCCTACCACAAACTGGGTTTATTTGTTTTTGACAGCGGGTTGTGCGTGTGAGTTTGTGAAGTTCAGATTGATTCGCGGCTGTTGGATTAATTTCAGGTCTAACGTTCAAACATAGACTGATTCTGACTGTCTGTGACCTAAACCTGGGTCTTATTCAAAGTTTAAAGCTGCAAGTGTTACGATTTAAACGATTTAAAAGTGTTTTGTCTTGTTTTGTTTTTTGAGTCCTGTGCAATGCTGGGCTAATTACACAACGGTGCTGTCAGGATGTCCTGGAGACACCGTGAGAAACTTTTAAAATTATTTTTACAGCAGTAGTGGATTGTTTATCTGACGCTGACATTATACCTTGCCGGGCTGGGGAAGAGGAAGCTCCAACTTTAAAAAGACGTTTTTGAGATGGTCTGTTCACACACATTTTGAAACTGCACAGGTATATTTTGGGGGACTTCAGAGGCCATTTTTTTAATTTAAAAAAATATGGGCTCTTTAAAGTGTGAGACTGATGATGTTCTACGTTGTTTTTGTTAACAAAATCCTACAAGACTAAAAATAACCATGGATTGTGTCTACTCACTGTCATGTCTGAAATAAACAACCAGATTTTAGGATATTTTTGCCAGAGCTCCATTGTTCAAAAACTATTAGACATCAGTTAAATACACAGCTGCATTGCGTGACATATTTCTTCCTCACTAACAATTGTTTTATTTTTTTTAATAGCTTCAAAGACTTCTAATTATCACATTTGTACACTCTCTGAAGTGCATTTCCTCTGGTGCTCTTTAACCATTTTTAAAGATGCAAGTTATAGTTGCTTTTTATAGGATTTGTTGCCATCAAAAATATAGAAATAATAATTTGTTGTTGGTTATAAGGAAGCCATTTTAAAGAGAAAAATAAGACACTGCACATACAAACAATATAATTTTTCCTGAAGCAAAAAAAAACAACAAAAAAAAACCACTCTGCAACAAACACAGCAAAGTGTGGGACAAGGAAAATCTCAAAACAGTGAAATCCACAACCTCCACAGAGCAGGGTGTCACAATTCACAAGCAGTGTTACCCTCGTCATTGTGCTTCTACTGCCATGACAAGTAAAAATGGCTGTTCTGAAAAGTGTCCACATGTAATCCAGCCATCATTAATTAATTATTCACACTGAAAAAGCACCAGCAGTGTGATTATCGTTTACACTTGCTTATTCTGCTGAATAAACTCATTGAATTAAAATGACAGCTCGAGAGTAAATTCTCCTATTTATTTTTGAAGATTGTAGTTTAGAAAGTACAATTTTATCACACAGACAAGTGTTATGAATCAATAGACAATGCTGTAGCATGTTTCGTGTCAATACTACGGCCCATAATAGCCAAGTTAATAGTTTGCTCTAGGACTCAAACAGCAAACATCCTCTGTCATCTAAGTCCCATACTCTGGGCTCATTGTGATGATTATGTGTGCACCATCCATGGTACTCACAGTAATATCCACAATTACAGTGGAATCCTTTGTAAAAGTCACTTCTGAATGCAGTTCAAAAATGTCCCATCACTTTCAAAGAAAAAGACCACATGGTCCTGATGTGATGTATGCGTCTCTGCTCTCACAGGCATAAGTCCACAATAAAACAGAAGTCTTTCATTCTGCCTCTTCTTCAGAGGGATCTTCACTTTCTGATTCCCCCTCCTCGGACTCCGAGGAGCACTCTTCGTCTTTGTCTGCAGCTGGAAGCTTAACGACAATCTCGTCGTCTGCATCGTCATCGACGACCATAGACTTCCTCCTCTCCAGGAGGGATGGTGTGCACACTGGCGTGGTATCCTTGAGTGGAAGAGAGGAGCTCATTAGTCATAGTTGGTCATTCTGTTACAGAGTGGGGTACTGACATTGACACTAAGTTGATAGAGTTTGTAGGTACATGGGTTTTATCACGCTGCCACCAATAGACACACGCGATAAGCTTTATGCACCACAGTGCTATAGGCACAGTTATCTGACCTCAGATCACAGGCAGACCTGGGGTCATTTTCAGTCTGTGCCCAAGCTAAATAGAACTTGTGTTTTGTGCTTACATCACTACATGAGGACGCATTTATGGAGTCAGACGACGACTTCTTCTGAGGCACCTGGGCAGCCTGGAAAAGTACAACAAGCACTAATGGTGAACATAATGGAAACAAAAGATGTCACTAATAAATACTAAACAGTAGTTACTATAATTATTATTATACTAGGAATCGTTTATAGATTTTGGGTGGAGTTATGCACAGTTTGGATTACAAATAATTTGACTTTATCAGACTTTATTACACTGCAAGTGTTTCCTTAATTCTTAATGTTTACCAACAGCTGTAACAACAACCTATTATATATAATCATAACCACAGAGGACTCAGCACAAGCAAACCCCTGCTAAGCATCAAGAACACAAAGGTTGCAGTTCACTGTCTGCATTGTAGACTAATCTGAAGTTCTGGGCCAACATTCAAAAAGCATATGCAATAATTGAGGTTGAGGTGACAACTTTATAAAGCTCAGATAAACACAGCTAGGTGTTAACTAAAGTTATCATTCCAAACTCCAAACACTTACAAATCCTGGGAAGTCATAGTCAATGCCATGTGCCGCAAGCCTCTTGCGGAGCTTCGATTCTTTGCGCAGGAGTCTCTCCTTCATCTTCTCAACCTGTTCGGCTGTGCGTTTGCTGTTGTAGCGCGCCACAGCGGGAAGCGAGGGCTTTTTAAACTCCCTTTGTGAGCCAACAAAAAGCTTCTCGTGCACTTTCTCTGGTGCAATCACGTGACCTGGGAAATGCAGGGTGCAATGATTACATGAAGGCAAATAATTCATCACTACAGTATTGTCACTACTGGCAATAAAGTAATGGTATTAAGTTTAAAGGGTGGAAAGGATTACATTTGTGATGTTCTCAGACTGATTTAAGCCATGAGCATATCAAGTAATCTCACTTTCAATTTCGAGGAAAACAGGACTCATGCTGATAACTAAAAGACCTTTACATAATCAATACTCACATTTGATGAGTCTCTCTCCCATGAGGTAATTGTTCATGGTTTCTGCAACAATCTTTGCTACTTCATCACAATCAAACTCCACAAATGCATAGCCTTTGCTTCCACCTGTCTGCAAGTAAGAGAAATGACAAGGTTAAAAAAATAATGGTGAATATCATATCTGAATTGTTGCATACCTGCATTTGGTTCCTATTTAATAATTTCTGTTGGTACATGGGTTTTATCATTCCGCAAATCAGGCTAATGGATGATAAGCTAAATGTACCACAATACTTTGGGCTCAGTTATCTGACCACAGATCACTGTTACATCTGAGATCATTTTCAGTCTGAGCCAAAACTAATGATGAATCAAGAATCAGCCGGTTCACCAACACCATGGAATTTATCTGTTGATAGGATGTCAGCTGGTGGGTCAGCATTGTATAGCAGGTCAAACATACAGTTTAAAATAAAGTTATTAGCTCCCAAGGAACTATGGTACATTGGCATTATTTTTGCATACATTTGAATTATTCATAAACATACATAGCAGTTACACAGTAAATGTTATCAATGTTAGTGCCCCTACGTGGTACATTTGGAATGTAAAATACATCTTCAGGTTTGCTTTAAACCAAATGTAATGATAATTGAGGGGGTCACTTTGTTTTGAGTACAGACCTGAGCAATCAAGCAGCATTGAAATTTAATTAAGGGACTCCAATGAACAGGATTAGTGGCACTAACCCTGTCAGAAAAGTGCAAGATTTCAGAAACTTCAAGAGGAAACGTAGTCAGAGATGTCAAAAAGAATTCCCAGAGCTCTCCTCTTGTGGACTTGATTTTATAAGGGAGACTGTCGAGAGCTCTTAACTTCAAGGTCATCATCCAAGAAAAACAAAAGCTCACACAGTAGGGAATCAAAGCCAGACTGAAGTGAACATTTAAGACACGGGGTGAGTTTTGGAAGTCTGTCCTAAACTTTTTGAAGAATGCCAAAATCAAGGTCCGAGAGTGGCCCTATCAGAACCAAGATCTGGGGCAGGAGATTAATGCTGGAAAACAACACAATGTGGACGAGGTGGAACAATATGCTTTGAAAGAAGAGGGGCTAAGATCCCTCAAATGACATGTGCCTAGTCAGGAACTACCATAAGAGGCTGTTCAAGTGTGAGGCAGAAAGTTACACTATGTACAGTGGATAATAATTTCGGTCTTGTCATTTTTGTTTTTCCTTGTTTGAATCCAGAGCATCAGTAAAACATCTTTTTGGTCTTTTCCTTGGAAAGAAAACAGTTCTGACTTCATGAAGATGGCTGATCATTTTGTCTTTAACTGTATTTCTAAAGTTATATATTACGGACTTAGTGTTACCTTTTTACTCCTGGACAGCCTGAGTCTCAGGACCTTCCCAAACTGTTCAAAGTAAGATTTGAGCTCTGGCTCTGACAGTCCCTCCGGCAGGTGGCCCACATAAATCACTCCTGGGGTTAAACGGCTTCCCTGAGAGAAAAGACGGTAACCGAGAACACAATCAATTAATACACACACAAAACGAGGAATCCATTTACTATGCCGGGTTTTACACACGTCTACAAGATGTTGTAGATAAACTAGACAGACACATCTAGTTTATTAGATTCATTCTTTTTATTTGCCATTTTTGTTGCGCTCGGTGCTCTCCCAAATGTAGCTAGAGCTAACTAACTGTGGTTAGTGCTGCACCGGGTTACAATTCAGTCTGTACCACCTGTTAGCTCTGATATTAGACGCAGAAGATAATACTGGTCTGAACTAACATGAACTATGTTTAGTTCATGTTAGTATCACCTCATGAGTTCAAACCCCACATGGTTGAAGGCCAACACCGCTTCTTGTCGACCTACCTTCGCCGACTTCTTTTTCTTCACCTCCTGCACTTTCTTCTTGAACTCCGAATCCTGTTTAGGGTTCAAAGCCAGCAGTTCTTTCGCCGGCTTAGTCGGCGCGTCTGCTTTACTTTCAGTCATTTCAGATGAACTAGTTGATCCAAGACATTAGTTGGAAGCAGCAAACACCGTCGCACAGCTCTCTACAGAACCACGTTGGTGTCTTCTTCCGGTTGTCCATGTGCTGGCGGCCAAAGAGTCGCAGAGGGAAGGTTCGCCTGAGTGGGATCTGCGGCTCTGCGCCCTTCACAGCGCCACCTAAAGGCGCGGAGGAGTAAGTCCTTTAAAGCAGCACTGGATGTAACATTGAAAGGTGTTCTATTTCATGTTTGCTTATTTGGTGTAAAAGTGTGTGACAATGTGAAATATGTCACTCATAGTGACATCTGTCCAGCCTCCTATTCTGTGTTTTGTGTTTTTTTTTCTTCTTAATTATGATGCACAACAGGACATAGTCTCTCATGACATTATTATACTATATATACTATACTATTTCTGCTTAAAATTGTATGAAAACCTTTGACTTATTTTGAATGAAAATCAGTCAATAGTCAAACGAGGTGAAACAATGGAAGGGGAGGATGTCAAGGATGTAATAGTCACACCTCTGCCAACCTCTCTTACCCTCTAAAGTGGGTCCTTAGGTCTGTCCAACCTGGTGCAGATGGATGGAAGGGCAGCATGATAAATTGAAGATAGATTGTGTTTAAGGCCTCCACCTCTGTTGAGTGATTTGACACTCTCAAACCACTTCTCCTGAACGCCACTGTCCTTGAATGAGTCTCCTTTGTCCTTAAGTTGAAGGTCCACAGCTGAGTAAGGTCCTGAGGTGTTACTCCTCCTGTGCTGGGCCATCCTCCTGTGTAGCGGCTGTTTGGTTTCTCCAGTGTACAGCTCAGAGCATTCTGCGTACACTATATTGCTCAAAAATAGACTGCTGTGTTTTCTGAAAATCCTTTTGAGCTTCTCCAAAACCCTAGCCATGTAAGGAATGACCAGGATTTTGCGTTGGACCTTGGACTCCGACTGTTCCCTTGTTCTTTTTCTGGTCCACTTGGAGTATCCACAGGTCTTGAGAGCTGTCTTCAGATACCTGTCTTCTTTCAATTGGGACTGTGGTGGTGGGGATGTTTTGCGCTCTATGGTTCAGACTCTTGATGACTCCTAGTTTGTGTTGGAGTGGATGATGTGAGTCAAACAAAAGTTACTGGTCAGTGTGGGTGGGTTTCCTGTAAATCTCTATTTCCAACCTTTTGTCCGTCCCAATGATGCCTGCACAGTCCGGGAAAGCCAACCAGTTGTCCTTGGTGTCCTCCCTTGTAAATTTGATGTTAGTGTCCACAGCGTTCATGTGGTCTGTAAAGGCCTGTATCTCTTCGATATTGATCTTCAGGTGTCATCAACATATATAAACCAGTGGGTTGGTGTCATTCCAGGAAAGGATTTGAGAGCTTTCTTTTCCACTTCTTTCATAAATAAGTGGGTGATACTGGGGATGTTGGCACGGTCATGTCTCTGTTTGTAAAAGTCACCTCTGTACATAAAGTAGGTGGTGTTAAGCACAGGTCCAGAAGCAAGCCACCTCAGCCATGGGCTGGTGTTGAGGGAACTATCTTTAGACTAAAGACTGAAGAAGAATGTCATCTGTCCACTGCATCGTTCAAGAACGGCTGGTGTAGAGCAGGTTTCTGCATAAGCAGTGCAGCATCACTACTGTGTGTGTCATTTGCTGAAACCTTTGCATGCATATATGAATATACTGTATATGAATATGTAGCTTATATTCTTGTAAATATTTGCACAATGCACATCATGAAAAAAAATGTAATTTATCATGTTAATTTAAATAGTTCTTATGGTTTCTTACTCTTCATGCTGTTCTTATGCTGTTGTGCTGTGTTATTAGAATATAGAATATGATCAAGATGTAATTATAATTCTACCATAAATCAATTCTACTGTTATATGTAAAAAAAATACAGTATTACAGTACAAAGGAAGGGAAGGAGGTGCTGAACAGGGGGTGGAGAGAATAATGATTAGGAGGTGGAGTGTTTACCAGTCAAATAATGAGGTGAGACAGACGTTAGATGCAGATCAGCAGCGCACACAGTAACATCAATGAGTCCCAATTTAAGACATGGCAACAAAAATCATCTACTTCACAGTGAATGGCAGACCAGAGCGAGCTGAGTTCCCAGCGGACTGTCCTGCCCAGGACGTCAAAGGTACGAGCTGAAAATGATGCTGTCGTTTGAAGTTCATGCTAAAATTTTATTTTAGTCAAGGACTAGCTGAGAATTCACATGTTGTTAATTAGAATTAAGTCTCAAATTAAGAAACAAGGAACTAAATATTAACAGAATATGTGATGTGATCCATTTCTATCACTGGTGTTAACAGACTTGTGTCATGATTTTAGGTCATAACAATGTGAATATCTGATATTATCTGATATTATTATCATATCACATAGACAGGGTGCATTTGTGCTTTCCTCACTCAAGAAATCACACCTGGTTACTCTAACTGCAAGGATCATTTCTCAGTCATCACGAAGAGCAGATGAAAACTTGAATTAGTATTATGGAGGATAATGTAGTTGGAGGTGTTGACAGTGGTACAGCTGCCACTGGCAGCTCCTCATTTACAACATGAGGTTGAGTGTAACACTGGCTTCACATGTTTTCTATGGATGTTTTTTGTTGTGTTTCACCTTATTAGAGTATCATGCATGTATTTGCTACATTTAATTAATAATTTTATTAAATAATAAATCATTTTGATTGACATTTATATATTAGTTGTAAGTTGTCATCATGAAAAGATATTTTATCAGCAGACGTTTTCAGATGCACTATTTTAAATTTGTACTTAAATACAAGTGAAGTACACATTACATTTCAACTTTGTCCAGTATTTGTCATTTCAAATTTTCTTTATATTAACATACATTTGTATATTCATATTACACATACACATTTTGATCATCTGTTAATAAATACTCAGCAGCCATTTTCCACAGTGTACAATTTATCAAAGTGATTTTTCACAACCTGACAACCAGTCGTTCTTACTCATTACACGAGGACTACAACTGATCTGAGCATTGTGCGAAATCATCCCTCCAGATCTGTTCCGCTCTGCAGCAGAGGCAGGACCCCATGACATCCTGAAGCTCTACAACCCCAAGGGCAACATCATCAACATCTCCCCAAGACTGGAGCCGAACAGCCCAAACTCCTGCTACAAGCTGGAGGTGGTGGCTGCCGACTGCAACAGTGAGCCACTAGGTATGTGTGACTACACCGTAGGAATCACAGTGCATGGGTTGGTTTAGAGACTGTTGACTGTCTCCATCTTTTCATGTCATTTCAGGTGCGGAGCTCGCCGGTGCGCTTGGATTTGACCTCTCATCCATGGAGAAAAGGTGGGCATGAGAGAAGCACATGCAGTACTTAATGATGTTCTTGAGGAAAAGAAGAATTCAGTGAGGAATTTGAAATATGAAAATGTGTTCTGTTCTGTGAGAAGACACAATCCAAAGTCATAGATGGGACTTGTAGTGACTTTACAGCTCACTGATGGTGTGTGACCTCAGACTTCAGGGCCTGGAGAAGAAAATCCTAATCGAGGCAGGAGAGACTCCTGCAGTTGTGTACGAGATGAATAAGCAGGTGGATTCCTTCCGTGAAAAACTCGAGGTAGAGCCAAAGTACTGTGTGGATTTATAGCTGCTCATATTATTTAAAGAAATAGAAGCTGACACAGTGCTAGGACGCTGATTGGATCTACTTTGATTCTTTTCCAGAGCGTGGAGCATCTGAGCTGGCTCGGATTGTTCAAAGACCTGTCTGAGGCAACGCACAAGCCCTCCCCATTCTACCACAAGAGGACACTGCATAAAACCAGGGAGGAGTGTGAGCACGTGCGGGAAAAGTTCCTTCAAATGAGGCACGTTCACACACAACTAACTAACTAACTAACTAACTAACTAATTAAGTAAGCCAGCTCTGTCTCATATATTCAGTGACTGAATATCTAGTTTACATCAATGCTTGTATGTTGGCAGCTCTCTTGAGGTATCAGAGGAAGTGAGGCAGTACCTAAAGACCCCAACCTTTGATAACTGGTAAGTTTTGATTTGAACAGCAGGAAAATAATGCAGGAGATGGAGCTGTATGTGCTCCTGTGTGATGATGAACAAACAACCAGTGCACCTGTTCCTTCAGCATACAGTGAAGCAGACGGTCGGCTAATGGCAACCGTGGCCAACAAGCACCTCTGATGTGTTTCTGAAGAGGAGAGGAGCCCTCACCCCTTTCTTCTGATCGACACACTAATATCAATATGAATAGGCCTGCAGAGGGCTCACTAATCAAAAGAAGGTCTTTGTGAAAGGCTTAATGAACACCATGTTTGAAGTGGGGCTTCACGGGTAGGAAGAGCGTGATGCGTTCACTGTGGCTTGGTCATCATTTCATTTGTTCCGAAGCTTTTTAAGCAAACCCACGATGACGGAGGTGGACAGAGATATAAGGTCATGCAGCGGCAACGAGAATAAAAGCTGGGGACATCACATAATGATAGTGAATTACAGAATTCCTTTGAAACTGTTATGTGGGCATAAGAGTATTCAAAAGCATTCAACTAGCGTCAATCTGTTTTTTGACACGTATGTACCAATGTAGCTCTACCTGCTTTTCTATCTGGAGTGCTATTTTTATACCTTGCTTCGATTTGGATATGTACTTACTGGGCACCTTTAATCTGAGCTCTGCACTGAAAACCATAGTTTGTAGGAATCTTAACTCTCCCCTTTTACGAGTACTGCATCTTCACATCATTTTGTGTGTGCAGGCAGTGGGAGGACGCAGAGATCATGGTGCTCCTGCAGGTCATGTACACAGATTTAGATTTCATAGCAACCTTCAACATTGAGTCTGACGTACTGCAGCGGTTCCTGTTCGAAGTCTATCGGAGGTACAACAACATCCCTTTCCACAACTTCAAACACTGTTTCTGTGTTACGCAAATGGTAAGTGAGATAAGTGAGTAAGTTTTATCAGGCCAAATTGTGATTGTGAAATTATGAAATCATGCAATTAAGCCATCAACTTTGGTAATTGGTGAAGGACATATAGCAGTCAAGGTAGAGAGGTGATTTACACTGGACACACAGAATCACTCTCATGGCTCTCATGCGGTTAATGGAAACCAAAACAAATCTAAAAGACAGTAAAGTTACATTACATTACAATTACATTTACTGGTCTGCTTTGTCATGTTAGCCTTAACAACTTCATGAGGTGATAGTGTGTCAATGTTTTGTGGATGCCTTGTTTCCCTGCACCCACGTGGACAAAAAAGTCAATGATTGTAGCCCTAATCTTTAAAAGCAGCCATATTACATACAGTGAGGGAAAAAATTATTTGAACCCCAGCTGATTTTGTAAGTTTGCCCACTAACAAAGAAATGATCAGGCTATAATTTCAATGGTAGGTTTATTTGAACAGTGAGACACAACAATGACAAAAAA
Source organism: Anabas testudineus (assembly GCF_900324465.2). Taxonomy (NCBI): domain Eukaryota; kingdom Metazoa; phylum Chordata; class Actinopteri; order Anabantiformes; family Anabantidae; genus Anabas; species Anabas testudineus. Next base: position 20,580,738 of record NC_046629.1, read on the forward strand.
AATCCAGAAAAATGCGTTTCAAAAAGAGTTATAAATTAATTTGCATTTCCATGAAGGAAATAAGTATTTGATCCCCTATCCGTCAGCAAGATCTCTAGCTCCCAGGTGGATCTTATACAGGTAACGAGCTGACATTGGCAGCCCTCTCAGCTCGTTACCTGTATAAAAGAGACCTGTCCACAGAAGCAATCAATCAATCCAGATTCCAAGCTCTTCACCATGGCCAAGACCAAAGAGCTTTCCAAGGATGTCAGGGACAAGATTGTGGACCTACACAAGCCTGGAATGGGCTACAAGACCATTGCCAAGCAGCTGGGTGAGAAGGTGACAACAGTTGGTGCAATTATTCGCAAATGGAAGAAACATAAATTAACTGCCAATCTCCCTTGGTCTGGAGCTCCATGCAAGATCTCACCTCGTGGAGTTTCAATGATAATGAGAACGGTGAGGAATCAGCCAAGAACCACTGGGGAGGAACTTGTCAATGATCTCAAGGCAGCTGGGACCATAGTCACCAAAAAAACAGTTGGTAACACACTACGCCGTGAAGGACTGAAATCCTGCTGTGCCCGCAAGGTCCCCCTGCTCAAGAAAGCCCATCTACAGGCCCGTTTGAAGTTTGCCACTGAACATCTGACTGATTCAGAGGAAGACTGGGTGAAAGTGTTGTGGTCAGATAAGACCAAAATCGAGCTCTTTGGCATCAACTCAACTCGCTGTGTTTGGAGGAGGAGGAAGGCTGCCTATGACTCCAAAAACACCATCCCCACTGTCAAATATGGAGGTGGAAACATTATGCTTTGGGGGTGTTTTTCTGCCAAGGGGACAGGACAATTGCACCGCATCAAAGGGAGGATGGATGGGGCCATGTACCGTCAAATGTTGGGTGAGAACCTCCTTCCCTCAGTCAGGGCATTGAAAAGGGTCGTGGTTGAGTACTCCAGCATGACAATGATCCAAAACACACGGCTAAGGCAACAAATCACTGGCTCAAGAAGAAGCATATTAAGGTCATGGAGTGGCCTAGTCAGTCACAGACCTTAATCCCATAGAAAATCTGTGGAGGGAGCTGAAGGTTCGAGTTGCCAAACATTGGAGAGGATCTGCAAAGAGGAGTGGGCCAAAATCCCCCCTGAGATGTGTGCAAACCTTGTGGCCAACTACAAGAAACGGCTGACCTCTGTGATTGCCAACAAAGGTTTTGCCACCAAGTACTAAAGCACGTTTTTCGAAGGGATCAAATACTTCTTTCCTTCGTGGAAATGCAAATTAATTTATAACTCTTTTTGAAACGCATTTTTCTGGATTTTTTTTGTCATTGTTGTGTCTCACTGTTCAAATACACCTACCATTGAAATTATAGACTGATCATTTCTTTGTTAGTGGGCAAACTTACAAAATCAGCTGGGGTTCAAATAATTTTTTCCCTCACTGTATAACTTGTTTCACTGTGGTGACGATGGGTCTCCATTATAAACAGTGATCCAGAAAGTAAACAAGTAAATATTTTTGGTTCCTTACACTTATGAAGTACACTTATTACACTTATTCCAACCACTTATAATATGACCTCTTAAAGTATTTAGCCCCCTTCATTTTCTCAAAGATGTACAGCAGCAGCTCCCATTCTGTTCGTCATTGTTGCTCTGTCACTGAACAGATGTATGGCTTGATCTGGCTGACTGACCTGAGGAGTAGGATGGACAGCATTGACCTGCTGATCATGCTGACCTCTGCTGTTTGCCACGACCTCGACCACACAGGATACAACAATGCCTATCAGGTAAATGAAATTCACTCTGTATGCTGCCATTGACCGTTTGAAAATTGAAACATCAATGTACTAAACTATACTATCTATTCTATTAATTATAGTTGAGTTTTTTTGTTGCTGTCCCTACAGTCTGTAGCATCTGTACATATTGAACAGCTTCAGCAACATCTGTTCATAACTGTAATCAGAAACTGCAAAATCATATCCGACCACCTTTCAGATAAATGCTCGGACTGAACTTGCGCTGCGCTACAATGACATCTCTCCACTGGAAAACCATCACTGTGCTGTGGCCTTTGAGATCCTGGAGAAGGTAAAGATGAGTCTTCTTGATCCAAACATGCTGCCATTAAACTAAACCTGCAAAAAAAGGATGCTGTTTCCATATTGCACATCCTGCCCGTTATGCAGTGAGTCAAAATAACATGAGGATGTTCTGTTTTGCAGACAGAGAGCAACATCTTCAGAAATCTGTCCATGGATCAGTACAAACGGATAAGAGAAGGCATCATCAAGTGAGATCCTCTTCCTAATCCTGACTATACGCCTTTCCTCTGTAATGCTATCATAACAACACTACATTGTACCCTGTGGTATCCAAATCTGCAGATGCATCCTGGCCACTGACATGACGAGGCACAACGACATCCTCAACAAGTTCAAGTCCCTCCTGCCTGCTTTCGACTTCACTAATAAGGACCACAAAGATGTGGTAAGACATCCAGCCATGCATATGCTTTAAATTCATCTAACTTCCATCATGGCACTGGTTATTGTAACATGTATGTACTGTAAGTTTTTGTAACTCATGAGTATTAAGATAGGAAACAACTTTAGTTTCATTTTTCAGTAATAGAAACACCTTTTCCCCATAATTCCTCTCTTTCTTTGAAAATTATTGTGCTTCATTTGTTTGTTTGTTTGTTTTTTTCTTGCATATGCAGCTGATGATGATCCTGATCAAAGTGAGTGACATATCCAACGAGGCACGACCCATGGAGGTGGCTGAGCCCTGGTTGGACTGTCTCCTTCAAGAGTTCTACAACCAGGTATTGATTCCCACTGCACATAAACAACGTTTAATGCAATGTTTAATACTGTGGGAATACGTGAATATTGGTATCAGGCCCACAGAAAATCTTTTTTGTTAAACAATTCAACAAACCAGTTCATTAGGATAAAAGTTACCCTATACCCATTCATTCCAGTTGTGCTGATTGTGTCTTCAGAGTGATGTGGAGAAGCTAGAGGGTCTTCCAGTCACCCCCTTCATGGACCGGGACAAAGTAACCAAACCTTCATCTCAAACAGGCTTCATCAGATTTGTCCTTCTCCCTCTCTTCATCGAACTAGCCAACCTCTTCCCCTGCCTGGAGGTAATTCCTGTCAATTCAATTCAAAAAGTATTCTTGGGAGAAATAAAGTTTTTGGGTTTTGACACATTATTCTGAGAGATGTAGGAAATGTAGTTGAATAATTCTTTATTCATTCTCCAGCAACACATTATTGACCCGGTGCGTAAGGCTCTGGACTACTACACAGAGATGGAGAAAGCCCTGGAGAGGGAGAAGCAGAACCGAGCTCAGAGTGAGAACGGTGCAAAGAGCAAGGAGACGACCGTGGGTACACAGAGCACAGCGGAAAGCCATGCGGAGGCTGGGCCTGACACCTCGAAACCAGACACACAGTAATCTGTGGTGATCTGTCTTATTACATTGCAAAGTTGTATTTGTTATATTATGTTAAATTGACATTGTTGCTTTTTTCGAAAGAAACATACTGTGAATAAGTTTGGTTGCAACAGTAGAGAATATGTACTTAATAAAACACTTACCAGGGGCTGAAGTATTTGTGTAACAGCTGTCATATTTGTGTAATTGTTTATTGGGGTTTGATCAGTTGTCTTTGATGAGGTCGGGCTAAGGTTCTGAGTCCTCTTATATAGCCATATATGATGTGAAGGTGCTGCAGACAAGCAGTTCTCCAGTACTCAGTGGTACTCTTCTGCAAAATCAGATGCAAACCTTCCAAATGAAGATCTGCTCTTGTCCAGATGAAGTGACGGGACTGCTGTCACATTACAGGGAGACCAATGATCAGCACCCTGGACGGTGATGTTAATGCAGAGTGTTACATACAATGAAAAGCAATCTACCTGCACCGTAAAGACCTTGACATCAGCTTTCAGTCTGATATGGCAGCCTAGTATTCAACTGATAAAGCCTTAGAGTATAGTGGCTAAAAGATCCTGCTCTGACACTGTTCTGTGCATCATTTAAGCCACTGTCCGCCTCACATTTTACTTGCATATAGAGTCCAATTTCAACTTCAACATTCACTGGGTCTGGTGCATCTCCTTTATATGGAAAAACAGATTTTGGTTTTGCACTAATATGCAAAACAACATGAAGAGTTTTAAAAGCAGAGTTGAAATAATACGTGAAAAGGGAGTCAGAGCAATCGCGGCCTATGACATCATAAATATACAAGATTGTCATGGTTTCAGCAAAAGTGGTACATCAGTGAGTAAAAACTCCTTCTTGTGTTAGTCTCACAGCTTCTCACGCCTAGGATTTCTGCAGTTCATCCTGTTCTTCCAGTCACATCCTCTCAGCCTTCATCAGATTAGATGGGAAGCGCTGGAGAACTGTCATCAAACTGTCCATTTTAAAGGAAATGTGTAGAAGTGGCTTGTGGACTGTAGGTGTCACCAAAAGTGCAGTGATGAGACAGCTGTGACTCTCACTGTTACTGTCAATCACTCCTTCAGTCGGACAGACAGAGTGAGTGACAACAACACAGCAGAAATACTGTGACATGTACAGTGTAATTGTTCAGTACCGTGCTGGTTGGGTTTTAAGGGAATTCTCTGTACAGTTTGACACCGATACAGTATCACATGGCATGCATGATAAGAGATGAGCTGATTGGAAATAAATCCCACAGTAATACATAAATCTTACAGTTTGAGATAGCTCTTAATGTTCCCATGTTAATACACTTTATGAATTGTCACATACCATAAACTGTAATATCCAATTTACTTGTAAGCTGTTTTTCAAAAAGTAGTGTAAATATAAGTATAAGCATAGAAATAATAGTATTATTAAAATTTTTTTATTTAATTATAATTTTATTTTATTTTTTATTTAAAAAAGCCATTTCGAATATACGGCAGTGTGTGGAGGAGGCTCTAGGACAATGGTTCAGCTTTTTCTTCTGAAGAGGCTGCAGCTAAAAAGAGGTGCTGTTGTTTGCTGTTTTGTTGCAGCCTTGTGCAGGGAACTGGCACTCCAGCCTACAGCACTTGCCTGAATACTGAGTACTCTATCCTGAGGAGGGTGAGGGGGTGCATTCTTCTAAAAGAAGCTAGCAGGGAAAATGGAACAAGAAGGTGTGCTGCAGCTGGGCAGATCTCCATTTGGAGGAAACAGTAAGAACCAGCAGCTCACCCTGTGGCCCTCAGGGCCGTGATAATTAGCATTTAGCTTGACAGTTGAGTGGATCATCAGTCTGCCTCCGCAGCTCAGTCCCAGTGTGGTTAACAGAGAGAGAGAGAGACATAGAGAGAGATTCATCACAAAGCCAAATAAAGAACTGTACTATTTTTAGGCTTTAGTCTCTTTTATCAGCATCTGACTGAAAGTTGAGAAGGACCCAAACCCTTTAACCTCACTGCAACAGCTGCTGTGTGGCATGTACGAATGTGTGTGTGTGTGTGTCATGGGTAGACTGGAGGTATTTGTCTGTGCATAATGTAGGTGACACAAACAACCACTGTGTTTTTGCGAATGCTTGTCCTGTCCGGCTGATTTGGTTTTAAAGTTATTACTGGAACTGGGGATTTCTTGTTTCCAATACTACGCAACATACGGAAGGTGTGGGCTCGAGCACAGCTTGACCCTGTAGGTGTATGCTGGCTGCTTGAGTGGATGAACTGTATTGTTATTTTATAGATACAGTGGTGGTTGAAATTTCAAGTATCCTTGAGAATTTTCATTAATCAACATTAATTTAATTTCTTCTGTTAACACATAAAAACAACAAATGCTGGGGACAATGCAGTTGGTGACAACTTTATAAAAGTAGAAAACCTTTATTATGAAATGTTCTAACATCAGTATTATCAACTGCAGTCCTGTTGATATACTACCTGAAAACTAAGCACCTATCTACTTTATTTTGTTTAAGTCAGATGGTCATAGAATAAAATAGTGACTTAAAATTAAATTTAATTTAATTAAGGTAAATTAAACGTAAATTTACCTTGTCAATAGGTTTCACAAAATTGAATCGCGTAAGCAGAACAGAAATAAGTTGAATAATGTTTGCTAATCCTAGAGACGTTTGTTTTGCTTTTGCATGTCTTGGAGCATACTGACTTGAACCTGAGTAAAGACTATGAATTAGGATACATTAGAATACATAAACTCTACTTGCAAGCAGTAGTATCTTTGCTGGAGTATATATATATACTCTACTTGTAGTACCTTTGCTGGTGTATACATATACTCTACTTGTAGTACTTTTGCTGGTGTATACATATACTCTACGTGTAGTACTTTTGCTGGAGTATATAAATACTCTACTTGTAGTACCTTTGCTGGAGTATACATATACTCTACTTGTAGTACTTTTGCTGGTGTATACATATACTCTACTTGTAGTACTTTTGCTGGAGTATATAAATACTCTACTTGTAGTACCTTTGCTGGAGTATACATATACTCTACTTGTAGTACTTTTGCTGGAGTATATGTATACTCTACTTGTAGTACTTTTGCTGTTGTATACATATACTCTACTTGTATTACTTTTGCAGGAGTATATAAATACTCTACTTGTAGTACCTTTGCTGGAGTATACATATACTCTACTTGTAGTACTTTTGCTGGAGTATATGTATACTCTACTTGTAGTACTTTTGCTGTTGTATACATATACTCTACTTGTAGTACTTTGGCTGGAGTATACATATACTCTACTTGTAGTACTTTAACTGGAGTACTGCCCTACAGACCAGCTGTGACCTCTGTTGACCCCAGCCACCGTCTACTGCCGCGCCCTCGGAACGCCTCCTTCCTGAGAGCCCGCCCCCAAACCTGATTCGTCGGCGGGCGGACGACGCCTTCTGACGAGCAGCCAATCAATGAACGAGCACGCACCGGTTCCGGTCCATCCCCTAACGTGATCCAGAGGGTCTGTCCGCCCGGTCCTACCCCCGACGAGCATCCGTCCTGTCCGCGGCGCAGAGAGGAGCCACCTTCACTATCAGCCTCAGAGCGAGCAGCTGGCTGTTTTTACCATCACGTTTGGAGAATTTAAACGGTGACGAGGGAAAAGTGCAGGAATGGAACCGCTGATTGCTGCTATTGACCAGGGCACGAGCTCGACGAGGTTTCTGGTGAGTTGCGTTCGCGCCCACTGCTGAGTGGAAGTGTCGCTAACGAACATTACACAACACTCACACAGGGTTTTACCGTCTTATTTAACATGCATGTGCTTGTTTTACCACACGACTGAAAAAAGTAGAATTCTAATGCTGAAACTAGAAGTAGGAATGGCAACAGGTAGGGTAACATAAATAACGCTAGGTCCATTAACTTCCATAAATGTTAGCTTAAATGCTACATATAGAGAAGACCTGTATGCTATAATACTACAGTCCTGAATTTCCCTTCGGGGATAAATAACATTTATCTCATCTTAACTCACTAGTTGTCGTTCTGTATGAGCTGTCAGCATTTATCATAAACTACAAATAAAATACATCTGCCGAGCATTATAGTTAAGTCATGGCATTGAACCCCTTTTGTCCGAATGCACACACAGATTAAAGTTGCTGTAATTATGTAAACTTTATTGTAAACCGTCAATACAAATGCTGTCACACTTTTAACGCCGAAATTGCAGCTATAATACCTTTCTGTAGTTGTGCAGTAGTAGTGCATACTACAGTTGTTATTCTCGAAGTTATCTCTGTGCTTTGAGGAAATCCATCAGATTTTCCAGTTTGCTCTTCTCCACTCACTGTTGAGTGAAATGAATCCTGTCTGGTGAACACAGAGAGTGAGAGAGTTGAAATTCTGTAGGGATGAAAGTTCAGTTTGCTGTAAGACGTCCAAAAAACAGTCGGGAAGGATTTAGGATGCCTCAGTGGATCTGGGAAATGTTGTTTATCATTTGATTAAGTGAGAAGCCACAGAGACTAATTGCTGGGCCTATCCAAAATTCCGATTTGACTGATGTAGCTATTATGCAAAAGGACTAAGACAAAATAAAAGCTAGATGTAAGCTGTTTTAAAGTCAGACTCTGTCAAGTTTTTTGAAGAAATGCTCAGGAATAGATTTTAAATGTGGTTACTATTTGTGGACGTACACCACAAACAGGTGCTATAACCTTTTTCTGAATGTTACATGTGAAAATGTGTTTAAATACTAACCAGCTCACTACCAAAGGGTCTTTGACCCATTGTGATGCCCCTGGCTGAAGGCTCATCAGATGACACTGAGGTCAAGCACAGGAAAATAACTCTAACCACAAGTTAAACTTTAACCCAAAACGCTGTTTTTTTAAATTAAATTGATTGCAAGGCTCAGGTGAAAGAAAGCTGATGCATGTCCACTCATGGATGGTTGATGATGATTAAGCAATTGTTAGTGTTAATAGAAATCCTCTACAAAACTAAACCTTGACCCATGCATCCTGCAAGAACCCAGACCACAATTTTCTTAATGTGTTGATGACACCTAATCAAAAGAGTATACTACACCCTAATTACATCTGGGTAAAAACACAAACTCCACTTGAAAAAGAAAAACTGTCCAGCACAACAAGGCATAGTACTCCATGTTGCATGCTACGCTGCTGGACAGGAAACTGTTTAAATAAAAACAAAACAAAAGTGTTGGTGACTCCTGTGTCTTCTTATGGGTTAAGACAATTGAGATAATTCTCAACAGTTTCACTGACAAATAAGAAGGTCTGTTTGTCAACAAAACATGAGCATTAAATTTAAACATGTCATATTAGAATTGTATGAACTTTTATAAGGTTGTACTGCACTCATAGAGTTTATTGTGTCATACAATATGCACATTGCCCACAAACTGGTTAGTAAAGTCTGCTCATTGTTAATGCTGGTGACATCAAATATTATTGTTTGAACTTGGAAGGCTTGATGAGGAATCCATAATATTGTTACTTTCCAACAGCACAGAGGTTTGCACATGTGATCTAAATGTGAGAATGACAGAAGTTTGTCCTGTCATTTGTGTATTTAGGTTCCTGGTCATTTTTTAATACAAGTTGATACCCAAACTCATAGGACAAAAACAGGCCTTTAACCAGTACACATATGCGTTCTATGGCTATAATGTAATCTTTTTAAGATTATATTTGTAGTTGAGGTTTGAACTCAAATGATATACAAGTCATATGGCCTGTATGGCCTAGTCCCATGGTCTGCATTCATGTCAGGGAAGCTCATCTACTCTTCCGTTAGTGTCAAAGGGGTCAACTTGTAGGTTTTGTTAATCTGTGTGGACACAGTTTTCTAAACTGGAGAAAGAGATTAATGTTACAGTATAGTTGAAAACTGCTCGTGGGTCACATGCCTGTGGTATTTTGTCTGTCGATGAGCTGTAGGTCTGTACTGTACTGTGTAGACCCAAGAGTAGTGCAACACTGAGGTTCATCCTATTTCTTATTTAGAAGACTTCTGTCAGACTGTAGGTTACAATTAAAATCCTACTGTAGGTAACATAATTCCCACTCTGGAACAGGAAGCCATTGTTTTTCTCTCCTGTCTCTGGCAGCAACCCGGGTTCCACATCCAACCAATCATAATCATCAACTCTGCACTCTCTTCCTCCTCTTTGTTGTCCACCGTGTGCTGAACTTTAACTTTTAGTTAGAAGACGCTCTCTCAAACGTACTTTTGCCACCTGTCTTGATCTATGTAGCTTTATTCTTTCTAATCCTGGCCCCTTATGGACTCTTTTCATAGGTGTTCAATGCAAAAACAGCAGAACTGATCAGCCACCATCAAGTAGAGATCAACCAGAGTTTCCCCAAAGAAGGGTGAGTTCCCTGAGTTTCATCCTGACACACTGTGTGTAGATGCTGGTGAACTGAGAAACTCCTAAAACCTACAGAACCTAATTCTTGTTGAAATACTCACTGTAAAGAACAAATATGGTGTAGATAGATGTGGATAAATGCTTATTTTCAGATTGTGATAGTTCATAGTTGTAATTTCCCATACAAAGAAATATGAAAATAGAAGTGTATAAATCCACTCCAAAAAACAAAGGAATTGGCCTCACTGTTCCAATACTTTTGGAGGGGGGTGTATATTTTAAATCTCTGCAAGTTGCGTATTACATCTCCCAAGTTATTACAGTTATAATTTAACTGCATTTTAGATTAATGTCTTACTTTAGTTGACACATGTAACATAATTGAGTCTAAGGTCCAGATCTTTTTTTATTGTGCACACAAAACCTGGCTTGGTTTGTACATCTTCAGACATTACTGTCTGCTTGATTTAAAATCCAGCTGATCCAGTACAAAGTCCCAGAGGCCATATATTTCTTGTGAGCTGTTGTAGTCCACATCAGAAACACCTAGGCTGTGTAAATAAAAGAAACTGCTTGTAAATGAGGTAAATTATCTTGGATAATGAATGGATAATCCGTGGAAGGATTTGCTGCATGAAAACCCAAAATCTCAATAAAACACAAGAAATAAGAAAATTCAGTTGGAGCACACGCACAGAAAGTAACTAGGCAAATTAATCAGTTTGGTAAAAGTACAACTTCTAAGCGTACTTTAAAAAATGTACACTATATTTTGCTATAGAAACTACTTACCACGACTTACATGGGATTTTGCATGTTTACGTGCTTCTCTGTGTGTTTCAGCTGGGTGGAGGAGGACCCCAAGGAGATAATGCAGTCTGTCTATGAGTGCATGGAGAGGACTTGTGAGAAACTCTGTCAACTCAACATTGACATCTCCAACATAAAAGGTGGGCAACTGCTTGTACACATGCTGCTACAATAGCCAGGATGAAATGCCTTGCTGTGGGTCGAGATGTTAACCACATACACACCTAGCGTAGCTAAATAAGATAACATAAAATTAGCCGTTACCAATCCTCATAGAAAGGAATGGGTGTGAGTGGGTTCAAGGTTGACATTTATGTTGTTGTTTTGTCAGCGGTGGGAGTGACCAATCAGAGAGAGACAACCCTGGTGTGGGACAAAGTGACCGGCGAGCCACTCTACAATGCTATTGGTGGGTACAATATACTATACTGTATGTATGTCTCAGTGAACCATTACTGCCAAATATTTTAATTTAAAATGTACATGATTTAATTATTGCCTTTAAGATCATTTAGACACACTTTACACAAAGTAGTCCACACAGAAAGAGATACACTACAATACATTAAGTTCAACGCTCCCTTGATTCACTTTGTGAGTCTGAGTGTTTTTGTAAAGATTCCCTTTATCACAACTTCTTTTGTTGCAACACTCAAACACTCCATATTAGTTGGCTGTGACGGTAATTGAGCAAGTAAGATGATGATGTCAACTGTGAAACAGCACGGCTCATGACTAGGTTGCATAAGATTGCAGTGTCCTGTGTCATGTCTGTGCCTGCCCCCCACTAACTTGTGACAGTGATTTACTGTAAGGGCTGACATGCAGTCACGTCAGTCAAATACTGTGACGATGTTACTACAGACCTGTTATTGTCCTTTTAGTTTCAGTTTATTTGGCTTATTTATCTGCAAGCTGTTGAGACCATTGCTGTTTAGAAGGAGGGCTGTGGTGGGAGTGGGTTGTCGGTTTGTTATTGTGCACAATCATTTCTCAGGAATTTAAGTTTATATCTGTAAGAAATTAATGTGTATGTATGTAAGAAAGTCCCATCGTTTAGATTTTAAAGGATAATCAATATGGTAAAGAAAGGGAGGAGGAGGTTGGGAGGGACAGATAGATAAAAAATTATCCATAAACCAAGACCACCAACACCACTTTGACTGAATGAACTGATTAGAAACATGCATGTTAACTACACCCTGACTTGTTGGTATAGTCTGTATGTGTCAGCCTTTGTCCTCTGCTTTATCTATAGTTTGGTTGGACCTGCGCACACAGTCAACCGTGGAAAGGCTCATCAACAAAGCTCCAGGAAGAAACAAGAACCACCTCAAGGTGAACGATGGACAAAAAAATCCTTCATTTGTTTTTGTTTGTTTGTTAATTCTGGTGGTAGTAGTTGGTAGGGTTTTAGGTCAACCTAGCTAAAACTCCACTACAACCATCCTGTAAAACAGAGAAATCCACCTTCAGGAAGTTGGTGACGATCAGATTTTGACAGCTTTAGGTGTGGAGTAAAATACTGGAGTCTGGCTGCTGCTGCTTTAAAATGTACTGAATTATACCAAGAGATGTTGATGTTATTTAGGCCACTCTCATTCATAAGATGGATAAAATACTACAAATCCGCCAGCAGGGCCTGACATGAACTATTTCAGTCACAGGCTAAGATGGTAAACAATAAATTACCTTCTTGTATATAATGATTAGTGGCTATATGATCATTTTTTTTCAAACGTTAAAGCTAGCATAAAAGTCAAGGAGTCTTGATCTAAAAGATCTATATAACATTTTTTTCAAGACACAAATGTTGCGTGTATGCTTATGTCAAACTCCCAAACAGACAGAAGCAGAGTGCACTCTCAGAAGAATTGTATTATTATTATAATTATTTTATTTATTTTTTTACAATTTAGCAGCACCGCAAACAACATATTCCAAAATTATCACTGTAATTCACAAAGTGATGGCGTCTCTTTTTGGTAACAAGAATTCTAGAGTTGGAACTTGTTTTCTCTTTTTTTTTGATTAAACCAAAAGAACAAAAGGTCTTTTTACATAAGATATTTTAACCTGTGTTTGTGCTCCAGCACAAGACAGGCCTTCCCATCAGCACCTACTTCAGTGCAGTGAAGCTGCGTTGGCTGCTGGACAATGTGGATGAGGTGCAGCAGGCAGTGCTGAGTGAACGTGCCATGTTTGGCACAGTAGACTCCTGGATCATCTGGGTAAGATCTGTTTAAACCTGCAACCATGCAACATTTGATTTGCAGCATTTGGTGCACACTTAGTCCAGTATTTTGTTTCCTCAGTGCCTGACAGGGGGTAGGAACGGGGGCGTCCACTGCACAGATGTTTCTAATGCCAGTCGCACTATGCTCTTCAACATTCACACCTTGGAATGGGATCCTGAGCTGTGCAGGTAAACAATCATGCACCTTTAATCTTTTGCAGAGTGTGAACAACTGTATTTAAACACAAAATGAGGTTCTGTAAGAAATTCACGTAAGCTTGTTTTCAAAATAACTCTTCAGGGTTTTTGAAATAGTTTCAGCCGCAGTATACCCACCCTCACACTAGCCTAGAGGAATGTTTCTTTTCCAAGTTAAATTAGTTCAAATCATTGTCCAAGACAAACTGTATTGTTGTTATTTAAGACAAAACACCCACTTCTCTTATTTCTTGTTGGTAATTTTCACTGCTAAGTTTTGTTCATGTTTTGTGCTGTTTGTAGGTACTTTGATGTCCCCATGGAAATCCTCCCCAAAGTCAGAAGCTCCTCGGAAATATACGGCTGGATGGTGAGTTCAGTGTTTGTATATGGTCACTTAAGAAAGTATTCAGATACTCACTTCAGATAGGGGGCATAGAGCCCGGAGAAAGCCGGCATAAAGTAACAGCCATAAGGTGTAAATACTTCACATTCGCTTTTAATTTAAGTTGGAAAAACATATCCATCGATGAACACACTAAAAATGTACATTTTTTTCCATTTTAAAATACATTTACGACACAGTAAAGTATGTAGAGGTCGAAAAAGTTTCCATAGCAACTCTATGTCATGTGTACATGATGCTGTTTGTTTTCAGAGATAAGCTCAAAGGCTACAGTCCCATTAAATATCTGAATCACTGTAATGGTCATATAACCTGATAAGAAACACTGTGCAGTTCATCAGAATAAGAGATACTGAATTATAAAAGGATTTTCAAGTAAAATATCCCTTTTTTGTGTTTTGTGAGTGAGAGTTTTATTAAGTTATTTTGTCACTAATGATTTTCTTCTGAAGTTTTAGCTTTTGAAATAGTTTTTGTTGTTTAATTGAGTTTGCGTTAAAGCTAAAGCTTTGGTCTAGATTCATAGATTACTGTGACAGTTAAACCACATAAATGGCCTGATAAGATCCCTTGTTGTTTTGTCACACTGGCAGACACTGTGACTACGTAGAGTAGATAAAGAGATGCTTGATTCCATATAGTAGATCTGCAGGTTTAATATGCAGGAATACACGGGTTCTGCTATCATGTGTCTGTGTTTGTTTGTGCTTGTAGCTTTTCTTTTAACCACAACATGGTCATTGGTGTTAAACCTTTTTTATACAACATACAACAGTCCAGACGGGTTACGCCAGCTTTGTTTGTTTTCCTTTTTTTTCCCAGTCCAGTTTTTCCTTTGGGATACAGGTTTTGTACACATTAAAATTAATCTGCAAAACAAACTGCAACAACCGTTCCAGCCTTTAATAGAAATAGATAAATAATATTAAAAGAGATAGAAGCTCTTTAGCTTTAAACACCTGTACTGGTGTTTAAATGGGCAAAGACACTACAACTGATAATGTGATAACTTACCAAAGACACCATAATCTGTGTGCACCTGATGGCGTCCTTAATCAGTTTCTCATTAAGTAATAAAGACACTGTGTCCTGGCTGATTCTGACTCTATGCAGTATGCATTGCATCATGGGTATTATTGCATTAAACTGGAAATCTGATAATGGATTGACTCATTACTGGTTGGGATTACTACAATAATTCTGTCCTTTTAATCACAGAACATTTATCTAACATTACTTATGGTAGATAAAGTTAACTTGACCGTGGTGAAATTATAAGGCGGCGAGTATTGCTTTTAAACATAAATGAGTGATTAGTTTACAAGTTTACAAGACACAGGACACTACAGTTTGTAAACTGATGGTCATATATGAGTCAATAACATCATGTCTTTCTGCAGCCTGTAATTACCAATGCATGACAGTAAACACCCTCTTGCTTTTAGTTTTCGGTGTAAACACACTTTTGTTGTGTGTTTAGCGGAGGCGTGAGGTAAACCATTACACAAGTCATTGTTAACCTGCGGTTGTTTGTTCAGTATCTCAACACTCTGTTGGTCTGTTTCCTTGCTTTAAACAGAAAGCGGGCTCTCTTGCAGGAGTTCCCATCTCTGGGGTAAGGTCGTTTCCATGTTAAGTACTGTGTTTGTGAAGTCTGTTGATGTAACTTGTTACACATGGCTGCCCTCTAGACATCCACCAACACTAAGGTTGCACAAATGGGTCAGGCCATCCAAACAGATCTGTTGTGTCAATTTATAGGTCAGTTTTGCAGCAGGCTCCAGCCAGACTGTATTGCAAAGAGTTCAAACTCAGTATTGTCACACTCCACTATTTGATCACACACATAGAAAGAGCACTTTCTCACCAGATTGTGAGATTGTCCTTCTATAACTCTGGGTAACAGGAAAAAAGTAATTTCTCTGCATATAAAGTTTCACAGTGCCATGCCAAAGCTTTCTAATTGTCAGTCTCGTTCACTTGTAACAATCTAAGGATTTGTTTTTACACTCTGTACTCACTCAGTGACACTGTACCATTTTACTCACAGTGAGGCACAAAAAGTCACACTGGTCATTTGATTAGGCAATCATCAGTTTTAAGTTCAAACCGATGCTGATATCACTTGCCCTCTGTCACCACTTTTATTACTTCACAATAACGTATTCTAGTTTTTTAAGTTTTATTTTTTATAAATATTGATATTATTCTGATTCGCTGTTGTTTTTTATAGTAACAGTTTATTTTTAACTGCATACATTGACTATCAAAATGAACAGCTCCCAAATAGTCTCTTGTCTCTCTCAGTGTCTTGGCGACCAGTCAGCTGCTCTAGTAGGTCAGATGTGCTTCAAGGAAGGCCAGGCCAAAAACACGTAAGCCATCTGTTGTTTTCTTGATTCTACATCATTTGTACAATAGTAATTACTGGTGAAATGGTTCTATTTTCATCATCCTTCCATGGTGTATAGTTGTATTGCTGAAACCAGACATCACCTCTGCTTTTTACATAATATTGAAGACAGTTTGATGCATGTCAAGCATGATCAGAGATATCAGTCATTTTCAGATGAAAATAACACAATTGTTCTGCATGACACTCACAACAAAGTTTGGCATATATTCAAATGTACGTATGTAGTTATACATGTCCACAGTCATGTGTGACTGTTTGGGAAAATGGGTGTGCTGGCTTTACCTTAAGAAAGTAAGGCCAAGTGTGAAATGTCTGCAGCTGCTTTGGTGCACTTCATTTGAGGCATTTAGAAACAGTACAGAGAGTAGGTCATTCATGTTTTGAAAGAGCCTAGGAGAGAGTGGATTTGAGGGAATTTCTACACTTCCAATAAAAGTTATGAAAACTAAAGAAAGTCTAGCTTCATTATATATACTATGCATCTAAATCTATCACTGTTAAATGTTAAAAATGTTTTATGTGTGTATAGACCGTGTAGAATGACGAGACTCGTCTATAAAACCAGTGTATTTTGAGGAAAAAATAAAACTCATGCTAAAAGTCATGCTAAACAATTTAGAATAATTGATTCAAAATACTGTCTGTGAGTGCATGGGTTTCCTAGTAGGTGCATGACATACAACCACAACGTCTCTGGTTAGAATCCAGCTAGGGACCTTTGTTGCATGTGACACTTTCTCCATCTCCCCATGTTTCCTTTCTGTGTTCTACTGTCAAACTATCAAAATAAAGGCTCAAAATGCCAAAAAAGAGTTTTTTTGACCAAATGTGCTGCTGCTCAACTCCACTCACTGAAAATACAGCCACATGACAGCACATTCATTGAGAAATACAGGCAATGCTGTTCAAGGGAAAGAAGTTTGGGCAAAAGTAAAAAGCCACTGGGAAAAAAAATTGGAGTTGCCAGATGCACAGACAACATGTAGTAGAGATGTTAACATCTTTTTTCCATCCTCATTAATGCAAAGGTATGGGACTGGTTGCTTCCTGCTCAGAAATACAGGCACCAAGGTAAGATTTTGCCAAATTTTTGCTTTAAATGGGAGTAATGTTTAAAATATAATTTATTAACATTGTTTTCTAACTCTTACTCTGTTAGCCTGTGGTGTCAGAGCACGGCCTGCTGACCACTGTTGCCTACAAACTGGGAAAGGATGAGCCTGCCTGCTATGCACTCGAGGTGTGTGAGAGCTTCACATTTTGACTAGTTCCTAAATTCGCTTCCAAACATATAATGTTAAGCTCCTCCAAACTCTTTGTCGTTCACGGCTGAAGTGATTTAACGTTGATGTTTTTCTTTACATTAGGGTTCAGTGGCCATTGCGGGGGCAGTGGTACGGTGGTTGAAGGACAACATGGGCATCGTGCAGTCTTCCTCAGAGATCGGTAAATACAGTGTAGTGTTCGAGAGTATCTTATGAGGTTGTGTAGCATTTATGACTAATTTATATGCAGCCAGGTTTCAGCAGTGAGATTCTTTAAAATCTGAATCTGAATCTAGCATCTGCATTAAATGTATAGAAAGTAGAGAAAATACTACATGAATTAAAAACATGTCCTTCTGTCTTTGTTCATCCTCTCACTTCAGAGAAACTAGCAGCTGCAGCAGGCACGTCTTATGGCTGTTACTTTGTGCCGGCTTTCTCCGGGCTCTATGCCCCCTACTGGGAGCCCAGTGCAAGAGGGTGAGACAGCTGTTAAAACACACTGAACTATCAAATGAGCAAAGAATTAAGATTTCTTTTTAATTATGTAGTACTTCCTTGACTCTAGGAAGTTGATGTTTTTTTACTGATTCTTAGGATCTTGCTCAATTACATAAAAATGCGTGTTAGCTGACTTTTGTTCCACGACGATTCTAGTACAGTTTGTATGAATGATGAGTTTCTCTTTGTATTTTCCAGCATCATCTGTGGGCTCACTCAGTTCACTAACAGGAACCACTTGGCTTTTGCTGCTCTGGAGGCTGTCTGCTTCCAAACCAGAGAGGTAAACAGCTTCTCCTTTAACCTTTTCACCCATTTTTTGGGAGGGGTTGGGTTGGGGTAATCCTACAACAACAGCACTTACTGTTTAGCTTGTTTTACTCATTATAATGGAAAGTGACTGGCACATTGTGTGTATCAGATCCTTGACGCCATGAACCAGGACAGCGGTGTTCCTCTGACGCAGCTGCAGGTGGATGGAGGCATGACGTCCAACAGATTACTGATGCAGCTGCAGGCTGACATCCTCTGCATTCCTGTAGGTAAGTGGCATTGGACATGATCATGCACTGAAACATGGATAAAGAAAAATATGTGCATTTATCAGTGGTATTATTGTTCCACTATTTTTGCAAAAATGCAAATGTGAAATGCAGAGAAAATAAAAGTAGCAAAAAAAGTAGTAGTAAAATAAAGTAAATGAAACCTAATTAAGTTAAATCCTGTAGCTACGTAGCAGCATGAACAGTTGTCTCTTGTGGCTCAAGCAGCAGCTATTAGGTTTTGCAACTTGTTTTGTCAGTATGAGTAACCACTGACATGAGCTTGAACATGGACTTTATACCGTTCTGTCTTCCCTGACTTTTGTCCCATTTCAAATACACACATGAACCTTGACTTCTAAACAACAAGAGTGAGTATTGTATACTTAGATAGTAAGAGTAGAGTACATTTTCTGAATGGGGTTCTGTCCCTCCTCTCATATTGCTCCAGTGAGACCCACTATGTCGGAGACCTCAGCTCTGGGTGCAGCCATGGCAGCGGGGGCTGCAGAGGGGGTGGAAGTGTGGAACCTCAGCCCCGACCACCTTCCACACGTTTCTTCTGAGAAGTATGACCCTCAGATCAACTCTGATGGTGAGACAGCAACACTGAGATACTTGATACCAGTCAGACTTGATTCTCAGCATGTTCTCATTCTCCTGCTGACATGTAGTGAACACCACCGATGACGGTGTCTCTTTAAAATGTTCCCAACAATGTTGTGGACTGAATTTGTTAAGTGTCACTGAAACTCTCTTCACAGAGAGCGAGTTTCGGTTTGCTCGTTGGAAGAAGGCCGTCCAGAAGGCCATGAACTGGGAGACCACAGAGCCTTGCTGCAACACCAACGGTATGAAACCACAGTGTTAGGACGTGTCTGAAGTGAAATAAGATGTTGTCTAAATCAGTGAGATACAGTTCATGATTGATATGATTGTGACTGTGATCCATCTCGGATGCTCTCTCTCCTTTACTGACAACAGGTTTAGGAAAGAAGATGAACGGTTCCCCCTGGGGGGTCCCTCCAACCCCTCCCCCCACCAGAGTGGACCCCTAAGGTCCGACATTTCC
Source organism: Anabas testudineus (assembly GCF_900324465.2). Lineage (NCBI taxonomy): Eukaryota > Metazoa > Chordata > Actinopteri > Anabantiformes > Anabantidae > Anabas > Anabas testudineus. The sequence continues at coordinate 20,600,040 of NC_046629.1, forward strand.
TGCTGCATGCCATTTGTGAAGCGCTATGACACTAACGTCTTTGTGACGGGATTGACTTTGGCATGGTCACATTTCTAGGCATCACTGACTAACGCTGTGTTTTGAAGGGTTTGACCGACACAGAGTTTTCTAAACTGCTAGAACTGAATCCTCCTGTTAGATAGAACCAGCCTCACAAAGCAGGGTCCTGATAAAACAGGTCTCGAAGTGAAGTCAAACTGATTGCTTAGAATGCTAATTTAACAATTGATTAATAGTAAATAAAAATAATCCACCAACACTTTTAATGTAGCAGTTATGGCTGGGTGATATAGCCAAAAATTATAGCAGCAGTAAATATATTTTATTTTTATAGACAACTCAGGATTTTAATCAGTGTTTCTCTTTCTACATTAACTTAAAAGAAAAAAAGGAGTTACATTTAAAAACTATTTGTGAAAATGAAAACATACCCTAGTAAGGTCAGGCCTCTTTTTATTAACTCTAAATTACATATACAGTATAACAGTGTACATTCCTATGAAAAGCATTTCTCAAAGCAAAGTAATTGTTAAGTTTTCATAACTGATAGACCTGGAACCCGGGCAATAAAATAGAAGTATATATTTCTATATTCTTACAACTGATGTCAGCAGAGGAAGCACTAATCTCCATTTAGAGATCTTTACAATGTTCAAAAGCAAAAAGTGGTGGAATGAATAATGGATATATCACCCAGATCTAGTAGCAGTGATTGAATGGGTCATAGATAATGCTATATACATCAGCTCTGTGTCGGTTCAGTCCTAGTGTTGTACAGTATGGGTGTCCATGGGGATCCACACTGAACAGCCACATTACAGAACATTAACACCATCTGGTGGTATTAATGTTGTAGCTGTGTAGTTTTACTTTTCTCCACTGTTTTCCTGCTGACAGATGAGAACTGCTGCTCTGTAGTTATCTCAGCTGCAGTTTAACCTTTAACAAGGTTTTACTTCTGCATCCTTTCAGAAAATTCACTGCTCAGAAAGTCAGCATAGCCTTGTCAAAATACACAAACTACTACTGGAAGTAGGACGAGTATATAGACTGTTGTAATTATGTTTCTCTGAAACCCACTGCACATCTGGTTTACTTGGGGTTCAGCTTACAGCGTGTGTATTGATGAAGACATTTAGTCCAGTTTGTCACACTGATACCCTGTTAAACCTTTGCTAGTTAAACAGTAGCTACAGTAGTAAGGTGCTAAGCGACAGAGCAACAACCTCAGCGTTTCTATGATTTCTTGGAATGAACTGCTTTGCCTGTATACTTTGTTTTTTTGTTTTTTCTGGTTGGATACACAGTGGGTGTCAAATCTGTGGATATTAATATTATTACAATGCGTATTATTATAGAAATTGTATGTTTGTCATCGTACAGATCACCAGCACTAACATATCTGTGGTACAAGAGCTTTACTGAGAACATGGAAAACTACTGTGGTGCAAGAGTGGAAGAAGACAAACGTGCTCTCAGTGAACTCGGCGACAGTATGTGCAGCATGCTGTTTGACGTGTGATCTTTACTTTAGTGGTATCTTATTACTTTGACATGACCCTCAACAGTTCATCAACCTCAAGTGCCAACTGCCATCAAGTGAAGAGAAACACTTTCTGAGATGGGAAAGTGCTCCTCCACCGTCCTGTAGAAACTATGCTATTGCCTGGGTTTACAGCAAAGGGAAAATCTGGTGTTCAGTGTGTAAAGAATTGCACTGTTGTACCTCATCACTGTAACAAAAGGCGACGCTACTGTTTTTTTTTTTTTTTTACAATTTGTTCTGTAAATAGTGTTTGTACAGTTTTCTTCCAAACGTCACAGTTGTGAAGCCTGAGATCCAGACACTAAACAGATGTTACACATGTTCAGTTTCTGAAAATGTTTGCTTCACTTGTGTCCTTTGTCAAGAAGTAGGTTGTTTTTGGAAGAACTAAAGAGAAACTCATTTAAATTTTAATTTACTAAATCTGTATAATGACGCTAAAAAAAGCACTTTATAATTTATTGTGTATGATGAATGATTATAGGAGGGTTTATTTTAAAAAAGTGTTTTTAACCTAACTAGGGAAACCCTCATCACACTTGTCCACATATTGTCATATTCTACTTAATGATCTTTATTTGATCAGAACCTCTTCACACACATTAATGAAAACCTGAGATGAAATTTTGTATGTAGCTTTTTAACATTTAAGGGGAACATCTGATGACTGTATTTGTATTAGTGTTGAACTTTAACATCTACATAATGTCCCCAGTTTTATTTATGTGCCTGCCTGTTGCAGGCATCTTTTATAAGATGCATTGCAACAGTTGCTCAGCTCTGTATTCATGTAAATGTTGGATGACTGTCATAATAATAAAAAAAAAAAACAAGTACATCAGCACCTCAGAAGGTTTATAACAAGTGATTTAATTGTTTTAGCCTTATGTTGTCTAAAGTTGTATGCATCTGCTTTTCCTGTTAGAGGTTGTGGGAGCCTATCATTGAATGAGAGAACAGGGTACACCAGGTCGCTGGTCTATCACAAGGCCGACATGTAGAAACAGAACCATTCACATTTGTCAGTATATTCAAAAAAATCAATAGATTTATTTCCTCATATGCAGTGAAGAGATGTTAGAAAGTAATTTACTTGAGAGTGGGACATGTGGAATTCAGCCTTCTTCAACATCCATAATGTTTGAATACATTTACAAAATACTTTAACATACTTATAAGAAGGAACTCTTTAATGGATGTGTGAGGGAGACAGTTTAATATGAGACGTTGCCTACACACACACTCCATGGCACTCTGATTGGATCGAAGCAGATGTTCATGTAAGAAAAGGACAGTTCTTAGATGACACAGTGAAGGAATGAGTCAAAGAAACCTCAGCGAGAAAACTGTCTCTTCTCGCCTCTTCCTTTGTTGACGTGCTTAAAGATCTTGGACTTATTCACGTTCTTGGACTTCTGGTATCCAAAGCCTCCTCCACCACCTCGCTTCTGTAACTTGGTTCCCTTACTGCTGTGGACATCTGTGGAGGAAGAGCTGGGTTAAGGAGAACAACACTTTTCTCTCCCATGGACTCCTGTCTGTTTTTCAGTTTTAAACATTTACCTGTGAAACACTGAGGCTATAAGTGCTATTATTACTGTTTAGTTTAATTAGTAAGTTTGACCTGCGTGACCAACCCTTACCCAAACATGATTGCTAGCTTTATATCCAAACCCAGCCTGCAGCCTCAGGTACCAACAGCTTCCATCTGTTTCATTTCGGGTACCAACCCTCTAACATGAGCGAACCCGACACCCACTGTGCATCATTTTAGTCGGACTGAAACACCACAAAGGATACTCAGATCAACGTATGGGGGAACCTTAAAGCCGAACGACATCGCCACCATCGGCAGGTTGAGTGTGTTGACGCTGTAGATCTGTTTGAGCGAGTGGGAGTCGTAAGCCCTCACGTAGGACTTGTAGGCCTCTTGAGCTGACTTGTGGAGGTAGTAGTTCTTCTCGATCAGCTTCTCCAGCTGTGGAACAGGAGTTCATTTTTTTTAGAGTAAGGTCATCTGCCTGTGTTTGCATTGAATTTTATAATCATTTCAGACATCATGCATTTCTATTTACTCTTATTAGCTGGACTCACTGAGACATTGAATCTAACACTGAGAGGCAGATTCCTTACCTGGGACTGGATATCTGAGATTTTACTCCAGGAAAATTCAAACTCACTCAACGGCACCTGAACAACATAAAAACCAAGGTAAATACAGACCAATTCTCATAAAGACACTGGAGTCAACATATAAAGGTATAGAGGTATATAGGATACATGTGGATGGTAAAAAAAAAAAAGAAAAATAAAAAAGACATGTTACCTTGGCCTGTTTGAGGAAGCGCAGGAAGCCAAGCTCCTCTGGTCGAAGGATGAGGAGTGCATGGCCTCTTCCATTGATTCCTCGGGCTGTCCTACCCACCCTGTGGATGTACTCCTGTGGACAGACAGTAAAGCTTTAATTGACCCTTAGTAGTCCATGGTACATTATAGACCAATACCAAAAAAAGGAACGCACACTAATGGTACCATGAATAAAATTTAAGATTCGTAACCTTGGGGTCATCTGGGGGGTCGTACTGGACGATCCAGTCCACCTCAGGAATGTCCAGTCCTCGAGCTGCCACATCTGTACACAGCAGGATGCCAGAATCGGCGTTGCAGAACTGGAAGAAGGTGGTGGTACGTTTGGTCTGCTTCTGCTTGCCCTAGATGACAGAAAACAAGAGGAAGAGTTTCGCACAACTGCCGAGACATTTTAATACCATCTACGACTTCTTGATGCTGGGAGGTAGGACTCACATGGATGGCCATGACAGGCAGGTCGATGTAGTTTAGCAGCTCGTAGTGGAATTTCACAGACATGCAGGAGGAGAAGAAGACCATCAGCTTCTTCTTCCTGTTCTTCTTCAGGAAAGTGAAGAGCAGCAGGAAGCGCTTCTCTGATGGACACACCACATAACCCTGAAACACAAGAGTCGCTTGGTGTCAGTTTGTCGTGCTGAAGACCTTGAATATCAACACTGATATATTCCAGGTGTAAAGCACAGATACCTGCTCCAGGCCATCAACAGTAGCATTGTCCTTGTTGTCATCCACCCCGACGTACAGAGGCTCTTTCTTCAGGGAGATGCGAGCCAGGTCCTCTACCTTACGGGTCTGGGTGGCCGAAAACAGCATGGTCTGTCTCTTCTCTGGACAAACATTAAACACAGAGCATTCCATCAGTTTCTACCATTACTTTAGTTTATTGGTCACAGGTTTAACAACACAGTCTGTAAAAGGTAACATCTGCTCTAGTAAATGCATCTGCACTATGGGAGAAATAAAACATGTCGCTTACATGTTGCCTTGTTAAATGGAAACAGCCCTTCAACAAAGCTACACAGAAATAATCTGAGTCACACATGAAAGCGGCCTGGTGCAGACAGATACTCACTGGGCAGCAGTTTGATGATCTGCTTCAGCTCCTCCTCAAAACCCACCTCCAAGATGCGGTCGGCCTCGTCAATAATCAGACACTGGAGGTTTTTGTACATGAAACCAGGAGTATTCTGAAGACACACATTTGAAAACACTGAAATGCGTAAACAGACTTACAACAGTACAAAACACAATAATTGTTTCATTAATAATCAGTGTCACTGGACTATACTTGTGGAACAGAACATGCAACTCTCCACTGACAACCAGGAAACAACCAACAAAAACATAGACAGACAGAGGCAAGAAAAAGTATGTGAACCTTTCAGAATTTCATGGTTTTCATCATTAATTTGTCATAAAATGTGATCTGCTCTTCATCCAAGTCAAAAATATTAACAAATATAATGTGTCTAATATATTATTATTATTAGTAATGGCAAAATGTGTGATGAAACTAAGATTGAACTTTTTTGGAAAGAGAAAACAGCACTACATCTGGTGTAAAAAGGGCACAGCATATCATCACGAAAACATCACCCTGGTTGTAAAGGATCATGACAGGGGTCTGCTTTGCTGCATCACGGCCTGGCCAGATCACATTTTTTTTGTGTTACTATTTTAGGCACATTATGTTTTTTAGTGATCAGATCACATTTTATGGTAAATTAATGCAGAGAACCATGAAATCTCAAAAGGTTCACATACTTTTTCTTGCCACTGTATATGTATGGACAGACAGTGTGGGAACTGTCATCTTCCAGTCTACTTAATAAGGCCCCCTGTTCATCGTGCACTGATTGGAGACCAGAACATTTACTCCTGCCAGCTCACCTGCAGGTGGTCCAGTAGACGGCCAGGAGTGGCCACCAGGATGTTGACTCCATTGGCCAGTTTTTGGGCCTCGGCTGAGCGGTTGCTCCCCCCCATGATCAGGCCATAGGTGTGCACATGGTGCGTCATCAGCTCCTTCAGTACACCGTAGGTCTGCATAGCCAACTCACGTGTGGGTGAAAGGATTACTACACCCGTTCCTAAGAAGAAGAGGAGCAGGAGGATTTCAGGCAGCTGCCCAAGCTCTAATTCTACAATGTCTGGTGTATTACATGGTGTTAATGGTATCAAACACTGGGGTGAAATAATACAGATAAGTATATGAGTATTACCGTTCCTGGGCATGAACTTGAGCTTGTAGATGAGCTCTATTGATGGAATGAGGAAGGCCAAGGTTTTACCACTGCCTGTCTTGGCAGCAGCCAGTACGTCCCTGCAGAGCAACAAAACAATCACTGTTAAAGTAGCCACAACAATCAGTTACATCCTGGTCTACACTTTCACTGATGCTCTTTCTGCCCATGTCAAATCTGTGACCCGATTCCCTCCTGACTCACCTTCCTTCCAGCAGGGGACGAATACTTTTGTGCTGGATTTCGGTCATGTGTTCGAAGCCCATCTCCTTCACTCCTTTCAGAGTGTTCTCGCTCACCAAGTCAGCCAGAGAGACAAATGATGTGTCCTCAAACGCTCCTGTACAAATGGTCAATAACAGCTTTAATAACTGACAGGGCTTCCTACAGGAAACATCGACCTGCCTGTCATGTCACCTAGCCTACCATGGTGGCAAACTAGCTTGAATGGAAATGGAGCATTAGACGTGACACTGCCCTAAATGCCGTCTTTGCGCAGCAGTGTTATTCGGCACTTTAATAACCTTCAGATGTAAAGTGAGTGTTTAATACCTGTTAATCCAGATGGTAACTCAGGCTGATCATCTTCATCCTCTTCTTCATCTTGCTCCTCTTCTTTTTCTTCTGGGTTGTCACTAGCCAATTCTCCATCATCGTCTGCTACTGCAGTTTCCTCCTCCTCCTCCTCCTCCTCCTCCTCTCTCTTCTTCTTCTTCTTCTTCAGCTGTTTTCATTGCTTTGGTCTTCTTCTCAGCTACACAAATATTGTTATATTCACTTTTGTGAACCAGCACAAAAATAGTGTCAAGTGACAAGTAGACTGTTCTAACACTTACCAGGTGATTCGGCACTGTCAGTGAGCTTTCTCTTCTTCTTTTTCTTCTTCTTCAGAGGTGTTTGCTGTGTGGGGGTCTTCTCTGCTGGTTGATCATTCTGCTCCTTCTGTTTCCTCTTGACTGCCTTACAAGCTGCTACTGGTTCTTCACAACATTTCTCTTCAAGCCCGTTTGAGTTTACTGTTACACACACATCAGGCAGATGATATAAAAACAATTGCTATCTTTAATTGTACTTCATTGGAATTTGAAATGCTTCTTCACGATTAGGGTAAAACTTTAAAGAAAACTCTGAAACCTGGATATGTTATCAAGCTAGTAAGCTAGCTAAATAGCTAGATATGTGCAAAGCAAGCAATAATTTTAAAAGCTTGTGAAAAATTACTAAGACATGCGCGGCAATCTAACGTTAATGATTCTTCTTAGTCTTCTAACGAAATCCTAAAGTTACAAATCCCCGTTTAACCGCTGTGACAACACTATCTTACATGTCGTGAGGAGCTAACGCGGCTAGCTTAGAGGGTGAAGTTTGTCACCACTTCAAAATCAAAATTAAAAAGATTTGGCTTCATACTTACAGCACGTACTGGTTTCCTCGTCTCCCGTCTGTTTCATCTGCAGTTTGCGGCGTTTGTTTTTTTCATTCCTTTTCTCAATTTTCTTGCGGAGAAGCTTCATCTGTAGATCCGCCATGGTAGCGGTGTACAGCACACGTGTGTATGTGTGTGGTACTCAGGACCCTTCGGGGTACCACTTCGCATTGCCTGATGGAAAATGAAAAGGCCCTCGCATGCACACAGTTTTAAGTTTTCTTTTCTTTATTAGACACAACAAAACACAGTTACCCCAATAATAATTTAAGCGCTTTACATCTTTGATCAGATCTTTTTTTTATCATGTAGCCTTGACAATTTCCATATTTCTTCTGAATTTTTTCTCCCTGAAAAATATGTTATGTTCACCTCAATTATTTTAGCTACAAAACATGAATAAACATTAGTACCGTGGTAAGCAGTTGAAAGGTGAACTGGTTAAATGTTCAATGTTTCTACTGCCATCTGCTGGACAATTGTGGAAACTGACACTATTTTCTTCCCCAGTTTAGTCCACTACTCAGCAGCAGTTACTGTATATACAGCACTGAAAGATAAAATATATTAGATATGGTGCAGGTGGACACACACACACACACACACATAGAGGATACACAGAGGCATAGAAAGTTGTGAACAAAGGTTTCTTTTTAATAAAAGCAGAATATATACATAACATGTCTCACAGTTGGGTCACACAGTGCCCACTATTTAAGCAAAGCCTAGTCTATGACTTAGCTACATGCTGCCCGACCAAAAGTCATGGGTTGCTCCCATGTTCCCAAGTCTAGTGTGTAGTGCAACTAGAAATTAGTCTGAAGCATTTCAGGCATAGAATCACGAGACACTAGGTGTATGCTTACAATGTTTGTTAGATGTGATTGTTGGTATTGTCCTGGGATACACCTTTATCCAAATAATAGTCACATGCCTTTAATCACAATCAGAATCAGGATTATTTCAACAAATAGCCATTCACATATGTTCTCTGCTGTGACCTTTTACTAGTGTTGACTAGGAGATTTAAGTGTTTCAGGTGTTAAAGGGCAACTTTGCTGATTTTAAACTCACTTCCTGTAGTTGTAGTAGGATGTTTGTGTATGTGACATAAAACTTCCTCATATTAAAATATCTCTCTGCTTCTAGCTGAAAAACCGATGACATCATCAGTGTTTGAGATGATGCAAAACTCTTTCAGTTTAAAGCAGAGAGATACTCAAACATGGAGAAGACAGAGGGCAATTTCAAAACAATCACATACATGTACTCTCCAAACTAGAAACATATAGGTCATCCTCTAAGTATCCTTGTAACCCACTGACTGTGCTGACTGTATTACTGAAATGCTATCAGGTCTGTTTCTAAACTTTCAAACCACTGGAGGTACTTCTTCCTCTACCTTGATGATGTGCGGCTCTGCCTCTCTTTTGACCTCAGATGCCTGAATAACAACCTGAGAGCTGTTCTCCCTTATCCCCTCCACTGCTTGGCTTTGCTGGGCGGCCTGCGACCACTGACTCCTGGACACTCTTCTCGTGTGCTTCACCTCCTCCCATCTCTGCATCCTCCTTGCGAGCTCACACCCTCTGTTCTTTCTCTTCAAAAACCTCTGCCTCCAGAAGTTTGTCTGCAGGTATGGCTGCTGAGGCCTGGAGCAGCTCTGCATGCTCTGCCCCAGCACTCGAGCACATCGTCTCTGCGCGTCCTGTTCCGCTGCTTTGAACACCAGGTCGGTGATATCTCTGCGGAGTCTCATAAGCACCATAGGGTCTTTAATCTGCCGCATATCGGCCAACATGACCTCCGCGAACTGGTTTAGTATGTCGTGCCTGGATGTGCTCGGTGCAGCGGTTTGGTCAGGCTGGTCAGTAGGACCCTCATAGTGTGGGTGTGGACAGCTCATAGTGATGACCTCTGTGACTTGCGGCGGAGGGTTTGGACAGTGCAGCGGAGCAGGGTTTGGAGTGGAGGTAACAGACACATCAGCATCCAGCAGGCTGGTGAACGAGCTTCTTAAGTCCTGGTCGAAACCTTCCCCAGTCTCTGGCTCCTCGTCGTCGTTGTCCTCTTCCCGATCATCAAACTGCTCTTCCTGTTAAAAACAGAAACATTAAAACCTACAGACCAGGCGTGCAGCTAAGCAGCCTTTATTGGATGAATTCCCACATACCAGAGTGGAATCACCCCTCCTCCGAACTATGTAGGGCCTCAAGAAATCAAGTTTCTCCCTGAGCATCTTTTGCTGGGCGGTGTTGACCCTCTCCGGATGCCACAAGACCCTCCCGTACTGAGTCCGGAGAGACCTGGATCTCCTCTCAACATCGGATACTGGACGGAAAACATGAAAGAATTTGCAGGTACAGGCAATGCAAAGTACACAAACACACTTTTAGTTTCAAGCATTATACCAATCAATGCATGTGAATATGTTCAATATAAAACAGGAAATCAGCTGCTTCACATCCTCCCAAGAGGTCCTGGAGGACCTGATCAGGACACAGACTTAGACAGACACTGCTGTCTCTTTACACCTCTCTCTCTCACCTGGTTTTCCGATGGACAGCGCGAACTCGGTCCACAGCTTCGTCTTCAAGTCCTTGTCGTAGTAAGAATCAGCCGAGGAGTTAAACAGACACTCGTGTTGGCGCCAGAAATCGATCAGCAGGTTGTCCATCGTAGGGCCCCAGTGTGGCCCCCGGATCTGACCCCGAAAGTGTGTCATGTTCTAGGGAGCATGACTCCACATCCTCTGTGTGAATACTGATCTTCACTCACCGGTGTTGTCCTGTCTCACTCCTTCTTTAGTTTAGCTTCACCCCGGATCACGTCAGCTCACGACCTTTAGTGCCACCGTGTGGTGTGGAGGACTCATGTACTGTCAAAGATCAGTAACATACAAGACGAATAATTATTATGAGCCGTGATGTATTATTGTTATTATATCTGGAGAAAGCTTTATATGACTGCTATTTGTATATTGTTGTAGTATTTTGTAAAAAAGTAGTACTATGGCATTTATATTGTCTACTGTATATTTTAACGAGGTTTAATATGCAAACATTAGAATACGTTAAACGTCCGCATTACTATACACATAATCAGTTTATGTACTTTAATAAATTAGTTATTTTTTAATATTGTATTATATTGTACTTTTTTTTGAAGGCGTGACAATGTTTCCTTGTGTATGAAAGTATTTTAAAGTTTTTAAGGATTTTTTTTTTCTTTATAAAAAATGTACAGACAATTACATTTAAAGACATTTACACCGAATCTATGATTGGACTCTCAGTTTATTTGTATAATAATCGTCCTGAGGAGTTTTATTGATATTATTTTACTACATATTTATTACTACATGTCGTCGACTCGCTGCCGTGTTCTCCCGGTGATTGACAGCTGCCCGGCCCTGTCTGCTGGCTGCCTGCGTCGCTCTACCCGGCCTCCGCCATCTTGCCTCTCCCTGCCTGCCAAAAGCCGAGTGCGGAAGTGGAAACGGTACTGTGCGGACTGAGGGTTCCGCCTGTGGACGGCTTGCCAGATCCTCCCGCCGACCCAGCCTACCTACTAGCCATCAAAATTTAACCGTTTCTAAACAGCAGCGACCCGGGGAGAGATGGCTGCACGGTTACCGGCGTGTGTTGTCGACTGCGGCACAGGGTAGGTTGTTCAAACCGAACCGCCGTGCGGACAGCGGGCTCGGGTGTCATCGATAGGCTTGAGCACGGTCAGGGACTGTCAGTGTCAGCAGCAGCAGCAGCAGCAGCAGCAGCAACAGAAGCAGCGACTGGGTGTGTGTGAGGGAGTGTGTGTCTGTCTATCTCTGTTTATACAGACAGCTAGCCTGTGAGCTAACAAGCTAACGCACAGCTAGCCGTGACATATTATTACTATTTTCGGAGGTGATTCCAGTAAGGTCGTTTGCGTTAGCCTGAAGTGCACACTCGCCTGTGGTCTTTCATGGTCGCTAGCTAGCTCAGCCACTTCATCATTAGCACGGTTTCATCACTGGCTACAGTGTGTTTTCTTCCTGTTGATGAGATTTTAGTTTGCCGTTGCAAGATCGAAACCTCAGTGAGGAAGGATTCCCCCGCAGCTGGCTTCATTCATTTCCACAAACGAGGCTCTTACTGACACACTACCATTGTAACTTTCTGTGTTCATTTGCCACAGTGTCTACACTCAATGCGTGTCCCCGTAGAGGAAACAGCGACTTTCGCCAGTACAGCATACATCTTTCTGCTTGTTAGTGTGGACTGGAGCAGGCGCAGTAGCACTTCCTACACAGCCTACACTTCCTCATTCACGCTTTTTAGTCCATATATGGTCCTTTCTCGGCATCTGAGCATGTTTTTTTGATTAACTTCTCTAATTGCACATCTTCACCGGCGTGCTCATTCTTTTTTGAAGTATTTTCTCTCCGTTGTATTTCAGTAACATTACTCTGCTTTGGCAGTAGATGTGGTTTTATTGGACAGACGTAGTATTGTAAGGCTAGATGTTATCTTGGCTCCTCCTGCAGCACTGTTTGCATTGATCAGTCTGCATTGCTCTTTTCCTGATTTATTAGTAGGTGGATTTTCACTTCAGATTGTTTATTATCTTTAATGTTCAAACTACCTAGTACATTTGAAAGCAATACCACTTGATATGTTGTTTACTGTATCCACATGAACCCACACAGTCATTGTATTTACCTTTTTCCATGAGCGATTCTGTCCTCGGGGAGGAGAATTACCCCTTAACCAACACCAACATGTACTTTTCTCAGCATGCTCAGTAAGATTGGTTACTCTTCTGGGCTAAAAGTGGTTTGCATCGCTTGCAGGTACAGACTTGAACTCCTCGCATACGGCATACCCCACCACTCACCACTCACCCCCAGCCCTCTTCCTCCCTCCAGGCTGTTAACCAGTCTGCAGCTTCTGATCTGTGCAGGGACAGCATAAGAAACTCTGACAATTGGCTTGCCCTGTGCTAGGTTTTTACTCATTGAGCAGATGACTTTTTTCTTTTTCTATTTTCTTTTCTTTTTAGCCACGCATTAAAGTCACACCTTAACCTTAACTTTTAACCTGCATGGAAACTACTTCTAGTTCACCCATAGTTCGAGAACCAGGTTAAGATTAGTGTATTAACGTGACAACTTTGACCTTGCAGCCTAGCTGGAGTTTACCAGCTATTGGCAGATGCCAAACTGAAGAGGGAGTTCAACAGCTGTGTCTGAATCATGCTCATCGTGTCCAAACTGTGACTGCACTTTGCCGTTACACATCAGCCCTTTAAGTGGTCCAGCTGCTATTATTAGAAAATATGTCTTGACCAAACAGTGAAAAAGCCACAGAGACATTGTGATTTGTGCAAAACCGGTCAAGACTTCCTTAGCAGATAAATAACAAACCTCAGGTGTTGCAGCTCAGTGCATTCAAAGGCCTTGGGTGGAGTCGTTTTTCTTCTGTCTTAAGCAAACAGTTGACATTTCATAAGACTACAATCATGTCAGTGTGGGTAAAAATACAATTTTAGAGTAAAATAGTCTAGTCCTACATTAGAGATGGCAGGCTTTTTAGTCTTCACTGAGATAAATATTGTGCAGGATTGTTTGATTGATTTGTCAAGAGTCGAGTGGATCAGTGCTCCGCTCCAGCTGTTCTGTGCAATGATGTCCGTCATGTATGATGTGTTGTAAGCTTGTCGGGGCAGGTTAAAGCAGACAAGTTGGGACTCTTTGTTGGTATGAAGGTGTTCAGAGCCTTTACTTCTACATTATGTTAATCGGAGCCTGTGCTGCTGTTGACACTGTTTATCAGAATTATCAGTTTTCTTCTTCTCTGGTGTAATAATTTAATAACAGTTAAGATGTCAGTGCTGTTAGGATATGGCTGACAATTAAAATAGCTTCTTGTATTGCAATCTGCAGCAAGTCTCCTACTTTGTCCATCTGCTGTTTGAAAACAGCTGCTTGCTAAAAACAAAGTAGATAAGTATGCTGCTGACATTACATTACCCCCTGCATGTTTGTGGTTATAAGCACCTTAATAACATTTGATTAACAGTTAACATAAAATGCTTCCTTAAAATAAGTAATAGTATTTTGATCATGTAACTGCTGGAATCCTCATTTCCCTGTTTGCTCTCATTAGAAGCTTTTTTATCAGGCATTCCTATCTCAAGAGACCTACAATGTGCAGTCTCAGCTGACGGTACTCGTCACCCTAATTTAAACAGCTGGTTAAGATGTTGTGTTATTATGTGTTATTATTATCAGTCAGCCCAGAGAGATGACATTAGCATAAGAATATAGTGTAAGTGACTAGTGGGAGGTTCCGTCATAATACCGTAAAGTTTGCTATTAGAAGTGGCTCAGTGACAAGTGTAAAGAAACTGTGTGCACATATCGGACCTGTTATTTTCTACTGTATGTGAACATGATCTACAGGACTGCACGCTCCCATTGTGGTCTGTCTCCTGTTTGTACCTTGAAAAAGCCCACACTGTTTAGTTTTTCTTTCATGCTCGACAGAGAGGTGAAGTTGCCAGATCAGATTATATAACTTTTGATTCAAACACTACAGCTCCTGACAAATCAAAAGTTACTTAGTAGAAGTTGAAAAGAAAAACAGGTGGTGGTCGTGTGCTTGTTGTCAGCAGCTAGTGAGTGACAGACTGTCATCAGATATTGCCACATGCCTGGCACGTTTGATATTGCAAGTCTTAAACTCTTACAGGAACCATATGTTGTTGTTTTATTCTTAAATGTGGTACCATTATAGTACGCTGTGGTTTTATTTTTCTGCTTCTACTTCCTTTCTGTATTTGTTCAACTGTTGCGTCTTTTGAACCTCATATAAAAAATGCAGCATTTCCTGTGCATCAGATCACAATATCCAGGAAAAAGAAACTCTTTGATTGGTGTTCAGGACAGGAAATGTAACAGCGTTTGTACAGCTGAGTCTACACATTTGTAGATAGGTACAGACAGACCAACCAAACACATAGTCTTTTTTGGAAGTTAAATAAAAATTGAATTTAGGCTGCTGAATTAAATAGTAGCTCCTTTGAGTATGTCCAGGATGCAGCCTGATATGCCCACAGTGCTTTGGCAGTCAGCAGGGTCCTCTATCAGTCCCTTGGGCCCTGTATGCAGGAAGTATGGGAGTTCTGTCTGGGCCTACCCCAGTCAGGACTCAGGGCTACATCTGGGCAGCATGTGTCCTAAAAAATCCAGAGCAGACACACGGAGGAGGCTGTACACTGTCTTTGATCCTAAAGCCGAAGGTCCAAACCAATGAGTGCAAAGCTGGAAAAGCGGCAGTCATAGACATTCGTAAGAAAGATTTCTTACATCACTATTTTGTATTCACACTTCCCCACACCTCTGTGCTTTTGTGCAGAGAAATAGGAAGTACAGTTGAGCAGCCACTGTTGAGGTCACAGCTAGTTTATATTAGGAATATTCAGTGTATACAGAAGTGATCTAACATATCTAAATAGGCCCCAGTCTCCCAGTGTGACTTGAATGGCTCATTTTAATGTCCTCACATTAACTGTGGAGCTGCCGCTGCTTTTGGCACCCAAGCAGTTCACACAGAACAGCCATGGCATTGATCAAAATGAGGATGTCGGACATGGCAGCCAAAAGTATTCTTTCATAAAATAGTGTTTTCATGCATACAAATGTAGTGCAGGAGTTGCACGTGCTTTTGTTACATCCTGAACGTTCACTATGCTCGTCAGTAACGATGTACATCTTTTCCTCTTGCAGTTACACCAAACTGGGGTATGCAGGGAATACAGAGCCACAGTTCATCGTTCCATCATGTGAGTAGTTCACTGTGGGCTGAAGTTGACTCACAACGGCCAAGCTCACCATTAACAGGGACCGTGATGCATAGTTGATGAGACAGATTTCCTGTTTTTATTTCTTCATTAATTTGGGAAATATCGGTTCCAAACAAGACGTTTGACTTCTGAGATTTTCTCGGGAACAGTTAAAAGTCTAAAATGTCTTAAGTTGTTTACATCTTTGTAAGCCAGTTCATCCTCTGGTGTTCCCTGTTGAATTCTCTGTTTTCTTGTCAGGTATCGCCATCAAAGAGTCGGCCAAGGTCGGAGACCAGGCCCAGCGGAGGATGATGAAGGGGGTGGATGACTTGGATTTCTTCATCGGAGATGAAGCAATAGACAAGCCCTCGTATTCCACTAAGGTATACACCCGACTACAGTGACTTTACTCACACACAGAAATTACTTGAAAAACAATTACTTTGTTGTAGTGTTGGTGTTTTTTAGTTCACTGTTCACTTTTCATCATACATTACAGTAAAAATCATGTTGAAGGTAACATTAGCTGATATTAGGTGTAGCTAGTATATGTTCCGATAGGACAGGTTGGATGCACAGTACTAAACAATGTACATAAAGAAACTTTCTCCTGGGCCTGTTGTCCGCTTTCGTTATTTGGAAAGCTGTTTCAAAACCCTGTTTGTCTCTGAGAGGTTGTTAATCAGCTCCTGTGGTTCAGAGTCAAACTTGACATTAGCTTTTAAAAAACACAGGTGCTGTGCAAACATGCAGACAGGAATGTTGTCCAGAGGTCATGCTGAAAGCAGAGAAATGTTTCACAGTTTCTAAATCTTATATTTATTTCTGATTCAACTGTCATACTGTCACACACGCATTGTTCTAATTAACTGAACCTTTGTGCCAACAGTGGCCAATCCGTCACGGGATTGTGGAGGACTGGGACCTAATGGAGCGCTTCATGGAGCAAATCATCTTCAAGTACCTGAGGGCTGAGCCTGAGGACCACTACTTCCTCCTGGTAAGAGGCACCAGCAGTAAACAAAAATAACCCTATTTCCAATTCCTTAAATTTTATCCTGTCTTCTTCTTTTAAGTGTCTAGTTTTCCAAATAATTGTGCTGGCACTGTTGGCTTATGTTTATATGCTCTGTTTGCAGACAGAGCCTCCTCTCAACACACCAGAAAACCGAGAGTACACAGCAGAGATCATGTTTGAGTCCTTCAATGTACCGGGGCTGTACATCGCTGTGCAGGTCAGACTTGTGTGCTGGGAACTCTGTTTGGCTTATGACTAGGAAGTAGGCAGTAGTACTCAATCTGATTTGTAATCCTGTCATGCAACACATACCCAAATGTCAGCCGTAAGGTTTCCATAATATCAGATTTTATTGGACTCTACTTCCTAATGTTTATTATACTAGATGGAGCAAATTTACATGTGAGCATACAGTAGGAACATTATCACATTATGACGTTTCCCTATGTGTGTGTGTCAGGCTGTGCTTGCTCTAGCAGCCTCCTGGACGTCCAGACAGGTGGGAGAGAGGACGCTGACGGGCACTGTCATTGACAGCGGAGACGGTGTCACCCACGTCATTCCTGTGGTGAGTCTACAGATAGAACTTAATAAACGACTTTCTTTTAATTACCCACTCTCTCTCCTTACACACACACATACACAGTCTAGTTCTTGAAGAATCAAACATTCAAGTGTAAATATCGACCATTTAGCTCTGTGTCTGTGCTCATGTCCACTCAGAAACTGAGGTAAGTGATTGTCTTTTGAGATGAGTTTGGAACTTGACTGGAGCCAGCCTGTTGTGAACTGAACTGATTGGACAGAGCTCCATAGTATCATTATGTGGTGAGGCACAGATCAGGACAAGAGTGCAAAACAATTTCTGCAGATTTAATTGTTCTCAATTTCTCAATTGTCTCAATATTTGTGAAATAAAGTGGACTCTTTCTAGAGTTGGCCGTCGATTATAATGAAATGATTGTGTGGTGTGATAACACAAAATTAAACTCTAAGCCCTATGCCTGGTGCTGCTCATCTCCTGCTACCATTATCTCTGTGGTTAAGCATGATGGTGGCAGTGTCATGCAATAGAGGTAAATGTCAGCAGCAGGGAAAGAGAGACTGGTTGAAGTTGTAGAATGTATAATTCATCCACCCGTGAATGCATGGATGGATGCGCATAAGACCTGAGACTGAGACTGGCATGAGACTTAACCTTTCAGCACAACAATGACCTGAAGTGTACAGCCAAGATGACACTGGAGTTTATCCCTGAAGAAATCCTAGTGTCCTAAGCTCAGGCCTAAACCTCATAGATCACTGTGTAGAGACCTGAAGTTCAGATGCTTCCCATCCCATTTTGGTTTTAGAGGAGTGTTAATTGCTATGAATGGTGTGAGAGCGGAGATTTGAGTTATTGATGTAGATTAATGGACAGCAATTGTATCCATTTAAAATTAAGTGTGTAAATAGGTTCAGAATACTTCCTGAAGTTTTAATTTGTGAACACAATAA
This sequence comes from Anabas testudineus, assembly GCF_900324465.2. Taxonomy (NCBI): domain Eukaryota; kingdom Metazoa; phylum Chordata; class Actinopteri; order Anabantiformes; family Anabantidae; genus Anabas; species Anabas testudineus. The sequence continues at coordinate 20,617,988 of NC_046629.1, forward strand.
GTACAGTGTATGGAGAGGATCATTCAGAGGTTTTATACTCCATATGAGAGTGAAGAATGTCCCTTCTTAAAAAAGAATATTTCCACGTCTCCTCATTCTGAAACAGGATAGTGTTGATATTTCAAAGTAGGCCAGAGTCTTTCTGAGGTTGGAGGGAATTAGTCAGTTGTAGGAAATGTGCTTGCAGAATACATTTAGAGGCTGAGTGACTGAATCAGCATATCTGTAGCCGCTGCTGAACATGTGCTTACACAGGAGCCAAACACAACACTGGGGGGAAGCATAAAAGGCCTTACAGATGGAATGAAAAGAAATCGAATTATAACAACTGTACACTCAGTGTCTCTGTATTTGTTTCAAGTGTGCACTACTTTTTATGTTTGTATGGTTTTTATATGACTGCTTTCTCTTCCTTATTTATTCCTCTTTGTCTCTCAGGCTGAAGGCTATGTAATTGGCAGCTGTATAAAGCACATTCCCATCGCAGGGCGAGACATCACCTACTTTACCCAGCAGCTCCTGAGAGAGAGGGAGGTGGGAATCCCACCGGAGCAATCGCTGGAGACGGCCAAAGCAGTTAAGGTAAATCCCTGAGCTCCATTTCCTGTCAGACATCTCCTGAGGTAGTAAAAATCACCCCACATGTGCTGACTGGAGTCACATAGGTTATTGTATCATCAGTGGAAAATAGCACAGGGTCAGGGTCCTGGCTGACTACACTGGTGGTCATGGATGATAACACAGCAGAAGTGTGTGTTCTCACTGGAACATATCCTTAAGAGCATCCATTCCCTGACATATCATACTTGCATTAGTATGACAAAAATCAATCAACAAAAGGCTAAGTTGGATGTAGTCATAATTTCACTGTGCATTAAATACCATACCAATGAAGGACTTGATGATAGAGAGAGCTGCACACCAGCTTTCCAAAATTTCTTGATCTGATGATATAGTATATCAAGTCAGATGCTCATCAGCTTTTTACACACTCGCATCTGACATGCTGATGTCATCAGCAGTCCACACAGGTGCAACCTGCATGAACCTAAAAATCCACTGGTCATTGGTAAAAAAAAAGTAAAAATAAATAGGTGATATTAGAAATCACACAAAAATAGTTAATTAATCAGATAAGTTCTGACATGGATTTAATAAGTATAACAGGACTCTTCATGTCAAACTCCAGCTATAAGGTAGATACCCAAGTGGAACCCAATGAGAGCTGTTTCTGGGTCAGGTCTGAACAGAAATTTAGAAATCATGTTCCAGTCAAGAGGTCTCTCTCAGTGAAGCTCAAGGAACACATGAGGTCGGGTTTGGACAGGCTGGGTTGTCCCTCTGCTCCAAACTCTTCCAATTACCATGCTAGCAGAAATCAAAACAAAATTCAATGGAAAATGTAAACTTTATTTTTCTTTCAGAGGACACCAGAGGGCACTGTTGCCCTGTTTGTTTCATACACCAGGTGTCTGTCAAAAAGCCAATGTGTGGGTAATTTCTCTTCTCCAAAGTGAGATTAACCCAATCTATAGATTATTATTTTTATTTTTATTATAATTAAATTTTTTGGACATGTAGTAGACACCGCAGTATGCGGTTAAGGATTGGGAGATATAGAAGTAACTTATTTGGAGCTTTAGCTCTGTTTGTCCAAACCTGTGTCATCCAAAGTACATGTGATTTCTTTATTGGAAGTCACAAACAGAAATGACTTCATGTTAATGTCTTCCCTTATTATTGCTCACTCTGTCAATCACCACATTTTATTGATTCACCTCAATTCTCCACACCTCCCCTATGTTTATTAAATAGCTTATTATCAAAGACTGCCTTCTTGATGTCAGGGACCGCTCTTCATTACCCTGAGACACAATCAAAAAACAATGAACAGAAATAAATTAGTTTTGAGGGAATGCATGTCATGCATATTGCCAATCATGTTAGGAAATATTAATTCTGCGGATGTCTGCCACTCCCTTGCAAATCAAACTGACGACATCTCTTCTAAATACTGCATGTTTTTATCCTCACTCATACGTTACAGAAGCAAAATCACAAATATCTGTAAGCTTCAAGCACAAAGGGATCAAAATGGCGATTAGAGTAAAGATGGTACTGCAGCCTGGTATTTCCTTCTTTATACAGGAGTTGCCAACATATTGTCACCTATACATGTTATGAGCACTATTGTAGGGTTTTGTTGTAATACGTTGAGCTGATTACACATCCATACTCTCCCCATCAGGAGCGGTTCAGCTACGTGTGCCCAGATCTAGTCAAAGAGTTCAGTAAGTACGACACAGACAGTTCCAAGTGGATCAAGCAGTACACCGGCATCAACGCCATCAGCAAAAAGGAGTTCACCATTGATGTGGGCTACGAGCGCTTCCTGGGACCTGAAATCTTCTTTCACCCAGAGGTTGGTCTGTGCAGTGTGAATTACAGCAGGAAACACAATTTATGATCACTGAAACCTACAAAGTCTATAATGACCACAGCCTTGATAGTCTGATAGGAGCTCATACTGACTGAGTGAGGGACTAGGAGGACAACAGATGCACTGTGATTAGAGCTGTATCGATTTTGTATGTTACATAAACTGACATCCACAAAAGAGTTTGAGTGAACAGTAAACTGAAGCTTCTTGGAACTTCCCATAAAGTGGTCAGTTCCGGTTTCTGGTTTCCCTCTTCTCTTGAGTGGGTGGTTGTTATCACCTGTCACTATGTGTTCTCATACTGTGCTGGGTAACGCTTAAGAGGAGACTATTTAGCATTATACATGTCTATATGTACTGTATGTCAGATGAGTGCACATAGAGCACCTTCCTCTGGTGTGTTTTAGTTTGTGTGAATGACATCTCTTCTTTGTCTCCTAACCCTCCCAAGTTTGCCAACCCCGACTTCACCCAGCCTATCTCTGAGGTCGTGGATGAGGTCATTCAGAACTGCCCTATCGATGTCAGACGTCCTCTCTATAAGGTGAGCTGTCTTAGGACACTGTCATAGGACACTAATAGCAATAGACTAACAACAGGACGTCTGGTAACTGTTTGTCGACCATTTATCAAGGTCTACTTTGACTTTGCTTCAAGTTATTACATAGTCTAGAAGCAGTGATGTCAGTCAGTTTTGATTCATGTCTAAGAAAACAGGCTTGATTACAGAAACCAGTTGTACTGTATTATTAGCAGTGGAAGATATTGTTTTATTTATGCTTGCATCTATGCCGAGCCGTGCATTGTTCTGTCTTTGGTAATCAGCAGCGCTGTCTCTTTGTGTCTGACTTATATGGATTTATTCTGTGATCTTGTTCCAAACTGTGAAGACTGAAGTGGTGAACAGCTGTGAATGACAGTGATATGTCACTGTGCTATTTCCACCCATCACACTTCCACCACAGTGTAGTGGCTGATCAGTAGTCAGTTACAGGTCCCAGGGGTTAAGTGGTGCTTCTTCTACACCTCTGTAATCTCCACTATTGCTTTTCTTTTTTTCTTTTCACTCTACAGAACGTTGTTCTGTCGGGAGGCTCCACCATGTTCAGGGACTTCGGGCGCCGTCTGCAACGAGACTTAAAGAGGACAGTTGATGCCCGACTGAAGATGAGTGAAGAGCTGAGTGGAGGCAAGCTCAAGGTGAGAGTCCACTTTAATTACTACGCAGCATAAATCGATACCGTTCAACACAATGCAATTACTGTGTGAGGACCGAAACTGAGAAAATATAATTCAAGTTGATATCCTTTCCTTCTACAGGTATAGTCAGCACACGCGTACTGAGCGCAGACCAAATGTGTCAGGCATAAATTCAATAGGGTCTTAGAACTGACATGAGAGATGTTTCACCTGCAGGAAAGGAGTGTATATTTAGCTTTTCCTCTCCTGTCTGCTCCTTGGCCATTCATCCTGATGAGATGTTAAATGTCATCGAGCCTGAGGTCGAGCTGACTGGCATGTGTAAATCCACCTCAGACAAAGCAGTCACGCTAATCCAGTAAAAAAAAAACATGCAGCTAGTCTGTTCCATAATTCATTAAAAATCAACTTCAGGGATTTAGGCATGTTTGCACACTGTAAACACACATGTACACCATTTGACATTGCAGCCATTGCTACTACATCTGATCCTCAAACTCCCAAAGTGGGTGAATATAATTGATCCCTGACTTTCTCTCCTCAGCCCAAACCAATCGATGTCCAAGTTATCACTCATCATATGCAGAGATACGCTGTGTGGTTCGGTGGATCAATGTTAGCATCAACTGTAAGTATTTCAAACATGCACACGCTTGAAGTCATCAACAGTTACCATGTTGTAAACACTTTTCATAACAGATAAGATAAACTTTATTAAAAGAAAATATCACTTTCCACAGCCCGAGTTCTACCAGGTCTGCCACACCAAAAAGGACTACGAAGAGATCGGGCCGAGCATCTGTCGCCACAACCCCGTGTTCGGAGTCATGTCTTAACTTTGGACCTCCACAGTCTAACAAGCGGTGGGAGCAAGGAGGGTGGGATGGACTGAGGTGACGTAAAAGATGGGCTCAAGAGGTGGTGGGGGACGGGACAGCGGTGTCTCTGTGTTTTTTTGTTTTAATTTTTTTTTGATTGCTTATTCAGCTTTTGGATCTGTGGGACGAGAAAGGTGATCCAGAATATGAAAAGGAAAAAAAGAAAAGAAAAGAAAAGAGACCAGACCAAACTCAAACTGGCCAGAGAATTTATTGTGAATGTTTCTTTTTTATTATTCTTTTTGTTTCTAAATGAGGGAAAAAACGGTTTGTGAGCCAAAACGATTTTAAGAGCATTTCTGGATCTGTTGAACAACGTGCAGTGAGTGATGATTATGATGATGGTGTTGGTGGAGGCCTAACACATTAACATTGATAATAATTTTGTGACACCAGAGCATATTATTTATGTTTATAGAACTCAAGTGCAGCGACGACCTGACGTCTCTTCTACTAGTTTAGAGCATATTATCTATCGTCTCCTTTTATTTTCTGCAGTTTCTCAGCTTCACATGTCCGTGTATCATGGTAAGAGCTTGTCTATATTTCATACTAAAGTTTTTTTATATGTAAAACTCAAAAAATCTGGAGTAAAAAAAAAAAACAAAACAAAAAAAAGAATGAAGAGGACTGTTCTGTTTTAACCCACGGCGCAGCAGCTTTGATACGCAGTATTTGTTTTGGAGTTTGAGTGCTGTTATTCCTTCTGTCGCTGCGGCCCTTTGATTCTCCATGAATTCACTTTAACTTCAGACACTGTCAGGTTTCCACCTCTGTGATGCAGCGAGAGTAAAGAGAGAGAGAGAGAGAGAGAGAGAAAGAAATCAAACTGAATACGAATGACTGTCAGACCAGTATTGTTAGACTAGAAGTTTTTTATTATTAAATACCAAATGATTAAAAGAATGGGATTTGTGTATTTAACGCCTTGCAACATTCCAATAAAGGCTTAAATTTGTTTCTAAGTCCCGGAGTACCTGTCTTTTCTTCCTTTTAATTCTGCACATTTTAGAAGTTATTTTCTCAAATGGCATTTTTGTGTAACACGGGGTGAACATGTGTCCGATCAGAGCATAGAGATATTTTCATGCCTGCTTATTTAATTTGTTCAAAACCTGGTGAAATTGAATATCCATCAATCCATTATCCTAAAACATCTTTCCTTTTTTCATTCCTGGCTAAAAAACAATGAAACAGATGGATTTTTTTTATTTGCTAAATTTATTGAGTTACCCTAATGTGCTTTTTAATAATTACATTTTCATTTAAAATAATTAAATATTATTATTATTATTATTATTATAAATATAACCTCTTCTCTCTCCATGAAGCCTCTGCTGGTGAAGAAGCCAGGAAACAGCAACAACAGTCTCCTCTTACTACTTTTAGAGACCTGACCAAGTCAGCAACCCAACACAACCTTGAGGTGCTGGTTACAGTGTGGAGTTTATGATGAATTCTGTCCTTGTGTGACGGTTTGAAAACATTTATTTATATATATATTTATATATAGTTATTTAGTTCACATACACGCACAAGGTGATGAGTAAATAAATGTGGGATGAAGATTTAAGAAAACGGTAAATTGTGTCGAAGAAGATGAGAACTGAAGTTAACCTCTGCCCCTGGATGAAAACATTCCCTTAGACAAACACAAACCAAAACTATTTTCCCGGCTAGACATGTCTTCCAGACAGTGTCTTCACTGCCGAGGCCTGATTCTCTCTCATTCTTTCTGCGTCCCTGATCTCCTGTCTGCAGGGGCTGAAGTGCCCTCTTACATCGCAGAGTAGTTGGATGCGGTGCTCCAACAGAAGGACCTGCCACCACAACCACCACAGCTGTCTGCACACAAGACGACCGCTGAAGAGCTTTTAGTCCTCGAGTCCTCTGGGGCGATTTGGACCACAGCTTAACCAGAGATCAGAGAGGTGAAACTGATGGAGACTGATGGAAGAAGGAGGGTTTCTCAAGAGCACCTTTCTTGCTGTGTGTGATGACATAGTGTCTTGGTAAATGGCTTTGTGATATGAAAGATATTGCGCCCATTAATTTAATTTGTGTGGCAGGTTCATTGATCGAATGTCTAATTAAAGCTACAGTTTCATACATATAACATGGGTTTAATGATGGGTTAAAGCTGCACTAATCTGTATTTTATATTGACAGTATGTCAAATAACTGTGTGTACTGTGGGTATGATGAGCCCACAGACATTTATGATGCAATTCTGCAAATAATTTAATAAGTCAATATATTTTTTTCCCTTTGGACTAAAGCAAATTCCATACAAGACAAACGTGTCAATGCAAACACCAGCCTGGATGAAAATAATTGCAGTATTGAAAAAAGGTTAAAGCTTTGAAAGATTTTTAAGCTACATTCACAAAACATAACACACTTGACAGTTACGTTGAAAAAAAAAAACACATCTGGAGCATTTTATTCCAGGAAAAGAAATGACATTGGCGTAGGTAATAGACCCTTTTCTGGCTGTGATTTGAGCCCCCTTAAAATAGTCAACTATCAAACTATCAAATTTTACTGAAAGTATAATTTTTACCTTTTAAGCTAAAAATGAAAATAACAAAGAAATGCAGAAGATGTAGATTTTTAAAAAAATGTAGTTTTTTTTTTTACTCTTTGTTATTCTGCATGTTCTGCCCTCCCTGAATGTGGGCGTCCAGTTTGACAGATAAATAAACCCAAATGAGGGACAAGAGTTGCTGGTTCAGGCTGTTTTTTTTTGCCTCCCAAATGAAAACAGTGTAAAACTGAAAAAACAAAAAACAAAAGAGGAAATATATAAATCGACCATATCATTGACAGTATGATACATTTCCCATCCTAGTCAAACGACAATGAAAGCATGGCATGATGTGTTGTTAGCATGATGCTAATACATAATGGAATTCCCCATTAACACGCTAACATAGATTAACATCAGTAAGAATAAAAACCTGGAACATTTATAAATAGAAGTTATAGAAATCTTTATGAACCTGTGTAAACAAGTAAGTCAGAGCCCGATCTCACTGCAAAGCATTTCCAGTGCAGTTCAGCATCATGAAACATGTGCTACTGCACACTTGTTTATGAGAGTCCGCGTCCTTGTAGTTCAAGGAGAATATCAAATGTGAAAGTGCCCCTGTGCGACAGTGGGTGGCAGAGAGACCAACACATCCCAGACCAGCAACACGCTCAATGAGGACAAGGGAGGTTATAACACTGCAGGAACAGCAAAAGTCCAGCACGAAAGAAGCTCAACAAGTGTACATGCAGCGTGTTCTGCTGACTGAGGCTGCTGTGGCATCACTTTGATGCTCGTGGGTGTAGAATGAAATATTCTTAAATCACACACTGCTGATATTCCTGGGTGCCCACAGATGTAGTGTAGCTGTAAATTGTCCTCACATGTTGAGGAAAATAGGAGAGATCTGTAACACAACTGTTCCTGTTTTGCTGGTAACGTCTTATTAAAGTCTTGTTTTCAATGTTTTTATCTCTTTGGTGGGAATGACAAAAAAAACCTGAAGGCTGTAGCCTCATCTAAATGGAACGGGAGGGGACGGGTGGATGGGGAGCATCCCCTGTTGTGCAGGTAATCTCCTCTTACTGAAAGTCAAACAATGGAGCCCAATGCCAGGTGGAAATCTGCATTTAAATAGTGTTATACTCCTGACAGGAAGTCAGAAGAAAAAAACGCTGCAACGTGGGCGACTGTTTCTGTGCGCTGTTGTTGAGGAACGGATCAAGATTCTGACATCTACATTAGAAACTTGACAGAACCTTTGTTTGCAAACCAGAGCGCACTGGAGACGTATTTGGCTGTGTTTGGGGAAGTGTCGTTCAGGAGCATTAAATGAGCTGCGCTCGAGCTTTGCCGTTCCCTTTTTTTTGGTAGTCATGTAATGTCATCTCGGCGCTGATATTTCCTACATTTCAATATCCCCTTAATCTGTATTCTTCATACAGGAAGTTCTAGGTTTGTCCAACAGATGTCACTCTCTGTGCATCTCTCTCTCTCTCTCTCTCTCTCTCTCTCAGGTGGGTCTATGAGCTACACATTAAGCAGCAAGATGAACCCACAGCTCCGTGTGTGTAAAGATATCCAGTGAGTGTCTTCCCTTCTCCTTCTCTCTCTCTCTCTCTCTCTCTTTTTTTATTTTTTTGCATCATTGTAGGTGAAAGGTCTAAGGAGTGGGAGGAATTAATGTCCAGGCCAGCACCATGTGCAAAATGATGTGCAGGCGCCGTCCAAAGAGACTGCAGGAAGGTTAAATACTACTATGTCACAGCCGGCGGATCAATTTGACAGGGCATTTCCTTTTGGAACCTAAATTGCCACCACTTTCACTTCCACACAGCCAATGTCTTGAATCATTTGAGGTCTAATGATACATACACACACTGCGGCGATCGCTGGATTTCTAGAAGATAAGTAACATCATTTTATCTTCAGTAAGAGGCCAGAAAAGATGTTGGCTCGCTTGGGTGGGTGCCAATCACTGAATGAAGGCTCACACACTTTGTTGGCCTGCTGTAATATCAAGATGGACACGGAGGCTGGCTGCTGTTACATATGCAGTAACACAGACGGTGTGTATCCACTGCAGCTGTTTATGTTCTCACTCTCTGTATGAGTTGAGGTATTTTCATTACACGTGTAACAAAAAGTGAAAAGGCGAGTCCGGAATAGTGAAAAGAAACAAATACACAGTAACACAGTAATACATACACCACATCGTGAGTATAAGCAAAATGGTGTAACACAGCAGCAGCCAATGTGTGACTGGAAGTGACATGTGGGAAAGGTGTTTCTGCACACGTCTGAATTAATTCTGCTGCTACCATCATGAATTACACACGGCTAACGATAAAGGCAATACCCTGAATGCTTGTCCCCTACAGTGATGGAATCAAAACTGTAATCTGGAGCTTCCTGGAACTTCCCTTAAGCTGGACTTGTAGGATAAGGGTCCATTTATGCTTTCTGTGGAAAATGCTGCATAATCCACTGTGTGCCATAAGGACATCATGGTAGCTGGTGCATTTTTTGCGTGGACTTGGGGAAACAAGTCCTCCAACCTTAATGTCTCACACAATCTATATATACAATTTAGTTTGTTAGAGCATGAGAGAGGACCCACCGAGGGAAGCAGGCGTCTGTTGCACACCTCCTGGTGCAATGCACCAAAATGGCAGATGGTACTGACACTTGTTTTTGCTCTAAAAAGTAAAGAATGCTGGGCAACAATTGGTTGTGGTTAGGCTCAAAGACATCTAAATTAGATTTAGGGATTAAATAAACAAGGTGAGGGTTAGTAAAATGTTAAATAATTGCCTAAAAATTACTACGTCCCTACTACGTTTTTAGGGCTAAGTGCTATGTGACTGCGTGATGTTCACATTAGCTGCTAGACAAACAGTATTATGCTTATATAGGTTATTTTTTGTTGTTGTTGTTGGTACAAATAACCTATATAGCATCTTACTCTCTGTCTTACCAACAGACCTGGACTGGGCTGGACCTGGGTATGTACACAGAATAATGTAGTAAAATTACTGTGTAAAATATTTTTAAAGTTTAATAAAAATTCATGAAACCCCTTTCACACAGTTCCTACATTGGGCTATATTTCAGTAGAGATTCAATCATGATGCACCCTAATTGATTTTAGTACAGTGACGAGTTTTATTTTGCTGACTGACTTCTTTTCTAACATTTCTTCTAGGCTGCTTTTCCCAAAATACAGAAATATGAAAAAGCAAAAAGACTGAAATCGTAGTCTTTGTGTCAGATAGAGTGAACAGACATTCAGACATTCAGGGAGCTGCTGTTGCTGCTGCCAGTGGTTGTCACTGTTCTCAGTCTTCAGCTCCCAATATGATGGAATGAATAAATCATTGCAATGAACAGTCAGAATATGGGAAGATTGTTTGTTCACCTTTACTGTCTTTTGAATTTTTCATAGTTATTGTATGTTTTTGCTCTGGCTCTGTCCAAACTCAACTAAACCTGGTAGCTGGGAAAGGTAATGGAAAATATGCCACAATAGAAACAGTGAAGTGTAATTTTTTTAGTTTTAGTTTTATATATGTATATACAGTATATACATATATATGACATGTTAATTTGTGATGTACAGTACAGATATGTGGAATTTCTAACCTTTAGAAAGCTCCTGGGTGGCTGTTTTCCCCACTTCCAGTCTTAATGCTAAACTAATGTAGCATGTGGCCACCCTAATGAGGTAGAGTAACTAGAGGCCCCAATCAAGGGCCTTGTGGAGCAGCATCGACTAACATCTCATGGCAGTGGTGAAGCACAAATGCATGGTTTTATGCCCTGTACAAAACCTGCTACTGATTTTCAACAACTAGGCCCAGACAATCCTTCCTATGCTTTTTCAGACAATTTGGAAATAATGCACACAATCTCAAAAATAGCTGGTTTAAAAAATAACCCAGCCTTAACCCAGCTGCTGGGTCACTATGAGACAGAACACATTTGATTGGACCCAAATACTGGATTTTACTTATTAACCTAGAATGCTGGGTTGTTTGCATGAACCAGCCTAATGAGTCACATTAACTATACTGCTGGGTTAAATATTATATGTATATATATATATATAAATTAATATTAATTAATATATATATGTTAAAATAATATATATACTACTACTACCACCAATACCAATAGTATTTGGGATCCAACGTTTACTGACCAAAACCTGGTTACAATAACTCAATACAATATAACCCAACCACAACCCAACAATTAGTTCACAGTGTCACCCAGAATAATCAACCTAACAACATCTTAACAGAAATAACCAGCACTTTGTTCAGTGCCTTAACGGATAAAAACTACTTCATCACTACTTAAACTGTTAGTTAAAGTATTGCGTAGGTGCTATATTGACCCAACACTAGGTCAGTTTTAGCCAAGGACCTTTTGAAATCTACTTTTAGGAGATTAACCCTCAAATAAAAGCTGCAGTATTGTAGGTTAGTTAATTGTACTATTTAACTCTACTGCCCCGAGAAAAGAAAGGACATTGTATCTATGTATCTGGCTAAATGTTTCATTGCCAAGGCTCTGCCTGTTTACTGTTAATAGCATTTGTTCTGGTAAATTTTGAGGCCATCATTGGAACATTTCCATGTTCCAAACACTAAGATGGAACTGGTGCAGCTTCTTGCTTATAGCTCCACATTTCATTTCCATTAACTACAAACAGCAGAGCCACCTTATCTAGACTTAAAGGGTTTACAGCAGTGGTATTAATGTAAAAGTTGCCACACCACAAAGGCCTCACTGCTGTCTGATCTTACTTGATGTCGATTTTCCTTCAAAAAGTACAAAGAGCTTGGTCAAGCTGGAGAGGACGGAGGACATCAAGGTTGTTGGACTTTTTTTTTAATCATTTGGGGGGCTGAACTTGGACGAGTCAGGAAAGTCAGAGTCAAGGAAGAGTGGAGATAAAAGTGGCTGAAGTCTGAGGGTTGTATAGAAGTGGATAGATAGAGTCTAGGAGGACATATCAAGGAGACAGACAGCGATGTGGAGGTTGATAGGAATTTGAAGGAGGTATGGGTAAACTCCTCTAGCAGCTGAGAGCAATCAGGAGAGGAGAAAGAAAGAGACCAAGCAGAGCATATCTGCCATAAGCTCTTCATCACCTCTTCTTTGTCAAGGTCTTTGTCTCCTTTAAAAAGAAATGCTGATAAGAACGGATTACATATGAACCTTTATGTGACACCAACGTGACTAAGACAAGCACAGAAGCCAAAGTCATACTGTGAATATAAACCAAAGGGTGAATCCAAACCTAGAAATGCTGTAGCTCTATTGTTTGTGTGGAATCTTAAATTATTCTCCACAACTTGTGCAGAATTGCCAAGGTAATATCCTTGGCAGAGAGAAGGTATTTGCAGAAAGATGTTAATATGCCTGACTAGTGATTGTAGTCAGGGCAGAGACAGTTTTTGAATCTCTCCAGGAGGTAGAGTGTCAGCCCTGCTCAGTTGGCAAACACACATATTTATGACATGGTGGAGCAGATGGTCAAACTGACCTAAGTGAGCAATTCCAAACAAAGGGAATTATGGGATGTCACATTTCAACACTATCCCTGCCAGACAAGATTATTTGTCACAGAACTAATCATTAGCCAATATACTGTAGTTACAAGATTAAAGGACAGTGGTTGAGAGTAATTACTATCCTTCTTTAATTTACTTTTCTTTTCTTTGTATTACTATTATTGTTATTAGTAAGAATGTATTACAGGTATTAGTAGTGGTATTTTCCTGCTTCCCTTCATTTTGTGGCACACCCAGGGCTTCCTGTGCAGAATGTACAGTCCACTTGAAATCCTCCATTAATGAACATTTTTTATATTGGCAACATGTAACATTGAATGTGTTGATACAGAGAGCGTTATTTTGAATATCACTCTAAAGCACATGCTTAAGTAGCAAAATGCTGATGCTTACACTTATTATTTGTCACTTTAACCAACATAATGTAAAAACAAACATGTTTATTCTAATATTTTCTGTGTTTCTTTTTAACACTGTGAACATATTTCCTATGTAGACTAGCTGTATTCTAATCAAGTGACTACAACATAAATAGGTATATAGTTATAATAGCACTACCAAACCAAAGAAAAATTTAATGGTGCCTAAGACTTTTGCACAGCACTGTAGGTTTGGAACGTGCCCGTGCAACAAAACGTAGTGGAAAAATCTAAAACATACTGCTAACTCAACAAAGGACTTTAGAGGGAAATCTATACTTTTGGATGGTGTAAGGTTTATATTTTTACTGAGGTTTTACAAAATGTTTAGCAAAGTGATGTTATAATGGGAGTTTAAACAATTTAATGCATTTTACACATTTGGCACTTGGTTTTAAATATGATCATTTCTACTTGTGTTTTTTTTTTGTTCATACCAAAATACCATGTTTAATACACTGCAGTGCAAAATGATGGTTGATTGTATAACAACTGTGTTGTTGAGTTGATTTACTTCTGAAACACAGTAGGTGAAAAAGAAACATGTAAAAACTAGACTAACTTGATTTTTAACTAATTGTTTATTTAAAAAAAATAATTTTCAAAATGAATCAAGATACATAATTAAAAGTTTCTTCTAATTACTAGAAAAACTAAAGACATAATATTTTGAGCAGTCAACTTAAAATGTGTGTTTATTCTGCCAAAAATTAGGTACGTAGTAAATAAAAATGTATTTTATTTTAACAGAAAAGCTAATTCCCCAAAGTGTTGTTTGTTGATTCAACTCAATTTCACCAGATTCATTACACCAGCTTGATGCAAAGAGTTAAACAGTACAAGTGTGTGTCTCTGGTGTAGATATACCTAATATGGATTTGAATGCTAGCTTGCCTGAAGCTAGCCCAGCTTGTGCCTCTCATGTATTGCATACATTTGAGTCACAGTGATACCTCTGTACTATACTATATAAAGCAGAACACAGTGAGGAGACTGTTCAAGGCGGCCAGAGTCAAAAACAGTCCGGTTCAGTCCTGGAAGCATATAATAATAAAGCAGCCAATGGACATAGATGCACTTAAGTTCATATTACAGTTGGGTATGTGTACGTCAACATCAACGCCACACATGATGATGATGAACTCTGACAAGGAGATGAGCTCTTTTGTTTCATGTGTTTGTCTCAACAACACTGTGAAAGGAACACAGTGTCGACAATGTTTAAACAAGCAGTACTTATGTTTGGTCTGCAGTATGCACATACCAAATGTACCCTAGGAGGGTATGCGTAGGCGTGGACAGCATGAATTAGCCATTAAAGAAAAAGAAAGAGTAATGAAAAAGTACCATAATAGTTGTTAAGCTTCCATTGTGCTACAGAGACAAAGTGACATTTACATGTTGGATGTGACCTTGCATTGGGTAAGACTGTGGAACAACAAACAGCAAAAGCTGGTCATATCAGTAATCCATGTGAAGAGGCTCAGCAGTGTACAGTACACACAGTGTGCAGACACACACACACACACACACACACACACACACACACACAATTCCAACTCTTGAACCCCACGATCTACTTGACCACAGAGCAGGACTGGTAGCTCTGGTCCTCAAAGAAGAGCAGATCAGAGCTTCGGCTCAGGCTGACTTGATTCGAGGAGGCGGTCTCCCTGAACAGGAAGCTGAATAAATAATAAAAAAACAAAAAACAACACATAAAGAAACAAAGTACTAAAATAAAAAAAAAGGAGGGGGATGTGCGGTAAGTTGACGTCATATTCGGTCTCTCTGCTGGAGAAACTATTTCAGTGAGTAAGGATCGGGATGAATAAGTGACTTTCTCTCAGTCATGAAACACTGTCGTCTAGATACTGTTGAAACAATGACTATATACAAACTCTGCATCTAATGAACTTTCACTTTACAAAGAAAATAAAAACGATTTCGTCTGCGTTTACCTGTAATATTTGCTTGGTATCGTGTTATGCCATGGTAAACACACACACACACACACACACACACACACACACACACACACACACACACACACACACACACACACACACACACAGATATCTACACACTGATACTGGAAAGAAATCCTCCCTGACAAGCTGTGACACTATCTGGTTATGGTAGAGATCGTGCACCCTGAAAGTCAAATATAGGAACACAGTGTTAAGTTGTCAACACACAAGTGAATCCACTATTATGCCTGATAGCACGCCTGGATTTTGTAATGTAACATCAGACTCTAGGGCATCTGAGACACAAATGCAGATGAAGTTGAAGACATTTTAAACTGGAATGGGTCTGTTTCCTGTTGCACAATTCATTATCATCCTAATGTAACACCTGCAGTATACCTGCTAAGAAATATCAGACACGTTTTCAGGGAAGTTGGCTGACAAAGCCCCATTGAGGCCAGAGAATTTCAGCTGCACACTGTGAAAAGCAGTTTTCCTGTCAGTGACAATGGGCTCAAGGTAATCAGCTTGGAGACTAGAAAAGATGCAGAACTGACAGTGCTGAAAAACACTGTACAATACTAGATGGATGACCTGAGGAGATATCCTCAGAGCACTGTCAGTAATAAATTACATAGTGTTTGAAGGTGAAAAAATGATCATTCCTGCTTCACTACATGCACAGATAGGCCATATGGGCATGACAAATTTAAAACAGAGAGCCTGCGTTATATATGGTTTGACCTAGAATGACCCGTTCACTTGAATACTGAAGACTACACTGTCACAGCTGATGATTCCAGCAGATGCCTTGAATTTGACAAATTGTACAACAATGTTATAAACAAGCTCATAACAATCGTTGCTAGTCACCAACATACCGAGGACTGTCGGATCTGACAGTAGGTTTGCTAAAACCTAAGGCTTCACTCATTCCACGTGCACGTTACATAAACACATGCTCACGGCAAAATCAGCCCTGAAAAGGGGCAAAACACAAATAAATAAGCACATTCAAATGGTGAAGCATGTGCATTTCTGAGTGGTGTTGTATTTACTAGCCTAATGTGTTCTAGGTAAACACATCTGTGCACCGACATCATAGAGAAGCACCGAGGTAACGTTATTTTAATTGTAATTGTGTATTGTAATGTTAATTTGCAGTATTTTCAACAGCGAAGCGACCGTGCGATCAGCACTTTGACATGCCACGCTTTTTAAAGTAACATCAGATGGCGATTAAGCCTCAAATTAGGCCAAATCGTGGAGAAAAAAGAACTGTTAAAGAGGTAAAGAAGAAAGAAAAGTCTCAAAAGTCATGGTGTCATATTCCAGACAGCACAGGCCACAGATACATAGACTTACAAGGTTGTTGTGCGAGTCATGTTTCATTGGACTGTGCAGTCTAATCAAACATAACCATACACTGAAAAAGCATGTTGCAGCTCCTTTGTTGCCAGCAGATCAGAGCCTTTGAGCCAGGTGACAGTTGTGGTAAATAACCCTGTCTGTGACCCTGGAGATTCTTTTGAGGCTGCTACTTACAGTTAATAAGGTGTGAGGCAAACCGTAGTGTTGCTGTCAGGGCAGCAGGAAGAGCAATGTCAAGTTTGGTATTTGGAAGTGGATGTTAAAGCCTGCGCGTCTCGCAGACAGATCTGGGGTGGTGATAGGAGCGTCGATGGTTCAAAGGGTTCTATTGTGACCGGAGAAACGAGAGAGAAAGGCTGCGGGGCTGATGAGCAATCCACTCGGACATGTCTTCAGGAGGAATTGTCAGTGGTTGATGTGTGCTGGTAAGAATAACAAAGTGAGGAACAAGCGCTGTGCAGCTCGGCCTCTGCATTTCATACAGCGAGCCTGTTTAGTACTGAAACCATCAGCAGAAAAAAACACATTGATCAAGGGGAAAAAGATTTTTTTAAACATTTGTTTAAGAGAAGATTCCAAGCATTAACTATCGCTACGTTCTTTAGAGAAGTGTGTATTAAACTGCAGCAGGTTTGGAACTGTTGCTTGATCTAAATATCTCATATCTGTTTAACCTCAACCACAGAGCGGTGTATGTGGGCTCTGACCGCCACCTGATCCACTGATTCATGGGTTCTGCAATGTGCTCCACAGGTTCCTGCTCCACTCCGCCACCTCTATTCTCTAGATTCCATGGGGAAATATTTCTGAACAGCTCACATACATGTACATGTGCTAAGTGCTGAAATCCCATTATAAAAACTTATAAGGATGAGGTCTAAATCATGATCTAAATATGTTTCTTCTATTGTCTCTCCTTATTGAATTGCATCTCTAGATTGATGCCGTGTGTCTGTTTGATTCTAGACATACACTACTTTCCTTGATATAG
Source organism: Anabas testudineus (assembly GCF_900324465.2). Classification (NCBI taxonomy): domain Eukaryota; kingdom Metazoa; phylum Chordata; class Actinopteri; order Anabantiformes; family Anabantidae; genus Anabas; species Anabas testudineus. The sequence goes on from NC_046629.1 coordinate 20,635,369, forward strand.
TACTAGTTTACTCATTCTGTTTTCATATAAAAGGGCAATTTTACTCACTGAAAATGAAAAACAAGCAGCCCGAAAGCATCAATATGCAGATTTCTCGACCGCTGTAAAGCTTTTTGCTTATCTGTCATATCAGTTGCAGGTGTGCGTTTGAGTGGAAGCATTAAGTCTGTGCCTTTGTCCCAATCAGATAACCTTTAACATTGAGAGCCAGATACATTTTATCTGATTGCTGAAGTCCGTAGAAACTTTTCTAGGCAGGATACGTTAATGGAACAACTGCACAGTGGTCAGTCATGATGTCGGACAAGCAGTGATGTGGATGAAGGGTATGTGGCTACACACGTGTTTCTTGTTGCTCCTGTTTTGAAGGTTTGAGACTGGTCAAGTCCATCACCACACCTTAATTCAATGGAACATGTGTTTCTTGTGCTGAAGAGTGTTACGAACACTTGGCAATGTAAAGCAAACACAAATGAACAGGCCTCGAGGTTCCTCTACTTCTGGAGGGAACTGTAGCTGTTGTTGCTTAATTAAGTTAAAATGTCTCTGAAGTTACCCATCTATGAATCTATTCTCAGCCTGTGAGAGGAACCACATGTGGGTTCGCTGATAGAAAGATCAAATGTGTTTGCGCACACAGTGGGACTTTTCCAGCCAGTTTAATCAGAGAAAGCCAATGTAGAGGAACTTGTACACATGCTTACACACATTCATATAACACTAGTAGTTGTGCATGTGTGCCTTCTGGCAAACATGCACACACACGCACACACGCACACACACACACATGCTTGGCATTAATGGAACATGAGCAGTGTGATTGATGTGTTGAATTTGTTACCTGCTGTAACCCATATCTTAAAAGTCATGGGAAATTGGACACAGTTCTTCCGCCTTGTTCCATCAAAACAGGTCAGGCTACACTGCCCTTTTCTCATTCAGCTCTAATCTCAACTTCCCTTGTTGTGCATCGTCTCATGCTGCCTGCAGTGGATGAGAACATTGAACAAGCTTCGAGCAGCAATGATTAGCGTTGAGATAAAAACATTAGATCGCTCACAGTTTGAAGGATTATTTTTTTAGCTGGAAGTGATGCAATTTCAATGCCCGACTTTTAAGAGGCATTGCGGATGTTGTAGAACATTGGAAGGATGTTTGTCACTTCATTTTCTGCGTCCTGCAGCTGTTGCCATCATCTGCGCAACATTGTGTTTCATTTATGCAACCGTCGGCCGAGAGCATGTTCTTTACATATTTAAAATGGAACCACTGAAAAATACTGAAGACAACAGCAACATGGGGTCCTTCCTCAAAAGAGCTCTGTGGACATGCCTGGGTCTGTGTCCAAACCGGCCTCATCCAGTTGCTAACAAGTTAACCATAACAACTTCATAAAGCCATTACATTTCTAAGTTGAATTTACAGCAGTAGCTCCACTGCCCACAAGCGTATAGAAAAATCTTTGAGGACTACTAAAGGTGTTCAGACACTGTATCAGTCTGATTTGATTTTAGTGCAGTGTCAGTCGCACATGGCAAACCCTCGGCTCAAACTGTGTGACAGTGGCTGCAGCGATTTAAACTTTGTTAGAGAACACATGCAGAAGGACACTTTTGAGAAACTTCTTTGGAAATGTCAGCGAACAAAGCCAACCAGAGGGTTCGTACTGACGTTCAGCGTGAGCTTGTCATGATACTGTCTGCCACTTCCTGCTCCATCTTGCCTCTGTTTTTGGAGCATGTGGTCTGTTGGCCTCTGACCTGTATATGCTGAAGTTTCTCCTCTGTTCCTTGCTGGATTGTTTTTGTTCACAGACACTCTCCAGCATTATTATCCCGCCACAGATTTCTGCACCAGCATGTTCACCCAATGGTGCTGTTGAACAACCAATACTAATACTACAGTTCACCTGGCTCACTCATCTGCCCTGTTTTCCTACAAACCCTTGTCTTACAGTAACTAGTGTTATGCTGTACCCGTGGTGTTTCCCTCTCTCTGGGTCCACATCCACATCAGTAACTCGTATATTGTATGCAGACTTGTTGTTGACTCTGGCCGAGCTGGAAGCTTTAAAGTCGATTTCTAAAGGAATAAAACAAAGACTAGAAAAGAAAGTTTGAATAAAGTGTATCTGAAGCAGCTGAAGTAGCATCCCCTCTCCTTCAGTCGGGTCATTATAAAAGCTTGACGATGAGGGCACAATTACACTCAGATCTTTGCCCAAGGATCTAACCTATTGTGTAACGCTGCCATGGTGACTGAAACCTTTCAAATCCCTCCCCTGTACTTATGTCTAGAAGTAATCATCATTCATCTCTTACTTCACATAAAGCACAGGCCTAGATTCACAAGAATCAAACCAACTAATGCTGAATTCTCGACTAAAGCCCAACATCCTGTGTGAAGACCAATAGAGAACAGTATTGTTTTGTAGAGACATCAGCCTTTACATTCTCCTGAGATACAGTACTTTGACTCAAAGGCACATAACATGTCTATTAAATGTGCGGAAAGGGCAAGGCTGATGGTGCCGTAACAGAGGGTGGAGGAATGATTTCCCCACAGCTGCAGTTTCACAGTAATTGATCCTCAGCGGCCTCTGTAATCTTGTTAAAGCTGCTGCTCATTCTGTAGTTTTAACCCCAAAAAAGACAAAGACTCTTCATTGCGCTCCCACTTTTCTCATGGTCAGATGATCTTTCAGTTACAGTACATTTGAATGAACTGCTGTGGGCTGAGGGCCGGATTGAATCCCATCACTAGAGCAGTAAAGGAGCAGTGGGCCAATCAATTGTGGCTTCTTGCCAGAGAAATGGGCTATATATTCAGGGGTGGGGGGATGGGAGGTCAGATAGGTGTTAAGATACGCTGGAAGAGACATAAGAGTCATATTGTATCTGCCTATCCATATCAGGCCCCAGCTCTGACTCTGCAATGGGATTTTCTCATCTTAAATTAATTAAACAAAGGCAGCTTCACAACTGGTTTATGTTCATTTATCATGTTACATGTCAAGCTACAGTACATGAGTCGTTCATTTAGAACAGTTCATTTACTTAAAATTAATAAACATCCGCTATCCAATCATTTAAGGATCTAATGGCCACAGAAGATCTCACATTGAGGCTCTTCATTCAGATGCGTGTGTGTGTGTGTGTGTGAGTTGATTGTGAGAGTTGTGGTCTGCTATACCATGTTGTCTTGCCAGCTCTGCCTGCAAACACCAGCAGGAATCTGGCTCTGATTGCTCAGAGATGCACAAACAAAAATGTCCCACAGGTCTCTAGTGGGGTTTTTATTTCAGTGTTTAGTGGGACCAGCTTCTGATAGTCATGAAGCGTTCTCTCGAAACCCCAGCAGGACGTGGCGGGCTGCCATGTTTACTTGGTCATGTTTGCTTTACAGTTAACTTTACGCCTCAGGCCTTTTACGTGCTTGCATGTCCATGAATTGATATGGATCCCGAGAGGATTAGGCGTAATGCAATTACGTCAGTAAACATGTAAAAGCACACATGTCATTTAATCATGTAAATTAGATTAAACCTGGAGTTTTAATTTCATAAAAGATGAAAATAAACACATAAAAAAAAAGAATAATATAACCTGTGCATGCTCCTGTTTATCACATTTCCACGAGGAAGGAAATTGTCATACACGTGCGATCAGTGATGAAACACGCGGCAGGAAATGAAGAAAATGCCAAAAGAGAATGTGCAGAATTGTTTAAGAGCAAGAGAATTGCTTTGATATTACTAGTGCCGCAGCAGAATTGAAAAATGATGCAAATAAAGACAGCAGGAGTCAATAAAAGTACATATGCAAATACAGCAAGCTTGCAGTCAGGCTATTATTGCCTGTGTGAGATGGTTATTGCTGTGAAAATGAAGATTTTCCTCATTTCTCAGTGTTGTCTCGGCATTTGGTAACTTGCGGGGAAATCAAATGGGAGCGATACAGATATCATGGGAGCTATAAAAGCATCATTTATTACAGGAGGGCCGATATGAGAGAGAGTGATGACAGTATATTTAATCTGTGACCACATCGTGTGGGATTGCGCAAAAAAAAAAGTGGGGAGAAGCATTATTTTCCCACTCACTCATAAACGTCTTCAGTGAAATGTGTCATAATTAGGCTCATTTTCGATATTGCATGTGCAGCGTGTGCTGGAGGTTTTATTCCATCGCTTGAATAAAGTGGCGTCTGTCTTTCTTCTTGCTTCTTCCCTGCACTCGTTTTCCCAGTTTTCTGAATCACACTCTCCAGTCACCTGTTTCCCATCCTCTAATCATTCAGATGAAATAATTCATTCCAAATTTCTTCTGTTCACTTCGGTCAGTCATTTCTCACTCACTTCTAACAGTCTTGATTCCACTTCACCTAATTCCTGTCCTTACCCAACTTACCAGCCAGCTCCCAGCATTTGCCTGGTTGGCTATTATGCCTGCCTGCATCCTAGTTGATCAAGTATTTCTAGTGGTCCTGCTCATTCCCCCTAAAAACTTTTGAGCCCTCCTCCAACTCTTACTCCATCCCTGATTTCTAAATGGGCACTCGTTCTACCCACTGTCATTTTAAACTGATGCTAAGACACGAAACAATACATTCTAAGCTCTCATGCTTGCAGGCTACACCACTTCAGCTGGAGAAAGCCAAAGTTCGACATCCAGTGTTGCAAATTAGTGACAGATCTAGAAACATTTTATGGAATGCGATGGGTTTTTGGCAGCAAGTCCAATGTGACATTTTCAGTTGTCTTCATCTGATCAAATTCAAAGATCAGATAGATTTCAGATACAAGTTAATTTTGCTTTAAATAATTAATCATGAATGATATTAATTTAACTTGTTGATCAGCCAACTCTTTCGGTCAATCATTTTGATGCACTGGCAGTGTTTGTAGTGTAGTGAGGGTCAGTAAAGTTTTGCCATGGAAATTTATCCAGCCCTGTGTTTTATTTTATTGGTGCAGACTTTATTTTCATCTGTTGAATTGTTATTTATTATTATTTCTGGTAGTGTGCAGAAGACTTTGAAATAACTTGACTAAGACTCTTACATCTTGAAACTATTCTAACCCATTCTTGCTGTTGTCTCACGTCTCGTTTTCATTAACAACAACAACAACAACAACTTTTTTTCCAACGACCAACATGAAATCCTGCAAAAACATGAAACCGCTCCGTTAAGCCCAACAGAGCAGCATCTCCTTCATGCGTCTCCGTGGAGCTCTCTTGCTGATAAAGCATTCAGAGTCCTCACCACTCCGCTGGAGAGTGTCTCAGATCAGAGCCTGTATTCAGAAGCGCCGTGAACAGAGAGGAAGGGAAACCCACGGAGCTCCGTTCTTCAAGGACAAGCTATAAGCTACAGCCAAGTCTATCTGATGTGATTACGTGCCTCTGGATCTCATTATAAGGATGTTACTTTTTATTGAACACAGGAGAGAAGAGTGATGAAGTCTCTAACCAGCACAGCTATTATTACACCTCCTGGCAGATGCTGTCTTTGGCGGGTTTTACTTTCAGTGAAAAAAAAAAAAAAAACTGCTCCGAGAGTATCGGAGCATGTTTCCTAACCTCCTTCTGTCTGATGTTATGCAGCTTGAAGCATCATTGCCAGAGCAATTAGACTGGTTTGCATGGGGTTCATTTTTGGTATCTTGTTGTGATTTAGTTTTACTGTAAATATACAAAAAAAAGTCCAAACTAATAACTCCAGTAAGATCACTCGTGGTCTTGTGGGTCCTTCATTCTTCTGCTTTTACTCCATAAGATGCCGCCTGGTCTAATCTTGTCTGCTCCTCCTTCCAGCTCCTGTGTTTGAACATCAAACACATTTTCCTATCTTCACATCATACCAGGACCATAAAAGACCATCCAAAGCCCATTACCTCTGAGCATTTGCTGTACTATACTTATTCAGTATGTTGAAGCAGTCATTAAGATATTCTTTCATGTACAATATACTAAGTGCAGTTTCTTTGACGGGGGAATAATTTAAGCAAAGATAGTGAAGATTATGCATGATATTGAGGGAAAATGATACTAGCCCAGTGTCTTCTGGATCTGCATTAACCATGTGCAGACATCTGCAAAAGAAATGTAAACTGGAGCTCTTGTTCTTGCTGCCAGAATGTCACCATCATGTTTTCTACGTGGAACGCAGGGGTGTGTGTGAGTCTGGCTTTGTCGAAAGGCTTCGACAGAACCGCTCCACAATAAGATAAGTTCTGCAACATACAGTATTTCTACTAAGAAAATATAAAAGTAACCTACTGTACCTTTAAGTACTTTTTAAAAGCATCCTATCTTAATTGTTTTACAGATATAATACAGCAAGCTACAAATTGTGTCACATTCGGCACACATGTGGTACAAAGACAGAATAAAAATATTTCCTAAATTTGCAGACCCAGGATTGAAAATGAAGTTTTCAGCTTTGGGTGTTCAGATACATTTTTGATTCACTCTTAAGCAGTGCATTAGCCTGAATTTTGATGAGGGCTTCACTGGCGGCATTGATCCTTTTGAAGCTGAACTGTGAGAAATTATATACAGTAGAGCACACATACTCGTGAAGACAGGCTATGCAGTGATTCTGATAATGATCTCTGTGCTGCCACTTACATGGTCTTGATTTTAAAGGCCACTTTTAGCTGATGGAAAAGTACTGATGTGCAGGGTTGAGGCTGTTTGAAGAATATCTCCAATACTGCAATGACTTGGCAAAGAAATTTCACAAGAGCAATTAATCCCATATCACAAAGGGTGGAATAGTTGATGAACTGTCTGGGCGAGGAAATAATTCCTTTTGTATTGTCTTATATCTTTTTGTAATACTAAGTCAAATTAAGAATTTAACTATGGGCCATTTCTCCTTCATTAGACTGTCATCTAACATGCATATAAAAACATATGCAGCGACAGTGAATAGCACACGACAGAGTACTAACATCTGACATTTATCACATCTCTATCCTGGAGCTGGGGTCAGTGCCTTATTTTTTTTTTAATGATGAACTTATTATCACTTTCATTAAAGAAAAATTCTGTAAAGAGCTTATGTTTTATCATCACTGAGGTTTGTGTGAACACAAATAAAAAAAAAAAAAAAAAAATTCTTGGTTGCAACCTTGACCTCTTATTACACGCTACTGTACCTCCTTCAGAAGATGTACCTGTACAGCCACGTTCGTGTTACTCACACAGTACGTCAGGGGCGTAGGGCAGTGGCAGGAGCACAGCAGTATTGTGGATTAGCACATCCCTTGTAACACTGATGGAGGACTAAAGCTGCTGCTGCTATCGAGCTGCTGACGTGCTGCTTCGGCTGCTGTCCACGAACTGATGTTTCAGCACCAGGCTGTCAAAACTAACCAAGAAAAAGCACAGAGGTTCATGGAAGACGCTGCTCTTCAGATAACAGTGAGACAGTACAGGATGTTTCAGAAACGCTGGTTTGTGGTTTATAATATGATGATTGCTATTGGAATAGGTTGGGAAACAACGAGCAACTTGTCAAAGTCAGCACACTTTCATCATTGTGGTTACATGGTTAAGAGACCTTTATGATGATGGTTACCCTTAGTTGTCATGGTTACAGTAATAACCATGCTGTTAAGTAGAACTTCGCTGTCATGGTTACAGTAATATCGGCATGGTCAAGCTGAGAGGAGCTGTGATGTAGTGCTCACAGCTGAGTCTTTTTGTAGGTTAGCCTTTAAGTCAGCATCAGTATGGTCCCCTTATTCTATATAAAAGGATCTGTGAGAATACTAATATGTTTGGTTCAACATCATTCACTGATGAACACTATGATTCTTGAAGTAAAAGGCTTTTCTTAGCTGAAAAACAAGCAACACCACAGTTTCATTACTAAACATCAACCCCACTAAGCTTTCAACTGAATTGGATTTAGCGTGCTCACCTCTTCTACATGAGCCTTTCCTTTTAGCCTGACCTGATCTTGATAAATGCACAAGTTGTAACCAACTCAGGAGCATCCATCCATTATCCTAACCACTGGGAGGAAGCTGGAGTACCTGGAGAGAACCCACACAGACACTGAAAGAACATGCAAACTCCACCAACAGAGTCGAACCCAGTCCCTTGTTGCTGGGAGTGGACAGTAAGTCAACAGTAGGTTCCCAGTTTACGTCAGGGGGAATGTGGGAGCCAGTCAGTGGCATCAATGCCTTTCTTCTTTCAGGAACTGTCTACACACTCTGGCCACATGAGACTTTAGAAGGAACTCAGGACCCAGTGCACCAGCATGAGGTCTGATAATTGCTCTGAGGATTTTAGCCCAGTCCTTCACAGCGGTCAGGGTACTCTTGGCTATGACATGGAGGTTTGTGCAACCCTCCAAGGATATGTTACAGGCACCATGACATTCACCATGGCATGTCCACACTCTTCCACTCCGCTGCTTTATAACATTACAGCACACATACGTTGTTTGGATCACTTCCTAGAATGACTGATTCTGCTCTTCTTCTTGGAGGGACAGTCCTGTTGTTGTCAGTGTCTCGAGGGATGAGTGCCAGACCCACATTTAAGGCCTTTTGTTATGCAGTAATGACATGTTTAACGAGGGAAGGAATTATTATTACTACATGTGTGAATTTAATGAGTAAATCTGTTCTTTTCATGTCAGCGCTATTCTAAATTACACTGATGGAGGTTTTCCCTCTAAAAGCTATCATCCTGTGGTCTGTGTGAGCCCTGCTGAAGTAATTTTGGATATCAGTATGTAACAAATTTTAATTTGCTATATAAAGGACTATTGGCCTGGAATAACAATATTCATTTAACACACTGATTATTTGTAAGGCAGTATTCCCTCCAGTGCTACAGCGTAGCTCATTTGAGCTGAAACAACGTCAGTAAAGGCCTGCATGCTGCTTCACGGCTATTACTGTACTCTATACACAAAGGCTGATTGAAAATGGATTTAAAGGAGGAGATTATGCTTTTGACAGGGACTGTTGGTGACCTTCCCTAAGGATGTCTAATAAAACACAATTGTAACACTCACACAGAGTATTTACAGTAATGTTCCGCAGGAAGTACATTTCACTGCCGCCTTTTTATCAAAAGACTCTGCAAAGAAAGTGATTTTGTTCTCAGAACCCAACACGAGCTCAAAGCAACATAAAGAGTGCTGATCACATTAGCTTCAACTGTTATTGCCTCAGTACCATTACCTCTGAGTCCCATAGTGAATTCTTGTTAATAGAATGGTGTGTAGTCCTCTGTGTGCTTTGTCCATGGGTGCTTGCGATGACCAAGTTCTGCGCACCTACAGCCGTGTTTGTTTGCATATATTTGGTCTCATTATTTCCTGACTGCAGGTCACTACAGAAAATAACAGTATGCATTTTGTTCTGTGTTAATTATAAAACCTTGCTTATTTTCTGCATTGGGGAAAGTCTAATGGGGTTTTGTGGATTTCTGTCATTGACGGTGCTCTGGAGAAATGAGCTGGAGTGTAATGAATTGACAGGTGAAAATGCCAATTTACTGTAGTGTATCAGCGCTGACCTTATCAAGGTTTCGAATTTCATAATTCCACAAGAAATAGCTGTTCATTAGAAGTTTAATTTGACACTCCAGTGGTGTGTGTCCTGGTGAACTTCTCATTAAAGAATCATAATTAATCAAAGCGCGTGTGCATGTGTGTGTGCCGCTTTTAGAATATTTTCCCAAATAAGTAATCTTTTATTCAGTGCCGCAGTACAGTGTTTGGCTAAACAAAGAGAAGTGAGGGGAGTCACATAACAGAGAGGCTGGTTTTTATGAATTCAGCTACGGCGTTGACAATGATTGTTGTCATTCAGGCTGCAGCCTGGGGAGGTACAGTTGCAGGGTTGAATAGATAACATGAATGTGCACAGCTAGGGGGTCATGTTGTTCAAGAGCTGCTGAATGATGACTGGATTCAAGTTGTACTCATTTCCTGCGTTGACATTTTCAAAGCAATATGGTGGCTCCTGGTCATTTAGAGTTGGGTTAAGGACTATACTTTGTCAGGGAATGTCCGTTTAAACACAGCATCATCTCTCTATAAAACGTGAATACTGTATATATTGACAGATTTAAGGCTGCATCCGAATTTGTGAAATGATCTACTGAATAGCTTTGAGCCAATAAGACGTGTGTATTTTCTGTTGGATACTATTTTCATACAGAGAGGAGATCAGTGTGAATCTTTTGCAGGAAGGTCAGGACAGAGAAACATATTACTGTATGTGCTGATGGAAAGGGGGACACCATGCCGGCCAACTTCAACAGGTGTCAGAACACACAGTCCATCACATTTGCTGAGTATAAGGCCGTGTAGCTGCAGACCAGCCAGAGTTCCCACCTGACCAATACAACATCAAAAACCACCAGGTGGTGTTAATGTTGTGGCTAGTCAATGTAGGTGCTGGAAAAATGAAATGTGGACATGGATAAGCACAGGAAATTGACATTTGTGTGAAATATTATATCTTGTTTCTACCAAAACCAGGATGTTTTTATCAGTCCTAACCAAAACCCAATGAATCTATTTTCGTTCCTTGGCGTAACCAAACTGTGGTGGTGCCACAACCAGAATTATATTTATAATAAGTAGCTTCTATGATGCACCATATGCCAGCAGCCATAGTGTTGCAATTGCAAGACATGCCTACTGCCACAGGGATGGCAGTAGGCATCTCTTTCAACAAAGACTTTTATGGATGGTTTGAGAAAGTTAGGTTGTTTATGGTCAATTAGGTTGGAGAGCCTGTTGGTCACTAATGCTGTGTGCTCAGTGCTTTCACTTCAGAAAGAAAGGTGTCTTTTTCTTATGAGCATTGTCCTGGTGTAGATCCTATCATGGGATGTAAGTTACCTGGTTATTGATGTGTGTTTCTTATGCAGCAGAGTGAGCAAACAAACTGCAGGCTCCCAAAACAAACAGCAGCCAGTGGTGTTTTTGAAAGAGTCTGCCTGCAGACTCCTCTCAGCATCAGGTGTTTAGTGCAGTTGGGCTATGATTGATTTTGGCATCCCTCCATCTGGTGGCACCTTGCGCGACTGCCTTGCTCATTTGGTCCTGCCTGAGCCCTAGCTGGTAAACTTAGTTAAAGTGAGTATGTGCTGTGCAGTTTAATATCAAATCAAAAATACTTCTTGGTATTAAACTCGACAGAAACGGTTCAAATCACCTAGATGTGCTTTGGATAGCGGTGCCTTTTGAAAGAAAGTTGTTTCAATACTTTTTAATTGCGACTCGCGCACTCATGGTTAGACACATTAACAAAGTTAGAAATGATCACAGTAATGAGAGTGGATCATGAAATCATTTACAAGCCCTAAAATATAAAGTGCAGTCAGGTGGTTGACATCCATGCATTACAATCAGCAGATCAGCAGGGGACCTACACTCTTTGGCACAAACGTCCTTGGACCGGACTATTATTTTCTCTCTCTCTCTCTCCATTTTCACTCATACCTCTCTCTGTCCTCCTCCTGTGCCTCCTTCAGGTGTATCTCTCTCCTCCTGCCTAATGATACATGCTAATTGTTTTTAAATGGGTTTTTGTGCTGCTGCATTTTCTCTCTATTCAATTCTATTACAACCAGTGGACCTTGAAAAAATCCAAAAATTCACACAGAGGCCAGTCAGACGTACAAATCAATACATCTAAATACGATTGTAGGGTTACTCAAGGTGCTGTGGGTCTTTTTTCTTTCCAGCCTCTACTTGAAATAATAAAGAACCGTAGAGAATCTATTCCAATATCGGTGGCGCGGCGCGCTCAGTTCACGGACCAAAACTGTCTAAAAGGCCTGATGCAAAATACAACACAGACATCACATCACATTCCAAATAGAACATAAGGCAAAGTGACTGGTTTCTTCCATAGCCACGGCACATCCAATGGAAGACAATGAAAGAATCTGAACATGAAGCACTGGATCAGCTGTGTAATCAGTTTATGATTATCATTCCAGCTACAGTACACCCAAGCGCCATATGGCACAATTTAACTTTTCTATATCCCTACACAGTGGGTGACATCAGCTTTCATTGCCTGCCTTGTTGGCACTGAAACAATACAGGAGCAGCGCCAAGAAACCAAGTTCCTAGAAACAATGCATGCGAGATGAAAAGAACAAGTGGGAAAAGAGAAGATTAATAAAAAGAACGAGACAGTGCGTGAGAGGGATTTTTTTTTTTCTGCAGCTGTCCACGGCTTTTTAATTTCATCTGAGATTACTGAGCGTGATGAGCTTAGTCGTGTTATGAATCCCTCCGTGCGGGGTTCTCCGACGCACCCCCGCACTCCGATGGAGCTCCATGAATTCCCCTTATTGCTGTTTAATGGAGATGGGTACTCAAACAAATGCGCAGCCTTTGCCTGGCTCAGCACCGCGGGTTCTCATTAATCCAGATGCTGGGACGCTGATGGCTCTAATTTTTCAGACTAAGCGGTGTCTGCACTCCCACAACAGGAGAGAGTTTCAATCAGAGACACAGCCCAAAGGCAAAGAGGGTGTAGTGTTCATGTCACACCTGGTCCATTCACTCCCTCACTGTTGGAAATTTCCCCCTACAGCGCCCATCTGTGTCTGTGGGAAAGCAGAAAGTGATGCAGGCGTGATAAGAGTCTCTGCCTCTGTAAAAATGCAAATTACATTTGAAACTAAATGTAACCTGAATTTCCTTTAGTTTGGAGGAAAAGCTGCATTGGAGGGAAACAGAGCTAGATTGCTGACAAACACAACAATGCTGAATTTGGCTTTTAGGGAGAATAAGGTTAGTTGCCCATGTGGTGAATATGAAGTTAGTGCCAAGCAGAGAAGAATACAGAGGGGATGACACACTTACCACAGGGCACTGCGCTCTAATAAATGTCTCGTCAGTGAAGGTGTCAGTGCGACTGTACAGTAGCTGAGGTAAGCAGACAGCATCCTCTGCATTTCTACACAGGTACAGTATGCAGTGCATTAAGTTAGATTTTTAGATAGAACATATAAATACTTATTCCACTGTGCCGCCGGCGGACTGCAATAACTAGTGAAGTAACTGCTTAGATGACTTGCCAGTATCATATTGTATGAAGACAATGCTATTTACACCTGACCTTTATTGGCACCCTGACCTTTCCTATAGCAGCACCATGAAGTTGTGGTTTTGTGTAGAACATTCCAACAATTGGAGTCGTTCCTGTAAAAGTTATTAGAAATGTACAAGGGGAACTACACACACTGTTTTGGCACTTATTTTTGGCAGTTATGTATCAGTCTATATGCATGTATATGGCAAATGTAAGGCCATTCTCTCAAGGCATTTCAAGGCACCAAATTCAGTTTATCCTTGAGTTCAAGTAGATGTTTACAGCTGGTTGAACAAATACAGAATTGGACGGATGACCTGACTACTTGAACATATAAAGCCTCAGACCATGGCTGCCATTGGTGCACAAACAAATGTTCAAATAAATTGCTGACAACTCAGCTTTTCCTCAAGTCTGAAGAAAACATTTTAAAATATCTTGTCAAAACTGAATTGATGTTTATGGCTTTGACTTGTATGTTGTATTTGCTGGTATTTGTCCTCTGGAGGTTGGAAGAATATAAAAAGCTGATTGTGTGAGCTGTGTGATTTGGGAGAAGCAGAAACAGCCGAAATTTCTTTTGTATTGTTCAAACCCTGAAATATTTTCATGTACAGATGGAAAATGATTGTTTTGATTTCTCCAATAATGTTCGGTACATTTTTGTCTTGTGAGTTGTGTACAAAAGGAAGGTCTGAAATGCTGAAGGTTTTCTTTTTTGTGTTGTGTGCATCATTTGTCTTTTCAGAAATGACTTGACTACAAAATTAAGCTCATCTAAGGAGCACTTCCTGATCATGACATGCTCCCCCTACAGCCTCGGTCACTGTGGTAATTGCGTGGGAGCCAAGAGTTCCCCAGTAACCCTGTGGGAGTACTTTAACAGCTTCACAGTCGCCGAGCATGGCATTCCCCCGGGGGAATTACCAACAGCGAGAATGTCAGCGGGACTGAAAAATTTACTATGAATTTGCATAGATTTCAATATGGGATGCTGGGTGCAGAGAGAGGTGGTGGTGGTGGGGTGGAGGGGGGTGGGGGGGGGGGGGGGGTTGAGATAGTGCTTCCATTTGCAGGAGCAATATGGCCTACTTAAGAATTTCAATATGTCTAGTGTGGCTGAGAGCTGTCAGTATACAGTAGATGATGACAGGAGGAAGATTGGACCCATGCCTTGCTCCTTGGGGGTAATAACCTCCAGATAACCTCATTGGTCTCCACAACGCGTTCTAACCACCGCAAACCCAGTTTGTTAGTCGAGCTGATTTGGGCTGTCACATTTTTTTTGATGGATATTCCACATCTGCTCCTTTACGCGAGATGATCTCTCGGCATGAGCCGCTGTTTCCTGCTCGTCTGATTCCCCGAGTGCTGCACGACTTCTCCAGACACAACAGATGATGCATACTACTTTGGTAAAGTCTTTATTGGGTGGGAGCACCATGACTGTAAAAAATGTTCACGTTTTCTTGGATTTTGCTTCATTTTTCAGAAATCGTGCAGCTGTGCTTAAAAAAAAAACAAAAAAAAACCTTGATATCTTTATGTAGATGACGAAATATGCTGGGAGTGCAGTGGAATCTTGAGTTTGGAGTGCTTTTAGTGATGACCCTGCCACATTATGTGGGGTTGTAACACATTCTGGCCACAATTAATTATTACTCTCACAGTGAAAGCTTTTTAAATATTTCATACTGGAGATCAAATGTGGATGGAAAGCCTTGAGATTCCTCCATGAGTTTATGATGTGCTCGTAGGAATTCTGAGAATATGAATCTGCTGTCTGTAGAGTAGGTAACGAGAAGGTTTCAACAAAGCAACAAAAGAGCTGAGAGTGTGTTCGTGATTGGTCGACAGGACAATGCACAATCCCAGCATCAATCAATCCAGGTCTGACAAACAGGTTTTTTTAACCACTAGTCTCCTTTAGATCTGTGCAGTTAAAATAACATTTTTTAAATTCATCCATTTCTTAATATGTAGTATCATGACAGATTTCCTATGAATCAGCAGCTGTATAAAAACTAAAAAGTACAGTATATCGCAGTAAAAATTGTTTCATTAAATCACTGCTTAAACATGTACTGGGACACAAAAATGAAACCATAAGATTTAGGTGGTCAGAGGTCAAAGGTGAGTGTGACTGTAGCTGTCCTTCTTGTCAACTCTATATCCCAAAAACACTTGAAGGGACATCCTCTTGGGCTCACGATTACACTATGAGTCCGGACACACATGCAATGTAAAGTGCAACCTCACTTGTCGGCAGAGTCACACACCTGCAGAGCGTTCGTTCTAGTTTCTCTAAATGAATGGGGTGCATACTGTTTGCCCCTTCAATCTTCCCCCTTTCAAAGTGGAATGGAAATAAGCTTGAAATATACCGCACAAGCAGCAAACACATCCATTAGTTGTGGCATCCAGAATGTTTTTTCTCCCCACTTCCAGCAGGTGTTTTTTCTCTGTAGGTATTTCTTGTCCTTGTGCATTCATTTAATAAAAAATGTGCTTTTGTCTGATTATGTTGGACAACCGGCTGCGTTCCTATCAATCATTAATTTGGGAGATGTTTGCTGCCATAAGTAAACTCATGTCATCTTTAGTTTTATTCCAAATCAACAAGTCAGTATTTGTTTCCATACTGACTCAATATGGGAGCAGCTTCTCATTTAACGTGTCAGAACACACAGCAGCTACAGGAACAACTTGGAGTGAAAATATTCAGGCTGGACCTCGTGTCCGACAAGTTCCTCCTCTAGCAAACTTGGCATGTTGTTGGAATTTTGACAAATCCAACCTGAAGTCCCACAAGGAAAAGCTTCTGTACATGTTCATATTTCAGTACCTCTGTTCATAAGGGTTAGAGCCTTGTGGGAACACTGTGTTCCATGGAGAGAAATGTGCTGATAACCTTTTTTGCTTTTCTTAGAATTGATTCACATACAGCACCTTCTCTGATTACTTGGATAATCTGATTTACTTCAGAAAACTAATTTGAGTGATTATAGTCAGTTCCCAGTCTGTTTTCTCAGTGGTGGGATGGGCACAAGTGACAGGAGGTGACTATCCTTCAGTCAATGGAGAGAGCGGAGCTACGCTTTCATAAAGAATGCTGTTCCATGTGAAGTCCAGGAGAGGTACTCTCTAATATGCACACCGAAGAAGTTACAGTACTGTTGACCAACTGTGCACTGGTCACTGGGTGTGATCACTGATGGCCACACACACACACGGAGAAGGTTGCTCCAGCTGTGACAGCCTACTTTATTCTGTCTATATTTGGGAAAAGGTTGTTAGTTTTACAACACGCAGTCACTGTTTCAGTGTTTCGTGACAGATGCAAATGTCATGTCAGCAATTTTAAATTAGCCTACATGGTTGGAGCAGGATGATGCAGTGCTTGAATTGCACCTGTCTGCAACCTACCAGTAAGTTTTTCAATTTCCTTTTTCAAAACAAAACAAACAAAACAAAAAAAAAAAGGGTTTGTTTGCCGATTTCCTATTTTGTGCTCAAGTAAAAAATGACAAAAGAAAAAACTAAAACTAAAACAGATAACAAGCACTCATATTCCATGGTTCTTCCTCTTTTTTTTGATTTTCCGTTTTAAATTGAAAAATGAATGAACGAATGAAACACAGATTAGCCAAGGACCCTGTTGCACATGGAACAGTTGAGGCTTAGCTGTCTCATCAAGACGAGACAATTGTGATCAACACTGAGCTGGAGTTAATGAATAGAACCCTACATCACTGGATGAAAGGCAAATATTACTGCATCCTCAGTGGACTGATTGGAGTGGTGTGATGTGGAGTCAGGATTGAATGATGCAGGTCCAGCCTCTTGAGGCACTTCATGCTGATGGGGTGTGATGGGGCTGTAGTCATTCATTCTTTTCCTCATCTCGTTGTCCCATCCGGGTGTGAAGCGATTGGCTTGGAACATGGGAGGATGAATGCAGAGAGACGTCGAAGCTGCCATTCGGCCTGTGGATGGAAGTGTCGTCATGGCCTCAGCTCTGTGTGGCAGTACTGGTAAAGTGGAAGGACTAGCAGGAGCTGTGAAGCTGTATAAGTAGTGTTACAGATGCACTAATACTATTAACCTGACGGAGCATCACCACAGAACTTTACAACACCGCATCTCCCATGAGAAATCTCTGGGCCGATTTGCATTGGCACTTTGTTACTGACACCGACCACACTCCCACATTGATAAATATCGTGTCACCTGGGGACATACTTAATAAACATTTTATTAGCTCCTGCTAACAGAGGATCAAAGACATGCTTGTTTGACATTTGGGTGCATTCAGCTGATTGTCAATTCATCATCTGGCTTCACGCTGAGCAAGGTTGCCCTTCCATTCATAATTTAACTGCCTGTTCATTCAATGCTTTCTAATTCAATAAATTATCAAGAAAATTGGTTTAGGAAAATCATAATGCCATTAATCACTCACCGGGCTTTAAAACGTGAATACATAAATGTTGAGTGTATGAAATTCAATTATGATGGCTGTAATTTGTTTTGGCTCTCTTGCCGTCATTATTGTGGCGCTATGACACTATGAAGTGAATCTTTTGTTCCTTGACAATGAAGTGAAAATAAACTGTGTGGTATAATAGAAATGAAAAATAGCAGAACTGACCATTTGCAGTTAACCATAACACCCTGAAGATTAAACCTGTTTATGCTGAGGTTTTGGAAATAAATTGAACACAGAGCTGTATAAGCAATGACAGCTTCCTGCAGCATCCTCGGCATAATTTATTCAGCCTATAATGGTAGGAATTCATCATAATTTACTCTGAATATGAGGGCTAACTAAGGAAAATGTCAAAGGTGTGAATGTAATATGACTCTTGGTTCCTCTGGTGCTTCAGGTTTCTGTCACTCATCTGTACCTGTAAGATCCATCCATCCTTTATCAATTGCCCCAGTGTTACTGTTCCTCAGTGTTTAGTCTGCCATCCTCAGTTTCTTTTGCTATTCAATGTCATTTTTAATTCACCACGGTGGCAAAGCAACCAACCGTCAAAAATTACACCAGCTGCTCTTGACCAGCGTGTCCAGTGTTCAGAGCTCCTCGGCAGAACATTGTGTGTGTGTGTGTGTGTGTGTTTTAACACAGGTTCCCATTCTTCAGAATAGAAAGCGAGAGCCCTTTTCTGCCGCTGATCGGGGTAGTTCCTCCAGCTTCGGGCACGTTCTGCTGAGTGAAATTTCACAGGAATTTTCATGGTCTTTGAGTTTGAATGAGGTCTTATATTTTCCACATCCATGAATCTATTGTGGCAGTGAAATATTCTATAATGAGCTCGGTGCCTTTATGTCCGAGCTGCAATGCTGATCTTCACCTGGTCTATTCTCAGGCACACTAACTCAGACTTTTTCAGCCAGCAGCATTGAGATTTTATAGACTTTATAACAGTCTGAGGCATGTAATTTGGTAGCGTTTACAGCAGAATTAGGCTAGAAAAAAAGAAAAAAGACTCTTTTTAATATTCATTCTTAAACTCTTAAATCAATTTAGTTTCTGTGAAAAACCTGAATCAATGCATGTCTTTTCTTTTCAGGCCTAATGTATAGCCACGCACATCTGCGATAGAGGTCCACCAGACAAATAAAACTATTTTACTGATGCGAAGCTGCATCACTTTCTGTACCTACAGCTACTATTAGTGGTGGAAATAAATCTAAATTAGCAATACGGTGTAGTAATACTCAAATACCAAAAGTAAAAGCAGTATTTATGCAGACTGGCTTACTTCACATCAATGAATATTATATTATCTGATGATGCACTAAATAATAAGAATCTGTATCTCTAAAGTACCTAAACCTGTCAAACCAAATGCAGTGAAGTAATAAGTAATTTCATTCTGAACTGTGGTGGTGTACAAGTGACCATAAACGTACATCTGCCTGACAATGTGTGTAGTAATGCTAACCATCAGCGCGGGGACCCTGCTATCATCTTACATTACACAAGTTATCACTGTGCAGCCTGCTGACGGCCAGACAATACAAGAAGACAATGTGTTGATCCTTCATAATCAACACTGCCGTTTTATATAGTATCATATTCTGTGCGTGACCTTTTAGTTTTATCTGCCGGATTTTCATCTTTCACATACAAATTCCTGCTTCAGTTTGTTTAGTTCTAGTTATATTTAGGTGTTGCATGCTGTAGTGTTAACTAACACATGCTGAATGACTTGGCAAAGAGCAAGGTCTGGCATGTATCATGTAAAAATAAATATAAATATATCAATAAAATGAAATGTGTTAATCTGTTGAAATATTTTTAAAGGATGTTTGTGTCTGAATATTTCAGCTAGAAGCTACAAGAAGGTATTTTTATGTAGCAAGGGCAGATTTCAATTGATTTACCATTCATGTAAATGTACTCTCCCATGTAGAACCATAGGAAGCAAGTTTGAAATCAGTTACGTTGTCCTTCACATTAATCATTTTTATGTTTGGGTCTAACATAGTTACAAAAACATACAGTTTCTCTTGCAAGATCAAAAATGCAAGACACGTTCCAGAGAGACGCTCTAAGTGTCAAACTGAAAACCCAGACATCACGATTTGGTGGAGACCACACCAGAATTAAAAGATGCTGGACTTTAAATGGACATGTTTACTAGTGACTGCATACAGAATTGGTGATTTCATATAGTTTTGTTCTTGTCAACAAATCCCATAAAAGCACTATAACCACAGTGAATTGCGTGCACTTCCTGTAACATCTGCGAATCCAGAGCCCGATTTAATGTATGTGTGTGATTAGACTCCTCTGCAGGCTGAGCCATTTTAGGATTCCAGGCAAGAGACTACAGATGAAAAATGATTCTCTCCTGGCACATTTACATTTTAATTAATGTTGATTAATACAGGCTGTGCTTGATAAATAAATAATGAAACACCAATACTAATACTTACATTAATCAGGTGGATGAAAAAATGACTCCAATGGGAGGTTAATGTTCCTGTGTCTGCTGGATGTATAAGCAGGTAATTAGCTGACCACCTTAACAACAACAACAACAGAGAGAGCTGAGGGTATTAGTACTGTAGGTGTTAGGTAGCATGGGTTATTAAACTTGATGTTAGGAAACCGTTCACAAGTCTTGGACATATTAGAAATGTCCTTTTTTGTCCCTAGAACAACAAATGTGTATTAAAAATACAATGTAGACACTGTTAATGTTGTAAGTGACTATTGTAGCTGGAAATAGCTGTTGGATCTTCAGACTATTAGAACCCTTTTACTATATGTTAGCACAGCTGAAAACTGTTCCACTGACTAAAGAAGCAGTGAAACTGTTTAGTTGTTTTTAAAAGCTAGTTCAGTATCTGGAACAGCAGCTACTTTACAAAGTCAAAACACATTAATCTGTTCTTGTTCTAAAAAATGGAGGTTAGTCCAAATGAAATGTTGGCAAGAAGAATATGTTTCTTGCCAACACTGAAGACTCTTGGTGGACGGCCTTCTAGGCAAAGTTGCAAAGATAAAGCCTTATCCCAGACAGGCCAATACAAAGAAAAGACTGGAATGGGTAAATGGAAAGAAGACAGACAAATCTACAGTAAGTTTAGTATGTTGAACATTTGGGAGATGCAGCGTCCGACTCAGGCATCAAGCAGAAACCATGTGGTGAAATCCATTCAGATCATACAGTTTGACAGCTTTCATGATGATGGGCTGCAAAAGTCTGATTGTTCCAAGTGATGAAAGGCAACTTTGAAAGACTTCAAACTTAAAAAAACCCAAACATATTATTTCATATTTATCTGTTTATGTTTTATCATTTGTCAGTGAAGTTGTTTTTCAAACTTTCATTTTATGTTTGTCTCCATGGAAAACAAGCTCTAAGTGTGAGTAAGTTTGAGACCCAAACTAAGATGTGCGCCATGGTGATTACCCTAACACTTGGGTTTGTTAGTGTTTGTGTGATAATATGTGTGTGTGTATGAGGAGGACAGAGAACTCTTGAGGACCATGTTGAGATGCAAACAATTGGTCGTCTCCATTATGGTTTATGGATTCTGTGACTTCAAAGTAATAAGCAATATTATTAATAACAATAGTAGCAGTAGTACTCTGAACGGTAATCTGGCCCCAAATATTTGGCCTAACTACCTGTTAGGCAGCTTAGGTCTGTTCATCTCTGCCAGAAGCTCCTGATGTGTCTCCGCACAAACATTTGTGTTCTGTTACTTGCGCCTCTGCTTGAAGAGAACACTCAAGCATATAAATGGTACAAAAGTGGATGATTAAAGCGCTTCTAGGGTGTACAGATAAAAGTCTAGCATGGATGGCTCCAACAAATGCCAAGCCAACACACAAATAAATCTCACCTCAGTCACACACACACCCACACACACAGACAGACACACTCTGATTTCTCTGCATTCATCAGTGCTGTTCTATTTTACCACTAAATGAGTAGGCTGATGGAGAGAGCTCGTCCCCAAGGTGCTCCTTTTACAGTGTAACTACACGCTCCTAATAATAACAGCTTTATATGTGTGTGTGTGTGTGTGTGTGCATTAGAGATAGTGATAGGAAGGAGAGATAAACACAAAGTGTGTGTGCGTGTTAGTAAGGCATACTGGGAGAGAAGGAGCATATCTGGCCTTTCCTCTTAACTGAGCTAACACTTGCCTGAGGGTGCAAGGGGAAAATATTTGGCCCCTACCATTTGTCATATTGCTCATTCGCCTCCTTTTAATATGATTTTCTTCCTGGGCCTCTTGCCTCCCTCCTACACACCCGCACACCTACAGACAAGCAGACACACACACACACACACACACACACACACACACACACACACACACACACACACACACACACACACACACACACACACACACACACATTCACACAACATATACATGCATTCTTCAGCAATGACACCCATGCTTCAGCGCCTTGAGCTAGTAGCTCCTAATGCTCCTAATGAATGCATTATTGGTGGATGCACATTTTTATTCCAAGTGACTGCTTGTATCCGCTCGGCAGATTTTCACTGTAGCCTCGCGTAAAAGGATGGCCTACGTGAATGTTAAAAATACCTAAACAAATAGTGTCACCGTCTTGTTAGTCATCCGGTCCTGCTAACAGCGATATCGGGACTAAAATGATTCATGTGGTTTTCAGGTGGGTTTGTGTCAATGTGTCTGTGTATTCATGCTAAGAAGGACAGATTCCCTGACAGTAGAAATGAGTCAAACACTGACACACTGTATATTTCACCACAGGAAGCAGTTTTTTTTCCAAATGTTAACATTTATTTGGTCCTCAGTGTATTCCCCAGTGGTTTTACACCTTTTACACTCTAGAAAGAAGTTTAGTGATGCGATGCAATTAACTTTAAGCATTAAAGTTTATTTTATATATAGGTTTAATTTGTGTGATTTAACTATAATCGAAGGCAAAAAATACTTCACAACACCGCTCAGCACTGTTATTGATCTCTCAGGTGATGCAGAGGTACAGTATGTCGATACCGGTCATCTGCACCCCAGCTAGTGTCAATAGTCAGGAAATGACTTTATTGACATCACCATACCACTGATTTTATGTGAAGTGATTGTACGTGTAATGGGATGTCATGTTGCTGTGTGGCTGCTACCTCTGCTGATTGTCCACTTAACATTGTTCCCGTGGTGAGTTCTGTACAGGTCCAACTGTCCAAACCACTAGCCTACCTGTAAAGCTCAGTATTGGATCCCAACCAATCACCCGCCCCTAAAAAAATCCACACCCAACCCGACTGTTAAAAGGCAAACCCGTGACCTGACCTGTCACAGCAAACATGTAAGCAAGGCAACACAATATTGTAATATCACTATGGCTTCATGTCTGCTAGCTTACAAACTATGGAATTCTTTACTGTATATACATGCTTCATAACATTGTTATCTAACTTTAAGAAGACATATTGGATTATTAATATATTTAGCAGTACCTATAACTTTATTTTAAGTCAAGGGTTTGTTGGTGTCATGCAGTGGAAATAAAGTAAAAAGCCTTATGATAAAAATACATTATAAAAGTCTATTGATTTTTAACTGAAAAACAATAAACAAGCAATAAAAAAGAAATAGTCAAATATCCATTAGGATATTACATTAGGGCATTAAAAGTACAACCAGGCACACGACCTAACAATGACGCCTGATTGTTATTATTATTGTCATTTGACCGCTTATGAGATTCATGAGCGTTTCTATCTACTTAAGCTCATCTTGTGCAGGTGGAGGTGAATACCAGAGGGACGGGACGGGGACAAAGTCTTCATGGATAAATGGTCGCTGTGGAAAATGTTGTGATCTTCATACACTGGCTGTTTGTCTCAAAGCTCTGGCAGACACACAGTATCTGCTTTGCCCATATGATCTTTCTGGCATGGTCAGCGATGTGGGTTAGAGCCTTTCTGTGTAGTAAAACCAACAAAGCATGAAGAAAGACATTAGATTGGCTCAATAAAACACAGTGCACTCCGGTGACTGTCGGCTTTCACCCGAGGAACCAGTACTGCATGAAGTGGGTGAATTCGAAAGCCTAACTCCAAACTTTAGTTGTGTCAATTTCAGCTGACCTTTTAATTCATGCCAGCAGTTTTTGGATCCTTCATCAGCTGCTGTGTTCTGTGTGCTCGCCTCACCCCTGTTTTTATATGGTCCTGGAGTTTGTCCATTCACTGCTGTGGCTGTGTAGGACTTAAATTTAAAGTGTGCCTCCGGACTGCACTTGGATTTTCTGCTCAAGATCAAGGCACACAGTGCAGTGTTTAGTCATTTATCTACGTTGGAGCCCTACAGACACTGAGCCATAAAAATGAAAGTTTGGGTCATAAAGTCTCCGCGTCATGATAGTTCACGTTGTGATATGGCTTTAATTAAACTAAAAATGGTTTTATTTATTAACTGATCATTTGTCTTTGTCTTTATCGCATGAGCACATCCAGACGTCATGACACTGACAAAGAAGCCGATTAAATGAGATTCAGGGGAATCACCTCTTCATCTGGCGGAAATGCTTTTTAAGGCAGCCCATTGAGGACAAAATAAAAATCAAAGCGCTAGAAAGTATTCTCAGTCAGAGCTCAGAGGACAGTTTCCCTCTCTGTGACGGAGCACATCAGTGTGACAACGTGTCAGAGCTGCTCAGGGAGCACACGACATTAGCACTGACTCTCAGAGAAAGATGATTTCAAATGGGGGCTCTGGTCGTAGCACTCAGGAGCTTCTTATTCTTACAAGAAAACACATACAAATAGACTCCTAACTATCTACTAACAGCTCAAAAATGGAGAGTATATCTTTACCAATTTGGAAAGAAAGAATGTTATCATATTGAAATCAACTGCAGCCACCGCAGGGGGTCAAGCCCCAGCTCTTTATCCATCTGCCACACAACCAGTGGTTTGGCTAAATGGGGAAAGGTCAGGTTCACAGTTTTCAGGTCTGTCTTGGAACAACCGCCAGGTGCCCATGTGAACCCTGAAACAGGTTTTCTTTGCTGTAATCATTCTTCCTGTTAACACAGGCCCAAAAAAATGCAGCCTATGTAAGTGATGGGCGCCAAAATCTGCAGTACTCCATCTGTGCAAAAATGTATTAAAAACTGTATCTGACAACCAAAAAAAGGCTTCAACCTTCCAAATTAGTCACATTAAGTGGACATCTTCCAAAGTTGCAGCGATTGTAGTACAAACTTCCATCGTTCCTTCTACCGCAACTCAACAGGGAATCGCCGTACAGGAAGCACAAAGACTTTTACACTTAAATGACTCCAAAGGCATCCAAATCCCCTCTTTATGTTTCTCTTGACAGTGTTTGTTGAGTTGAACTGGAAGAAGAAGAGCACCAACATGCGTGAATTTTGAACTGAAAACTCTTTGGAGGATATCCACTCAACGTGACTCATTTGAAGGCTGAAGCCTTTTATTATCATAACATAAAGTTGTATTTTGACACAGATGGAGCACTGTGGATTTTGGCCCCCATCACACACAAAGGAAACTTTTTTGGAGGGATCAGGAAAAAAAAAAAGTTACAGCAAGTAAGACCAGTTTCTGTCATGTGTTGTAAGACACCCATCCATGGAAGTTTAACACCAATTTCACCAATTTTAAACTTACTTCCTGTGATTCTACAAAACAAATGATATTAATCTTCCTTCTGCCCGACCTGTTTTAAAATATCTCTCCAAAAATGATGAGTCTCGCAGATATAAGCATAGTAATAAGTCTGTCTGATGGTAGCATTACAAAAGAACCATTACATCGCTGGTTTTCATTGAGTCGTCTGTGTTTGGTTGTAGTTTCTCTGCATCAGAAAACAGCAAACTGCCGTTGGCGTTGTGTTACACATTTAATAAGCACATATACATTACTATGCTGTTATATTTAACAGTCAAGACACTGCCAGAGTTTCTGAGTTTGCATTCCAACCATGACAAGTATTTAAATTAATTAGTTAAAGCTGTGGCCTGCGCAATGCATATGAGTTTGTAGAAACAACAAAGATTAATGGCACACACTGAGGGGGGTCTCCCATGAAAAGTGCAGAGGGATGGGCAAGGGTGGGAGCTCACCTGGTGTCTGATGGAGCGCTGGATAAGGTCTATTAATCAGCCTGACTGTGTGAGTGATAGTGCTGCCATCATATCCACTGCTCACAACGGCCTACCTTGAATAAATAATGGAGATCTGAGGGGGCGAAGGGCACCCCTGCCATTGACTACTAAAAAAGAGGATCCTCTGTCACTGGACTGGAGAAGAATGTCAGCTGAATGATGAATGATTTTGTTGTGCTGATAGGCACTTTTTTTTTTCCAAAGGAACTAGCAGCCAACATGTCCACAGAATTGAAATAACAGGATATGAGTGTTTCATGAGGAGCTTTCAATTTCCTTCCCAATTACCAAGTGCAAGGTGTGAATTTGAGACATGAATTAGTTGATGTGGCTTACTGTCTGTCACATGTGTGGACAACAAAATCCATCCCAAATAGGTTTTATGAATGAGATTTCGAATATCACATCTCAAAGTTGTACTCACAGCTTAAACAAAAGAGCTGGTTGGCGGGTTTAAATAACCGGCTTTGCACATCTACACTTACACCAAGCTGTTTCCAGGGATTTGGAGCTGTCAAGAAACTACAGATGGAAGGACGCCTGTGGAAATATTCACACTACACTTCAAATTCAGCAAGAGGGAACTACTACTACTGAAGCTCACATCAAATGGTGAAACAGATTGTCCAAAGCAGGACAGATAGAATCCCTGAGGACACAGCGCTGGATAAAAGGCTTTAGAAGTAAAAAAAAAAGCCATGTCCACTTCTGTTTAGTAGTAACTGAAGTTGGCTGCAACAGTTCATGAATCTGGAGATATATCAAAATAAAAGCCCAAAGCCGGCATCTGAAATCATGGTACTGTTTCATGCTGTGTTTGAGAATTTCACCAACCTCATTGTGTGAGTTCATTATTTAGAACATCATCTCTGCCACACTGGATCTATTGTTCTCTCTTATAACTAACTTTGCCTTTGAACACTTTGCCATACTTCATTTTTGTTTGCTTTACTTACTTGTCCTACCATTTGCCCCTGGGTCCCACCTCCTTGTCCAGCTGTTGATCACACACAGATGTGAGTGCCCCAAAGAGATGCTGCAAAAGAAAACGTGACAAGTGTTTTAAAATGTGTTTGAAGCCAAATAGTGAACTAAACCTAGTTTAATTGATGTCTTCACTTTTTTCTCCTATAACAGTGTCTGGATATAGTTGCTGTATTAAAGAACTAAAATGAAGCTACTAACCACTATGAAGGAGCTGCATTATTAAGTACAATTAAACCTTTCTAAAAGCATTTTCTCTCAGATTGAGCACAAATATCTAGGATTGTTAGTTTTGAGCCTTTACAACCTTCAATAGGATCTACATATAGATGATAGAATGCGTCATCCTTCTCCTTTAGGATGACACAAAGAGGTGTCCCTCCTTCATAAGTTCCAAAACTGATAGATATATACTGCCTGTAAAAAAAAAATTAATTATATAATAATATTTTGTTGGACCACCTTAAGCTTTGATTATAGCAGACACTCACCGTGGCATCGTTTCAATCTTTCACTATTTGAGCCCGAGAGGCTCTTACCCATTTTTTTTTGGAAGGGCAGTGTAATTGCTAAATAGCAAAGTACTGTCCTTTTATGATAGAACAACGCTATAGTTTAGGTTTTTGTTGTGTTGAGGCAGGTTTTGAGGTAACTGTACCACCTTCTTAAGGATGTCATCTTTGGCTGCAGTTAAGAAAAAATCAAAATCATGCTTTAAAATACAAACAACACAATTTTGACTGTTGCTTGGAAACCAGAAACCAACTGAGCTGCACACCCTTATTATACAACTTAATAAATTCGACTATAACGATCATTTTGTAATGACAAATTACTGCAGGTCACTGATAGCCACTGATGTTTGTGGCGTGGTATAGGACGTGCATGACACCTGTCTATGTTCCTTAGGAAATGTGGATGACAGCCTCCAGTTTCCAGCTCCCAAAAACACCTGTCACAGTTTCTGAAGCTTCATTTTTGAACATTTATTAGGACATTGATTGTTTCTGATTTATCTCAATGCAGCATTGTGCAGCAGTAATATTCATCTTCTGAGAGACATTTTTCATTGATTTTACTAATGTGAAAAGTTTGCATTTATTTGTTATTTATTTGTATTCATTCTATAATTTGTATTCAGTTTTATGAAGGTAAAACAACCTTCACTGTCCATTTGTAAAAACAGGAACTAGTTGTTCTGCTTATACTATTTTCACTCTTCTAAAACCCACTCTCTTTGTCGATGTTAGAGTGAACATTACTCTCTAGCAAATAGCTGGGGAGTAACAGAGACGATTTATTGCTGGGAGCTGCTATGGAACAGATGTTCACTTACCGTATCTATAAATGCATAATCTGACCAAATACAATCATGCAGTTTCCATGAGCATTCAATATGGTGAGCTTCATCATGTGAGGGTATTCTTCAGTTTAAGCACATGTAGTTTAAACAAGTCCACTGTGTTTAATATGCACACATAGACATACAGTGTTTGTTATTCATAAATATTTATTTTATTCTCGGTTAGCGCTTGTGTGTTGGGTTAAAAGATGCTTTCATCTCTGCACAGAGGAGAGATTCTTCAGAGAGATGCTGAACTTGTAATGAAAACTAGTCCAGCTTCAGTCAATCATCTTCCTTAATAAAGACAAAAAAATCATCAACTTTTGCTTCCTGATGTAGCTTCTTATCTGCAGTTTGAAAGGCAAAATGCTTGTGAAGTGTTCAAATCAGACGGCATCAGGACATGAAGTAAACAGTGTCTGTTGGCTCAGCTCGTGTACACTGGGGTGCATTTAGTGTTTTTAAAATATTATTTTTGAAAGTAGTCAGATTAGGCTAATTTTTATGATCTTTATAAAAGATTTTAAACTATTTAGCACCTTTCATCAAATGTTCAATCTCTCTAAGGGTGGCACAAATTAAGCTTTAAAGGGAACTTCATCAAAAGTCAAAAGAGTGTCTCTAATCTCATACTAAGAATCTACTGGGCTGTGTAACAAGTAACTAGTCAGTGGTCATTAAAAAGGAATTGACTTTGGCAAAACTACTGTATATTAACTGAGCAGTTTTTCTTTATACATTCTGCTTCACAGATACTGTACTTTTCCAAATAATTGGCTGAAAAATACATCTCTACTTTTTGTGCTTTCATATTTACACACTAAGCCAAACTTGCTTAGAGACCTCTCAGTGAGCAATGATATTGGTCAAGGGTCACACTATTCATGTGTTGTAATTCTAACTGGTAACTTCATCTGGTAAGAAAGTGTCAGTGTCTTAGTCCAATATGGATAACATAGAAATTAGCTTATATACTGTAGTTGTAAAACAGAAAAAAAGAACTCAGATATTCTTATTAACTTAATATAAAGTGATAACTTAAGTTAATTAAACTTAGAATGTCTGTTTTTATAATTTATTTTATTATCAGACCACTTCAGAACTTAAATATTCATTTAAATATTAAAAAATTGGATGAATTGAGTAAATGATCTAAACTCATTAAATCAAGTTTTTAAAGAAACAAAATGAGCAGACTTACTAATAGAAGAGTTAGTAACTTGTGTTTTAAAGAACTCATTGTGATGGAAGCTTTGTGTGTGTCTTTAGTACATCTTAAATTAAGTCATGGTTGTTCCCGGATTATCCTTTCATGATAATATAAATGACGCAAACCATGATGAAGGTTAGTACTGATTTAGTACCTCCCCCTGTACATGTATAATTTATCAAAGTCACTGGGAGCAACCACAGACTTTGTCTTTGTACTTTAGTTTAAAATTGCTTCCAAAGCATCAGCTATAAATTCTTTATGTGAAATAAATAACTGACTTTTTAAACTGAGACTTTTTTTTCATTGTCAAAACACATAAAAAGATATTAACTGTATGTTAACTTTGTGAACTTAAGCTAAGTTTACTCAAAACTCACAGAAGGACACATTACTCTCTAAATTGACCTGACTTTGATTTGTTTACAGTGTAAGCAATTTATTGATTGATATATATTTTATTTTGAGAAAAAGAAAAAAAAACCATTTATATTAAGAGTGTGCTTTTCTGGAGCCTGGCAAAGTGCTGCAGACAGTATCAGGAATCCCTCTGTTAGAGAAGCAGCAAGTCATTCTTATCGCTGAGCATCATTGGAACCCAGTGTCCAGCCAAAATGTGAATCTTAGAGACAGCCCTATTACATAAGCCCAGCTTTTATCATTTAATTATGGTAACAATCGCATTTAGTTTCCCTACATAGAGACACTGTACAACATAAATCATGTTAATAGTTCTTTAAACAGTATCGATTTCTTATTTAACTCCTCGCTGTTGCTGTCCTTAAGGCGGGTTCATTCTAGCAAAAAATATCTTTTAAAAAAAAATCACTTACCTGCACCATACTGCAAACCCTGCCCAAAACCTTTTCTGCATTTAATTTTTTAATAACACACTGATTAAATACGTACAAACATACACACACACACACACACACACACACACACACACACACACACACCTGGAAGCACTGAAGCATTTATTTCTTCAGGGATTCCTTCTGAGTCAGATCTAATCTATGTAAGAGGATGGATTAGGTTATAGATTATTAATCTAAAGATGGATGGGGATGATGAGCTTGTTCGGCCTCTGGGTTTTGGCTCTGCCTTTGTGAATGCTGGGAAATTGATGTGCAGGTCACTGCTCAGTTCACCCTGGTCTATCGTGAAAGGGACATCCCACTGTGCCTCTAGGAAGTCTTTATTGATGCCCTGCTAAGAAAGATAATATCATTCGCGCCGTTCATTTACTGACCTTTTCGAGTTTCTCTTGCATAAAGCAGAGACTTCTTGCAGAGCGTTAAACACTAACTTCTAATTGTCACAGAATGAAAGATGAGGCATTGCACACTGATCTTTTCTTCATCTTGTTAGTCAGCATCCCACAGCAAGTGATTTTATTGCCTTTTCAACTCGCTCTGTCTTCTGCACACGTCGTGTCACGGAGCTACTTGAAATGAGCCCTCATGAGCAATCCTCGCCTTCATTCTAAGCACTTTCCTCATTGTGGCAGCTTTATTGTCTGCAGTAAGGGAAGCGAGAGGATGGTTTCATTTGCAGACATCCCCAGGTTGTTTGAAGGAAGAATGGACTACAAAGAGCCTGGACCTCACACGTGGGTGGATGCATATGTTTGTTTGAGGCAAAAATGCTATTTTGAGTTTCAAAAATAGTTCTTGTAGGAGGAACATCATGTGATCCTTTGTTTAAAAAGACAGTTTGCACAGTAAACATAAGGATTTTAATTTCTTTTTAATGAGTGACAAGTCAATGCAATTATCAATGCGCTAGTTAGAAACACATGTAGCATACACACATGTACCACTACTGAATTCTTTTGGATGTACAAAGCTCCAACAGGCAAAGTTAATTATTGTTAGTCAATGAATTTGTATTTTTTATTGCCTTGTGTTCCTGGTGTGTGAGCTGAAAAGATGTTTTGAGACCTCAAAATTGTGGATTTGATTAAATATATTCTGAGTGACGCTGACACAGTTGAAAACCATTTTCCTTTTCTAAATGAATTGTATTTTAAACAATCCCAATCCAAACACCAAAAAAAAAGAAAAAACAACAATGCAACCTGCATTAGATTAATTATTTGAGCAGCAGTGCTGTGTTGTTGTCCAAAAACGATTAAAAACTGGACACATCACTGGACTGTATGATGTCGATTCATTCCAAAATGTTTGGTTGTGAATATTTCTATAATATATATTTTAAACATGATCTGACCTCACTGCACATGCTTCAAAGCAGCAATTTCCAAAGTGTGATTCAGTTAGACCTTTCTAAAATGTACCAAAGGAAAAGTTTGATTCACACACACAAACAAACAAACAAACAAACAAACAAACTTTACTTTAATTCATTTTTTTATTTTGTCAATAGCTTCAATAAAATGTATTATGTAAGTTAAAAGCAAGTGAAATTCAGATGCTGGAGTTTGAAGTTCATCCAACTATTGCTACTAACTACTGCTATAGTTTACTTAATAGTTAACTTCAAACCTTCTTGCTCCTTTAGTGTTCGTTGTGGTACATCAGCCTGGAAAATAATCCAGCCAGTCAACAATCAGAGATTTCCACTCACATGATTCAGATCAGGTACGGGATAAACACTTGATTATTGTCCGATATGGTTGGACAGTACATCTTACAAACTAGTTAGCACCATTGTTCTGCGACTTAATTTGGCCACACTATTGTCAGACTCGTCCCCCCTGTTTTACGGACCTCTGCTCCCTCACTGAGCAGCCCTTTGTTTAGCTCTCAGTAGTTGTATTTAGATGTTACCTTGTATCTTGTGCCTCAACGTGTTTTCCAGTAGTTTTCTGTTGTTACTTTTTGTTCATCTCTTGCTGTGACTGCCCAGTGGTTTTCTGGGGATACTTAGTATTTTGTGTCCAGCCCTGTCTTTGTTGCCATAGCAGTTAGGACATACATACAATAACAAAACATACAATATTGAGATAAGTCTGAGATAAATTCAGGTTTTCTACTTCCTAGTAGTTTTAAATGTTGACTTTAAAGTGTTATTGTTCATTCACTACATTCACAGATGATCACAGTGAGCACACTCAGAGCTCTGATACTTACAGTTGTGATCTTTAGCAGGAAAGATAAATGAAAGGGGACAAAAAGAAGAATAGAAAGATGGACAGAAAAGAATAGAAATGTAGAGCAAAAAAACTCTATTAGAAATAAAGTCAAGGAATTAGATTCCACAAAACTGAGAATTCCATTTAGGTTTCATTTTTGGAAATTACAGAAATTGTCTGTATGTTATTAAACTCAACTAAAACTCTGTATTGTGACCAAATATCATAAAGGTCTATCAATAATTATTATACTGATTGCATGCACTGAAACAAATTATGAATAAATGAATAAATTATTATTATTAAATATTATAAAGGAATATGTAAATGGTCTGTGCTTAACTACCTAACTGGTACCCAAAGCACTTTACACTGTGTCTCATTCACACACACAAACGCGCACACACACTCACATACCGATGGCAGAGCTGCTATGCAGCTGATCTGACTCACCCGAGGCAAATTGGGGTTCAGTATCTTGCCCAAGGACACTTTGGCATGTGACATAGCAGCCGGAAATCGAATCACCACTCCTGTGATTAACAGACAACTGCTCTACCTATTGATTCACAGCCACCCTATAATATGTACATGTTGGGGATGCCCTAACCCCACCAACCCACTGACATCCCAGATTCATACAGTCCAGTATTATAAGTACTTCGAAATTAAGTTGGACAATGGTCAGTTGTGAAAAACCATTTTACAACGCATCATATTTTAGATTTATTACTGCTAATAACTACTGTACTCATAGCTGAGTCATATGAAAAGGTGGGTTCACTGGCATCATCAACATACCTGTCTTCATCTATCGTTCTATTATTCCTGCTTCTTCTCAAACTTTTTTACCCCTAAATGTGAACTCGCTGAGAGATAAAGATGAATATGGATGAAGAAAAGCTATGTGAGTGTATGTGTTTCATTAATCTTTTATTAGTATGCCCTCCTTTGTCATCATGTG
This sequence comes from Anabas testudineus, assembly GCF_900324465.2. Classification (NCBI taxonomy): domain Eukaryota; kingdom Metazoa; phylum Chordata; class Actinopteri; order Anabantiformes; family Anabantidae; genus Anabas; species Anabas testudineus. Next base: position 20,668,725 of record NC_046629.1, read on the forward strand.
ATTTTGTTTCACATACTTATTTTTGTGAATCTGAATGTATTGATCCATCATATGCTACACAGAAGATATTATATGTATGTTTTTTTGACCTATAGCAGTTTTGCCAGAATCATTTCACTACTTTTTATTGTTCTACAACCACTCATAACAACTGTGCATAATGATGTTTCTTTGATTGTGTTAATATCAGGAGAGTCCTGTTGGCTCTTGGTCTAATTACCAACTCTGATTGCTCATCTCTCCCATCACCCTCACAGGCCCTACACCAACGGGATTCATCACTGAGAGCAAATATCTTATTTTGAAAGAACGTACTCATGATGCCACTGGCCTGTCTGACTGGTACAGCAAATTACAGCAGGGCTTAGTGAAATGACAGCGCTGTGGGTATTATTGTAATTAGAAGAGTGGATCAGTGAATGCAGAAGCTGAACATTGCCACAGAGAGCGGGATCTACCGCCTTGTTTGACTCACAATGTTGAGGACCTGCTGTATGAGCTAAAAGTTTTATATGGCAAAGGTGGCTCCTTGTGTTAGTAGTAGATGAAGACACACAGGGGCCTCAGAGGGTACGAAGAGAGAGAGAGAGAGAGAGAGAGAGAGAGAGAGAGAGAGCACTGACTTATTAAATTCTACCAATCCTGTGTCCAATGTGATTTCAATTAGTTTTTTAGATTGACTTATTTATTTGAACATGTAAAGTGAATTAATTCAAGGCAAATCTGTTGGTTCTTGTCAGGTCTCCCTTAAAAAACACAATAACTAATCATAATAATATCAATTGAACTAAAATATTACACGTCTGATAAATAATGTAATGTAAATCAGTTCAAAAGTAAAAAGGAAGGCATGCACAACAGAAACATAAAATAATAACACACCCACACTAACCATATCACATGAGGACAAACATGATGATACACATACTACAGTAGTTGAAAACCAGGAACAACAATATACATTACTTAAAAAATGTCTACAAGACAATGAACAGGGACGAACAGATTTTCAAATGTTGTCTCTGGCATGGAGCATATGAAGTATGATAAATTAATTTTAGAGCAGCGATCTTTTATCTGTTACATTAGCAGGACGCTAATTTTAAATGCTCCATCACTGCAATTTAGAATAAAACACTGTACTGATTTTAATTGCACATATTTGATGAGCATATATGAAGTGCTTTATATTAATAACAAAGAACATAATCAAGCGCTAGGATAAAACTTTACTTGTCTCCATGGGGCAATTTAGAAACTACCAGCAGTACATGAACTAATTACGTGTGTATGTGAATGACAGGAAATGATTGTTGTGCTGGAGGGATTTCACTTTGTACAAACCAGTGGCAGCAGTGGATTGATCACCAGTGTGTAGATGTGGGGATGCTGGAGTACTTTTACTACAGTTCTTCTACGTGTCACAGCTGTGCTCCTGGGATCTCCTGCCTCCTGGTTTGTTTATTCTTCACCCTGTCTGCTCCCTTCCCTCAGTTACTAGCCCATCAGCCGTCAACTCTCTGTCAGCTGTCACTCACTCAGGCCGTCCACATTCCTTTCTTCCATTTTCCTTCCATTTCCACCTGGCTCCTCCCCGTTCCACCCACCCACTCACTCACCTGCTCATCAGGGTCTCCAAATAAGCTTTCAGACACCACACACTCACTGCCAGGTGGCTTTTTTAGCACTTGCAGCAAACTCACTGCTTTTTTTCACACTGCAGCTTTTTTTAATCCTCCTCTCTCCTCCTAACCACAAACGCAGCTCATGATTTTAAAATCAGTTGTAAGTTGAAATGAGGTTTATGTTTGAGTTCTTAAGGTAATTCTATTAGTATTTCTTTCTTTCTGAGGGAAAGAAATATGCATAACTCATGTGCATAACAGTGTAGCTGTATCGTCTTAGTGCGAAGTACGGTACTAAACAGATTTGAAAAATGAAATGAGAGAACAGTGTCAAAGTTCAAATTTGTCAAAAATCTGGAGAAATGCAGGAGAGTAAAAAAAAAAAACCCTACAGAGGCGTCTCTACTCTAAAATCAGGTTTGAAATCAGAGTGTTAATTTACAACGAGAGAGGTGTAGCATCAACCTGCCACAGCTGCATTCTGGTAGTAATTCAGTTTACTGCATGAGCCGAGAGAGAGAGAGAGAGAGAGAGGATTCACATAACACTGAGTAATTCATAATGCCATATGGATGTTGGTGCAATAACAAATAGCAGGACCTTAGCTTATGGAAATCCAAAGTGTTCACTATTATATAAATATAATAAATTATAATATGAAAAAACTAAATAAATCATGAAACATGTTAAAAAGCAACTATTTGCTTAAAATAAAGTTATAAAAACACAGCTTGTTATTATAAAATGCTATTTCATCATTTATTTCTCGAACTCGGTTTTCTTAGCAACCTTTCTTTATTCACATTTTAATTTAAAGCGTCATTTTTCACAATGACACTTTACATAACTGTAGTGCAATTGCTGTCATCTAAATTTATTGAGACAATTTCCTGCTTAGGTCTAGATTATTCTCAAAGCTGTTAAATGATGTTGATCAACATGAACACGTGAATTAATGTACGCCCACCGGTCGAGGCAGATGGCCGACTTCTGCTGGAGGTTTCTTCCTTCAAAGGGTTTTTTTTCGCTCGACTGTTTGCCTAGTGCCTGTTCAAGTTGAATTTGTTGGGTTACCTGTGTTTTTTACATGTTTAGAAAAGTGCTCTATAAATAAATGTATTACTTATTATTATTAAAATGTGTGTCCTGTAATCTCATAAACATGTAAAGTATATCACGTAGCATAATTGAAGCTTTAACTGTTCTTTTCTACTCTGATACCAAACAAGCCTTTGCATTATTGTTGTTCATTTAAAGTAGCATGTGTTCATATTCAGCTGGTGTATTTGTTTTTCATTTCTTTCTTTTCATTACCTTTATAAACTTTTCGTCTAGAAAATGAAAGCTGCATGAACCCCTATCGACGTGTCATGTGTGACTGTTGATCATAAAAAAAAACTGCATCTTGTGTTTCTCATGTGATTGGAACTGAAACTTTACTGCTGAGTGTGCTAGAGTTAATGGGAGAAACTCAGAGAGAGCCCAGTTTCAGTGCATTAACAGGTGTTAAGAGTCCATAAAAGGTCATTAAGTTGGTGAGTGCTTTGGTATTGATCCTGCTGATGCTATTATCAGAACTCAAAACAACACTTCATATCAGTGGTATTGATACTTTGGGGATTGATCTGCTCAATTCTATTGTACAAGCTAGGCATGGAGGCATGGCTGTGTGCTTGGATTGACCCCTGGCTCTTAAAAATGATGTTTCTATGGAAAAACAAATATGTTTTTATAGACAATATAATCACTAGATCTTTTTAATTCATGTATGGAGGATATAGTAATTATACTACGCTGGAACTGAACATATCAGAATAAGTGTACATAGACAACAGATCTACAACATCGACTTTTCTTTTCTGACAAATAACCAATAATACAATGCAAAATCCAATTCTGAGACTACAGCGTTATTGGACTCTTATAAAACTAAGAACTAACAGCCCTTGGTTAAGGTTAGCAAAGTACTGCTAAACCCAACCACACACAGGGACTCCGGAGTCAAACTCCGGTCTGCAGATTGCATTCTGTTAATAAATGTAGCACTTCATTCAAAATAATGAAAAGAAAATAAGGTGCCTCAGTACGTAATCATAATGAGTCACTACAAAACAGGTCTTATCATACATATCAAATTAGCAGTTCCATAACCTTAAAGTCATTTGTAAATAATTATTCTAAATAAAATATAAAAATATAAAAATTCTGTAAATAAACTGATCCAGTCATTAACCATTTTCCTTGTTAAGAGTCAAGACTCAATTTTATAAAGTGATAAAATGACAGTTATCAGTTTAGTTTTAGTCTATTACCCTATTTCTTCTTTTGCAAATTGTTTATCATTTATTTATGTGATAATTTCTTTTATACTGCATGTTTAATTATTTAATATTCACTTAAATCAATCACGTATACTTCCCTTCACATTAGCTCCCATCATGGGCTACAGGCAAGCCTTCATTTTCCTCTTCTTCACTATATTATTAGTTTAATCTCTCTTCTCTTTATCTTACATGTTTTCAGCATTGGCTTTGTTCACATTGAGTGTAGCTGCTGTCCATGAGCCTTGACCTTATGTTGCTACCTCATACAATAGTATTACACTCACTATAAAGCGGAAACTATCTGCTAAGTCATAAATCCAGCTCAAAGCACGTGTGTCAGTATTGGCACCTAATGGTCCCCTTGTCACACTCCTGTCCGCAGGATAACAATTGGAATCACACGCTCCTGCCAGCAGCCAAAAAGACTTGGACAGGTAATCAAGCTTCCCAGCCATGCATTTCGTGCAGACAACCCAACTGAGTACAGGCAGTGAAAGGAAGTCTTAAAATCTCATTTGGAGTCTGTGGAGTTCCGTGGACAAGGTGAGCAAATCCTAAAAACCATGAAATCAAGGTGTGGACAACTGGCTCCACCAGACTCCATCCTTGTCACAACATCTTACAAAACAAGTAAAAAAAGGTCACAGGGGAGGAGAAGTGACCTTGACAAAGAAGCATACTTGGGCATGTATGCATGAAGTATACAGTCTTGACATGGTCAGGAGGTAGCGTCAATGCCAGTTATCACAGCACGAACTTGGATGAAAAGGTTTCTGTGGATGTTTTTCATTTACCCTCTGCATGTCCAAAGAAGATAATCAGACATTGTTCAGCTTGCTTAAAACATGCAAATTGCCGGCTTTTGGTTTCATAACAAAGAGTAAACAGGGACAAGTCTTTGTGTCCCGCTGAGATGTGATGGACTCTGCAAGATGAGGAAGCTATTTCCCCTTCAAAGCAAATTGAACAGAATTGATTCGGTCCCATCCTCCATGAGAGTGCAGCTTCAAAGAGAATGTTTCTCCAAGGCCTCATAACCAGTGTCATCTTACTGAAGCAAAGCAAATCCCCTGTGTTGTGTGTGTGATCCAGTCCCCGGTGAATGTGTAGTTAATTAATTCCTCTAAAAGACAATTAGTCTGCTCAATCAAATCCTTTGGGCATGTTTGAATTTGGATAAGTCCAATTTCTCATTAAAGCTAATGATTAATCACATTGATTGCCCACCGTTCAGAATTTATCTTCACTACACATAGTTGAACCCTTCCTCTCCACGATCCCACGGTTTTGATCATGCAAAACAATTCACAACACAAACAGCATTTTGCAACATTAATATGACACGCGTGTGTCGTGTAATCTTATTAACCTCTCATGCCTTTCCTAATGCATATGTATGACTTCGCTCACTGAAATCTGAACGTTTTGCTGTTTGGATTTCCATGTCAAATGACTCATGTGTGCGTCGCAGGAGTGCTGTGGTGATAAACACTCTAAATGTGTATCCTTGTGAAGATCAACTCACAGCTGAGGATGTGTAGCAGATAGAATGATGTACACTTGCTCGGTGTTTAGTATTCACAGGCATACAGTGACACTCAGGGCTATATGTGTTCATAGCCATGCAAACACGGAATCAGAGGAGGCTTTTCTCAAACAACACTAGAAGATATAAAAAAGGCAAAGACAGAAAAAACAATGTACTAAAGATACTCCAATGGGGCAATAAATGAATTAGTTAAGTCAAGAGAGAATATAATTTTTTACTTTGTATGTTTTTTTTTTTTACCAGACCTCACAAACACATGCAAATTTCCAAATCCTAATATCCTTTCAGTGTACTTACTGTAGGAACTTCACTTTTTTGATTGTATTTAGTTTTTTTGCTACCTCTAACCTAGCGGCCTTTGACTGCATTTTAGAGGCAAATATCGTTCTTGTACTTTGTAATGCGCAGAGTGATGCATTCGCTCATTACAAATCGAATCAGGTTTTATTCATATATCCCAAAGTTACAAATTTGCCTCAAGGGGATTTACAATTTGACATAGATTGCGTGCACAGAACAGAGCAATCACGATAGATTTTCAATTATGGACAATTAAATGCGATCAAAGAATGTGATCAGGGAGGTTGTTAAGCAACTTCCTGGTGATGGCTGAACAGACAGGATCAAAGCCATGTGAACTCCTATCCAGCATGAAGACCTGGAAAGAGGACAAAGTAACGTACAAGAGGCAGAACCCAAGCATATCTTCACACTTCTTGTGAAGGAACAAAGAATAGGAGAGAGGAAGGGGACAATTCGAAATGAGAGAGAGAGAGAGAGTAAAAGAGCGAGAGAAAGGGGAAAACTGAGGCTCCTAGGGGAAGACGATCCTGATCCAACCAGCTTGACTGAGGCGCTGACAGCCAGGAGAAGGAGAAAAGGATTGGTAACAGGTGCACACCCTGCAATAATCTGCAGTAAGCCACTAATTGAAAGTTAAAGCATAAAGCATACCAAATAAGTTCTAGGTTGGGATTTTAAAGCCTCTACAGAGTCAGACTGTCTGATGTCAGCAGGGAGCTTGTTCCAGGGGAAGGGGGCTTGATAGGAAAAGGCCCTGCAGCTAGCTGACTTTTTTTTTAACATCATGAAAGAACTATTCTGCATAAAGAGTACATTTACTTTTGATACTTGTAGAATGAGTATTTCTACACCATACAGTACACTGAGTATTGCTGCTTCCACTCTTCCACCACTGTGAATTATGGTTGAATGTTCCCAAACTCAAAAAAAGGCCCTTTTTCATGATTAATAACATTTTGTATTAATGAATTTTAGAATAACGGTTTAGTCAAATTATGAAAGATTACAAATCTACAACAGAGAGAAGTGTGGAAAATGTGAAGGGGACTGTTTCTAGCCTGGAGATATCAAAAGATTAAAGTCCAGAAGTAGCTGAATGCACAATAACATAGGGAAAAGTTGCGTGTCCATTAGCTGCAGCTTTTTCACGTCTTCTTCATTCAGTATGAAGCTTTAATCTGTATCTGTCAGTGTGAAGAGAAGGCAGGCAGCCATTCATTCAGTAGGTTGAATCCAGTTTTGCCTGCAGGTAATACCAATCTATTAGCTCCATCCAGCACTCGCTGTGCATCGAGCACTGAGCGCACAATGGTGCTTTGTAGTAATCCTGTCTTTCGCTGAAAGAACCTATTACATGATGCATGCATGCTCAGTCATGCACATCACCTGCAGTGCTCTGCTCATGGCTATCTGAAGGAGGAAATATTAGTTACTGAAGAGTGGCACAAATGTATCCCAGTGTTGCATTTTTAATGTTGTGCACTGAGGAGAGATTTTTTTTTTTTTTAATTTTAGGTCCTAAAGATGGACAGAAACACACATTAACACACATTAAATTATGCATGGAACTAACAAATAAAGCTGAAATGATGGGATCCACAGGACATATGCGAACCCTCTTAAAAGCATGTTCACTTAGTGTTCAAGTAACTTTACGTGTTGGGCATGTCAAAGGTTTTTTAAAGGCGCAGACACGCCTGCCATACGCAGACGTATACTCCACAGATACACACTCTCAGCACCCGTTCAGGCATGACGGATTAAAGCCAAACTGAAGCAGCTGATTCAGTCACAGTATACACGCCCCACCCCCCTCACATGAAATCAACCCCACACATTTACACCGAACTCGCTGCACGGCCTATTAATTCAGCTGCCAATACATACCTACACATGGGACATAATTACCAGAAAGTCTGAAGATGTAAGCAACCACCTACAGTCATTTACACCTGCTTGCACACATTAAGTTCCTTTAGTTATATACGCTATAACAAGCTGACCTTAATTAGCACAGTGTAGCCTCTTATCATTTATTTGCATCAACCCTCTGGTTATACCAGAGCTTTAAGGCTTAAATACACTTGAATGTCTCTCTATGCCGGGAATTATACACTGCAGAGGCAGATGATGGCACGCAATAAATGAATGCAAATGAATGAGCATTGTCTTGTGGCGTGTAGGGCCTCGTCTCCATGTACAGTACAGACGCTGACACGCAGCCGTGGACACCTGTAAGGCAAAAAGCTAGTCAAGATGTAAAGGACAGGCTCGGTGTACAAGCATCCTTCTAATGAACCCCTCCGATAACAAAGCATGATGGGAAACAGATGTGCTACAATTGTTCAGTTAAATCCCCAGTCCTCTGACACAGAGCATCCCCGAGTATCTCAACATGTTCCGCCGTAACTGTTTGCAAAGCGACACCCAGGGAGACGCGCGGAGAACAGAAACGAGACAAAAGAGGGAAACAAAAAGGGATGAAAGACAAAGAAGCACAACTGAAACACCATGGCACCAGAGGGGCTGTGTGTAATTTATCAGCTTCTGAAGGCCACTGCAGACACATTTACTCACTGTGTCATGAAGAAACATATTTCTCCCCTGCCTGTGGAATCACCTCATATCAGCGCCTTTCCCCTGTAAGTGAGAGTTTCTCTCAGCACTGTAATAAGATTGTGTCCCTGTATGGCACACCGTCCACGATAGGGGTATTTTTCAATGTTAAATTCCATTAGTTATACACACAGTGCCAGGAATAGTGGATTAGATGGTGCTGGAATTGAGTAGACTCCTATCTGACTACGTTGTTTCTAAGGTGGACCACTGTAATGGCTTTTATGAAGGAAGTATTAGAGACCCGTTCATTCTATTTCTCATTTTACAAAGGTGAAGATGACATTCTAGTTTCCACACATCATGAAGCAAAGTGGTTTGACTGCTGGACACTAGAGTTGTAGCTGCGAAGCACTGGAGGTTTCAAATCACATTTATGCAGCAATGTTCTTTTTTGTGAATAGTTTAGTAACTAAAAACAAAACAAAAAGCAGTTAATCAAAAACCTCAATCCTCCATAATGAATTAGGACATCTCACCCACGTGCCACGTCTCTCTATCTTGTTTCCTAGTGGTAAACTGAGCACTCTGTTAATGTAATGCCCATTTGTTTCTATGTTCTGTTCTGCAACCTACAGAAATACAAAAAGACAATTTACAAACACAGCTACAATAGCACCCAAGGCTTGTGATTATTATCCATTTTCGAGCATGTCTAAGACATTTTATGCTTCTAAAGTGCCTCATTCTTCATTGTGTGAGGGGGAATCAACCTGATAGATAGCTGGTAATAAAACTGGTATCTGTCTATCAGGACACTTGGCTGCCAGCGGCACTGGGGACTCCAGGTTCACTGTGTAGTCATTTAGTAATCTGTTTAACAACGTGTCTGTTACCCTGCACCACTAAACAGTCCCTCCAGGATTAGCAACGTCCAATTCCATCTAACTGGAATCCAATTCTGCACAACCTTGCAATTTTGTCCAATAACCTCAACCTGTCTGAAAATTTGACCGCCACCATGACCATCAATTACCAACTACCTACCATCCCATTATTCAACCTCCCTCTCCCCATTTGTCTGTTTTCGGGTATTCTCTTCCCCAAACACCACAGACGTAGCAGTTTTTTGGCACACGCAACATTCAACCAGCTGTCACCAAGCTTACAAACTTAAAGATATGGAGTGACATCTACCAACAAAAATACTGCTAAAGGCAGTGCAATGCTGAGATGGAAAACAAGTCATCGATCAACAAATTTCTAGTTTAAAACTGGCTCAAATGCCAAACTGCTATCGTTCATAAATCACAAAGAGGTGACCAACTGTGTGCGTTTATAAAAGAACACTCACAACAGTGAGGTGTACTCGCTCAGTTTTAATGAATCATACAAAAAATCCCCACAACTTTCACTTTTTCTTGACTTAAATGTTACGTTTTTTAGAGGAACTGCTTTTTAAACTGTAATGATCAGGAAAAAAAAAGTCTGCAAAATCCTAGAGACTGTCTAAAGCGCTGTATAAGCTAAAAATGCTAGAACCCTTGACACAGCTCCTGAATTTTCATTTAATTCTAAGACCTCTTGATACTGAGTCTCACCACTGTCAGTTCATGTTTCAATAGCTTTACTGTTTCGGTTGACATTACAGTATGTTTCTATGTGCACTGTACATTGGAAATCAAAGCCAGCTGATAGATATGATGTGTGAGCTGTTATTCTGGGCCATGTTCATGTTAAAACACTATCAGGATTGGTTTGTAAGTGTTTAGCAGTGTCCAGCTGTGCAAAAGTAAGTATTAAAACATTCATCTGGAAACAGTATAGGGCTCTGGTCTTTCAGATGAGCTGGATAAAATGAACTTTGATAGAAACTTGTCATTTTAGGTCGACGTCTCCTGTTCTGATTCTTTTCTAACTGAACATGGAAAAACAAAGAGGGAATTTCCAGGAAAAAGCCAAACTGCTGAGTCTGCATTTTCACTGTAGATCTACCTCTTAATACATTTGCACAGAACAATGAATGTGGATCTTTGCCACCAGTTTCTTTGTAATGTGATGTATTTCTCCTTTGAAGTCTTCATGGCCGATATGAACAGGATGAATAATCACTGGACCAGTAGCCAGTGTGCATATTGGAACCTACAGACAATTACTTTAAATGATGGGTGTCACAATTTTTCAAGTCAGAAATAGAATTGATTGGCTGTAAATATTCCTCCTGTTCAGTCTGGCCTCAAGGAGACTTTTTTAAGCCTTTTCAATAGAAGTGATGGGGACAGTGTAACCTTGTAACCTTTTTTCTTTAGAGAAACATATTTTAATAAACTTTCATACAGATGGACTGTGGCCTGCGCCTCCGTCATGTTCTGTGCATCAATGTGAAGCGTCTTCTGCAGGGATCTCCTAATAACATCAGGAAGTGCTGTAGGTGTTCAAGTGATTATTTATACGTCTTTATTTAAGCGAGTGAATCCTATTCAGACTCTTTTCAAGGTTTTGACAAATGTTCTGTTTTGGTCTCTGTCAGCTCCTGAATGAAACACTATCTGACGCTTGAGCTGCCAAGTGCTCCACTGTATTAATCACGTTAGATAGAAGCCAGTCACAGACTTCATTTGTCTGCTGTGTGGTGCTGAGCAGCTACAGTCAGGTTATATTCTCACTGAAAAGTGCTGCTGCTGCTGGAATTGATTCTGTTCAAATGTTTAAGAAGTACAAAACGAAGAGGCCAAAAGAAATGTAAATGAGATTGAAGGAAGCTGTAAGGTGTGGTGGTGATTCTCAGTGGATCTGTCACTGCAAACAACACCCTTCAGGTATTGATTGATTGATTTAGCGATTGGCTGATGAGAGCAGCTCTATAGGAATAATACAATATCAAGTCAAGTCAAAGTCAAAACAGTAGAGGGGTCCATTTGCATTCTGTAGCAGGTTATTTCAGTCCTGCATCAATATTACAGCGTGTTTTATCTTTCTCTATGTGTGTGTGTGTGTGTGTGTTTCCAAAGGTGCCTGGGGCTGGGCTTTACATTCTGTTGAACTGCTTTTTGCTCAGTGCTGCCTATTAGATGGACTATGGTGCAAAGCTGATTTTTTATCTTGATTCGTGGCCTGTGTGCAGCAGTATATACAGTATGTGCATGTTCATGCAGGCGCATGATCAGCCAAGTGAATGCATGTTACACACTAAGTGTAACTGTCGGTGCGCCACGCTCCACGCATGAGCATGACGGGACTGGTGTGGGAATGTTGGCACAGACACGAACACGGTGTTACTGTCCCCTCGCCGCCTCATTCTGAAACTTGTGCTGCAGCTCCTGGTTATCAGTCATCGCGGGTCAGTGGTGCACATGCCTGCTTAGCGCGCTGGGCTGCACTGCGCGACGCACAAACAGTACAGTAGCTGTCAGACGCGGTTGCGCGCGTCAGTCGCACACGGAACAAAGACCGAAAACATTGATCATCCCACGTTGGAGGGTTGTACAGGGTTGGCTCGCGTCTCGCCTGCTTCTTTCCTCGACTGTCCTGTCTCACTTGGATAGGGGGGCTATTGTTGCCGGCGTCCCAACATGAACCAAACCGCCACCGTATCCCATCAAGTGAAATGCCAGTCCACGAAGGTCATCAAGGTAAGAATTCCAACCCGTTTTTTTCCATGGCTGTAGGGAACTTGGTGGTGTTTTATGTCACTCTGAATCGGCTGCAGCTCTTGTGACAGCTCTAAACTTCAGTGCGGGTTTGGTGAGCGGGTATGCGCATTGACGCACAGCACTTTTGGAGAGGTGGTCTGTGCATCTTTGCACGTGAACGTCCCCCGTTATGATGAAGTTACTGCGTGGAAACTGATTTTTGCCATTAAATCAAGCAGGTAATAGACAAGGCTGCGGTGGGGGGTTGAGTGAATGAGCTGCTAACGTCCACTGTGGGTAAAATCTGGTTTGGACCAAGAGTCACACACTGGTGCAGTGGCAGAGATTTCATTCATATCACGTCGTTGCTCCTTGCTATTATATTTTGTGTATAAGAATTTTCCAGCAAAGCAGCGACTTGCCTCTGCCTCTTACGCACTGCTTTACAACATCTCTGAATGTCTCATCCCAACACCTTTACAGATATTCTGTGATGCATCACTTGCTTAACTTTTGTCGTCCATAATTGCGGAAGATCATTCAACCTGTTGTTGTTGAATTAAGGCTGCAAGGAGTGTGTGTGTTTTTAAGATGATGGGAAACAGTGAGGGGCACAGGCAGAACAGTTCTCACCGTCCTTTTGTGTCTCCTCCGCGACCAAGAGGCGCCTCTGCGCGCCAGCATCCGCATTGTCTTCGTATTGTTCACCATAAAACCTGCGATAAAGGACTGTGACATTTGTTTTTTTGCAGCGTGCTCCTCATGCAGTGCGTGTGCGTGTGTGCGCGTGTTTTGTGTGTGTACAGGCGTCTCAGCGTGCGTGCGTGCGTGCGTGGATGTGACTCTACGGCGGTATCGATTTCGCCGCGGATCCTGCATCACTTTTCAGCCTCCAAGTCCCACCAGAGAAATTTAGCTTGGGGTAAATGTATCGACCCTGGTCCCTTCTGTCCAAAAAGCTCTGCGGCTTTGGAATTCAGAGTGTTGGAAATGAGTGGAGCTTAACTTGAACTGAAAGATGAGATGAATTATAAAACTGGATTGGTTGTGCTTCAGACTTCCACTGCCATCAGCTGCTCCCTCTCACTGACCCTTGTACTGAAGCCAGTTCATCATCTGTCATGAAGCTCATTGAAAAGACACTTGGAGGCTCATTTTCATCCAAGTCAAGCCTTCTACAGAGGCACAGTTTAGTCTGCTCATAACAATGCACTGGGCTGCGTTGACAGTGCGATCATACAACCCATTACACTGTATGATATGTTGCTCCTGCACAGCATGTCCATATTATGGATTTACCTGCCCCATTCCTGTTTTATTTCAGGAGGCTTCTTGTTTATGTGGCCATCATTTCTGACACTTCATGACACAGTAAGTCAGACGGTGCAGGAAGCATAATCCCTCAGCGTGTTATAAACAAGCCAAAATCTAAAGTAATCACATCCCTGAAGGTGAAAGGAAGGAATAATAGCTGTTTTATCATTCACAAAGACGTTTAGAAAACAGAGGCTCAAATGTCAAAACAGTAGGGAGTCATTTAATTATTTTCCACTGTTACAGTTTTTATGTATGTATTTCGATTCAAATGTGAAACTTTCACTTTTTCATGAGGTCCTATCTTATAACTTTAAATCCTGTAATTTGATTTAATATCACTGCAGCATCACATTCAAATCACCTGCAATAGGAAACTATGAGTTACCTGCTTCTGACTTACAGCACAGAACTCAACAAATGGTTATATATTGTGAGCAAATGCATGAACCCTGTGGCTGAGGCCCCACAGGGTTAGTAAATGCCTCCTCCACGACTCTTTGTTTTCTCCTTCAGATAAATTAGGCTGACCCATATCAGCTTAACTCTCTACCTACCTGTACCTTTACCTGTCCCTCTAACTACTGTTATCCCAGAGAACTAAAATGATGCTTTTGAGTGGATTGTTTTTGACTCTGACCATCTAGAGGAGTCACTGAGGACTTTCAGAGATTTTTTAAATGACTCTATGGAGTTAGCAACAGCTACGTACATGTACTGTTTTATGGGATTATCTGGAGAGTTAGCGCTGACAACTCGATTGTACTGTGTGTAATAACATGCAAGGCACAAGCTGAGCTAAAGGGCATTTATGGTATTTATGGAGTGAGAATCGATCAGCCCATCCCAGGTTTGACTTGAAGTACGCCGTCACAGTGGCACAGTGCACGGTCGCTTGGGACCAGTTGAAACCAACGAGGATCAATGAAGATAATTAGAAAAAGCAGCTAATTGGTTTTAGCAGCCGAGGAAAAGCAAACAGAGAAGGCTGAAAGGACAGGTATTCAGTGAACTACACTGAACACAAGACAATATGTTATTTGTACTTTATGTGATGTGCTTGAGTCTCGAAACACATTTCTAAATTGGAGGAGGAAGTAAGGAACTGAATCAGTGTTTCCCAGGTGCAATAGAGGAATCAGAAGAGTGATGGAGCTCGTATGATTTTAGTCTCCTCGGTACACATGGTGACAAATAGACACGTGGATAATTGTCTGAAAACAACAGAACCAACAGAAATCCTGAGAACTGTTTTATGATCTTTGCTTTCTTTAACAGAGATGATTAACAGAACCCGAGTTCCTCGAGAACATGCAGCCTCACATTCTTTTGCTCGTGTGCTGATGCTCTGACTTCCTTGCAGGATTGCCTGCTTATATGAAAAGACATTTTTTTGAACCTCTGTCTGCATGATATTGTTTTTTAAAAAATAAACTCCTTCAATTACAAGAGAATAAGTAATGGTTTTGGACTTTGTGTCATCTGCTGCAGGCTCAGAATGATGTACTTTGCCTTCAGCTCTTAGTGAATCTGCCTGAAAAATCACTGAAACAAATAAACAGGGATCACAGTCAGGATTAAATACTCCGAACCTCCTCTGCGTTGTACAAAAAATGGTAATCTCTCCTTGTCTGACCTCCGTTGTCTGGCGCCACGGTCTTAACGGCGCTCTGTTATCCTCTTAAATGGTCCTTCTTCATATCATGACTGTGTCCTTATGCCACTAACCAAGATAAGAAATCCAATTAGGACCAAGCAGCAGATTTTTCGTGGGTCTTAACTCCTGAGGTCTTGCTGAGTTTAACAAGGCTGGATGAAGCCCAAGGCTCGTGTCATCAGCGGTCCTTGGAAGTGTCAGGTCCACCCACATGCATATTGCAGCTATAAACTGGGACTGTCAGAGGAGCAGGGAGCTGTGTCAGTGCTCTTCTGCTAGTGTGCACATCGTGACGGGAGCACAAGGTCGGGTAAGAGAATGTGCTGTATTTCTCAAGCTGTGCTGTTACACTGTGGATTAGCGCTGACTTACACAGTAGGGATATCGACAGAAAGTTTGGACAAGAGTGACAGTGATTTATGCGAGTGCAAAGGACTGAGCCTCTTTTTTTTTTTTTTTTTTTTTTTGAAATACCAATTTTAGGATCCTGATGATGACAAGATAAAGTACATCTGAGTGGGAGCATGCAGCTGTATCCGACACCCACTACCTTCAAGCCATTAATAGTCACATCACTTTTAAGGTTCTTGAGTGACACAAAGGCTGGAACTGAAAATTAAATTGACACGAAGTCTTTAAGCAGTTGCTCTCCCCCAGAAAAAAAAACACGCCTTCCTGAGTGCAGTTTCTGCAGCAGGGGCTAGGAGACATCAAATTCTGTGTAGTCTCCCAATTAAAAGTTGTGTACCCACAGACAGACACTTTCATAGACTGATCATTAGCTGTGTGTGTGTGTGAGGATGCTTCTGTTTTATAAGCTGCAGCCGTTCCAAACCTGCAGGCTCATCATCATTGCTTCAAGTCTGTTGCGAAGCTGTACTAGGAGATGCAAGGAGACTGCAGTTGTTTCAAAAGAATATGTATTCAAGGTTCTCCTGACCCTGCAAAACATCCTGCAATACAAATATTTTCTTCATAGTGTGATATGTAAAAGGCTTTGCTGTTTTGCAACACCTGACACGCCTACTTGAAGGGAAATGTGTTTCCATGACACATTTCTAAATTTAAGGAGTTCAGACCAACAGTGGAAAACAGGAAATAGTGTCATTCAGAAATGTCAGAAATAAGAAATCTATAGTGTCTGTTATAGCATATAATACAGTGAATGAGTGAACAAGGGAGTCAGTTCATTTACAGCTGCAGACAAGGCTTATTTTTCAAAGGTAACCATAACAGGTTAGACTTAGATCAACAACTTAGATCTCGCCTAATATTCATCAAGTTTTCCAGTGATAACTGTTACCACCTCTATGGTGACGCATTTCAAAAAGGGAGAGCTTCAAATTAACTAATTTGGCATACTTGCCATTTCAGTTTTCCGAGATGTGCACAAATGCAAATGTAATGAAATCAACTATAAAAAGGTGTTCATGTTGGAGCCAACAGTGTAAAACTGAGTCCATGTTAACAATTAAAATGTTCTGATAATAACAATGAGACATTTGATTGGAAATAGTGAAATTGATGTTATACAGCTGCAGTAGATGGCAGCTCTACTAAGGAGGTTTTAGTGTCTTATCCAAGGACACCTCGACTTTTGAACCACTGTGTATAGCGCTGATGAATGCTGGAACACTACGTAGTGTTACCTTCTTAAAGTACTATGCTTTTCAATGTTCAGAAAATCTTGCAGCAAAATCAGGAAAGAAATCCTAGAGGTACCTGACTTTTATCACAAACGTCCTTTACCGTAAAATAAAGAATTATATTAAGGCCCTAGACATCTGTACATCCACATGGGTTTAATGAAGTCCTAAGGTGTGAACTAGTACATTCTGACAGCATTTGCTTTTTTGCATTTATTTCTTAAGCCTAAGTCTCTTATATTCACATTAACTCATTGGTTCAATTTACATGAGCAAGATACAATCCCTCATCCTGGTTTAACAATAATTGATTCCAAATTGACTTCACTTATTTATTTTCATTATCCTCGCTAGATGCATTATTAATGATTTCCTGTGTATTACATTGGCCCAGTGGAGCAAAAATCCAGTGAATTGCCTGTCATGTAGCCCATGAAAAGTTCCTGTTCTCAAAATAGAGCTTTTTTTTTTATCAGTGGAGATATATTTGGAGTTTAAACATTGATGTGCTTTGATCTAGCTCAAAGAGCGCCGTACTTCAGATAAAGTACTCTGACAAGTTCTTATGTTGCAGCTGAACTGAAAGGCAGTCAGATTTTAAAGATAAGCAACGAGGACAATGCTGATGGAGACTGAGCTGCAATCCCACTCTGTCCTGGTTCGGGAAGAAGATCATCAGTGAGGTGGTTAAACCTGTTAATGCGAAACTTGACCATCTTTAAAGTTGTGCGCGTTCAGTCTGAAATGCTAAATCCCAGCAGGTGAGCCGTGAGCTCAACAGCTGAAATGATGCGGGCCAGATTACTGCTGGTTGCTCCATGTTGCATGATGTGTTTACACATTAAAAGACAGAAGACGATTGCATGATGAAGAGGGCTCATAAAGACCAGAGACAGAACACAGATAGAATCCATCGTGCGGATGAACAAAACACCGAATTCCAAAACATTTCATTTTCTTTTTATGTTTCACATTGCACGTACACAAACGGGCGCGCTCGGGTTTACTTTTCCTCCGAGGCCTCTCGTATCACTGACAGACAAGCGTTGTTTGCAGTCTCTCTGTCAGCACACACGCTGATAACTCTCATCTCCGTAACTCACCACCCTGGACGCTCGACGTCTCAGCCGGCAGGTCATTGAGCCTGTGAGGCGTTCCCTGTTCCCAAGATCTATAACACCAACAGCCTTAAAAAAAACTGCATGGGACTGGAACGCTGTGGGGGTGAACGATTGCCAGAATCAGTCTCATAAAAATGATTGCATTGCCTCTCGTGTTAGCGAGTCTATAAATTATAGCGCCATGCCAGCTGATCTCAATATATCCTCCCCCTTTGAGTATATCTCATCCCCAAGTCTCATCAATAAGGGTTAGAATGAACGCTTTCTCTTGAGAAGGCGTATTTGTATATGAAGTAACAAGATATAACCTGTAATTTGCTGTGCTACGCCTATTCTAGTATGACTCCACGGTGTGCTCGAGTCTTTACCGCTGCACAATGACGTCCTACTTAAAGATGTGAAGCAGTTACTTCTGATGACACAACAGAAGTTATTAGTCACTCAAAGATAGAGGCAAAAAGTAATAAGAACACGTGTGGCACAGTTTAGGCCAAAAGTGCAGCTGTAGGTGACATTTTCTAAAAGGAACTCAATGCACTTGATGATGAATGCCCCCAAAGTGGTTCTCCTTTCAAAACACAATCAGAAAGATTGATGAGCTCATTTACGTGCTGAGTTTGTCTGTTATTTTATATTGTGCGTGGCGTAGGAGATGATTCCATTTAGATGCCATTTAGAAAGTTCATTAAAACACGAAGTCACTTTTTTTTTGAGTACACTCAAGTGTTTATTTGTTACTGCTCTGAAGATTTGTATTTGTGCATCTGTCTGGTACAGTCTGTGAAAGTCTTGTCAGTGAGATTATGTCAGGAACAAATGAACTTTGGAGCCTGCTGAGCAGGGAAATGAATAGGTGTGAATGCATCATGAAATACTTGCAGGAGGCAAGTGCAAAATGAATGACAGTTTTTCTCATTTGTTTAAACCCCTCTGTCCACAGTGGGAGCACATTTTTCAAACATTTAACTCGCAGACTGGAAGAGAAGATGACTGGACACAACACATTCTGTTTGCAAAATGGTGTAATACTAGCACAAATTCAAAAACAGGCAGCAAAAGCAAACCTTTCCCTCAAGCAACAAGATTTGTGGCCAAACTAATTTAGCCTTTCAGTCAGTCACTACATTGCACTACACACAGCTTTTTAAGAGAAATGGCTTCAACCTTGTATCTGGCATGAGCCTGGGTCATTTGCCGATTTATATTACATAGTTTTATAATAAAAATAAAAATAAAAAAAGGCAAGTAAGTGTATAGTGAGCTTTTTTCACAAGGTGATTTCAGGAGCACTTCTTTTACATCACCTGTTGAAAGACTCATTCTTTTTACAGTATTTTTGAGCAGGCCCGTGCTTTTTCTTCCCTGCATTTTGACAAGAGAGGCCCAATGTTATAATAAAAATGGAAATGTTGAGAATAACATTGATATACTAGTTTGGAAATAAAGTAGAAATGAAAAGAACAAAGAAGGAAATGTTATAGAGATATAAAAGTCAAGATTGCAGTTAAACTATCAGCTTTAGTTCGTCTACAAAATGCCACACAGCGCATTAGAACAGTGTGTGGTAGTGACTGAATCTGTTCTTAAATCATCTTGATTTGTTATTTACACAGTTGCTGCACTTTTGCACATTTTTGAAGAACAGCTCTATGGGAAAATTACAGATTTCGCCAATGTATCCATTTGTGCATGTCTAGATGGATGTGTGCATGTAATCTAGATTTAATGAACAGTAGTAGTAGTTTTAAGAATGGTGGAATGCTGCATGTTAAAAAAAGCACAACTGCAAATGTTTAGCACAGAATTATTGGAAAAAGTAGCATGAAATCGCTAAAACCATAACCTTTTGGAAGATTTTATTCACATGCTATGTCCTAAATTTGGTGTAAGGTGTAGGAGGGGCGGTAGAAAAAAAAAAACGGTTTTGCACAAAACGGAGAATGGTATAAAGTCTGTGTAGGTGGAAACGAACGTGGTGGGTATTATATTTTTCTCTTTTGCAGCTTAGTTGTGAGTTAAAAAAAAAGACACAAAGTGTGAAATGACATTGGAGTTTAGGAGTTGTTACAATCAGAATTTTTCAGAGCATTGTCGCCAGCTGTGAGACAGGCAGGAAGTGAATGGGGCAGATGAGTAAGACATGCAAGGAATTGAACCAGGAGATGGTGGTGTTACGTGGTGGTGCACCCTTCCATTCAGGCGCCAGTGCACGCCAGAGATAGTAGTTTGACAGAGCACTCCACTGCCTATCTGTTTTCTATTCCACACACTCTTTTTTTCACTTTTTTACCCACAGTGCAACTCTGGGAGAGTCATGCCACAAGCTGTTTGAAACCTGTTTATCTTCAGAGGCAGCAACACCTATAGAATCAGCAAATTTCCCCTTTAAATCATTGAGCTTTCAGACACATCTCACCATCTCCATCCGCTCATGTGGTGTTACAAACGATAATAAGACATTTTTACAAAACAAATTGTACTTTATGACATCACATTATGATCAAACACTAGCTGCTTCAGTTACAGGTTCACATGTAGTAACAACATGTTGTAACCTGAGCTCTATGAGTGCAGGCCAGTGGCCAGACTTTCAACTAAAGTTCAGTGAAGTCTTTCAGGTGGTTTGAGCTATTCAGTCAATCATCAGAGTGACAGAACTAAAAACACAACCTGCCTGTGGAGGTAAAAGGTGAGGAGGCCAAACTGGACCGTGTCAGTTCCACAGCGGCTGATGAAAGACTTCTTGTCGGCTCCGTGGTCGTTTTTTTTTGCTCAACATCAGTGATGCTGCAGCGCTGCTGCTTGTTTTGGAGGGGATATAACGATGAGTGGAACAGCTGGCACACCGAATTTCCTGAAGCGAGGTCGCGCCCTTGCGAAGCTTCACGCCGAGATGTTGGAGTGATACCTGCAGCCTCAGTGCCGGATATTTCATGT
The DNA here is from genome assembly GCF_900324465.2 of Anabas testudineus. NCBI lineage: Eukaryota > Metazoa > Chordata > Actinopteri > Anabantiformes > Anabantidae > Anabas > Anabas testudineus. The sequence continues at coordinate 20,689,389 of NC_046629.1, forward strand.
TGACAAAATGGATTTCAGCGGGATTTGATGTTTTAGAGACAAGTGTGTCGCCTGCACTCTAACACCGTCGCAACAAATGCTCATATCTGTACTCCAGACTCTAGATTTGTCCATTTGAAAATATTCACCAAAAAAATTGCCTGACCCTGAGATTCTGTAGAAAATTTTTCATTTTTCAGTATTTATTCACTGAAATCTTTTATTCATAGGTCATTTTAATTTCTTCTTCGTTTTTTTCATGTTGACCACACAAAGAAAATGCACTACTATCCCAACACAGGCATTAATATTCTGCCAAATGCCTACCTATTCACAACAGGGGTTTGAATAGAGTCTTTGTTTCACCGTTTTGACGAAATAATATTAGAAGCAGAGGATGGAAATCATCTGCATCATGACTAGCATGCCAGATTTGTCTCAGAAAAACTAGCAATCCCCCTGAAAGTTTGAGCTTGAATGTTTTTATTCTAATTGGCAAAAAGGCAAATGCGTGTGGTGAGCTACTCTGACCTCTCTTTGGATGTCAGCTACTGTAAGCTACATGACGAGTGAAGACGGTCTCGATGAAAACACCCAGTGGTGAGCAGGTTCATTAGCACAGGTGTGCATTTTATTCTAGGTTTAAATGGGGGTGTTCAGGTCAGCTGTTGTTCTCATAATGAGTATGACCAACATAACCTGTTAATCACTCTCTCCAGCTAACACTATTGGCAGGTTCACAGTGGATTCTGGCAGCAGGGAGCATGTTGCAGAACACTACTTTTCTAATGAAGCCATATTTCTAACTGTAACAGAGTGGTTCATGTTGAAGTTGGAGGTAACGATACAGGACATGGTCTGTACGACTACTGAGCTGATTGAGGCAGAAGGAAGGTACATTTTTTGTGCTTGGTCCTGTGAACCAATCACAGTTGTTGCCACCTGTGCCACCTAGTTGTAGTTATAGTAGCGATCGTATAGGTCACTTCTAGTGGTTGTAATAGTTCCAACACAAGCAAAAGATTGAGTCAGAGACAGCTATAGACCAAGAAAGTCCACCTCAGGAGGAGGTCAGGGTGGATGAATGGAACAAAAACGGGAGTGACTGGATTTAAGAAACTTGCTGTTGTTGTTTTTTCATCCATAATCTTTCCACAACATTAACTACACCTTATAATAACAGCGACAGTGATTGTAACCATGTGTTTATGATTATTTCCATAATGACAAAGGTCTGGTATGCTATTTCAAGAGATACTCCTATGTATCTGCATTCATTAATAATCAGATGCTAAATAAATATGTGGCCCGTGTGAGAAAGGACACGGCACCAGAGTGGAGGAGGTTCAAGATACCAAACGTGGACCCTCCACCTGAGTCTCTAGAAGACAGACTACACAGATAAGTAAAATAAACTTTATTTAAAAAAATATATTAAGTAATTTATTTGCTTTAAAGTCTTTAAACTCTAAATTGAGATTCTCTGTGCTATTGATCTGTCCAACTTTTTAGGGAGCCTTTGGGACAGGCAGTGATGTCATCTCTGTATAATCATCTACTGCATACACTGTATGTGGAATATGTTCATGCTCTGACTGTAGCCAGACCACAACAGTCAAGCAGTGAACCATCTGTTTCACAGCTTGGCAGCAGTGCGTCCAGTGGTTCTCTGAACTGACTGATGTAATTCAGAAGTCAGTGTTTTTATAGTCTTTTTATTTTAGTTAAAAGCTAAGAAGCATGTAGCGTGTGTGTACTTCTATTCAACATCTCAGCTTTTAAACATTTTTATTTCTTTATTTTTCCTGGAAGCACTTTTGCACATACAGTCCGAGTGTGACTACTGCATTTCACACCTGCATCATTACCCCATCTGCCCTTTGCACGACACAAACATGTACCTTAACATGGTGAACATGCTAAAACAGTTTTTATAAGAGGAAGTGTCTGAGTAGGACATAATACATATATATATATATATATATATATATATATATATATTTATATATATATATCAATAGGAAGCTTAAAACCTCCTACCTTCATGTTTATATGGTGGCTTATGTTCTTTTCTAAGTGCTCCTTGGCCATATAAGAATGTACATTAATATTCCAACATTATGAGGAATCCTTCAATATGCAGCAGTGAATATGCAAATGCCATATCCTGTTCACGTAGCTTGGTAAGCGCTTTCCTTGATACACAAGCTTAGCAAGGTTACTGCACACTGTATCCCTTTCTGTTGTATTTCCTCTGCAGTGCAGCAAGTATGAGCTGGGAAGATGCATGTACACTTATCCTCACGTAAAGGATAAAGAGGGATTCAAACTTCAGTCATTATTAGTTGCTGACCAGCATAAAGTTAACACATCAAAGGGACTTTAAGGGAGAGTGTGCAGAGTAAGTTGAACCAGAGGAAAGAAAACATGGCATGTGATGACATGGCCAGCGAACAGCTTTCGAATGAAGTTTATAAAAGTTGAATTCAGAATGTCAGTGTGGGCCTAAGAGGCATATTTTATTTTTAGTTTGCCTTTATACCTTAAGCAGACTGGTTGTAAAATGTTCCATCAATCCACAGTATCTATCTACCTAAAGACAAGACTAAGGCAGTAACTTTTAAATGTCAGGCTTTCCCTTTAGGACACGTGGAAACACATCTATGACCCCCCCCTGCGATACACCAGAGATGATTCTCTAATCACTAATTGCCTGGGAACATTTTTAGAACTCCTGCAGAGATGGAAGTTGAAACACCTTTGAGGTGGCATGTCCAGCTTTTCACACGACTGGATTTAAATTCAAAGTGCAAATGCGAGCACAAGCTCCTGCCACCGGTGTGCGGGGTGTTCATCAAATCATTTTGAAATCCTGAATGCTCTGTGTATCTACAGTCGATTCTCAATAGACGTTTGTAGGAAGAAAACAGAATCAGCAGGTGACGTTAGAATGACTTCAGTCATGACCTATCACATGGACTTCCAAAGCACCTTTACAAGGCACCGGCTGCTAACTTCCCCTCAGCGGCAGACGATGCCTTTTATTCAGCTACATTTGTGTTTCTGAAAGCATTGAAAATCCTGCCTTTGCAAAGAAATGCGGCAGGGTTCGGTTGAATACGTCCACTAACTAAATGCAACTTGCACTCTTGCACTTTACGTCTGAACTAAAGCTGGAATTATGCTTTTGCATGGAAACATGTCGCCCTCTTTGCGAATGCATGTTACAAAGGGTCAGCACATGCGTCTCAAATCTCAAAGATTAATGATGACCTCTGCAATGAGCAAACATTGTAAACATTGTATGGGAAGAAGGAAAACACTGACTTTACCAGTACGTTTCCCTTCGTTTTCAGCATGGAACTGTTTTCCGCCAATGATGACCACCCATCACTTTCTAGATTGAATGATTGGTGCAGATGAAAATATCTAAGTGATTAACTGGTGACTGATTTCTTACCGGCTGCAGTGCACTCAGCTAATGAGGACAAATTACTTCAGTTGAGATGCAGAAAACACACATTTTGGCACATCTCTGAACATTTTTTTGTTCCTGCGTGTTTAATCTACAGTAGGAGGATCGGGATGATGCAAAAGATGATGAAAGATGTAAGATGACTGACACTGTTGCCTCAAGCTTACAATCTTTCAAATTCAAACGTGCAGCTTAAAAACTCTTCTTTTTTTTCATGTTATCTGCTTTTATGATGAGCTGAACTGAAATTGAGACAAAGTTACTGTATTTTACTTCCGTATTTATTTTCACTGAGAGTTTAGTGAGAGTTTGAGGAAACTCCTGACCTCTCACAGGCTGCTGGTCGGGGTAAAGCAGATATCCTGAAGCTGGTGTGGTTCTCTCCTGACTCTCTGGGGGGTGGTGGGGCTGTGTGGGATGGACTGTCTTTCTCTGCTCTGCTCTCGGCTTGAAAACAACAGATTTGATCTGTCGGCTGTACCCACCATCTGCTGAAAGGCTTGCTCTTTAAACAGAATATAAAACGAAGTGCGAGGAGGGCGGGGTGGTGGGGTGGCGGAGGCAGCACTGGCCATAACAATTGTTAGAACTGCACCTGGTTGAGGAGGCTTTCAGACAAAGAAATCTTTCAGCACCAAGGACTGCTCTCCCTTGCAGAGGACTTTTTAGACATTCTGCACAGCGAGTCGCAGCGAGTTGTTTTATTCTTTGTCCTTGCTCATCCGGCAGACAGGCAGGGTGTTGATTGGCACTGCACTTTGAGATTCAGTGAGTGAAAACCTGGCCAATTAACAGCAGGTTAGAAACACACATCACAGCCACACTGTAAGCGCGAAGTGAGAAGTTTCGTTTGCTTTAAGTTTCGATCCGTAACTCATAGAGACATGTTGGCACGTTTGGAACTAACAGCTTTTTTCTAAATGCTGAATTTGGGCATTTGTCCTTTAGCCACAGTTTGTGTGACAGACACGAGCTGGTGATAGATTAAACCTGTGACGCTGACTTCCTGCTTCACATTCTGTTCCTGTCATCATGTGGCAGCTTCAAAGCATTTATTCGAATCCCTTTCCCAGCTATTATACTTTTGTCTCAGTTCTGCTAACAAAACTGGTCTTTCACTGCTTCGAGGCATCAGAATGTAGAATACATTTAGAGCATCTAGCAGTCCCCTGCTGGATGTTCACTGAACAAAATATGCTGGACTGTGAAATGAATATACTCCTCATCGCCTTTTGCCGTGGCCCGCGGCTGCTGCAGAACTCTGGCGAGAGAGGAGATATTGCTTAAGTACAATACGTGCATTTGTATGTGGAAAGTGTGCTGATGTGCCTGAGGAGGAAGCCAAAGCTCATCCCAGTAACACACAGAGGGGAGGGGGAAGAGGTGTCAAAACATTAATGAACGGTTGTGTGCTCCTTCATTCTCCAGTGTGGCGACAGAGCAATAATAGGAGCAGTGCATAATGAGTCCCTGCAAGAAGCAAGCGTACGGGAACACGCTCGTGCACGCACTCATGAACACACAAAGGAAAGCTGCTTTTTGATGTTGGAAGGAGATCCACTGGCCTCTATTGGTGACCAGAGGAAGGGACTAAGCGCTGGAGACATGGATTCCATGGTTATTTTGTCCCTCAAATGTGTTAATAGGCTTTTGGTATTCCCAATCATTTACGCTGCTACTTTCAGCTTAACTTTGGTGTTATTATGTGTTATGAGTATTGATTTATCAATTTTGTAATTTTAAACTGCTTTGTCTGCAACATTTTGTGCAGCTGTCTTGTGTAATTCTCCTTGTTGAAAAAGGCTAAATGTATAGAAGCTGTGAGGAAGCTGCAACTGTGCAACGTATAGTCTGCAGGAGAAGTGACGGGCAGAGTAGAGATGCTCTCCCGTTAACAATTAGTGCCTCAGAAATCAGACGATGGAGGACTAAAAACACAAGATGGTAGTAATGCAACTCCAGTATGCCATAAAACCCAAAATCTACTTAATACACAGAAAAACATCTAAAGGTGGGGACAAAACATGAAGCTGTGATGTCGACGTCGATTCATGGACACTTAAAGCAATGGACACACCTGGAAGAAGTAAATCTCATCTCTCTAATTCCAGTTGTATGATGTGTGTGCTCAGAGTTGAACTAATGATGAATATTAGATGAAGTGCTGACAGTTTGACAGTTTGAGGGTTAAGTCCTAAAACCTTATGTTAAAGCACGTGTGCTGGCCACCAGGGCTGTTTGTGGCCTTTCTGGTGTCTTAGGCCAAACATCCACAGACTCCCCCCTGTGGGGATTAACCTTTGCCTTCGCATAGCTGAATAACTGCACAATCTAAGATCACACACAGGTTGAGCAGGAGTTTTAGGTCTTAGGTCTCACTTTAGAGTGAAGACACAGAACGCTATGAAGCTGCCAAAACGCAGACACTCACTCGTGTCTATTCCAGACTAGATAATCGCTTCCTTTCCACATTCTCACACAAGAAAATTCCTCAAAGAAGCAAGGCAGTTTATGGCTCAACAAGATTTAATGGCACTTCTAATCTGTGGCAGCAGCAAAACCTGACAGGTGATGTGATTTCCCGGGCCTTTGCTTTTTCTTCTAATCTGGCTTAATAGGATGTGAGGCTCCGGTTGTGTTTAATCTCAATGAGCAGACCACAATCCTTTAGCATGCTCGTAGCTTAACTTGATATGACGGGGTACTCAGCAAATTATTTACTTGGAAAGAGATTAGCGTGCGCGCTGAAAGGTGATGTAAGTTGAGCTGAGGATTGTTTTTGCCAGCGCACTGCTCCGGAATGTGTTTTTTTTTGGGGGGGGGGAGCTTAGCGGCTGACAGGGACACAACGGCAGCTCTTCATTGGTATTCTGGAGCTGCCGTGCCTGTCTTGCTGCACTATAGAATGCATAGACTTTGTGACAAAATTGATGAAGCATGCATTTTCATCACAGTGCCAGGGCAGGGCTCCGACAGTAGTGATGGAGGCATCAAGCAACACTGGGGGGGTGCGGAGGGGGTCTGCATGAGGACATAAGCAGTGCACGCACACACACACACACACTGGAGTTATGCAATGTGTGTTAGATAGATTGCAGTACATATGTGTCCATTTGCTTGTGTTTGTGTACCTCTATATCTCTCTGTAAACTGCATCTCTACGCACGGCAGCTTGTACGTACTGCCGACTGTTAAAAACAGGTTTAAATCTACTGCCACATGTCATTTGCCATTATTCATACTCATATATTTGCACACAGAATCGTATGGAGTCAAACAGAGTGGAAAGATTGTGCAGTGTTTTCAGCTTTGACTTTATTTTTGTTTTTTGCAACGTTGAATCATGGTTGATTTTTGCTGTTGGTGTTTCATCACACCACAGAAGCCAGCTGAAGAATCCAGCTGAGTTTACATCAGAGCCCCTGACTCGTTCTTTTCCTATAATCTTCTTTGTGGAGCTGCTACTTGTACTTATTCACCAGTAACTGGACTGTACATACAGCTGTATTTATACTACAATCCTTGAAAGATTTCCATAGAACTCATTGTGTGACTTCTAAAACTATTACTTGAGTTATTAACTATCGTAATATTTGCAATGATTTATTTCGTTTTTATATTTCTAATACATTTTACATGAATTTATCTTTGTAAATGTCTGTTTTCACTTTGATGTGAAAGAGTCATTTCCTGTTTTTATGCCTTCACAGTTGATTATTTTTTCATCTGTCTGTAACATTCTCATGAACCTCATGTCTCAACTTGAGGGAATTACATCAACATTGGCACTAATGACCGTGTACACAGAAGGATGAAATGATTAGAACATGAGTCTAGACAGACTTGAAAGTAAACTGCATATTAACTAGTTGATGGAGGCATAAAACTGCAAGGTGGTTTATTTATTCTTTTGTTGTTGTTAAATGAAACCGGCCCTGATTCAATGTTAAATGGAATTTATGTGAAAGTAAAAGCAGAGTGAACACGTTTTAATGGCACTGCCTCCTGACCTCCACTTTACTTTGTTCAAACAGCTTAGACACTCTCCTATTTTCACTCTAAGGCCACTCTTGTGTTTTAGCCTACGGTGTAAAAAAGAGTTTATCAAACTGTGAGGCTCAGCCCATCAAAATAATGAGCGATTGGCCGCACGTATCCTTCCACCGCAGCGCAACGGGAACATGTCTTCGCAGAAGTCATTTGTACCGACTAACTTTGAAAAACACAGATTGTGTTTCTCTTAGTGGAACTAAAAAGCCATGGTGTCAATTTAACCTTCAGTACGATGGGTGATGAACATGTAAGATGAATTGGCAGGTCATGAATCTGATTAGGTAGTCCGTCATTTAGTCTTCTAAGCTCTGAGACTAATGAAAAGCGCCTGTGGCATTTGTGTACACACCACTCAGCGTGTGAAGATAATCATTCTTTGAAAGCAATCTCCACGCTGTGTTGTCAGAAGCAAAGGAAGCATCTTTTGCATCGCTGAGTTCTTCTAGTGACCCTCTGTAGATCAGCAGAGCTGCTGCACATTTCACTCTGGGAAACGCACAGTGGGACTACTTTGGTGGAGAAATGATTGTGTAATGATTAAATGGCTGACTGCTGAGCTGGTTTCAGTAGTGGTGGCAAGCTGTGCCCTGTCTCCCACAACCCATAATTAAACCATCTGAAGAAGGGCAAGAATAGTGATTATTCATGGCTAGATTATGGCACATTCTGGAGGCTGCTGCAACACTTCCTTTATCTCGTCTCGTTTGCTTGTCCTCTTAAATAAGCCGCTGCTTTGATACATGCTCATTTAGCTTGTGAGGAACTTGGTCAAAAAAAAAAAACAAAAAAAAAAAATCCCGTCTCTGACAGCTCGTGGGTGGTGCTCAGGCCTCCAGCTGCATCCATCAGGCAGCTGCGGTTAGAATGTCTAGGAAAATATTTTAGATACAGAGCAAAGATTTTACTGTAGAACAAACCATCATCTTTGTTGCATCATTTATTCCTTTGAAAAGAAATGATTTCTTACTATTACTATGTTACTTCAGAATGTCTGCAGGAGAGTGCAGAAATCTGGGACTTTGATGGTGCTGATGCCACAAGTTCTGCTGGTCAACAAGCTGACTGACCTCCACGCACCAGTCCAGACACACACTGATATTAGCTTTAGTGACAAAAGGTAAAATGTGTCACACAGCGTCACACTGTGAAAATGAATCATCCGACCTTCTGATCATAAGGGCTTCGTCCAGACACATTTAAGACCTGTGCTTTGTGAAAAAAGGAGATGGACACTGGGGACTTGGTTTCATAGTTTACCTGATTGTGATTTAGTGCAGTCTCTGCAGCTGTCAAGGTGCCTCAGCTTACCATTTCCCAGCATTTGTATGGTGTGTGTTTTTGTGGCTCTTAAAGGGCGATTTCAGTCATTTTCAACTTGCTTCCTATGATTCTAGCAAAGAGCATACATGGATATAAATGCTATTAAACGTTCCTGTGCTTTCACTGTATTAAAATATCTCCCTGCTTCTGGCTGTGAACACCTTCAGATGGAAGCATCAGTTCAGTTTTCAGTAGCTCGTGCTATGGATGATGTAGTTTTGGTCAACCTGCAACCTCTGGTTTATTAATTAGAAGTTCCTCCACCTGTTTAATACGACCAGCTGATGTGGATTATGCATGTACGTTAATAGAACTTTTAGAAATGTTCTCTGTGATAGACCCAAGCTTGAACTGTGACCTACACCTGTACCCTGCCTTTATTCGACTGCATGCTGCGCTGGGCTTTGAGCTCCCAGAGCTCAAGGCAGAAAAGACTGTATATAAAGTGAATCCTGTTCCTAGAATCCCCAAAAATATGAAACACTTTAACTTGAACATTTTTTGAGTCTCAGGAGACTGTGTGTCCTACACAGAATTGTCAGGAAAGATAACACTTTCATTTTTCCCCCCCCTGGGCAATAAAGGGAGCTAAAATATTGGTGGGTAGATGGAAATCAGTGCAGAGTATAAAAAGATAAGCAACAATGTGGGTCAAGCATACACAGTATTGTATGTTTAAGTAAAATTCAGTCAATCTAATTGAAAATATATTTTACATATGATGGCAAATAGAAGGGGAAGCAAAGCCAATCTGGAGAAACACGCTGGTCACTGTGGGAGTTTCAGTGATTCATTGTCCTAAAAGAATATTACTCTCACATCTCACCTACTCATTCACACTCAGGCAATGCACCGCAAATAAACCTCACACTGTGGAACTTCAACTCCAACTCAGAGAGAAGTATTCTGTCACCCTCGCCGCCTGCAACTTTTGTGATTTATAGTTGCCACGGCGTTGACTTTATTTATTTATATTTTCCTCAAGATAGCTGATCGTAAACCCGAAAGGCGAGGGGAGAGCGAGGGGTACAGGGAAGCAGCTTGATAAATGGCCTGCGGGAAAAAATGGACACCTGATAGGCCATTCCAACGGGGGAGAGAGAGATGGATATTGGCCGGAAAAAAAAAAAGCCTCCCTCAGCTCAGATAACACCTCAATCTGTCTCTTAAAGGAGTGAGAAGAATGGAGCAGGTGTTTCGTAAAGGGCCACAAATGATTCTTTTCGGTATCTATCCACAATAAGTGTGCCTTCGTGTCTCCTTCTCTGCATGTCACTTCCATCTGCTGTCACTGCTGCTTGGGTCGGCAGTCAATACAGAAACCAGGCAGAGACAGATTAGCCGCCAATAACACGTTTTGCCCCGGATTCGCTGATTGCGCTCAGAAAATTTAATATAGGGAGCAGACAGAGGTGTTAACATGTGTCTTCAGCTGCTATAAACCATGAGCGGAGACAGAAAGTGGGAGAAAAGCCATTTTTGTGTCCTGTTTGAATAAAAGAAACGAGGAGCTAAATAGTTTTTTCGATTGCTTCATTCAAGCCGACCCTGCTGTCTGTCTGTAAACATCGTTTAGTTGTCTCTCATTCTGTGCACATGAACAGAACTGCTGCTGACAGCAACTGCACTATATAGAAACCTTTCCCTTGAATAGCATGCTCTGAATATCGGATCCTGCCTTTCATTCATGGGCTGCTGTGCAATTTCATCTTTGTATTACCTGACTTATTTTTGTCAACTGCACAAATAAGCAAAGGTGAAGCTAAGATTCCTGCACAATAAGCGAAGCTTCAGTGATGATGGGGGATAAAGGTGGAGTAAATACGGTATGCATCGGCTCGGGGGGAATGCTTTACTGCATATGTGCACAGCGGGAGCGTCTCCAGAGAGTAACAGTGTGTCACGACTCCAGGCTTCACTCATCTCTGGCTGCTTTGTTGCTGACTCCACGTTACAACGCAGTGGGGTGGTGTGGCATGCAAGCACCTTGCTGGTGCATTTGCTTCTGTTGGCCAGCAGAAGTCAGCATTGTTCTATATAAAGCATTAGAATGGCAAAGAGAGTAGCAACTACTGTACAAGCAGTGGAGTTTTAATGCTTGCTGTAAAGCTTTGAATCATCCTCAGGCAATGCAAGGGGGCAATATTCATAGTTACTACTACTGTTGCATTTGATGGATTGTTGGGTATTTAGGCAATGTTGTTCAAGCACAACTTCTGCTCTCTAATCTGTTATCTCCTAGGAATACATTTATATATTAATGACTATTATTGTTACCAAACCTTAGATACATGGCTCGTTAACTTCTTTAACATAATGTCAGTTCATTAAAAGGATATTTTTCACATGCAGTAGAGAATAGAAGGAGTAAACAGAGGTCAAGGGCACACTTTTTGAAAACAGAAGAGGAATGTGGAAGAAGACCAGATATGGTGCCACAGAGTGAGTTATTAAAGCGGAGGCGAGGGGGGCAGCTCTGTAGACAGCAGGAGAAGATCAAATCCAGAACAAGGAAAGATAACAGGAAACCTCTCTGTGTACTTTAGGGTCACACCTTGAGTGTGATTTTTTTGCTTCCAGGCCTACCTGTGGTCTGACACACAGTGGCATGTCTGCAGGTGTGTGCTCGTGCTGTCGGCGTGGAGAATTTATCATGAGCAGCCTGGGCTAACAAGAGGTCACGCAGAGACCCCTCCTCTTGGGGTCATCATTACTCCCACCAGTCGCTGCTGGAAAATCAATACCGAGTGCTGTGACACAGTAAGATGGAGGACTTTCTTGCTGTTTTTACACAATATAGGACACAGGAAGTGATTCAGCTCTGCAGAGATTGTTCGGCGTCAAGCTGTAGGTTAGTCTGATGAATGGAAATACTTATTTTCCCTTCTGGCGATTAAAGTGCAGGCATCTCTGCGCGCGGGTGTACACATGACCTCTTGGATTGCATCTCAAAGATGAAATGAAGATGATCCATCTTCATTTACAGCTCCTCATATCTGACGGCGCTGTTGTGTGTATTCAATTGATCCTGTTCATAATGTTATGAATTTCTATAAGGCCATCTCTCAGAACGAGTACCTATCTGCATTCCCCGTGCTCAGATCCGCCTCTCATCTTTCACATATCAGTATAATCAGCGAGCACATGCTGACATTCAGAGCCTCGACAGAAAAACAATGGGGACTCCTCAGCATACTAAATCACATGTAACGTGAATACAAAATAATGCTCCGAGGCTCTTGTGATGCAGGGATGTGCATAATTACACAACACAGGGTTCTCCTCTCGGAGGCGCTCCTTTTGTGCTTCCTTACGACATCACTGTTTTATCTTGTGAGCTTTAGCAAGCTGGCCTCACATAGTCCCAGTGATTTGTGTTTGATGAAGAGTCTAACGACTAAAATATATCTAATACATGTATGTAGGACTGTAAATACCACTATTTGTTCAGCAAGCTTTGACGCAGGTGGGGTTGGTTATTAACCACTCAGGCAAATTTGAATGATTAAAACTTCTGCAAGTAAAAATAGGTTGCTCTAAGCACTGAAGCCGCTTAGAGCAGCAGGCAATGTTGTAACATGGTTTCATCCACATTACGGAGACCCTTTGTCACTCCCTGTTCAAACATCCACTCACTCACTACTCCCTATGTAACCTGCACTAAGTAGTGAGCAGTACATTGAGATTTTGGACAAAATAGTGCCATCTGATTGTCTGCTGGTGGTTTGCATGAGGTTTGTTCCAGGATTCACTTCAGTTCAGTGGCTCCAGTCAGGCTTCCTTTCTATCCTGACCACAGAAATTAAGAAAACCTGTTACACGGTCTAACTCCACAACTCAACACTACTTAGTTCACAGACTAAAGAAAGCTATAGATATATATTTACAATAAAAGGAGAGTAATAGAAACTAAAAAAAAGCTCCAGGTGCATGTGCGTATCAGCAGAGTAAATGGTGTTTTTATAAAGTAGCTCCATATCGTTTCTACACTCTGCTGTTTCTTTCCATTTTGAGTGTGAAGATGCTTATGTTGCTGTGCTAATGGATAGTTCAGTGTTCAACCCTAGACTGGGCTCCATCATGAGATTAGAGCCTGTAGTGGTCATTAGGGCTAAACGGTTTAAACATTCAAACACTGCCAATCACACTGTGTACGGGGTTGAGCCTTATTGATTGATTCATCAAATATGTTTTACTGATGTAGCTTGGCAGGACACCAGTGCCAACATTTAGTGCTGAAACAAAGAGGTGATTGACCTGTGGGATGGTGTGTGTGTGTGTGTGTGTGTGTGTGCATGTGAAACAGAGGAAAGCTTTACTAGCCACTGTCCAGTGATTTCAGATCAATATGTAGTGCCTGCAGTGAAAGCTGAGCCACTGGACCAGTTAATTTCACTGAAAGAGCGAGAGATGATAGAAACAGAGGCATGCCGGAAGGAGTCTTTGTTTGTGTGCACGTGTGTGTTTGTGTCTAGATGAAATGAGGGTGCCACAGCTGTCTCTGGGACTCTTAACAGCACGGCTACCAGGACCACCTGGTCTTGTGTGTAGCTGGTTTTGAGATGATACAGACAATGAATAAAAAGTAGTTGTCATTGTGTTGTGAAACACGAGCAAGCAAGGGTTTAATTTGATCTTTAAATTCTCATTGTTTTGTATATTTAAATCTAAATATATAGGATAAAAATGACAAACAAACATGATTTAGAAAAACAAACAAAACAAAACAACAAATACAATAAACTCTCTCTTTTTATTACTTTCTTGGGGGTTTTTTTTACTTAACAGCAGGGTTTTACAAAAGGTTTATAATTAAGCATGAATGTATGTTTGCTCTTATACTTAGTGGGTCAGATTAGAGGGTGATGCACCTAATGTCTGCAAACCCTTTATGTAAAGCTGCCTCATCACATATATGTTTATTGATAGCCTGGTCATAGAAACAGATCATTACATCTACTTGAGAGGCGGAAGGTACAATATCCACCCATATAATATGCAGTTCTTCGGTAAAGGTTTGGAAAGGTATTGTAAGAAGAATTGCTTTGAGCTATCTCCACCAGCCTCCAGTAATGCATTTTCTTATCATAGATGCATTGGCTGTAATACACTATGCACATTGCAGCTTTCTGAGGTACCTGTACTGCTGCTTTTCTTTGCCCTGATAATAGTTTGTACTCCATGTGAATAGCCAAGCATTCCACTAATAGATTCTACATCGAAACCTTGGAGAAGTGCAGAATCAGTTGTCAATCATATAGAGGTGATTCATGTAAAAGAAAACTAAATGTTGATCGTTTTTCATCAACTCTAGATGTTTACTACAGGTTTCCAGTGTCTTAGACATGTAGTCAGAAAGAACTGGGGATTGAACCACCAATCCTATATAACCCCATATAATTAAATCTACTAAATAACCCCCTGTTTAGTAAGTCCCATGGTATGGTAGGTGACAAACAACGTTTCAGCCTCCAGTGAACTACAATGGCCCTGAGAATATAATGCCTAACCACAGAGAACCTTTCGAAACCTGCACTCTCTTCATTTAATCTTCTTGCTCCCTAACCTGATTCCCCTTCATCTTCTTTGCCGTGAGTGGCCTGGTGAATCAAATTCATAAGAGGTCGATGACAGAATGGGGCTTGTGGAACCGTTAAAAGGCTTCTGTGCTTTGCCAGTGTAGAGAGATTACTGCCTAGTTAAAACTGGACATCAAAGGAAGCCTGTAACAGCGAATTTATTAAAGTGGTGTTACTGGAGATGATTCAAGCTTGAGGGAAAGTTATGAGTGAAATCAGTTCTTTTTGTGTGACTACTGGTAAAAGCCTGATTTTAATGTACCTGAATGACTATTGCAAAAAGAAAGTGGGGCATATTACACATTATTATTGAATTGCAAACCTCATATCATATGTCTGCATCATATCCCTAATGTTAGTGTGAGCACATAAACATTAATGACAACAGTTTTGGGCTCTTTGAAAACTGACCTTGGAGCAAACATCACCAACCTTTATAACTTTTCAAGTCATTGTAGAAATCGGCACTTATTTATAGTAATTTTATACTTATTGAAAAATGCAAATGCTGTTGACAACATGTTCTGTGGGTTATCTAAAGTAACAGCATCACTGTTTTTAGCCCAAACAGCCCAAAATTAAGTGAGAAAACTGGGTTGGTGCTAACTTTTGTAATTTGTAGATGGCTTTTAACTTTGCATTTGAGTTTGCATCAAGGCAACCTCACGTAGTTTGTGTTGATTTGCAATGTCAGTTGTACATGTCAGGCATATGAGCATATGATGTCAAAAGTCAAAACAACTTTGCAGCAGCTTTGAATCACCACAATAGCCTTAAGTGTTGAAATAAATGTCTGTGACGATTCTCAGTCATTCAGATGAGGTTATCTGGAAGCACTCCTACCCTCAATAAATTGGGTCCTTAAGTGTGCACAGCCCCCCCATTGTCCCCCTAACAAGCAAATTGAGGTCAGATGTGAAGTGATGTTTGAAGTCCCCTGCTTACTTTTGTCAAAATGAAGAAGCTTCTTGGCTGAACAATGAAATGTTTACACCAAAAAGATGCAAGTCCAGTTGCCCTAACTCTGTGTCCAGATGTTGGAGATAAATCTGCAGGGGTTAACAGCAACTACGGGCCTCTACCAAACTGCCATTAATGTCCTGTTGCAGTTCAAACAATACCCAGTTTAAGTCTGCCTTCCCCCAGTCATGGACAAAGTGCACAAGAACGTATGAACAATGCTGCTGCCACTGCCTATGTAGATGTGTTGGTAAGTGTATCTGAGGCCAAGAATATGCTAATAAAGTGCTGGCTGTGGCTCAGGAGGCAGAGCAGTCATCTACCAATCATAGGATCGGTGGATCGATTCCTGCCTCCTTCTCATGTCAAAGTGCCTTAGGCAAGATACTGAACCCCAAGTTGCCCCCGGTGATTCAGGTCTGCCATCAGTTTGTGAGTGTGTGTGAATGAATGAACACAGTGTAAAAGTGCTTTGAGTACCTGTTACAGTAGGTAGAAAAGTGCTATACTGTAAGTGCAGAACATTTACCATTTAATGTTATGCTAACCTGTGTTTCCTGTGTTTAACCTGTGTTTCCTGTGTTTCCCATGATGCAATTTCCATGTTTGTTGAGACCCTGCCAGCTTGACAGTTCCAAGTTCTAGTGCAGCAATTTAGAATTTGTAGAAATAGGGTAGTCTTTTGAAAATATCTGAAATAACCCTAGTGACATTTTCTGGCTCATTTACTCTTATTTGAATAAGTCTATCTGATGACTAAATGTAAATGTAAGTTCTGCTCTGACCTTATACTGTTTTTATATGTTGACTAGTACTCCATGTGATGAGTACTTTTATATGTCAAATGATTGCAGTGCTTCTTTAATGCAAGATCTCTTTCCATGATTTTATTTTGTCCACCTCCTTTAATAACCGTTAAGTGCCATCACATCATTGCTAGCATGACATTGAAGTCTGCAGCACTCTCTAAAAGAGCAGAAACCCTCAGGAGCATCAGTGCACTGTTCTGCTGTTCTGGCAGAAGAGCCTTTGCTTTGGTCAATTTCTGGTTCCTATTTTGCTGCTATTGACCGCTTCCAGAGAGGAGCGGCCGGGTTGCCCACAACAGCGATTTCCACCCTTGTAGCATGAGCACCCCTTGCCCAGGCATGAAATTGACCTTGGCCTGGAGGCTTGGTGCTGAGATAAGCCCAAACAGGAGCGATAAAAACCTGATTCCCCAGGCACCCATGGACTGAGTGGTGAGAGAGCAACCTTGGAGCCTTGACGTCAGCAAGGTTTTATTATCCCTTTGCTACGATCAGAGAAAGACATGCAGAGAGTCTGAGCACAGCTCGCCTGCCCACCTGCCTGCCCATACTCTTGTGTGGTGTATTAAAATTCATGAGCCACATTGGTTTGAATGCCAAGGTTTACGGCAGCATTCTCCCTCTGCATAGGTCCTCGGGGATGAACACTAGGAGAGATTAGAGAAGGACGGTGGAGAGAGATATGGGATCAAGAGGGGAAGAGAGTGAGAGAGAGAGATATGGAGGATAGGGGGAGATAAGGGGAAGAATGGAGGAAAGAGGATGTACAGAAAATGGATGGTGGCAGAAATATCAACCCTATTACCAGACAGAATGTTGATATTGGGCAATTCATCAAAACCCTAGATTACATGCAATGTTTGTAAAACCGTTTTTTTTCACCAATACCTGCACTTGGCAAGTGCATTCTGTTTGTGTTTAGTGAAAGATGGTTGTAGTTTAAAACAAGACATAAACTCTGCATTCAGAAAGAACAAATGTGGTCCTGAATCTGCACCAGTGATCCAAGTTGAACATTTCATTTCCTCCAGTTTTTGTTAATCCTAATGTGCCTGTGTGAAACCCCATAGCAATACATGTTTCTAAGTATTGAGATATTCACTCTGTAAAATGAAGGTGGAAATACAGTGGTGGACCAACTGACATTGCCAGCCTACCAGCATGCCACTACTGAATGGCAACACGAGATGTACACAGGTCCTGCAGAATCATTCAATATACCAGTAATTCTTAAGGACACTTAAGAAAAAAATACTCAAGGATGGAAGAAAATGGCAGCGACACAGGCACTGAGTCAGACAAAGGAAGATGACAGAGGGAGCCAAAGAAGCTGAAGGAGGCATCAAGCAAAGTAACAGCCGTAAGTGGCAGAAACTAAATGAATCGCTTGAGGCCAAGGTTTGAGGTACAGTGAGGGTCTGCGAAACAAAAAGCGTGGGGCTTTTTTTCAGAGAGTAAGAACTCTGACTGCTGGAGGAAAAAGACTGGCTAAAAGTGAGCTGCTGACAGTTAAAAACCTGGCCAGGCGTGTACTGAGATGGATAAAGGGAAAGTGTTGGTGAGTGAATGAGGAGGAAGTGAGGTGTGCATATAAGGAGAGAGGCACAGAGTGACTGAATGAGCGGGAGACTGACAGACTAGGAAGGCGAGGAACTGACTGAATAAGGGAATGGGACACGGCTGACTGACAGATAGAGAGAGGAAGTGAAAGAGGGAGAGATTGGGTGACAGTCTTACTTAGTGAGACTTTGGATAGAATAAGAATCATGGGTATGTGTTGGAACAAGTGGTGTGCCACAGAAAGCCAGAGGGGGGCAGTGTTGCATTAAACACGCTCTGTGCTTGGCTGCAGTTGTGTGGGATGAGGGCATGGCAGTCCTTGGAGCCAAAGGGAATCAGGCAGGTTATGATAATAATAAAACACGTTATTCTAACCATCTATATGCCATTGATAAGCTGCATGTAATCATGGGCTAAATGGGTCACAACACACTAAAATAACATAACTCCCTGTTTCCTCTCAATTCTAGAAATTATATCAAATTACATTTTTTTACAAAGGCCAGCAATGAACAGATGTATACACAGCTTACAGCATATTTCTCTGTAACATGCAGTTAAATGATCTGTATGTGTTGCATGTGTAGAATATTAGGTGCAATTTTTAAAACATGCAGTTTGTTTTGTTAATGTAGTTATGTAATATCAAATATAATTAAAGCTGTGTCAATTATATTCAACTTTTAAGCCTTGCTGGGAGCTCTGAAAGCTTGATGGATAACTTAATGGCATCATCACTCCGTCCATTTTTGTGTGATGGCCAAACCCGGCAAGCACATTGTATTTCATGTCCAAACCCAACCAAGCCCGGATGGTCTAGTTGTGGTTTCTAGTACAGCCCTTGTGCTCGACTCTGGCGAAGACCTCCAGGTCAGAACATCAGTCTCCCCTAATCATTAAAAATAAAGGCATTTGGTTGTAAGTCATTTGGTGTAGTCATATTTTGAGCTGCAATTAAGCCTATTTAGCCTAAGTTTGACATGCCTGATGGAACTCTACCTAAACATGACTTCTAAATTTCTGCCTGGAAACAGCCTGAGCACTCAGGTACTAATGGACCCTGTTTGTGAATCCGTCCTCTGCGTTCTGCACTGTACAATCATTCAAGTACCTTAGTCATCACTTCACTTAACATCTAGTGCTGTCATCGGGTCAAAATGTCACTGTCAATATTGTATTTTTTTGATCAATTTCAAACTCACAGCATGCCCTTCAGTGATTCCTAACATGCCGAAGTAAGTGAACAAATGTAATTTTAACGCCCCTAATTGTGAGCATGTTAGACTGATGTTTGAGCAATTAGCTCCAAGAACCACTCTGCCTGAACACTATCTGTAGTCTTCAGTCCATACAAGTATTAAATACTTCAAGTAATGTCTCACTTGCTAACCACACTAGTACAGCATGTCTACGTAGTGTTTATTAATGTGGGGTTTTTGGAATGTGACCTTGCACATTTCAGTGTTTTGCTTATGTGGGTAAAACTAGGAGAGACAAAGTTAAAAGTCTCTGAAATATGAATTTTTCTCTGAGCCAACTATTAAGGACATCTTAAGATCTTGCGTGAACATCTGAACTAGTGCCATCCAGTTTGAGTGTGAAGTGAACGTCCTTTGTTTGCTCTATACCATTTACTTTGACAGACATAAGCTAGATGTCCTCATGTCTACTGTAACATTGTTGGAGGCCATTCTTCCCCAGCTGAATTTTATCTTTGAAGCACACTCTCTGTTCTGCTGATCAGCTGATGGGGCTTTAAGGTAAACCCCTGAAGACAGCGACAAAGAGCTGCTAATTAGGAATTTGAACCAGAGCTGTTGTAGGGTGGTCGAGAACTGCAGTGATTTCCATAGTGTGAACTTTCAATGCACTGTGGTTTGCCTTACTCGTAATGTGTGCAGAGTCTTGTCTGAGGAGCGAGTACAGGCAGCAAAAGTTCCCAAGGACAGATTCATGTATTAATGTTTGTTTCATACTTGGCACTGTGTTTAATATTCAATATTAAAACAAATGAGAATAAAATAAAGGTGTCTTCAGTGGAGTCACAACCTCTTGTTCAAATTGCACGCTGCAGCTTTTTCCACCCCTTCATTCTCTCCTTTTTTTTCCACCTGTGACATTTTCAGCAGTCACATCATCATCTTCTAGGAAGATGTGGTTCAGGTAACATACAAACACTTACATAAGCTCCAAAGACTGAAGTGCCTATTGTACTGAATTATAATTTGCAGAAATCCCACTGAATAAATAAATTCTGAAAGATAACACATACTGACGTGATGACCTATTGCTGTAATTGCAAAAAGCCAAGTACAAAAATCCAACACATCTAAGTACAGTAGAGAGTGATGACAGTGTCATTGCTGCCATTGACATACAAGTCAGTTCTGGTTCTTTACTGTTAAAGTAATTAAAAGTTTCCAGGACATATTTTTCAGTCATAAGCCACATATAGAGTAACTTTCTGAGGGTCGATAGTTCCAACTTTGCAATCCTCCACTACAGATTAAATGTGCTGTTTTACAGTTGTTATAATTAGAAAAGGCCCTGTTTCCCAGGGGTGTTCCCACAATATGGCTCTCAAGGATGTTAAGCACAATTCATTGCTGCGATGACTGGTTGTTCCTTTCACCTTCCATCCCCACCTGGCTTCTATTATTCTTCTCTTTTTCAAATGTTCTAATGTACTTAACCACCTCTGTTTCACCCCTATTTTTGTTCAGCCTTTTCTTTCTCTGAACACCATGTGATGAGGAAATGAGTCCTATTTTAAGATAGCCCGTGCCAGAGTCAAACACCCTCGGGTGTCTTTCTCTAAATCTGTCTTCCTGTGGTACTTATGCAATTTCTGTGTTAATTATAAGGCCAAATTACAAGATTTGCACAGAACTGGAAAATGCTTATTCACAGTTTGACACCCAAATTTGGTTCCTGTTGGCTCTAGTTTTTAGTTGAAGATCAAACCCAGCAATTTTTATTTCACTGTGTCTCAGCAGTTAAAACTTGTGAAATGTTGAATTCACCATGATTAGTGTTTTAATTTATCTGGACTAAGTAAATCCATGCAACCAAGTTTAAGAACATTCTTCAGTGTGCTGTAGAGGTCTTCACAGATTCACAGTTTAACTACACTTTATATAAAAGGTTTATGGGTCAAGCCTGGCAGTCCTTGGATCCTTGTTGGGTCAGATATATCTGTGTTTGAAAGTTTATTTATTCATGTTAGGGTCGGAATTAGCACCAAACTTCCCGGCTAGCATTGTAGGCATTAGCTCACACGTTTGAGTATTTCCTCAGTAGCCCTGTCTAAACTGTAGATGTCACCAATACCTCCGGGACCACATATTTAGCAAAGATGGTTGACGCTTTTGTGCCACATAGAAGTTAACAATAGAAGTACAGTGGGTAGCACAAAGTTATAAAGGTGGAATTTATTAGAAAACTGCTCTTTTTAATAATAATTTAAAATTAAAGTTGGAAAACAGAACATGTAAAATTTGATTTTCTCTATACATAGGTGGCTTATCACTTTGTTTTCAATAAATAAAGCCTGTATACGCCTGCCTTGTCCAGTTTGTCTCAGCAGTTTGTAAAACCTGTGTGTTGCAAAGGTTATGAGACTTTTGTTTCAGTGCTGCCCTGTACCTCAGAGCTGATCAGGTGATGGGAAAAGTTTCATAAATCCACTCCAATTAAAGATGAGCATAAAAGAGAGAGGCACCCCAAAGGTGATGTGATTTAAATAACTTCTTTTAATAGGCAGTGGCTCTGAGGGGTTCGCTGGCAATTATCACTTGTGACCCACAGCAATTATCACCTGCTCCCAGCAGACAAAAGGCAATTTTCAACTAATTGAGTGCTAAGCCACAGGAATTGCGAGAGCTTGACCTTTAAGTGGTGGTTTGGAGGAGGCATGGGCACATTTTTGAGGCCAATGCTCCGTTTTGAAACAGTGACAGTCAGCTTTACCTCCCCGACCTTAATGATGTGCTGAAAGCCTGGGGACAGAAACAGGACGCCAGGTTTATTCATCATGGTACAGTGTATCACATCATTTGTTTAGCCAGTCAGATTTAATGGCAGCTTAAATTGCCTATTGGTTTCAGCTGTACTAGGTCGAGTGTTTGAACGTGGACTCAATCAATTGAAGACAGCTCTCTGCAGAGCTTCATAATCACGACTCCCTGTGAGTATAAAAACAACACAGTGTACCATGCTGCATCCGTTTTTTTCCTGAGCAGATGAGAGATTATTGCCCTGGTACTGTATATTTTCAGACAAATAATATTTACATTGTATTTTCCGCTACTGATGCAGCTGATGTTATTGCTAAAACAAAGGCTGATTAGTATACAGCCCTGATTTGCTGATGGCTGCACTGCTATCTCTGTGAACCAAACTCTTTCAGGCTTTCTGAGATTATCAATTCTTTAATGGAGTCATGTTGATAATACAAATATATTTATGAAAACTGATCCTCTCAGTAGATGCCAAGAGGAAGATCAGACTAGGATCACTATCCTATCATTTAACAGTTCTGCGTCCGTACACAGAACCATGACTGTGATTGCCCGACCTTCACTGAAAGTAGAGTAACACAGCCCAGAATCCAAACCAAAATTGAGGTCTGAACTGAATCATGGATTTTAAGAATCCTTTCACCCCTGCTGTCCATAGAGTGCACATAAATGTTTGTTTTGAAGGAACAATATCTAACACATTTTCTATACTAAATAATAAAATGACCATTATAGATTTAACAAAGCTGCCAGTAGGCGTGGGTATTTTACATAATTTAAAAAAATCTGGCTCTTGCATCATCGTCCATATGCAAACACAGAGCAGCGGGATCTGAACTCTCACCCTTAGATCAGTTGAGGACTTTCACATACTGTGTATGACTTGTCTTTGCTTGCTGGCACCTGGAAAAAGGCCACTGCAGCTTCAATTCACATCAGTGAAAGCACTTCACTACCCTCATAATGATGCCTCAAAAAATAATTCTTAATTAGTTCTTATAACCAGCCATGCATCAAACTAACAGTGGCAGAATACTATAGCATCCGCTTGAGTTGGTTTATAATTTGTTAAACAATAACAGTATCTTACAATGTTGAACTCATCATCGCTTGTTGTTGTCAATGTTTAATGTTTTGCTTGTCTCAGGTTTGCTCAACTACATATGTGCATGCTGTCGCACTACCATATTGGATCAGGACTCTGTCCTGTTCTGACCAGTTCAAGTATAGTAAACAATATTTTTATGGATAAACTTAAATTGTACTTGTACTTGTAGATGACCCCTGCCTCGATACACAAACATGCATTAGGAAGTACAGATTCCCTGATCCCACATGGAGGCCATGTTGACATATTGACACCCATGGACTGAAGCAAGTCAGGTGGCATCTACATGAATATATCTATCCCTACAGGCCATTGAAACTGGCTTTGCAGCGAGCCAGCATGGCAACATGAAATGCAGCCACAAGCTACTGACTATGCTAGTAGTGCTCAGTCGATGAAAACCCAAGGTACAGTGCAGCCACACTCAGGTAATTAACTTGTCAGGTTTTTAATTTGTTTTTCCTTCTAGAAATAAGGTTACATCAGTTTTAAAAACTCTTCTGTTTATTGTTTTTCATGGCCTCTACACACACACACACACACAAACACACACACACAATTAAAACATCTTTAATTATGAATGTGTTTTCACATCCTTAGATTTTATTACAGTAGGTAACAACATTTTAAGAAAGCTTTTTAGCATTTCTTCATGTTATTAGTTAGTTAGTTAGTTATTAGTGACTCATTTAGGATTATGTTTTCACTTAGTTAAAATGTTCATATAACTATAGTATATACAGTAACATATTATTGCTTGATTATGATCAACTATTAATTAATTGAAAATAAATCCTTGCATTCGCCATCAGCAGGTATCACATGCCAGGCTGTTGCCACTTGATGTTTAGGATGGTATAGTTATAGTACTATAGTATAGTAATTATGCCTATTATGACCTTCAACATTAGTTCATCATGACAATTAAGAATTAGCAGATGATGCTTGTAAACACTGGTCCAGTTGACTCTCTGTCGAAGTCTGGGTTAGGGTTAGTTGTTCTATCTGAAAGCGTACAGCATTGCAGGACCACAATACTGTGCATGACATGTAGATCAAGGCTAATTGCTGTCATGTATCTATGTTGCTGTAGTGACAGACACTAGTTTAAGGCCAATATTGATGCAGTATGCTTAGCAGCAGCAAGTGTTAGTCATGCAAGCATTAAAATACCCTAAAAAAGTGTTAAAGTTTTAAAACATCAGTCACTAGCATTTACAGAAACTGTACTGTACATAAAGAACCTGCACCCTTCCCAACAGTTCATAGGAAGTAATTGAAAAGGGCACTCTGTGCCAGCAAAGTCTTTGATTTCACCCTCACTGAAGCCAGATGAAGGAGCTATTTTGGGCATGCTGAGCATGCGGAAGGTCATTGGAGACCATGTGCTTTGATCCTGGAAAGAGATACAGCCTGGTTTATGAATGAGCTGGTGCGAGGGCCAAAAGAAAACAGATTAAATACAAACATGTCTGACGTTGTCTTTCCTTACTCATTTATGCACCTGATGCCATGCCATCACACCAGAGTGCAAGAACACAGACACATTTGTGTTGTTGATGTAGGTTCTTGCTGTTCTAAACGAGGTTTAAATCACACTGTAGATTGTGAGGCACAACAAAGTACTAGAAATTTTAATGTTAATGGTTTTCACTCTATCACATCATTTATTGATCATAGTCCCATTTAAGTGTTTGTTTTTCCTTTTCCCTGTGAAAGGCTAAGAGGTTAGACAGAAGTAGCCAAATCTGTCCAGAACAACAATTTGTGAAAAGTCTATAATGTATCCTGGGACAGCCAAACTGTGAGACAGTGTCACATTGACCACAATCCTAAAGCCTGAAAATTCGATTGATAGCATTTCTCTGAACCTCCTTGATTGTTCGTGGAGGTGGGAAATTGTGCTATGTTTACAACCACTTCAGAATTCGGATATATCCAACAAAATGGCCGGTCCACTTTGCCACTTTGAAATTTACACTGTCAGCACATAGGCTCGCTTTTTCCATGGCAAGCTGTACTATTCTCAAGAGATGCTACAAAACTGAGAAGACATTTGATGAACCTTTTTTGAATATACCTGTGTAATGTATGACATATTTATACTAAATGTGCTACCATTTTTGTCCTTTAGCTGTTAAATAAAATACATACACACAAGAAACAAGAAATGGATGTTCACCATAATCTGGCACAGATCTGACATCTGTAGACATGACTTATAAAATGATTTTCATTCATTTAATTTTTCTGTCCCGAACACACACGCTAGATCAGCATTTGCTGAGTAGTCAAATGTCTGCCTCTACATGTCCTGCCCATGTTGACATTCTGCTTGCAGTCTGTCTTCTGAAAGTTGTTCTGAGAACTATGTCTAAGTACATTGAGAGCAACAGAAAAGTCAGTTCCCTTGTATGTGGACCTACAAGGCCTAGCTAATTCTCATTCTGATTCTTATGTTGGGTCTCCACAGAAGGTGAGGCAGCAGTTTCAGTGCTCTGACCTGTACAGTATGTGTTGATACAGGAGGTCACCCATGGTTTCAAATCTCTCAGAGCTTAGTACACATTCACTGTGCTTAGACTGAAAATTACAGCTGACATTTAAACAAAACTTTGGGTTCCAGTTACACCATAAAGTAAGAGTAAAACACAAGTGTACTTTTATGAGAAGTTCACTGCCCTGAATCACTTTGATTAATGGACACATTTAATTATAATTATATTAAGACATTAAAATACTTCCCAAATATATATGTACTTTCTATGTATGTGTCTGTGTGTGAACAGTATAGTACAGTATGTGATCTGTATATACTGTATATATATATATATATATATATATATATATATATATATATATATATAGGTTAAAAAACAAATATCAGTCCCTGGCCCAGTACAAGGGGAGAAAGGTGTCTCAGGGTTAACATTTGCAGGATTAAGAGAGCCAAACTCATCTTCAGCAAATCCAAACAGCCTGATAAGAGATGGCAAAGCAAACATTGGGGTGGGACTTGCAGTGAATAGTTGGATCATGGAAGATAAATGTACAATATCAATAATTGGTACAATATCAGTATTCAACTGATACTGCCCAACAGCCTGATATAGTCTGTTTAAATGCCACGGGCCTGGACTCTGAAGGTGCAGGGGGAGACAAACACTGTACCAACCAACTGTCTCCTGTGTTCACAGACATTTTTAAGACCCCACTGGAGACATGTCATACCATGTGCCAGCCTGTTTTAAAACTTCAGCCATTATTCTAGATTCCACATTCAAGGACATTACAAACCCCTCTCTGGATTAGCCAACAGATCTGTAGACGATACTGTAAACATGGCCCTCCACTTCATCCTCCAGCATCTGGACTCCCTAGGCTCCTATGCCAGGATACTAATTGTGAACTTCATCTCTATGCCTTCAACACTGTTGCCCCTTCTCTGCTCTGAGACAAGCTCTCCCAGCTGAACGTGCCAGCCTCACCTTGCAGGTGGATCACAGACTTCCTGACAGACAGACAGCAGTTTGTGAGGCTGGGGAAGCATGTCTCAGACACCTGGGCCATCAGCACTGGATCCCCACATGGCTGCGTCTTCTCTCACCTGTTATTCTCCATGTATACCAAGAGCTGCACATCTGGACACCAGTCTGTCAAACTCCTGAAGTTAATAGATGACACCACCCTCATCTGCTTCATCTCTGATGGAGACGAGTGAGCTTACAGAAGTGGGATGGACCATCTCGTGTCATGGTGCAGCTTAAACAACCTGGAGCTTAATGCTCTCAACACAGTGGAGATGATATAGCCATAAGAACAGCTTCTTCCCCGTTGCAGTGAACAGTGCCCCAATTCCCCCCAAGTAAACTCACTCTTTCTGTACATAACCTTTGCCAATTTTAGTTTAATTTATTTTGTCTTGTCTACTGTTTACACATTTCATATATATATATATATATAGCATGTTTATCTTGCTCCATGATCTCTTGCACTACGGGATTTGTTTTTACCTTGTTATTGTGTCACATTTTTGTTTTCTTTATCTCTGTATCCCCCTTGATTTCATATCTTTGATTCTGTGTCTGCACCTAACATCAAGACAAATTCCCAGTACTGTACAGTATCCTTTACTGTACATGACAATAAACGGTTTCTGAAACGTAAAAGGCTTTAATCTCGTTGCACGATGTTGCAGTGACAATAAAAGTTTATCTATCTAAACTCTGCTATTGTAGTCCAACCAGTATTGTCTTACTATGACACTGTTGAATTTCATTTTCTTGCAGAGGTGGCAAACTGTTCATTCTGCACTTTATAGAGCAGCACACCCATCTTTCAGACTGTGGTGGGATCAGTTTCATATGTCCCGTCTATGCAGATCTCTGGAGGGTTGTGTGGAGAGGTGCCTACGATGCACCAAGAGATTACTTTAACATAACAGAACAAAATGATGACCCATAAATGCAACTGTAAAATGTTTTCATTACAGTGCAGCTACATTCAAAGTCTATGAGCTGCACTCGAGAGACATCTGCGACAGTTTTAATGAGAACGTTTTCCGTTTTCGTGTCACAATGGAAAACTCTTAGAGAGTCTTTAGAGAGCATGTCAAGTGCTGCCTCCACTAGCTGCTTCATGACATTCTAAAGAAGAGTAGCAGGCACTGTGAAGTGGTTCATGTCAATGTGGCAAAATGTTAATCAAAATTCAAATACGTTGTTGGCTTGTTAGACTAAAAATATAATTACTGGGACTTTTAATATCTGATAACAAATAACATTAACTTTGAAATCTGCAACACAGGGTGGGGGACTAAAAAGTAATCATTGTGAATTTTTGGCATTGGTCTTAACCAAAGGAACTGCAACTGCACATCTGGACACCAGTCCGTGAAACTCCTAAAGTTCGCAGACGACACCACCCTCATTGGCCTCATCTCTGATGGAGATGAGTCAGCCTACAGATGCGAGATGGACATGGTGTCATGGTGCAGCTTTGAAAACCTGGAGCTCAAAGCTCTCAAGACAGTGGAGATGATGATGGATTTCAGAAGAGACCCAGCCCCCCTCCAGCCTGTCATCCTCTGTAACAACAGGTTTTTGGATGATCATTGTCAGACCCTGTGAAGGCGCAGTGGGTCCTGGGTTCCTCGTGCTGACAATGACATGTTTCAATCTGTGTAATAAAATGTTGTGATCTATAGTGTCAAATGCAGGACTAAGATCTAACAAGAAATGTATAGAGAGAAATCCACATTCTGCTGCTCTGCTGCTCTGCTGCTCATTTAGCATGATCCAATCTGAAGTGAGATGGATGCCGTCTCTTCCAATCAGCCCGGGTTTTCTTCAAAAAGTTTTCCAATTATCTATTTTGCAAACTTGCATATCAAGATCATCATGATATTTTTTGTGACATTCACATATTTTTTTCACTTTACTTTACATACTGACAATTTTGACATTGTCTTTAAATTCAGCCCCTTGTTGATAATTTTTATTTCCATCAAATGATGGGGCATCCGTTCATTCCAAATGCATCACCCAGATTTTGTGTTTTGTGTTTGTGTTGTAAGCATTTCCTTAACTTTTTTGAGTAGTGTATTCCTTGGCTCAGCGGTAGCCATGAATGGCTCACATACAGCAGCAGCACAGCCATGTCCTTTCACACTTTCAGTGTACCGCTGTTAGGTTTGGCTGAGTAGGACCTGCTCCCATTTTTCTGTTTGGAGCTGCTTTCCATCTTTCCATCATATCCTGGGGCTCTCTGTTGACACTCAGCACTGTCAACATGAAGTCACATCACTTACCAGATGGGATTTGATGATATTTTATTTCGCAAAACTCTATATTAGAGTTGATAATATTGTATTTTCTACATAGTTAACATATACTACCGTATATACCAATTAATGAAGGCAAAAAAAAAAAAAACATAACAAAGGTCTCCATCAAATAGGAAAATACACAGACAAGCAGAAGTCAGTTTATTATTGACAGTGACATGAGAATATTATAACTTTCCAATAACAATTGCTATCTTTCAACTGTATCTACAGTTTTATTCTGAAGAAAGAGGAACCAGACTATAAAATACAAATATGATTTAAATTAGAAACAGGTTGAAATTCTTATGATGCATAAGCAGATTTTTAACTTGTGTAATAAAAGTATGACTTAAAAAGCATTTTTTCATAAATGTAATTAATCCTTGTGACAACATATGATCCAATATGGCACAAGTCACTGTGACTAGTCTGGACTGATATCTTGGGTTCCAGAGTTTTGTGTGTGATGAGTCAGGTTCCATTTTGCTAAATAATTTAATCAGTATTTATATATTACCATGTTTTCAGTTTACTTATTAGTAGACTATTACATCAAAATGACAAGCTAAGAAAAGACTTAAAGGTCCTTAAAGCTGAGGACAATGACAGAGTACTGTAGGTTTGTCGCTAGAAGCAAAATCTTTTGAGTTACAGACAGTTATTAGATCAATTATTAAAAATACTACATTGATTAAACCTGAATTCAATAATATTACTCCATCAAGTGTGCCTTTGGTCATAACTAACTCCTGAGCGAGGTATTCACCAGTTGCTACATTTGTTTTGCTGTTTGCTGCTTGGCAGGTCTTCATTTATGTATGGAGCTCTTTAGCTAAAAGCTATGCATCCGAAAACCCAAAACAGTGAATTAAAAGTGGCTGAAAAGACCCATGGAGCTGAGCTTACAGTGAGGATCTTTGAATGAAATATAGTAGTACTCCACTGTTAGGTTAACTGGACAGTAAAGGAGAATATGGAACATCATTGCTGGGCCCCCTGTAATATTGATCTTTGACAAAGGATCAGGATCTTCAGTTAACTGTGCCTCAATTACAAACTGCATTTTAATTATTCTAGCCATACAACGCACAAATGGTTCTATGAATAAAGTCATTTAATCTGTGACCGTGGTTGGAAAATTCAAATTTGTCATGGTACACACTTTTCTCAATTCACACTATATTGCCTCTGTTAAATAGCACAAATAGGCCTATTATTGGGATGAATGCCTCCATGCTTCTGTACAAAACAAACTTGACAGTAAGTTAACTTTCTGTTATGTTTTTGTAAAGCAGCCTCAGCTTGGTCTTGGTCACAACGGTTTCATTATTTATCTGACAGCAGCTTGTGTAACATCATTAATATCACAAGCAATTTTTAATATTACCTGCAGTTATGACTCAAAGTCATTTCGATTGCTATTTTCAAAGATCAAGAACCTTTGTCATCACTCCTGTTTTAGATTTGGATTTTAGCTGTGTAGTTTTAAGTAGCTTGTATCAGACTTTCACTGACTGTTCATCTTCTAGCCCTAATTATACCTGTACTACCTTTACTTCTAAATCCAACCTACTTTTAATTTGCCATCCACATCCACTCAAGAGGAGATACTAATATCTGCATTGTATATGTCTGATACACTTGGACAAAGTTGTTATTTTATAATTGTAACCGTAATGTATACATAGGTTGGCAGATGTTCCTGTTGTCCTCTCAATCTTGTTATAGCATTCACAGAGATAGGACAGAGGGTTTATTGCAGGGCTGTAGTGAGCACTACCCTCTGTACAGTTCCTGAACTCCTCCCAGATGATAACAGGCTTCTCACTCTACACATTGTGTTACTTTCGTGATATAAACTTAGCACAAGAAGCTAGTGATAGGTTCACTTAGGACAAGAAGAGAAACCTAGCCGAGATATTGTCTATAATTTATGGGTGCTAGGGAGTGGATTTGCAGGAGAAGGGGGTGGCTGCACTAGTTTTCTGTCCCTTCTCTTACCTACTGTACTTAAAGCTAGTACTAGTGCACTGGTAATCCATGTACATCATTTCACTGTATTTATTTTTTCATTTTACTACACATTGTCTACACATTGGAATGTGACGACAGAGAAGATAATATGTTATTCTGCTCTTTGTAAGCATGGCACAATCATTCATTTGAGCCCAGCAGCAGTGAATTCACTCTTGCTGTGCAGTGGAGGTAAGGGAGTGAATTACATGTTAGTGTGGATACCATGAAATGGCTTATTGATCACACCGGTGCAGGGCTGATTAAAATTCATCGAAGAGGAAAGACACACGGCGGCGGCCGTGGAGATAAAACGTTCACCCCGCTCTTCCAGGCAGTGCATAAACTGTACATTTCAATCGGCTGTCGTCCACGCACTGCTCATCTGTCAGCCACACCACTCTGGCTTGTAGAATACCTGATGATGGCAGAGATTGATGCACAGTGTGTGTTTGCACATTTGAATCGTGTGCTGTGGAGTCACTCTTGTGTGTATATGTGTGGGTAGATACAAGTCGGGAGAACCCCACAATGCTGAGATAAGACCTGTCTGTCTTGGCTCTGATAATGTCCAGATCACACTGGCCTATGTGGACATGCTGTCTATAATAAGTAGCTTTACATCTTGAATCTGATGTCTGAATAATGTGTTAATAATAATGTGTAAATTTTATATAATGTGGCACATAAACTAAGACCCAATGAGCTTGTTTTAACCACATCAAGGAGACGATGAGCAGCATAGTTGTGTTTCTGGAAAAGAGACAACACCTAAGAAACAATATGTGCTGGAAAAAACTCGGATGAGGGTGATGGTGTTGAACCAACACAGTAAATGGTGAAAAACTAAAATAATGAGCTAAAACATTGTAGAGCTGATGAATAGTAGTAGCTGAAGAGCTTTAATAATGTCACTAAGTGTCTTTTATTTATGTAAACTGCCATTGTATCCATTGTTTATATAATTTTGGGTTCTAGGCACTAAAAGTAAAGTGACGTTGCTTTTGATTTTTTTTAATTTATACATTCCTTACAAAGTTAAAAAATCCAGTATTTACTGTATTGTCTTTAAATCAGCACCAGTTGTCTTTCATTTGCACACTTGCATTCTTTCAAGGTACTTGGCACGTCGGTTGTTTCCAAGTATCTTGTCACAGTACTTCTGTGGATTTAGTCTGTCTCAGTGTCTCTTCAGTCTCTTCATGTAATCCCAGACTGATTAGATGATGCTGAGATCTAGGCTCTGTGGGGGCCACACCATCTGTTTCAGGACTCCTTGTTCTTCTAGGGCTGAAGATAGCTATCTGTGACAGCCTGTATGCTTGGACTTGTTGTCATGATGCAGAAGATGCTCCCCTGACGGTACTGCTTATGCAAATATTGATTAGTAGCATACAGTAGGCCTTTTGGTAAGAGCTCACAATCTCTGATCAGCTAGTTAGTGCATAAGCGTAATAATAATCAATTATATCCCATCCACTATTTTACAGATGCCTCCTTTATCATTATAACCCATGCAGAAAATGTGTTTTTGGTCTGCAGGGATTTTTGTTGCAATACCCCAAGAGACTGAAAGCCTGGCAAGCGCCACTGTCCCCAGCTCCTAATTAGCATAAAGACATGCAAGAACAAAAATAAGTGATGCATATTTTTACTTATTGTTGTATTATTTTAATAAAACACTAATTTATGCATTTATTTATTTATTATTTTCTACTCAAGGAGTCATTTTTAGACATCCATACCTCCCTGTACGTCTGTGTTCTGGACCTGGGTTGAGGTGGTATCAAGTCCCTCACAGCTACGTCTGATCAGTTGATGCCGCAGCTCTCTGTACCACAGCCATCATCATTATCATCATCACCACACACACAAGCATGATCCAACAGGAACAATGCAATATACTGTATACTGTGATGTAACAAAATGAACAGGCAATAGGAGACTTTAGAGACATGCCAGCACTAGGCATCATCCTTCATGATTCTTCCTATGCCTGCTGCTGTCTGCGCATCATAGTTCTCCCTAGCTGAAAGCAAAGGCAGAATTTATCATTCAGTCAGCTAAGCTTTAAATAAACAATGACTGTGTTCACATAAATCCAAACATATTTTGTGTCTTCTCTGAGGCTGCAGCCATCTTCTCTAATTCTTCTCTGGTCAAGGTCAAACCCAGCGACTCAGAGCTGCAGAAATTGATCAGTCTCTATTCATTGTATTTACTGTGCTACTTTTCGACAATTTGATTGTCATAAATCAATCTGTCTGCACCCTGGCAGAGGTCACAGCATTGGGGAATGTGACTGTATTGTGGCCAAATGGATCTGAAATTGATATTGATCTCCTGGTTTGCCCAATAGTAGACATTATTCATTCAATAAGAAAGTAGAAAATACAGAGAGGGGTGAGCAGAAGGTAAAGTTTTTTTTCACCATACAAAAATAAGTCAGATTAAGGAATTAAATTATGGACTTTAAAACAATAAGATAGTGTCAACTAATAACTGAACTGAGAAGGATGCATTTGAGTATTCAGTAGATTCATACTTGACTTTATACTTTTAGTTATTAGGAAAATATCATGCCATCTTTATATACTGTGTTGGATTGTAGGGTCTGACCTGTAGCATATGCTAATAGACCAAAATACTACATTACAGGACACTTTAATATGATTACATTCCCCACAGCAAGTGTGGTTCATTTACCTTCTGCTTAAATTAAGTGCTTTAACACTGTGGTGTTGCTTTTTTTTAAATTACTGATGATGACTGCCTTTCTGTCGCAGTGTTTACTGAACGTACTTCATTTAAGTCATAACGTGCAGCATTTTTCGGAGATGTCAGATGTAAATCAATTAGGAGTCTTTCTTAATCATTCTAAATGCTGTAGTGAACATCAGCTACCTCAGTTGTTGCATTCTCAACCCACATGGTTTTTTCACACTTAGCTACAAAAGCAGGCTCTGATGTCACTCAGAATCCAGACATATCGATATCTATAACTGTCAAACTGGTCATTGATCCTTACATTTAGTGCACCTTCTCTCAGTATTAGTTTATATCAACACAGTAGCTTTACCCGTGTGGATCCAAGGTTTTGCCATATTTCAATGTAAATGGTGCATGAGTACCATGAGTATCAAAGATGTAGCAAAGAAACTGCTGCACATTGCTTCTTTGCACATGCATAGAACAAAACGGACAGGCTTTACGGCTAGTAGTATTTAGCTACAGCCAAGGTATCAGTGAGCCCCAGCTCCAACCAGCGCCTCTCATTTATTACATACATTCTAGTCACAGTGTCAGCTCTCCAGATACAATGAAAAGCAGTACCTACATTCCTAAATCCTCTCTGGATTATTTTTTATTCTAAAGAGCTAGAAGAGGATTAGGATTTGTTTGAGTAATGTAGAAATGACTCTATGGAGTTGCTGTTTTTCAGGATATCTGGAGAACACTGTGAGCTGAATGCATGTAATAAATCACAAACACAAGCGAGGTCTGTAGCAAGCCTGGGTCTTGTTCCATTTACAGTACATGTCCAGCATCATAGTTCCTACGCTAAGTGGGGCTACTGTTCTGCTATTAATACAGTAGATATGAACACATGTATGAACTTATTTTGGGCACAAGAATACTTAATGATTATTGTTTTATTTCAAATGAATTCTAAATTGGCATTACAGTTTTACAGCTAACCCTATCTTAGTGTGTATTAACTCTGTAAATGGTGCATGTTAACTTTGCTAACATGGCAGCCATAAGTATGACGGATCTATCAAAGGAACTGGTCGTAAATTTAGTTTTTGTACATGAATAGAACAAAATAGGTGGAATCAGGTAGTGACACACCATAACCAATCCTTGTCCTTAACAGAGCTCTTGGTTAGAAATCAGTCCTCTGCATAAACTGTCACTATTATCTCACTACCACCTCTGCTTTTCACATCATGTGTCATAAAAACTGTGTTTACTAGACAATATGTATCATTAATTAGTAGTGTCCATAATGTTAGGCTAATGTGTTGTTCTATTTTGCAGACATGACATTTATTGCATAGTGTAGCACTTACATGATTCAAGAGTCAGTGATACACACACACACACAAACACACACACACACACACACACACACACACACACACACACAAAGGCCTCAGTAACCATTTGAAAATATCCTTTCAATACAATGTGCAAATAAATGTACTGACTTTCCACTAGTGGCTAATCCATTAAGAAGTTTGTGTCAGAGAAGCAGAGTAAAGTTAAATGGTCACATCCATGGCAATCAGTTACTTCTATAATACCAATAATACATCTCAATTAGAGAAAGGATGAGATTAAGGCGTGAGAGCAGCTCCTAAATCACCCACCGCTGACAAGTACAGTACAGTATGCTCTCTCCTCTCACAGTCACACACAGTACACACACACACACACACACACACACACACAAGCACAAGTTTGACACGTCAGCCAGAGTTGCGTATAAAACACCAGAGGCACAAACACACACAAGCAGACAAGTTGTACTTTAGGTGAAAACTGCAACTACTACACTTTTTTTCTATTAGTTTAAAAAAAGGCTGTGACTTCAAATGTGTCTGTTACATAAAGTTCTGTATGTTTCGGCCTTGTGCAAAGAGGTGCTCCTTACAACCCCGTCTCTATAAGCTGGAACAGTCAGAAAGAGGATGTAATTAAGGGATCCACTTTTAACATAAGTGCTTCATCATGCAGCAAGAGGAAGTCATTGTCCCCTCAGCCTTATGCATTAACGATGAAAGCCATCTCACTGATAGGAAAGTGATGGGTGGCATCCTGACGAATGGAATGTCTAAACCATTTCTGTCGTAGTCCTCTGAGGAGTTCTCTTGGAGTTGCTGGTCAAAAAAACTTCTACTTTACTGCAGTTCAGAGTAAAATTCTTACATATTAAATACTTGAATTCTTTTTTACCTAACTTGACTTCTGTAGATTAATATTATACATTCTGCACACAGTATCTCTTTCCCAGACATGACTAAAATTGATACCTAATGGCCGAAAAAGGTCAAACATAATGGTGTAAAACAGATTGTACATATATAAAACATATAGTGTATAATCATTCATTAAATTCTAAATCGTAGCATATTTTGCTGACACAATGGGGCGAAATAGGTTTTCAACACATCAACAGTTCTTCCATTAAACATATCTCCATTCCAGGGAGTCACATCAAGATAAGACCAGATGTTGGTACTAACTCAGTAAGGCAGCTAAAGAAATCCTAACATTCCAGCCAATAAAAGAGTTGTGTGCATTAAGTTGGACTGACACAGTAAAAGAAACCTTTATTTTCATGATCCAAGGACCTCCAAGGATCTGATTGATGGTGGAATGATGCTTCCTCCACTTGTGCATAAGGGGTCCAGTGATGCTCATCGGAACATTTACTAGTGGAGAAACCACTCAATAGCCTGTACCACTCCTATGTTGCTCAACAATCTTCTTGTGTAGGTCTTGGGAGAGCTCTCTGCCTCTACCTATGATGGGATGTTGCTTGTGGGACCGCTTAATAACAGATGATGCATTCACAGACAGTTAACCCTTTTTCAAAGAGTGGAAGTACTGAGAGCAACATGTTCTAACCCAGCCGGTTGAGAACTAATTACTGCAGCCGCCTGGTTCAGTGCTTTTCCCCACTGCGTGTTCAATGGCTTTTTCCTGTGTCATTCCAATTTAATGCACATAACGTTTGTTATTGATTGTAATATTATGGCTTCTATAGCTGTGTTCCCTTACTGAATTTGTACCAACATGTGGTCTTAATTTCATCAACAGCTGCAGGGAGGCTATGAGTAATGAAAAAAAAAAAAAAACTGAATACATATTTTGTCAAGCTTTTCGCTGTAAGAGTGTGTTTTTTTTATAAAATGAAAGTTTTTTAATCTAATTATTTTGCGCTTAGATAAGATTTGACAAAAAAGAAACTAGAGTAAAATTGTGTCTGCTTAGTCTGTTTCCTTGTAAAACAAATGCATAAAAAAACAAATGAACAATTCGCTTATTTCAACTGTTTTCCAGCCATTAGCGTGTGTCCCAGTTTGCTTGTGTTTCTCCCTTTGGTCATATTGAAATTACACCAGGATGAATAGTGTCTCCTTGGCAAACTACTAAATGTGTCCTTTGCTGTAATAATGAGATCTCAAGTGGTTTATGCCCTTGTCATGATGGGCTGTCTGGGCTCCAAACAGCCTGCCATCCATCCACATCCTCAAATGCAGTTTGCGTAAATGTGTCTCAGTTGAACTACCAAAAGCAAAAACTGTAATGCACAATTCCAGTCAATGCAGTTGTACTATAGCTGGAACATAAATGTATAGAAAAGAGCATCTGTGATATATCTGCAGAGACCGAAGGGACAGCTTCTGGCATGCTGCACACATACTGAATGCTATAGGCGTAAGTGCAAAAGTAGGCTGTAAGACAGAAAGCCATTTGACATTGTGAGTTTCCAGCTGTGCAATGAACCAGAGCAGCAATATACTTGTAATAGTGTGCAGAATAAAATGCACCGTACAAAACATCCAGCGACTGGATGCAGTGACCAAAATAACAGCCGGTCACCGACAGCGCTCCCACAGGGCTAATAATGGCCCTGTTGCTGCACCCCTTGGCTTAAAAATAGAATGTCTGTGCACAGGGGCGATGCTGAAGCTTGCGCTGCCAACCACCGGCGTGCCATTATCACTGCTTCCAAAGTGGCAGCGAGGCGGAGACATTTAGCAGGGTGTCAAACTCGCTGGAGTCCTCCATCAAACAGCGGCGACCAGAATAAAGGCTCTGTCAGAAATACTGACAGCTGTAATATTTCACCTGGCCCTGGAAGCCGTTCCATCAGCCAACACACACACACAGAATTATTTCTTGTCTTTGCTCCCCTCCATGAGAATATATATGAATATTTTGGGATTATTACCTAGACACTTGTTGTCATTGTTGGACTAATTTGGAGAAAGGAGAGCAATTTTCTTTTATGCTGCCTTAGAAGATTTTGCAGCAGCAGAATAGATATGTTTTCTCATTAAGTCAAGGATTTTCTCTTCCAGTTTTTTTTTCTCCCAGTTATACTGACTCTGAAGTATTTTCAATTTAGGCTAATTGTGCCTGGCAGAAGATGAAAGCGACTTCAAAGTGTGACGACACATTTGCAGTTTCACAGTTAAGAACAGTGTAGCATCTCCAAAGAAATACAACAGCATTTTTTAATCAGTGTAACTTATAAAGTAGATATATTGCTACAAGTTATGACAATCAGTATTCTGTTTCCAACATTGGTCAACACTGAATGGCTGCGGGACACAAAAGTCAGCGCAGCACAGGTCAAAATTTAAAAAATGTGAACTTACTGTGTCACAAACCCCGTTTTTCCACGTAAATGCCAATTTTGTGTGGAGAATCCAGAGAGTTGCGTGGGAAAAAAGGTGCTGCAAGTCCATCTGGTGGTGTTGCATGAGTGAACCCCATTAGAAGTTATCTGTTGTCTTTTGAGGCTTTGATTTAGAGACAACTGGGGTGTTTGCTGTGAAACTTGTGCTGCATGCTGGTAACCACATGTTTGGCAAGGTAATGTTAAAGCCAAGTAAGTGGTGCAGGTCTTAAACAGGTTTTTACTCTGTCAAATAAAAAGATTTATGCTTATTTGGTGTTATTGGGACTAATTAAAAGTTTAGGGGTCTTCAAAATGTTGTTTATTTTCTAAGGTTATTTAGTGGATTATGGAAGGACATGTATTAGGATATGTATTACTGTACTTGTATAATTGTAAGTGCTTTTTTGTTGTCTTTTTTTTTGTATATGTGTATTTCTATTTTTCAAATGTTAGAGCTGCAGCAAACTCCAGTTTTTGCATCATATGTTTGCCAATTGCCACGATACGTAAATATACCCGAGCTGCAATTAGTCATTAAAGAACTGTTTCACCTTAGTTATCATTTACTCTAATTTCTGCTTTGAACATCACCTTTCAGCACCTTTAATTATAATCTGCTGGTCTCCTTTCTGCAGAGCACACAGAGGTGATGTGAGAATGGTTTTTCAGCAGGAGGGAAATGGTGTAGATCCCTTTTCTTAATATATATTTATGTTCATCTGTCCACTGCGGTGGGAGTGTTTTACGATTGCATGATTGCAACGCCTCCACACAATGCCCCTGACTAACTGCTGAACGTACACAGTATTGACTGCCTGCACATCAATACATGCAACACACATTCTCTCAATTTGTCAGTGCTCTGTCAATATTTATAGTTACATGGATACCTGTGCCATCAAAATGCGATGAAGACTGAAACGATAATCTATGGCTTAACGCTGTCAGGCTGATGGCAGGCTAATGGGTGCTGAAGAGCTGATACTGGCTAAGTGGCAGGGGGAAATACTGTAGCTTCTTCATATAACTTTGTGTGACAAAAGAAGGTGTATTTGTATAGAGACTCAAGGTAATTTATAGTGCTTTATTAAAAAATGTAAACAAAAAGTTTCAACATTTATCGGGGCATGAATATACACACATAATTAGGCTGTGTTCAGATTCAGCTGAGCCTGAATGATATTTACACAGGATGAATTTCCTCCCCCATCTATTATAGTGGTGTCACTTTACACAGGATTGCATAATGGCCAATGTGGACAGGAGGAATGATTACAGTCATCAATAACTCTCATTTGCACTCTTTCAATATACATACAGCCTTAGGTGATGATTACAGGATTGCAAATCATCTACTGTGTTTATTTGACAGCTATATTAACTT
The DNA here is from genome assembly GCF_900324465.2 of Anabas testudineus. NCBI lineage: Eukaryota > Metazoa > Chordata > Actinopteri > Anabantiformes > Anabantidae > Anabas > Anabas testudineus. The sequence goes on from NC_046629.1 coordinate 20,728,892, forward strand.
TTCAGATTAAGGATTTTCATACCAGACATATACAAACCCCATATCAAGAAAAACTGGGACTTGCTTGAACCTTTATTAATCAGACAAAGCACAAAGTAAAGATTTTTCACTGGCCAACTTCTTTGTATTCAGTAAAAAATAAACAGTTAAAATTTGATGCTGCAACAAACTCAGTGATGATACAGTATACATACGTGTATGTGTATCTCTCTCTCTCTCTATAAATAGATAGATAGATATCTTACTTAAAAGTTCGAGGTGACTTCTAAATGTTATTGTTTTCCAAGGAAACAAGGAAACCAAGGAAACATGAAATGGAACAAGGACATGCTGACATTGCCAGTGTTAGAAATGATTTTGATGGAAATGATTAAGGCACACTTTCCCCTATTTAAAAAAAAAGAAGAAGAAAAAACCCACCTTTTGCAGCAGTTACAGCCTGGCAGACCTCCAGACCCCATGCTTCCTGGAGCATCTCCCACAAGATGGCTTGGCTTCATGCAGTCTTCCTCTGTACCGTACAGTCAAGCTGCTCCCACAACAGCTCGGTAGGGTTCAGATCCGGAGCCTGTGCTGGCTACTTCATTCTAGTCAGAATTCCAGCTGACTGCTTCAAATGTTCCTGACACATTTTGGAGGTGTGTTTTGGGTCACTATCCTGTTGTAGGATGAAATTGGCCCCAATCGAGTGCAGCCCACAGGGTATGGCGTGGCAGTGCAAAATCTTGTGACAGTTTTCCGTCTTCAAGGTCCCTTCCACTCTGTACAAATCTCCTATTTTCCCACCTCCAAAGCGCCCAGACCATCACGCTGCCTCCACCATGCTTGATTGAAGATATTAAGCACTGTTCTAGCGTCTTTTCATTTGTTCTGCGTCTCACAAATGTTCTTCTGTTTTGGTCCGAACACCTCAAACTTGAACTCATCTGTCCACAACACCTTCTTCCAGTCTTTCAGTGTCCGATGTCTGTGCTCTTTTGCCAAGAAGTCTTTTGTTTTTATTGACCAGTCTGAGATACGGCTTTTTCTTCATGAAGTTCAGCGTCCTGAAGTCTCCTCTTCACTGTTGATGCTGACACTGGTGTTTGACAGCTGCCAGTTGAGGACCTGTGAGGCGTCTTTGTCTTGAACTACACACTCTCAGATCTTTGTCTTCTTGCACAGTTGTGCATCAGGGCCTCCCACTTCTTTTTCTGTCCTTGTTAGAGTCAGTTTGTGCTCCTCTGTGAGGGGAGAAGCATGATAAGAAATTTTCCTTGAGTTTCCTCGCAGTTTCTAGCACTGAGTACCCTTCCTTTCTAAGGACAAGGTTAACTCCATTAATACAACTGTTCTCAGCTGAGCAAAACAATTGCAAATGGGTTTTCTCATGATCAATTAGCCTGATACAATGATTAACCTGAATTAGCAGCCAGACCATGAGATTGATGCAGAGGACTGATTATTGCTAACGATTGGACTCTTAGCAAAAATGTAGATCATTCTTTAAAAATCATCTGTTCTATAAAAAACAAAGAAATTTGCAAGGAAACCTTTGTGCCGTAGTGTGTATCTAGATAAATTTAGAGAGACACTGTGTTTCAAGGATCTGCAGCTAATGTAGTGGAGGAACAAGTACAATATTTGCCTTGTGTAGTAAAGTGATAGTAAAAGTAAGAAAATGGTAATAGTCCAGTAAAATGTACTTGAGTACAATACCTTTCTAGCTCTTAGCTCTCCAAACCTTAAAATGAGAACGTTGCAGTGAAATCACAGGTTCAGTAACTGTTGCAGAACACCTTTGTTGCACTCAGGTGAGGTTGTACTTGGAGACATGTATTTCACAGCACTTGAAGACTTTTTGGCCTAGAAACATACAGTGACACTTTAAATGAGCTATTGCCAGGGGATACTAGTAAAAAGGTGTTGCTGTTGCTGTGGCCTGACTGGAAAGAGGTGATAGCAGAAATAGAATCCAGGTAGTGATTAGACATTACTGACTTTTTAAAAACCATATCTTCTGCTGTCCTCTCTGTTTCTCCCTGTCTCTCTCGCACACACACACGCATACACATGGAGCTGCTGTTAATCAGCACACGCCATCCACGCGACCAGCAGCCCGGCTGAGTACTGCCACTCTCCCTTCAGCTGCCTTTGCTAATTAAAGAGCATCAGTAATTGAACTTTCTATTTTCATCTGAGCTCTTCACACTTGGCTTTGGCACGAGTCAAAGGTTAAAATAAGGTAACACGCAGCTGTCACAACTGTCACATGACTGTTGTAAGGAGTGCGTGGTGCAGCAATGGGGGTCAGGAGAACGCAGCCTGTGCTCACGCAGCCTTTATTAGCAGCTGTTGTCTCTGCGTCTGTGTTCCTCTGAGATGATGACTGCAGAGGGTGGAGGTGTGTGCTGCTGTCTGTGCGCTGCCTTGTACAGTCAAAGCGTGACATTTCTGCCTGTTTGCTCACATTGTTTCCACCATGCAGCTACAGTAACCGATGGCTGGGCAGGTCAAAATGTGGAGAGCTGCTGTCAGTTGACTGGCTCCCACCTTACCACTCACCCGACTGATGTGTGCTGATGCGATGTGGACATTTGCAGGCAGCATGTGAACCTATTGCCAGCTTACGAGGAGAATTGCATTAAAAAAAGATTAATTCAATTCCATCTGTGATGTGTCCTTGGACAAAGGTCCACAGGAAAAACAAGTCATTGATCTTCCCGAGAGCAAAGAGGAGAAGATCATTCTTTAGGAATTTTGCCGGAGAGATGGCGTATTGTTTGCCAAGAGAAGACAAACTCATCTACAAGTGCACTCTTCATTAATTGTATGAATTCCTAGGCTGCTTTTGATGAATACTCTCTGCAGTAGTTGCACTAAGCATGTTCAGTGTGACACACGCTGTATGTGCGTGGGTGAACGGGTGCAAGTGACATCTTTTCATAGTGTACCGTAGGCCCATCGGTTAAAATGTCAAGAGCATCATTCTTCTCAGGCAGCAAAGCAATGCTGCGCGTTTTAGGACAAGGGCACCTTTATCAGGATGTGTATTCAGCTTTGGAAGAGATTGGCCTAATCAAATGACATCAGTGAGATGCTTTTGTCCTCTCCTGGTGCTCAATAACTCTCTCAACACCGTCCTAGACATGTCTTCAGCAGCAAACGAGACAGGAATGCCAGACAGGTGCAGAGGAGAAGAATAAAAATAAACTCTAACTCCAGCTATTGATATTATGTAATGTTCAAATTGTAATTGTCAATCGGGTTTTTGCATTTAAAATGTTAAAATTGTGCCTAATATTACTCCAGAATAACAAAGGTTAATGGAAAGGGCTGATTTCATTTTAGTATTGACAGAACCAGAACTGCAAGCACAATACATGTTGCATCATGTGTTGCTGCAGTTCTTTTTAGTTTGAAAATATGGTTACCTGTTCACAACTTCAGATATTAGGCTGGAGAGAGTATTTCTGTAGGGTTCTTTGTGGCCTTTACATTGAAAATCTGTGTATTGTGTCTTTCGTGGCAGATCCTCTAGTGTTTCAATCACTGAAACAAACAGACAGAAAGAGCAAGTCAATAGTAACATCAATACTTTCTTAGACTTTTGTAACATGTAAAGAGCTTAATTAAAACTCATTGATGGCCCGTTTGGGTTTTGTATGTGTGTGTTTTCATGTTGGATTGTGCTGTCTGTCCTAAAACTCCCATCTTTACCAGGTCTCCCTTAAAAAGAGGCTGCTAACCTCAAGATGATTTAACTAGTCAATGAAAGCTAGCTATGGTACTACTACAGCCCTTCTACTACAGCTTTTGTCATACCAAGTAAAAAAAAAAAAAAAAAAAACGATAAACCATTGCTCTGTTTGAAAGTTATATAGACTAACTTGAGAGGTACACCTGTCACAGATGCTAAACATATGAGAAAGATATTCAGAAACATATTTCCACAAACCTGACTGCTCAGGCCGGACAGGACCAGATGCAGCCTGTGCAAATGGTCCATTTAAGCAGAAGCTTTACCCTAGATAAACATTTTATCTTCCTGGGCAGACAGCAGACATCTAAGGGGTCGCAAAAATACCTCTGGACATAGAACTCACAGCAGAATAAAAGGTGAAGGAATTAAAGTTTTGACTGTTCTCCTACAGGTAAGTGTCTTTGCATCACCATGATTTGGACACTAGGCAGTGACAGATGGGGCTAGAAGGACATACATCACAAGCAGCTTGACTTGCATCAAGATACACCCTATTATTATTTTTATATTCTATATAAACTTATATTCAGCTGTGGCAAGAAACACAGGATGGAACATGCCGTTTTAATATTTTCCAGCATCAGTGCCCCAGAAAAGAAGCACTCTTTTGTCTTGTCACATGATAGTCCTCTTTAGTCCTCCTCTGTGTCATCATCACAAAAAAAGCGACTACAGTAACTTACTAATGGCAGAGAAAATGCATTGACCTTTACAACCTGCAACATTGGCAATATAAGGATCACTTTAAAAAGACATTGCCTAGCAACCTAATGGAGTAGAGATTGGCTGTTCAGGTGAGAAATTCAGCAGAATACCACACCAAACTGTTCTGAATACTGTTCACTACCCCAAGGTCAATTTATACATTACCTTCTCTATATCAGCAGCCTGCACTGCAGGTGAAGTGCCTATGATACTGTGCTTCCTGTTTGTGTAAGTGGCATCAATGCACTGCTGCAGAAGTGCTACATTGCTCTTTGTCTGTGTACATTGTATCAGTTATCATATGTAGTTGATGAAGTGACTGCCCTGGCTTCATTAAGCTAATACTCTCACAACAGAAGTATAAACAAGACAATTCTGCTGAGCTTTAAGTGTCTGGGGAATTTCCTGAGGTAAAAACAACATATTAACTTCAGGTAACAACCCAGTGGAACCATAGCAATGTATTATATTTAATGCAGTACTCTGTACAATTAAAGAAAAACACATTTTACATCAGTTACAGTATCAAGTACAAAACAAATTGTATTTTGATAAATGTACCTATTTATTTATTTGTGTTGCAAAAGTATGTAAGGATGTAATTTTAATAACTGGTGTGTCTCCCTGTGCACTTCCACATTCTATAATATTATAGACTCGACCATTCCAAAACATTACATCTCTTTCATCTTACATCTTCACTTAGTTTTTAGTTCCAGTTCACAAATGGATACTCTCACATTTTCCTGACTTATTTGTTTGTACAAGTCAGAATTCATAGGTCTATGACTGAAGGCAAAATTTCCTGGTCAAAAGGCAGAATAGCTGGCCCAGATCATGGCACTGCCACCACCATGTTTTACAGACGGAGAATTAGGATTCTTCCAATAACCTTTCTGTCAGTAGATGAGCTGCACTGTTCTTTTTTAAAAGTAGTTGCTTCCTCCCTGCAACTTTGACATTAACACCATTGTTATTCATCGTTCTTGTAATGGTAGGCTCATGAACACTGATAGTAGCAAGTGCAAGAAAGACCTGAAGATATTTATGGAGAAATAGAGACACACCAGCTTTCTGTAACGCCAACTGTAACCGTTGCTATACAGTATGCTGTAGTAGAAAAATACAGCAGTCATGAGTCATTTTGCTGTTTGGCACAGTTTCTCACAAGTGTGAGATACAGTAAGTAGGAAGAGTTAAACAAATACACATACTGTACCTGTATGTAGGTGGTCGGGTGTTTCAGATGTTTGCTGAGGCAGACCAACATGCTGTCAAAACAGCCCTGACAGCCCATGCATGAGGCAGTAACTCCACAAAAAAACGGTACTGTCTGACAGGCTAAATGAACTAAACACACTGACTGTGTGTGCACAATGGAAATGGAAACACACACACCTTTTTACATACAATAATCAAGCAACTAGCACATTTTATTCTATTCTATTCTATTCTACTATTTCTATTTATCCTAGCAATTCATAAAATCTTTATCTAGTAGAAACATAAGGGACCATACTGCTTAAATATGAGAAAATGCCCCTACTCTTCCTTATTTTGTTTAATGAATCAACTAGAAGTCCAGCATCGTACGCTTTTGCGAACCAGTCTAGTTGAAGCTTACAAGTGCCAGATGTATTGAAATTTCCTCCAGGCGGTTCTGAGATACAGCGCTGATGAAAATGGGACAGACTTGCAGCCACGTTGACTTTGACCTCCGACAGCCAAAATCTAATCAATTTGTCCTTGGGTGCATGTGGGGGGATTGTCCTAAATTTGAAGAAATACCATTAAGTAGCTCCCGTTATATCACATTTGCCAATGGAACAGATGTTAGGTCATACTGGCTTTGACCTTTGGCCACCAAAATGTTGTCAGGTCATCCTCAAGTGGACCTTTGTGCTAAATTTGAAGCTATTCGCCCAAGGCAGTTCTGACATTTGCAGTCACAAACACTTTACTTATATTTTTTTACTGTATATGTTCCCATTCCCTCACAGTAGTCACTTAGTGAATATCTGTATGAGTTGATTGACTGTACAATAATAGAAGGAAAGATGATGGAACGTTGAGTGGAAAGTTTATCCAGATTAACAACATATGAGTTATTAAGGTTACTTCTGTGTTTGTAGAGCTGGTGAAAAACCTTGAAGACATGCTCAGGGTTGTCTTGTGGTCTGTGCTTCTACTCCAGGTGACTAGCTGCCTGGTTAAAGCTCATTTTCAGCTCATCCCTTTTTCCTGCTGGCACTGTTATATCCCAGTTGCCAATATTCAATGCCTGTATGATTATTTTTCTTATAGTGCCCACATTGATACTGACTGCAGAAAATGGCTCTGTCACAGTATAGGATAAAAATAGGATCAATTTAAAGATCACCACCAGGGAAACAGTGGTTTTTAAAAAAAGAAAATAAGACAATTATGAATATTGACAAAACACCTGCAACAAACTGTTTTCTAATACAGGATTCATTGTTTCTCTCATCATGTGTTTAATCTTCTGCTTTTCATTTCATTCATGCTTAAACTATGCATGTGGCACGCCCTTCTATCCTGCACATTCTGCGTTCATGTATGGGAATAGGCAAATGTATCAATAATCCATATAGCCCCAGGTTTCTGTCTGTGTTCAAAGAAGCTAAGCTGCTAGTCAATGCTGCTGAATAAGAGAGATAAACAGACACATCACTGTTTGCCTCATGGGTTTCCAGGTAAAGTTACATTGAGATTTTTTTCTTGTAATGTGAAATTGCTTCTCAGCAATTTAATTGTTTGGGATGATATTTTAACCACTGGCAAATTACAGAATGTGGTCTGCAACAGACATGGACATAGACAAAAATGTCTAGCGGGTGTAGGAGAGAAGAAGAGAGAAACATGAGGCAAAGTTACTATATGAGGTGATAAAAATTATAGTCCCTCCTGTCAGACCATACAGACATGAACCACACTGGTATCCTGCTGTCAAGACATTTTATAATTTTGCCTGCTTGGAAGTCAGAGAAAAATATAGTTCAGAATTTGCCTAAAAAATCAACATATTTTTAGGTTCTCATTGATATTACAGTAAATAGTGATAGCAGTATATAAGGTCATGGTTACTGTAAACAGAAGCCACTAATAGCTGCAGTGTTGTTGGCATATTTTGAATGGTGACAGTTTGCCAAAATAAAAATTACAGTAATTACTGTACTGTACTTGTAGCTGACAGTGCATTAGGCCAATGAGGAGCTTTTTCAGGGTCTTAGTCTAATGACTTTCATTTTTTTCTCTTTTGACATTCCTAGTTTTCATGTGATGTCACATCATTACAGGACCACCCACATGGAGGTAAAACCAGCGCTGGTCTGCCGCCCTTCACTGATGATCTCACATATTTTCATAACAGATACAGGCTTCAGCTTAGCATTTCTCCCGGTGGCTGCATAAGGGACAGAATCTATGTAGACAAAGTAGCTCTGCCAGGAAGTGAAAACAAACAACAGATCTGTGTTACAATTCTATGGAGTCTCCAGTGTTGGCCGCCATGTTTTTGGAGCCCAGGTCTTCGTGCCAGACATTTGACTCAAAATGTGACTAGTTAATTCTTTTTACTGATGCACATGTACTGACGGTGACTGTTGAGGTCATTTGATGGATGCAAACAATGAGTTTGTCTCCCACAATCTGTTCTATGTCGCAAAAGCCTCAACCTTACTGTAATAGACATCTGTTCTTTGCAATCAAAACATCATCAAGCTCCATCACTAGATGATTTGTTGCACACCCAGCTCCCTCTGACACATGTGCAGGTGAAGTCAGACAGCATGACATATTCTGTGCTGTTGCTTTGTCTTTGTGTTTAACTCCCTCACTACACACAGGCACACACACACACAGATATGCTGTTTCCTCCAGAGTGTTGGAAGTCAAGAGTTTCCCGGCCAACACTGAGGAATGACTGATGTGGCTCACATCGAATACATCCAAGGCCGAACCCCCTCCCCTCCAATTCCTTTTCTTCACAGCCTCCAACGTACTTATTAAATGTCAAGGAGCCAAATCGCTCTTTTCCTGCTGTATAGCATCCTCAGAATGGGATGTTAGGGCTGCAACAGCGAGGCAGGCAACTCTAACCTGGATGGATGAGCACCCAGGACACAGCCTGTAATTTAGATTTCATTATGATAGAGGCACAGGTACAGTAGGAGGTTGGTGAGGAGGAAGATGGTGGTGAAAGATTGCGGGGACCTGTGATGGATAGCAGCAAGGACGAGGACCTAAAGGAGGAGATGGTTGTAGCAGATAGTAATTGACAAGACAGGAATAAAAAGTGGGTAAAAAGAATACAGGAGGACGGTTTTGTGGTAGCTCAAAAAAGGTCACGTTTGACGTTGTCCTAAGGAGGTCTACTGAGCACCTGAGTGAACACGGTGGACCCAAGGATGGATGTTGATAAAAATGGATAGGTAGAAGAATACTGGAGAGAGTTCTGGAGAAGGTGACCATTGGGGAAGAGATGCTGTGTCTAGTATCTGCTTTTACATCCTTGTACAACAAGAGTTACACAGTCCCTTTCTGTCTCTGTGGCTGTTGGCTGATTTGTAAAACTATCAGTACACTAGGATGAGATTAATAACATAATACCCCTCAGATACAGCTGGAAACTGGTCATGTTAATATTCTACATGGGTATTTAATATTCTATGCAAAACAAGTCAAGCAAACAGTGAGATACATACTGCACATGGTGGCCCCATTAAAACTTTGCCATTTCTCAGCAATGTCCTCTGATGCGACAAGTTGCAAACTGGAAGCCTGCTCCAAGATGTCGTTTTTTTTTCCTCACATGTTAAAGGTCTGGATGTCGTAACCTGCGGCAGGTTGGTAATTAGATGTTGTTAAGCTGTCCACTCAGCCGCAGCTTTATCAGTTAAATTGTCTCAATATTAAGATCCAGCTGTCCTGACATTTCCAGGCTTTTCTGATGGATTCTAGTTCCAACACTATGAGCTAGTCATACCTTCAGTCACAGTGTCATGGAATAAAAATGTTCTTTTGATAAATTATTTAAACTGGATTATTGACTTTAATTGGCTTCCCTTCTTCCAGTTCAAGGACTTGGATGAAAATCAGATGACGTTTTAAGTCCTATCTCTACAGAAATGTCATTTTATTAATCTAACACAGGGAAGAACAACCCTGGTCCCCCACTCACTCCATCCTCATCTAAGACAGTATCTTCAGATTGACCAAACAAACTTGATCCAGGTAATGAGTAGTGGGAAGGGCAGGAATAAAACAAGCAGGACAAAGGCCCCAGAGTATGGAACGACTTTAAGAGAGCCATACACGAGCTGTTCAACTAGTTCACATACTTTTTCCACTATCACTATAAAGTGTTCTCAATCAAGACATGAAAGTTGTTTTTGATTTATTATTTTTTGCACATTATATTTGTTAATATTCTTGATGAAGAAGAGATCACTTTACTTTTTCTTGCCATTGTATGTAGAAAAGAAGAATAAAGACCTGTGTAATGAACCAACTCTGCCGCCTCAGCTACAGTGCAGACATCAATTACCAAACAATACCAGAGAATGTAAATTACAGTCCTGCCTTCCTGGAAGCCAGATAAACCTCCACTGGAATACACACTCTTTATTTTCCCTGACAGCCTGACAATCAGTGGGATCGTCGTGATGATCATGTGATGACAATAAACACACTTAGGATGCTGAACACCAAAGGTAAAACATGCGGCTTAACAGGAGCATTTACGCGTCCTCATAAACGGGATATGTGTCATTTTAAGTTGTTTCCTCTCAGAAAGGCCATTTGGAGCTCGATGGCAACAGGCACTCTGTTTTCACAAACTTGCCAGTTTAGTGGGCTGTGCGCCATTAGACTGTGAGAGAAAAGCCACTTTGTATTGCTGTAATTAGGAACCATCTAGAGTGTACCAGGGATTTAAAAATCATTTGTCCAACCATCAACCCAGGAAAAGCCGCTACAGTACGCCAATCACACGACCCAGTTCAAACCGTGAGGTAATTCGTTCGCAAAAATAAAAGTCACTCAAAAGTGGATGACTGATTAATAGGCTGGATGCCTCATTGTTGCAGTGGTGCTTTAAATATGAAAGCTTTTCGAGTTTCAGATGTGTGCCAAAGTCTGCACACATTCCTTTTGACGTAAGCCCTCATTGCCTCATTGCTCGCAATTGACAACAGCCTGATTGAAGACAAACAAATCAATATAACCATCCTTCAGTAGCTCTTTTCCCACGCGCCTATGCGCATCCAGATAGACCCCGAGGTGATAGCATCTAACATGTGGCTAACAATCTGGACTCTCAGAGAGACTGCAGCCCTGGCCTGCGGTCATCTGAATGGCTTTCCATCAGGATGGGTTATTTTCTCCACATCAGCTGTGTTGTTATCCTCCCACACAGCGCTCAGAGAGATTTGGCTGTGCAGCCGTGAAGCCTCGCTGTCTTTTTGTCTACCTTTTTGTCATTTTTTTTCTCAGTCTCCTTCCTTCCTGTCCCTCCCGCTTTTTTCTCTTTTCTCTTTTTTTCTGTTAATTCTTCCATAATCCTGTCATCTGATTCGTTTCAGATTTTGTTTCTTTTTGTTTTGACAGAAATGCCTGAATGCATTTAAGCACAATGTTGATTTCATACTAAACATGCCTCTCCTCATATTATTAGACCATCTTTTTATTTTCAACAGCGGGCACTGGGTAAGATTTTGTATTTACAACAAGTCAAGATATCACTTCCATACTGTTTAGAGTCATCAAGGCTGTAGTGAAGCACATGTCACTATGTTTTAACTGATATTGTGAATTATATAAAAACAGAAAAATCCAATCAGTGGCTGTTTGATGTCTAGCAACAGCAGTGAACATTACACAGCCACAAACTATTTTTACCTTGTGTGAGGTGGAGGTGGAGGTTGGACTCTCCCACAGGACTGAAGTTCAGTATAATACCAATGTCATGTTAATGTGACCAGTATTGTGTATTGTGTCATATTTAGTAAGCTTATCCATGTTTACTTAATGCATAAACCTAACTCAGATGTTTTTTTGCCTAATCCCAACCAAATCACTTAGTTTGCACATTTAACTTAGCTTTTTTGTGATATTTAGATTTTGTTTTATTCTTACTTTCGGGATAGCACCTTAACCAGGTGTGCACGCTCCTTCTAATGCCATATCTTTATTTTTTCATAGTAAACCACGTTCAGTTGAATAATATGCTTTTTTCAGACTAAGCCACCCCCCCCCCCCCCCCACAGTGCACATTCATTATATTCTATTGTGGTTCACATTTTCTTCACAAGCTCCATCAGTGCCACCATAGCTACCAATCAGCTGAATAATGTCCAGCCTGACTCATTCCACTGAGTCTGGCTGAAATGTCAGCTAAATTAGCAGCCGTTGTACCTGCAAGCATCGGTAGCAGGAGGCTATAAAGAGTGGGGAAAAGATGAAGCTGAAGGAACAGATGAGGCATAAATTCACTGGACTGTACCCTGTCACCTTGAATAAAGAGGCTCATGCTCATTCTGACAGGACTGGGTGGACTGATTTCTTCTGAAGGGTCTAGTAGAGAGCCCCTCCTGCTTCTGCTGTAGACACTGGCCCACTTAAAGGCCACTGGTGACTTTCTATCTGGGCTATCATTGATCCCAAGGCAGTTGCAAGTTAATGTTTGAGCTAGCTTGGGATAGCTTAAAGCCAGCCATCTCTGGTAACACTGATCCTCACTGATCTCATCTGCTCCCTCTCTTCATCTCTCTCTCTCTTTCTCTTCCCCTCTGAACAGCATTCCCAAAGGTAAAAAGTTGGCTACTAAAATTCCACCCATGTCTGAGAAGAACATGCAGCTGTCTTCTGTTAGCTCTAACTATTAATTCCTTAGAGGGTTGTATGTGGAGGACTGTGCATAAGTTGGTCCTTGAGGGACCACAGTGTTGCAGTGCATAGATGTGAATAGGAAATCATTTGAATTTTGTGTAGTCTTACTGAACTGCATGTATTTTTAACTGCGTTCATATTAAAAATGATGATTTCAAATAATGCTAGTGAACCTTTAGTGCTGGTTGTTTAAGGTGTGCATGCTATACAAATGCTTTCATTACTCTTATACTTGTTCTGGTGTAGCTGTTCCAGTCACAGTCATCTTTAATACATGATGCAGAACATAATACAGATGCAAAAATGTTGTAAAATGTCCTGTTGTGTCCACCAAACAGGGAAGATGGACTACTTTTGGTGTCAAGGTCAGGATATCCAAACTGGGTAATGGGGTCTCTACAGATGAGAAGGGCCAGACGATATATTTAGCAACATGCATTATAAGCAATGTATATACAGAAAAAAAAACATACCCCTTTTTGTACATATTAAATAAATACAAATAGGATAAGGTGATGATTAGGACAAAAACTGAGATCTAGACTCCTATTATATGTCTAACATTACTTAAATGTTTTGACACAGTTAATAAAGTTGTTTTAACATTCACACAGCAATTTCAATGTTTTTTTTCTTTTCATTCAAGCCATTATTTTCCTATCAGTGAATTTCTATTTGATCCTTAACTGTGAAGTACCTTAGGTTGTAAAATCCATTTCAATAGCTGCACTATTAGGAAAACAAAGAAAGAAAGAAAGAAAGAAAGAAAGAAAGAAAGAAAAAACTCACCCCCAAGGACAAGAAGTGCAGCATTTTCTGAAAAGTAAATATAAATATCAAACGCTACTTTAGAACTAATTCAGATTTACTGCTATGCTGATGTTTCAATTAAACCAGAGCAAAACTAAAGCTTCACCAACTATTAATTTCACCTCCCATGGGCTGTACATTTGCACGAGAACATGCAATTGTATCCAAGTGCCTGAATTTAATATAAGGACTCAAAAGCAATTGGTGGAGGTCAGAAGCCCCTCAGACCCCTAATGAGCAAATTAGGTCATTTTTTTATGTGGTTTAATGAAGCAGTGATGCATAGTTGGAATAGGAGCCTGTATAATATTGCTAATGTTTGATTAAACTAGCTGTATGGTGCTGTAGCCTCATGTTAAGACTGTTTATCCTCTTCACACTGGTGTTTCTATCCACCCTGAAGCTACAGATCAATTTGTTACAGTTGCCTATGAAATATTTAAATCCCCAGTCAAGTATATTTCCTGTTTATCCTTTGGTTCTACAGTATATACACTGTGTGATAAGTCAGAGATGTGGGAAGTGTCTATAGATTTCCTCAAAAAATAGATTTTCAAATCCTGTTATATCTTAGTGCCACAGGAAGTGTTTTCACTGCCTGTGTAAAATTTCGGAGGCATCCCATTATGCTACGGCATTAAAATAAACCAGGTTTTACCTAATCACCTCGGAGCCCGCCAGCGTGGATATAATGACACATACTCATGTTCTGCATAACTCGTGTCAGTGATTAGGATGACTTTACACAGCACATGCTGCCTGGGCTTTTCTATGGAGCGGATGAAACGTCTCACCCAATGTCAGCGAATGCCTGAGGGCCTCGAGAGCCCCTGTGCTCTGTAGCCAAACGCATTTCCCGCCGCTGCTGATCCACAATGAACAGAATGCAGGAACACGCTTTTTGAGGAACTGCTGAGTGCTTCAGTCCTGCTACATGATCGGTCGAGACTCTTTGTTCGGAGAGGGAGGGCTGGAGCTTCTCGTTACCCCCCCTCCCCCTCCATCTGCAAACACCCAGAGGCTCTATTGATTTTGAATATGCTTTGTGTCTCCACTGGCTGAATGCATGCATAATTTGCCTTTATTTATGTCTTGGGCAAAGGCATACAGTATCTATGTGTTTTTAGTGTATCTATACTGTATTCTTGAAGAGGTTTGGTTTTAGAGGGAAAGGTCGTGACTACTGCAAGAAAGACGGCACCTGGAGAAATGTACATAGTGCAATAAATAGCTTGTGAGTCCCAAGTATTATTACTAATGTATGTGCATACAAGCAGTTTATCCATATATTTAAATACTAACTACTTTTAATTACTTTTTATTTTAAAATTGTTAAGTCACCCACCAGTACCGCAGCAGTAGTACAGTGTTTTTTCCATGGGAACACTTGAGAAGAGTGGATGTCTGTAGGTCTCTTGCTTGACCATGTTACCTGTATTCTAAATAAATCCTCTACATAACTACACAGAAACTATACGTGACTCAGATTTCATTACAAACTTCAGTCGTCTTATCACCTGTACACAAACTCTATGTGCATGTCAGCAGGTGTCTGATTGAACTGCAGCTGAGAGTCGGAGCTAGTGTTGCCTTCCTCCCCGCTCCGGGCGACACCCTCATTAGGATTTCATTCAGCTCATCTGACACACCCCTTGACGATATCAACAAGCACAGTGGGGAAACACAGCAGCAATAAATGAATTACATTGACTCCAAAATGAATGACGTTGCAATGTCAACAGCAGGGCGCCTCGGTGCTGTGTAATCGGAAGCCCTCCGCATAAAATTGAATTTCTGATTTATTATTTGCTGGATGGAGCGCATCATGTTTCCCTGCCAAGATTAACGCAGGGTGCAGTTCAGTGTGATGTACATTTGGCCCTTGATCAGTCCACACGACATTTACCTTGTCTAATGATATGATTACAGTTAATACTTTGACACACTGTCAAATATTAAAACACATTTCACACATTGAAAAATATTACAATGATCAAGTCTTGGACTCTTTAGCCATCCTTCATCTGGAGGATATTTTTCAGTTCATGTGAGGACATAATGTATCGGTTGCTCATGTTATGAAGGTTGCAGTTTTTCTCCTAAGTTTTGTGGACTACAAGTTTATATTCACGTGCTCTCCTATAGGAAGCAAGTTAAAAGTTACTCTTTTATTTCTTTAATGATCACTATATAGTTAATCAGCTCTGACACACATCTCCTTGGTACACATTTTAAAGGTTAAACGCGTTCCTCTATTGAGCAGTATTTGACTTAAAACAAAGGTGAGTGGGAGATATTTTGATGTTTTGATCCTTATGTTCACTCTCTGGATCACGATGAAAGGGGCTTTTGCTGGTCATTTGGTGTATTTGATGTTTATGCACCGCAGGCAGATCATTTGAAAGATAGTTTTTGAGCAAATCGACTATTTTGATGTCATAAATTATTGCACTGGGATGCTTCATGCAGATGTAGCAAATAGACCAATACTAAGAAGGGCACTCATCTGAATGACTTTATTAGTTATGTATTAGTTATTTATAATTATTGTGTGAGATTTGTAGCCGAGTTGCAGTGCAAAGGATTTTCAGGCTCTTTTTGGCCTGGATTTTGTGAGTCAGGCTACTTACAAGCTGTCTTATCCTGCCTATCTGTTGAGGTTGCTGCATGAAGGTTACTACATTTTTGGAGTCTCCTTTCACTGAGGCTGCCATGTTACACTGCCGTGCTCCTACAGTATGTCATGTGTAAATATAGTATGTCAAACGTAATGCTACAGCAATATTTACATAACTAATCAGTGAAGGTAAATTATTTGTGTTTGCATCATTCTTCCTTTATTGTAATTTAAAGTATATTGATTTAAGTCTCACGCTAGTGCTCATTTGAGACAGCACACATTAGCAGAGCAGAGGAGGAGCAGCCCCAGTGCAGCTACACTAGTCTCTACACATGCAGCAAAAAGTGTAGGTCACCTGGATGGACACTCAATATACAGTCGCTGTCATTGAGCACATAGACCGATAGGCTCTAAGTATAAAAACACACTTCAGGCCTCATGCAATTATGTAGTCTAGAAAAATTTTGAAGGGGTTGACAAAGGGGTGACATAAGGTTCAGGTCGGGTGGCCAGGAGAAGTGATGGGAGGGGGTTAGAATGGCTCTGAGTGAGGTCAATTCTGCTGTGCATGTTAGTCACAGTGCCCAGCGTGTAGCTTAAAGTCTAGACTTTGCTGTTCGCAGAAACGCCAACCCTGAGCAGCATCAGTTATTAACAATTGATTCATTGGTCAGGGGGAGTCCTAACCCAGCCGCTTGCTTTTTTTTTTCTTCCTTCCAAAATGAACCAATAAGATAATACCTTTTTCAGAAAGACCAAAACAACGGTCTGTCACTGGAAGCATGTTTGGCACAGCTGAAAAAATGATGGTTGAAACACCTCCTGTGGAGACAGGCAGAAATATGGATGCTAGTTATGAGAAAACTTCTCATTTTTTTATCCTTTTCATAATTTCTGAGACACTTCTGTATTTGTGGCTTCTCTTTACTTCAAGCGTGTACATGAAGAATGCCAAGAAAGAAAAAGCTACTTTTTATTGGGAATCCGGGGTGGTAATATTCGTCCCAGTCAGTAGCTCTAGCTGTTGCTATAATAATGTGATGTGCTGAATGTGGAGTTGCTCCGGCTAAGCCACAGTGGCACACAGCGGAGTTTGGTCATGAAACTTTCACCAGCGGCCCGGTGGCGTGGAGTTCCTGAATGTCTGCACTAAATTGCCCCAGGGTCATAAATACTTTATCAACAGCAGACACCTCAGCAAAACACCTCCCTGGGGCTCTCTTTCCCTCTCACTCTGTCTCCATACCTCTCTCCCACCTTCCTTCTCTCTCCTCCGCTCCTGCCTCTCCACCCACACACCTTCCACATCTCTGCTAGTTAGTTTAAAGCATTTCACCCTCTCAACTGCACACTTTCTCTGCCTTATACTGTAATTCACACTTCACCTTACCAATTATAATGTATCATAGTCTCCCATAAAGGTACTTTTTTGGCTCTTTATTATAAGAGTAGCATATTCCCTTACTGTCAAAAGAGTACTAACAAGGACCTTGTCTCCTTCTTCTTGTCAATTTGTTGAAAAAAAAAAAAAAAATCTCCAAAGCAAAACTCTAATCTTATATCTTTTAAAATGCTGTCTTTGATCTCACGCCAGCAAATCAGCCCAACCTGTTTAACTTTAATGTCATCACCTTTATTATCATAGCGCAGTGCCGTGGTAGCATTTCAAACACCAAGAGTGGGGTTCGCTCAAAGATCCTCAGCAGACATTAAACAAGCTGGGGAATGAGCACATCTCGAGCAGACCGGGCTCAGTGTGAAGTGGAGGGAAATAGCAGGCACATCCTGCAGCAATCCCACTGCAATCAGAGTAACTGTAACTCTGCTGTATAAGTAGACAGGAACCCAGCTGTGAGTGCGCGGTAAGTCATCATTCATGAACGCACATGAAATACAGATGTTCCCAATTCGCATTCATCTCTCATACTATGAATAGAAAAGTGTCATGTGTTGTACTCTTTTAATGTTAGTCTTGTTCGTGTTTCACTGCAAGCAATTTTAAAATGACTTTAAAGTTACAAGGTGCAATATTTGGAAATAAAGCTGGCGGTAGCATGAGACGCCAAATCAATGCACTCTGCTTGGCAACACTAGGCCTTCAGGTATCAGTGTTATGAAATCGCAATAAATAAGAATCTGCAAACCAGTCAAGCAGAAATATTTGGCCTTCGCTGACTGGTTAGAAGAGGTAATCTCGCTCAAAACTCTAGACCAAAGGAGACAATATTTGAAGAGTTGAAAAAAGTTAAGTTCATATAGCAAGTATATTTCTCACTCTTAAGCTTGTGCTCTTGAGCTGTGTTCTATGATCTTTCTGGGGCGAATGATCATGCATTCATCAGTTGATCGCCAGTGGGTCTGTTGGTAAAGCAGAAGTTGATGAACTGCAGACTCAGTGGTTGGAGGTATCCTTGGACAATACACCAAACGCCCATAGTAGTACCATCCAAATTTTTATGGATCAGCAAAGTTTCTTATTTTTCTTATTCTTATACCCTGAAAAGGAACAGGTAAAAAAAAAATTTATAAAAACTCCTTGAATTGAAATATTTCAATGACATGCATGTCCACAATGAGTGTTCATACCTTTATCATTATAATTTCTTATGTGTTTTGTAATAATGACTTTAACAAGTTCTCCAACCTTCATGTCCATATAGATTTTTTGACCCCTCATATGATCCATGTGAGAGCTTTGCCACAACGTATGGAGGCACTCCTCTGTTGAAACTGCACCCCGTTGTGTGCCAGGCGCCGATATAGCAGCTTCCATTTTCTAACAATGGCACCAAAATACTAAAAAAATTGTGCAGTGTGCCAAAATGCCACACTTCACTCTAAACAGTCCAAAATGGTAAACTACAACTGCAGCTGTGATTTGGTTGGGGTTAGGCATAAGGACATCTGGGTTAGATTTAGCCACTAAATTAACATAGGATTAGTTAAAATGTAGAAAGTTGCCCTAAAAAGTTTTTTTTAACTTTACATGGCATATGTCGCATGACTGGTATGGTTATATGTATATGTTGGTCAATTTGATACAAATGTTTAAGTAAGCCTAAAAATAGAGAGTTTCAATCTATTCTCTCGATTAGATGTATCACTAACAGGTATGGCTGGGTACTGACATGTGATGTAAGGGGGTACGGACACACATTTGTCCACATCTTTTGAATGCATCATCACGCGTCCTTATGTGTCCCCATCAACAGGAAATTACATCATCAGTGCAGGATATGGTGGTTGTTTTGGTAAAAGTGTATTGATGCTCAAAACAAAAAAAAAATAATTAAGAAATATAAAGATTATGTGAGTAGTTGGTTTGCCAGTGAAACTAAATACCTATTTCTATTTGACCTGATGAATCTGTCCAAATGAAACTTGATGAGTGCTATTGTAAGTGCTGTTTTGCTAAACACATAGCATCTTATACTGGAAATGACATACGTGCATTTATCCCAATAGTTTGTAACAGACAAGCTCACAATTCTGAAGATCATCATAGAGACCAAGTAATGTACATACAGCCTTTACCTACATGAACCAATCGATTAAAGCTTATGAAATAAACAGTGTTTATCATCCAAACAGGTCCAACGTGTGTATCTGCCCTACTTCCAAACAGGCAAACTCCATTAGTCTCTCTCAGAAAGTAGTACACACAAGCAAAGGTTAAGAGGAATTTATGCTAATAAGAACTGCACTTATGCTCTCAACACACCCACAAAGAGTGCATCTATTTTTTTATTTCCAATGTTCACCTCAAATTCTATGTCGGAGCCAGCTGTTTTGTTGACCTTCAGAGATGACCAGCCCGTGCTATTTGTACTGTGTTTACTTCAAAATAATTTCACATCTTTGACATTCTTAGGGAAGAGCGGGTCAATCACAAGATGTCGATATCTGAGCAGCAGTATTTTGGACGAGACATGTTAAGTCTGCTCTAAGTGCCAAGACTGTATGAAGGTCTGTTGCTGGCATTTCTTCCGGTTCCCTGACATATTTGATGGGATGTACTCAGTGTTGTCACTGTGTGGTGGAGAGTGGAGTGTTCTGCTTTCTGACCGAAGACCAAATGCCCTATTTTATGGTTTGAAATGGTTATTAACATCAACCTTGGGTTTGTCCAAAGTTTGTTTCATGGCAGCTGGTTTTTGGTTGCTATCATTAAAAAGATTATCTACTAAGTTGGCGTTAGCATCATTTTCAGACCCAGCTTTATGAATTGAGGCATTTTAGTTACAGTACATTAACATTACAGTAAATAATAACAACAACACCTGACAGTTGTGAGGGGTTGGGAATAAAAAAGGGTGTAACGCGACTTTCTGAAACCTTATTCAAACAGCAATTGCTCAACTTTGGGAGCTTGAACTAGACTCAGCCGGCCTGTCAAATCCATCTGGCTGCAGTAAAACTCAACATCTCGCTGAGCAAACTCAGCGTTTGAAGAATGTGGAGGGTGCTGTGTCTTTTTCATGTGCTGCAAACATTAACATTGGCTAACTAGCTAACTATCTACACCAGTAACCCAATAACACTTCCATGAAAAAGAGCTCCTTGTCATTAACTAACTGTAGCAGTTTGTGGGGGTGCAGATCAGTAAATAGCCCATTAACAGCTTTTCCTTCTTGTTTTTTTTGTGCTTAGCATGAAAAACTTCTATGACACGTTCCTTCTGTTCTGACCTTTTTTTTCCACCCACTGGAAGAAATAGCAAATATTTGCCCTGGTGCCGCTAAGAGGTAGATCCAGTGCTGACTGACATAACAGCTGAAGCTGCAAGAATCCCACCGAGATATATATTGTGTGCACCCTTATACAAGAGATTTTATACAAGAGAACCAAAGCATCTGGGTACAAGTATTGCTGTTAGAGAGAAGTAGCTATGCTAACTAAATTATTGGGCCTGTTTCTCATAACAATGCAGCTGCAATAGCAGCACTGAGTGGTGCCTTAGGCTGCCTTGGACCAGCTTACTTCTCAAAGTGGATTGATTACCCTTGTCTACAAAATGGAGCACACCGATCGATGTGGGCCTTTATTATAATACAAGCTGGCTAGTTTTTCAGCACTGCTATATTCTACTCCACTCTTGTCTAATGTGATCTGGTCTCTCCCGTGGAGACTGATGACAAATTACAGACAAAATCCAAGTGCAGATGCATCCATATGGGGGCACGAGGAGGCGCTGAATGGTCTGATGAAAATGATGGGAGAGGGAGTGGATTCTATGGTTTTAACACTCGCCATGTCTCTTCTTATGATGCTTGACAGTGCTTCACATCAAAATACCAAAAGAGGGATTATTTAAAGATTATTAAGAGGGGTGTTCAACACACTTTATATACAGTAGGTACAGTATGTACTGTACAAGTACAACTTTGTGGTACTTGCAGTGTTTCTATTTTTTCTGACAATTTCAGTTCTATCTCATATCCAGAGTCTAATAGAAACTATAATGAACTAGTAAATGATGATGAAGTGGTACTATCTTTCGAAGTACCACTACTACTTATAACAGAGTGCATTTTAGGCAGGACCTTGTACTTCCGCTGTACTTCTCCTTATATCCACTGTCCATATTTCTACAAACACAGAAACCAAAATGGAAACCCTTCAGTTTAAGAATCTGTTCTATTTCATTCAGTTTGTTTATTCAATTTATCCTCCTCTGAGAGTTTTTTTTTTTACTATGGTTTGAAGTGTAATCAGTAAACTGGAGTTAATTTCAAACAGTCATTTGCTGCAGATCGGAGATGAATGCTTAAACAGGGTCTGGTGGAGAGTCCCTGACAGAATGAATGATTATTCCAAGATGCACCACTGTCTTCTTCATCATTGTCTTGCAGAGTTCCGAGTTATCGCTGCACACAACAGTTGTCTCCAAAATCCACAGCACAACCTAATTCTGCACACATTTCCAGCAGTGTGCAGTGTTAGCGTTGGAAAGGTGCCAGAACAAAGGTGCTTAAAACAATCAGTATGCAGATATAAAAAGGAAAAGAACTTCTCCAACAATGTAATGCAAGGGAGAAATGGATAAGCTGCTAACGTGGAAAACATGAACTGAGATTGTATACGGTGGTGGAAGAGCTGCACAAACACAGTGACAACCGTTCAGTTTGATGAAAGAAACATTTTGTGCCTGTGTCATTACTGCTGGGGTACCGCTGTGGTGAAACATAATGGTAGAAGGTAGATATACTTAAATACTGTACTTTGGTATAATATGGATTATCCGTGGGGTAGCTCCACATGATGATCAAACACAACAAAGTTACAATTAATTTCATATGTACTGTTCTGAAATGTGCAGGAGTGGTTTGTAATCATAAATGATGGCCCCACTAAGTGCAAACTGGATGGAATGGCATGTTGCTGCAAAATGCTATGGTCACGAGCTAAGCACCTTCAACGCCACCACACGTCCTTCTCCATGTTTCACACTGGGAACCACACATCCAGGAACTGTCTGTTTACCCAATCTACGTCAAAAACAACACAGTGGTTAAAACCAAAAATGTCAAATTTGGACTCATTAGCCTTTCAGATTACCTTCCTACTTCCTAATTCCTAAAGTGATGGAATTAGAATGATCCCAAAAAATGATGGACTGTCTTTATTGTAGTAGTACTAATGGGGCTATTGATTCTGTACCCACCTGTCTTCTGCACAAGACAACTGATGTTCTAAAAGACATTTAGAAGGCAAGAAATGTCACAACTGAACTCTTGACAGGGCAGTCTGTGGACTGAGAAGCAGTAGTAGATAACTGATAGTGTTGTAGTGTATTATGGCTGAGACAGGTCATAATTCATGTTGATGCTCAACATGTTCAATAATATATAAGCACGTTGCAAAGGTGTTAAGACAAAGAAGTGGAAAATAACATAAAATCATGTAAGATGCAAACACCTCAGATCTGTGTCTATATACCTGTATGAATACCTGTACTTTGGTTTGTGTGTGTGTGTTTGTGTGTGTGTGTGAGAGAGAGACTATCACACCTCCACAAATCCTAGGAAAAGTGATAATTCACTACAAAAGTCAAACACAGATATAAAATATCGATCTTTGTCTGGCAGAGGCATTAAAAAGCTGAGCCGAATACCTCAGCCTGCCGTTCGGTGTCTGTGTTGACAGTGCGTCTTCAGCATTGTGGGCTTCCAGCTCCATAAAGCCTCTGACCGCAGACAACACTGCTCTCTCATAAGCCCGGCGTTGAGTTTGATATAGGGGCGGGTTCGCAAGGGGTCATTTCACTGCTAACTGCTCTCTAACACCAAGGCACTGGTTAGTTTTCTTTTTGGCCCTGCACGTAGGGGCCTTTTTTATTGAGCTCCTCGCTTGGAGCCGAGTTCCTGTATAACACAACAACAACAACAACAACAACATCTTCAGCTGGAAAGCAGCCGTCCTCACTGAGGGCTGTGGCTGCTAGAAGAGCAGAGCTGGCCCAGTGAATCCGCAGGGGGAGATGGAGACGAACGCGCGGCGGGCTTTCAGCACCGCGGACAGCTCCTGCGCGGCTCCGGCTCAGCCTGGACATGCAGCGGGGTTTCAAACGCTGTCACACGGCGTGAGGAAAACAAGAAGCCCGCCTGCCAAGCCGCGATCTACAGTACAGGCAAAGACAAGTCTGCACTCAACACATAAACGATTTCTTTTTTGGATCCAGCAAAATGCACCCCCTCTCCACCCCCCCCCCCCCCCCCTCCCGCCCTCTCAGGAAACCATCACAAGACCACTTGAACACCCTCCACCTCCACCCATTCCTCCTCCTCCTCTTCCTCTCTCTTATATCCCCTGACCCTCCAAAATACCAGCATCCCTGAGAGTAGACAGGCGGGAGAGGGAGAGAGTTATCGAGTCCCAGCACTTCCTCACCCAGACGCACCAGAGGAGGAGGCAGGAGCTGGTAAAAAATGTGAGATCACTTCGGGTTTTCTCGGTTCGATAACGAGCGCGCCCTAAACTCTCCTCCCTTTTCCTGGAGGGGTGGTGGTAGTGGTGGTGGTAGTGTTGGGGGGGGGGGATGTGATGTGATGTGATGTGAACGCACACGGCGGCGTTGGCTTCTCGTCAGACGCTCTCCAAGACCTCGCAGAGATTCAGTCGTGACGGATCCGTCCCTCCGCTGCTCTTTAAGATTCCGCATTTTTTTTTTTTTTCCTGTAGTGACAAGACGGCGCTGCTGCCCGCCGCTCTTCTCCCGATTCCTCACACATTAAACCGTTTTTCCCCCTTTGGATAAACCAAGTTTGGTCTCACGAGGAGTTTACAATGACAGCTACGAAGGAGCAGCCGAACCAGAGAC